>NC_064640.1:545314550-546564550 GCF_023864345.2 Schistocerca serialis cubense | reverse complement strand
AAATTGAGACTGTGTTCTGACGATGTGTAAATATGAACGTTTTTTCTGACTATCATCCATGATTGTGGCTCATTGTCTGGAAGTGTATAAGGTGTTAACCATGCGTAACTTCTTAGGAGGGGAAGATGAGTTTTGTCGAGAAGTCGGAGTTTTGTGGTAGATTTCGTTGTTTTTAATATGCAATGTATTTCATTTTAAGCAATAAATGTGGCTCACTACGTGTAATCACGCAGAGTAGTAGTCATGAGTAGCTGCTCAATGGAAGAAGTTACGTTACAGTAAGTGTTAAGGTAGAATTAGATTAAGTGTCCTTGTCGTCATACTTTTTTGTTGTCCTTGTTCTTTGTTCGCATAATTAGTAAGGTATACCCTTGCGCAGAGGTTGCGAATTTCGGCAGCCTGAACCAGATGAGGAGATAAGTGCATGTGCCGATGATCTTTGTGTCTTGCAGAGTGCGACTGCAGACAGTAATTTTGTTGCAGATATTTAAGAGGTGACACAGAAGGCTATGAATATCGCTGATTGTACAGCAGATGTTTTGCGTACTGAAATGGTACTGACGCATTTAGTATTTAAGAAGGCCACAGATTTGGCACCATCAGTGACGGCACTGCGTCCTCAGAACGTGAGAGGAGAAGAAAGAGGAAATGTGTTTGTAAGGTTTATGATCGGGCCGATAAGGCTTCTGCCAGTGGATCTGGAGTTTGACGAAAGTGACAACACTTGCAGTGTAATGCGTGATGCAGGCTAAGGCTGCTGTGCAATCCCAAGGCTAGGTTATCCCATCAAGCATCATGCCGAAACTGACTTTCGATGACGCGCGGTGGAACTCACGGGGATAATGTTCAAGCTGGGGGAAGCTGTCACCAGTGAAATACTGTCGCAAGGTTCGTTTATCATGATAGGACAAATATGGGCAAAATCATTAAGCCTTAATTTGCATGATATAGTGCCACAAGACACCAGGAAGTTGCTTTAGGTAACCGAAGGTATTGCTAACTTATACTATTCTGGACTTCGCCTCCGGGTGCGGAATTGTCGTTAAGTACGCAGCGTTCAGTGATTGAGAGCACTTCTCCTGTCTGTACTCACGCTGAGTATTTTTGTTTTGTGGCTAGAGTTCTTCCATCGTCGCAGCCGTGTACGCGGAACATCACTCTGATGCATGGGACGCAGTACATTTTCTGATATTGCTAATTACTTCGGCTTATTGGGGCTATAAAGCTGAACAGCTGTGATAGTGTAAGTTTCATTTCCACTGAGGTGTCACACCACTGTAGATCATCTTTGAAAGTAGTGTCTTCTAGTGTTTGGGACGTAGATGATATCAGCTATTTCGCGTTATTTATATTAGATCACGTGGCCATAAAAAGCGGCACATTTGGGCAGTTTATTAATAATGTTAGTCAGGAAATTCATTTGTATCTCTTTATGTCCATTGCACATCGACATATAAACGTTTTTAATATATAAAGGGGTTTTAATCAACAATAAATGTATAAGCAAAAACAAAATCAATATTTAGTAGTTACTAATTCCCTAAATTTATTTCTATGTTGCAATTTATATGTTAAAGAGAATGACGGAGGAAATAATATCAGCATTAAGAAATTCTAAGATCTGATTCAGGGGGTAGTCAGACAGAGCCGAATCTTTATATTTGCATTCAGTATTTTCCATTGCTCACATTCGTTTTTACACCAGCCAGGATCAGCATCTTGCAAACCATACAAATACCTTCTAGTAACAGTTCCTAAAACTGAAATTTATATTCGATGTTAGTAAATCCCTCTTTTTCATTAATATTTTTTTTGCTATGGTCAGTCTTCATTATATATCCTCTCTACTTCGGTCATCATCAGTTATTTTGCTGCCCAATAATCATTTTACTGTCTTATTTCGTAATCTGATTCCCTAAACAGTATCTGATTTAACCCTCGTCGTACGAAGGGACAGGAGAGGGTTTCTTTATGCCTACCTTCTCATAATACTGTAATTTACCCATTTACATTATATTTTAAAATTTTAAAATGAATATATTTGTGATTTTTAATGATTTATTCTACCAGATTACATCGTTGTTTTTAATTTTTCACTAAGACTTAATGAAAAATTTAGGTCTTGTAAGTGGATATGAATTTTCAGAACAGGTGTCATATTAATATTTCCAGGTTTAGGACTCTTCTCAAATACAAATATATCTTTAAAAATTATGTTGTGCGTAAAAGACAACGAAATTTAACGAAATTCGTATTTCTCTGTGTTGGTCATATATTACGCCCGCTTCTATAGTACACGTTATGGAAAATCCGTTGGTGCTGCTAGGTTTAATTCAAATAGGTTACATTACCTTTCATTTAGTTCCAGTGAGGGTTATGTTATAGTCCCTTTAAAGGGCACAATTTGTTCCATTCAACTGTTACTCCAAGTGCTTTGCTGTCTCTGAAAGAATTGCAGTGTCACCAGTAAACTTCATAATGTTTATTGCTTCTCCCTGATATTTAATTCTGTTTACAAATTTATCCTTGTGTGCTTTACTGCTTGTTCGGTGTAGATGTTGAATGACATCAAGTGTAGGCTACCTGTATGTCTCACTCCCATCTTCAAGTTGCACAGCTAGAAATCCAGCAGGTGGAGTGCAGAATTTATTTGCTTCAACAAGTTTTGGTGTTTGATGGGGTGAGGCTGTAAAATGCATGTAGAGCCTCATTACTCCTCTCTTCTTTTTAACTGACGACAGCAAAATTCATATTTCAGTGCATATACGGCAAAAATTCAAACTTTCACTTAGGACAACAAGGATTCCCAACTCCCCAACTCCCCACTTGTGGAAGAACATGTAGGAATGAGCGTCCCTCCTATTTCCGAACATTAAATGTGTTTTGTAAGTTCCAGAAGAGTAAGGTACATTGAGATAACTATTTCTACATCGAAAGGTAAGCCAGTTCCGTTCTATCCCACTAGCGAGAACAAATGCAAAAGACGGTTGGAGGTGTAGTAGTGGGGAAATGTCGTTAGATTGTATTGTGGGATTGAAGAAGTATGAACAAGGGAAACTCTTGTATCATTATTATGACTTTACGCCTCCTATCTTCAGATATTATTTTTAAATGACGAATGGTGGCCAAGGGAAAATTGCTACCTCACAGTGTCTCTGGACAAATAGCTTTTCATCTAAGTATAATCTGAGGCGTAAATGTAAAAGTCCGATATCAGAAACTTCTCAGTCCGGGGGCGCCTGACTCAAATTCTTTAACATTGTCATTGTCCAAGTCAACAGAAGGTGCAGTGCTGGTGATTTCTCTACTTCTAATTGGTTGGACGCCGCTTTCTAGAGCTACAAATACCTTTATTTTTTAAAATCTATAAAACAAACGGTTGCGTATAAGAATTACAGTAATGGAATAGCAAACGTATCGTGAAAAGGTTTTTCAACAGCGTGATATCAGTTCCTACATTTCGAGCTATTTCCCCCTTCTCAGAGAGCTTCTCGCACAAAGACATTCTAACACTGTCAGCTGCTTATTCCAGCGACTATCGTTAGACTGGCTCATTTATCTAACAAGAGCATTAAGAAGACCCCTTTTCTTTACGTAGGGGAAGCAGTCTTCCGCCGCAATCAAAAGACCATGAACGTAAGAACAATTGACGCATATATACTCCGCTTTAAAATTATTTCGTAACCCTGTATTTGAAATATGGCACGAACAATTCAATCGTGAATATATCGCACGTTGCTACGACAATGTTGGTACCTTGATCAGTCGTGTGCTGCATATCTTTGAAAGTAATGTGGTGCATACTAATTGACATTAATCGTCTAAATAATTCTCTTAGAATGTTACCGCCCGTTTTTGTTTCATCTGGAAATTGAGTTGCAAACAAAATGCGAGATCTGAGAGACTAGTCAATGAAACAGGAGACAGTACATGTCAGATAATTGTTGCATCCTGCAGTGGATGTCCATATGTCTGTAGTTGCTGAGTATACACCTTCTGTTATATGAGCAATTACCTCAGTCATAATTATATGTCGTAGGCATTTAGCACTTTTTGCCATGTACCTCGACACAGTTTTGGGGTGAGATATAATGGCCTTTGCAGTATCAACTAACGTCTGAACAACATCCCTAAGACCTTCATCTCTCATAGTTTCATACGTGCACACATAGCCAGGCATTTATCGACAGTTATCAGTTATCTCCTGGGCAGGTTTAGGAAGTCGTTTCTGCTCCACTTAAGACCCTCGTTTATTACACACGCATGGATGGCGAGAAATTTGCGAAGTGCCACTTTGGCCTTCAGCATGAGAGTAAATTCGATCTAACACTGAACAGCAAACAAAATGAACGCTTTTCCTAACGCCATCCACAATAGGCCTTAACACGGTCCCAACTGAACTTTTAAGATTCGCTTTACGCTGTGAGGTTCTCTTCTCACCACTTATTAGTCTTTCTTTTCCATCCCTTTTTCTTGACATGTGCTTCTGCTTCTGCAAGCCACCCTCATTTTTGCATTACGAAAAAAATGAAGTAATCACACCACTCCACTAGACACTGCATTACCCTCCACTCGTAGCCCGTAGCTGACAACTGCGGTCAGTGCTACCAACAGCCCGTAGGCGGCAGCACAGCAATGACGTCACGGTCTCGCTCAGTGCGGGACAGTGAGGCCGCGGCCCGAGGGCTGCATCACCACGCGCAATTCTTCTGAGCGCGTTATGTACAAGTGCTTTAGCAACAGTACTGCTCGGCCCTTTGGGTGACGTCAGGAACTCGCTCAGCCCGAGATTGCTGTAGTCGAGTGTGGTCGCACGACTCTGCAGTGTGCGGACCGTCGGTCCTCGATGCGGCTGCCCCGGCTGAACCGGCAGCGCGAGGCAAGGCTCGCTACGGTCCTGGACGGGCTGTGCCTCGATGCTCACTTCTGATACAAAGTGCACAACCAGAGCTTACACTCGGCCTGTTGTCACCAACCGACTGACATCATACAAACCAACCGCGACGTCACTCCAGCAGTGGCATCATTAATTCCCACGGGCAGATACGTCTCTGAACTGGCTTAAACACTTATCCCCAGAACATTGAAACCTTTCAAATTTTTAGTTAGTGCATCTTGTACAAATATCTCCCATGCCAATAAAAATGATTTGTCAAACTGTTTATTTAAAACATGTCAAATAGCGTATTGTTTTTTCTTGTAAACATCATTCTTGTAAATTTGTTGTACACAACTCATGTAACAGCCAGTATCATAGTCAAATGAACCGTAGGCACATGTAAGACACCAAGATAATTTTTTTCTTTATATTTATGAAATATGTGAGTACCAGTGAGACCAAAAATGGTAATAAGTACATGCAATACTTTCCATGAAGATAAAGAACAGAGAAGCCTTCACATTTTTTCTGTGATTAGCTAGGAGATGCCTTCCTGTTTCGTATCGTCCTTTCTTCTTCAGATTTCGCTTTATAAGCATCTACCTTGTTAGCTCATAAGAACCTTGAATATATTTAAATATATTTAAATTAATACCTTTCATATGTATTGATTTAATAAACTAAACATATCTCTTTGTATTAATGTCTTTGTCAGCTTTGTGTCGGCTATTCGCGAAACAAGTGCAAAACTGCTGACATGGAGCCTGTCAGCCATTGGTGTGATCCAAATATTGATTAGCAATTTGCCAGATCTTTTATGGTGCACCAACGAAACTGCAGTCTTTCAGAAACGAAGTCCGATACTCAATTAACGATACAGCATAATTCGAATGACCGATCGCGTTATGCACTTGCCTTAGGAAAATTACATTGGAGCAACATCAGTAACTTTGTGTTTCTGTCGAACACCAACATGGAGTAATAGGAAATCACAACAGGAATCAACAAGCACTTCTCGGTTAATTTCAATTGACATTACTGAGCTGACTACCTGATGGTAAGTGGTAGGTGAAGACGACTATTTTCTTTACATTCTCTATCTTCCTTCCACCTTCGCAAGCAGGCAGGGTAACAGTTACAACTAACAACTTCCACTCTCTCATCGACCCACCAGAGAGATTATTGCTATTGTAGGATAGGGACGACTTATACTGTAGTCACTCTATGTGTGGTTGCAGTTTAACGTAATACCAGACACACTTCTGTTTACAACAACAAAATGATAACAGAACCGCTACATCAGTTTGTTGCATCAGCCAGCAGTGTGAGATAAATAGCTTTTCTCATACGAGAATGGGCAGCGCCGTTAATGTAGAACAATTTAGAAACGAGAGCACTCTGGATCGCACGAGATCTGCCTTTCTCATGAGTTCTCCCAGTAAAGAACTTGCCAAACTGTGAACCAGAAGCCTACCTCTCCCACCCGCCCCTTCCCCAATTATGTTGTAGTGGTCTTCAGTCAGAAGATTGGTTTGATGCAGCTGCCCAAGATAGTCTATTCACTGCAAATCTCTTCGGGTTGCACAGTTAATGCAATGTACATCAGCTTGAACCTGCTAACTGTATTCAATACTTTGTCTCCCTCTACAACTTTAACACCCTCCCCCACACTCACATATACACACTTCTCTCCATTACTCCATTACCAAACTGAAAATTCCTTGATGCCTCAGGACATGACCTTTGAAATTATGTTGTACCATAAATTTATTGTTTTTCCTGGTTCGACTCAGTATCCTCTTATCAGTTATTCGATGTGCAGTGCCACCACTATTTTTCGGCGCTACTGAGTAGAATTGTGATGTTGCCATGGCTGTTGCAAAAGACCTTGGGAATGAGCCAGCTAAGAGCCGACCAAACACCATTATGTTAGCTGCAGAAATGCCACAGGCAGATTCCCACATTGTGCTCCAGGAAACGGGCTGGCAACGCCATAACGACGACACAGTAGAAAGGCGTTGGTAGGCCAGTTGCTACACATCCAATCAACAGACGTCTTTTGGTCTACATGGTTACAAGCTGTGATTTGCGAAGCAAGAATGCTCTGTCCGATCATAAATTGCCACTATTTTCAGACAAAGGTGTCTCAGTCTGGTACCTACTATCGTCGAGGAGAGGTGTATGCCACTCCTCGAAGCGACATGATGCCTCAAGTAACCACCACGATATTTGGACTCCACTTCCTGTGGGCTCCTGCTTCTGGTTTTAAGATCAGTGCTGTGGACTACACATCTTCCAGCCATTGCACCAAATACCATGTACAATGTAAGGTTTATGATCGGGCCGACAAGGCTTGTGCCAGTGGATCAGGAGACTGACAAATGTGACAACACTTGCAGTGTAATGCGTGATGCAGGCGATGGCTGCTGCGCAGTCCAAGGACTAGACTTTCTGATCAAGCATCATGACGAAACTGAGTTTCGATAACGAGCGCTGGAACTCAGGGGATAACTTTCAAGCTGGGGGAAGGTGTCACCATTGAAATACTGTTGTAAGGTTCGTTTATCATGATATAGTGCCACAATGCATTGGGAAGTTGGTTTGGGTGGCCGAAGGTGTTGCTAACCTATACGATTCTGGGATCGTCGTTGAGTACGCAATGTTCCCTGATTGTGAGCACTTCTCCTGTCAATACTCACGTTGAGACGTTATCTGAATTCCGTCCTTGTTGCTGGGAGTTCACATTTCTTGTCTGTAGCATACAGAGAGGAGAAGATAGTGTTAGATTATAGTAGTCAGAGGACCGCCTTCTACCGTCCATGTGTTTAATGAGTTTTTTTTATTTTGTGGCTGGAGTTCATCAATCGTCGCAGACGTATACGAGAACCATCACAACAACTGAGGTTGCACACCTCTGTAGATCATCTTTGTAACTAGTGTCTTCTAAAGTTTGGGATGTATACGATATCAGTCACCTCGTGTTATTTATATTAGATCGCGTAGCCAGAGAAAGGGGCACATTTGGCCAGTTGATCAATAATATTAATCAGGAAATTCATTTGTATCTCTTTATGTCCATGGCGCATCGACATATAAATATTTGTAACGTATAAAATAGTTTGTATCTGCAATAAATGTATATGGAGAAACAACATTTATTATTTAGTAGTTACTAGTTCCCTTAGTCATTCATTTATTTTTATGTTGTAATTTATATGTCGAAGAGCAAGAAGGAGGAATTAATATTACCGATAAGAGATACTAAGATCTGCTTCAAGTGTTAGACAGACAGGGCCAAATCTTCACTTTCGCGTTCAGTATTTTCCATTGCGTACATTCATTTGCGCACCCGCCTGGAGTAGCATCTTGGAAACCATACAAATACCTTCAAGAAATACTTCCTAACACTTAAATTTATATTCAATGTTAGCAAAACTATCTTTTTCATTAATACTTTTCTTGCTGTAGTCAGTCTTCACTTTATATCCTCTCTACTTCGGCCATCATCAGTTATTTTGCTGCCCAATTGTCCTTTTAGTGTCTCATTTTGAAATCAGATTCCCTTAACACCACCTGATTTAACCCTCGCAATACCAAGAAAGAGGGAAGGGATACCTTATGACTACCTTTTCAGAATACTGTAATCTAGTCATATACATTATATCTTAAATTTGAAAAAAAAATATATTTGTGATTTTTAATGGTTTCTTCTTCCAGATTCCGTACTTGTTTTAAATATTTCAGTAAAACTTAACGCAAAATTTAGGTCTTGTCAGTGGTATAGCACTTTCAAAACAGGTATTATATTCATATTTTCCTGTTTAGGACCCTTCTTACACATAAATACATCTTTAAAAGGTATGTTGTGCGTGAAAGACAACGAAAATTAACGAAATCCGTATATCTTTGTCTTGGTCTTATACTACGCTTACCTTTTGCAGTACACGTTATGGAAAATCCGTTGGTACTACTAGGTTCTTCGGAATACGATCCAAGATTTCAAACTTTCATTTAGAGCAACATGGATTCCCAAAAATTCACGTGTTACTAGTTGTGGAGGAAAATGTAGGACTGATCGTCTCTCCTATTTCAGAACATTAACTGTTATTATTGTAACTTCCAGAAGAGCAGAGTACATTGAGATAACTATTTCTAGATCGAAAAGTAAGCTAGTTCCTTTCGAGCCCACTAGCGAGAACAAAGAGAAAAGACGGTTGGGGATACAGTAATGGGTAATGTCTTTAGAGTGTATTGTGAGATTGGAGAAGTATGAGGAAGCAAAACTATTGTCTCCTTTTCATGACTTTACGCCTCTTATCTTCAGATATCATTTTTAAATGACGAATGGTGGCCATAGGAAAGTTTCTACCTCAAAGTATCTCAGGACAAATAGCTTTTCATCTAAGTATAATTTGAGTCCGATTTCAGAAGCTTCTCTGTCGTGGGACACCTGACTCAAATGCTTTAAGATTGTAATTGTCCATGACAACAGAGGGTGCAGTGCAGGTGTTTTCTCCACTTCCAATTCCTTGGACGCCGTTTTGAAGAGCTACAAAAACCCTTGTGTTTTTAAAGCTATAAAATAAACGATTGCGTATAAGATTACAGTAATCGAATAGTATACATAACGTAAAAAGTTCTTTCATCAGCGTATTATGTGTTCCTTCATTTTGGGCTATTTCTCTCTTCTCAGAGAGGTTCTCGCACGAAGACATTCTAACATTGTCAGCTGCTTATTCTAGCGACTATCCGGTATCTATCAAGTGCATTAAGAAGATTACTTTTCTTTACGTAAGTGACGCCTTCTTTCGCCACAGTCAAAAGACCGTAAGGTTATGGACAATTGACGCATATGTACTCCCCATTTAATTAACTTCATAGCCCTGTATTTAGCAGGAACAATTCAATCGTGAATACACCGCGCAGTGCCACGACAATGTTGGTACCTTGATCAGTTGTGTGCTGTATGGTTCAAATGACTCTGAGCACAATGGGACTTAACTTCTGAAGTCATCATCCCTTAGAACTTAGAACTACTTAAACCTAACTGACCTAAGGACATCACACACACCCATGCCCAAGGCAGGATTCGAACCTTCCAGACTGAAGCTCATAGAACCGCTCGGCCACTCTGGCCGGCGTTTGCTGTATGACTTTCAAAGTAGAGTCGTCGATACATTAATCGTCTAAATAATTCTCTTAGGATATTACAGACCGTTAATGGTTCATCTGGAAACTGGGCTGTAAACAAAATGCAAGATCTAAGAGTCAAGTCAATAAAACAGGTGACAGGACGCGTCAGCTTATGATTTCTTGTCGTGCTAGACGTCCACAAGTCCATAGTTGCTGAGTATTCACCTTCTGTTATATGAGCAATTACATTAGGCATAATTATATGTTGTCGGCTTTTAACACGTCCTGCCATGTACCACGACACAGCTGTGGGGTGAGATATAATGGCCTTTGCAGTGTTGATTAACGTCTGAATAAGATGCATAAGACCTTCACATCTTATAGCTCTGTATGATCTTATGTCTCGTGCACATATAGCCACACATATATCGACAGTTATGTCCTGAGTAGGTTTAAGAAGTCGTTTCTGGTCAACACAAGACCCTTTTTTATTAGACATGCATAGATGGCGAGAAATGTGCGAAGTGTCACTAGACCTTTCTGCATAACAGCAAATTTCACTGCACAGCGAACAGCAAACAAAACGCCATCAACAATAGGCTTTTCCGCGCTGGATTAGCCGAGCGATCTAGGGCGCTGCAGTCCTGGACTGTGCGGCTGGTCCTGGTGGAGGTTCGAGTCCCCCCTCGGGCATGGGTGTGTGTGCGTTTGTCCTTAGGATAATTTAAGTTAAGTAGTGTGTAAGCTAAGGGACTGATGACCTTAGCAGTTAAGTCCCATAAAATTTCACACACATTTGAACATTTTTTTAGAACAATAGGGTTAAACATGCTCCAAACTGAACATTTAAGATTCGCTTCAGAATGTGTGGTTCTTCACTCAACACTGATTAGTATTTCTTTCACTTCCCATTTTGACTGACATGCGCTCCTTCTTCTGCTGACCACATTTGTTTCCTCGCTCATTTTGTGTGTTACGACAAAAATGAAGAAATCCCACCACCCCACTAAACACTGCTCTACTCACCGATCGTAGTCCGTAGCTTGCAACTGTGGTCAGTACTATCGACAGCCCGTAGGCCGCAGCACGCCAGTGTTTGCGCACGCACTGGTGCAGTGACGTCACGGGCTCGCTCAGTGTGGAGCATTGAGGCCGCGGCCCGTGGGCTGCGTCTTCATGCGCAGCTCTGCTGAGCCCGTGGCATACAGGTTCTTTCGCAACTGCACTGCTCGGCCCTTGAGGTGACGTCAGGGACTCGCTCGGCCCGAGAATGCTGGAGTCCAGTGCGGCCGCAGCTCGCGGGCCGGGCCTCTGCGCACGACCCAGCACCGTGCAGCCCGTCGGATCACGATGCAGCTGCCCCAGCTGAACCTGCACTGCGAGGCAAGGCTCGCACCTCTGTCATGGCTACGTTCCTGGACGGGCCGCGCCTCGATGCCCATTTCTGCTACAAAGTGCACAACCAGAGCTAACATCCATCCAGGCATCACCTACCGTTTGACATCATATAAACTAACTGCGACGTCAGTCCAGCAGTGGCTACATCAATTCGCATGGGCAGTCACGTACCTGAACTGACTTAACTTCTCAAATTTTAATTTAATCTATCTTGTACTCTTATCTCCCATGCCAATGAAAATGATTTCTCAAACATGTCAAACTGTGCATTGTTTTTTCTTGTATACACCAATCTTGGAATTTCATTGTACTAACGACATGAATGACTACTCATGTAACAACCAGTATCGTTGTCAAATGTATCATAGGAAAATGTAAGACACCAAGAAAATTTTTCTTTCTTTATGTTTATGAAATATGTGTGTACCAGAAAGTACACAAATGTTAATAAGTACATGTAATACTTTCTACGATAATGAGGAACAGAGAAGCCTTCACATTCTGTTATCAGCTAGGAGCTGGCTTCCTGTTTCGTATCGTCTTTTGTTCTTCAGCTTTCGGTATGTATGCATCCATCTTGTTAGCTCTTGTTGTTGTTGTTGTGGTCTTCAGTCCAGAGACTGGTTTGATGCAGCTCTCCATGCTACTCTATCCTGTGCAAGCTTCTTCATCTCCCAGAACCTACTGCAACCTTCATCCTTCTGAATCATTTTCGTGTATTCATCTCTTGCTCTCCGTCTACGATTTTTACCCTCCACACTGCCCTCGAATACTTATTTGGTGATCCCTTGATGCCTCAGAATATGCCCTATTAGATGATCCCTTCTTGCAGTCAAGTTGTGCCACAAATTTCTCTTCTCTCTAATTCTGTTCAATACCTCTTCATTAATTATGTGATGTACCCATCTAATCTTCAGCATTCTTCTGTAGCACCACATTTTGAAAGCTTCTATTCTCATCTTGTCCAAATTATTTATCGTGCACATTCACTTCCTTACATAGCTACACTCCATACAAATACTTTCAGAATCGACTTTCTGACACTTAAATCGATACTCGATGTTAACTAATGTCTCTTCTTCAGAAACGCTTTCCTTGCCATTTCCAGTCTACATTTTATATCCTCTCTACTTTGACCATCATCACTTATTTTGCTCCGCAAATAGAAAAACTCATTTACTACTTTAAGCCTCTCATTTCCTATACTAACTCTCGCAGCACCCCCCGCCCCTGATTTAATTCGACTACATTCCATTGTCCTCGTTTTGCTTCTGTTGATGTTCATCTTATGTCCTCCTTTAAAGACACTTTCCATTCCGTTCAGCTGCTCTTCCAGGTCCTTTGCTGTCTCTGACAGAATTACAATGGCTTTGGCGAACCTTAAATTTTTTATTTCTTCTCCATGGACTTTAATTCCTACTCTATATTTTTCGTTTGTTTCCTTTACTGCTTGCTCAATATACGGATTGAATAACATCTGGGATAGGCTACAACCCTCTCTCACTCCCTTCCCAACCACTGCTTCCCTTTCATGCCCATCGACTCTTATAACTGCCATCTGGTTTCTGTACAAACTGTAAATAGCCTTTCGCTCCCTGTGTTTTATCCCTGCCACATTCAGAATTTGAAAGAGAGTATTCCAGTCAACATTATCGAAAGCTTTCTCTAAGTCTACAAATGCTAGAAACGTAGGTATGCCTTTCCTAAATCTATTTTATAAGATAAGTCGTAGGGTCAGAGTTGTCTCACCTGTTGCAACATTTCTACGGAATCCAAACTGCCCTTCCCGAGGTCGGCTCTAGCAGTTTTTCCATTCGTCTGCAATGAATCCATGTTAGTATTTTGCAGCTGTGTCTTATTAAACTAATAGTTCGGTAATTTTCACATTTGTCAACACCTGCTTTCTTTGGGATTGGAATTATTATATTCTTCTTGAAGTCTGAGGGTATTTCGCCTGTCTCATACATCTTGCTCACTAGATGGTAGAGTTTTTTTAGCCCTGGCCCTCCCAAGGCTGTCATTAGTTCTAATGTGATGTTGTCTACTCCTGGGGCCTTGTTTCGACATAGGTCTTTCAGTGCTCTGTCTAATTCTTCACGCAGTATCACATCTCGTATTTCATCTTCATCTACATTCTCTTCCATTTCTATAATATTGTCCTCAAGATCGTCGCCCTTGTATAGACCCTCTATATCGGGCTCATCCAAGAATTGCGCCCGGCGGGGCAGCGGGTGCAAGACAGTGTAGTTCAGCGCCCCGTACACGACCGTGTGTCGCTAGTGTCAGCATTGGGAGAGAGAGAGAGAGAGAGGGAGAGAGAGAGAGAGAGAGAGAGAGAGATAGCTGCGGAGCAAGTGAGACCGCTTAGCACTGCTTTGCGTTGGACTTTCATGCGGTCTGATCCAACGTAAACAAAACATTCTATTTTAGAAATAGTTTTTACAAGTAAATATTTTTTTTATACTTCGTGCTACAGCTTTTTGCATCACTTTTCAGAGTTTAGAAATCGGATCCTTAGTTTGGTGTTTTGTACATAATAATTTTTCCCGAGGGCATGCAGCTTTACTGTATGATTACATGATGATGGCGTCCTCTTGGGTAAAATATTCCGGAGGTAAAATAGTCCCCCATTCGGATCTCCGGGCGGGGACTACTCAAGAGGATGTCGTTATCAGGAGAAAGAAAACCGGAGTTCTACGGATCGGAGCGTGGAATGTCAGATCCCTTAATCGGGCAGGTAGGTTAGAAAATTTAAAAAGGGAAATGGATAGGTTGAAGTTAGATATAGTGGGAATTAGTGAAGTTCGGTGGCAGGAGGAACAAGACTTCTGGTCAGGTGACTACAGGGTTATAAACACAAAATCAAATAGGGGTAATGCAGGAGTTGGTTTAATAATGAATAGGAAAATAGGAATGCGGGTAAGCTACTACAAAGAGCATAGCGAACGCATTATTGTGGCCAAGATAGATACGAAGCCCATACCTACTACAGTAGTACAAGTTTATATGCCAACTAGCTCTGCAGATGACGAAGAAATTGAAGAAATGTATGATGAAATAAAAGAAATTATTCAGATTGTGAAGGGAGACGAAAATTTAATAGTCATGGGTGACTGGAATTCGAGTGTAGGAAAAGGGAGAGAAGGAAACATAGTAGGTGAATATGGATTGGGGGACAGAAATGAAAGAGGAAGCCGCCTGGTAGAATTTTGCACAGAGCACAACATAATCATAACTAACACTTGGTTTAAGAATCATGAAAGAAGGTTGTATACATGGAAGAACCCTGGAGATACTAAAAGGTATCAGATAGATTATATAATGGTAAGACAGAGATTTAGGAACCAGGTTTTAAATTGTAAGACATTTCCAGGGGCAGATGTGGACTCTGACCACAATCTATTGGTTATGACCTGTAGATTAAAACTGAAGAAGCTGCAAAAAGGTGGGAATTTAAGGAGATGGGACCTGGATAAACTAAAAGAACCGGAGGTTGTACAGAGATTCAGGGAGAGCATAAGGGAGCAATTGACAGGAATGGGGGAAATAAATACAGTAGAAGAAGAATGGGTAGCTTTGAGGGATGAAGTAGTGAAGGCAGCAGAGGATCAAGTAGGTAAAAACACGAGGGCTAGTAGAAATCCTTGGGTAACAGAAGAAATATTGAATTTAATTGATGAAAGGAGGAAATATAAAAATGCAGTAAGGGAAACAGGCAAAAAGGAATACAAACGTCTCAAAAATGAGATCGACAGGAAGTGCAAAATGGCTAAGCAGGGATTGCTAGAGGACAAATGTAAGGAAGTAGAGGCCTATCTCACTAGGGGTAAGATAGATACCGCCTACAGGAAAATTAAAGAGACCTTTGGAGATAAGAGAACGACTTGTATGAATATCAAGAGCTCAGATGGAAACCCAGTTCTAAGCAAAGAAGGGAAAGCAGAAAGGTGGAAGGAGTATATAGAGGGTCTATACAAGGGCGATGTACTTGAGGACAATATTATGGAAATGGAAGAGGATGTAGATGAAGATGAAATGGGAGACATGATACTGCGTGAAGAGTTTGACAGAGCACTGAAAAACCTGAGTCGAAACAAGGCCCCGGGAGTAGACAATATTCCATTGGAACTACTGACGGCCTTGGGAGAGCCAGTCCTGACAAAACTCTACCATCTGGTGAGCAAGATGTATGAAACAGGCGAAATACCCTCAGACTTCAAGCAGAATATAATAATTCCAATCCCAAAGAAAGCAGGTGTTGACAGATGTGAAAATTACCGAACTATCAGCTTAATAAGTCACAGCTGCAAAATACTAACACGAATTATTTACAGACGAATGGAAAAACTAGTAGAAGCCAACCTCGGGGAAGATCAGTTTGGATTCCGTAGAAACACTGGAACACGTGAGGCAATACTGACCTTACGACTTATCTTAGAAGAAAGATTAAGGAAAGGCAAACCTACGTTTCTAGTATTTGTAGACTTAGAGAAAGCTTTTGACAATGTTGACTGGAATACTCTCTTTCAAATTCTAAAGGTGGCAGGGGTAAAATACAGGGAGCGAAAGGCTATTTACAATTTGTACAGAAACCAGATGGCAGTTATAAGAGTCGAGGGACATGAAAGGGAAGCAGTGGTTGGGAAGGGAGTAAGACAGGGTTGTAGCCTCTCCCCGATGTTGTTCAATCTGTATATTGAGCAAGCAGTAAAGGAAACAAAAGAAAAATTCGGAGTAGGTATTAAAATTCATGGAGAAGAAATAAAAACTTTGAGGTTCGCCGATGACATTGTAATTCTGTCAGAGACAGCAAAGGACTTGGAAGAGCAGTTGAATGGAATGGACAGTGTCTTGAAAGGAGGATATAAGATGAACATCAACAAAAGCAAAACAAGGATAATGGAATGTAGTCTAATTAAGTCGGGTGATGCTGAGGGAATTAGATTAGGAAATGAGGCACTTAAAGTAGTAAAGGAGTTTTCCTATTTGGGGAGCAAAATAACTGACGATGGTCGATGTAGAGAGGATATAAAATGTAGGCTGGCAATGGCAAGGAAAGCGTTTCTGAAGAAGAGAAATTTGTTAACATCGAGTATAGATTTAAGTGTCAGGAAGTCATTTCTGAAAGTATTTGTATGGAGTGTAGCCATGTATGGAAGGGAAACATGGACGGTAAATAGTTTGGACAAGAAGAGAATAGAAGCTTTCGAAATGTGGTGCTACAGAAGAATGCTGAAGATTAGATGGGTAGATCACATAACTAATGAGGAAGTATTGAATAGGATTGGGGAGAAGAGAAGTTTGTGGCACAACTTGACCAGAAGAAGGGATCGGTTGGTAGGACATGTTCTGAGGCATCAAGGGATCACCAATTTAGTATTGGAGGGCAGCGTGGAGGGTAAAAATCGTAGAGGGAGACCAAGAGATGAATACACTAAGCAGATTCAGAAGGATGTAGGTTGCAGTAGGTACTGGGAGATGAAAAAGCTTGCACAGGATAGAGTAGCATGGAGAGCTGCAGCAAACCAGTCTCAGGACTGAAGACCACAACAACAACATACATAATAATTTTAACTGACCATGTTTGAAAACTAATTAAAAATTGATTTAAGGTTATAAAGCTCTTTAATTCTTACAGTCAACATTGTTAAAGACGACAATTAACATTTTACACGTTTTTGTTTCTCGAGGAAACGATTTTGTCTAGGTTTGGTACAATATTCCGTGAGACTGCATACCTCAAAGACTTTGTCAAATTTTTATCGCCAGGTAATGAACGGTTCTTAGTTTTAGCAAGCTTTAAAAGAGAGAAAAAGCACTCACAAATATACGTAGAACCAAACATTGAGAGAAATTTGGCCGCGTGCTTGTGCAAAAGAGGATATTTCTCTCGTGGAAGACATCTGTAAAAGTCATCCAAAGTTTAAACCTAACAAAGTGGCTCTTCAGGCCGATATCGCACTGCAGGTCAATCAGCTCTAGTTGAAGCACTTGTGAGACGTTCTCTGCCAGAAGGGAAAACGGGGGAACAAATATATATAAGGCCGGTTGAAGCTCACTTATCTCCAAAAATTTGTTTTCAAACTGTTCTTGTAATTCGCAAATGATTTGAAAATAATCTGAAAAATCCACATCGTCTTTAACACTGTCCAGTGCAGAAAAGTGTCCACAATTCTTCTCGCACAACTGTTTTCCCCACAAAATAAGTTTTTTTTAAATGATTGAATCGTCTGCACTAAATCAGCAACAGAGTGATTTTCGCCTTGGAGTGAAATGTTCAAAGTATTTAAATGACCGTTAAGGTCACTCAAAAAAGCCAAATTCGCCACCCACTTAGAATCACAAAGTAATTCTTCTGGCGTCCTTTCATTTCAAAAAGACATTTATTTCACCCCTCAAGGAGAAAAACCGATGAAGCACGTTTCCTCTTCTCAGCCATCTTACTTCGGTGTGGTAGGTGATGTCCGGGTATTCCGCTTCGATATCAGCCAGAAATTCTTTAAATTGGAGATGTGTGAGTCCATGCAATCGAAGATAACTCACCGTTCGAAGAACTGTGTCCATAAAATTTTTTATGTTGACAACCTCCGCACAAAGTGCCTCCTGGTATATCAGACAATGGACTGCCGCGAATAAGGGACAGCCGACTTCAGCCATTTTTGACCTGACGTAACCCAGGAATCCAGTTCGTATCCCTCGTAGCGCAGAAGCTCAATCCGTTGTTACACTCGTCAGGCGTTCCCGTTTTAAACCCATTGACTCTAACACGATTTCCACGCCTAGAAAAATATCCAAGCCCGTGGTCGTGTCTTATAATGGTATAAGGTCGAGTGGCGCGGCGGACGGTCGGGCGGTCCGCACGGCCAGCCAGCTAAGCGACACGACTCGGCCACTGTGGCAACATACGAATTCTCCCGGGGCGATGGCCGCGGGCGATCGCGGGCGCTAGCGCCCCAGGGGCACAGTTTGGATGAGACTCCTTCCACCTTTCTGCTTTCCCTTCTTTGCTTATTACTGGATTTCCATCTGACCTCTTGATATTCATGCAAGTCGTTCTCATTTCTCCAAAGACCTCTTCAATTTTCCTGTAGGCAGTATCTATCTTACTCCTAGTGATATGCTCCTCTACATCCTTAGATTTGTCCTCTAACCATCCCTGCTTAGCCATTTTGTGCTTCCTGTCGATCTCATTTTTGACACGTTTGTATTCTTTTTTGCCTGCTCCATTGACTGCATTTTTGTATTTTCACCATTCATGAATTAAATAATATACGAGGAGGTGCGTTTGAAAAGTCTGTGCAAAAAAAAAAAAAAAAAGAATGAAAAAGAAAAAAGAAAAAACCGCTTACATGTTTGGGGTAATTTCTTTTATTTTTCAGCATAGTCTCCTTTTAAATTTATACTCTTTGTCCAATGCTGTTCTAATTTGTTGAACCCTTCCGAATAATAGGAATTGTCTAAGTCTGCAAAATAGCTAATAGTTGCTGAAATCACCTCCTCGTTTGAATAAAATCTTTGTCCCACCAACAATTTCTTCAAATTGGGGAACAAATAGTAGTTCGAAGACCCACGTCTGGAGAATAGGGGAGGGGTGGATGTGAAATAAGTTGGATTCCTATTTCCATAAATTTTGCGACCACAAATGCTGATGTGTGTGCTGGTGCATTGTCACGATCGAAAAGGACGGTCCAATAAAGATGAATAATATTCACCTGTAATAGTTTTACCCTTTTCCAGATAGTCGATGGGGATTGTTCCTTGCGAATCCCAAAAGACAGCCGCCATAACCGTTCCGGCCAAAGGAATGGTCTTCGCCTTTTTTGGTGCAGATTCTCCCTTCGTAACCCATTGTTTAGAATGTTCTTTGCTCTCAGGAGTATAGTAATGTATCCATGTTTCATCCACAGTGACGATACGACGTCTAATGTTCTCTTAAAGTCCTGCGGATTCTGCCTGAACAGCAGCAAACCATCCTTGCAACACTTCACACGATTCCGTTTTTGTTCAAGCGTGAGCAAACGCGGAACGAATCTTGCGGATAGCTTTCTCATGTCCAAATGTTCATGCAAAATATTATGTACCCGTTAATTCGAGATGCCCACAGTACTAACAATCTCACACACTTCAACTCTTCTGTCATCCATCACCATATTATGGATTTTATCAATGATTTCTGGAGTGGTAACCTCAACAGGGCGTCCAGAAAGTTCAGCAACACTTGTGCCCATATGGCCACTCCTAAAATTTAAAATCGCTTATAAACTGTTCTAATCGAAGGCGCAGAACAACATGACTGAAACTTCGTGTGCGTTCTTTCCAAAGATGCTACTAACTAAACATTAACTCGATCGGCGCCGGCGGTGGCATCTCTCGGACTTTGCACGGTCTTTTCATACACCTCTCGTATTTGAGTATATTTAAATTAATACCTTTCAGATATATTAATTTAGCAAAATAAACATATCTCTTTGTGTTAATGTCTCTATCAGGTTTGTGTACAGCTATTCGTGAAAGAAATGCAAAACTGCCTACGTGGAGCCCGTCCGCCATTGGTGTGATCCAAATACTGATTAGCAATTTATCAGATCTTTTATGGTGCACCAAAGAACCAACAGTCTTTCAGAAACGAAGTCCGGAACTCAATTAACTATATAGCATAATTCTATGACCGATCACGTTAAGCACTTGACTTATGAAAATTACCTTAAGCCACATCTGTAACTTTGCGTTTCTCTCTTACACCAACTTGGAGTAATAGGAAATCGCAAACAGGAATCAACAAGAACTGATCGGTTAATTTTAGTTGACATTACTGAGCTGACCATCTGCTGGTAAGTGGTAGGTGATCACGACTATTTTCTTTACCTTCTCTATCTTCCTTCCATCTTCCGAAGCAGGCTAGGTAACACTTACAGCTCACAGCTTCCACTCGCCCATCCACCTTCGAGAGAGGATGTTGCTTTTGCTGGCTGGAGAGCAGTTATACTGTGGTCACTCCATGTATGGTTGCAGTTTAATATCATACCAGAGACACTTTTGTTTACAACAACAAAATAATAATAGAACCGCTGCATCAGTTGGTTGCATCGGCCAACAGTGTGAGATAAATAACTTTTCTCATACGAGAAGGAGCAACGCCGTTAATTTAGACCAATATAGAAACGTCTTTTGCCATGTCTACAGCCGAGAGTGCTGAATCACACGAGATCTACCTTAGTCATGAGTTCTCCCGGTAAATAACTTGGAAATTTGTGGACCAAGAGCCTACCTCTCCCTCCGGCTACCCCCCTCCCCCCCCCCCCCCCCCAACCGCAATATTGTTGTTGTGGTCTTCAATCTGAAGACTGGTTTGATGCAGCTGCCCGAGCTAGACTATTCTGTACAAGCCTCTTCAGCGCCGCACAGCTAATGCAATGTGCATCGGTTTGAACCTGCACACTGTATTCAAGACTTTGTCTCCCTCTACATGTTTAACACCCCCCCCCGCCCCCCGGCGAACAACACCCACATACACACACTTTTCTCCATTACCAAACTGAGATGTCCTTGACGTCATAGGATATGCCCTATGAAAAGAACTTGTGCCATATTTTTGTTTCCCCCAGTTCGACTCAGTATCTTCTTATCAGTTATACGATCTGCAGCGCCACCACTATTTTTCGGCGCTACTGAGTAAAATTGTGATGTTGCCATAGCTGTTGCAAAAGATCTTGGGAGTGAGGCAGCTCAGAGCCGACCAAACATCATTACGTCAGATGCAGCAATGCCACTGGCAGATTCCCACATTATGCTCCAGGAAAGGGGCTGGCACCACCATTACGACGACACAGCACGAAGACGTTGTCAGGCCGATTACTACACATCCAATCAACAGACTGCATATAGTCCACATGGTTGCAAGCTGTCCCAACATAAATTGTCATTTTTTTCAGTCAAAGGTGTCTCGTTCTGGTAGCTACTATTTACGAAAAGAAGTGTATGCCACTCCTCGAGGCGACATAATACTTCAAGCAATTACCACGAGATTTGCCCTCCACTACCTGTGGGCCCCTGCTGCTGGTTTTAAGATCACTGCTGAGGGCTTAGCTTCTTCCAGTGTGTGGGCCAGCAACCAGGTGCAACCAGCCTTCCGCCATAGAGTGCAGTCGTTTGAGACCATGGCCACCTGTTGCCTCAGTTACTATACACTCGCTGTCTTCAGCACACGCTATGGAGGATGTTGCACCATAGAATGTTCTAGTTTGTTCTTCAATAAAATGTATAACCAATAGTGAAGTTTTTATGAACAGCCATCGATCATCATCCCGGCAATAATCCACCACCTCAACTCAGATATCTGTGTGTTTAGGTCATCCATCCGGAATCTCTACATTTCGATGTCAAAAGAGTGTGTCACCACAAAATTACAGTGACAGAGGAAAATAGCCAGCCACCCTACCCGGAGACGATGACTATCGACTTCCTCAGGGTTGCAGTTTCGTCGACACACAGCATCAATATGCAGTGAGGAGTGCACTCCCCTGCGAGTATCACGTCGAGTCAGTGCACCAATAAGCAGCCTTTCAGTTCTGTTTCCAGGTGTGACGTGTGTCAAGTAAACGGTCTGTGCCGGCCGGAGTGGCCGAGCGGTTCTAGGTGCTTCAGTCTGGAACCATGCGACAGCAACGGCCGCAGGTTCGAATCCCGCTTCGGGCATGGATGTGTGTGATGTCCTTAGGTTAGTTAGGTTTAAGTAGTACTAAGTTCTAGGGGACTGATGACCTAAGATGTTAAGTCCCATAGTGCTCAGAGCCAGCCAAACTCAGTCTGTAATCAGAGTATGTGTAAATATGAACTTAATTTATGTCTATGATGAATGGGTGTGGCTCATTATCTGGAAGTGTATAAGATGTTAACCATGCGTAGCTTCTTAGAAGGGATGATGAGTTTTGTCGAGAAGCTGGAGTTTTGTGGTTGTTTTCGCCACTTTTAATGGGCAGTGTGCACCATTTTGAGCAATAAATGTGGCTCACTGCGTTTAAGTGCTTAGAGTAGTAGTCATGAGTAGCCGCTCAAATGGAGAAGTTAAGTTACAGTAAGTGTTGGGATCGAATTAGCTTAAGTGTCCTTGTCGCCGTACTGTTTTGTTCTCCTCGTTTGTTGTTTGCATAATTAGTGAGGTATACCCTGCCTGAGAGGTTGCGAATTTCTGCAGCCTGGACCAGATGTGGAGGGAAGTGCATGTGCCGATAATTTTGGTGTCTTGCAGAGTGCAACTGCCGACCGTAATTTTGTTATAGACACTTAGGAAGTGACACAGAAAGCTATCAATAAGGTTGATTGAATTGCAGATGTTTTGGGTACTGAAACGGTACAGATGCCTTTCGTATTTCCGAAGGACGCAGATTCGGCACCATCTGTGACGGCACTGCCTCCTCAGAACGTGGGATGAAGGAAGGGGAAATGTGTTTATAAGGTTTATGATCGAGCCGACAAGGCTTGAGCCAGTGGATCAGGAGATTGACAAAAGTGACAACACTTGCAGTGTAATGCGTGATGCAGGCTAAGGCTGCTGTGCAATCCCAGGGTTAGACTTTCTCATCAAGCATCACGCCAAAACTGACGTTCGATGAAGCGCTGTGGAACCCAGGGGGATAATTTTCAAGCTGGGGGAAGCTGTCACCAGTGAAATACACTCACAAGTTTCGTTTGTCAAGAGGGACAAAAGCAGGCAAAATCACTAAGGCTTAATTGGCATGATATAGTTGGCATGATATAGTGCTACAAGGCACTGGGAAATTGCTTTAGATGACCGAAAGTGTTCCTAACTTATACGATTCTGGACTTCGCCTCCGGGGAGGGAGCCATCGTTGAGTACGCAGTGTTCAGTGATTGAGAGCGCTTCTCGTGTCTATACTCACGTTGTGAAGTAATCTGCATTCCGTCCTTGTGGCTGGGAGTTGGCGTTTCTTGTTTGTAGAATAAAGAGGGGAGATGATAGTATTAGATTATACTAGTCAGAGGACCGCATCCTGCCGTCCTAGTGTTTAATTAGTTTTTTATTTTGTGGCTTGAGTTCTTCCATCGGCGCAGACTTGTACGAGAACCATCACTTAGACATACGGGACGCAGTAAATTTGGTGATATTGCTAATTGCTTCGGCTTATTAGGGATATACAGCTGAACAGCTGTGATAACGTAAGCTTCAATTCCACTGAGGTTGCACACCACTGTAGATCATCTTTGAAACCAGTGTCTTCTAGTGTTCTAGTGTATGGGACGTACATGATAACAGTCATCTCGTGTTATTAATATTATATCACGTTGCCATAAAAAGAAGCAGATTTGGGCAGTTGATCAGTAATATTAGACAGGAAATTCATTTGTATCTCTTTATGTATATTGCACATCGACATATAAGCATTTGTAATGTATAGAGAAATTTTAATCTACAATAAATGTATAAGCAGATACAACATTAATATTAAGTAGTTCCTAGTTCCCATAATCATTCACTTATTTTTATGTTGTAATTTATATGTTAAAGTGCAAGAAGGAGGAAGTAATATCACCGTTAAGAGATTCTAGGGTCTACTTCAGGGTTTAGTCAGACTGGGCCAAATCTTCATTTTCGCGTTCAGTGTTTTCCATTGCGCACATTCATTTTTGCACCCGTCTAGAGTAGCATTTAGGAAACCATACAAATTCCTTCCAGAAATACTTCATAACATTTAAATATACATTCTATGTTAGCAAATCCGTCTTTTTGTTAATACTTTTCATGCTATAGTCAGTCTTCATTTGATATCCTTTCTACTTTGGCCATCATCATTTATTCTGCTGCCCAATTGTCCTTTTAGTGTCTCATTTCGTAACCTCATTCCCTTAACACTACCTGATCTAACCCCCGCAATACCAAGGGAAAAGGAAGGGGTACTTTATGCGTTTCTTTTCAGAATACTGTAATCTGGTCATGTTCTTATATTTTAAAATTTTGAAATACATATATTTGTGATTTTTAATGGTTTCTTCTTCCACATGCCGTAATTGTTTTAAATATTCCTGTAAAACTTAACGCAAAAATTTAGGTGTTCTCAGTGGTATAGAATTTTCAGACCAGGTGTTACATTAATATTTTCAGGTTTAGCACCCTTCTTACACATAAATATACCTTTAAAAGGTATGTTGTGCGTAAAAGACAACAAAAATTAACGAAATCCGTATATCTTTGTGTTGGTCGTATATTACGCCCCCCTTTTGTAGTACACGTTATGGGAAACTCGGTACTGCTACATTTATTTCGAATACGTTCCGAAATTTCAAACTTTCACTTAGGACAACATGGATTCCCAAGGATTCACGTGTTACTAGTTGTGGAGGAAAATGTAGGACTGAGCGTCTCTCCTATTTCCGAAATTCTTATGGTCCACATGGTTGCAAGCTGTGATCTGCTACCGAGCGAGGTGGCGCAGTGGTTAGCACACTGGACTCGCATTCGGGCGGACGACGGTTCAATCCCGTCTCCGGCCATCCTGATTTAGGTTTTCCGTGATTTCCCTAAATCGCTTCAGGCAAATGCCGGGATGGTTCCTTTGAAAGGGCACGGCCGATTTCCTTCCCCATTCTTCCCTCACCCGAGCTTGCGCTCCGTCTCTAATGACCTCGTTTTCGACGGGAAGATAAACACTAATCTCCTCCTCCTCCTCCTCCTCCTGTGATCTGCTAAGCGATAACGCTCTGTCCCAACATAAATTACCATTATTTTCCGTCAAAGGTGAAATTTGCCCCTGCTTCTGGTTTTAAGATCAGTGCTGTGGCCTAGCAACTTCCATCCAGTGGGCCACCTTCAGGCCAATTACCAGGTGCAAAAAGCCCTGTGCTATAGAAGGCAGTCGCTTGAGATCATGGCCACCTGCTGCATCAGTTCCTTAACATTCACTGTCTTCAGCACACGTTATGGAGGATGTTGCACCACAGAATGTTCTAGTTTGGTCTTCAGTAAAATGTATGACTAATAGTGAAGTTTTTATGAGCAGCTATCTATCATCACCCCAACAACATTCTACCACCTCAACTCAGACCTCCACATGTTCATCTACATCTACATGGATACTCTGCAAATCACATTTAAGTGCCTGGCAGAGGGTTCATCGAACCACCTTCACAATTCTCTATTATTCCAATAACGTATAGCGCGTGGAAAGAATGAACACCCATATCTTTCCGTACGAGCTCTGATTTCCCTTATATTATCGTGGTGTCTTTTTTTCCCTATGTTGGTTGGTGTCAAGAAGATGTTTTCCCATTCGGAGGAGAGAGTTGGTAATTGAAATTTCGTGAGAAGATTGCATCACAACGAAAAACGCCTTTCTTTTAATGATTTCCAGCCCAAACCCTGTATCATTTCTGTGACACTCTCTCCCATATTTCGTGATAATTCAAAACGTGCTGCTTTCTTTGAACTTTTTCAATGTACTCCGTCAGTCCTATCTGGTAAGGATACCACACTGTGCAGCGGTATTCTAAAAGAGGACAGACAAGCGTAGTATCCTCTTGTAGCGTAGTGTCCGTCTTAGTAGCTTTGTTACATTTTTTAAGTGTCCTGCCAATAAAACGCAGCCTTTCCTTAGCCTTCCCCACAATATTTTCTATGTGCTCTTTCCGATTAAAGTTGTTCGTTATTGTAATACCTAGGTATTTATTTCAATATACGACTTTTAGATTAGACTGATTTATCGTGTAACCGAAGTTTAAAGAGTTCCTTTTGGCACTCATGTGAATGACCTCACACTTCTCGTTGTTTAGGGTGAACTGCCACAATTCGCATCATTCAGATATTTTTTGTGAATCGTTTTGGATTTTGTTTTGATGTTCTGATGGTTTCATTAGTCGATAAACTACAGTGTCATCTGCAAACAATCGCAGACGGCTGCTCCGATTGTCTCCCAAATCGTTTATATAGATAAGGAACAGCAAAGGGCCTATAACACTACCTTGGGGAACGCCTCAAATCAGTACTGTATTACTCGATGACTCTCCGTCAGTTACCACGAACTGCGACCTCTCTGACAGGAAATCGCAAATCCAGTCACATAACTGAGGCGATATTCCACAAGCATGCAACTTCCTTACGAGCAGCTTGTGTGGTACGGTGTCAAAAGCTTTCCGGATATCCAGGAATACGGAATCGATCTGAAATCCCTTGTCAATAGCACTCAGAGTTCGTGTGAATAAAGAGCTAGTTGCGTTTCACAGGAACGATGTTTTCAAAACCCGTGTTGACTGTGTGGCAATAGACCGTTTCTTCGAGGTAACTCACAACTTTCGAACACTATATATTTTCTAATATCCTGCCGCATATCGAAGTTAGCGATATGGGCCTGTAATTTAGTGGATTACTCCTTCTTCCTTTCTTTAATATTGGTGTGACCTGTGCAACTTTCCAGTCTTTGGGTACGGATATTTCGTGGAGCGAACTGTTGTATATGATTGTTAAGTATGGAGCTAAGGCATCAGCATACTCGGAAAGGAATCTAATTGGGATACAGTCTGGACCAAAAGACTTATTTTTATTAAGTGATTTGAATTGCTGTACTACTTCCAGGATATTTACTTCTACGTTACTCATGTTGGCAGCTGTTCTCCATTCGAATTCTGGGATATTTACATCGTCTTCTTTTGTGAAGGCATTTCGGAAGGCTGTGTTTAGTAACTCTGCTTTGGCAGCACTGTCTTCGATAGTAACTCCATTGTTATCGCGCAGAGAAGACATTGATTGTTTCTTGCCGCTAACGTACTTCACATACGACCAGAATCTATTTGAATTTTCTGCCAGGTTTCGAGACAAAGTTTCGTTATGGAAACTGTTATAGGCGTCTCGCATTGAACTCCGTGCTAAATATCGAGCTCCTGTAAAGGATCGCCAATCTTGGGGATTTTGCGTCGTTTAAATTTGGTACGTTTGTTTCGTTGTTTCTGCAACAGTGTTCTAGTCCGTTCTGTGTACCAAGGAGGATCCACTGCGTTGTTTGTTTGTTTATTTGGTGTAAATCTCTGAATTGCTGCCGATACTATTTCTTTGAATTTAAGCCACGTCTGGTCTACACTTTATATTATTAATTTGGAATGAGTGGAGGTAGTCTCTCAGGTAGGCGTCAAGTGAATTTTTATTTGCTTTTTTGAATAGGTATATTTTTCCCTCGTTTTTCGAGAATTTGGCGACTACAATATTCACTCTCACTACGACAGCCCTGTGTTCACTAATCCCTATATCAGTTTTGCTGCTCGTTATTAACTCAGGATTATTTGTTGCTAAGAGGTAAACTGTGTTTTCACTACCGTTTACAAATCGCGTGGGCTCATGAACTAACTGCTCCAAACAATTTTCAGAGAATGCGTTTACCAAAATTTCGGATGATATTGTACTTGCGGAATTAAACATCTATTTTCGCCAACATATCGAGGGTAAATTAAAGTCACCACCAACTATTATCGTATGAGTCAGGTACGTGTTTGAAATCAAACTCAAGTTTTCTTTGAACATTTCAGCAACTGTATCACCTGAACTGGGAAGGCTGTTAAAGGGTCCCATTATTATTTTATTCCGTTTGCCAACAATGACCTCTGCCCATACTAACTCACAGGAGGTATCTACTTCAATTTCGCGACAAGTTAAGCTACTTCTGACAGCAACAAACACGCCACCGGCAACGGTGTTCAGCCTATCTTCTCGGAACACCGTTAGTTTAAAATATGGCCCTGAGCACTATGGGACTTATCATCAGAGGTCATCAGTCCCCTAGAACCTATAACTACTTAAACCTAACCAACGTAAGGATATCACACACATCCATGGCCGAGGCAGGGTTCGACCCTGCGCCCGTAGCAGTCTCGTAGCTCGGGAAAAAATACCTAAAACCGTCGGCCACCGGGGCCGGCACACCGTTAGGTTCTTCACAAAAATTTCGGCTCAGCTTATATCCTATTTTAGCCAGCTTTCAGTGCCTATAAAGATTTGAGCATCAGTGCTTTCTATCAGCGCTTGGAGCTCTGGTAGATTCCCAGCACAGCTACAACAATTTACGACTGTTATACCAACGGTTCCTGTATCTACGTTCTTCCTGGGTTCAGCTTACACCCTTTGTGACTGCAGCCCTTCTTGTGTTTTCCCGAGACCCTCTAACCTAAACAACCGTCCAATCCACGCCACACATCCCTTCCACCCGTGTAGCCGCCTCCTGCATATAGTGGACACCTGACCTATTCAGTGGAACCCGAATCCCAACCACCCGTTGGCGCAAGTTGAGGAATCTGCATCCTACACGCTCGCAGAACCGTCTGAGCCTCTGATTCAGACCCACCACTCGGCTCTGTACCAGGGGTCCGCAATCGGTCCTGTCGACTATGCTACAAATGGTCTGCTCTGCTTTCATCTTGCAAGCATGACTGGCAGCCTTTACCACTTCTGTTAGCCGCACGAAACCAGAGAGAAGCTCCTCTGATCGAAAGTGACACAAATCACTGGTACCGACATGGGCAACCACCTGCTGTTAGCTGCACCCTGTGCTCTTCATGGCATTGGGGAGTATCCTTTCCACATCTGGAATGACTCCACCCGGTATGCACACGGAATGCACATTGGTTTTCTTACCCTTCTTGTCAGCAAGGCCCTAAGGGGCTCCATAACATGCCCAACGTTGGAGCTCCCAACTACCAATAATCCCACCCTCTGCGATTCCCCAGATCTTGCTGGCTCAGTCGTTTCCTCTGAAACAGGACAGGCGACAGCATCTGGCTCAGCGACAGCGTCAGCCACAGCCAGTGCCTGGAACCTGTTTGTCAGACAAACCGGCGAGGCCCTGTGTGCTCACGCTTAGGAAGTCATTTGCCGCCAGCTTCGCCCTGGGGCGACCTCTACATTTTGATGTTAGAAGTGTGTGTCACCACTAAATATCAGTGACAGAGGAACCTTACCAGCCACCCTCCCTGGAGACGATGTCTCTCTGCTACATGAGAGTTGCAGTTTCGTCGACAAAAATGGTTCAAATGGCTCTGAGCACTATGGGACTCAACTTCTGAGGTCATTAGTCTACTAGAACTTAGAACTACTTAAACCTAACTAACCTAAGGACATCATACACGTTCATGCCCGAGGCAGGATTCGAACCTGCGACCGTAGCAGTCTCGCGGTTCCAGACTGCAGCGCCTAGCACACCACGGCCACTTCGGCCTGCTTTCGTCGACAGACAGCATCAGTATGCAGTGGGTGATTGCACTAACTGTTCTTTCTTTTCCCCTGCGAGTGTCACGTCGAGTCAGTCCACCTTTTACCAGCGATTCAGTTCTGTTTTCATGTGTGACATGTGGCAAGTAAACGCAGACTGGGTACTGAGGATGTGTAAATATGAACGTAATTTTTCTCTGTC
Organism: Schistocerca serialis cubense; assembly: GCF_023864345.2. Classification (NCBI taxonomy): domain Eukaryota; kingdom Metazoa; phylum Arthropoda; class Insecta; order Orthoptera; family Acrididae; genus Schistocerca; species Schistocerca serialis. Next base: position 546,534,736 of record NC_064640.1, on the reverse strand, counting down.
ATTAATGGGAGTGACTCATTGTCTGGAATGGTATAAGGTGTTAAACATGTGAAGCGTCTTAGGAGCAGAAGATAAGTTTTGTTTAGAAGTCGGAGTAATGTGGTAGTTTACGCAGTTTTCGCCGTTCTGAATGGGGAATGTATTTCATTTCGAGTAATAAATGTGGCTCACTAGTTTAAGAACGTAAAGTAGTACTCATGAGTAGCCGCTCAAGCGGAGAAGATAAGTTACAGTAAGTGTTAGGATAGGATTAGATTAAGTATTCTAAGGTGGCATGATTTTGAGCCATATTACAACTACCACTCCGGAAAGAAGGCCCTTTAATAGTATAAACATCGAGACAGGAAACCATTAACAATACTGACATCGGCTAGGGATCTTAATTTGTAGCAGAATATCTGCACGGTGGGCGATAGCGAAGCGGACGGAGTCGGGAGACTGGCAGGAGAACGGAAAAGACACAAGCGAGGCAGGCAGGCCTGAGAGCTGTAGACAGCATCGAACCTAAGCTCCTGGAAACCCCTGGCGGGTGGACCGCGGCTTAGCGGGAGCCACGTGGCCGAGGACAAGGAGAAGACACAGGGGCTCGATCACAAAAGGCGTGGGGGCGTGTAGGTGGTTTTCCGAACGGCCGGAGCAGAAGCTTCTGCAACAGTCTGGAAACTTCTAGAAGCTTCGGTCGATTGCAAAACTGAGATTGGAGGGCGCTCAGAAACGAAAGCCTTCCAGTAACATGATTGGCCACACTTTAAAGGGGGGAAGGAAAAAGAACAGGAGCTACAAAAAAGCGTTGCGCCTGTGAAACACTTGTTCCTGGGGCGTCGAGGAGAGAGGTTGGTTCTGGCAATGTGTGCGACCTCGTTACTGGGACAGAGTACTTGTAGCGAGAGCCTGAGGATCGTTTGGTGTTCCACGGCAGCCGTGGAGGTGCCTACGGAAGCTTTTGGGAGGCAGAATTTATGTTATCTTGCTGAGGCGTGAACCTCTGCAGCGATAAGCATTGATCACTGTAGTGGTCGTGCATTCGCAACGGCGGTTAGGGAAGTAAATTAAATTGCTGAGCTGGCCGGTGTGGCCGAGCTGTTCTTGGCGCTTTAGGCTGGATCCGAGCGACCGCTACGGTCGCAGGATTGAATCCTGCCTCGGTCATGGATGTGTGTGCTGTCCTTAGGTTAGTTAGGTTTAAGTAGTTCTAAGTTCTAGGGGACTGATGGCTTCAGATGTTAAGTCACATAGTGCTCTGAGCCATTTGAACCATAAATTGCCGATCACGTGTCATTTTCGTTCTATCCTGGGGCTCCACGTTGCTAGTAGCGAGTGTAGTTCTAAATGTATTTGCAATTGCCATAGCTGATGTCAGTATTGCACGTTGAATTAACAACCGCGAATATATCACAGGACAGACGATTACCAAATGTGAATAGGCAGAACTAAAATGTTGCTCGTATTGTGTAATCTTGTATAGGGTAAATTGCATAAGAGTAAAGAATTTAACACTACTAAGCGTATCATTTCACACTTTCGTTTGTCATGTTATTGTCTCCTTATTTGTGTATCTCATGTTTGCAACCAGCTGGTGGAGGCAGTGTAAGTTGGTCAGCACATCTGAACATTCTAGGATATATTGAGGATATGGTTAGAAACCAACCAGATTTTCATACGACTAGTTGATGTCACATGTATAGCAAAGGATAAGCTTACCCTTCTGGAGAGCGTATAAGTGTCAAGGCGACTAATTAACGTTATAAAATTTTTCACTTATACGTTCGCAGGCTTACTCATCAGCAGAAAAGAGCAAAACAGAGGCGGCAGCCAAATGGTTCAAATGGCTCTGAGCACTATGGGACTTAATATCAGAGGTCATCAGTCCCCTAGAACTGAGAACTACTTAAACCTAACTAACCTAAAGACAGCACACACATCCATACCCGAGGCAGGATTCGAACCTGCGACCGTAGTGGTCGCTCGGTTCCAGACTGAAGTGCCTAGACCCGCTCGGCCACTCCGGCCGGCAGAAGCGGTAGCATACAGTTTCCTTGTTGTCGTAGCGTTTTGATCTCCTCGTTTGTTGTTTGCGTAATTGGTGAGGCATACCCTGGCGGAGAGGTTGCGAATTTCTGCAGCCTGGACCAGATGTGAAGGGAAGTGCATGTGCCGATGATTTTTGTGTCTTGCAGAGTGCAACTGCCGACAGTAATTTCCTTGCAGATACTTAAGAGGTTGCAAAGAAAACTATCAAAAAGGCTGATTGAATTGCAGATGTTTTGGGTACTGAAATGGTACAGACGAATTTAGTATTTCTGAAGGACGGAGATTCTGCACCATCTGTGATGGCACTGCCTCCTCAGAACGTTCCTAAGGTTAATGATCGGGCCGACAAGGCATGTGCCAGTGGATCAGGAGATTGACAAAACTGACAACACTTGCAGTGTAATGCGTGATGCAGGCGAAGGCTGCTGTGCAATCACAGGGCTAGACTTCCTCTTCAAGCATCATGCCGAAACTGACTTTCGATGACGAGCGGTGGAACTCAGGGGGATAATGTTCAAACTGGGTGGAGCGGTCACCAGTGAAATACACTCGCAAGCTTCGTTTGTCATGAAGGACAAATGCGGGCAAAATCTCTAAGGCCTAATATGTATGATATAGTGCCACAAGGCACTGGGAACCTGCTTTAGGTGACAGAAGGTGTTGCTAACTTATACGATTCTGGATTTCACCTCCGGGTAGGGAGTCATCGTTGAGTACGCAGCGTTCAGTGATTGAGAGCACTTCTTCTGTTCATATCCACGTTGAGCCTACTAAATTCTGTCCTTGTGACTGGGATTCGCAGTTCTTGTCTGTAGAATACAGAGAGGAGAAGATAGTATTAGATTATACTAGTTAGAGAACCACCATCTGCCGTCCTAGTGTTTGAATGAGTTTTTTATTTTGTGGCTGGAGTTCTTCCATCGTCGCAGACGTGTACGAGAACCATCACTCCGACGCACCGGATGCAGTACATTTGGTGATATTACCAAAAGCTTCGGCATTTAGGGCTATAAAGCTAAACAGCTGTGATCAAGTATGTTTCATTTCCACTGAGGTTGCCTACGACTGTAGATCATCTTTGAAAATACTGTCTTCTAGTGTTTGGGACGTAGCTGATATCAGACATCTGGCGTTATTTATATTATATCGCGTAGCCATAAAAAGGTGCCGATTTGGGCAGTTGATCAATAATATTAGTAAGGAAATTCACTTGTATCTCTTTATGTCCGTTTCAAATCGACATATAAACATTTGTAATGTATAAAGAAGTTTTAATCTACATTAAATGTATAATCAGAAAAAACATTAATATTTAATAGTTACTAGTTCCCTTAATCATTCATTTATTTTTATGTTGTGATTCATATGTTAAGGAGCAAGAAGGAGGAAATAATATCACCGTTGAGAGATCCTAAGATCTGCTTCAGCGGGTAGGCAGACAGGGTCAAATCTTTAATTTCACGTTCTGTATTTTCCATTGCGGACATTCGTTTTTGCACCCGCCTGGAGCAGCATCTTGGAAACCATACAAATAACTTCAAGAAATACCTCCTAACACTGATATCTATATTCGATGTTAGCAAATACCTCTTTTTCATTAATACTCTTGTTGCCATAGTCAGTCTTCATTTCATATCGTCCCTACTTCGGCCATCGTCAGTTATTTTGCTGCCCAATAGTTCTTTTAGTGTCTCATTTCGTAATCAGATTCCCTTAACACTGCCTGATTTAACCCTCGCAATACCAAGGAAGAGGGAAGGGGTACTTTATGCCTACCATTTCACAATACTGTAATACAGTCATGTGCATATTATTTTAAAAATTTGAAAAATATATAGTTGTGATTTTTAATGATTTCTTCTACCAGATTCAGCAGTTGTTTTAAATCTTTAAGTAAAACTTAACGCAAAAATGTAGGTCTTGTCAGTGGATGTGAATTTTCATAACAGGTGTCATATTCATATTTTCAGTTTTAGGGCCATTATTAAACATAAATACATCTTAAAAAAGTATGTTGTGCGTAAAAGACAACGAAAATTAACGAAATCCGTATATCATTGTGTTGGTCATATATTACACCTCCCTTTTGTAGTACATGTTATAGAAAATCAGTTGGTACTGCTAGGTTTAATTCGAATACGTTCCATTGCCTTTCATTTCGTTCCATTGAGGGTTATCTCATAATCCCTTTCCAGGGCACTGTCTATTCCATTCAAGTATTATTCCAAGTTCTTTACTGTCTCTGACAGAATTGTAGTGTCACCGGTAAACTTCAAAATCTTTATTACTTCTCCCTTATATTTAATTCTGTTTAAAAACTTATCCTTGTATGCTTTACTGCTTGTTCGGTGTAGAGGTTGAATTACATCGAGTGTAGGGTACCCAAATGTCTCACACCCATCTTCCCATTGCACAACTAGAAATCCAGCAGATGGAGTAGCAGAAGTTATGTGCTTCATCAAGATTTGTTCTTTGATGTGGTGGGGCTGTGAAGTACATGTCCAGCTCCTATGCTCCTCTCTTCTTTTTACCGGAGGACTGCAGAATTCATATTTCAGTGCATATACGGCAAAAATTAAAGGTTCATTTAGGACAACATGGATTCCCAAGGATCCACATGTTACCGGTCGTGGAGGAACATGTAGGGATGAGCGTGTCGCCTATTTCAGAACATTAAATATTATTTTTGTAACTTCCAGAAGAGCAGAGTACAACGAGATAGCTATTTCTAGATCGAAAGGTAAGCCAGTTCCGTTCGAACCCACTAGCGAGAACAAATATACAGACGGTTGGAGATGCAGTAATGGGAAATGTCGTTAGAGTGTATTGTAGAATTCGAGAAGTATGAAGAAGGAAAACTATTGTATCCACTTCATGACTTTACGCCTCTTACCTTCAGAAATCATTATTAAATGACCAATATTGGCCAGAGGAAAGTTGCTACCTCACATTATCTCTGGACAAATAGCTTTTCATCTAATTAAAATTTGAGGCGTTTATGTAAAAGTTCGATTACAGAAACTAATCTGTTCTGGGGCGCCTGACTCAAATGCTTTAACATTGTCATCGTCCATGTCAACAGAAGGTGCAGTGTAGGTGATGTCTCCAGTTATAATTCCTTGGACGCCACTTTGAAGAGCTACAAAACCCCTTATGTTTAAAAAGTTACAAAATAAACGATTGCGTATAAGAATTACAGTAATAGAATAGCAAACATACCGTGCAAAGATCTTTCATCAGCGTGATATCAGTTCCTTCATTTCGGGCTATTTCTCCCTTCTCAGAGAGCTTCTCGTACATAGACATTCTAACATTATCAGTTGCTTATTCCCGCGACTATCATTAAACTGGCTCATTTATCTAACAAGATCATTAAGAAGACCACTTTTCTTTACGTAAGTGGCGCGTGCTTTCGCCGCAATCAAAAGACCATGAACTTATGGACTATTGACGCATATATACTCTGCATTAAAATTATTTCGTACCCCTGTATTTGACAAATGGCAGGAACAATTCAATCGTAAATATATCGCGCAGTGCAACGACAATCTTGGTACCTTTATCAGTCATGTGCTGCATGTCTTTCAAAGTACTGTGGTGGATACCAGGAGTCATAAATCGTCCAAACAATTCTCTTAGAATGTTACCGCCCGTTTTTGGTTCATCTGAAAACTGAGTTGTAAACAAAATGCGAGATCTGAGAGTGCAGTTAATAAAACAGGTGACAGTACATGTCAGATAATTGTTTCTTCTCGCGCTGGATGTCCACATTTCTGTAGTTGCTGAGTATTCACCTTCTGTTATATCAGCAATTACCTCAGGGATAATTATATGTCCTAGGCTTTTAGCACTTTTTGCCATGTACCTCAACACAGTTGTAGGGTGAGATATAATGGCCTTTGCAGTGTCAACTAACGTCTGAACGAGATCCATAAGACCTTCATCTCTTATAGTTCCATACGACCTTACATCTCGTGCACACATAGCCATGCATTATCGACAGTTATCTCCTGGGTCGGTTTAGGAAGTCGTTTCTCCTCCGACATAAGACCCTTGTTTATTATACGCAAATGGATTGGGAGAAATGTACGAAGTGCCATTTAGCCCTTCAGCATGAGAGTAAATTCCATCGAACTGCGAATAGCAAACAAAATGAACGCTTTTCCTAACGCCATCCACAATAGGCTTTAACTCGGTCCAAAATGAACTTTCAAGATTGGCTTCAGGCTGTGTGGTTCTCTAGTTACCACTTGTTAGTTTTCCTTTTACATCCCTTTTGCTTGATGTACTCCTTCTCCTGGAAACCATATTAGTTTCCTCGCTCATTTTGTGCGTTACGACAAAAATGAAGAAATCCCACCACTCCTCTAAACACTGCTCTACTCAGCACTCGTTGTCCGTAGATTGCAAATGTAGTCAGTACTACCAACAGCCCGTAGGCCGCAGCACGCCAGTGCTTGCTCACGTCACTGGTGCAGTGACCTCGCGGGCTCGTTCATTGTGGAGCAGTGAGGCCGCGGAGCGTGGGCTGTGTCTCCATGCACAAGTCTGCTGAGCCCATGGCATACAGGTGCTTTCGCAACAGCACTGCTCGCCCTTGGGGTGACGTCAGAGACTCGCTCGGCAGAGACTGCTGCAGTCCAGTGCAGCTCGCGAACCAGACCTCTGTGCACGACTCTACATCGTGTGGCCCGTCGGACTTCGATACGACTCCCCCGGTTGAACCGCCAGCGCGAGGCAAGGCACGCACGGCTGACATGGCTGCGCTCCTGGACGGGCCGCGCCTCAATGCCCACCTCTGGTGCAACTTACACAACCAGAGCTCGCTCTCAGTCTGTTGTCAACGACAGACTGACAGAATACAAGCCAACTGCGATGTCACTCCAGCAATGGCTGCATCAATTCCCACTGGCAGACCCGTCCCTTTACTGACTTACCCTCTTATCCACAGAACAATGGTACCTCTCAATTTTAAAGTTACTGTATTTTGTACAAATATCTCCGGTGCCAATGAAAATGATTCGTCAAACTGTTTATTTAAAACAATGTCAAATTGTGTATTGTTTTTTCTTGTGAGCACTAATCTATTTAGTTTTGTAGTACTTACGATTTGAATGATTACTTTTGTAACGGCCAGTGTCGTAATCTATTGAATCGTAGGCAAGTGTAAGACAACAAGAAAATTTTTCTTTCTTTACGTTTATGAAATGTGTGTGTAGTAGAGAGTCCACAAATGTTAATCAGTACATGTAATACTTTCTATAAAAATAAAGAACAGAGTAGCCATCACATTTTTTCTGCAATCATCTCAGAGATGCCTTCCTGTTTCGTATCGTCCTTTCTTCTTCAGCTTTCGCTATGTAAGCATCTACCTTGTTAGCTCGTAAGATCCATGGATATAATTAAGTCTATTTAAATTAATACCTTTCAGATGTATTAATTTAAAAACTAACCATATCTCTTTGTATTAATGTCTTTATCAGCTTTGTGTACAGCTATTCGTGAAAGAAATGCAAAACTGCTGACGTGGAGTCAGTCTGCCATTGGTGTGATCCAAATACTGATTAACGATTTATCAGATCTGTTATGGTGCACCTTCGAACCCGCAGTTTTTCAGAAACGATGTCCGATACTCAATTAACTATACAGCATAATGCGAGGGACCAATCGCGTTATGCAATTGCCTTATGAAAGTTACATTGGAGCCAAATCTGTAACTTTGCGTTTCTCTCGAACACCAACCTGGAGTAATAAGAAATCACAACAGGAATCAAAAAGCACTGCTCGGTTAATTTCAATTGACATTACTGAGCTGACTACCTGCTGGTAAGTGGTAGGTGATCACGACTATTTTCTTTACATTCTCTATCTTCCTTTCACTTTTGCAAGCAGGCAAGTTAAGCTACAGCTCACAACTTCCACTCGCTCATCCACCTTCCAGAGAGGTTGCTGCTTTTGTTGCTTATACAGTGGTCACTCCACGTGTGGTTACAGTTTAACGTCATACCAGAGACATTTCTGTTTACAACAACAAAAGAATACAAGAACTGCTACCTCAGTTCGTTACATTGGCCAATAGTGTGAGATAAATTGCTTTTCACATAGGAGAATGAGCAGCGCCGTTAATTTAGAGCAATATAGAAACGTCTTTTGTCATGTCAACAGCCGAGGGTGCTGAATCACACGTGACCAACCTTTCTCATGAGTTTTCACAGTAAAGAACTTGAAAATTATGGACCAGAAGTCTACTTCCCCCTCCCGTCCCCTTCCCCAGTGTTGTTATTGTGGTGTTCAGTCTGAAGATTGATGCCGCTGCACAAGCTAGTCTATTCTGTAAAAGCCTCTTGAGCGCTGCACAGCTAATGCAATGTGCATCAGTTTGAACCTGCTACCTGTATTCGAGACTTCGTCTCCCTCTACAGTTTTAACACCCCCCTCCCTCTCCAACATCCACATATTTACATATCTCTCACATTTTCCCCAGTTCGACTCAATATCTTCTTATCAGTTATTCGATCTGCATCGCCACCACTAATTTTCGGCGCTACTGATTAAAATTGTGATTGTGGTATCAATCGCTACGATGCCACGGAGTAGGTGGAAGTTCCTAAGTGGGCACTACGACAGACACCGACGACAGCACCCTCTAGCCGGTGCTGTGGAGGTCTACTAGCTCCACAACAGATTCTGTCTATTTTGATCAAGAACAGATGGCCAGGAAGCTTTGCTTGCTATTGAGATATGTACTTCTTATGATGGGTCTAAGGCTTCCCACCTCTGTACAAAGTTATGTATTGTAGTGTCGCGGAATAGTAAAGAGTTGGAAACGTGGAATATGGTCAAAGTTTCGTTGCCTATGCCAAGAGCCAGAAGCAGTATGTTAACCAAGAGGTAAGAAGATTGCGCATATATCGGAATGTGTTGTTACTCAGGGGCAGTGGCCAGTTACACACAACAGGCGAGAGAGAATTGCTTAGCATGCGGGTTTGTGTTAGACGGAGATTTTTGTAGAGTGCAAGACAGAGGTATAGGGTCAGGTGTACTGTATTTCACAACGTTGCGTAAGTCTGCCGTAACAACACATAACGCCAGCCAGAGTGGCAGGGCGGTTCTAGGCGCTACAGTCTGGAACCGCGCGACCGCTATGGTCGCAGATTCGAATCCTGCCTCGGGCATGGATGTGTGTGGTGCCCTTAGGTTAGTTAGGTTTAAGTAGTTCTAAGTTCTAGGGGACTGATGACCACAGCAGTTAAGTCCCATAGTGCTCAGAGCCATTTGAGCCACAACACGTAACTCCGTCGCAAGAACACCTCAGGGGCGAGTACGGCAGATGAATCAGCAGTATAAGTGGAACGAATGCATTCATTACAAACGAGCATGCCGTCAGGACGTCGCTCGTGCTTCCTTTAAATTCGCCAGCTTTGATGGCAACAAGGCACTCGCAGTTAGACTTGCAGTTAGATGTTACTGGGTTCAAAATGGCTCTGAGCACTATGCGACTTAACTTCTGAGGTCATCAGTCGCCTAGAACTTAGAACTAATTAAACCTAACTAACCTAAGGACATCACACACATCCATGCCCGAGGCAGGATTCGAACCTGCGACCGTAGCGGTCACGCGGATCCAGACTGAAGCGCCTTTAACCGCACGGCCACACCGGCCGGCCCGACAGATGTTACTGAGTCATTGCTTAGTGCTCAGCTCAGTGATCGACATGTTAATATTTATTAAGGAGATGTTGCAGTAAGGGCGGCCAATCTAGCAGCAGACGTGAGGGGGCAGTACCAGCTCTGGTCCTCTCTCTGCTGCCACTGTCAATCATTTACCCATTATTAGCAGACATCGCGGAAGACTTGCTCGCCGCCAATGCTGACCACATCAGTGAGCCATCGTCGAAGTCGTGCGGTGTCTAGGCCCTGTGCATCTGCTGTCACAACTACGTGAGCCGACGATGCTGGGGGACTGCAGCCGGTTCTGCCCGTCCACAGCAGCCGAGCCACCAGGTGGAGCAGGGAAGAAGACGGGGTGGGAGAGAGTACACTCTGCACTTCGAGGACGCCTCTCGTGCCGACAGCGCCAGGACTCCAACCCGGAGCCCCCTACGTGCAGCATGTTGCTGTCCACAGCCGAGTCGGTCAGCGAGCTGGGCGCCACCAGCCACGCGCGGCCGAAGTACGAAGTAGGGACATTCCTTCGCAACGTCGCAGCATGCGGCGCTGTGCTAGCAAGACTGTGCGGCCCGGAGCTGGTGACATTGCTACGAGTCAGCGAGGACTCGGGAAGATCGTTGATATCACCAAGCCACATTGTACTCGGCAGGAATAAAGGTGTTATAAATTAATAATGTTTCTTTGGCGTTTCTGACGCGTCCACAGTCATTTCCTAGTATCCTGACAACTGGAGGGGTCACCGCTCGGCCATCCACTCCAACGTAGGCGACCGGGACCACTGGGGCACCTACAGATTTGGTGTCAGGAGTGGTGTCGGAAGTCCTCGCGTCCACTGCCTACAGATTTGGTGTCAAAAGTCCTTGTACCCACCGCCTACAGATTTTGTGTAAGTGCACAAGGCGATATTTGTTAATAACTATGGATGCACCTTCTTTGTTGGGGGTACACTTTAAGAGACCTGCGGAAACAGCAGATTTATCTGAGTTTAAGGGCAACAGTTGGGAAACGTACTTCATACCAGTCAGATGTACTGTGTGTAATTTAACGGGGCATGTGGAGCCATGCACGAAGTTTGTACCAGTAGAATGTTCAATTTGTAAACGGTTTGGTCACATAGCGCACAACTGTAGACAGTGTTGCTGGGCAATAACAAGGCGGAAGGATTAATTTTGTTTAGTTGTGCATTGTGAGTCTTGTTTGTCTTCTTGTGTGTAGTGCTCAACTGTGACAAAGGAGGTGAGTAGCTGGTGTTGTTATTGTTCTGAGGAGTAAATTCAGTATAGAGTAAGTTGTTGGTAATTTGCACAAATCATGCCGGAAACAAGATCCGTTAGTACTGATGGGAGTATAGCTGCTATGACGGAGCAAGTCTCAAAATTCTTAGAAGGGAATGCGCAGCATAAGTTACGTCATGTAGAATTAATGACGCAAATGGAGACCTTGCGTTCGGCGCAAGAGTCGCAAATGGGTTCAAGTGAGTGCAAGTCAGTAGCTATGTCCAACCTTGCAATATATCCTTCAGTAGCTAACCTGATCACGCCTTTCTCAGGTAAAACAACAGAGGATGTCACAGCGTTCATTAATGATGTTTTGACAACAGCTGCAATGAACAATTGGTCGGACGTAACTACGTTACGTATATCAAATTTGCGACTTGCATGGGAAGCTAAGACGTTCGTGATGTACCATGAGACGCAGACGCTTAGTAAGGCGAGCGCGTTTGAAGAATTGGCAGATGGTTTACGACAAAGATATCGTAAGCAGAATAGTGCAAGATTTTTTAGGGAGACGTTAGGTAATTTGACACAGAAGGTCAATGAGACAGTGGAGTCTTTTTCAGATAGGATACGGAAAATTAATTCGCAGACGTATGTATTATCGGGTAATCCTGATGCGGATCATGTATTACTATTTTCGCTGTTATTTACATGGGCGTAAGTTCAAGGCGATTACAGATCACGCAACATTGAAGTGGTTGTTGGGGTTGAAAGGTTCTTCAAGTCGTTTAACTAGACGGGCACTGAAACTAAGTAAATTTGACTACGAGGTAATTCACAAACCAGGGGTAAAACATACGAATGCAGATGCACTTAATAGAAAAACAGCAGCTGTACAAGTTGTGGGCAAAAGTGAGAAGGAGTGGATAAAGGCGCAAGCTACTGACAGATAGTGTCAATTGTTCGAACGCAACCGCAGTTTGAAATGCAGGATGGGTTGCTTTGCAGGAAGACAAAATGCGGACTACGCGTCGTAGTACCGGAGTCGCTGAGGAAAGAAGTGTTGAAACAAGGGCACGACCATGTATTATCGGGTCATGGTGGTAAAAGAACGACTGATAGACGGGTAGCTGAAAGGTCTCGGTGGAAGACACGTCGCAATGATGTAGAGCAGTATGTGCAGAAAGCAGATTTAAGTCATCAGAAAATTCAGTCACAGAGACTACCTGAAGCGGATCGTCCGTTCGCATTCATTGGATTAGGCATAATCGGAGCATTTAACAAGACCCAAGCGGGTAATCGAAACGTATTAAAAATATTAGATCATTTTTACCGATACCTGGTTCAAATGGTTCAAATGGCTCTGAGCACTATGGGACTCAACTGCTGAGGTCATTAGTCCCCTAGAACTTAGAACTAGTTAAACCTAACTAACCTAAGGACATCACAAACATCCATGCCCGAGGCAGGATTCGAACCTGCGACCGTAGCGGTCCTGCGGTTCCAGACGGCAGCGCCTTTAACCGCACGGCCACTTCGGCCGGCCCGATACCTGGTAATGGTAGCTATTCCAGATCAGAAGGCAAGCACTGTTGCGGAAGTCTTAGTATATAACTGGTTGCTGAAGTATGGTGTGCCTGATACTGTAATTACAGATCAGGGTAGTAACTTTATGTCGGAGCTGATGAAGCAGTTATGCCGTTTATTGAAAGTTAAGAAATTGCTGTCAAGCCCATTTCATCCTCAGTCGAATGGACAAACAGAATGGGTTCATAGGACGTTAGTTAAGATGATTAGTCATTACGTAAATTCAGAACACACGGATTGGGACGTGTATTTAAATCTGTTGACATGCGCATACAACGCGAAAGTTCATACAGGAAGGGGGCTCTCTCCGTATGAGGTAATTTATAGTCGGAAAATGACATCACCATTTGATGTGCTCAAACCTCAGGTAGGTTCACAGGATGAGTCAGTGAAGAATTTCGCCAAGAAATGGAGAAAGATTTGGCAAAGAGTACGGCGTGCTAATACTAAAGCTTTGGAGAGAGAGAATTGGACAAAGAACAGGTAAACTGCCGCAATACAGAATTGGTCAATGGGTATTGTTGGCTAATCCTTACGTTCCGAAGGGTAAAACGAAGAAGTTTTTGAGGAAATATTCTGGACCGTATCAGGTAAATGAAATAGTGTCTCCCATGAACGTAAATTTGCAGTTACCAACCAAGTCGTCAGTAGTTCATGTGAGTAGGATTAAGCCGTTCAAGGGCGCAGTGGATGCGTTACCGCAGATTCCTCCAGCAGTAACAGAGGGTGTGAGGGTACCGAAGCTAAAAGAACAGCAGGGGAACGTTCCTTACGCACTTAGGTCTAGTGATAAGTAGATTAAGTGTCCTCCAGGAGGAACATGTCGTATATATTGTTATTAGGTAATAGGGTATGTGTAGTTTTTACTTGTCATTTGTGTGTTTTAGACGTGGTAAGGAAGGGAGCCATTGACATGGCCTCCTTTTCCTTCAGGTGCCGTGCCAGGATGTGGCCCGGGAAACTTTTCGTCTGTCTGGTATTGCGACACTGTTGCAGAGGAGAGGTGGTGCAGGTGCAACCACTGGACAAGGGAATTTTGTTTGCAAGACAATTAGATGTGGTATTGTCAAGCCGCAGGTGGACAATTGTGTTCACGTATAATATATGGGGAGTGAGGAATGATGTATGGACACTACAGGATAGGTTTACGGCACTACGGGTGGCCACGGAGAAGGAGATGTTGTTTCAAGACATACGGAACCTGTATCAGGAATTGAAGCTCTTATACGAAAAGCTGAGAAGGTAGCTGCAACAAGTAACAGAAGTGGTCCCGCAAACGCTCGTTCGCAGGAAACGAGCGTGGTTGGATGCAGGGGGAAAATTGCTGAAAACAGTGTTTGGAACCACGGACGAGGAAGATATAAGGAGCTTAAATAGTATGGTGGGGAGGTGCAGGATTTGGCGGAGGAGACAAAATCGGAAGTGGATTGGCACACGACAGGTATAGGTAACATGCAGCAGGGGATATTGAATGTCACTAGAACAGTATGGGAGTTGACGTCAGACCTGGAACGGTATGCAGCAAATACCAGGAAAGTGTTGAATGTGGATATAGAGGCTATACAGGCGAGATTGATCCGAATAGACGGGAAAATACAAGTAGTACCTTTATTGAGGGCATTGGCAGACAGGGTGGATGATGCACGTGTCGAATTGGAAGCGTTATATGAAACTATGTATCACGCAGTGCATGGGCAATTGAGTGCCACTTTGTTAGGTCCAGATCACATGCTGAAGGCGTTGCTGAAAGTGCAGACAGAATTCTCGGAAGGAGTGCGTCATGTCGTGCCTCCGGCGAAGCGGAATTTACCGTTACTCTATCGCATGTCTAAACTGAGAGTAATTACAGATCAGACGAGTATACACGTAGAAGTGCAAATACCAGTGATGGGTATCAATTCGCAGTACCAGTGTTATACAGTACAGCCGTATCCAATTAGATGGGGTGCATTTGGAAAGTGGGTGCAAGTGCAAACTCGGGAAGTATTGTTAGTGTCAATACGGAGGAGTGCTCATGTGGTAATGTCTACGGAAGATTTGACACACTGTTTCAGGGGAAGTGTTTTTATTTGTCCAGCAAAGGAGGTGGCAACCCACAATCATTCGTGTGAGATGCAGTTGTTCTTGGGGAATATGGGAACCTTAGAATGCGAAAAGAAGGTGATACTTCCGAGACCGAAATTTCAGAAAGTTGGGGAACATTGGATTTACTCTGTGTTCGAACTAGAGACCGTAGTTGCCACTTGTTACAGAAATGGTAGATTTATAGATATATCAAAGCTTGAATTGCGGGGTAGTGGGTTTTTGATTAATGGCACTGGATGTAAAATAGTGGGGAAGCATTTTCATCCACCAGCTACTTTCATGGGTACAACAGTGATTAACGTGACACAGCCTATCTTGAAATATCCAGAGGAACCGCCACACATATTGCCTCGGCGGAATCTAACGTTTATTAAGAGTCCTTGGATCCTACATTACAACAATCTTTAGATAGCCTGATTATCTTAGAAAAAGAGCAGATCTCAGTTAATCAACTACTGCAGCACGTGCAGCAATATCGGGAGAAACGTAAGCAAAACACAATCATAATTTGTGTCTCAATGACTAGCATAATATTAGTTCTAGTGCTTATTTGTGCAACTTACTTTTGTATACGGAAAAAGACGTCTCGTTCTGAAATAACAACCGTACATCAAATACCGATTGGATGGATTGGGAATAGTGGAACGTAATATAAACAGATAAGCAATGATAAGATTGGAATCAGTATTAAGTGTAAATAGATTATTAGCGGGTAAGAAAAGTTTGACAGTGTTGAAGGAGTAGTTGTAAGATACCTGTAGTGTATAAGGAAGTATGGCGTGCACAACCAGTAAGTCCACAATTATAAAATTTGGGACGAATTTTCTTAAAAGAGGGGGATGTATAGTGTCACGGAATAGTAAAGAGTTGGAAACGTGGAATATTGTCAAAGTTTCGTTGCCTATGCCGAGAGCCAGAGGCAGTAAGTTAGCCAAGAGGTAAGAGGATTTCACATATGTCGGAATGTGTCGTCACTCAGGGGCAGTGGCCGGTTACATACAAGAGGCGAGAGATAATGCTGGTTTGTGTAAGACGGAGACTTTTGTAGAGTGCCAGACAGAGGTATGGCGTCAGCTGTACTGTATTTCACAACTTCATGTAAGTCTGCCGTAACAACATGTAACTCTGTCGCAAGAAAACCTAAGGGGCGAGTGCGACAGATGAATCAGCACCATAAGTGGAAAAAATGTGTTCATTACAAACGAGCATGACGTCAGGACGTCGCTTGTGCTTCCTTTAAATACGCCAGCTTAAATAACAACAAGGCACTCGCAGTTGCTTCCCACGCCCGGGTTCCCGGGTTCGATTCCCGGCGGGGTCAGGGATTTTCTCTGCCTCGTGATGGCTGGGTGTTGTGTGCTGTACTTAGGTTAGTTAGGTTTAAGTAGTTCTAAGTTCTAGGGGACTGATGACCATAGATGTTAAGTCCCATAGTGCTCAGAGCCAATTGAATAATGTTTGAGCCACTCGCAGCAGACTTGCAGTTAGATGTGTACTGGGTCGCTGCGTAGCGCTCAGCTCGGTGATCGACATTTATTAAGGAGATGTTGCAGTATGGGTGGCCCAACCAGCAGCAGACGTGAGGGGACAGTACCGGCTCTGGTCCTCTCTGCTGCCGCTGTCAATCATCAACCCAGGATTAGCAGACATCACGGCAGACCGGCTCGCAGCCAATGCTGACCACGTCAGTGAGCCGTCGTCGACATCGTGCGGGGCCTAGACCCTTTGCATCCACCTTCACAACCGGGTGAGCGATGACGCTGGGGGACTGCAGCCCGTTCCGCCTGTCCAGCGTGGACGAGCCACCTGGAGGAGCAGGGAAGAAGACTGGGTGGGATAGAGTACACTCTGCACTACGACAACGCCTCTGGTGCGAACAGTGCCGGGACTCCATCCCAGAGCCTCCTATGCGCAGCAGCTTGATGACCGCAGCCGAGCCGGCCGGCCAGCCGGGTGCCACCAGCCACGCGTGGCCAAAGTACGAAATAAGGACATTCCTTCACAACATCACAGCACGCGGCGCTGCGCTAGCAAGACTGTGCGGCCCAAGCTGGTGTCATTGCTATGAATCGGTGAGGACTCGGGAAGGTCGTTGATATCACCAAGCCACATTGTACTTGGCAGGAATAAAGGTGGTATGAACTAATAATGTTTCTTTGGGGTTCCTGACGCGTCCACAGTCATTTCCCAGCATCGTGACTGTGGTGTCACCGCCAGACACCACACTTGCCAGGTGGTAGCCTTTAAATAGGCCGCGGTCCGTTAGTATACGTCGGACCCGCGTGTCGCCACTATCAATGATTGCAGACTGAGCGTCGCCACACGGCAGGTCTAGAGAGACTTCCTAGCACTCGCCCCAGTTGTACAACCGACTTTGCTAGGGATGGTTCACTGACAAAACACACACTCATTTGCCGAGACGATAGTTTAGCATAGCCTTCAACTACGTCATTTGCTACGACCTAGCAAGGCGCCATTGTCATTTACTATTGGTATTGTGAATCATGTACTGTCCAGACCGACGTTCCCCATTAATGGATTAAACTTATGTATTCCACCAGCTACGTCCTTTTTTCTAAATTCTAATTTCTTTGTCCTGTTCCAGACCTCACGCCAGCCTGCGTGAGCTAAGACGCGTGCCTTTCGGCCTCCTCTAGTAACCCGGTGATGGCTCTCCTGCCAACCAAAACACTGACAACTGGAGGGGTCACCGCTCGGCCATCCAGTGCACCATAGGGGACTTGGACCACCGGGGCGCCTACAGTATTCAGTTAATATTGTGATATAGTAAAACCATTTCGAAGAGGAGTACCGAGAGATTTTCACCTTTTCCTGCTCCTACTCACTTCCTTCATTCGGCCAACCTTTCACTTCACAGGAGCAGACCCACCTGCCGCCTTCAGGGCGGGGTACAAAACTTGGCGACGAACTGCGATTAAAATTTTTTTTTCCTCTCCTCTCATTTCGTTTTTTCCTCGGTACTGCTTTAGCCTTTTTGTGATATCCCCGTCTGGCAGAGTGACTGTATGTAAGTGTTCCCACCATTCGCTGTAAGAATTTCATTTGTGTAAGCCACGGCTTCGCCACAGGAACAGGCTTCTCTATCCCATCTTGTACGTTTTCAGGCTCAGCAAATGATGCAGCTGCTAGCTGCCATAAATGGACTGGTCACACCGCAAACTGCAGCTACTTCGGTGCCTCTGACGCCACCGCCTGTACCGACGCCATCACCGACGGCGCCGCTTATTCGTGCCTTCAACCCTGACGTTGAAAGTGGGCCAGAATACATCACACAACTCGAGGCACACTTCGCAGCTTACAACATACCAGGTACAGAGCGGCTTATTTTTTTCAATGTCAACGCGGGTTTTGTGTTGTACTGTGTGCTCGTGAAATTGTTTCCCACCACCTCCCACTTTCGTGATAGTGTAAATGTGGTAGCTGCACGCTACAAATTCTTTCGCCTCCAGCGTGGCTCTACTCGGTCGAATAAAACTTGGATAGCGGGCCTTCAGAGACTAACTTCTGATTGTGTCTTCCATGCCTCATGTGGACGCTCATATGCGGATGAAATTATTAGAGGCGCTATTGCGCAGAATGTAGCGGATCACATTGCAGGAAGTAGACTTCTAGACAGACAAGATACATTAGACATGGCTACTTCCACGTTCCCCCGGGTGTGTGTACTCTTAGCGCGGCACAACACGTGCCCTCCCACCCGCCAGCACGGCCAGCCACGCCACGCCACTCGCGCGTAAGTATACAAATTTCAAACCAGGCACCCACTAAGAAACTGAAATCATGGCCGAACTGCTTTCGTGCCCACCCACGGGACAGTTGCCAATCCCGCCAAGCACTGTGTTACTTTTGTAATAAGAAAGGACATGGGCAAGCTGTGTGTAGTAAGAGAAACTCTAATTCACCAACTGTCTCCCGTTCGCGTGATTCACGTGGCGTCACCGCAACGGCAACCGCCATAATCATGATTCACATCAGACTATGGATGTTAATGCCATTTATTCAAATCCTTCTGCTTCACATGCTTCGACAGATCGACGTGTGAATCTAGTTTTGCCAGACACTTCCTCTCGCATTCAGCGCGATGCGAGAAAACTTTTTGTTGCTGCTCATTAGTGTTCGTTCTGTTCGCATGCAGCTGGACACTGGTGCGTCAGTTTCTCTACTGAACAAATCGACGTATGAGTTACATTACTCACTCCCACTTCATCGTTCACATTTCACGGTGACTGCACTTACTGGACAGGAAATCTCAGTGCTTGGCGTGTGTAGTTTGCTAGGCACATATGGTGCCACGACTCGTTCAGTGTCTTTCCGTGTGCTCTGCTCTAGTGATGCTACGAACATTTTTGGCATGCACGCATTTGAACTTCTGGCCTCGCTATTCAGGAAAATGTACTTTGCATCAACGCTATTGACCATGCAGACAATGTTGCCGCACTAAGCGATGATTTTGCTGAACTCTTTTCTGATGGACTAGGTTTTGCCACAGATTTTTCAGCCCATGTTGCAGTTAAAGGCAATGAAATGCCTATTTTCCGGGATGGACGCCCGCTACTGCGCGCCCTGCGCGACGCCGTAGCTTCTGAACTTAAGCATTTGCAAGACATTGGTGTCATTGAATCTGTTTCTGCTTCGCCATGGGCTACGCCTATAGTGTGCCTGAAGAAACCAAACGGTCGTCTCCGTATTTGTGCTGTCTTTAAGTCTACAGTAAACCTCCAGACAGTGCTAGTTACGTTTCCCTTACTGCGTGCTGAAGACATTTTTGATAAGCTTGATGCGGGAACATTATTTTCCACGATTGACTTGCGGGACACATACTTTCAGATTCCGCTCGACGAACAGTCGCAGCGCTATTTTGTGATCAACACCCACAGTGGATTGTTCAAATTTCGCCGCCTTCCGTTTGGTTGTGCTTCAGCTCCAGCTGTTTTTCGGTCTTATTTGCAGCAGTTGTGGACCACTGTCCCGAGTTGCTCAAATTATCTGGACGATATAGTGGTATCAGGTCGCATCCCTGACGAACATTTGCAGAATTTGCGTGCCTTATTTATTGTACTTTTGCAGGCAGGACTAAAGTGTATTAGGGGTAAGTGCAGTTGTTTTCAAACTCAGATTCAGATTTAGAACATATGATTAACGAACAGGGTATCCACCCCTTGCCCTCACATCTAAGTGCAATTAGAGACGTGCCAGCACCCAGGTACTTGAAAGAACTTCAGTCTGTGCTGGGCAAAATTTCATATTATATTCGGTTTATAACAAATGCAGCGGAGATTGCAGTGCCTTTGCATCGCCTTCGTCGTAGGAACGTTCCTTTTGTTTGGTCTTCGGAATGTGACGCTGTTTTCCTCAAGCTCAAATCTGCTCTGTTGAGCGACCGCTATTTGATTCCTTTCGATCCCTCCAAACCAGTTGTTGCATCTTGTCACAGCATCAGAGCAGATCTCACACACCGCATTAAATTTGTCGAACTCCCGATAACTTTTGCGTCTAAGTTGCTCAATTGTGCCAAGCAAAACTATTCTCAAATCGAGAAAGAAGCTTTAGCTATTGTCTATGGTGTGAGAAAGTTTCATGATTTTTTGTACGGTCCCAAGTTCTATTTGGTCACCGACCATAAGCCTTTGACGTTGTTGCTCCACCCGTCAAAGCCAGTTCTGGCCCGTCTGCACAAAAGTTGCTACGTAGGTCTTTGTTTTTCTCTAACTACAATTTCGAAATTTTGTTTCAGCCCACAGCCCAGCATGGCAATGCTGATGCTTTGTCTCGTCTGCCTATCGGTCCTGACGAAGTGTTTGATTCTTCCGAATTGTCATGCATGTTTATTGATTCACAAGATAAGGAATTAGCTGATGGTTTTGCAGTGGATTTTCGTCGCATTGCTTCCGCGCCAGCCACCTATGCTTCTTTGCAGATTCATTTGCAATATATTCATACTCAAAGGCCCCCATCTGCTATGCAGGTTCGTGATCCACTTTGTAAGTAGGCTGTTTAGGTGTTCTTATTGGTAACGCCACGTAGCGCTCTGTATGAAAAATCACTGGCTGTGCTGTGTGCACTCTGTGGCTAGTTTGCATTGTTGTCTGCCATTGTAGTGTTGGGCAGATGGATGTGAACAGCGAGTAGCGTTGAGCAGTTGGAGGTGAACTGCCAGCAGTGGTGGATGTGGGGAGAGAGATGGCGGAGTTTTGAAATTTGCAGGACTGGATGTCATGAACTATAGTTTGCAGTTCCTTTATGGCTGCTTCGTGATTCTGTAATGCATTTTCATGACGCGAAAAAATAGGTTGGAAATGCTCACAAATTTGTGTTTTTACGTCATTAAAGACTTTTTGACATTTCGATTCAATGTTATGTAACTCAATAGATAAATCTTCACGTGTTTGTTCAAGTGTGGTGTCTAACTTCCGAAGATTTTGTTCCATTGTGTCTAACTGTTGCTGTGTTTGTCTCTGGTGTTGTTCAATTGTGTCTAACTTTTGAAGATTTGGTCCCATTTGTTTCTTATTTTGTTCTAGCGTTGTGTCTAACTTTTGTAGCCTTTGTCCCATTTGTTGCATTAACTGTAATAACAGTGCACTGGTGTCTGAAACATGTTCCTCAGTGCTATTCGGCAGTACATTTGAATCGGCAATATTCGCGTTTTTGAAAGCAGAAAATGTGTCTTGATTTATTTGAGAAAACGGTGAGGACGCGAAACCCGAATCTACAGTATTTGCAAGATTGTGCCCTGTCATTTCGGAATCCTGAAGCGAGCTGTTGCCGACCGATCGATCGATAATGCTTTCCTGTTCACTAATTGTTTCACTGCCTACACCATTATTTGCAGCCCGCTCCATTTCCTTATGCACAGTTACCAAATTACTACTTTGAACATTAGTTAATTCATTACATTGTGGCGCTAACACACTGCTTTCGTCTTCACTGTCATTTCTCTGGTTACTTTGGAGCCTAGTATTACGTTTTTCACACGCCGTTATTGTCACAATATTTCACACGACAACACAGAAGAACACAATTTGAAGAGCAAAAATAAGAGAACACATTAACATAGCACTGAAAATAATATCTAGTTAACTGCAAGCGCAGCTGCAAAATACTTGGTGCAAATTTACATGCGTGCCACATCTGTTTTACTGTACAACAATGAAAGACTGCAACTACAAAGGAGATTCTCTCTACAATTATGCGCTAGCAATAAACAAAATCTACACTAATTACACAAACTACAAGAAAAAATCAGAAGTTTCCAGAGTGGTATCCTCGGCTAATGGTCGACATATGAAACGTTCGCTTCGAAAAATTATACATGACTGTGTTTAAACTGACACACAATATTTTTAGCGCAACGCAATCTTACTTTCAAAAATCCCTACAAAAGAATGGCCCTGACTATCATTAACCTATACCTTTCACAAATCACTTACCTCACCAAAAATCTTCGTTACTCGAACTACTGCAATACAGCGAGCGCCACTACTGCCAGCTAAATAAAAGATTCGAACTACTGAAGGCACTAACTACTAATAGGCATAGTTAGCAAATGAAAGATTTTGATGGAGAACAAACAATTAATTTACCTCACTAGTGTTCAAAAGTCATAATATATACAGCAGTTCATGACATCCAGTCTTACAAATTTCAAAACTCTGCCATCTCTCTCCCCACATCCACCACTGCTGGCGGCTCACATCCAACTGCTCAACGCTATGCGCTGTTCACATCCATCTGCCCAACACTATAATGGCAGACAACAATGCAAACTAGCCACAGACCGCACACAGCACAGGCAGTGATATTTCATACAGAGCGCTACGTGGCGTTACCAATAAGAAAACCTAAACAGCCTACTTACAACTTGTTCGACGTTACTTTGCGCAAAGTCACAAATTGTCTATACACCACGGCGTTATCTTGTTACGAACTGACAATGATCAGTCTTGTGTGGTTGTACCTCATTCGTTGCAGTCGGAAATTCTCCACCTGGTGCACGCTGGTCATCGAGGGATAGTGCGGATGAAGCAATTAGCGCGTCGTCACTGCACTTGGGTTGGGATTGATAAACATATTGATAATTTGCTTGCTAACTGTCGCTCTTGCGTGGAGCATCAATCTGCTCACCGCCAGCGCTTCTTTGAGTGGCCGACTCCTACTGCGCCTAGGCAGCGCGTTCATATTGGTTTTGCGGGTCATTTCTGGGACTCCCGCTGGTTGATAGTTATTGATGCGTACAGCAACTTTCCTTTTGTTGTACCTGTATCGTCTACTACATCTGCCAGTAGTATTCGGGCTTTAACGTCTATTTTCTGCGCTGAGGGCTTTCCTGAAGTTATTGTCTCCGTCAATGGCCCCCAATTCGTATCGTCAGAGTTTGAAGCGTCCTGGGCTGCTAATGGCATTCGCCATCTGACCTCAGCCCTGTTCCTACCACAGTCAAATGGCAAGGCTGATCGCTTAGTGCGTATGTTTAAGTCGCAGATAAGCAAGTTGCGCGCCACACACTGTCACAAGCGCACGCTCTGGACTTTCCTTGCTTCATTTTGCTCGCAGCCGCTCGGCATCCGTTCCGCAGCGGAATTGCTACACGGCCACGCCCATCAGTCGCTCCTGCAGCTATTGCACGCGCTGCCGCGCTCTCCCGCTGCTTCGCCTCGTTGTGGCTTGGCGTTGCATGGTTTAGTGTTCTATCGCATTTTCTCTGGCAGGCAGCGCTGGGTGCAGGGACGCATCCTTCGAAAGTTTGGCGGCGCCTTATTAGTCGTTTCTGGTCCCTACAGGACTGACAAGCGATACCGCAATCAGATCCGTTTGTGACGTCCTCGGTTTTCTGCTGTTGGTTGTTTTCTGGCAGAATTGGAGGCTTCACGGATTCCGCCGCCTCAGCCCACTACTCCACCGACGGCGCCTCCGCTGCTCGCGCCCCCGCCGCGTTCGCACCTGCCGTCGTCGCCGTCGCCGCTGTCGGTCCAGTCACCTGCACCGGACGGACGCCTCTCGCTGTCGCCACGTCAACACCCCCGGCCGTCTCTGTCGCCGCCGCCGCCGCCGCCTCCCCCGCCGCGTACCTCAACGCTGTCGGAACCGATGGACGCTGAGGCTGCTGTCACGCCGCCGCCGCCGTGGTCCATTGAGGTCGTTGCTCTGCCTCCTCATCCGAGCATACCGTGTGGTGGTGCGCGGACTAGGCAGGTTTTCCACGGGGCGTTTTCCTCGCACCCTCGCGAGCAATTCGGGGTCACGGGTGGACAGCACGCCCCGGCAGTTCCGCTGTCTGCTGCGCCCCCCTGTTTCCCTCCACCCGTCGTCGGAAGACCTACTCAACGACGGTGTGTCGTTTCACGGGGGAGGGATGTAGTGTCGATAGCTACGATACCATGGCGTAGGTGAAACTTCTTAAGTTGGTATTACAACAGACACCGACGACAGCGCACTCTAGCTAGTGCTGTAGAGGTCTACGAGCTCCGTGACAGATTCTGCCCATTTTGATCAAGAGCAGACGGCCAGAAGACTTTGATTGCTATTGAGACAATGTACAACTTAGGATGGGTCTAAGGCATCACATCTCAGTGAAAAGTTATGTATTAAGTTAATATTGTGATATACAAAAACCATTTGTAAGAACAGTACCGAGAGATTTTCATCTTTCCCTGCTCCTACTCACTTCCTTCATCTGGCCAACATATCACTTTACAGGAGCACACCCACGTGCTGCCTTCCAGGTGGGACACAAAAGTGATATTGGCATAGCTGTTGCAAAAGACTTTGTTAGTGAGTCAGCTCGGAACCGATCAAACAACATTACGTCAGATGCAGCAATGCCACTGGCAGATTCCCATATTGTGCTCCAGGAAAGGGGCTGGCACTGCCATAACGAAGACAAAAATGGTTCAAATGGCTCTGAGCACTATAGAACTAAACTTCTGAGGTCATCAGTCCCCTAGAACTTAGAACTACTTAAACCTAACTAACCGGAGGACATCACACACATCCATGCCCGAGACATGATTCGAACCTGTGACCGTAGCGGTTGCGCGGTTCCAGACTGAAGCGCCTAGAACCTCTCGGCCATCCTGGCCGGCCATAACGAAGACACAGGAGAAAGGCGTTTGTAGGCCACTTACTACACATCCAATCAACAGACTTCTTATGGTCTACATGGCTCCGAGCTGTGATTTGCAGAGCAAGAACGCTCTGTCTCAACATAAATTACAATTATATTCAGTCCAAGGTGTCTCAGTCTGGTAGCTACTATTTACGAGGAGAGGTGTAAACCGCTCCTCGAGGTGACATGATGCTACAAGCAGCCACCACGAGATTTGGCCTCCACCAACTGTGGGCCCCTGCTTCAGGTTTTAAGATCAGTGCTGTGGCTTAGCGTCTTCCAGCCAGTGGACCACCTTCAGGCAAACTACCAGGTGCAAAGAGCCCTCTGCCATAGAAGGCAGTCGCTTGAGGCCATGGCCACCTGTTGCGTCAGTTACTTAACACTCCTGTCTTCAGCACACGTTATGGAGGATGTTGCACCACAGAATGTTCGAGTTTGCTCTTCAGTAAAATGTATGACTAATAGTGAAGTATTTATGAGCAGCCATCTATCATCATTCTGACAACAGTCCACCACCTCAACTCAGACCTCCACACGTACATCTACATGGATACTCTGCAAATCACAATTAAGTGCCTGGCAGAGGGTTCATCGAATCACCTTCACAATTCTCTATTATTCCAAACTCGTATAGCGCGTGGAAAGAATGAACACCCATATCTTTCCGTACGAGCTCTGATTTCCCTTATATTATCGTGGTGTCTTTTTTCCCTATATTGGTTGGTGTCAAGAAAATGTTTTCGCATTCGGAGGAGAGAGTTGGTAATTGAAATTTCGTGAGAAGATTGCATCACAACGAAAAACGCCTTTCTTTTAATGATTTCCAGCCCAAACCCTGTATCATTTCTGTGACACTCTCTCCCATATTTCTTGATAATTCAAAACGTGCTGCTTTCTTTGAACTTTTTCAATGTACTCCGTCAGTCCTATCTGGTAAGGATCCCACACTGTACAGCGCTATTCTAAATGAGGACAGACAAGCGTAGTATCCTCTCGTAGCGTAGTGTCCTCCTTAGTAGCTTTGTTACATTTTCTAAGTGTCCTGCCAATAAAACGCAGCATTTCCTTAGCCTTCCCCACAACATTTTCTATGTGCTCTTTCCAATTAAAGTTGTTCGTAATTGTAATACCTAGGTATTTATTTCAATATACGGCTTTTAGATTAGACTGATTTATCGTGTAACCGAAGTTTAAAGAGTTCCTTTTACCACTCATGTGAATGACCTCACACTTTTCGTTGTTTAGGGTCAACTGCCACAATTCGCACCATTCTGATATGTTTTCTAAATCGTTTTGGATTTTGTTTTGATGTTCTGATGGCTTTATTAGTCGATAAACTACAGTGTCATCTGCAAACAACCGAAGACGGCTGCTCCGATTGTCTCCCAAATCGTTTATACAGATAAGGAACAGCAAAGGGCCTATAACACTACATTGGGGAACGCCTCAAATCACTTCTGTATTACTCGATTACTCTCCGTCAGTTACTACGAACTGCGACCCCGCTGACAGGAAATCGCAAATCCAGTCACATAACTCAGGCGATATTCCACAAGCACGCAATTTCCTTACGAGCAGCTTATGTGGTACGGTGTCAAAAGCTTTCCGGATATCCAGGAATACGGAATCGATCTGAAATCCCTTGTCAATATCACTCAGCACTTCGTGTGAGTAAAGAGCTAGTTGTGTTTCACAGGAACCATGTTTCCAAAACCAGTGTTGACTGTGTGTCAATAGACCTTTTCCTTCGAGGTAATTCACAATTTTCTAACACAATTTATATTCTAAAATCATGCTGCATATTGACGTTAACGATATGGGCCTGTAATTTAGTGCATTACTCCTACTACCTTTCTTGAATATTGGTTGCTTTTATTAAGTGATTTGAGTTGCTTCACTACTTAGAGGATATTTACTTCTACGCTACTCCTGATGGCAGCTGTTCTCGATTCGAATTTTGGGATATTTACTTCGTCTTCTTTTGTGAAGGCATTTCGGAAGGATGTGTTTAGTAACTCTGCTTTGGCAGCACTGTCTTCGATAGTAACTCCATTCTTATCGCGCAGAAAAGGCATTGATGGTTTCTTGCCGCTAACTTACTTCACATACGACCAGAATCTTTTTGGATTTTCTTCGAGGTTTCGAGACAAAGTTTCGTTGTCGAAACTGTTATAGGCTTCTCGCACTGAACTCCGCGCTAAATTTCGAGCTCCTGTGAAGGATCGCCAATCGTGGGGATTTTGCGTCTGTTTAAATTTGTCATGTTTGTTTGGTTGTTCCTGCAACAGTGTTCTAACCCGTTTTGTATACCAAGGAGGATCAGCTCCGTTGTTTGTTTGTTTATTGGGTATAAATCTCTCAATTGCTAACGATACTATTTCTTTGAATTTAAGCCACATCTGGCCTACACTTATATTATTAATTTAGATTGCGTGGAGATTGTCTCTCAGGTAGCCGTCAAGTGAATTTCAATCTGCTTTTTTGAATATGTATATTTTTCGGTCTTTTTCCACGATTTGGGGATTACAATATTCAGTCTCACTACGACCACCCTGTGTTCAGTAATCCTTATATCGGTATTGATGCTCGTTATTAACTCAATATTATTTGTTGCTAAGAGGTAAAGTGTGTTTTCACAACCGTTTTTTATTCGCGTGGGCTCGGGAACTAACTGCTCCAAATAATTTTCGAGAATGCGTTTAGCAAAATTTCGGATGATATTTTATGCGTACTTTCGTAATTAAACATGTATTTTCGCCAGCATATCGAGGGTAAATTAGTCACCACCAACTATTATCGTATTAATCGGGTACGTGTTTGAAATCAAACTCAAGTTTTCTTTGAACCTTTCAGCAACTGTGTCATCTGAACTGGGAGGCCAGTAAAAGGATCCCATTACTATTTTATTCCGGTTGCCAACAATGACCTCTGCCCAGACTAACTCACAGGAAGTATCTACTTCAATTTCGCGACAAGTTAAACTACTTCTGAGAATCTTTTCGGAACACCGTTAGGTTCAAAAACGGCTCTGAGATCTATGGGACTTAACATCAGAGGTTATCAGTCCCCTAGAACTTCGAACTACATAAACCTAACTAACCTTAGATCTTCACACTCACACATGCCCGAGGCAGAATTTGAACCTGCGACAGTAGTGCTCTCACAGTTCCAGACTGAAATGCCTAGAACGACTCGGCCACTGCGGGCAGCACACCGTTAGGCCCTTCGCAAAAATTTCGGCTGAGCTTATATACGACTTTAGCCAGATTTTAGTGCCTATAACGATTTGAGAATCAGTGCTTTCTATTAGCGCTTGAAGCTGTGGTACTTTCCCAACACAGCTACGACAATTTATACCAATGGTTCCTGTATCTATGTTCTTCCTATGTTCAGCTCTGTACCAGAGGTCCGCAATCGGTCCTGTCGACTATACTGCAAATGGTGAGCTCTGCTTTCATCTTGCAAGCAAGACTGGCAGCCTTTACCACTTCTGTTAGCTGCTAGAAACCAGAAAGAATATCTTCTGATCGCAAGTGACACGCATCATTGGTACCGACGTGAGCAACCACCTGCAGTTGGCTCCACCTTGTGCTCTTCGTGGCATCCGGGACGACCTTTTCCACATCTGAAATGACTCCACCCGGTATGCACACGGAATGCACATTGGTTTTCTTACGCTCCTTGTCAGCAAGGCCTTAAGGGGCCCCTTAACGCGCCGAACGTTGGAGTTTCCAACTACCAATAATCCCACTTACTGCGATTTCCCGGATCTTGCTGGCTGAGTGGTATCCTCTGAAACAGGATAGGCGACAGCATCCGGCTCAGCAACAGCGTCAGCCACAGACAGCACCTGGAACCTGTTAGCCAGACAAACCGGGGAGGCCTTACGTGCGGCCTCTTTGAAAGTCTTCTGCCGCCTGCTTCGCCCTGGGGCGACCTCTACATTTTGATGTTAGAAGTGTGTGTCACCACTAAATGTCAGTGACAGAGGAACATTACCAGCCACCCTACCTGGAGACGATGACTCTCGACTACCTCAGGGTAGCAGTTTCGTCGACACACAGCATCAGTATGCAGTGGGCCGGCCGAGTGGACGAGCGGCTCTAGGCGCTTCAGTCTGGAGCCGCGCGACCGCTATGGTCGCAGTTTCGAATCCTGCCTCGGGCGTGGATGTGTGTGATGTCCGTAGGTTAGTTAGGTTTAATTAGTTCTAAGTTCTAGGGGACTGATGACCTCAGAAGTTAAGTGCCATAGTACTCAGAGCCTTTTGAAGCCAAGTATGCAGTGGGTAAGTGCACTAACTGTTCTATTTTACCGCCTGCGAGTATCGTGTCGAGTCAGTGCACCTTTTAGCAGCTTTTCAGGTCTGTTCTCATGTGTGACATGTGTCAAGTTAACCCAGACTGTGTTCTGAGGTTGTGTAAATATGAACGTTATTTTTCCCTATCATCAATGTGTGTGGCTCATTGTCTGGAAGGATATAAGATGTTAACCGTGTGTTGCCTCTTAGGAGGGGAAGATGAGTTTTGAATGGGGAATGTATTTCGTTTCGTTAATAAATGTGGCTCACTACGCTTAAGCAAGTAACGTAGTGGTCATGTGCAGATGCTCAAGCGGAGAAGTTACAGTAAGTGTTAGAATGGAATTTGAATAAGTGTCCTTGTGGTCGTACTGTTTTGTTCTCCTCGTTTGTTGTTTGCGTAATTAGTAGGGTATACCCTGGCGTAGAGGTTGCGAATTTTTGCAGCCTGGACCAGTTGTGCAGGGAAGTGCATGTGCCGATGACCTTTGTGTCTTGCAGAGTGCGTGCGGTTCTTAGCGCTTCAGTTTGGAACCGCGTGTCCGCTACGGTCGCAGGTTCGAATCCTGAATCGGGCATGGATGTGTGTGATGTCCTTAGGTTAGTTAGGTTTAAGTAGTTCTATGTTGTAGGGGACTGATGACCTCAGAAGTTAAGTCCCACACTGCTCAGAGCCATTTGAACCATGTTTTCTTGCAGAGTCCAACTGCCAACAGTAATTATAGATACTTTGGAGGTTGCACAGAAAGCTATCACTAAGGCTGATTGTAACGCAGATGTTGCGGGTATTGAAATGGTACAGACGCATTTAGTATTTCCGAA
Organism: Schistocerca serialis cubense; assembly: GCF_023864345.2. Lineage (NCBI taxonomy): Eukaryota > Metazoa > Arthropoda > Insecta > Orthoptera > Acrididae > Schistocerca > Schistocerca serialis. The sequence continues at coordinate 546,504,894 of NC_064640.1, read as the reverse complement.
GGCAACAGATTCGGCGACATCTGTGACGGCCCTGCCTCCTCAGAACGTGGGAGGAGAAGAAAGAGGAATTGTGTTTGTAAGCTTAATGATCGGGCCGACAAGGCTTGTGCCAGTGGAACATTAGATTGACGAAAAAGAGAACACTTGCAGTGTAATGCGTGATGCAGTCGTAGGCTGCTGAGAAATCCAAGGGCTAGACTTTCTCATAACGCATCATGCCGAAACTGACTTTCGATTACACGCGATGGAACGCAGGGGTATAATGTTCAAGCTGGGGGAAGCTGTCACCAGTGAAATACTGCTGCAAGGTTCGTTTATCATGATAGGACAAATTAGGGCAAAATCACTAATGCTTAATTTGCATGATATAGTGCGGCAAAGCACTGGGAAGCTGCTTTAGGTGACCGACGGTGTGCTAACTTATACGATTCTTGACTTCGCCTATGGGTAGGGAATCGTTGTTGGCTACTCAGTGTTCAGTGATTGAGAGCACTTCTCCAGTCAATACTCACGTTGAGACGTTATCTGAATTCCGTCCTTGTGGCTGGGAGTTTCCGTTTCTTGTCTGTAGAATACAGAGAGGGGAAGTTAGTATTAGATTATACTAGTCAGAGGTCCACATTCTGTCGTTCTAGAGTTTGAATAAGTTTTTTATTTTGTGGCTAGAGTTCTTCCATCGTCGCAGACGTATACGAGAACCATCACTCCGACGTACGGGACGCAGTTTAATCGGTGATATTGCTAATTGCTTCGGCTTATTACGGCTATAAAGCTGAACAGCTGTTATCATATAAGTTTCATTTCTACTGAGGCACACAACTGTCGATCGTCTTTGAAAGTTGTGTCTTCTCGTGTTTGGGACGTAGATGATATCAGTCATCTCGCGTTATTTATTTTAGATCGTGTAGCCATAAAAAGGGGCAGATTTGGGCAGTTGATCAATAATATTAGTCAGAAATACTTCATTTGTATATCTTTATATCCATTGCACGTCGGCATAAAAACATTTGTAATATATAAAGGGGTTTTAATCTACAATAATTTTGAAAGCAGAAAAAAAATTAATAATTAGTAGTTACCAGTTCCCTTAATCATTCATTTGTTTTTATGTTGTAATTTATATGTTAAAGAGAAAGAAGCAGAAAATAATATCACCGTTAACACATCCTAAGATCTGCTTCAGGTGGTAGTCAGACAGGGCCAAATATTTACTTTCGCGATCATTATTTTCCATTGTGCACATTCGATTTTACACCCGCCTGGAGCTGCATCTCGGAAACCATACAAATACCTTCCAGTAATACTTCCTAACACTTAAATTTATATTCGGTATTACGAAATCCCTCTTTCTCATTAACACTTTTCTTGCTATAGTCATTCTTCATTTTATATCCTGTTGGGCGTAAAAGACAACGAAAATAAACGAAATAAGTATATTTTTGTGTTGGTCATGTATTACGCCCCTCTTAGCAGTACACGTTATTTAAAACCCGTTGGTACTGCTAGGTTTAATTCGAATACGTTCCATTGCCTTTCATTTAGTTCCATTGGGGGTTATCTTATAATTCCTTTCCAGGGCACTATCTATTCCATGCAACTGTTATTCCAAGTTCTTTGCTGTCTCTGACAGAATTGCAGTTGCACCGGTAAACTTCAAAATGCCTATTCCTTCTCCCTAATAATTAATTCTGTTTACAAACTTATCCCTGTATACTTTACTGCTTGTTCGGTGTAGATGTTGAATTACATCGAGTGTAGGCTACCTGAACGTCTCACTCCCATCTTCCCATTGCACAACTAGAAATCCACCGGATGTAGTGGCAGAATTTATGTGCATCAAAAAGATTTTTTTTTTGATGGGGTGGGGCTCTGAAATACATGTCCAGTCGGTTCTTTTTATCGCAGGACAGAAAAATTAATAGTTCAGCATATTTAGGGTAAAAATTCAAACTTTAATTTAGGACAACTTGGATTTCCAAGAATTTACAAGTTACCAGTTGTGGAGGAACATGTGGGAATAAGCATCTCTCCTAGAAAATTAAATGTAATTTTTGTAACTTCCAGAACAGTAGAGTACATTGAGATAACTATTTCTAGATCGAAAGGTTAGCCACCTCCATTCGAACCCACTAGCGAGAACAAAGAGAAAAGACGGTTGGAGACGCAGTAAAGAGAAATGTCGTTAGAGTGTATTCTGGGATTGGAGATGGATGAGGAAGCAAAACTGTTGTATCCTATTCATGACTTTACGCCTCTTACCTTCAGATATCATTTTTAAATGACGAATGGTCGCCAGAGGAAGGTTGCTACCTCACAGCATCTCTGAGCAAATTGTTTTACATCTAAGAACAATTTGAGGCGTTAATGTAAAAGTCCGATATCAGAAACTTCTCTCTCCTGGGGGCCTGACTCAATTGCTTTAACATTGTCATTGTCCATGTCAACAGAAGGTGCAGTGTATGTGATTTCCCTAGTTTTAATTCCTTGGACGCCGCTTTGAAGAGCTACCAAAACCCTTATGTTTTAAGAGCTATAAAAGAAACGATTGCGTATAAGAATTACAGTAATCGAATAGCATACATACCGTGAAAAGTTCATTCATCAGCGTGATATCTGTACTTTCATTTCGAGCTATTTCTCCCTTCTCAGATAGCTTGTTCCACAAAGACATTCTAACATTGTCAGCTGCTTATTCCAGGGAGTATCGTTAGAGTGGATCAGTGATCTATCAAGAGCAGGAAGGTTGAAGGAAGATAGAGAGTGTAAAGAAAATAGTGATCACCTGCCACTTACCAGCAGGTAGTCAGCTCAGTATTGTCAATTGAAATTAGCTGAGCAGTGCTTGTTGATTGCTGTTGTTATTTCCTGTTACTCCAGGTTTGTGTTCGAGAGAAACGCAAAGTTAGAGATGTGGCACCAATGTTATTTTCATAAGGCAAGTGCATAACGCGGTCGGTCTATCGAATTATGCTGCATAGTCGGACTTCGTTTCATAAAGACTGTAGGCTCTTTGGTGCACCATAAAAGATCTGATAAATTACTAATCGGTATTTGGATCACACCAATGGCGGACGGGCTCCACGTCAGCAGTTTTAAATTGGTTCAAATGGCTCTGAGCACTATGGGACTTAACATCTGAGGTCATCAGTCCCCTAGAACTCAGAACTACTTAAACCTAACTAACCTAAGGACATCACACACATCCATGCCCGAGGCAGGATTTGAACTTGCGACCGTAGCAATCGCGCGGTCCGGGACTGAAGCGCCTAGAACCGCTCGGCCACCGCGGCCGGCCTTAGCAGTTTTGCATTTCTTTCACAAATAGGTATATACAAAGCTGATAAAGACATTAATACAAAGAGATATGTTTAATTTGTTAAATTAATACATCTGAAAGGTATTAATTTAAATATACTAAAATAGGAGGGGCGTTTGAAAAGTCTGTGCAAAGTCCGAGAGATGCCACCACTGGCGCCTATCGAGGTCACGTTTAGTTAGTAGCATCTTTGGAAAGATCGCACACCACGTTTCGGTCATATTGGTCGATTTCTTTGTGTTTGGCATTCGTGTCAGTCAAGGAAGTCGAGTGACTGTCAAAAAATGGACGAAAAAGAATTTCGTGTGGTGATTAAACATTAATTTATGATAGGCAAAACGCCTCAGGAGACTAATGAGAAGCTTGATAAACATTATATTGTTTCTGTGCCTTCGCTTAGAACAGTTTATAAGTGATTTCACAATTTTAGGAGTGGCCATATGGGCACAAGTGATACTGAACGTTGTGGATGCCCTGTGGAGTTTACGACTCCAGAAGTTATTGATAAAATCCATGATATATTGATGTATGACAGAAGACGTAAGGTGCGTGGGATTGCCAGTGCCAGTGGGCGTCTCGAATGTACGGGTATAAAATATTTTGCATGGACATTTGCACAGGACAAAGCTATCTGCAGGATGCGTTCCGCGATTGCTAACGCTTGACCAAAAACGGAATCGTGTGTAGTGTTGCAGGGATGGTTTGCAGCTGTTCAGAAGGATCCGCAGGACTTTGAGCGTCGTTTCGTTACTGTGGATGAAACATGGATACGTTACTATACTCCTGAGACCAAACAACAATGTAAACAATAGGTTACCAAGGGCGAATCTGCACGAAAAAAGGCGAAGACCATTCCTTCGGCCAGAAAGGTTATGACGACTGTTTTTCGGGATTAGCAAGGGATAATCCTCATCGACTATTTGGAAAAGGGGAAACTATTACAGGTGCATATTATTCATTTTTATAGGACCGTCCTTTCCCATCATGGCAATGCACCAGGACAAACCTAAGCAGTTCTGGTGGAAAAATTAATGGGAATATGATTCCAGCTCGTTTCCCATACCACACTATTCTCCAGACATAGCTCCCTTGGACTACTATTTCTTCCCCAAATTGAAGAAATGTCTGGCGAGACAAAGATTTTATTCAAACGAGGAGGTGATTGCAGCAACGATTAGCTATATTGCAGACTTAGACAATTCCTATTATTCGGAAGGGATCAACAAATTAGAACAGCTCTGGACGAAGTGAGTAAGTCTAAAAGGAGACTATGTTGAAAGATAAAAGGTTTACCCCAAAGATATAAGCAGTTTTTATTTTTTCACGGACTTTTCAAACGCCCCTCGTATATTCATGGTACTTAAGAGCTAACAAGGTGGATGCATACACAGCGAAAGCTGAAGAACATAGGACGATACGAAACAGGAAAGCATCTCCTAGCCGATCGCAGATACAATATGAAGGCTTCTCTGTTCTTCACTGTCGTAGAAAGTATTACATGTACTTATTAACATTTGTGGACTTTCTGGGACACAAATATTTCATAAATATAAAGAAAGAAAAATTGTCTTGGTGTCTTACATTTTCCTGCGATATATTTGACTACGATACTGGCTGTTACATGAGTAGTTATTCATGTCGTGTACAACAAGGTTAAGTCAGTTCAGGTATGTGTCTGTCTGTGGGAATTGATAAAGCCACTGCTGGAGTGAAGTCGTAGTTGACTTGTATGATGTCAATCGGACGGTGAAAACCGGCTGAGAATGAGCTCTGGTTGTGCACTTTGCAGCAGATACGGGCATCGAAGCGTGTCCCGTCCAGGATTGTAGCCATCACAGCCATGCGAGCCTTGCCTAGCGCAGCCGGTTCAGCTGGGGCAGTCGCATGGAGGTCCAACGGGCCGCACGGTGCAGAGTCGAGCGGCCACACTGGGCTACAGCAGTCTCTCGCCGAGCGAGTCCCTGACGTCACCCCAAGGGCCGAGCAGTGCTGTTCCGAAACAATTTGTATGCCACGGGCTAAGCAGAGTCGTGTATGGAGACGCAGCCCACGGGCCGCAACCTCACTGCTCCGCACTGAGCGAGGCTGTGACGCCACTGCATCAGTGACGTGCGCAAGCGCTGGCGTGCTGCGGCCTACGTGCTGTTGGTAGCGCTGACGGCAGCTGTGAGCTAGGGCTGTGAGCTGTGGGTAGAGCAGAGTTTAGTTCAAATGTTCAAATGTGTGTGAAACCTTATGGGGCTTAACTACTAAGGTCATCAGTCCAAACACCATTTCGTCCGATGTAGATCCCCACATTGTGCTCCAGGAAAGTGGGTGACACCGCCGTAACGACGACACAGCAGAAAGGCGTTATTAAGCCAGTTACTACACATCCAATCAACAGACCTCTTTTGGTCTACATGGTTGCAAGCTGTGATTTGCGAAGCAAGAGCGCTCTGTCTAAACATGAATTACCATTACTTTCAGTCACAGGTGTCTCAGTCTGGTAGCTACTATTTACGAGAAGACGTGTATTCCACTCCTCGAGGCGACGTGATGCTCAAGCAACCACCACGAGATTGGGCCTCTACTACCTGTGGGCCGCTGCTGCTGGTTTTAAGATTAGTTGTGTGGGCCTAGCATCTTCCAGCCTGTGGGGCAACTACCAGGTGCAACCAGCTTTCCGCTATAGAGGGCAGTCATTTGAGACCACGGCCACCTGTTGCGTCAGTTCCTTAACACTCACTGTCTTCAGCACAAACTATGGAGGACGTTGCACCACAAAATGTTCTAGTTTGTTCATCAGTAAAATGTATGACCAACAGTGAAGTTTTTATGAACAGCCACAGATCATCACCCCGACAACTATCCACCACCTCAACTCGGACCTCCACATGTAGAGGTCACCCATCCTGACCTCTACATTTTGATGTCATAAGTATGTGTCACGTGTAAATTTCAGTGAAAGAGGAACCTTACCAGCCAACCTACGTGAAGACGATGACTCCCGATTTCCTCATAATTGCAGTTTCAACGACACACAGCATCAGTGTGCAGCGGGTGACTGCACTTACTGTTTTATTTTTTTTTCTTTTCCTGCGAGTATCACGTCACGTCATTGCACCTTTTAGCAACTTTTCAGGTCTGTTTTCATGTGTGACATGTGTCAAGTAAACTCAGACTGTGTTTTGAGGATGTGTAAATATGAGCGTTATTTTTGCCTATCATCAATGAATGGGACTCATAGTCTTGAAGTGTATAATGTGTTAACCATGCATAGCTTCTTAGGAGGGGAAGGTGATTTTTGTCGAGAAGTTGGAGTTTTGTTGTAGTTTTCGTCGTTTTTAATGGGCAATGTATTTAATTTTGAGCAATAAATGTGGCTCACTACGTTTAAGCACATGATGTAGTAGTCATGAGTAGCCGCTCAAGTGTAGAAGTTATGTAACTGTAAGTGTTAGGATAGAATTAGATTAAGTGTTCTTGTAGTCATACTGTTTTGTTCTCCTCGTTTGTTGTTTGCATGATTGGTGGCGGGATCCCCTGGCGGAGAAGTTGCCAATTTCTGCAGCCTGGACCAGATGTGCAGGGAATTGCATGTGCCGATGATTTTGGTGTCTTGCAGAGTGGAACTGCTGACAGTAATTTTGTTGTAGATACTTAGGAGGTGACAAAGAAAGCTATCAATAAGGCTGATAGTATTGAAGATGTTTTTGGTACTGAAATGTGAGTGTAGAAATGAATGTGCGCAATGGAAAATACTGAAAGCTAATATAAGGATTTTGCCCTGTCTGGCTACTCTGTGAAGCTGATCTTAGGATCTCTTAACGGTGATATTATTTCCTCCTTCTTGCTCTTCAACATATAAATTACAACATAAAAATAAATGAATGATTAAGGGAACTAGTAACTACTAAATTATAAATGTTGTTTCTGCTTATACATTTATAGTAGATTAAAACACCTTTATTTATTACAAATATTTATATGTCGATGTGCAATTGACATTAAGAGATACAAACTTCAGCCACAAAATAAAAACCCATTAAACACTAGGACGGCAGAAGGCGGTGCTTTGACTAGTATAATCTAATACTACCTTCTTCTTTCTGTATTCTACAGACAAGAAATGCGAACTCCCACCCACAAGGACGGAATTCAGATAACGACTCAGCATTAGTACAGACAGGAGAAGTGCTCTCAATCACTGAACGCTGCGTACTCAACGACGATTTCCTATCCGGAGACAAAGTCCAGAGTCGTATAAGTTAGCAACACCTTCGGTCACCTAAAGCAACTTTCCAGTGCCTTGTGCACTATATCATGCAAATTAAGCATTTGTGATTTTGCCCGCATTTGTCCTATCATGATAAACGAACCCTGCGACAGTATATCACTGGTGACAGCTTTCCCCAGCTTCAACATTATCCTCCCGGGTTCCACCGCTCGTCATCGAAAGTCAGTTTTGGCATGGTGCTTGATGAAAAAGTCTAGCCCTGGGATTGCGCAGCAGCCTTCGCCTGCATCACGCATTACACTGCAAGTGTTGTAACTTTTGTAAATCTCCTGATCCACTGGCACAAGCCTTGTCGGCCCGATCATAAACCTTACAAACACATTTCCTCCTACATTCTGAGGAGGCAGTGCCGTCAAATATGGTGCCGAATTGCGGACTTCGTAAATACTAATTACGTCTGTACCATTTCAGTACCCAAAACATCTGCAATACTATCAGCCTTATTGATAGCTTTCTGTGTCACCTCCTAAGTATCTACAACAGTATTACTGTCGGCAGTTGCACTCTGCAAGACACAAAGATCATCGGCACATGCACCTTTCTCTACATCTGGTCCAGGCTTCAGAAATTCGCAACCTCTCCGCCAGGGTATACCTCACTAATTATGCAAACAACAGACGAGGAGAACAAAACAGTACGACTATAACACTACCGTCTGCTACTGCTATACCGTAACCTTAAAGTAGGAGGCAGGTCGTGATATATAACTATCTAGTTAAAACAATTGCGGTATAAAGCAACAGAGCAGTGTTACCATCTGAGAGGAATTATGTTGTGTTGACCGAGTTGTACCTAACAGGGGTGGCTTATCGGAAATGAAAGTCAGAATTACGTAAATATTTGAACTGTAGCAAACAAAATTTTTGTTTATGTGCGCTGTTTAACGGATAGAGAAAACGGTTGCCAGCCTAATTAGGCAAGAGAATGATTAACAGTCTTGTTCAAGAAAATAGTTATTGGTAAATTTAACGGATAAACACAACCTATACTTTGTCACACGTGAGTGCAATGAACTCCGACACATACATATGTTTACGGTAAGAATGAAGCTAACATCTAGAGCAGCACAAACTATTTGCAAAAATATAACAGATACCGAAACACACTATTACTTTCAGGGCTTGTTCAAACTGAATAGTCTTTATAACATTACTATTAACATTCACTGCAGCATCATAAATTGGACATAGGTTAAGTCTCTCTCAGTTAAATACTTTACTATTTAAAATGAAAGTTAATTGGAATCCACTAACAGGTTGCTTCTCCACTATCTTTTGAATAAAGAAATTATGGTTTTGATAAATAGTGGTCTTCCTGTTACTTGTTACCTAGCATTAGCACAATAGACAAACTGTGGATCCTGTTATACTATTAATATGCACTTCCAATACACAAGAGAGACTAACACTTAGCAGTCATGAACAAATAATTTTCTACTATTGCAGTTTTCCACTTTTACTACAGTGAAACACAATGTTGACAAATTTGCAAGAAACTGACTCACCTTTTAAAATTTACTACATGTAGCACTATGATCATTAACTAAGCAAAACTTTATAAGCCTCAATTTTGAGAACTTTAATTTATAAAAGAAACAGCAAATTGTCTTTATTGCCACAGTCTTCTACTTTCAAGTAAAAGATTAAATAGGTGACTTTGAAACTTCACAGAACTACATTTACGGCCTACCACAATTTCTCTAAATCCACAATAAATCTGAATATTCCCTTCTCATCAAAGATCAAACAACATTATGTAATTAACTGTCTAACTTTGAGGCTTTCATTTTTTCCACAAAATAGGACACTCGGTAGTCATAGTTCAAATGGAGAGGAACCTGAGAGGTGTTGTGATAGGGAAAAAATCAAGGTACGTACATAAATTCAGTTGTAAGTTACCTTATATTTGTGCACACTAAATCACCCAATAAGCTGATCCTTCACTGTACAATATTATACCATTCCGTTACAGTGATTGCGCAATGTGGTGTGGATTTGCAGACAGAATTGCTGGACTCTGTCCCTTCTTGATGGCGATGATGGATACCAATTCCAGAATCGTTCCAGCTATTTATCCATCCATCTGAGGCATTGGTAAGCGGCAGGAAAAGCCTCTCTCGGAACCAGCACAATATACAACTCTTACACAGGCAGTGAACAGTTTGGTACCTCGCCCCCGACTGACTCTTGGCTCCACCTTTTCTACCTAGGCCAACCACATTTTGCGCGCGACACAGTTCCATTCCCGAGGGGAACCACAAGACGTTTTACATACAAAATGACTAAGAACCCTAAGTGAGGATCAGCAGTTTACATAACAGTAACCAAACATATTAATTAAAACAGGACATTTGCACATATAGGTAGTTCTAAACAATATTATTTAAACAAATTCCAATTATATACAGTAAGTTTTATTCCCTGCAAATGAAACAAAGTATTTAAATGACAGATACACTACATTGCACAGAATTAAACCATGACATCAAAGTTTTTACAAAGAAAGGAGTATACAATTTTGTGTTATCTATTCAATGAAACACATTTACAGATACTCAATGTTATAACATTAAACCAAAGCAAAAGGCAAAATAAATCCATACAGCTTTAGAACTATGGTGTTACACGACGACAAGGACACTCAATCCAGTTCTATCCTAACACTAACTGTAACTTCTCCACCTGAGCGGCTAGTCATACTTAGCCGTAGTGAGCCACACTTCTTGGTCAAAATGAAATACATTGCCCATTAAAAACGACGAAAACTACCACAAAACTCCGACTTCTCGACAAAACTCATCTTCCCCTCTTAAGAAGTTACGCATGGTTAACACCTTATACACTTCCAGACAAGGAGCCACACTCATTGATAATAGGACAAAATAACGCTCATATTTACACATACTCAGAACACAGTCTGAGTTTACTTGACAGACGAAACAAATTAAAACAGAACTGAAAATCTGCTGAAAGGTGCACTGATTCGGCGTGATAATCGCAGGGGAAAAAAATAGAACAGACAGTGCACTCACCTAAAGCACACTGATGCTGTGTGTCGACGAAACTGCAACCCTGAGGTAGCTGAGAGTTATCGTCTCCAGGAAGGGTGGCTGGTAAGGTTCTCCTGTCACTGAAATTTAGACGTGACACACACTTCTGACACCAAAATGTGGAGGTCCAGGATGGATGACCTCTACACGTGGAGGTCTGAGTTGAGGTGGTGGATTGTTGTCGGGATGCTGATCGATGGCTGCTTATAAAAACTTCACGGTTTAGTCATACATTTTACTGAAGAACAAACCAGAACATTCTGTGGTGCAGCGTTCTCCATAGTGTGTGCTGAAGACAGCGGGTGTTAAGGAACTGATGCAAAAGGTGACCATGATCTCAAACGACTTCCTTCTATGGCTGAAGGCTGATTACACCTCGAAGTTGGCCCACAGGCTGGAAGATGCTAAACTCACAGCACTGATCTTAAAACCAGCAGCAGGGGCCCACAGTTAGTGGAGGCCAAATCCCATGGTGGCTGCTTGTAGCCTCATGTCGCCTTCTGGAGCGGCATACTCCTCTCCTCTTAAATAGTAGCTACCAGACTGAGACACCTTTGACTGAAAATAATGGTGATTTATGTTGGGACAGAGCGTTCTTGCTTTGCAAATCATAGCTTGTAACCATGTAGACCATAAGAAGTCTGTTTATTGGATGTGTAGTTATTGGCTTACCAACGCCTTTCTGCTGCGTCGTCGTTATGGCCTTTCATTTAGCACATTGTGGGAATCTGCCAGTGGCATTGCTGCATCTGACGTAATGGTGTTTGGTCGGCTCTGAGCAGGCCCACTCCCAAGATGTTTTGCAACAGCGGTGGCAACATCACAATTTTACTCAGTAGCGCCGAAAAGTAGTGGTGGCAATGCAGATCGAATAACAGATAAGAAGATACTGAGTCGAACTGTGGAAGACAAGAAATTTGTGGCACAACTTCGTTTAATAGGGCATATACTGAGGCATCAAGGACTCGTCAGTTAGGTATATCATTTGATTGATGACAGGAGAAAATACAAAAACGCATTACATGAAGCAGGCAAAAAAGAATACATACGTCTAAAGATTGAGATCGACTGGTAGTGCAAAATGAAAAAGCAGAGATGGCTAGAGGGCAAATGTAATTATGTAGAGGCGCATATCACTAGTGGTAAATTAGATACTGCCTACAGGAAAATAAAGAGATCTTTGGAAAAAAGAGAACGACTTGCATGAATATCAAACCCTCAGATGGAATTCCAGTAATAAGCAAAGAAGGGAAAGCAGAAAGGTGGAAGGAGTATATTGAGGATCTATATAAGGGCGATGTTCTTGAGGACAATATTATAGAAATGGAAGAGGATGTACATGAAGATGAAATAGGAGATATGATACTGCGTGAAGAGTTTAACAGAGCACTGAAAGACCTAAGTCGAAACAAGGTCCCAGGAGTAGACGACATCCCATTAGAACTAATGACAGCCTTGGGAGAACCAAGCCTAACAAAACTCTACCATCTAGTGAGCAAGATGTATGAGACAGCCGAAATACCCTCAGACTTCCAGAAAAATATAATAATTCCAATCCCAAAAGAAAGCAGGTGTTTACAGATGTGAAAATTACCGAACTATCAGTTTAATAAACCACGGCTGCAAAATACTATCTCGAAATCTTTACAGACGAATGGAAAAACTGTTAGAAGCCGACCTCGGGGAAGTTCAGTTTGGATTCCGTAGAATTCTTGCAACACGTGAGGTAATACTGACCCTACGACTTACCTTAGAATAAAGATTAAGCAAAGGCAAACTTACGTTTCTAGCATTTGTAGACTTAGAGAAAGCTATTGACAATGTTGACTGGAATACTCTCTTTCAAATTCTGAAGGTAACAGAGGAAAAATTCAGGGAGCGAAAGGCTATTTACAATTTGTACAGAAACCAGATAGCAGTTCTAAGAGTCGAGGGGCATGAAAGGGAAGCAGTGGTTGGGAAGGAGTGAGACAGGGTTTTAGCCTATCCCCGATGTTATTCAATCTGTATATGGAGAAGAAATAAAAACTTTGAGGTTCGCCGATGACATTGTAATTCTGTCAGAGACAGCAAAGTACCTGGAACAGCAGCTGAACGGAATGGACAGTTACTTGAAAGGAAGATATAAGATGAACATCAACAGAAGCAAAACGAGGATAATGGAATGCAGTCCAATTAAATCGGGTGATTCTGCGGGAATTAGATTAGGAAATGAGAGACTTAAAGTAGTAAAGGAGTTTTGCTATTCGGGGAGCAAAATAACTGATGATGGTCGAAGTAGAGAGGATATAAAATGCAGGCTGGCTGTGGCAAGGAAAGCGTTTATGAAGAAGAGAAATTTGTCAACATCGAGTATAGATTTAAGTGTCAGGAAGTCGTTTCTGAAAGTATTTGTATGGAGTGTAGTCATGAATGGAAGTGAAACATGGACGATAAATAGTTTAGACAAGAAGAGAATAGAAGCTTTCGAAATGTGGTGCTAGAGAGTAATGCTGAAGATTAGATGGGTAGACCACATAACTAACGAGGAGGTACTGAATAGAATGAAAGAGGTGAGAAAATTTGTGGCACAACTTGACTAGAAGAAGGGATCGGTTGGTAGGGCATATTCTGAGGCATCAAGGGATCACCAATTTAGTATTGGAGGGCAGCGTGGAGGATAAATATCGTAGAGGGAGACCAAGAGATGAATACACCAAACAGATTCAGAAGGATGTAGGTTGCAATAGGTACTGGGAGATGAGGAAGCGTGCACAGGATGGAGTAGCATGAAGAGCTGCAGCAAACCAGTCTCTGGACTGAAGAGCAAAACAACGACAACAAGAGCTAACAAAATAGGTCCATACATAGCGAAAGCTGAAGAACAAAGGACAATACGAAACAGGAAGGCATCTCCAAGCTGATCGCAGAAAAAATGTGAAGGCTTCTCTGTTCTTCATTACTGTAGAAAGTATTACATGTACTTATTAACATTTTTGAACTTTCTGGTACGCACATATTTCATAAACATAAAGAAAGATAAACTTTCTTGGTGTTTTACATTTTCCTACGACACATTTGACTACAATTCTGGCTGTTACATGAGTAGTCATTCAAATAGTCTGTACAACAAAATTACAAGTTTGGTGTATACAAGAAAAAAACAGTATACAATTTGACATGTTTTAAATAAACAGTTTGCAAATCATTTACATTGGCATGGGAGAAATTTCTAAAAGATACACTAACTTTATGTTTGAGACGTATCAATGTTCTGAGGATAAGAGGTTAAGTCATTTCAGTGACGTGTCTGCCCGTGGGAATTGATGCAGCCACTGGTGGAGTGACTTCGCAGTTGGCTTGTATGATGTCAATCGGTCGGTGACGACTGGCTAAGTGCGAGATCTGGTTGTGCACTTCGCAGCAGAGGTGGGCATTGACGCGATGCCCGTCCAGGACCGTAGCCATGTGAGCCGTGCGAGACTTGCCTCGCGCTGCCGGTTCAACCGGGGCAGCCGCATCGAGGTCCGACGCGCCGCACGGTGCAGAGTAGTGCGCCTGCACTGGAATACAGCAGTCTCGGACCGAGCGAGTCCCTAACGTCACACCAAGGGCCGAGCAGTGCTGTTGCGAAAGCACCTGTATGGCAGCGGCTCAACAGAGTTCCGCATAGGGACTGATATTATCTACGTCCCAAACACTAGAAGACACTACTTTCAAAGATGATATACAGTGGTGTGCAACCTCAGTGGAAGTGAAACTTACGTGGTCACAGCTGCTCAGCTTTATAGCCTTAATATGCCGAAACAATCACTATCACCGAATGTGATAGTCGGCGTCGGCGTAATGGCTCATGTACATGTCTGCGACGATGGAAGAACACTGGGAGTTCGCGTTTCTTGTCTGTAGAACACAGAGAGGAGAACATATTATTAGATTACCCTAGTCACAAGACAGCCCTCTGCCGTCCTAGCGTTTCAATGAGTTTTTTATTTTGGGGCTGGAGTTCCTCCATCGTTGCAGACGTGAACGCGAACCATCAATCCGACGCACCGGACGCAGTACATTCGGTGATATTGATTGCTTCGGCATATTAGGGCTATAAAGCTGAACCCCTGTGATCACGTAAGTTTCACTTCCACTGAGGTTGCACACCACTGTAGATCATCTTTGTAAATAGTGTCTTCTAGTGTCATCTTCGATGATGTCAGTTGTCTCGCGTTATTTGTATTAGATCGAGTATCCATCAAGAGGGACAGATTTGGTCAGTTGATCAATAATATTAATCAGGAAATTCATTTGTATCTCTTTATGTCCATTGAAAATCGACATATAAACATTTGTAATAAGTAAAGATGTTTTAATCTACAATAAATGTATAAGCAGAAACATTAATATTTAGTAGTTACTAGTTCCCTTACGCATTCATTTATTTTTATGTTGTAACTTATATGTTAAAGAGCAAGAAGGAGGAAATAATATCACCGTTAAGAGATCCTATGATCTGCTTCAGGGGGTAGTCAGACAGGGCCAAATCTTCATTTGCGCGTTTAGTATTTTCCAGTCCGCTCGTTCTTTTTTACACCCGCCTCGAGCAGCATCTTGGAAACCATACAAATACCTTCCAGAAATACTTCCTAACACTTAAATTCATATTCGATGTTAGAAAATCCCTCTTTTTCATTAATACTTTTCTTGCTATAATCAGTCGTCATTTTGTATCCTCTCTACTTCGGCCATCATCAGTTATTTTGCTGCCCAACAGTCCTTTTAGGGTCTCATTTTGTAATCAGATTCCCTTAACTTTACCTGGTTTAACCCTCGCAATACCAAGGGAGAGTGAAGGGGTACTTTATGCCTACCTTTCCAGAATACAGTAATCTAGTCAGGTACATTATATTTTAAAATTCTGAAAAAAATTATATTTGTGCTTTTTAATGAATTCTTCTACCAGATTCCGTAATTGTTTAAAATTTTTCAGTAAAACTTAACGCAAAATTTAGGTCTTGTCAGTGAATTTTCAGAAAATGTGTCATATTCGTATTTTCAGGTTTAGGACACTTCTTACGCATAAATATATCTTTAAAATAGAGGGTTATCTTATAATCCCTTTTCAGGGCTCTATCTATTCCATTCAACTGTTATTCCAAGTTCTTTGCTGCCACTGACAGAACTGCAGTGTCACCGGTTAACTTTAAAATGTTTATTGCTTCTCCCTGATATTTACTTATGTTTACAAATTTATCCTTGCATGCTTTACTGCTTGTGAAGTGCAGATGTTCAATAACTTCCCTCGGGCATGGATGTGTGTGCTGTCCTCTTAGGTTAGTTAGGTTTAAGTAGTTCTAAGTTCTAGGGGACTGATGACCTCAGAAGTTAAGTCCCATAGTGCTCAGAGCCATTTGAACCATTTTTGAATAACTTCGAGTGTAGGCTACCAGAATGTCTCACACCCATCATTCTATTGCACAACTAGAAATCCAGGAGATGGAGTAGCAGAATTTCTCTACATCTACATCTACATCTATAATCCGCGAGCCACCTTACGGTGTGTGGCGGAGGGTACTTATTGTACCACTATATGATCCCCCCTTCCCTGTTCCATTCACGAATTGTGCGTGGGAAGAACGACTGCTTGTAAGTCTCCGTATTTGCTCTAATTTCTCGGATCTTTTCGTTGTGATCATTACGCGAGATATATGTGGGCGGTAGTAATATGTTGCCCATCTCTTCCCGGAATGTGCTCTCTCGTAATTTCGATAATAAACCTCTCCGTATTGCGTAACGCCTTTCTTGAAGTGTCCGCCACTGGAGCTTGTTCAGCATCTCCGTAACGCTCTCGCGCTGACTAAATGTCCCCATGACGAATCGCGCTGCTTTTCGCTGGATCATGTCTATCTCTTCTATTAATCCAACCTGGTAAGGGTCCCATACTGATGAGCAATACTCAAGAATCGGATGAACAAGCGTTTTGTAAGCTACTTCTTTCGTCGATGAGTCACATTTTCTTAGAATTCTTCCTATGAATCTCAACCTGGCGCCTGCATTTCCCACTATTTGTTTTATGTGATCATTCCACTTCAGATCGCTCCGGATAGTAACTCCTAAGTATTTTACGGTCGTTACCGCTTCCAATGATTTACCACCTATGGCATAATCGTACTGGAATGGATTTCTGCCCCTATGTATGCGCATTATATTACATTTATCTACGTTTAGGGAAAGCTGCCAGCTGTCGCACCATGCATTAATCCTCTGCAGGTCCTCCTGGAGTACGTACGAGTCTTCTGATGTTGCTACTTTCTTGTAGACAACCGTGTCATCTGCAAATAGCCTCACGGAGCTACCGATGTTGTCAACTAAGTCATTTATGTATATTGTAAACAATAAAGGTCCTATCACGCTTCCCTGCGGTACTCCCGAAATTACCTCTACATCTGCAGATTTTGAACCGTTAAGAATGACATGTTGTGTTCTTTCTTCTAGGAAATCCTGAATCCAATCACAAACCTTGTCCGATATTCCGTAAGCTCGTATTTTTTTCACTAAACGTAAGTGCGGAACCGTATCAAATGCCTTCCTGAAGTCCAGGAATACGGCATCAATCTGCTTGCCAGTGTCTACGGCACTGTGAATTTCTTGGGCAAATAGGGCGAGCTGAGTTTCACATGATCTCTGTTTGCGGAATCCATGTTGGTTATGATGAAGGAGATTTGTATTATCTAAGAACGTCATAATACGAGAACACAAAACATGTTCCATTATTCTACAACAGATTGACGTAAGCGAAATAGGCCTATAATTATTCGCATCTGATTTATGACCCTTCTTGAAAATGGGAACGACCTGCGCTTTCTTCCAGTCGCTAGGTACCTTACGTTCTTCCAGCGATCTACGATAAATTGCTGATAGAAAGGGGGCAAGTTCTTTAGCATAATCACTGTAGAATCTTAAGGGTATCTCGTCTGGTCCGGGTGCTTTTCCGCTACTAAGTGATAGCAGTTGTTTTTCATTTCCGATATCGTTTATTTCAATATTTTCATTTTGGCGTCCGTGCGACGGCTGAAGTCAGGGACCGTGTTACGATTTTCGGCAGTGAAACAGTTTCGGAACACTGAATTCAGTATTTCTGCCTTTCTTCGGTCGTCCTCTGTTTCGGTGCCATCGTGGTCAACGAGTGACTGTGGGATAGCAGAAGTATGAGGAAAAGAAACTACTGTATCCTTTTCATGACTTTACGCCTCTTATCTTCAGATATTATTTTTAAATGACGAATGGTCGCCAGACGGAAAGTTGCTACCTCACAGTATCTCTGGATTAATAGCTTTTCATATAAGGCGTTTATTTAAAAGTCCAATTTCAGAAGTTTCTCTGTATTGGGGCGCCTGACTCAAATGCTTTAACATTGTCATCGTCCATGTCAAGAGAAGGTGCAGTGTAGATGATTTCTCCAGTTCTAATTGCTTGGACGCCGTTTTGAAGTGCTACAAAACCTATTATGTTTTAAAAGCTATAAAATAAACGATTGCGTATAAGAATTACAGCAGTAGAATAGCACACATCCCGTAAAAAGTTCTTTCGTCGGTATGATATCAGTTCCTTTAGTTCGGGTATTTCTCCCTTCTCAGAGAGCTTTTCGCTACAAGACATTGTAACATTGCCAGCTGCTTATTCCAGCGACTATCTTAAGACTGGCTCAGTGATTTATCAGGAGCATCAGGAAGACCAACTTTCTTTACGTAAATGATGTGTTCTTTCGCCGCAATCAAAAGACCATGAACGTATAGACAATTAACGCATATATACTCCGTATCGAAATTATTTCGTAGCCCTATATTTAGCATATGGCAGGAACAATTCAGTCGTGAATAATCGCGCAGTGCAACGACAATGTTGCTACCTTGATCAGTCGTGTGCTGTATGGTTCAAATGGCTGTGAGGGCTATGGGACTTAATTTGTGAGGTCATCAGTCCCCTAGAACTTAAAACTACTTAAACCTAACTAACCTAAGGACATCACACACATCCATGTCTGATGCAGGATTCGAACCTGCGACCATAGCGGTAGCGCGGTTCCAGACTGAAGCATCCAGAACCGCTCGGCCACTACGTCCGGCATGTGCTGTATGTCTTTCAAAGTAGAATCGTTTATACCAAGAGACATTAATCGTCTAAACAATTCTCTTAGAATATTGCTGACCGTTTGTGGTTCACTTGGAAACTGAGTTGTAAACAAAATGCGAGATCTGAGAGTCCAGTCAATGAAACAGGAGACAGTACATGGCAGCTAACGGTTTCTTCTCGCGCTGGACGTGCCCATATCTGTAATTGCTAAGTATTCTCCTTCTGTTACATGAGCTGTTACCTCAGACATAATTATATGTCATAGGGTTTTAACACGTCCTGCCATGTACTGCAACACAGTTGTGGGGTGAGATATAAGGGCCATTGCGGTGTCAACTAAAGTCTGAAAAAGACCCATAAGACCTTCACCTCTTATAGTTCCGTAAGACCTTACGTCTCGTGCACACATAGCAACGCAGTTATCGACAGTTATCTCCTGAGCTGGTTTAGGAAGTCGTTTCTCGTCCACATGAGACCTTTGTTTATTAAATACGCATGGATATCGAGAAATGTACGAAGTGCCACTTGACCCTTCAGCATGAGAGTAAATTTCACAGCACAGCGAACAGCAAAGAAAAAGAACGCTTTTCCTAACGCCATCCACATTAGACTTTAAGAAGGTCCAAACTGAACTCCAGGCTGTTTCTCTACTCACCACTGACTAGTTTTTCTTTTACTTCCCTTTTTCTTGATATGTGCTCCTTCTTCTGCAAAACACGTTTAGTTTCCCGCTCTCATGTTGTGTGTTACGAAAAAAGTGAAGGATTCTCATCACTCCACTAAACACTTCTCCACTCACCGCTCGTAGCCCGTAGCTCGCAACTGTGGTCAGTGCTACCAACAGTTCGTATGTGAAGCACACCAGTGCTTGCGCATGGCACTGGTGCAGTGACGTCACGGACTCGCTCAGTACGGAGCAGTGAGGTCTCAACGCCAACTCTGCTGAGGCCGTGGCATACAGGTGCTTTCGCAACAGCACTGCTCGGCTTGTGGGATGACGTCAGGGTCTCGCTCAGCCAGTTACTGCTGTAGTCCAGTGCGGTCGCAGCTCGCGGGCCGATCCTCTTCGCACGACTCTGCCGGCGGACCTCAATGCGGCTGCCCTGCCCGAACCGGCAGTGCGAGGCAAGGCTCGCACGGCTGTCATGGCCACGGTCTTGGACAGGCCGCGCTTCGATAATCACCTCTGCTGCAAACTGCACAACCAGAGCTCACACTCAGCTGGTTGTCACCGACCGATTGACATCATAAAAGCCAACTGCGTAGTCACTCCAGCAGTGGCTGCATCAGTTACCATGGGCAGACACGTCCCTGAACTGAATTATCCTCATATCCTCAGAACATTGATACCTTTCAAATTTTAAGTTGGTGTATCTTGTACAAATATCTCACGTGCCACTGTAAGTGATTTGTCAAACTGTTTATTTAAAACATGTGAAATTGTCTATTGTTTTTCCTTGTATGTAACAAACTTGTGGCTTTGTTGTACTTACGACTTGTATGACTACTTTTGTAACGGCCAGTGTCGTAGTCAAATATATCGTGAACAAACGTAAGACACCAAGAAAATTTTTCTTTCTTTATGTTTATGAAATATGTGTTTACCAAAGAGTGCACAAGTGTTAAATAATACATGTAATACTTTCTATGATGATAAAGAAAAGAGAAGCGTTCACATTTTTTCTGCGATCAGCTAGGGGAAGCCTTCATGTTTCGTATCGTCCTTTGTTCTTCCGCTTTCGCTGTGTAAGCATCTACATTACAGGCCATAAAAATTATTACACTACAAAGATTACGTGCTACAGATTTAAACGACAGGAAGAAGGTGCTGTGAAATGCAAATGATTGCCTTTTCAGGGCATTCACGCAATGTCCGCCGGTGGCGACACCATAACGCTCTGACATGAGGAAAGTTTCCAACCGATTTCTCATACACAAACAGCAGCTGACCGGCGTTGCCTGGTGGAACGTTGTTGTGATGCCTCGTGTAAGGAGAAGAAATGCGTACCATTACGTATCCGACTTTGATAAACGTAGGATTTTAGCCTATTGCAATTGCGGTTTATCGTATCGCGACATTGCTGCTCGCGTTGGTCGAGATCCAATGACTGTAGGCAGGATATGGGATCGGTGGTTTCGGGAGGGTAATACGGAAGGCCGTGCTGGGTCCCAACGGCCTCGTATCACTAGCAGTCGAGATGACAGGCATCTTATCCACCTGGCTGTAACGGATCGTGCAGCCATGTATCGATCCCTGAGTCAGCAGATGGGGACGTTCTCAAGACAACAAACATCTGCACGAACAGTTCGACGACGTTTGCAGCAGCATGGACCATCAGGTCGGAGACCATGGCTGCAGTTACACTTTACGCTGAATCACAGACAGTAGCTCCTGCAATGGTGTACTCAACGACGAACCTGGGTACACGAATGGCAAAACGTCATTTTTTCGGATGAATCCAGGTTCTGTTTACAGCATCAAGATGGTCGCATCTGTGTTTGGCGACATAGCGGTAAACGCACATTGGAGGCGTGTATTCGTCATCGCCATACTGGCGTTTCACTGGGCGTGATGGTATGGAGTACCATTGGTTACACATCTCGATCAACTCTTGTTCGCACAGTGGACGTTCCATTTCAGATGCCTTACAACCCGTGGCTCTACCCACCATTCGATCCTTGCGAAACCTTACATTTCAGCAGGATAATGCACGACTGCATGTTGCAGGACCTGTATGGGCCGTTCTGGATACAGAAAATGTTCCACTGCTGCCCTGGCCAGCATATTCTACAGATCTCTCTCCAATTGAAAACGTATGGTCAATGGTGGCCGAGCAACTGGCTCGTCACGATATGCTAGTCACTACTCTTGATTAACTGTGGTATCGTGTTGAAGCTGCAAGGCCAGTTGTACCAGTATACGTCAACCAAGCTCAGTTTGACACAATGCCAAGGCGTTTCAAGGCCGTCCTTACGGCTAGAGGTGGTTGTTCTGGGTACTGATTTCTCAAGATCCATATACACAATTTGCCTGAAAATGTAATCACATGTCAGTTCTAGTATAATATATTTGTCCAATAAAACACCTTTATCATCTGCATTTCTTCTTGGTGCAGCAATTTTAATGGCCAGTAGTGTATCTTGTTAGCTCTTAAGAACCATTAATATATTTAAGTGCATTCAAATTAATAACTTTCAGATGTATTAACTTAACAAACTAAACTCTTTGTATAACGTCTTTATCAGCTCTGTGTTCAGCTTTCGTGAAAGATATGCAAAACTGCTGACTTGGAGTCCGTCCGCCATTGGTGTGATCCCAATACTGATTAGCAAATTTATCAGATGTTTTATGGTGCCCCAACGAAACTGCAGTCTTTCAGAAACGAAGTCCGATACTCAATTAACAATACAGCATGATGCGATTGACCGATCGCGTTATGCACTTGCCTAATGAAATTAACATTGGAGGCACATCTGTAACATTGTGTTTCTCTCGAACACCAACCTGGAGTAATAGGAAATCACAACACGAATCAAGAAGCACTGCTCGGTTAATTTGTATAGACATTACTGAGCTGTCTACCTCCTTGTAAGTGGTAGGTGATCATCACTATTTTCTTTACATTCTCTATCATCCTTCCACCTTCGCAAGCAGGCAAGGTAACAGTTACAGCTCAGAACTTCCACTCGCTCATACACCTACCAGAGAGGTGGTTGCTGTTGTTGGATGGGACCACTTACACTGTAGTCACACCATGGTAGTTACTAGTTTCCTTAATCATTCATTTATTTTTATGTTGTAATTTATATGTTAAAGAGCAAGAAGGAGGAAGTAATATCTCCGTTAAGACATCCTAAGATATGCATCTGGGGGTAGTCAGACAGGACCAAATATTCATTTTTGCGTTCAGTATTTTCCATTGCGTACATTCATCTTTACACTCGCCTGGAGCAGCATCTTGGAAACCATACATATACCTTCCAGAAATGCTTCCTAACACTTAAATTTATATTCGATGTTTGCAAATCCCTCTTTTTCATTAATACTTTTCTTGCTATAGTCAGCCTATATTTAGTATCCTCTTAACTTCGGCCATCATCAGTTATTTCGCTCTCCAATAGCGTTATTAGTGTCTCATTTCGTAATCAGATTCACTTAACACTACCTGATTTTACCGTCGCAATAGCATGGGATAGGGAAGGGGTACTTCATCCCTACCTTTTAAGAATACTGCAATCTAGTTATGCACATTATATTTTAAAATTTTGAAAAAAATATATTTCTGATCTATTGATTACTTCTACCAGATTCCTTAATTGTTTAAAATTTTTCAGTAAAACTTAACGCCAAAATTTAGGTCTTGTCAGTTGATGTGAATTTTTAGAATATGTGTCATATTCATATTTTCAGGTTTACGATGCTTCTTACACATAAATATGTCATTAAAATGTATGCTGTGCGTAAAAGGCAACGAAAATTTACGAAATACGTATATATTTGTGTTGGTCATATATTACAACCCCCTTTTGTAGTGCACGTGATGGAAAATCCGTTGATACTGCTAGGTTCAATTCGAATAGGTTACATTACCTTTCATTTAGTTGCATTGATTGTTATCTTAAAATCCCTTTCCAGGGCACTATCTATGCCATTCAACTGTTATTCTAAGGTCTTTTCTGTCTCTGGCAGAATTGCAGTGTCACCAGAAAACTTCAAAACGTTTATTGCATCTCCCTGATATTTAATTCTGTTTACAAATTCATCCTTGCATGATTTACTGCTTGTACGATGCAGACGTTTAATGACATCGAGTGTAGGCTACCAGAATGTGTCACTCCCATCTTCAAATTGCACAACTAGAAATCCAGCAGATGGAGTAGCAGTATTTATGTGCTTCAACAAGATTCGTTCTTTGATGGGGTGGGGCTGTGAAATACATGTCCAGCCTCATTACTCCTCTCTTCTTTGTACCTGAGGGCAGCAAAATTCATATTTCGGTTCATATACGGCAAAAATTCAAACTTTCATTTAGGACAACATGGATTCCCAAGGATTCACATTTTACCAGTTGTGGAGGAACATATAGGACTGAGTGTCTCTTCTATTTCCGAACATTAATTGTTGTTTTTTTAATTTCCAGAAGAGCACAGTACATTGAGTTAACTATTTTTAGATCGAAAGATAAGCCAGTTCCGTTCGAACCCACTAGCGAGAACAAATGGGAACATGGTTGGAGTTGCAGTAATGGGAAATGTCGTTAGAGTGTATTGTGGGAATGGAGAAATATGAAAAAGGAAAGCTATTATATCCCTTTCATGACTTTACGCCTCTTATCTTCAGATATGGTTTGTAAATGACGAATGGTGGCCAGAGGAAAGTTGTTACCTCACAGCATCTATGGACAAATAGCTTTTCATCTAAGTATAATTTGAGGCGTTAATGTAAAAGTCCGATTTCAGAAACTTCTCTGTCCTGGGGGGGCCTGACTCAAATGCTTTAACATTGTATCGTCCATGTCAACAGAAAGTGTAGTGCAGGTGATTTCTGCAATTCTAATGTCTTGGACGCCGCTTTGAAGAGCTACGAAAACCATTATATTTTAAAAGCTATAAAATAATCGATTGCGTATATGAATTCCAGTAATAGAATAGTAAACGTACCGTGAAATGTTCTTTCATCAGCGTGATATCACTTCCTTCATTTCGGGATATTTCTCCCTTCTCAGAGAGCTTCTCGCACAAAGACATTCTAACATTGTCAGCTGCTTATTTCATCGACTATCGTTAGACAGGCTCATTTATCTAACAAGACCATTAAGAAGACCACTTTTCCTTACGTAAGTGAAATGTTCTTTCGCCGCATCAAAATACCACGTACGTATGGACAATTGACGCATATATACTCCGCATTAATATTATTTCCTAGCCCTGTATTTAGCATATGGCAGGAACAAATCAATCGCGAATATATCGCGCAGTGCCACGGCAATGTTGGTACCTGGATCAGTCGTGTGCTGCATGTCTTTCAAAGTAGAGTGGTGGATACCAAGAGACATAAATCGTCTAAATAATGCTCTTAGAATATTGCCGCCCGTTTTTGGTTCATCCGAAAACTGAGTTGTAAACAAAATGCGAGATCTGAGAGTGCAGTTAATAAAACAGGTGACAGTACATGTCAGATAATTGTTTCTTCTCGCGCTGGATGTCCACATTTCTGTAGTTGCTGAGTATTCACCTTCTGTTATATCAGCAATTACCTCAGGCATAATTATATGTCCTAGGCTTTTAGCACTGTTTGCCATGTACCTCAACACAGTTGTGGGGTGAGATATAATGACCTTTGCAGTGTCAACTAACATCTGCACAAGATCCGTAACACCTTCATCTCTTTTAGTTCTCTACGACCTTATGTCTCGTGCCCACATAGCCACACTTTTATCGACAGTTATCTCCTGAGCAGATTTAGGAAGTCGTTTCCCGTCCACACAAGACCCTTGTTTATTAGACATGCATGTATGGCGAGAAATGTGTGAAGTGATACTTGACCCTTCAGCATGAGAGTAAATTTCACCGCACAGCAAACAAAATGAATGTTTTTCCTAACGCCATACAGAATAGGCTTTAACACGGTCCAATTTGAACTTTTAAGATTCGCTTCAGGATGCGTGGTTCTCTACTCACCACTCATTAGTTTTTCTTGTAGTTCCCTTTTTATTCTCATGTGCTACTTCTTCTGCAATCCATATTACTTTCCTCACCCATTTTGTGCATTACGACAAAAATGAGGAAATGACACCACTCCACTAAACACTGCTCCACTCACCGCTCTTAGGCCGTAGCTCGCAACTGTGGTTAGTACTACCAACAGCCCGTGGACTGCGTCTCCATGTGCAGCTCTGCTGAGCCCGTCGCATACAGGTTCTTTCGCAACAACACTGCTCGGCCCTTGGGGTGACGTCAGGGACTCGCTCGGCCCGAGACTGCTGCAGTCCATTGCGGCCGCAGCACGCGAGCCGGGCCTCTGTGCACGACTCTACACCGTGCGCCCCGTCGGACGTCGATGCGGCTCAACCGGCAGCGCTAGGCAAGGCTCACACGGATGTCATGGCTACGCTCCTGCATGGGCTGTGCCGCTATGTCCATCTCTACTGCAAACTGCACAACCAAAGCTCACTCTCAGCCTGTTGCCACCGACCAATTGACACCATACAAGCCAACTCCGACGTCTCTCCAGCAGTGGCAGCATCAATACCCATGGGCAGACACGTCACTGAACTGACTTACCCTTCTATCCTCAGAATAATGATACCTCTCAAATTTTAAGTTAGTGTATCTTGTACAAATATCTCCCGAGTGAATGAAAATGATTTATCAAACTGTTCATTTAAAACATGTAAATTTGTGTATTGTTTTTCCTTGTATGCACCAATCTAGTAGTTTTGTTGTACTTACTACTCGAATGACCTTTTTTGTAATGGCGAGTGTCATAATCAAATGTATCATAGGCGAATATAAGACACCAAGAAAATTTTTCTTTCTTTATGTTTATGAAATGTGTGTGTAGCAGAGAGTCCACAAATGTTAATAAGTACTTGTAATAATTACTATGATGATAAAGAACAGAGAAGCCTTCACATTTTTTCTGCGATCAGCTTTGTGTGCATCTATTCATGACAGAAATGCAAAATTGCTGACGTGGAGCCAGTCTGCCATTGGTGTGATGCAAAAATTTATTAACAGTTATCAGTTATTTTATGGTGCACCACTTAACCTGCAGTCTTTCACAAACAAAGTCCGATAGTCAATTAATTACACAGCATAATGCGATTGGCCGATCACGTTATGCACTTGCGGTATGAAAATCACATTAGATCCACATCTGTAACTTTACGTTTCTCTCGAACACCAACCTGGAGTAATAAGAAATTACAACAGGAATCAACAAGCACTGCTCGGTTAATTTCAGTTGACAGTACTGATCTGATTACCTACTGGTAAGTGGTAGGTGATCGCAACTATTTTCTTTACATTCTCTATCTTCCTTCCAGCTTAGAAAGCAGGCAAGGTAACCGTTACAGCTCACAACTTCCACTGGCTCATCCACCTTCCAGAGAGGTTGCTGCTATTGTTGCTTTTACAGTGGTCACTCCACATGTGTATACGATTTAACGTCATACCAGAGACATTTCCGTTTACAACAACAAAAGAATACAAGAACCGCTACCTCAGTTCGTTGCATCGGCCAATAGTATGAGATAAATAGCTTTTCTCATATGAGAATCAGCAGCGCCGTTAGTTTAGAGCAATACAGAAACGTCTTTTGCCATGTCAACATCTGAGGGTGCTGAATCACATGAGACCTACCTTTCTCATGAGTTTTCCCAGTTAAGAACTTGCAAAATTGTGGACCAGAAGCCTACTTCTCCCTCCCGCCCCTTTTTCCAGTGTTGTTGTTGTGGTGTTCAGTCTGAAGACTGGTTTGATGCAGCTGCCCAAGCAAGTCTATTCTGTGCAAGCTTCTTCAGCGCTGCACAGCTAATGCAATGTGTATCAGTTTGAACCTGCTACCTGTATTCAAGGCTTTGTCTCCCTCTACAATTTTAATACCTCACCCCCTCCCCAACACCCACATATACACACTTCTCTCCATTACCAAATTGGCAATTCCTTTGTGCCTCAGGATATGCCCTATGAAACGAAGTCGTGCTATACGTTTCTTGTTTTCCCTAGTTCGACTCAGTATCTTCATATCAGTTATTCGATCTGCAGTGCCACCACTAATTTTCTGGGCTACTGATTCAAATTGTGATTCTGGTATCGATAGCTACGATGACACGGCGTAGGTGGAAGTTCTTAAGTTGGCACTACGACAGACACCGACGACAGCTCCCTCTAGCCGGTGCTGTGGAGGTCTATGAGCTCCGCGTCAGATTCTTCCCATTTTGATCAAGAGCAGACGGCCAGGACATTTCGCTTGCTATTGAGACTATGTACTACTTACGACAGGTCTAAGGTTTCCCACTTCAGTGCGAAGATATGTATTCAGTTAATACTGTGATAAAGTAAAACCATTTCTAAAAGCAGTACCGAGAGATTTTTACCTTATCCTGCTCCAACTCACTTCCTTCATTCGGCCAACCTTTCAGTTTGCAGGAGCCGACCTACTCGCCGCCTTCCGGGCGGGGTACAATACTTAGAGACACACAAGGATTATAAAATTTTTCCTCTCCTCTCATTTCCATTTTTACTCGGTACTCGTTTAGCTTTTTGTGATATGCCCGGCTTCGCTGTCCAATGTTGCACGTATTTAGGCTTGCTGCCATAAATTGACTGGTCACACTACAAACTGTAGCTACTTCGGCGCCTCCGACGCCACCGCCTTTACCGACGCCGTCGGCGACGGCACCGCCATTTCGTGCCTTCAATCCTGACGTTGAACGCTGGCCAGAATACATCGTACAGCTCGAGGCACACTGCGCAGCTTACAACATGCCAGTTACAGAGCGGCTTGCGTTTTTCATTGTCAACGCGGGTGTTGTGTTGTAGCGTGTGCTCGTGACATCGTTTCCCACCACCCGCCCAGAAACTAAAACTTACGATGAAGTAATTGATGCTTTGAACTCCCACTTTCGTGATAGTGTAAATGTGGTAGCTGCACGCTACATATTCTTTCGCCTCCGGCGTGGCTCTACTCGGTCGAATGAAGCTTGGTTAACGGGCCTTCGGGGACTAACTTCTGATTGTGACTTTAATTACTCGTGTGGACGCTCATATGCGGATGTATTTATTAGAGGCACTGTTGAGCAGAACGTGGCGTATCACTGCATCCGCGAACAAATCCTCAGATTTAAAAACCCGTCTTTGCAGGTAGTGGACTTGCTAGACAGACAAGATACATTACACATGGCTTCTTCTACGTTCCCCCGGGTGTGTGTACTGTTAGCGCGGCACAAGACGTGCCCTCCCACCCGCCAGCACGGCCAGCCACGCCGCGTCGCTCGCGCGCAAGTAAACAAATTTCACACCAGGCACCCACTAAGAAACTGAAATCATGTCCGAACTGCTTTCGTGCCCACCCAGGGGACGGTTGCCCATCCCACCAAGCACTGTGTTATTTTTGTAATAAGAAAGGACATGTGAAAGCTGTGTGTAGTAAGAGAAACTCAAATTCACGAATTGTCTCGTGTGGCCGTCTCCGCAACGGCAACCGCCATGATCATGATTCACATCAGCCTATGGATGTTATGCCATTTATTCAAAGCCTTCTGCTTCACGTGCTTCGACAGCTCGTCGTGTGAATCAAGTTTTGCCATTCACTATCTCTCGCATTCAGCGCGTTGCGAGGAAACTTTTTGTCACTTTGCTCATTTGTGTTCGCTCTGTTCGCATGCAGCTGGACATTGGTGCGTCAGTCTCTTTACTGAAGAAATCGATGTAAGACTTGCTTTATTCACTCCCGCTTCATCCTTCACATTCCACCCTGACTACACTTACTGGACAGGAAATCTCAGTGCTTGGCGTGTGTAGTTTGCTAGCAACGTATGGTGCCACGACACGTACAGTGTCTTTCCATGTGCTCTGCTCTAGTGATGGTACGAATATTTTTGGCATGGACGCATTTGAACTTTTTGGCCTCGCAATTCAGGACAATGTACTTTGCATCAACGCTATTGACCATGCAGGCAGTGTTGCCGCACTATGCGATGATTTTGCTGAACTCTTTTCTGATGGCCTTTGTTGTGCCACAGACTTTGCAGCTCATGTTGTAATTAAAGACAATGCCATGTCTATATTCCATCGTGAGCGCCCAGTAGTGCACGCACTGCCCGAAGCCGTAGCTTTTTAACTTAAGCATTTGCAAGACATTGATGTCATTGAACCTGTTTCTGCTTCGCCATAGGCTTCGCCTATGTGTGTGAAGAAACCAAACGGTCGTCTCCGTATATGTGATGACTTTAAGTCTACAGTAAATCCCCAGACAGTGGTAGCTACATTTCCCTTACTGCGTCCTGAAGATATCTTTGATAAGCTTGATGCGGGAAAATTCTTTTCCACGATTGACTTGCGGGACGCATACTTTCAGACTCCTCTCGACGAACAGTCGCAGCGCTATTTTGTGATCAACACCCACCTTGGATTGTTCAAGTTTCACCGCCTTCCGTTCGGTTGTGCTTCGGCTCCTGGTATTTTTCAGTCTTATTTGCAGCAGTTGTGGGCCACTGTCCCTGGTTGCTCAAATTGTCTGGACGATGTAGTGGTATCAGGTCGCACCCCTGACGAAAATTTGCAGAATTTGCGTGAGTTATTTATTGTAATTTAGCAGGCAGGACTAAAGTGTAACAGGGGTAAGTGCAACTTTTTTGAAACTCAGATTCAGTATTTAGCACATATGATTAACGAACAGGGTATCCACCCCTCGCCCTCACATCTTCTGACGGCATCGGAGCGGTTCTCTCACTCCGCGTTAAGTCTGTCGATAGCCCGATACCTTTTGCCTCTAAGTTTCCAATTCTGCCCAGCAAAATTATTCTAAAATCGAGAAAGAGGCTTTAGCTCTTGTATATGGTGTGACAAAGTTTCATGATTTTTTGTACGGTCGCAAGTTCTATTTGGTCACCGACCATAAGCCTTTGACGTCGTTGTTCCACCCGTCAAAGCCAGTTCCGGACGATACTGCACAAAAGTGGCAACGTTGGTCTTTGTTTTTCTCTAACTGCACTTACGAAATTTTGTTTCGGTCCACAGTCTAGCATGGCAATGCTGATGATTTGTCTCGTCTGCCTATCGGTCCTGATGAAGTGTTTGATTCTTCCGAATTGTCATGCATGTTTATTGATTCACAAGATAAGGAATTACCTGATGGTTTTGCAGTGGATTTTCCTCGCATTGCTCCCGTGACAGCCGCCGTTGCTTCTTTGGAGATTCTTTTACAGTATATTCGTGCTCAATGGCCTCCATATGCTACGCAGATTCGTGATCCACATGTTCGACATTACTTTGCGTAATGTCACAACTTGTCTGTACACAACGGTGTTATTTGTTAGGAACTGACAATGATCAGCCTTGTGTGGTTTTACCTCGTTCGTTGCAGTCGGAGATTCTCCGCTTGCTGCACGCTGGTCTTTGGTTTATAGTGCGGATGAAGCAATTAGCGCGTCGTCACTGCACTTGGGTCGGCATTGATAAACGTATTGAGAATTTGCTTGCTAACTGTCGCTCTTGCGTGGAGCATCAATCTGCTCGCCGGCAGCACTTCTTTGCGTGGCCGACTCCTACTGCGCCTTGGCAGCGTGTTCATATTGATTTTGCGGGTCGTTTCTGCGACAGCCGTTTGATAGACATTGACGCGTACAGCAACTTTCCGTTTGTTCTACCTATCTCTTCTACTACATCTGCCAGTACTATTTGGGGTTTGACGACTATTTTCTGCATTGAGGGCTTTCCTGAAGTTATTTTCTCCGACAATGGCCCCCAATTTGTGTCCTCAGAGTTTGAAGCGTTCTGTACTGCTAATGGCATTCGTCATTTGACCTCAGCCCCGTTCCACCCCTAGTCAAATGGCGAGGCTGAATGCTTTGTGCGTACGTTTAAGTCGCAGATGAGCAAGTAGCTCGCCACACACTCTCACAAACACGCGCTCTGGTCTTTCCTTGCTTCATATCGCTCGCAGCCGCTCAGCATCCGCTCCCCAGTGGAACTGCTGCATGACCGCACCCATCTGTCGCTCCTGCAGCTATTGCGCCCGCCGCCTTGCGCTCCCGCTGCTTCGCCGCGTTTTAACTTGGCGCGAATGATTTAGTGTTCTATCGCGTGACACAAATCATTGGTACCGACGTGAGCCACCACCTGCAGTTTGCTGCACCCTGTGCTCTTCGTGGCATCCGGGAGGACCCTTTCCACATCTGGAATGACTCCACCAGGTATGCACACGGCATGCACATTGATTTTCTTACCCTCCTTGTCAGCAAGGCCCTAAGGGGCCCCATAACGCGCATAACGTTGGAGCTCCCAACTGCCAATAATCCTACCCACTGCGATTGTCCGGATCTTGCAGTCCGAGTGGTTTCCTCTGAAACAGGACAGGCGAGAGCATCCGGCTCAGCGACAGTGTCAGCCACAGACAGCACCTGGAACCTGATTGTCAGACAAACTGGGGAGGCCTTATGTGCGGCCGCTTGCGAAGTCTTTTGCTGCCTGCTTCGCCATGAGGTGACCTGTGCATTTTGATGTCAGAAGTGTGTGTCACCACGAAATTTCAGTGAATGGAGGAACCTTACCATCCACCCTCCCTGGAGACGATGACTCTCGACTACCTCAGGGTTGCAGTTTTGTCGACAGACAGCATCACTATGGAGTGGGTGATTGCATTGACTGTTCTTATTTTTTTCCCCTCCGAGTATCACGTATAGTCAGTCCACCTATTACCAGCTTTTCTGTTCTGTTTTCATGTATGACATGTGGCAAGTAAACTCAGACTCTACTCTGAGGATGTGTAAATATGAACATTATTTTTATCTGTCATCAATGGGTGTGACTCATTGTCTGGGAGGATATAAGGTGTTAACCATGTGTAGCTTCTTAGGAGGGGAAGATGAGTTTTGTTCAGAAGTCGGAGTTTTGTGGTACTTTACGCGGTTTTGAATGGGGAATGTATTTCATTTCGAGTTATAAATATGGATCATTACGTTTAAGCACGTAAAGTAGTAGTCATGAGTACATGCCCAAGCGGAAAAGTTAAGTTACAGTAAGTGATACAATGGAATTAGATTAAGTGCGTTTGTCGTTGTACTGTATTGTTCTCCTCGTTTGTTGTTTGCATAATTAGTAGGGATACCCTAGTGCAGAGGTTGCGAATTTCAGCAGTCTGGATCAGATGTGCCGGGAAGCGCATGTGCCGATGATTTTTGTGTCTTGCAGAGTGCAACTGCCGACAGTAATTTTATTGTAGATACTTAGGAGGTGACACAGAAAGCTATCAATAAGGCTGACTGTATTGCAGATGTTTTGGGTACTGAAATGGTACAGACGCATTTAGTATTTCCGAAGAACGCAGATTCGGCACCATCTGTGACGGCACTGCCTCCTCAGAAGGTGGGAGGAGAAGAAAGAGGAAATGTGTTTGTAAGGTTTATGACTGGGCCGACAAGGCTTGCGCCAGTGGGTTAGGAGATTGACAAAAGTGACAACACTTGCAGTGTAAAGGGTGATGCAGGCGAAGGCTGCTGTGCAATCCCAGGGCTAGACTTTCTCATCAAGCATCATACCAAAACTGACTAGTGATGACGCGCGGTGGAACTCAGGGGGATAATTTCTAAGCTGGGGGGAGCTGTCACCAGTGAAATACTGTCGCAAGGTTCGTTTATCATGGTAGGACAAATGCGGGCAAAATCACTAAGGCTTAATTTGCATGATATAGTGCCACAAGGCATTGGGAAGTTGCTTTAGGTGACCGAAGGTGTTGCTAACTTATACGTCTCTGAAATTCGCCTTCGGGTAGGGAATCGTCGTTAAGTACGCAGCGTTCAGTGATTGAGAGCACTTCTCTTGTCTACACTCACGTTGAGACGTTATCTGAATTCCGCCCTTGTGGCTGGGAGTTCACGTTTCTCGTCTGTAGAATACAGAGAGGAGAAGATAATATTAGATTATACCAGTCAAAGGACCGCCTTCTGCCATCCTAGTGTTTAATGAGATTTTTATTTTGTGGCTGGAGTTCTTCCATCGTCGCAGCCGTGTACGAGAACCATCACTCCGACGCAAGGGACGCAGTACATTCGGTGATATTGCTAATTGATTCGGCTTATTAGGGCTATAAAGGTGAACAACTGTGATAATGTAAGTTTCATTTCTACTGAGATTGCACACAACTGTAGATCATCTTTGATAGTAGTGTCTTCTAGTGTTTGGGACGTAAATGATGCCAGTCATCTCACGTTACTTATATTAGATAGCGTAGCCATAAATGGGGCAGATTTGAGCAATTCACCGATAATGTTAGTCAGGAAATTCATTTGTATCTCTTTATGTCCATTCACATCCACATATAAACATTTGTAATATATAAAGGGATTTCAATCTACAATAAGTGTATAAGCAGAAACAACATTAATATTTAGTCGTTACTAGTTCCCTTAAACATTTATTTATTTTTATGTTGCAATTTATATGTTAAAGAGCAGGAAGGAGGAAAAATATCCCCGTTAAGAGATCCTAAGATCTGCTTCTGGGGGTAGTCAGACAAGACCAAATCTTTATATTTGCGTTCAGTATTTTATACTGCACACATTCATTTTTACATCCGCCTCGAGCAGCATCTTGGAAACCATACAAATACCTTCAAGAAATACTTCCCAACACTTAAATTTATGGTCGATGTTAACAAACCCCTCTTTTCGTTAATACTTTTCTTGCTATAGTCCGTCTTCATTTTATATTCTCTCTACTTCGGTCATCATCAGTTATTTTTCTGCCCAATAGGGCTTTTAGTGTCTCAATTGCGTAATCATATTCCTTAACACTACCTGATTTAACCCTCGCAATACCAAGGGAGATGGAAGGGGTACTTTATGCCTACCATTTTAGAATACTGTAATCTAGTCATGTACATTATATTTTAAAATTTTGAAAAAATATATTTGTGATTTTTAGAGATTTCTTCTACCAGATTCTGTAATTGTTTTAAAATTTTCAGTAAAACGTTAGGTCTTGTCAGTGGATGTGAATTTTCAGAACGGGTGTTATATTCGTATTTTCAGGTTTAGGACCCTTCTTACAGATAAATATATCTTTTAAAAGTATGTTGTGCTTAAAAGAGAACGAAAATTAACGAAAGCAGTATATCTTAGTGTTGGTCGTATATTACGACCCCCTTTTGTTGTACACGTTATGGAAAATACGTTGGTACTGCTATGTTTAATTCGAATACGTTCCATTACCTTTCATTTAGTTCCATTGAGCGGTATCTTTCAACCCCTTTCCAGGGCAATATCTATTCTGTTCAGCTGTAATTCCAAGTTCCTTGCTGACTCTGACAGAACTGCAGTGTCACCGGTAAACTTCAGAATGTTTATTGTATCTCCCAAGTATTTAATTCTGTTTACAAATTTATCCTTGTATGCTTTACTGCTTGTTCGGTGTAGATGTCGAATGACATCGAGTGTAGACTACCCAAATGTCTCACTTCCATCTTCAAACTGTACAACTAGAAATCCAGCGGATGGAGTAGTAGAATTTATGTGCTTCAACATGATTTGTTTTTTTTTCTTTTGGGGCGGAGAGGGGTGGGGGGAATCTGAAATACATGTCCAGCCTCTTTATACATCTCTTCTTTTTACCTGAGGACAGCAAAATTCATATATCAGTGCAAATATGGCAAAAATTCAAACTTTCATTTAGGACAGTATGGATTCCACAGAATTCACGTGTTACCAGTTGTGGAGGAACATGTAGGAATTAGCGTCTCTCCTATTTCAGTGCATTGAATGATATTTTTGTAACTTCTAGAGGAGCAGAGTACATTGAGATAATTATTTCTAGATCGAAAGGTAAGCCAAATCCTTTCGAACCCACAAGCGAGAACAAAGAGAAAGACGGTTGGAGATGCAGTAAAGGGAAATGTCGTTAGAGTGTATTGTGGGATTGGAGAAGTACGAAGAAGGAAAAAGATTCTATCCTTATCATGACTTTACGCCTCTTATTTTCAGATATCATTTTTAAATGACGAATGGTGGCCATAGGAAAGTTGCTACCACACAGTATATCTGAACAAATAGCTTTTTATCTAAGTATAATTTGAGGCGTTTATGTAAAAGTCCGATTTCAGAAGCTACTCTGTCTTGGGGCGTTGGACTCAAATGCTTTAACATTGTCATTGTCCACGTCAACAGAAGGTTTAGTGTAGGTGATTCCTCCAGTTGTAATTCCTTGGACGCCGCTTTGAAGAGCTACAAAAACCCTCATGTTTTAAAAGCTTTAAAATAAACGATTGCGTTTACAAATAACAGCAATAGAATAGCATAAATACCGTGAAAAGTTCTTTCATCAGCGTGATATCAGTTCCTTCATTTCGGGCTATTCTTGCCTTCTCAGAGACTTTTTAGCACAAAGACATTCTAACATTGTCAGCTGCTTATTCCAGCGAAAATCGTTAGACTGGCTCAGTGATCTATCAAGAGCATTCAGAAGACCACTTTTGTTTACGTCCACATAAGACCCTTGTTTATTAGACGCGCATGGATGGCGAGTAATTTGCGAAGTGCCACTTGATCCTTTAGCATGAGAGTAAATTTCACAGCACAGCGAACTGCAAACAAAATGAACGCATTTCCTAACGCCATCCAAAATAGGCTTTAACACGGTCCAAACTGAACTTTTGAGATATGCTTCAGGCTGTGTGGTTCTCCACTCATCAATGATTAATTTTTCTTTTACTACCCTTTTTCCTGACATGCGCTCCTTCCTCTCCAGACCACGGTTAGTTTCCAGTCTCATTTTGTGCGTTATGACAAAAATGAAGAAATCCCACCATCCCACTAAACACTGCTCTACTGAAGGCTCGCAGCCCGTCGCTCACAGCTGCGGTCAGTGCTACCAACAGCACATAGGCAGCAGCACGCCAGTGCTTGCGCAAGGCACTGATGCAGTGACGTCACAGCCTCGCTCAGTGCGGAGCAAGGAGGCCGCGGCCCGCGGGCTGTACGTGACTCTGCTTAGCCCGTGGCGTACAAGTTGTTTCGCAACAGCACTGCTCGGCCCTTGGGGTGACGTCAGGGACTCGCTCGGCCCGAGACTGCTATAGCCCAGTGTCGCCGCATGACACTGCACCGTGCGGCCCGTCGGACCTCGGTGCGGCTGTCCCGCCTGTACAGTCAGCGCGAGGCTAGTCTCGAACAGCTGTCATAGCTACAGTCCTGGATGGGGCCGCACCTCGATGCCCACCTCTGCTACAAAGAGCTCAACCAAACTCACACTCATGCTGTTGTCACCGACCGATTAACATCACACAAGCCAACTGCGATGTCACTCCAGCAGTGGCTGCATCAATTCCCACGGGCAGAAACGTCCCTGAACTGACTTACCTCTTATCCTCAGAACAATGATTCCTCTGAAATTTTAAGTTACTTTATCTTGTAAAAATATCTCTTGTGCCAATGAAAATGATTTGTTTATTTACAACATATCAAATTGTGTATTGTTTTTTCTTGTATACACCAATCATGTAATTTTGTTGTACTGACGACTTAAATGACTACTCATGTAACAGCCATTATCGTAGTAAAATATATCGAAGGAAAATGTAAGACACCAAAACAATTTTCTTTCTTTATGTTTATGAAATATTTGTGTACCAGCAGGACCACAAATGTTAATAAGTACATGTAATACTTTCTACATTAATGAAGAACAGAGAAGCTTTCACACTTTTTTCTGCCATCAGCTTCCAGTTTCGTATCGTCCTTTGTTCTTCAGCTTTCGCTATGAATGCATCTATCTTGTTAGCTCTTAAGAACAATGAATATACGAGGGGAGCTCGAAAAGTTCCTTCAAGGGTCCAATGCTGTTCTAACTTGTTGATCCCTTCTAAATAATAGGAATTGTCCAACGCTGCAAAATAGCTAATAGTTGCTGCAATCACCTCCTCATTTGAATAAAATGTTTGTTCCGCCAGCGATTTCTTCAAATTGGGGAACAAATAGTAGTCTGAGGGAGCCAAGTCTGGAGAATAGGGGGTATGCTAAACGAGCTGGAATCATATTCCCATTAATTTTGCCACCAGAATTTCTTAGGTTTGTCCTGGTGCATTGTCACGATGGGAAAGGACGGTCCTATAACAATGAATGATATTCACCTGTAATACTTTTACCCTTTTCCAAATAGTCGATGAGGATTATCCCTTGCGAATCTCAAAAGACAGTCGCGATAACCTTTCCGGCCTAAGGAATGGTCTTCGCCTATTTTGGTGCAGATTCTCCCTTGGTAACCGATTGTTTAGATTGTTGTTTGGTCTCAGGAGCATAGTAAGGTATCCATGTTTCATCCACAGTGACGAAACGACGCTCAAAGTCCTGCGGATTCTTCTGAACAGCTGCAACCATCTTTGCAACACTTCGCAAAATTCTGTTTTTGGTCAAGCGGGAGCAATCGCGGAACGCATCTTGCGGATAGCTTTCTCATGTCCAAATGTTCACGCAAAATATTATGTAACCGTTCCTTCGAGATGCCCGCAGCACTAGCAATCTAACGCACCTTAACTCTTCTGTCATCCATCACCTTATCATGGACTTTATCAATGATATCTGAAGTCGTAACTTCCACAAGGTATCCAGAAATTTCAGCATCAAATGGCTCTGAGCACTATGCGACTTAACATCTGAGGTCATCAGTCCCCTAGAACTTAGAACTACTTAAACATAACTAACCTAAGGACATCACACACATCCATGCCCGAAGCAGGATTCGAACCAGCGACTGCAGTGGTCGCGCGGTTCCAGACTGTAGCGCCTAGAACCACTCGGCCACTCCGGCCGGCTCGTTCTGCATCACTTGTGTCCATATGGCCACTCCTAAAATTTTGAAATCATTTATAAACTGTTCTAATCGAAGGCGCAGAGTCACCGTAATGTTTATCAAGCTTCTGTTTAGTCACCTGAGGCGTTTTGCCTTTCATAAAGTAAAGTTTGATCACCACACGAGATTCTTTTTCGTCCATTGTTTGACAATCACTCTACTTCCTTGACTCACATGAATGCATAACACAAAGAAATAGACCAATATTACTGAAACTTGGTATGCGTTCTTTCCTAACATGCTACTAACTAAACATGACCTCGTTAGGCGCCGGTGGTGGCATCTCTCGGACTTTGCACAGACTTTTCAAATGACCCTCGTATTTACGTATATTTAAATTAATACCTTTCAGATGTATTAATTTAACAAAGTAAACATATCTCTTTGTATTAATGTCTTTATCAGCTTTGTATACAGGTATTCGTGAAAGAAATGCAAAACTGGTGACTTGGAGCCCGTCCGCCGATGGTGTGATCCAAGTACTGATTCGCAATTTATCAGATCTTTTATGGTGCACCAAAGAACCTACAGTCATTCGGAAACGAAGTTCGATACTCAATTTACTATACCGCATAATGCGATTGGCCGATCATGTTGTGCACTTCCCTTATGAAAATTAAATTGGAGCCACATCTGTAACTTTGCGTTCCTCTCGAACACCAACCCGGAGTAATAGGAAACCACAAGAGGAATTAACAACCACACCTCGGTTAATCTCAACTGACATTACTGAGCTGACTACCTGCTGGTAAGTGGTAGGTGATCACGACTGTTTCCTTTACATTCTCTATCTTCCTTCCACCTTCGCAAGCAGGCAAGGTAACAGTTACAGCTCACAACTTCCACTCCCCTACCCACCTTCATGCTATTGTTGGACAGGGACCACTTATACTGTGGTCACTCCATGTGTGGTTGCAGTTTAACGTCATACCAGAGATACTTCTGTTTACAACACCCAAATTATACAAGAACCGCTACATCAGATGGATTCATCGGCCAACAGTGTGAGATAAATATCTATTCTCATTCGAGGATGGGCAGCGCCGTTAATTTAGAACAATTTATATACATATTTTGCCATTTCAACAGCCGAGAACGCTGAATCACATTAGTTCTAACTTACTCGCAACTTGTCCCAGTAAAGAACTCGCAAAATTGTGGACCAGAAGCCTACCTCTCCCTGCTGCCCCCTTCCTCAATGTTGTTATTGCGGTCTTCAGTCTGAAGACTGGTTTGATGCAGATGCCCAAGCTAGTCTATTCTGTGCAAGCCTCTTCAGCGCTGCACAGCTAATGCGACGTGCATCAGTTTGAACCTGCTAACTGTATTAAAGACTTTGTCTCCCTCTACAGTTTTAACACCCCCACCCTCTCCCCAACGCCCACATATACACATTTCTCTCTATTACCTACCAACCTGAAAAGTCCTTGATGCCTCAGGATATGCCCCATGAAAGGAAGCTGTGCCATAAATTTCTTGTTTTCCCCGGTTCGACTCAGTATCGTCTTATCAGTTACTCGATCTACAGTGCCCCCACTATTTTTCGGCGCTACTGAGTAAAATCATTACCTACCAACCTGAAAAGTCCTTGATGCCTCAGGATATACCCCATAAAAGGAAGTTGTGCCGTAAATTTCCCAGTTATTCGATCTGCAGTGCCCCCACTATTTTTCGGTGCTACTGAGTAAAATTGTGATGTTGCCATGGCTGTTGCAAAAGATCTTGGGAATGGGCCAGCTGAGCGCCGACGTAACACAATTACGTCAGATGCAGCAATGCCACTGGCAGATTCCCACATTGTGCTCCAGAAAACTAGCTGGCACCGCCATAACGACGACACAGGAGAAATTCGTTGGTAAGCCAGTAACTACACATCCAATCAGCGAACTTCTTATCGTCTACGTATTTGCAATCTGTGATTTGCAAAGCATGTGCGCTCCATCCCAAAATAAATTACCATTATTTTCAGTAAAAGGTAGCTACTATTTAAGAGGAGAGGTGTTGCCGCCCCACGAGGCGAGATGAGGCTACCAGCAGCCATCACGAGATTTGGCCTCCACTAACAGTGGGCTAATGCTTCTGGTTTCAAGATCAGTGCTGTGAACTTGGCATCTTCCAGCCTGTCGGCCAACTACCGGGTGCAATTAGCCTTCGGCCATGGAAGGTAGTCGTTTGAGACCATGGCCACCTGTGGCGTCAGTTCCTTAACACTCACTGTCTCCAGCACACGCTGTGGAGGACGTTGCACCATGGATTGTTCTAGTTTGTTCTTCAGTAAAATGTATGACTAATAGTGAAGTTTTTATGAGCAGCCATCGATCATAATCCCAACAACAATTCACCTCCTCAACTCAGACCTCCACGTGTAGAGGCAATCCATCGTGGACCTCCACATTATGATGTCATAAGTGTGTGTCACGTCCAAATTTCAATGACAGGGGAACCTTACCTGCCACCCTCCCTGGAGACAATGACTCTCGACTACCTCAGGGTTGCAGTTTCGTCGACACACTGCATCAGTATGCAGTGGGTGAGTACACTGCATGTTCTGTTTTTCCCCCTTTGCAAGTATCACGTCGAGTCAGTGCACCTTTTAGCAGCTTTTTATTTCAGTTTTCAAGTGTGACATGTGGCAAGTAAACTCTGACTGTGTTCTGAGTATGTGTTAATATGAACATTATTTTTGCCTATCGTCAATGTGAGTAGCTCATTGTCTGAAAGTCTATAAGGTGTTAACCATGCGTAGCTATGGAACCCAGGGGGATAATGTTCAAGCTCGGGGAAGCTGTCACCAGTGAAATCCTGTCGCAGACTTCGTTTATCATGCTAGGACAAATGTGGGCAAAATCACTAAAGCTTGATTTTCATGGTATATGGGCACAAGGCACTGGGAAGTTGCTTTATGTGACCGAAGGTGTTGCTAACTTATACGATTCTGGACTTCACCTCCGGGTAGGGAATCGTCGTTGAGTACGCAGCGTTCAGTGACTGAGAGCACTTCTCCTGTCTATAGTCACGTTGAAACGTTATCTGAATTCCGTCCTTGCGGCTGTTTGTTCGCGTTTCTTGTCTGTAGAATACAGAGAGGAGAAGACAGTAATAGATTATACTAGTCAGAGGACCGCCTTCTCCGATCCTAGCGTTAATGAGTTTTTTATTTTGTGGCTGGAGTTCATCCATCGTCGCACACGTGCACGAGATCCATCAGTGCACTACATTCGGTGATATTGCTAATTGCTTCGGCTTATTAGGACTATAAAGCTGATCAGCTGTGATAGTGTAAGATTCATTTCCACTGAGGTTGCACACCACTGTAGATCATCTTTGAAAGTAGTGTCTTCTAATGTATGGGACGTAGATGATATCAGTCATCTCACGTTTTTTGTATTAGATCACGTAGCCATAAAAAGCGGCAGATTTGGGCAGTTTATCAATAATATTAGTCAGGAAATTCATTTGTATCTCTTTATGTCCATTGCACATCCACACATAAACATTTGTAATATATAAAGGTGTTTTAATTAACAATAAATGTATAAGCAGAAACAACATTTATTATCTAGTAGTTGCTAGTTCCCTTAATCATTCATTTATTTTTATGTTGTAATTTATATGTTGAGGGCAAGGAGGAGGAAATAATATCACCGTTAAGAGATCCTAAGACTTGCTTCAAGGGGTAGTCAGACACAGCCAAATCTTTATTTTCGTGTTCAGTAGTTTCCATTGGGCACATTTATTTTTACATCCGCCAGGAGTAGCATCTAGGAAACCACACAAATACCTTCAGTAAATACTTCCTAACATTAAAATTTATATTCGATGTTAGCAGATCCCTTTTTTTCAATAATACTTTTCTTGCTATAGTCAGTCTTCATTTTATAACCTCTCTACTACGGTCATCATCAGTTATTTGGCTGTCCAATAGTCCGTTTAGTGTCTCATTG
The DNA here is from genome assembly GCF_023864345.2 of Schistocerca serialis cubense. Lineage (NCBI taxonomy): Eukaryota > Metazoa > Arthropoda > Insecta > Orthoptera > Acrididae > Schistocerca > Schistocerca serialis. Next base: position 546,462,637 of record NC_064640.1, on the reverse strand, counting down.
CGTAATCAGATTCGATAACACTTCCTGATTTAACCCACGTGATACCAAGGGAGAGGGAAGGGGTACTATTTGCCTACCTTCTCAGAATACTGTAATCTAGTCATGTACATTATATTTTAAAATTAAAAAAATATATATTTGTTATATTTAATGATTTCTTCTGCCAGATATGTAATTGTTTTCAATACTTTAGTAAAAATTAAAGGAAAAATTTAGGTCTTGTCAGTGGATGCGAATTTTCAGAACAGGTGTCATATTCATATTTTCAGGTTTAGGACACATCTTACGCATAAATACATCTTTAAAATATACGTTGTGCGTAGAAGACAACGAAAATAAACGAAACCCGTAAATCTTTGTCTTCATCATACATCACGCCCCCCGTTTGGTGAACAGGTTACGGAAAATCCGATGGTACTGCTAGGTTCAATTCGATTACGTTCCATTACCTTTCATTTAGTTCCATTTAGGGTTATCTCATAATCCCTTTCCAGGGCACTGTCTATTCCATTCAAGTGTTATTCCAAGTTCTTTGCTGTCCATAATAGAATTGCAGTGTCACTCGTACACTGCAAAATGTTTATTGCTTTGAGAGGCACCCATATGCCTTGCTCATACTGTGGCATCAAGCAGTCAGGCCTGCAAGATGAGTGGTCTGCCAAGCGAGTGGATTTATTCTTATTTATCGCAATACATCAGTGACTGATTGTGAGCTCTAGTAATCACAATTAAGCGACAAATTAATCTCCTGTTTGAATATTACGCAACGGATATGGATAACGCACATCTGACTATTAAAAATGTAAACAACTCTGATTGTTCACTACGCACTGGCAATACAACATTTTCTTTCTCACCCAACGGCTTTGATCAACACGTAGCCATTGCACTGAATATGAATGGCGCACACGTTATAAATTCTGGATATCATGACTACACACTATTCGAAGAACAAGGCCACCAATCTTTTTCTGTTAACTATCTTTTTTATTCAGATAAATTCTATTATGGTTCACAGATAACCTAAACACACCATTACATTTTATACTACAATTACACATGAGAATCTCCGCCCAGAGGGCATGGCTTTACATTGGTGATTCTCTATCTTATGGTTTTGTAATTATCTAACGCTACAGTGCACTTCCCTTACAGTACCCATCACGTCAAAGTGCCCGTCTCTAATTTCAAGTCCCGCACACGCCATTTGTTAAATATTTCCAACTTATAGTACACACGCCAGTAATTCAGCTTAACATTAGCACTCGGAAGTATTTCTACTTAGTACTAGCACTCGCAAGTATTTCAACTTATTGCTATACGTGTTTTCATTGTGAGCGTTCGTCACTTCCGAAGAGTACTACAATCCCCTTAATATTATCTGACTGACATTTAATTCTCCCCACAAAACTTCCTGAAATAGAGAAATAATTATTCCACACTAATCTTAAGTATTTCACATGCATACCTTGTCTCTGCTCTTTTGTCTTTTACGGAGCACACCTAAGACAGGTCTTACCAACACAAGATCGCGCCAGAGTGCTGAAACATAGCCGTTCTTCAGGTCAGCTCGCACCTCCGGCAAGGTGGGGGAGCACCATGTTACCGTATTGGTCAGCCACATTTCAGGCGCTCTAATCTCTGGTAAATTTCTCCTCTTTGGTTCCACCAAAGGTGACCAAAGGACCATCTCAAAGATGATCATATATTGCACATTCACTATCTGCAGTTAGCAGACGACCATACATTCATTCATTTCACAGATCTCACTAAATTGGATGTGATGATTTATTTTGTGGGAGTGCACATGTGATCAATTAAATAAATAATTTGTCATTCTTTCCTACAGTGATATCCGGCTTCGGTGTATTAAGTGAAATTGAGTTATTACCCACATAAAAATATGTTGTTCTGACAAGAATAACGAAGAATGTTGTACCTATTTTCAATGTTGGGCGGTACTGTACCCTTTCACCACCGGCTACCCATGCAAAAAAATGATAATAATTCACGGTACTTTCCTTGCAATGTGACGGCAGTTTCGAACATTTTTTTAAGAAAACTGTTTTTGAACAAACGTAGTAAGTCACGATAATAATCAGAAGAAGACCGTAGTCCCTGGTGACCTTAAGTAGACGACCAAATGCTGTTACTTTACCAACATATTGACACAGTTGTCACATTATTGTACTCTGTACAATCCGGAGTAACGTACACATACAAATTTACAACAATCCAAAATGCCAAATAAAACATTACATCATACAAATAAAAAAAATGGCGAGATAAAAATTTGCTTAGTTACCTGTATCTCGGTTGTTCTTAGGAGTAATCCAATCTTTACTAATTCTATAACAAATAAAAATAATACTAATTGTACTCATGAAATTTTAAATAGCTCACCGTCCACAAAGAGCAAGTAATCTGACATACATAAATTTCAGGGTAATAAACTTTACAAAGCAATGGTTCAAATGATTCAAATGGCTCTGAGCACTATGGGACTTAACATCTATTGTCATCAGTCCCCTAGAACTTAGAACTACTTAAACCTAAGTAACCTAAGGACATCACACAACACCCAGTCATCTCGAGGCAGAGAAAATCCCTGACCCCGCCGGGAATCGAACCCGACACAGCAATGTCTAAATACAAAACAAAATGAACAAAAGAAAAAAAATTGCGTACACTAGTTACATGTAGAATGTCAGGCTCTGTACCATTACTTTAAAATGTACATCAAAAATGGCTCTGAGCACTATGGGACTCAACATCTTAGGTCATAAGTCCCCTAGAACTTAGAACTACTTAAACCTAACTAACCTAAGAACATCACATACACCCACGCCCGAGGCAGGATTCGAACCTGTGACTGTAGCAGTCCCGCGGTTCCGGACTGCAGCGCCAGAACCGCACGGCCACCGTGGCCGGCAAAATGTACATCATCTACAGAGAAATTAAACTGAGAAAAAACAATGAAATATAACGCAAGTTACATACTGGTTACGTAATAAGTCAATGTAAGACACAATGTCATACCTCATTAACTATCATCACTTAAGCAATTGCCACCACTACTCGACTGTGAGTTTAAACCTTATTCTTGTCCAGCAGTATAAATACCTCCTGCTGAGCTAGTCAGTCCATCAACTTTGATCAATAACCGCAGTAAATTGTTAACAATAAGTGCCTGAACCCACCAGTAGCTCTCGTATTTTACTCTACTGCTCATTTCTCTGTTGTTACATATTCAGACGACAAGAACTTGCATTTCGACTAGTCTCCATTACACTTCAATGTGAAATATCACCACTGTGATAATACAAATAAGTGGCTTCAGTCAACACACTAACTAGATTATTACTGTCCACGACATCAAAATGCATCAGTTAATTCCTATATTTGTTGTGCAACGCAAACTCTTGTCCCCTGTGACAACTTTACTGACCAATGCAACAAGAGCCGCTATGTTAGTATTACGACACTGGCTAATAATTAAAGCATCCTTGTACCAAATATTCCAATAAACATGCTACATGAACTTGATAACCCAGAACAAACAAAAAAAAACACACTAACAATTCTAAACACATATGTTACTGAAATACGATTACACTTGCTGTCCCTTCAGGAATAAAACATATAAAAAAATTTACACAATTACAAATTCAAATACATTATTCCCTATCTTGTGAGTCACACAGAACCATTTCATTCTGTGATTTTCTTGGGGTCAAAAAGTTGCTGACAGTTTTCCTAGAAACACTGCCTCGATGTCAAAGCTCTCCCATGGTCACCCGGACGAAAGTCTTTAGGTCACTCAAATCGGCATTTTGAACACACACTGAACAGTAAACTGTATCTCACATTAAACTCAAATGTCATAGTCACTCTCAGATTACCATCCACACGAATCTGGTCGACCAGAAATGGCCCTACAACTACTATTACCCACGGTCCTTTCCTTCCAGTTCATGGTGTAATTAAAAGTCATTATGTTCCAACAAACAAAACTTATTCTCGCACCAATTATAGAAATGTCTCCTACTACAAATGCAAATGTCAATGTCCCACTTTAGTTTCTTGTGTTCAGACAATAATTAGTCAACAAACGACAACTGTCCGCTTTAAGTATAACTATCGTCCCACATGCATTTTACAAAGCACACTTAACAAGTCACTCCCAAACGTTTATGGATCCCAGCGTCCAGTTGTCAAGACAAAACAAACCAATCGTCCTGTCTCCTAAAGACAAAATCTTTTCCACCACTCACAACGTGGAAACACCAGTCCTTCACTTTCCAACTTATTGACACATACGAGCAGTCATCTTGTTTCACGGCTCCACAGTCCAGTACTAGTTAATAGCTGCTGTTAAAAAATCCCCGCCAGACTCTGCTGCGCGTCGTTCATTCTACCGTCGCGCCGACGCCAGGCGAGCCGTTGAGCAGAAAAACCACCCCCTGTTGCCTCTGCGGGATACTGTCTCCATTCGTAAGGGTGGCGCAACTTATGAATGGCAGTGGTAGGTGCGCGTCGCCCCAGGCCATTGACCTGCTGTAGCGGGCACGAGGGGTGTACCCCAACCGACAGTGGAGTGGGGAGCACAGTGGCTCTGTCGCCTCTCCCATGCTGACGTCAGCTTGGCCATGTAGGTACGGGCGCGTTCTGCGTGGGCACCTCAGCGCTATGACACCCAATCAGTCAGACCCTTCCGTGCATCTCGCTAAATTACAGACAAAAGGTTATTCTTACAGTATTTAAATACTCATTGATTACATGTTTGATCTATTAGATACATTGGTAATAAAAGAATCTTTGTTCTAAAAAACATAAAATCATACACCCTAGTTTTCTGCACATACAACATCAAAATTTATCCCTTTTCTATATACAGCCCACACTTGTGCTATTGATTGTAACTGTCGTCCCTCATACAAAACATGAAAGTGTTACAAAAAAAGGAATAAGAAACAATCAATACAGCTCATAGTTACAATATCAAATAGTAGACTACTTTAACATCCTATCACAGTGAACATATTAGAAACTGTTGATTCTAAAACTACAATATACAACACACCTTTGCCAGCCGGAGTGGCCGAGCAGTTCTAGGCACTTCAGTCCGGAACTGCGCGACCGCTACGGTCGCAGGTTCGAATCCTGCCTCGGGCATGGATGTGTGTGACGTCCTTAAATTAGTTATGTTTAAGTAGTTGTAAGTTCTAGGGGACTGATGACCACAGAAGTTAAGTCCCATAGTGCTCAGAGCCATTTGAACCATTTTGAACAACAAACTTTTGTGCTTGTGACAGACTGAAATTAATACCCCTTGAAAGTGTTCTAACAAAAATATAAGAAACAATCTATACTGCTCACAATTACCTATTACATAATATCAAATAGTAATCTATTTTTACATCCTAACACAATAAACATTTTAGAAACTGATGACTCTAAATCTACAACATACACTGCACCTTTGTGCTTGTGACAGACAGAAATTAGTATCTCTTTACATATTTTTACCTTTTACTATATGTAACAACATTTCTAGGACATGTATGTACCATCCACATGACGTCATATCCTGACCTACCATCGAGGTTCATCCTAATCAAACAATAAAGCACATAATGTTTTACTTATTTATAGCTAGCATCCCCTTTAACAGGAGTGTGCGCATTGATCACACTACTGCCGTCCGGTGTGGCCGAGCGGTTCTAGGCGCTTCAGTCTGGAACCGCGTGACCGCTACAGTCGCAGGTTCGAATCCAGCCTTGGGCATGAATGTGTATGATGTCCTTACGTTAGTTAGGTTTAAGTAGATCTAAGTTCTAAGGGACTGTTCACCTCAGAAGTTAAGTCCCATAGTGCTCAGAGCCATTTGAACCATTTCATCACACTACTCTATGACTCTCAGTCAACTGACATCACATTATCCTTCTCATTTGATCCATTAATACACCAACAGAATAGCAGTCAGCTAACCTTAACACCACCACACTCACGTCAACATAACATACCTTTGATCCCTTATACTCAACAACATAACACATGGAGTTGTTTCGGAGATAGCATTCCAGTCTCCGATTTCGTCCTTTCACTCTGGCACCTCTCTCCATCGGCTTACCTCTGCATTCACTTTACCGATTATTCGTGCTGCTAAATATCAACTTAGAGTTGCGATATTTCATCTAAGAACAAAAAATACACAAATCATTCTTCCTGCAAAATAACTGTACACATTCTTGGGACCGTTTTGATTAGTTATACTGGTACCAGGCTTCAACAACAACAACAAAATATTATTTTTGCAATATTGCAAATGTTATGGTAAGAATTAGATTTACACTTATATTACATCTTACGTCAGTATTCCACAACGTTCACCATCTGGGTCTCAGACTCCCTTTGTGTCCTTTCACGTTGTGCAGTTGTCCTCGTCTCTTCATTCGTATTTCGACTCTCTGTCCGTCCATTACTCCATCATTTCCTGATCTTCCTTCTCCATTCACATCAATCTCGATTGCAGCATACACAGGCCTCTCTGTAACATACATCTAAGACATCTCCACATTATTCAATTCTACTCACCTATATTTACCACTGTTTCATCACGTCGAATATCTCTTTATTAATCACACTGCTTCACGTCGCTTCTCTCCTTAAATATCACCTTTATCCACTACTATTTATCACGTCGCTTCTCTCTCTATCTACCATCTTTATCCACTCATTAATCATCACGTCGTTTCTGCTTGATCCTTATTCATATGACAAAAACTTCGTACATACACCACTCTGTCGACTCCTGTTCATGACTCATTCGACCAGTCTATTCCGTCACACTTCCTGACACCCCACCTGTAAATTCTTATGTTCGATTTGACCCTGCACAGCGTTACACACCACAAATAAACACACTGCCTATCTACAATAACTCGCCTACTTTCGATCTATCCTTAACTATTCCATAATTTGATGTTAGAAATGTGAAGAAGCCCACACGATTATTTTCCCTTGATCGTCTCAATCAGTACAGCATTTTCAAGGACAATCCGCCTCACTCTGAATGGTTCACTATACACACTAAAGAATTTGCTAGTTAGGAATCTGTGCTTACATGAAAATTAAATGTGTGCTAGGAATATACAAGCTGGGAGAAAGGGACAACACAAGGGCTAGAAACTTTGGTGCCAGTGGCCTCTTTCCCTAACACCAGATTCCGAACAACCATACGCAGCACTTCATTATAACTGTCACCACGACAATGACATACTATATATCGGATGGCAGCTAATCTAAAAACTTCGATCACGTAGCTGATGTTAACTGTAACTGCAATTTAAATCTACCCCATGCCATACAGATCACAATGTTGACTTTTTTCTTTCCTACAGTGGTGTCTGGCTTCGGTTTATTAAGTGAAATTGAGTTATTACCCACAAAAAATATGTTGTTCTGACAAGAATAACGAAGAATGTGGCACCTATTTTCAATGTCAGTCGGTACTGTACCCTTTCAGCTTCTCCCTAATATTCTCCCTAGTATTCTGTTTACAAATTTATCCTTGTATGCTTTACTGATTGTTCGGTGTAGATGTTGAATGAAATCGAGTGTAGGGTACCCGAATGTATCACTCCCATTTTCAAAATGCACAACTAAAACTCTAACAGATGGAGTAGCAGAATTTATGTGCTACAACAAGATTTGTTCTTTGAAGGGGTGGGGCTGTGAAATACATATCCAGCCTCATTATACCACTCTTCTTTTTACCTGAGGACAGCAAAATTCATATTTCAGTGCATATATGGCAAAAATTCAAATTTTCATTTAGGACAACATGTTTTCCGAAGGATTCACGTGCTACCAGTTGTGGAGGAACATGTAGGAAAGAGCATCTCTCCTATTTCAGAACAATAAATGTTATTTTTGTAACTTCCAGAAGAGCAGAGTACATTGGGATAACTATTTCTAGATCGAGAGGTAAGCCCGTTCCGTTCTAACCCACTAGCGAGAACAAAGAAGAAAGACGGTAGGAAATGCAGTAAAGGGAAATGTCGTTAGAGTGTATTGTGGGATTGGAGAATTGTGAGGGTGTCGTATTCATGACTTTACGTCTCTTATCTTCAGATATCATTTTTAAATGACGAATGGAGGCCAGAGGAAAGTTGCTACCTCACAGTATGTCTGGACAAGTAGTTTTTCATCTAAGTATAATTTGAGGCGTAAATGCAAAAGTCCAATTTGAGAAGTTTCTCTGTCCTGGGGCGCTTGACTCAAATGCTTTAACATTGTCATTGCCCATGTCAAGAGCAGGTGCAGTGCAGCTGATTTCTGTAGTTCTAATTCCTTGGACGCCGTTTTTGAAGCGCTACCAAAACCCATATGTTTTAAAACAATGAAATAAACGATTGTGTATAAGAATTACAGTAATAGAATAGCATAAATATCGTGATAAGTTCTTTCATCAGCGTGACATCAGTTCCTTCATCTCGGAATATTTCTTCCTTCTCAGAGAACTTTCCGCACAAAGACAGAGTATCATTGTCAACTGCTTATTCCAACGACTATCCTTAGAATGGCTCAGTTATCTATAAAGAGCATTAGGAAGACCTCTTTTCTTTACGTAGGGGAAGCGTTCTTTCGCCGCAATCAAAAGACCATGGACAACTGACGCATATATACTCCGCATTAAAGTTATTGGATACCAAGGGACTTAAATCGTATAAACAATTCTCTTAGAATATTACCGCCCTTTTTTGGTTCATCTGGAAACTGGGTTATAAAGAAAACGCGAGATCTGATAGTTCAGTCAATGAAACAGGAGACAGTGCATGTCAGATAATGGTGTCTTCTCGCGCTCGCGCTGGACGTGCACACGTCCGTAGTTGCTGAGTATTCACCTCTTGTTATATGAGCAATTACCTCAGGCATAATTATATGTCGCCGGCTTTTAACACTTTCTGCCACGTCCGGCGACACAGTTGTGGTGTGAGATAGAATGGCCTTTGCAGTGTCGATTAACATCTGAACTAGATCCATAAGACCCTCACCTCTTATAGTTCCATACGACCTTACGTCTCGTGCACACATAGGAACGAAATTATCGACAGTTAGCTCCTGAGCTGGTTTAGGAACTCGATTCTCGTCCACATAAGACCTTTGTTTATTAGACACGCATGGATGACGAGAAATGAACGAAGTGCCTCTTGACCCTTCAGCATTAGAGTAAATTTGACAGTACAGCGAACAGCAAAGAATAAGAACGGTTTTCCTTAAATCCATCCACAATAGACTTTACCAGGGTCTGAAGTCTACTCTTAAACTGCTCCAGGCAGTGTGGTTCTCTACTCACCACTGATTAGTTTTTCTTTTACTTCCATTTTTCTTGACATGTGCTCCTTCTTCTCCAAACCATGTTTAGTTTCCCGCTCTCATTTTGTGTGTTACGAAAAAAATGAAGAAATCCCATCTCTCCACTAAACACTGCTCTACTCACTGCTCGTGGCCCGTAGCTCGCAACTGGGGTCAGTGCTACCAACAGGTCGTAGGTGCAGCACACCAGTGCTTGCGCAAGGCACTGTTTCAGTGACGTCATGGGCTCGCTCAGTGCGGAGCAGTTGGGCCGCGGCCCATGGGCTGCGTCTCCAGGCGCCACTCTTCTGAGACCGTGGCATACAGGTGATTTTGCAACAGCACTGCTCGGCCTTTAGGATGACGTCAGGGTCTCGCTCAGCCCGATGCTGCTGTAGCCCAGTGCGGCCGCAGCTCATGGGCCGAGCCTCTTCGCACGACTCTCCCAGCAGATCAAGATACGGGTGCCACTTCTGAACCGGCAGTGCGAGCAAGGCTCGCACTGCTGTCATGGCTACGTACCTGGACGGGACGCGCTTCGATGATCACCTCTGCTGCGAACTGCACAACCAGAGCTCACACTCAGCCGGTTGTCACTGACCGATTGACGACATACAAGCCAACTGCGTAGTCACTCCTGCAGTGCCTGCATCAATTCCCACGGGCAGACACATCACTGAAATGACTTAACCTCTTATACTCAGAACACTGATACGTCTCAAATTTTAAGTTAGTGTATCTTGTACAAATATCTCACGTACCTATGTAAATGATTTGTCAAACGGTTTATTTAAAACACGTCAAATAGTGTATAGTTTTTGTTGCATACACCAATCTCGTAATTTTGTTGTACACGACTTGAATGAGTACTCATGTATCAGCCAGTATCGTAGTCAAATGTATCGTACACACCTAGAAAATTTTTCTTTCCTTATGTTTATGAAATATGTGTTTACCAGAGAGTCCACAAGTGTTAAAAAGTACATGTAATACTTTCTATGTTGATAAGGAACAGAGAAGCCTCCACATTATTTCTGCGATCAGTTAGGGGATGCCTGCCTGTTTGGTACCGTTTTTTGTTCCTCCGCTTTCGCAGTGTAAGCATCTACACTACAGGCCATTAACATTAGGACACCACGAAGAAGACGTGCTACAGACGCGAAATTTAAACGACAGGAAGAAGATGCTGTGATATGCAAATGATTAGCTTTTCAGAGCATTCACGCAAGGTTGCCGCCGGTGGCGACACCTACATCGTTCTGACATGAGGAAAGTTTCCAACCGATTTCTAATACACGAACAACTGTTGACCGGCGTTGCCTGGTGAAACGTTGTTGTGATGCCTCGTGTAAGGAGTAGAAATGCGTATTATCACGTTTCCGACTTTGATAAAGGTAGGATTGTAGCCTATCGCGATTGCGGTTTATCATATCGCGACATTGCTGCTCGCGTTGTTCGAGATCTAATGACTGTTAGCAGAATATGGAATCCTTGGGTTCAGGAGGGTAATACGGAACGCCGTGCTGCATCGCAACGGCCTCGTATCACTAACAGCCGAGATGAGAGGCCTCTTATCCGCTTGGCTGTAACGGATCGTGCAGCCATGTCTCAATCCCTGAGTCAACAGATGGGGACGTCTGCAAGACAACAACCATCTTCACCAACAGTTTGACGACGTTTGCAGCAGCAAGGACCATCAGCTCGGAGACCATGGCTGCAGTTACCCTTGACGCTGCATCACAGACAGGAGCGCCTGTGATGGTAAACTCAACGACGAATTTGAGTGCACGAATTTTTTCCGATGAATCCAGATTCTGTTTACAGCATCGTGATGGTCGCATCTGTGTTTGGCGACATCGCGGTGAACGCACATTGGAAGCATGTATTCGTCATCGCCATAATGGCGTATCACTCGGCGTGATGGTATGGGGTGTCATTGGTTACACGTCTCAGTCACCTGTTGTTCGCACTTTGAACAGTGGACGTTACATGTCAGATGTGTTACGACCCGTGGCTCTACACTTCGTTCGATCTCATGAATTTCAGCAGGATAATGCACGACCCCATGGTGCAGGATCTGTACGGGCCATTCTGATAAAGAAAATGTTCGACTGCTGCCCTGGCCACCACATCATGCAGATCACTCACCAGCTGTAAACGTCTGGTCAATGGTGGCCGAGCAACTGGCTCGTCACAATATGCTAGTCACTACTCTTGATTAACTGTGGTATCGTGTTGAAGCTGCATGGCCAGCTGTACCTGTACACGCCGTGCAAGCTCCGTTTGACTCAATGCCCAGGTGTATCAAGGCCATAATTACAGACAGAGGTGGTTGTTCTGGGTACTGATTTCTCACGATCTATATACCAAAATTACCTGAAAATATAATCACATGTCAGTTCTAGTAGACTATACTTGTCCAGTGAAACACGTTTATCATCTGCATTTATTATTGGGGCAGCAATGTATGTTATTAGCTTTTAAGAACCATGAATATATTTAAGTGTATTTAAATTAATAACTTCCAGATGTATTGACTTAACAAACTAAACATATCTCTTAGGCTAGGCGCAAATTGTGACGCGTATAGCACGTGTGACGTGACACGACACTACAGCGCGACACACACGTGCCGCACGATTCGCGCGGATGCAGCGCGTATTGCGACGCGTACACCATACTTCACACACGCCGACTGACGGCGCTCTACGCAGAGAGAACCGAAGCGCGCGCAACCTGTTACCTTCCTCAAACGATTTTTCAGAAACTATTCTCTGAAAATATTTGATTTTAGCCTTACTTGTAGCGTTATATGTCGCTACGTGGCGAAGTGCCCATCATCTCGCTAATAATCATTCTTATTGTGATGCACACATTTTAGTAAGACACTACGCAAAACTCAAAAAGTTTGCAACGAAAATTAGGGGTCGCTATGATATTGAGTTTGGTGCGTATTACATCATATGTTGCTGCATATGAAATTTAGCTAACATGTTGAATTTTTGTTTGGACTTGGGAGGAGGTCTCTATCTGCCTCCGATCTAGAGAAAATGGATCCTATGTAGCGCGCTCACTTCCGATCTCACGCCCGCGAGAATGAAGTACTCGTAACATTACTCTTATCTCCTAAACCACTAGAGACATCGAAACGAAAGTCTCGCGAATGATAGCACACAAGGAGGAAAGTGTTTTGTCAATTCTTAAACACATGGAACATCCTGTCTATGGCGATATATCAGTACTTAACTTACCTTTTTATTTATTTCACTCCAGTGACTGTAATTTTTTAAGAGTTATCGACAGCTAGCGAAACAAGAGCTTCCTAGTATGAAAATAAACATGAAATTTTTGCTCTTACGTTACTGCAAACGGACACTACGATGTTTTTCATAAGCTATTGAGCTCTGCGGCTGCCAATTACTTGTTTAATGTGACATTCCGTTTCAGAATTGTGTCGAAATAGCTGCTGTGAGATGAGTTTGGCAAATTACACTGTGACAAAGGAAGTACAATTAAACCAGTACGAACAGAAATGTGGCCGTTACTCATAAATGGTGATGCTTATTCGAATGAGATAAGGTTAACTGACACAAAAATAGATTGTCAATTCTGTTGGAATTTTGGTGGAATCCCCGTAATCCATCGTATTTTTAAAAGTGAGTGACTGGAATGGAAACTTACCAAAGGATTTCATTCCGTCTCCGGAACTGAGCAGTATTAAAATAATGACGAGCGTTCCTTCGGGCAGATTGATAGGCACATGCCAGATACTGGTTACTCACCTACGGTTTGCCAAACTGACCATGTGTGATCGCGAATAAAATAGTTGTTATTGAGAAAAATAAACAATTGATCTGTCGCACAACTCAATGATCAGTGTATTGTCAGCAGCGGAGGAAAATGCACGCGACAAGAATGCAGAAGCTAGCCATGTGTGCCTTGTGAGCTGAAGTTCGAAAAGCATTGTCATGAAAGTAGGTCTGCCTTTGTCAGCAGTACATTTCAACAAATTAAATCTATCTAGTCATGATACTCCTTTAGGATATTCCTACTTTCGTAATAATACCGACCATTTTCTTCATTTGTGTAGCCTGTTGCATAATTAGTTTATTAATGCTAATAATGTGCATGCAACAGTTAAAATGCTTTTTCTCATCACGGCGAACCAATTAAAACATTATTTGTGACTGTTTTTCGATTGTTTCTGGCTTGTAGGGGAAATGTGATAATCACATGCATGTAGTACAGTAAGTCGTATTACATTATTACATCCATATCCAAGTATTCACAGTGAGACTTCTACATTTCTGATCTTCGACGCTTTTTACTAGATTACCCCTCTCCAAATTTTTGTAACAGATCGTACAGATACGTTAGCATACGAGGCAGCGAGAAGATAACCTTGTTTTACTTTCCTGTCTTGCTTCTTAATCACATGATTTTATAATATTCCTTGCTTCCTTATTCACTACCCTCTGTCCCTTCTACATCTACATCTACATGATTACTCTGCAATTCACATTTAAGTGCTTGGCAGAGGGTTCATCAAACCACAATCATACTATCTCTGTATCATTCCACTCCCGAACAGCGGACGGCAAAAACGAACGCCTAAACCTTTCTGTTCGAGCTCTGAATTCTCTTATTTTATTCTGATGATCATTCCTACCTATGTATATATTCAACAAAATATTTTCGCATTCGGAAGAGAAAGTGGGTGACTGATATTTCGTAAATAGATCTCGCCGCGACGAAAAACGTCTTTGCTTTAATGACTTCCATCCCAACTCGCGTATGATATCTGCCACACTCTCTCCCCTATTACGTGATGATACAAAACGAGCTGCCCTTTTTTTGCACCCTTTCGATGTCCTCCGTCAATCCCACCTGGTAAGGATCCCACATCGTGCAGCAATATTCCAACAGAGGACGAACGAGTGTAGTGTAAGCTGTCTCTGTAGTGGACTTGTTGCATCTTCTAAGTGTCCTGCCAATGAATCGCAACCTTTGGCTCGCCTTCCCACAATATTATCTATGTGGTCTTTCAAACTGAAGTTGTTCGTAATTTTAACACCCAGGTACTTAGTTGAATTGACAGCCTTGAGAATTGTACTAATTATCGAGTAATCGAAATCCAACGGATATCTTTTGGAACTCATGTGGATCACGTCACACATTCCGTTATTTAGCGTCAACTGCCACCTGCCACACCATACAACAATCTTTTCAAAATCGCTTTGCATCTGATACTGGTCTTCGGATGACCTTACTAGATGGTAAATTACAGCATCATCTGCGAACAACCTAAGAGAACTGCTCAGATTGTCACCCAGGTCATTTATACAGATCAGGACCAGCAGAGGTCCCAGGACGCTTCCCTGTTGAACACAAATATATCACTTCAGTTTTACTCGATGATTTGCCGTCTATTATTACGAACTGCGACCTTCCTGATAGGAAATCACGAATCCAGTCGCACAACTGAGACGATACCCCATAGGCCCGCAGCTTCATTAGAAGACGCTTGTGAGGAACGGTGTCAAAAGCATTCCGGAAATCTAGAAATACGGAATCAACTTGAGATCTCCTGTCGATAGCGGCCATTACTTCGTGCGAATAAAGAGCTAGCTGCGTTGCACAAGAACAATGTTTTCTGAAACCACGCTGATTTCGTATCAATACATCGTTCCCTTCGAGGTGATTCATAATGTTCGAATACAGTATATGCTCCAAAACCCTACTGCAAACCGACGTCAATGATATAGGTCTGTAGTTCGATGGATTACTCCTACCACCCTTCTTAAACACTGGTGCGACCTGCGCTATTTTCCAATCTGTAGGTACAGATCTATCGGTGAGCGAGCGGTTGTATATGATTGCTAAGTAGGGAGCTATTGTATCAGCGTAATCTGAAAAGAACCTAATCGGTATATAATATGGACCTGAAGACTTGCCCATATCAAGCGATTTGAGTTGCTTCGCAACCCCTAAGGTATCTATTTCTAAGAAACTCATGCCAACAGCTGTTCGTGTTTCAAATTCGGGAATATTCCATTCATCTTCACTGGTGAAGGAATTTCGGAAAACTTCTTGCAAACTGAAAACATCGTGGAGGCATATGATACAATTCCAGTGGCCAATGGCTCACCAGTTACTGAAGTATGCATTTTTCTTGACAGAAGAAAAAAATACTATATGGATATAAATAACAGAAAAGCATAAGGTACTAATGAAGAAAGCTGGAGCGTTTAATTGGCGAAAAATGAAACACCACCCAAAGGCAATAAAATTTAGTATACAGTAAGGCAATATTTATCGTATGGGCAATGCTACCACTGCTCATACGCGCCGTACCGATGTGAGCATATGGCCGGAGTACTTTTCCGATCCCCGCCTCAAATTTCCCACAGTGCTAGCGAGGCACGCACGACGCGCGGCGCGAGATACTGTGCCACAACCACAACGCCGCGCGACCCAGCGCTGGCGCGTGTCGCGTCGCAGTCGCGTCGCGTCGCAATTTGCGCGGTCCCATTTGAACCTGTGATGTTACAAAAACACGCGCTGCGCTGCGCCGCGCCACACGCGCTTTACGCGTCTCAATTTGCGCCTAGCTTTAGTATAATGTCTTTATCAGATCTGTGTTCAGCTATTCATGAAAGAAACGCAAAACTGCTGACTTGGAGCCCGTCCGCCTTTGGTGTGATCCTAATACTGATTAGCAATTTATCAGATATTTATGGTGCAGCAACGAAACTGCAGTCTTTCAGAAACTAAGGCCGATACTCAATTAATGATACAGCATAATGCGATTGACCGATCGCGTTGTGCACTTGCCTTATGAAATTTACATTGGAGGCACATCTGCAACTTTGCATTTCTCTCGAACACCAACCTGGAGTAATAGGAAATCACAACAGGAATCAAGAAGCAATGCTCGGTTAATTTCAATTGACATTACTGAGCTGACTACCTGGTGGTAAGTGGTAGGAGATCATGACTATTTTCTTTACATTCTCTATCATCCTTCCACCTTCGGAAGCAGGCAAGGTAACAGTTACAGCTCAGAACTTCCACTCGCTCATCCCCCTACCAGAGAGGTTGTTGCTGTTGTTGGATGGGGACAACTTATACTGTGGTCACTCCATGTATGGTTGCAGATTAACGTCATACCAGAGACATTTCTCTTTACAACAACAAAATATACTACAACCGCTACTTCAGTTCCCTGCATCGGCGAATAGTGTGAGATAAATAGCTTTCCACATACGGGAATGACCGGCACCGTTATTTTAGAGTAATACAGAAACGTCTTTTGCCATGTCAACAACCGAAGGTGGTGAATCACTCGAGATTTACCTTACTCAGTAGTTCTCCCAGGATTTTTTTTTTTTATAGAGGTGGAGCCCCTCCACGCCCACACCGGCATGATGGCCAACACAAAAGGTCTACTGCCATCTCTGCATAAGGGTTAGTATTCACTAAAGTGAGGTGTCGCAGGATGTGGGTACTGCGATGTCTGCGTACGTCTGGTTAGGATTAACCATTAATACGCGCTCATCTGGAGATAGATTGGTCGAAATCTGACGAAGGGTAGCGGTTTGAAGGGCAGAGGAAATAACTTGCAAATTTATGGACCAGAAACCTACCTTTCCCTCCCATCTCCTTCCCCAATGTTGCTGTTGTGATCTTCAGTCTGAAGACTGGTTTGATGCAGCTGCCCAAGCTAGTCTATTCTGTGAAAGCCTCTTCAGCGCTGCATAGTTAAGACAGTGTACATCAGTTTGAACCTACTAACTGTATTCAAGACTTTGTCTCTCTACAATCTTAACACTCCACACCCCCTCCCCCTCCCCAACACACACATGTACACACACATCTCTCTATTACCAAACGGATAAGTCTTTGATGCCTTAGGATATGCCAATGAAACGAAGTTGTACCATAAATTTCTTGTTTTCCCCAGTTTGACTCAGTATCTTCTTATCAGTTATTCGATCTGCAGTGCCACCACTATTGTTCGGCGCTACTGAGTAAAATTGTGACATTGCCATGGCTGTTGCAAAAGATCAGCGCCGACCAAACACCATTACGTCAGATGCAGCAATACCACTGGCACATTCCCACATTGTGCTCCAGGAAAATGTATGGCACCGCCATAACGACGACACAGCAGAAAGCCGTTGGTAGGCCAGTAACTACACATCCAATCAGCAGACTTCTTATTGTCTACATGGTTGAAAGCTGTGCGCAAGTGCGCTCTGTCCCAACATGAATTACCATAATTATCAGTCAAAGATGTATCAGTCAGGTAGCTAATATTTAAGAGGAGAGGTGGCGCTCTACAAGGCGACATGAGGCTACAAGTAGCCACCATGTTACTTGGCCTCTACTAACTGTGGGCCCCTGCTGCTGGTTTTAAGATCAGTGTTGTCAGCTTAGCATCTTATACCCTGTGGGCCAACTACCAGGTGGAACCAGCAATCGGCCGTAGGAGGCAGCTGTTTGAGGCGATGCCCACCTGTTGAGTAGTTCCTTAACACTCGCTGTCTTCAGCACACACTATGGAGGACGTTGCACCACAGAATGTTCCGGTTTGTTCTTCAGTAAAATGTATGACTAATAGTGAAGTCTTTATAAGCAGCCACCGATCATCATCCCGACAACAATCCACCGCTTCAACTCAGACCTCCACATGTAGACGTCATCCATCCTGGACCTCCACATTTTGATGTCAGAAGTGTGTGTCAAGTGTAAATTTCAGTGACAGGGGAACCTTACCAGCCATTCTCCAGGGAGACTATGACTCTCGACTACCTCAGTGTTGCAGTTACGTCGGCACACAACATCAGTGTGCAGTGGGCTAGTGGACTGACTGTATTTTTTCTCCTGCGACTATCACATTGAGACATTGCAACCTTTAGCAGCTTTTCAGTTCTGTTTCCATGTGTGACATGTGGCAAGTACACTCCGACTGTGGTCTGGGAATGTGTAAAGATGAACGTTATTTCTGCCTATCATGAATGTGTGTGGCTCATTGACTGGAAGTGTATAAGGTGTTAACTATACGTAGACTCTTAGAACGAGAAGATGAGTTTTGTCGAGAAGTCGTAGTTTTGTGGTAGTTATTGCCGTTTTTGATGGGCGATGTATTTCATTCTGAGCAAATTATTTGGCTCACTGCGTTTAATCGTGTATAGTAGTCGTCATGAGTAGCCGCTAAAGTGCAGAAGTTAAGTAACAGTAAGTGTTAGGGTAGAATGAGGTTAATGGTCCTTGTAGTCATGCTGTTTTGTTCCCCTCGTTTGTTGTTTGCATAATTAGTGAGGTATACCCTGGCGGAGAGGTTGCGAATTTCTGCAGCCTGGACCAGATGTGGAGCGAAGTAGATGTGCCTACGATATTGGAGTCATGCAGAGTGCCACTTTTGACAGTAATTTTGTTGTAGATACTTAGGAAGTGACACGTAAAACAAATTAATAGGACTGATTGCATTGCAGGTGTTTTGGATACTGAAATGGTACAGACGCATTTAGTATTTCCGAAAGACGCATATTCGGCACCATCTGTGATGGAACTGCCTCCTCAGAAGGTGGGAGGAGAAGAAAGAGCAAATGTGTTTGTAGGGTTTATGATCGGACCGACAAGGCTTGTGCCAGTGGATCAGGAGACTGACAACAGTGACAACACTTGTAGGGTAATGGGTGATACAGGCGAAGGCTGCTGTGCAATCCCAGGGTTAGGCTTTCTCATCAAGCATCATGCCGAAACTGACTTTCGATGACGTGCAGTGGAACTAAGGGTGATAATGTTCAAGCTGGGGAAGCTGCCAACAGTGAAATACTGTCACAAGGTTCGTCTATCATGATAGAACAAATGCGGGCAAAATCACTAAGCATTAATCTGCGTGATATATTGCCACGAGGCACTGGGAATTTCATTTAGGTGACCGAAGGTGTTGCTAACTTACACGATTCTGGACTTCGCCTCCGGGTAGCGAATCGTCGTTGAGTATGCAGCGTTCAGTGATTGAGAGCTCTTCTCCTGCATATACTCACATTGAGACGTTATCTGAATTCCGTCCTTCCGGCTGGGATTTCGCGTTTCTTGTCTGTAGAAGACAGAGAGGAGAAGATAGTAGCCAGCCGAAGTGGCCGTGCGGTTAAAGGCGCTGCAGTCTGGAACCGCCATACCGCTATGGTCGCAGGTTCGAATCCTGCCTCGGGCATGGATGTTTGTGATGTCCTTAGGTTACTTAGGTTTAACTAGTTCTAAGTTCTAGGGGACTGATGACCTAAGATGTTGAGTCCCATAGTGCTCAGAGCCATTTGAACCATTTTTTTCTAGGGGCTAATGACCTCAGCAGTTGAGTCCCATAGTGCTCAGAGCCATTTGAACCATTTTTGAGAAGATAGTATTAGATTATACTAGTCTGAGGACCGCCATCTGCCGTCCTAGCGTTTAATGAGTTTTTTATTTTGTGGCTGGAGTTCTTCCATCGTCGCAGCCATGCATGAGAAGCGTCACTCCAACACACTAATGCAGTACATTCTCTGATACTGCTAATTACTTCGGCTTATTAGGGCTATAAAGCTGAACAGCTGTGATCACGTAAGCTTCATTTACACTTAGGTTGCAAACCGCTATAGATCATTTTTGAAAGTAGTGCCTTTTAGTGTTTGGGGCGCAGATGATATCAGTCATCTCGTGTTATTTACATTAGAACACGTAGCCACCAAAAGGGGCACATTTGAGCAGTTGATCAATAATATTAGTGAGGAAATTCATTTGTATCTCTTTACGTCCTTTGCACATCGACATATAAACATTTGTAACATATAAAGAGGTTTAAATCTACAATAAATGTATAATCTGAAACAACATTAATATTTAGTAATTGCTAGTTCCCTTAATCATTCATTTATTTTTATGTTGTAATGTATATGTTAAAGAGCAAGAAGCAGGAAATAATATCACCGTTAGGAGATATTAAGATCTTTTTCAGGGGGTAGTCAGACAGGGCCAAATCTGTATATTTGCGTCCAGTATTTTCCACTGCGCACACTCAATTTTTCACCCGCCTGGAGCAGCATCTTGGAAACCATACAAATACCTTCCAGAAATACTTCCTAGCACTTAAATTTATATTCGACGTTAGCAAATCCCTCGTTTTCATTAATACTTTTCTTGCTGTAGTCACTATTCATTTTATATACCCTCTACTTCGGCCATCATCAGTTATTTTGCTGCCCAATAGTGCTTTTAGTGTCTCATTCCGTAATCAGATTCCTTTAACACTACCTGATTTAACCCTCGGAATACCAACAGAGAAGGAAGGGTTACTTTTTGCCTACCTTTTCAGAATGCTACAATCTAGTCATATACATTATGTTTTAAAATTTTGAAATAAATGTATTTGTGATTTTTAATGATTTCTTCTACCAGACTACGTTTTAAGTTTTTGAGTAAAAATTAACGCAAAAATTTAGGTCTTGTCAGTGGATGTGAATTTTCAGAACATGTGTCATATTCATATTTTCAGGTTTATGACTCTTCTTACACATAAATATATCTTTCAAAAGTATGCTGTGCCTAAAAGGCAACGATAGTTAACGAAGTCCGTATATCTTTGTGTTGGCCGTATATTACACCCCCCTTTTGTAGTACTCATTATGGTAAATCCGTTGGTACTGCTAGGTTCAGTTCGAATAGGTTACATTGCCTTTCATTTAGTTGCATTGAGGGTTATATTATAATCCCTTTCCAAACCACTGTCTATTCCATTCAACTGTCATTCCAAGTTCTTTGCTGTCTCTGACAGAATTGCAGTGTCACCAGTAAACTTCAATATGTTAATTGCTACTGCCTGATATTTAAGTCTGTTTACAAATATGTCCTTGTATGCTTTACTGCTCCTTCCGAGTAGATGTTGAATGAGATCGATTGTTGTTCTTGTTATTGTGGTCTTCAGTCCTGAGACTGGTTTGATGCAGCTCTTTATGCTACCCTATCCTGTGCAAGCTTCTTCATCTCCCAGTACTTACTGGAACCTACATCCTTCTGAATCTGCTTAGTGTATTAATCTCTTAGTCTCCCTCTACGATTTTCACCCTCCACGCTGCCCTCCACTGCTCCATTTGTGATTCCTTGATGCCTCAGAACATGTCCTACCAACCAGTCCCTTCTTCTTGCCAAGTCGTGCCACAGAATCCTCTTCTCCCCAATTCTATTCAATACCTCCTCATTAGTTACGTGATCTATCCATATAATCTTCAGCATTCTTCTGTAGCACCACATTTCGAAAGCTTTCATTCTCTTCTTGTCCAAACTATTTATCGTCCATGTTTCACTTCCATACATTCCATTATCTGCGTTTTGCTTCTGTTTATGTTCATCTTATATCCTCCTTTCAAGACATTGTCCATTCCATACAACTGCTCTTCCAGGTCCTTTACTGTCTCTGACAGACTTACAATCTCATCGGCGAACCTGAAAGTTTTTATTTCTTCTCCATGAATTTTAATACCTACTCCGTATTTTTCTTTTGTTTCCTTTACTACTTGCTCAATATACAAATTCAATAACATCGGGGAGAGGCTACAACCCTGTCTCACTCCCTTCCCAACCACTGCTTCCCTTTCATGTCCCTGGACTGCTATAACTGCCATCTGGTTTCTGCACAAATTGTAAATAGCCTTTCGCTCCCTGTATTTAACCTCTGCCATCTTTAGAATTTGAAAGAGAGTATTCCAGTCAATATTGTCAAAAGCTTTCTCTAAGTCTTCACATGCTAGAAACGTAGGTTTGCCTTTCCATAATCTTTCGTCTAAGATAAGTCGTAAGGTCAGTATTGCCTCACGTGTTCCGACATTTCTACGGAATCCAAACTGATCTTCCCAGAGGTCGGCTTCTACCAGTTTTTCCATTCGTCTGTAAAGAATTCGTGTTAGTATTTTGCAGCCGTGACTCATTAAACTGATAGTTCGGTAATTTTACATCTGTCAACACCTGCTTTCTTTGGGATTGGAATTATTACGTTCTTCTTGAAGTCTGAGGGTATTTCGCCGGTCTCGTACATCTTACTCACAAGATGGTAGAGTTTCGTCAGGACTGGCTCTCCCAAAGCCGTCAGTAGATCTAATAGAATTTTGTTTGCTCCCAGGGCCCTGTTTCGAGTCAGGTGTTTCAGTGCTTTGTCAAACTCTTCACAGAGTACCATATACGTATTTCATCTTCATCTACATTCTCTTCCATTTCCATAACATTGTCCCCAAGTACATCGCCCTTGTATAGACACTCTATATACTCATTCCACCTTTCTGCTTTCCCTTCTTTGCTTAGAACTTTGTTTCCATCTGAGCTCTTGATATTCATCCAAGTGGCTCTCGTTTCTCCAAAGATCTCTTTAATTTTCTTGTAGGCAGTATCTGTCTTACCTCTAGTGAGATAAGCCTCTACATCCTTGCATTTGTCCTCTAGCCATCCCTGCTTAGTCATTTTGCACTTCCTGTCGCTCTCATTTTTGAGACGTTTGTATTTCTTTTTGCCTGCTTCATTTACTGCATTTTTATATTTTCTCCTTTCATCAATTAAATTCAATATTTATTCTGTTACCTAAGGATATCTACTAGCCCTCGTCTTTTTACCTACTTGATCCTCTTCTGCCTACACTACTTCATCCCTCAGAGCTACCCATTCCTCTTCTACTGTATTTCTTTGCCCCATTCCTGTCAATTATCCTCTTATGCTCTCCTTGAAACTCTGTACAACCTCGGGTTTAGTCAGTTTATCCAGGTCCAATCTCCTTACATTCCCACCTATTTTTCAGTTTCTTCAGTTTTAACCTACAGTTCATAACCAATAGATAGTGGTCAGAGTCCACATCTGCCCCTGGTAATGTATTACAGTTTGAAACCTGGTTCCGAAATCACTGTCTTACCATTATATAATTTATCTGATACCTTCTAGTACCTACAGGATTCTTCCATGTTTACAACCTTCTATTATGATTCTTGAACCAAGTGTTAGCTATGATTAAGTTATGATCCATGCAAAATTCTACCAGACGGATTATCCGATACCTTCTAGTACCTGCAGGATTCTTCCATATTTACAACCTTCTATTATGATTCTTGAACCAAGTGTTAGCTATGATTAAGTTATGATCCGTGCAAAATTCAACCAGACGGATTCCTCTTTCATTTCTTACCCCAATCGATATTCAACTACTATGTTTCCTTCTCTTTCTTTTCCTACTCTCGAATTCCAGTCACCCAGTCTCCCTTCACTACCTGAATAATTTCTTTTATCTTATCATACATTTCATCAATTTCTTCATCATCTGCACAGCTAGCTGGCATATAAACTTGTACTACTGTAGTAGGCGTGGGCTTCGTGTCTACCTTGGCCACAATAATGCGTTCACTATGCTGTTTGTAGTAGCTAATCCGTACTCCTATGTTTATATTCATTATTAAATCTACTCCTGCATTACCTCTATTTGATTTTATATTTATAACCCTGTATTCACCTGACCAAAAGTCTTGTTCCTTCTGCCACCGAACTTCACTAATTCCCACTACATTTAAGTTTAACCTATCCATTTCCCTTTTTAATTGTTCTAACCTACCTGCCCGATTAAGGGATCTGACATTCCACACTCAGATCCGTGGAATGCCAGTTTTCTTTCCCCTGATAACGACGTCCTCTTGAGTAGTCCGCGCCCAGAGATCCGAATGGCGAACTATTTTACCTCCGGAATATTTTACCCAAGAGGACGCCATCATCATTTAACCAAACAGTAAAGCTGCACGCCCTCGGGAAAAATTACGGCTGTAGTTTCCCCTTGCTTTCAGCAGCTCGCAGTACCAGCACAGCAAGGCCGTGTTGGTTAGTGTTACAAGGCCAGATCAGTCAATCATCCAGACTGTTGCCCCTGCAAATACTGAAAAAGCTGCTGCCCCACTTCAGGAACCACACGTTTGTCTGGCCTCTCACCACATACCCCTCCATTGTGGTTGCACCTACGGTACGGCCATTTGCATCGCTGAGGCATGCAAGCTTCCCCACCAACGGCAAGGTCAATGGTTCATGGGGGGAGGACATCGAGTGTAGGCTACCCGAATGTCTCACTCCCATCTTCAAGTTGCACAACTAGAAATCCAGAAGATGGAGTAGCAGAATTTATGTGCTTCAACAAGATTTGTTCTTTGCTGGGGTGGGGCTGTGAAATACATGTCCAGCCTTATTACTCCTCTCTTCTTTTTACCTGAGGACTGCAGAATTCATATTTCTGTTCTGGGCCGCCTGACTCAAATGCTTTACATTGTCATTGTCCATGTACACAGATGGTGCAGTGTAGGTGATTTCCCCAGTTCTAATTCCTTTGACGCCACATTGAAGAGCTACAGAAACTCTAGTGTTTTTGAAGCTGTAAAATAAATGATTGCGTATAAGAATAACAGTAATCGAATAGTATACTTTATTTTCGGCTATTTCTCCCTTCCCAGAGAGCTTCTTGCACGAAGACATTCTAACATTGTCAGCTGCTTATTCCAGCGAGCATCGTTAGACTGGCTCAGTTATCTACCAAAATCATTAATTAGACCACTTTTCTTTACGTATGTGACGTGTTCTTTCGTCACAGTCAAAACACCATGAAGTTATAAACAACTGACGCATATGCACTCTGTATTAAATTTATTTTGTAGTCCCATATTTAGCATATGACAGGAACAATTCAATCGTGAATAATCATGCAGTGCAGCGACAATATTAGTACCTTGATCAGTAGTGTGCTGCATGTCTTTCAAAGTGGAGTGGTGGATACCAAGAGACGTAAATCGTCTAAACAATTCTCTTAGAATGTTAGTGACCATTTTTGGTTCATGTGGAAACTCGGTTGTAAATAAAATGCGAGATCTGAGAGTGCAGTCAATGAAACAGGAGACAGTACATGTAAGATAATTGTTTCTTCTCGCACTGGATGTCAACAAGTCTGTAGTTGCTGGGTATTCACCTTCTCTTATATGAGCAATTACCTAAGGCATAATTATAAGTCGTAGGCTTTTAGCACCTTATGCCATGTATCGCGACACATTTGGGGGCGAGACATAATGGCCTTTGCAGTGTCAACTAAAGTGTGAACAAGATCCATAAGACCTTCACCTCTTATAGTTCCATAAGACCCTACATCTCGTGCACACATAGCTACGCATCTGTCGGCACTTATGTCCTGAGCAGGTTTAGGAAGTCGTTTCTCGTCTATACAAGACCCTTGTTTATTAGACGTGCCTGGATGGGGAGAAATGTGCGAAGATCCGCTTGACCCTTCAGCGTGAGAGCAAAATTCACTGCACAGCGAACAGCAAATAAATTGAACGGTTTTCCTAACACCATCCACGACAGTCTTCACCACGGTCCAAACTGAACCTTTAAAATTCGCTTCAGGCTGTGTGGTTCTTCACTCACCACTCATTAGTTTTTCTTTTACTTCCCTTTTTATTGACACGTGCACCTTCTTCTGCATGCCATGCTTAGTTTCCGTGCTCACTAAATGCGTCTGTACCATTTCAGTTTCCATCTGCAATACCATCAGTCTTATTGATAGCTTTTTGCATCACCTCTCCAATATCTACAACAAAATTACTGTCGTCATTTGTGTGGTGTCACCGCCAGACACCACACTTGCTAGGTGGTAGCCTTTAAATCGGCCGCGGACCGGTAGTATACGTCGGACCCGCGTGTCGCCACTATCAGTGATTGCAGACCGAGTGCCGCCACATAGCAGGTCTAGAGAGACGTCCTAGCACTCGCCCCAGCTGTACAGCCGACTTTGCTAGCGACGGTTCACTGACAAATTACGCTCTCTTTTGCCGGGGCGATAGCTAGCATAGCCTTCAGCTACGTCATTTGCTACGACCTCGCAAGGCGCCATTATCATTTGCTATTTATCTTGTGATGCATGTACCGTCAGACCGATGTTCACCAATTATGGATTAAAGTTAAGTATTCCAGCAGCTACGTACTTATTTTACTAGACTCAACTCCTTTAACTGTTCCAGACCTCACGCCAGCCTTTCGTGAGCTTAAACGCGTGCCTTTCGGCTATCTCTTTGTGGCTTGGCTGTCTTGCCAAGTCACAACAATTTGCACTCCGCATGACACAAAGATCATCGGCACATGCACTTCCCTCCAAATCTGGCCCAGGCTGCAGAAATTCGCAACCTCTCCGCCAGGGTATACCTCACTAATTATGCAAACAACAAACGAGGAGAACAAAACAGTACGACGACAAGGACACATAATCTAATTCTACCCTGACGCTTATTGTAACTTAGCTTCTTCACCTGAGCGGCTAGTCATGCTTAAACATAGTGAGCCACACTTATTGCTCAAAATGAAATACGTTGCCCATTAAAAACTACCACTAAACTCCGACCTCTCGACAAAACTTATCTTCCCCTCCTAAGAAGTTACGCATGCTTAACACCTTATACACTTCCAGACAATGAGCCACACTCATTGATAATAGGATAAAATAGCGCTCATCCTTACGCATCCTCAGAACATAGTCTGAGATTACTTTACACATGTCACACATGGAAACAGAACTGAAAAGATGCTAGAAGTGCACTGAATCGGCGTGTTAATTGCAGGAGAAAAATATAGAACAGACAGTGCACTCAGCTACAGCACACTGATGCTGTGTGTCGACCAAACTGCAACCCTGAGGTAGTGGAGAGTTATCGTCTCCAGAGAGGGTGGCTGGTAAGGCTGACATCCAAATGTGGAGGTCCAGGATTTATGACCTGTACACGTGGAGGTCGGAGTTGAGCTGGTGGATTGTTGCCGGGATGATGATCCGTGGCTGCCCATAAAAAATTCTCTGTTAGTCATACATTTTACTGAAGAACAAACTAGAACGTTCTGTGGTGCAACATCCTCCATAACGTGTGCTGAAGACAGCGAGTGTTACGGAACTGACGCAACGGGTGGCCATGGCCTCAAACGACTGCCTTCTATGGCGGAAGGCTGGTTGCACCTGGTAGTTGGCCCACAGGATGGAAGATGCTAAACTCACAGCACAGACCTTAAAACCAGCAGCAGGGGCCCACAGTTAGTGGAGACCAAATCTCGTGGTGGCTGATTGTAGCCTCATGTCGCCTCGTGGAGCGGCATACACCTCTCCTTTTAAATAGTCACTACGAAACTGAGATACCTTTGACTGAAAATAATGGTAATTTATGTTGGGATAAAGCGTTCCTGCTTTGCAAATCATAGCTTGTAACCATGTAGACCATAAGAAGTCTGTTGTAGTTACTGGCTTACCAACGCCTTACTGCTGCGTCGTTGTTATGGCCTTACCTTTAGCACAATGTAGGAACCTGCCAGTGGCATTGCTGCATCTGTCGTAATGGTGTATGGTCGGCTCTGAGCTGGTCCACTCCCAAGATTTTTTGCAATAGCGATGGAAACATCACAATTTTACTCAGTAGCGCCGAAAAATAGTGGTGGCACTGCTGATCGAATAACTGATAATAAGATACTGAGTCGAACTGTGGAACACAAGAAATTTGTGGCACAACTTCGTTTAATACGGCATATCTTGATTCATCAAGGACTCGTCTGTCTTGTATATAATTTAATTGATGAAAGGTGAAAATACAAAAACGCATTACATGAAGCAGGAAAAAAAGTATACATACGTTTAAAGAATGAGAGCGACGGGAAGTGCAAAATGGCTAAGCAGGGATGGCTAGAGGACAAATGTAAGGATGTAGAGGCGCATATCACTAGAGGTAAGTTAGATAATGCCTACTGGAAAATTAAAGAGATCTTTGGAGAAAAGAGAACGATTTACATGAATATCAAAAGCTCAGATGGAATTCCAGTAATAAGCAAAGAAGGGAAAGCAGAAAGGTGTAAGGAGTATATAGAGGCTCTTTACAGGGGCGATGTTCTTGAGGACAATATTATAGAAATGGAAGAGAATGTACATGAAGATGAAATAGCAGATATGATACTGCTTGAAAGGTTTAACAGAGCACTGAAAGTCCTAAGTCGAAACAAGGTCCCAGGAGTAGAAAAAATCCAATTAGAACTAATGACAGCCTTGAGAGAGCCCAGCCTAACAAAAGCAGGTGTTGACAGATGTGAAAATTACCGAACTATCAGTTTAATAAACCATGGCTGCAAAATACTAACACGAATTCTTTACAGACGAATGGGTGATTTGTTAGAAGACGACCTCGGGGAAGTTCAGTTTGGATTCCGTAGAAATATTGGAACACGTGAGTCAAACTTACGTTTCTGGCATTTGTAGGCTTAGAGAAAGCTTTTGTCAGTGCTGACTGGAATACTCTCTATCAAATTCTAAAGGTGGCAGGGGAAAAATACAGGGAGCGAATTGCTGTTTACAATATGTACAGAAACCGGATAGTAGTTTTAAGAGTCGAGGGGCACGAAAGGGAAGCAGTGGTTGGGAAGGGAGTGAGACAGGGTTGTAAGCCTATCCCCAATGTTATTCAATCTGTATATCGAGCAAGCAGTAAAGGAAACAAAAGAAAAATTCGGAGCAGCAAATCCATGGAGAAGAAATAAAAACTTTGAGGTTCGCCGATGACATTGTAATTCTGTCCGAGACACCAAAGGACCTGGAAGAGCAGCTGAACGGAATGGACAGTGCCTTGAAAGGAAGATATAAGATGAACTTCAACAGAAGTAAAACGAGGACAATGGAATGCAGTCCAATTAAATCGGGTGATGCTGCGGGTACTAGATTAGGAAATGAGATGCTTAAAGTAGTAAATGAGTTTGGCTATTAGGGGAGCAAAATGACTGACGATGGTCGAAGTTGAGGGGATATAAAATGTAGGCTGGCAATGGCAAGGAAAGCGTTTCTGAAGAAGAGAAATTTGTTAGCATCGAGTGTAGATTTAAGAGTCAGGAAGTCGTTTCTTAAAGTATTTGTATGGAGTGTAGTCATGTATGGAAGTGAAACGTTGACGATAAATAGTTTAGACAAGAAGAGAATAGAAGCTGTCTAAATGTGTTGCTACAGAAGAATTCCGAAGATTAGATGGGTGGATCACATTACTAATGAGGAGGTACAGAATAGAGTTAAACAGAAGAGAAATTTGTGGCACAGCTTGACTAGAAGAAGGGATCGGTTGGTAGGGCATATTCTGAGGCATCAAGAGGACGCCAATTTAGTATTGGAGGGCAGCGTGGAGGGTAGAAATCGTAGAGGGAGACCGAGAGATGAATACACTAAACTGATTTAGATGGATGTAGGTTGCAGTAGGTACTGGGAGATGAGGAAGCTTGCACAGGATAGAGTAGCATGGAGAGCTGCAGCAAACCAGTCTCTGGACTAAAGAGCACAACAACGACAACAAGAGCTAACAAGAGAGGTGCATACATAGCCAAAGCTGAAGAACAAAGGACGATACGAAACAGGAAGACATCTCCTAGCTGATCGCAGAAAAAATGTGAAGGCTTCTCTGTTCTTGAATATCATAGGTATTATTACATGTACTTATTAACATTTGTGAACTTTCTGGTACACACATATTTCATAAACATAAAGAAAGAAAAATTTTCTTGGTGTCTTACTTTTTCCTATGACACATTTGACTAAAATACTGGCTGTTACATGAGTAGTCATTCAAATAGTCAGTACAACAAAATTACAAGATTGGTGTATACAAGAAAAAACAAGTAAACAGTTTGACAAATCATTTACATTGGCATGGGAGAAATTTGTAAAAGATACACTAACTTTAGAGGTTATGTACTTCAACAAGATTAGTTCTTTGATGGGGTACGGCTGTGAAATACAAGTCCAGCCTCATTAGTCCTCCCTAATTGTAACCGGAGAACAACAAAATTCGTATTTCAGTGCATATACGGCAATAATTCAGACTTTGATATAGGACAACATGGATTCCCAAGGATTAACATGTTACAAGTTGTGGAGGAACATGTAGGAATGAGCGCCTCTCTTATTTCTGAACATTAAATGTTATTTTTGTAACTTCCAGAAGAGAAGATTACATTGAGATAACTGTTTCTAGATCGAAAGGTAAGCCAGTTCCGTTCGAGCCTACTAGCGAGAACAAAGAGAAAAGACGGTTGCAGATGCAGTAAAGGGAAATGTCGTTAGAGTGTATGTGGGATTGGAGAAGTATGAGGAAGGAAAACTATTGTATCCTTTTCATGACTGTACACCTCTTATCTTCAGATATAATTTTAAATGACGAATGGTGGGCAAAGGAAAGTAGCTACCTCACAGTAACTCTGGACAAATCGCTCTTCATCTAAGTATAATTTGAGGGATTAATGTAAAAGTCCGATTTCAGAAGCTTCTCTGTCCGGGGGCGCCTGACTCAAATGCCTTAACACTGTCATTGTCCATGTCAACAGAAGTTGAAGTGCATAGGATATCTCCAGTTCTAGTTCCTTGGATGCTGCTTTGAAGAGCTATAAAAACCCTAATGTTTTAAAAGCTATAAAATAAACGAGTGTGAATATGAGTTACAGTAATAGAATAGTATACATCTCAGTGTGATATCAGTTCCTGCATTTCGGGCTGTTTCTCCCTTCCCAAAGAGCTTTTTGCACAAAGACGTTCTAACATTGCCAGTTGCTTATTCCAGCAATTATCCTTAGACTGGCTCAATTGTCTATTAAGAGCATTAAGAACACCACTTTTCTTTATGTAAGTGACGCGTTTTTCCACCGCAGTCAAAAGACCATGAACTTATAGACAACTGCCACATATTTACTCCGCATTAACAATAAGTCTTAGCCCTGTATTTAGCATACGACAGGAACAATTGAATCCTAATATATCGCGCAGTGCAACGACAATGTTGGCAACTTGATCAGTTGTGTGCTGCAAGTCTTCTCAATTTCTTCAACGTCTTGTTTTATACATTCAATAATTTTTTATGCCAATTTGGTCCTCTATATACAACAGGATCTTTATAATTTACTTTTATATATTTAATATAACAAGAAAATCCACTTTGTTCATGTTTTTGCTATTTCAAAAAATGGTTCAAATGGCTCTGAGCACTATGGGACTTAACATCCTAGGTCATCAGTCCCCTAGACTTAGAACTACATAAACCTAACTAACCTAAGGAAATCACACACATCCATGCCCGAGGCAGGATTCGAACCTGCAACCGTAGCAATCGCGCGTACCAGACTTAAGTGCCTAGAACTGCTTGGCCACACCGACCGGCTATATTTCAAGGTATATGGTTTTTCTGGATGTGGTTCACAATTATCCATTTTTAAAAGTAAACTTTCAAAATCATCATAAATAACAAATGCTGCTGCAAACGTCATCAAACTGTTCATGCAGATGGTTGTTTTCCTTCAAATAACCCCATCTGTTGACTCAGGGATCGAGATGTGGCGTCACGATCCGTTACAGCCATGCGGATAAGATGCCTGTCATCTCGACTGCTAGTGAAACGAGGCCGTTGGGATCCAACACGGCGTTCTGTATTACCCTACTGAACCCGCCGATTCCATATTCTGCTAACAGTCATTGGATCTTGACCAATGCGAACAGCAATGTCGTGACATGATAAACTGCGATCGTGATAGGCTACACTCCAAACTTTATCAAATTCACAAACATGGTGGTACGCATTTCTCTTCCTTACACAAGGCGTCACAACTTTTCACCAGACAACACTGGTCAACAGTTGTTTGTGTATGAGAAATCAGTTGGAAACTTTGCTCATGTCAGCACGTTGTAGGTGTCGCCACCGGCGCCAACCTTGTGTGAATGTTCTGAAAATCTAATCGTTTGCATATCACAGCATCTTCTTCCTCTTGGTTAAATTTCGCATCTGTAGCACGTCATCTTCATGGTGTAGCAATTTTAATGGCCAGTAGTGTAATATCTAGTTCAAAATTATTTTTACCAGAAATTTCTTCAGTTGGAAGTTCATAAAAAATTGGAATTTTAGGATTTTATATATTTTCACATTGTTCAAGTTCATAATTTAATTTATATTTAACAACAGGTACACATACTTCCATAGATTATATAATAATTCTTCCTTCTTTTGGAAGTTTATCTTCTTTTTCAACACCAGCATCATTTGTATCAAATCAACATAAAATTACATCTCCGGAAGATGAACTAAGTGTAAAAATTACAGTTAAGTTTCCTTCACACATAATAAAATCCACCAAGTTGTGATAATGGATAAAGTAGTTAATTTTTTGTTTTTTAATATTTATATTTCCTCTATTAAGAATATGTCCTATTAAACTTATTTTGTCAGTAACAGATGTTAACAGTAAGTTAAATGTAGTAAAACTGAATAACAAAAAATTTATTTAAATAATTAACAATTAATTTTTTTTTATTTTCCATAATCTGTACCATCATTTCCAATAATACTAAAATTCATGTATAATTGTGCATGATTTGGATGTAGCCAACTGTCATTAATATTTACTTCAATTTCTGTTTCTTTGTTAGGAAAACTTTAGTTATTTTTACTATTATCATTAACAGGAAATGAAAAACTGAAATCTTTCAATTTTATTCATGATTGCTATAGCAATTATTTATTTATTAAGGAAAAATGTAATAAGATATTTTTTAAAATAACTATTGGAGTAGCACCACTTAAGTCGATTACATTATCATTTTCAACAGTTATAGTAAGTTGTAAATCTTGAATTGTATCAAAAGTGGTAGCATTTACAGGGTAATTTTGTTCATAAATTATTGGTCCACCACATTCTGCATTTTGTTTAAATGAAGCAATAATAGTACTTTCCTTACGAAAATAATCATTATTTTTGACATACATTCCATCAGCAAGATTAAAATTCAAATTTTTTAATTCAAAAGGAATTGTCTTAGGAACATCTTTCGCTATAGCTTTATCATTAGCTTGAACAATTTGATTATTAAATCCAACAAATTTTCCAATATTATCTTCTATACCCATGTATAATTTTACATCACTTTAATATCACTTCTGTTCAAAATTTCATCTGTTATATATGTACATTGGGTTTTTGTCCAATGTATATTGTTTTAAATTTTTAAACTATATTGACCTTAAGGAAGTTGTATTGTTTCTGCATCACAGTAAAGTTCATAAATTTTGGTTGTATTATTTGGTGTTAAAGAAGTTGAATAAAAACCAACTAATGAAATATTAGTATAATTATCACATATTGGAACAGTTAATCTTTTTCTAAGTATAGGAGATTTATCACTAAGTTGAAATAATCTAATCATTTTCTAATGAAAAATTACTAATAAATGTAAACATTATTAATAAATGAGAAATTATACAAAATATTTAAAAATATGAATAAATGCCAAAATATAAAAAATTGAAAAAATTATTAATAAATGAGCAAAACAGAATTGGAACCTAAGGTAAGAATTTCAGAAAATAATTTAAAAGACAGACATTTTAAACTTTTATCAAATTGTATAAGATGTACGATAATTGGACCAAGTGGTTGAAGAAAAACGAAATTAATGATTGATAATTATATTGTCTTATTAATAGTTATAGAATTAACTTTATAAATTTTTAAACTTACTATATCATAATGTATCTATTTTATTTTCAAATTCATATCTTGTATTATCGTGAGGATTTAAGTCTTTTTTGTCTACTTGAATTGTATTTATTTCATGTTTTTTACTTTTAATTAAATTAATTTTTCTGTATCGTTCTATATTGTTAAACAATCTATCTTTGTAATCCGCTAATATTATTTAGTTTTTAACAACACATTTTTTATAGTCCATTAAATTTTTTCTATATTTTATCACCAACTTCATAGGCATACATTTTTGCTCTTAAACCACAAAATTCTTCAAATACTTTTTCCATTACATTCATCTTTCATTTTACCAACAACTCTTTGTTTATATGTGGATTATTATATATATTATAAGTTGGATAATCACTGGTATCAAAATAATCAATAATTAATTTTTTATCTTCATAGGAAAGTTCAATTTTAATATTATAAATATAACTATCTGTATCTTGATAACATAATTCAATATTCTTCATATTTAGGTATCATAGCTCGATAGTAAAAATCATACATTAATTCCTTAGATAAATCATGTTAACTTAATACTATGTAAATAGGTTTATCAAACGCTATATTAGTTTTGTTCATATTAATAGCATCCAGATTTTCATTAAATATAGTTCTAAATTTAAAGTCTGGTTTAGCTATAAGTTTATAACATATTTTACTATTTGAAACTAATTTTTTATCATGTCCATTTCTTATATTTTCCATTGTTTCACCAAATACAGTATTATTCATTAAATTCTAGAAATATTTTTCAAAATTGTTTGTGGCTTTTGTTCTTAACTGTGTTTAAATCTATATACATTTTTAACCACTGAAAACTGTATGTATTTTTTTAAGTTGCATTCCTACAGATAAATATACAGGGTGTTACAAAAAGTTACGGCAAAATTTTCAGGAAACATTTCTCACACACAAACAAAGAAAAGATGTTATGTGGACATATGTCCGGAAACGCTTAATTTCCATGTTAGAGCTCATTCTAGTTTCTTCCACCTACGCTCAATGGAACACGTTCTCATGATTTAATATGGGATACTCTACCAGTGCTGCTAGAACATGTGCCTTTACAAGTACGACACAACATGTGGTTCATGCACAATGGAGCTTCTGCACATTTCAGTCGAAGTGTTCGTACGCTTCTCAACAACAGATTCGGTGACTGATGGATTGGTACAGCGGACCAATTCCATGGCGTCCACACTCTCCTGACTTCAACCCTCTTCACTTCCATTTATGGGGGCATTGGAAAGCTCTTGTCTACGCAAATCCGGTACCAAATGTAGAGACTCTTTGTGCTCGTATTGTGGACGGCTGTGATACAATACGCCATTCTCCAGGGCTGCATCAGTGCAGCAGGGATTCCATTTGGCGGAGGGTGGATGCATGTATCCTCGCTAACGGAGGACATTACTACTTGAAACTAATCTCTTATCATGTCCATTTCTTATATTTTCCATTTCCTGTAACAAAGTGTTTGAAGTCATGCTGGTACATTCTGTTGCTGTGTGTTTCCATTCTATGATAAATGTGATTTGAAGAGAAATAATTAAATGAGCTGTAACATGGAAAGTAAGCGTTTCCGGACACATGTCCACATAACATATTTTCTTTCTTTGTGTGTGAGGAATGTTTCCTGAAAGTTTGGTCGTACCTTTCTGTAACACCCTGTATTTTAAGATTTCTATAATGTACTACATAAATATGTTTTTTACCTAAAGTACTTATTAATTTACTTTCATTTCTACCTGGAACAAGTTTTGATTCAGGAGCTAATGTTAAATCTCTATGTAAATCATGTAATTCTTTTTGATGTTCGGAATCTACTTCAAATATATATCCATTTTCACAATTGTTTGAAATATCATTTATTTTAGTACAATTAGAAGTATTTGGTTCATCCCATTTAAATGCACCATACGCTAAATATTGGATCATAGCAAAACCATTTAAATTATTTGCATCTAGATACATTATATAATTTGATATTTCTTTATTACTAAAATTTTTAAATATTTACTATCTGCCTTTACATGTCCGTGCAACATTGTGAAATTCCTCCTCTTATTCCGTTTTCAGCCATTAAAAGCCTATCATAATCATTTAATAATTAAATTTCTTGTTCAGTAAATTTTAACATTGCATTCCAAGACAAACCTGGAGCTGTGTATTACCAAGAAGGATCTAGATTTTATGTATTTATACATGTTTTTCTCAAATTTTCAAAATATTAGTTGCCAATAGTAAATCACCAGGTTTTTTATATTAAATTGTTCCCAAACTAATTTTTCATGTTCATAATCTTCATGAGTTACATTATAATCATTTAATTTATTTTAAAATTTATCTTTTTTCGGTAATTGGGTCTCTTCACACTTTTTACGAGAATCCATGTAATCTTTTGGATAAACACCATTTCTAATTACTAAATTAAATAATTATAGAGAAAAATAGTTTTTATATTTTTTAACTGCTTTTACTTTAAATTTCCTGAAATTATCAAGTGCAGAAGCTATAAATTTAAATGTATCAAGAAATCTGATTTCAAAATTTTTTGTATGTTTACCAAATATTATGTATTTATTTTCATTGTTTGGTATTATTTCTATTTCTTTATTATCATAACAAAGTTCTTATACAAACAGATGAGAATTATTACCAGACAGATTATGTACAATGATTACATTTATTACAATTATTGCTCAATGGAGCAATATATTTTTTAGTTAGATGTTCATCATGACGAACTTTTTTACTATATTTTGTATAATTATATTTATGTAATGTACAAAATTTTGAATTATTATGTATTTTATTTTCTTTAGTTGTAAGCGGTTCCTTTTCTTCAACTTCAGAATAAATTTTTCCAATTTCTTCAACTTCTTGTTTCATCCATTCAATAAATTTTTATGGCAATTTGGTCCTCTATATACAACAGGATCCTTATAATTTGCTTTTATATATTTAATATAATAAGAAAATCCATGTTTTTGATATGTCAAAGTAATGGTTTTTCTGCATGTGGTTCACAGTTATCCATTTTTAAAAGTAAACTTTAAAAATCAGCATACTTAAAAAATGGAACTTTTTGAGTATATTGATAATTTTTAAAATATACACATTCCCCTTTATTTGGCTTTTCTACTTTTAGTCGTTTTTTAGTTAAACAATTTGATGTATGTTTATCTAACTTTTCTTTACTAATTGAAAGGTAATGAACATAAATCAGAAACAAATTTTAATGTTTCATGTTTGGTGATTCAACTTGATACAAGTGTAGATAAATTTTTTATATAACAATAATGTGAATATTATCTTCCTTGAAATAAAGAAAATTTACACGTTTTTCCTTTTTACATTATGTAACTTTCAATGGATACACTAGATATTTTTCATTATCAGCAAATGAATAAACATTAATAGATACATAAATACTATCTGCTATTTATGGAATCTGATCAACTAGTACCGGAAATTCTAAGTTTCAAGTTTTTTTTACCAAGATCAAGACCAACATCCTTGTATTTTGTTGTTTTTTCAGCATTTTAATCTACAGGAAAGAAATCTGATTTTATATAAGATAAAAGTATTTTTCATCATTACTTTTTAAATTAATAGAAGCTTTTTTGTTTTTTTATTACTTCAGGTAAATCAATATAAGGAAGTCCTTTTAGTGGAATATATTTATTAATTGCTAGTTGTAGACCAATAATTGTATTTAATTTCCATCCTGATCCATGTGCTTGAAATTTCGAGATTTTTTTATAAAATATCTCATTTAGCTTTTTTTAAATATTTTACTATAATCTTTATCTGTTAAAGTAGAATAGTTTCCTGTTTGTTGCCCAAATTCTTATACTTTTTCATTTACTTCATTTGTTTGTGGTTTATATTCACAAAATAAATAAAAATTTATCTTTAAATCATTATGTACTTTTAAACTATCTTTTACAATACTTAAAATTTTTGTATTTACTACTGATAAAAAATGTTTAGGATCATGTGTATGTTTACTATTTTCCAAATTTAGATGGTGGTGGTGGTTAGTGTTTAACGTCCCGTCGACAACGAGGTCATTAGAGACGGAGCGCAAGCTCAGGTTAGGGAAGGATTGGGAAGCAAATCGGCCGTGCCCTTTCAAAGGAACCATCCCGGCATTTGCCTGAAAAGATTTAGGGAAATCACGGAAAACCTAAATCAGGATGGCCGGAGACGGGATTGAACCGTCGTCCTCCCGAATGCGAATCCAGTGTGCTAACCACGGCGCCACCTCGCTCGGTCCCAATTTAGAGTTTATAATCTATTTTCAAATGCTTTTTCAACACAGTAATCTTCATTTGTTTCTCTATCTTTTGGTTTCGGTTTTACAATTATATTTGTAGAAAATAGAAATATTCTTTTTGATGGTTTATCTTCTTTAGTTGTAAAAAACACATAATAAATATCATAACATGTTAACTTTTTCAAAAATTTTTCTCTACCTTCTGTAAGACCAGTAGTGGGTCTTAGAAGTGCATTCACATTTTTTATTATTTTTAACATATTTATTTGATTTTCATGTACTTCTTCAGGTATATAAATTTTAAGAAAATTTGTTTAATTTTATAACTTCATTTATATAATTCTCATAATTTTCACTCATTTCAGGTGTATTATTTCTAAAATTATTTCTATTATTTCTAATAATAAATTTAATTAAATATGCTTCACAAAGTTTGATTATCCACATAAATTAATTATTTTACAAATTTCATGTAGTATCTTGTTAGCGAATTGTTCTAGCTGACTAGCAATATATCTCTCCATTTTGCTCTTTTATTTATTACAGAAAAAAGTTTTTCTTAATAAAATGATAATTATTTAATAGATGGCTAAGGATTACTGTTTAATAGTTAGGTAACAAAAAGCAAACTAGTTTATTATTTAGTTTGACAAATACTTTTTAAAAGAATTAGTTTACTATTTAATTTAATAATCAATTTAATTTAACAATCAATTAGTTTTTAAAGGTTTAGTTTAATGTTTTATTTAATTAATCGGAAAGATTTCTTCTTCTTTAATAGATCATTGTTCATAAAACTCAAGCTGCTTCTTCTTCTTTAGCTTTCTTATTCTTAATATGTTCTATAGTTTATTTATTACATTTACTATTATGTTTATCAATATGTGATTGATTTGAGTAAAAGCAATTTAAATCTTTAATTCTAGACAACTTCTAAATTTATTTGTAGATGTAGATGTTTCTTTAGTTACAACTTCTTCATTATTCGTTGT
Organism: Schistocerca serialis cubense; assembly: GCF_023864345.2. Lineage (NCBI taxonomy): Eukaryota > Metazoa > Arthropoda > Insecta > Orthoptera > Acrididae > Schistocerca > Schistocerca serialis. The sequence continues at coordinate 546,423,394 of NC_064640.1, read as the reverse complement.
TAAAATAATTTTTGTATGTTCTTCACTCGGATTTCGACCTAAATGTTCATCAAAATAATATTTAACAACACTTTTTCCACATACGCAAGGAATTCGATTTTTGTTGTAAAATTTCAAACGATTCTTATTTATACATTACCTACATATAGTTCTATAACCATCTTTTGTATATTTTGTAAAGTAAAATTATCAATTGATTTCTCTGTATTACAATATTTTCACAATTAAGTTTTCACACTATATTATTGTTGAAGTTGCTCAATTTGTATATAAAAAATTTATTAGCTTTGTAAAAAAGTAAATGTTAATTATTTTAACCATTTTTCAATCTTAAGAATTTTTACAACTTAAATATATAATTAATCGGAATTATATCTATAATTAAATGCTGGTTCATCGAAAGATAATGCTTCAAAGATAGCATTAATATCAATTATCTTAATTTCTTCTGGTTCTTTATAGTTAATAATACTTCTAGAAATTGGACAATTTTCTTTTTCCTTTAACCACTTATCAATACATTCTTTATGAAATATATGATTACAATATATTTTAACAAACTGATAATTATTTTCATCACTTAAACAAATAGGACAATCAATATCTTTTTCACATAGCTCAATTATTTCATAAGTATCTTTGTTTAGTTTGCATTTCTTTTCTGTTCTCCATTTGTAAGATATAATTTTTTATTATATTTAAAAAAAAATTAAAAAAGGATATTTTTCAATCAGTGATTCAGCTATAAGTTACTAAAAATATATTATTTCAAATAATTTTACTTTGAGAACATAAGTAAATAATTAAAATGTATTATTTATTAAAAGTACACTATTTTAAATACATTGTGAACTCTAAATTATGAAATTCATCATTGCTATTTTAAGATTCTTCATTCCTTTATATGTCAATTTCATTTGTCCTTTTATAATTATTTCAAAATGAAGATCTTCAATTAATTTAGAAAATCTATTTGGTAAAATAGTTTTAAAATCATTATTAAGTTATAGACTTCATTGTTCTCCAAATTAGTATTTAAATATTCACAGTTTGTAATATTATATAAAACATCTATCTCTAGCTAATTATTTTTCTAATTCCTTTAGAAATACTTAAATTATTTAGCTTATTGATTAAAGTAGGTTCCTTTGATACAGGAAAAATTTTTATTAGTTTTACAAACATACATTTATAGTTTATATTAAACATTTTTTTAAAAGTTGTATTTTCTTGAACTTGTATATTTTAATTAATTTACTTATATTCACAGTGTAAAATGTTTAATAATAGTGTACTTCATTAACTAATACAATTTAATTAATTTATTTACTGTCCCAAACTTGTTTTTTAACATAATGTGCTTTTTTAACTAATACATTTTAATTAATTTACTTACTTAATTAATAATTTATTTACTTCTTTAATAAGTTAACATTAATAAAATCTGTTGATTTAATTAAATATACTGAATTTTAAAAATCAGTTGCTTTATATATAAAATGCAGAATTTACTTTAACATTGAGTTAGTGTGCCAGAACCTACAAAAACCATCTGCTCATGCTGGTAAATGCCTTTCACCAATCATTCATCATACCCAGAGCCTGCCATTGGATAGCCACATTGTGTACCGTGATTTGTCACAGCACACAACGTTTTTCCACTGTTCATTGTCCAATGTTTACGCTCCTCACTCTAAGTGAGGCATCGTTTGGCATTTACCGGCGTGATGTGTGGCTTATGAACGGCTGCTCGAGCATGAAATTTAAGTTTTCCCTCCTCCCACCTAACTGTCATAGTACTTCCAGTGGATCCTGATGCAGTTTGGAATTCCTGTGTGATGGTCTGGATAGATGTCTGCTTATAACACATTACGACCGTCTTCAACTGTCGGCTGTCTGTCAATTAACAGACGAAGTTGGCCTGCACACTTTTGTGCTTTATGTGTCCCTTCATGTTTCCCCTTCACTATCACATCGGAAACAATGGACCTAGAGGTGTTTATGGATGTGGAAATCTCGCAAACAGGCGTATGAGACAAGTGACACCCAATCACCTCAGCATGTTCGTAGTCCGTGAGTTCGGCAGAGCGCCCCATTCTGCTCTCACGATGTCTAATGACTACTGAGGTCAGTGATATGGCGTACCTGTCAGTAGGTGGCAGCAAAATGCACCTGATATGAAAAAATATGTTTTTGCGGTTGCGCGGTTACTTTTGATCACATAGTGTATATTCATGTGAACAATGCAAGAGATTTATAAGCAACTATGAGATATAACATATTCGTTCTTCATTTAGGCATGTTGTATTATATGCAGAATGTCATACAGAGAACGAAGCCTCAGCATGGACGCCTTAAAACGTGCAAAGTGTGACTTTACATTGTGGGTGGAGGAGGAGGAAACAGTCGATAAAGTTCCGATGTACCTGTTGATAGGAAAACCAGATGGGGACAGTGGGTTCTGAAATGGTGGAAGTCGACAGGAACAACTTGTTGCAGACTGCAGCAAGTGGAAACAGAAGTTCTATGTACACCTGAGTCTAGTGTCGCTAGCAAGAGGGTATTTAGTGGAGCTGAACTTTTCACTGTGGCCAAACGAAACTGAATAACTATGGAAAATGTCAATGACCTACTTTTGGCGCACTCCAATACTATTGTAAGTTTCAGATACATTAGCATAACATCCTGTTTTCTTATCATAAATCTCTAACGTCTCAATTTCCTGTTTCAGGTATAAATTTAATGAGAAGTTCGTTACAGCGCTACGAGATGAAGGATATTCTTCTATTTACTTGAAGCAAGAAAGTTTTCAGTAATCTACATATGTCCTTATTGTCTGAAATTTGTGTTCCTTGATTACTTTGTTGCCTCGTGATGACTGGGTGTTGTGTGCTGTCCTTAGGTTAGTTAGGTTTAAGTGGTTCTAAGTCCTAGGGGACTGATGACCATAGATGTTAACTCCCATAGTGCTTAGAGCTGTTTGAACCACTACTTTGTTTTTAATTTTAAAAATTATGTTTGCACCCAACGAACAGTTCAGTGCTGTGTCATACAAGTGTGCTGCCATCTAGATATTTTTGCACATACCAAAGAACAGTGTTTCCTAAAGCTTTCATGAAAATCTGATGTATGTGGACCCCGCCTTACAAAAGGAAAAGATACTTACTGTAACATCAAATGGTTTAATAGCCATAATGCTTTAATATGGCTTTGCATTTCAGTTGCACCACATTAAAAGTGCTAATGATGACTTTTCGACAATGGCTTGGTGTACTATGCAATATTTAAACATTTTACACATTTATGTTAACGTACAAGTTTTGATCATGGAGTGAACTCGTTCAATCCTTCCTTGGAATGCGATGAGCGGGATCCGCCTGCTTTGCACGTCGCATAGCTTTGAAATAAGGAACCACAGTAGTTAAAGAAGGTCTCAAATTACTTTTGCTGAGAAGTTTGTGTCTGCATTTATTTTTTATATTAGTGTAAGAATGAAAAGGCTTTTCATACGAGTTTGTGGACGATATAGGTAATAAATTTGTTAACGCTATATTTGAAAACATTGGAAACTACATTTTTAGGTTTTACCAGAAACTTATCGGTGACAAAGATTTTTTTTCTGTAACTGGAAGTTTCGTGTATTAGCTCGTTTTAATATACTCTTCACTTAATGTCTGTTCCGAGAGATTGTGAATCCAATTGTTGTTACTAGACAGAGCGGGAGTCTCTGAAAGCTTTTCCAAATCCATTCAAATGTTTCCTAGTTATATTCTTGACATTTTCGTCCGAAGTCAGCTCAATTTCTACTATGAAATAGTGAAGGGTATCGAAGCACTGAACTTGACTGGATTTTAAACAGATTTCTCAAACAGTTAAATTTTTAATGAACGAATCTCTATGGTATTGCAGGTTACACTGGTTTGTGTTTGGTCCCAGAAGTACAGAAGTAATAAATTTAAACTGTTAATTTTTAATAAAATGTCTGCAAAATAAGGCACAGTCTAAAGCCAGACTTTTCCTTGGGAAGGGTGCACCTGACGAGAAGAAGTTAAATTTCACTCAATATTAGAAAGGGCCTGCCGTGGTATAACAATCTAACTTCCATGTGTATCAATAGAAACTTTTAAATACTTGCCATTTCCTCATACAGTACTATAGAAATTCAATAATTAGTAGGGTGAACTTTATAAAATTAACTATTTTCGCTGCATCGTAGGGTACAGAGCTTTTTTCACATGAACGTAACAATAAGTTGATTCAACAAGTACAAGCAACGTTCGAGATTAAAATAACCATCTTGCTCATGATGTTGCAGCCACCAGTTATTTCATTGCCATACCGGAGGTGAGGTACTCTTGTGGTAAGTGCTGTGCGAAGTGAAACATCGCCTGCAAACGTGCCCAGAGATTCCTTTTGGCGCCCGCATCAGTGTGATGCCTAGAAGGCGAGCGACTTGAGCAGCCGAGCCGCACGGCTGGACTCGAACTGTGTGCCTCGGTGCACCTCCACCAGCTGAATGGGCAGTGCGAGTTGAGGATCGTCCACATGTCATGGGTCCCGGGAGGGCCGTGCAGTCTCGGTGCACGCCTCTGTGTTTTAAGATCCGTTTTCAGTGACTTCCTAACAACACTGAGCGATAAGTACTGACGCTCAAGACTAGCGTCGAGCAGTTTACTCTCACGTGACAAGCTACAGGGCGTCTGTATTTGCAATAAGCCAAAGACGAAGCCCTGTTTTCCGTTTGGAAAGGACGTGTAAAGTCACTGTAAAGCGAAACCCTTCAGCTGACTGCATCTCGACACAAAGTCTGCCGTGCTAAATGGCACTAAATGCAGAGTAATTGTCGGTCTGTCGAAGCGGTGTTAACCGTAAATATGTAAAAACTATAAAGTTGAAATGTCGGCATCGCTCTCACATCGTGAAATCTGCATCAGTAAGGGTCAATCAAGTGAAATGGATTTTCGGATAAACTTTACAAAAGGTCGTCCATGCGCTTTGGTTTTTGGCGGTGTAAACTGTGTCACTGTGTCGAACTAGAGACAGCCACTGGCAGGACAGTATGTGGTAGCCAATGGGCAGCTGTTAACCAAATACGTCTTTATGCCGCTAACATAGAAACTGGACACATTTGGTTGACAGACTTTCCTTCACATTCAGGTTTTGCTATATATATATATATCGTATTTGCACCTTTTCTGTTGAGATGTTATTAATAATTTCGTCTGAAATTCCAATCTTTATTGTTATAACAAAACGATAAGAACCACTCGCGTTGTGTGAACGGCCCTTTCTTCGTTTTCTGGTTTTCCCGCTCACAAACCCTTCTATTATTAATATATTCGAAACTTGCCTGCTATACCTGGTGCAGAAGTATGGAAGCGAAATTTGGTTGCAATAATTACACGTCTGTTGTTTGAAACTGACTAACAATATTTTAATATTTTACTCAAAATAATCTCCATTGCTGTTTATACAATTCTCCCACTTCTCCAGCAGGGTATGAAAAAAAAAGAAAAGAAACCAGTTCTTCTTTTGAAGTGAACCACTCAGCGAGCCATTTTCTACATTTTCATACGAATTGAAGCGTTGTTCAGTGAGAGAGTGTCCCGATGGTGCAAGTAGACGGCCAAGTCTGGAGAATAGGCCGCATGCTCTAGTATTTCCCAACTGAACGCTTCGGTCGTTTCCCTAACCCGTTTTGCTGTGCCCGATGGGACGTTATCATGGAGCAATAAGACTCTGTGCTGGCTTTTTCCATATTCCTGTCGTTTTCACGTAATGATCCATTTAAATCGGTCATTTGCTGTTGGTAGCGATCAGTGTTAATGGTTTCATCAGGTTTTAGCAGCTCTTAATAGATGGCACCCTTCTAACCCCACCAGAGAGCATTGTCTTCTATCCAAAGCGCCAGCCGGCGTGGCCGAGTGGTTCTAGGCGCTTTAATCTGGAACCGCGCAACCGCTCCGGTCGCAGGTTCGAATCCTGCCTCGGGCACAGATGAGACTGTTATCCTTAGGTTAGTTAGGTTTAAGTAGTTCTAAGTTCTAGGGGACTGATGACCTCTGATGTTAAGTCCCATAGTGCTCAGAGCCATTTGAACCATTTTATTTCAAAGGCGATTTGGTCTTGCCGTGGATGTCAATGGTTTGCCTGGATTCAACCATGATTTACGACGCTTATGATCCATTATTCGTCACTTGTCACTGTTCGATGGAGAAATGAGTTTCTTTTCTATCTGGCGAGTAGTATTTCACAAGTGGTCTTCCGATTTGCCTTCTGTCTTTCTTTCAGTTCATGCAGAACCCATTTTTCCCACTTTCTGCACCTTTCCCATAGCTTTCAACAAAAGAGAAACGGCTTTCTGCGTCACACTCAATTGTTCCGCGAGTTTCTGTTGAGTTTGAGTATAATCTTCATCCAATAAGGCCTGGAGTTCGTTGTCTTCGAATTTTTTCGGTAGTTTCCGCGCTCGTCATTTCTCACATCAAAAACACCACTTCAGATTTTTTTAACCCCTCGGAACACTGTATTTTCCCAAGAGCATGTTCGCCGAAAGCTTCGACAAGCATTCGATGATAATCTGCAGCAGTTTTCTTCAAATGATATCAGAAAACCAATGCTGCCCGCAAGTCGTAGTTCGTAGGCACAAAACTCGGCATGTTTATGGGTTTGAAACAGATACCGATGTGTTGAACTTGGATTACTGTGTGTTGATATTCGTCGTCAGCCATTACAGGAAGCAGATGGGTCTGCAGACGCGGTCTCACGGGTCCTACACTGACGACTAGCACCTTTATAGGGAAATTCCAGTTTCGTTCTTCTACACCTGGTATATGTTGAAATATTATTAACGATTGCAACTCAAAGGCGGAAGCTAGTCTGTGGCGACAGACTGATCTGTAGCGCAACCTCGGATCTAGGTTGAAGATACGACACATTGATACATTACGTCACATACTGCATTCGATAGTGCATAAGCAATACTTTTATCGACGTATGCTTGATTGTAATTTTTTTTTACTGGTGGCTTTTGTAAACCAATTACGCTGTTATCTATAAGTAGTGTGCAGTTTTTGTAGTATACTCGAGTACTACTCGTCCACGTAAAGCAATCAACAATCAGAGATGTTAAAATACACTACATCAATGGAGAACAATAAAGAACGAATAAAAGGATAATTAGTGTGTTCAGAATGTTTTGTAGACTGATGGGAGTGTCATAAACAACATGCTAGAAATGCTGACTAGTTGACGGATGGGTGTGGGGTAGGAGGGGTGTTGAACGTCACTTTCGTACTTGAATAACGGAACCTGTGCCAATCAAAAACACATACCCAGAACAAAATTTAACTACATTGCATTTCCTACGAAATCATCCCGTTCATTTTTTTCTCAAGGACTAATACATTACTGGCCATTAAAATTGCTACACCACGAAGATGACGCGCAGGAGTGCTAGTTCTGCAAGGTTTTGCAGGAGAGCTTGTGTGAAGTTTGGAAGGTAGGAGACGAGGTACTGGCGGAATTAAAGCTGTGAGGAGGGGACGTAAGCCGTGCTTAGGTAGTTCAGTCGGTAGAGCGCTGGCCCGTGAAAGGCAAAGGTCCCGAGTTCGAGTCTCGGTCCGGCACAGAGTTTTAATCTGCCAGGAAGTTTCATATCGTTGCTAATTGAATATTGTAACGCACGGGCCAGTCTTCAAATTTGTTTTTATGGTTCAATACACTGTGTTAGCTTACATGCTTTGTGGACAGTGACTTTATCTACGGCCGATTATCTCAAATTCGTTCCTTATCCGATTTCTTTGTTGACCTATAGTACCATGTGGCTGAGTATTAGCTACGAGTTCTGTGCATTTTTATCATTTCGAAGTTCGTTTGAATTATTAAAGCAGTTATTCGTCAGATCAAAAACCGATACTTGATACCTACATCGCTCTAAACCAGTGGTTCCTAAGCTTTCTTAGACCATTACCCCTTAGTGCAATCAGACCTTAGCTAGTACCCACGTCCTCACCCCTCCCCGTCTGCCGTCTGTTATACCCTCCCCCACATTATCACAAACTTAAGCAACTAACTAAACTGTAGAATGAAAGACTTTTCTTGGAAAACTTTTCTTTTTAAAATTGTGAAAGATTAATGGTATTTAGTTTGCGTATGAGTGTGAGGGGGGGGGGGGCGGGGGAGGAGGAGTAGAGGTGTTAGAATGAATGATAAACAAATTCGTGCTACATCGCAAATGCTGCCCACAACTCCTTCTCAGATAAGTAAGCTATCTATCCACAGTGAGGATAGACACTTTAAAAAAAAATACTTCCCCTGAATTACCCCTCCACCTGACGTGCACACTGCAACCCTATTTAAAATGAAACAGTTTCAAATGTGTGCACTATACTTATTTTTTTTGAATCATTTAATTGCTGCACTCCTTACTTCTGAACCGGTAGATATTGGACGACTTCACGCTGTTAATGCTTTGTGTCTAACCGCTCTAATAACAATAATAATAATATCACTGTTTACAGCACTATAGTAACCCGTATGTAGTTAGTGCTGTGTCATACTGCCAATTAACTCATGTATGTGTCTCAACGAGAACAATGAAGCAATTTCTGGACGACTGCAGTTATTATCTACAACTTGGAGAATACATTTCCTTTAAATATTTAGCATTTGTTACGTATACGTTTCACTTTCATCATCAGCGATGTGCGAGACAAAGCACAACATGAGTGTGTAGTGCGTGGACTATGAGACAAACCTGAAACCTCCACCGCATTAATGACACTAATTGAGAAAAAGTAGTTATTGACACCTTATATAATCAATATTAAAGTCTTACAAAATTGTGATAATAGTAATGATCTTTTAAAAATAACTTAGTTTCGTGACTGAAACGGAATCGAATTGTTTAATTTTTACCTCTCAGAAAATTTCGTTTTACCCCTTAGGTGGTAATTACCCCTAGTTTGGGAACCACTGTTCTATACGCTGCACATAGAACCTACTTGGTTTTTTAAAATTTGGTAGCGTAGATCAACAGAAGAAATAAGCTTATTTTATTCTTCAATGCTTCCCATTTGCCTGTCAGCAAATTTCGCTATCACTCGACGAAATTATATTTCATTACTTTTGTGGTGTCACCGCCAGACACCACACATGCTAGGTGGTAGCCTTTAAATCGGCCGCGGTCCGACAGTATACGTCGGACCCGCGTGTCGCCACTATCAGTGATTGCAGACCGAGCGCCACCACACGGCAGGTCTAGAGAGACTTCCTAGCACTCGCCCCAGTTGTACAGCCTACTTTGCTAGCGATTGTTCACTGACAAATTACGCTCTCATTTGCCGAGACGATAGTTAGCATAGCCTTCAGCTACGTCATTTGCTACGACCTAGCGAGGCGCCATTATCATTTGCTATTATCTTGTGATGCATGTACTGTCAGACCGATGTTCACCAATTATGGATTAAAGTTAAGTATTCCAGAAGCTACGTACCTTTTTTGCTAGTATAATTACTTTACCTGTTCCAGACCTCACGCCAGCCTGCATGAGCTTAAACGCATGCCTTTCAGCTACCCGTCACAGTGGATTGGCGCTCTTGCCAGTTCACAAAAGTTTGGCGACGAGAATTTTGCGTTCGTTTTGACCTTGCCTAATTTACTTGTGTCATGGCTTCGCCACAATCTCTAGATGTACTGTCCGAATTTTATCGCTTGCAGAATCAGCAGACGCAGGTCTTACTGGATGCCATTGGACAGCTCGTCCAAGGTCAACGTGCACTGCAAAACGATGCGGCAGCCGCTGCTCCACCGCTACCACAGCCACAATACGCAGTTGCATCACCTTTTCGTCCTTTTGATGTGGCACTGGAAAGTTGGACGGAGTGGCCACGCCAATTTGGATTCCATCTCGCCGCCTACAGAATTCAAGGTAATGAGCGGCAGCCTTTTTTGCTTTCTTGTGTCAGAGTGTCCACCTACCGTGTGATAGTGAAATTATTTCCCTGACGCGACGTAGCAACTCTGTCCTACGACGAAATTTTTTCTGCATTAGATGCATATTTCAAAGAAGCAGTCAATGTCGTTGCCAAACGGTATACGTTCTTTCGTACAAAACGTATGGCCAGTCAGACTAATAGGGAGTGGGTTGCAACTTTGCAAGGCCTTACTAGGGATTGTGCTTTCGAGTGTGAATGTGGACTCCCTTATTCAGATACGTGATGCTATTGCTCAGAACGTTTCTGATGTTCGTATACGGGAACAGATTTTGAAACTGGTCAATCCCTCCCTTCAGCAAGTGATAGACATACTGGATCGGCAGGACACACTTGACTTTGCTCAGAAATCATTTGAAACTTCACCAGCCGTGTGTCATGTTACCCGGCCCACCGGGCGAGCTGCACGGAACAGTAAACAGCCCTTGCGCCTGTCCCTGCAGCTGCCACCAGGCTCTCCGTCATGTGTGCCACACCAGCAAGCACATACAGTGCTAAAATCATGCCCGCAGTGTGCTACTAGACATTCGCGTGAGAATTGCCCGTCACGCCAGGCTATTTGCTTTTTCTGTAATAAAAAAGGACACGTTCAAAGTGTTTGCCAGAAAAAGCTCAGATCGGACACTCACAACCATTCCAGGCCCTTTGATTCGCGCCGGAATCGGAATCGAACCAAGAATACTCAGGCTCGTGAACCTTCGCCCATGGAAATTCATGTAGTTCATTCCACTCCGCCCAGTGCCACTCTCTCTAACAGTGACTGTTCGTCCCACAAATAGTGTGCATCGACATCGCCGGAAATTCCGTCAAGTCGCAAGTGATTCTGTATCAGTGTCGGTTCACGTTGCACGAGACAGTCGCTCTTGTCATCAGCAGGACAATAAACTTTTTGTGGACTGGGACATTCACGGCAAAGTGATACCATTCCAGCTCGATACCGCAGCTGCAGTTTCATTGATCAATCACGACATGTACAAACAGCTTGGCACACCTCCGTTGCGTGACGCAAATGTTAAGCTAACTACATATTCAGGTCACGGGCTCCCTGTGTTAGGACAGTGCAGCCTTCTTGCAACATACAAGGGACAAACCAAACTTGTGTCATTGTATGTCCTTCGTTCTTCTTCTGCAGTGAACTTGTTTGGTTTCGATTTGTTTCAGTTGTTTAACTTGTCTATAGTAAATCCGGTCCTATCAGTGAACCAGACTGTGCCTTCAGCCAGTGTTTCTCGTCTATGTGACGAGTTTGCAGACATTTTTGTCCCGGGCCTAGGTTGCGCTAAGAACTATAAAGCACATTTGGAACTGAAAGTAAATGCGCAACCGAGATTTTTCAGAGCGCGCAATGTTCACCACGCCTTGCTTGATGAGGTCGCAAGAACATTAAACGATTTGGAATCACAAGGTGTAATTGAACGTGTGCAGGCTTCTCTCTGGGTATCATCTTAAGTAATTTTGCAAAAACCTTCCAGAAAATTGAGACGTTGCATGGAGTTCAAGGCAACAGTGAATCCCCAACTGGTGATTGCAACTTTTCCTTTACCCTGCCCGGAAGATCTTTTTGACGAACTGTGCCCAGGTAAATATTTTTCGAAGTAGGACCTAGCAGATGCGTACTTGCAAATACCGGTGGACGAAGAATCCCAGCGCGTTTTGGTAGTTAACACGCATCTTGGTTTGTATCGATTTAAACGATTGCCATTCGGGTGTGCATCCGCCCCTGCATTGTTTCAGCAATATCTACAAACTGTTTGTGCGGCGGTTCCTACTGCAGCAAACTATCTGGACGATATTGTGATCTCCGGAAAGACGGAAGAAGAACATTTAGCCAACCTCAGAACATTATTTCAAGTCTTGCGACAAAATGGTCTTCGCTTGCGGAAGGACAAATGTGTGTTTTTTGCTCGGGACTTACCCTATATGGGCCATGTACTCAATGCCCAAGGCATAAATCAGAGTCCAAAGCACCTCCGTGCCATACAAGACTTGCCTTCGCCGCAGAATTTGAAGCAGCTACAGAGTGTGCTGGGGAAAATAAATTATTATCATCGCTATCTCTCTTCCATTTCAGCTCCGCTTCATCGCTTACGCCGTAAAGGTGTTCCGTTCGTCTGGACGACGGAATGCGAACGCGCCTTTCGCCAGTTGAAATCGGCGTTGCTTTCCAATACTTGCCTTACGCCGTTCGATCCCCAGAAACCCCTTTTGTTGATGGTGGATGCATCGCATTTCGGGATCGGTGCTGTGCTTGCGCACAAAGATGGTTCGCACCATCGCCCTATTCGCTTTACGTCCTAATTGCTCTCGTCTGCACAAAGAAGTTATTCACAGATAGAGAAAGATGCATTGGCTCTCGTATTTGGTGTTACAAAGTTTCATGATTTCTTGCATGGTCGTCACTTTACCATCATCACAGACCACAAACCTTTGACATCGCTTTTCCATCCAAATAAGCCTGTTCCTCCACGTACAGCACAGAAATTCATTCGCTGGTCTCTTTTCCTCTCGCAGTACCGCTACGATATCTTGTATCGGTCCACTGCTAAGCACGGAAACGCCGATGCGTTGTCCCGTTTGCCTGTTACTGATGATAGAGCATTCGATTCCTCCAAATTTCATTGATTCGGAAACCGATGACGTGGTCGAATCGTTTAAGATTGATTTTCATCGTGTAGCTACAGCCACAGCTGCAGACCCTGTCCTTGCTACCGTTCTGCGTTTTGTTGCTATGCAGTGGCCCTTGTCAAAGTCCCGGATCGAAGATCCGTTGTTTCACCGATTTTTTGCTCACAAGGAGAGACTTTTTGTACGACGTGGTGTTTTGCTGTTGCGTTCTGATAATGATCAGTCCAGGGTCGTGGCCCCACGTTCGTTACAGTCCTCTGTCTTACGGTTTCTCCACCAAGAACATTGGGGTACAGTGAGAACGAAACAGTTTGCTCGTCAACACTGTACTTGGTTCGGAATCGATGCTGCAATTACGCATATGTGCTCTTCTTGCATGGCGTGTGCCGAACAACAATCCGCACCACCGTGGAAATTCTTTGGATGGCCAAACGCCACTTCCCCTTGGCAACGCTTACACATCGATTTTGCTGGTCCATTCTGGAATGCTCGATGGTTGGTTGTGGTAGATTCATTCAGTAATTTTCCTTTTGTTGTCCAGATGTCTTCCAAGACGCCTTGTGCCACCATCCAAGCGTTATCCGCTATCTTTTGCATTGACGGTCTTCGACAGACTATTGTTTCCGACCATGGCCCGCAATTCATGTCCGCAGAATTTCAGTCATTCTGCAAGGCCAATGGTATTCAACATCTGACGTCCGCGCCGTTCTCGCCACAGTCAAACGGTGCCGCTGAACGTTTGGTCAGGACTTTCAAGTCACAGATGTTGAAGTTGAAAGAGTCGCATTCTCGCGAACACGCGTTATTGTTCTTTTTGTCCTCGTATCGCTCTCAGCCCCGAGATGGTCGCTCGCCGGCTGAGTTGCTCCACGGTCGTCCTCATCGAACCTTGATGTCTTTGCTACATCCGCTGCATCAGGTTCCTGTGCAGCGGCAGACACCTGCTTTTGCCCCAGGCGACGTTGTATACTAACGCAACTACCGAGGTTCACGGCGTTGGCTCGCAGGGCGCATTCTTCGCTGCCTCGGCCGCGCTTTGTATCTGGTTTTGGGGGCCTCTGGTGAGGTGCGTCGGCATATCAATCAGCTGCGCCTCTGTCGTCGCACGGGATCTGCCGCTCCCCGTCTGCTTTCAGCGACGGTGCCGTCCGGTCAGCGCCCTGGGGACCCATCTACTGGCTCGCCTCAGCCCCAGGTGTTACCGGCGCTGCCTTCCATTTTGCCCCATGGCGACGCGCCGCCGCCGCCGCCGCTGCCTGTTCTCCCGCCGGGGACGCCCGCAGTGGACGCGTCGCTGCAACCGCCGGGTGCTTCCCTGGGTCACGCGCCGCCGACCGCTTCCCGTGACCAGTTGTCTTCCGACATGGAACTCTTGCCCGCTCCGGACCACATGGCGTCTTCGCCCGTCGGGTGCCCCGACCCGATGGAGGTCGACCCTTCGGCCCCGTCCTGTCTCTATACAGGCGCATACACCGCATGTTGGCGTGCTCCCTGGACTGGGTTTTCAGGCGTTTCCTAGCTCCCCTCGGACCGAATGGCAGGGTGCGGGTGGCACAGCGTCGTCTGTTGTTAGGCTCCCCACCTCGTCGCATACGTCAACATGGGGTCCTCCGCACGGCGGGCGGAAGGCTTATAACACAACCGTACGCCGGTTTGCTGGGGAGCAATGTGGTGTCACTGCCAGACACCACACTTGCTAGGTGGGAGCCTTTAAATCGGCCGCGGTCCGCTAGTATACGTTGGACCCGCGTGTCGCCACTATCAGTGATTGCAGACCGAGCGCCGCCACACGGCAGGTCTAGAGAGACTTCCTAGCACTCGCCCCAGTTGTACAGCCGACTTTGCTAGCGATGGTTCACTGACAAATTACGCTCTCATTTGCCGAGACGATAGTTAGCATAGCCTTCAGCTACGTCATTTGCTACGACCTAGCAAGGCACCATTATCATTTGCTATTTGTCTTGTGATGCATGTACCGTCAGACCAATGTTCACCAATTATGGATTAAAGTTAAGTATTCCAGAAGCTACATACCTTTTTTGCTAGTATAATTACTTTACCCATTCCAGACCTTACTCCAGCCTGCGTGAGCTTAAACGTGTGCCTTTCGGCTACCCGTCACAGTGGATTGGCGCTCTTGCCAGTCCACAAAACTTTTAATATCGCCTACTGTCTAACCGCAGTATTTTATCGTATTTGTCCACTGGATCGGCAGAGAAACGGAGACACAAAAGGGAACCGTTAAGCTACAACACGTTAAACGACAATAGTTCACCAACAAGAAAGTAACCTTCACTCTAGACGGTTCGTATCAAAGGTACAGTAAGAAAGGTAATAACTACGCTGTAGGAATGATTAACGACTGTAATAATACACTTACAAAAATAAATACGGTATGATTAGTTACTTCCTTATTTGTCATCAATAGAGCCCTCTCTTATTGATCGTGTTCTTACGACCACCTCGAGAAACATCAGGGAATTCCCCTGCAGGTTTTTCAGTGTTGTCAATTACGACACTTAATGTATGGTTTGGCCAGTTAACATTGTTATTGCTCATTGTAGCTTTGGACGCCAGCGTCTTTCCATTGGACGGTAGGTAGAAGACCAATCACACCTAGCGACAGATGTTTGTACACGCTGGAGCGGCACCCCCTAATGCGCGGGGCACGTATCATTGTCTAACTCCTGCTACGTGACTAATCCGGCACGGCTTAAGAGCTATCAGCACTTGTTCATCTTCGCTACTATGAAACACATGTCTTCTGTGAACAAGTGTCGATATCTCTTAAAATTAGAGCCCGTTCTTAATGGCTACTTTTTTTCTTGTTTTGGTCCATACTACTACCTCTGAACGTTGCCTACTCTACAATCTTGGCAACAACAATACTGGTACATGTATTCCACTGTCAGAGGTATCAGAACGATTTTCGCTTATAATTATCGGATCGGTCCTTTATGAAGCACGGTCCCTTACTCAAATTGATACTCTCATCATTCTGCATCATCCCAGAATGTTTATAAGATCATCACGAAATAACCCTACATATAACGGGTCTCTCTCCTAAGAGTCGTCAGGCGCATTTTCTCTGCTGTTTCGGCAGATATTTGGAATTTCGTGTTAGTACTGTGTAGCTGGACTCAGCTCTAATAATTACTGTTCGTCACGGCTTTCATGCAAAGCCCAGCGTCAACAGAAAGCATCAATTTGTTTCACATTAAAATTAAATTATTTTTAAATCGGAATTTTACATACTCATTAGATAAAGCGCTCCCGAATTAGTCTTGTGCGATATTTGTTTTATCGATGTACCGGTTGGTTACAATTAAACTTTCCCTATTTAATACGTTATAACACGGAAACTAACTGCCGTACGAGACCAAACTTCATAGCGTTAATGTTAAGGGCATGGGGAAGATAAATAATGCAGAATCAGTTCCGCCGCAACACTTTTAATGTGCTGCTACGATACATTATACCATTACATAGCGATATCATTACTGGCACAAAATGGGCTCAATAGGGCGCCCATCAGTGTCCAGGAGAATCTGAAAGCGCAGGATTCCGTTCTGCACAGCAGGACGAAGCACATCCGTAGGTATGCTGGCTACCTCTCTTAATATGCTACACCTTCGATCAGCACATCTATGAATGTCCCCTCGTTAACCCTCTCTTTCAGGTATCCCCATAACCAGAAATCACAAAGAGTGAGATCAGGTGATCGTGCCGGCCAAGTATTTGGGAACGATCGGCTGATAATTCGATCGTTTCCAAATGTGTTTCGGAGAAGCAGGTGAGCTTCACGAGTGACGTGCGGTGGCGTCCCATCTTGCATGAAAACTGTTGAGTTCAATGCGTCTCTCTCCTGTAGTGCGGGTATGACATGCTGGCGAAGCATATCGCAGTAAAGCTGGCCAGTCACACTGCATGTCATTCTCATCTACATATACATTTACATCATACTCCACAAGCCACCTAATGGTATGTGGCGAAGGGTACTTTTGTTACCACTGTCTGATCCCTCCAACCCAGTTCCACTCACGAATAGTGCTTGGGAAGAATGATTGTAGGTAAGCTTTTGTATTGGCTCTAATTTCTCGAATTTTCTCCTCGTGGTCAATACGTGAGATGTATGTGGGAGGTAGTAATACGTTGTCCGACTCCTGAAAAGTTCTGTCCCGAAATTTCAGTAGAAACTCTCTCCGTGATGCACAATGCCTGTCCCGTAACGTCTGCCAGTGATTTTGTTTAGCATCTCTGTAACGCTTTCTCGCCAGCAAAACGATCCCTTGACGAAACGCACCGCTCTTCGTCGGATCTTCTCTATCGCCTCTATCAGTTCAACCTGATAATGATCCCAGATGGCTGAACACTACTCAAGAATCTGGCGAACAAGCGTCTTATAAGCCACTTCTTTCGTGGATGAGTTACATTTCCTCAAGACTCTTCCAGTGAATCTGAGTCTGGTTTCTGCTTTTCCCATTATCTGTTTTATATAGTCATTCAACTTAAGGTCGCTCTGGATAGTTACACCTAGATATTTTACGGCAGACGCTGTCTCCAGCTGTTTGTCATCAATAGTGTAGCTGTACAGTAGTGGATTTTTTTCCCTATGTATGTGCAACATGTTACATTTATTTACGTTCAGGGTCAACTGACAGAGCTTGCACCAATCATCAATTTTCTGCAGGTCGTTCTGCAAATTCTTACTATCTTCTGGCGTTGATACTTTGGTATAGGCAACTACATCCTCTGCGAATAGCCTTAAAGAGCATCCGACGCTTTCTACTAGATCATTTATATATACTGTAAACAGTAACGGTCCTGTCACACTTCCCTCTGGTACTCCGGCTGTCGATTTTGTTCCGTTAATTGCGACGTGTTGAGTTCTATCTGCAAGAATGTCTTGAATCCAATCGCAAGTCTGCCCCGATACTCCGTAAGCTCGTATTTTTTTCATTAAATTTCAGTGTGGGACGTTGTCAAATGCCTTACTGAAATCAAGGACACGGCATCAACCTGAGTGCCATTGTCAACCGCGCTGTGGATTTGATGGAGGAACAGAGCGAGCTGAGTTTCGCAGGACGTCTGTTAGCGAAATCCATGTTGATTTTCATAGAGGAGTTCATTTTCCGAAAACTTCATAATTCTTGAGCATAAAACATGTTTCATAATTCTACAACAGGTCAACGTCAACGATATAGGTCTATAATTATGAGGATCTGTCTTACGCCATTTCTTAAAAACGGATATGACCTGCGCTTTTTTCCAGTCCTTCGGTTCCTATCGTTGCTCAAGCGATATGCGATAACTCACTGCTGGAAGGAGAGCAAGTTATTTCGCATAATCTTTATAGAATCTTATAGGTATCCCATCTTGTCCTGACGCCTTTCCACTATTAAGTGATTGTCGCTGCTTTTCAATTCCACTGTCGGTTATCTCAATATCTGCCATTTCGAAGTTCGCACGACGATTGAAAGGAGGGACAATGCTACGATCTCCCGCGGTGAAACAGCTTCGGAAGACCGAATTCAGTATTTCGGCCTTCTGTCTGTTATCTTCCGTTTGGGTGCCGATGTGGTCGCTGAGAGAATGAACAGATGATTTTGACCCATTTCCTGATTTTGCATCTTCGGGTTTTGACTCAGGTCGGTTCACAACGTCTTACTTTCAAAATCATTGAACGCTTCTGTCATTGCTCTCTTTACGCTCATTTTCGCTTCGTTCATCTTTTGTTTGTCAGCTAGTGTTTTACTTATCTTGATTCTGAGATGAAGTGCTCTTTGTTTACGTAGCGCTTTTCTAACATGGCTATTAAACTATGGTGGATCTTTCCCATCCCTTAAAGCCTTACTCGGAACATAATTGTGTAGGGGATATTGAACTATGTCTTTGAATTTTTTTCCATTTGTTCTCCACATCTTAGTTCTCATGACCGAATACTTGATGCTGACTGCTGAGATAGTCTGAGATTTGTATCCTGTCATCCTTGCTGAGCAAATACATCTTCCTACTTTTCTTAACATTCCTTGTAGGATCGGTCGCCATAGATGCTGCCACACCCTTATGATCACTGATACCTTCCTCTTCGTTAACTGATTCAATAAGGTCAGGTGTGTTTGTAGCCAATAGGTCTAAGACGTTACCCTCACGAGTTGGTTCGCTAACTATCTGCTCAAAGTAATTTTCGGACAAGACATCCTGAACAATTCCACACGAATCCGTCCCTTCCTCTGGCACTAGTTTTGATAGCATAACACTCCCAATTTATACCTGGTAAGTTGAAGTCACCCCCTATTACAACGGCATGATGAGGAAAGTTACGAATGATATTCTGCAAGTTTTGTCTGAAGCGCTCCACAACTACAGACCCTGACCCACGTGGTCTATAGAAGCACCCGATCCCAATTTTTGACCGTTCTTTGATACTCAATTTTACCCACATTAATTCACATTAGTAATCCGTGATAACTTGCTATATTTTATCGAATTTTTTACTGCAATGAACACACCGCCACCATTGGCGACTGACCCGTCCTTACGACAAACAGTACAATCTGAACTTAGGATTTCGTTCTCACTGACGTCTGGTTTCAAGCAGCTTGCTGTTCTAAATACTATCTGTGCATTGTAACTTTCAGTAAATAATACTAATTCTGGGACCTTTTCTTGGATGTTCCTGCAGTTTATTGAAATCGTATTAATCTTTTCTATCTCTGATTTACGGGGACCAAGATTCTCTGAGGTGACTGTGGCTGATTTAGCCGGCACATCGTCTTTGGTCATAAGGGAGGGGTTCCCTAACCTAATAAATCTCGATGTGCACGCTACACGTACTCCGCTACCGTAGTAGCCGCTTCCTGTGTCTAATGCACGCCTAACCTGTTACGGGTGCCCTACAATTCTGCACTATACAGCAGAGGTCGAGAAATTCGCATCCTAAACCGTCGCAGAGTCGTCTGAGCCTCTGGTTTAGATCTTCCTCTCTGCTCCAAACCAGAGGACCGCGATCAACCCTGGATACGACGCTACAAATAGACAGCTTAGCCTGCACCCCGCGTGCGTTGCTAGTTGCCTTCACCAAATCAATCATCCACCGAAAGGAGCCGTGGATGGCCTCACAACCCAAGCAGCAGGCGTCATTCGTGCCGACATGCGCCACTATATGCAGCCGGTTGCGCCCAGTGCGCTCGATAGCCGCCGGCAGGGCCTCCCCCACATCACGGATGAGACCTCCAGGCAAACATACAGAATGCACTCTGGAATTCTTTTCCGCCTCGCCTGCTGAGGGGCTCCATCACCCGCCTAACGTTGGAGCTCCCAATGACAAGCATACCTACAATCTCTACTTGTCCGGACTGGGCAGGAAAACTGACCGCTTGCCCAACGGGGCCACCAGGGGTTCAAGTGGCGCCGCGACGTCACTGCAACTTCGAGCTTTAGCTAGATGCTTGCCGACGGTAGCCAACGCAGCTTCCAGCTGTTTTTGGACAGCAGCTAACTCTCCTTGTATCCGCTCACAACAAGCACAGCCCCTAGCCGTATCGTACTGTGTATAAAACAGATATAAGGTCTCAAATGGCGCTACTGAGTTTGAATGGTATACAAAATATACCAAAAGAGAATAAAGTTACACTAAAAGTTGCTGTGCAGATTTCTCACTGTACTCTGAGACTGCAAGCTATTAAACAGAAGTAAATTTCTCTACTGAAATTGATGTTTTTACGGATGCTTGTTATTAGAAATCCTGTTTACCGAAAAGTTACTGCACGATATAGATATCCATACTAGAACGCACTGATCTAAGCTGTATGCTGTCTACTAGCACAAAATAAAAACTTTGTGGCATGATGAAGTCACCCTACATTCACAAGACTCACGCTAAAACAAAAACTACGATTAATTTTCTAACCACTGGTCTACACAGTAAAATACACCCGTATAATTCACTTCTTTGCAGAAGCGCGTACAAAAAACAAAGACTAAATTAATTTTCTGTTTATCAAACAGCTGCTGCTACTACTGCGCGTCCTTTCGGCTCGGCGGCTGCCGTCCTTGAGCGCCAACCTGTTCAAAAAACAAATGGCCAGTACCATACGGTGACACGTTGATCATACAGAGGAACTTCATACGGAGTGACTGGAGGTGAAGATCCCCACACTCGGTCATTCTGTGTGTTCACCCCACCTGTCATAGAAAAATGAGCTTCGTCTGTCCATAGGATGGTCGAGGGCCAGCCCTCGTCAACTTAAATCCTTGCGTGAAAGGGGAGAGCGAAATCAACACGTCGTTGTGCGTCCTATGGTGCCAGCTGCTGTATGATGTGGATTTTGTACGGATACCACTTGAGAATGGTTCGAAGCACCTTCCACACAGAGGACCACGGGATGTTCAACTGCCGGGGCACAGCACGCGCACTGCCTGACGATAGGGAATTGCGCTCAGCGTTGTCTGCCATAGCAACAGCGATTTCATCAACCACCTGTGGTGCAACGGTCGTCGGTCTTGTCCCGGAGTGGCACCCAGTTCCGCAGTTGATTCGGACTTCTTCATCATGCCCTGCACAGCAGGTGGAGAAAGAGGACCCTTCGGTAATCTTTTCAGCCGGCGATATTATCGAAGTACAGCTGCAGCATCATTGTTGTTTTGATAATAGAGGTTCACCACCCTGCTCCTTTTGTCCTAGCTCATACTGAAATGGTAACAATTGCACTGTGACTGGTCAGGTGTGTGAGACCATGGAGCAGGATGACTAATCATTGTACCTTGTGGCCATAGTTGGAATTGGACGGCGGTGCTGTGACTCATGGAAATCATGCACTACATACTGTGGTTATTAATCCTACCAAGTTTGGTATTCGTACGTTAGATAGAATCCGAGTTATAACGTGTTAAATATGGAATGTTTAATTATAACTACCCGGTATATTAAATGGGACAGTAAAACAAGAACGAGCAGTAATCCAGCAGCGGACGAGTAGCGCTGCATGTTGGCGGTAGCAGTCAGCCCGAGCCGGGACAGTGCTTTCTGGAGTACTGACCTCACGACCCTTAGGAGATTGGGTGGTTGGTGGTTTTGGGGGAGGGGCCAAACAGCGTGATCATTGTTCCCAACGGATGTAGGGAAATATGCGGAAGGAAATCGGCCATGCCCTTTCAAACGAACCATTCCGGCATTTGCCAGTAGCGATTTAAGGTAATCACGGAAAATATAAATCAGGATGGCCGGATGCGCGTTTGCACCGTCGTCCTCCCGAATGCGAGTCCAGTGTGCAAACCACTGCGCCGCCTCACTCGGCTCGTTAGGAGAAATACCCTGCATACACAGATGTGGCAGAAACCAGAAAAAAGTACTGCTACATTGTTAACTAAGGGTTCGTGTGTATTTGCTACTGTAAACTGACTCCTCTTTCAAATCAGATTTTTCTCATTCTAGCAATTTGTATGTTAGGGTTGTTGTTGTTTAATATAGTTGCCGTGATCTAAGTGGAACTGTCATTATATCATCGGCTATACAAATCGGCTTTTCCGCTATCGTTGCCGGCCGGAGTGGCCGAGCGTTTCTAGGCGCTACAGTCTAGAACCGCGTGACCGCTACGGTCGCAGTTTCGAATCCTGCCTCGGGCATGGATGTGTGTGATGTCCTTAGGTTAGTTAGGTTTAAGTAGTTCTAAGTTCTAGGGGACTGATGACCTCTGAAGTTAAGTCCCATAGTGCTCAGAGCCAGTTTTTTGCATGTCTTTCAAAGCAGAGTGGTGGATACCAGGAGACATAAATCGTCTAAGCAATTCTCTTAGAATGTTAGCGACCGTTTTTGGTTCATCTGGAAACTGAGTTGTAAACAAAATCCGAGATCTGAGAGTCCAGTCAATGTAACAGGAGACAGTACATGTCAGATAATTGTTTCTTCTCCTGCTGGATGTCCACATGTGTGTAGTTGCTAAGTATTCACCTTCTGTTACATGAGAAGTTACATCAGGAATAATTATATGTCTTAGGCTTTTAGGCGTTTAGCACTTTCTGCCATGAACCGCAACATGGTTGTGGGGTAACACATAATGGCCTTTGCAGTGTCGATTAACGTCTGAACAAGATCCATAGACCTACACCTCTTACAGTTCCGTACAACCTTACGTCTCGTGCACACATAGCCACGCATTTATCGACAGTTATCTCCTGAGCAGGTTTAGAAAGTCGTTTCTCGTCCACATGAGACCCTTGTTTATTAGACAAGCATGGATGATGAGAAATGAAAGCTTTTCCTAACGTCATCCACGATAGGCTTTAACACAGTCCAAAGTGAACCTTTAACATTCGCTTCTGGCTGTGTGGTTCTCTACTCACCACTGATTACTTTTCCTTTTACTTCCCTTTTTATTGACATGCGCACTGCGTTCATTTTGTGCGTTACGATAAAAATGAAGAAATCCCACCACTCCACTAAACTGTGGTAGTCTAAGGCGATTCAGTCATGGACTGTGCGGCTGGTCCCAGTGGAGGTTCGAGACCCCCCTTGGGCATGGGTGTGTGTGTTTGCACTTAGGATAATTTAGGTTAAGCAGTGTGTAAGCTTAGGGTCTGATGACCTTAGCAGTTAAGTCCCATGAGATTACACACACATTTGAATATTTGAACTAAACTCTGCTCCACTCACCGCTCGCAGTCCGTAGCTCACAACTGCGGTCAGTACTACCGACAGCCCGTCGGCTGCAGCACGCCACTGCTTGCGCAAGGCACTGCTGCAGTGACGTCACAGGCTCGCTCAGTGCGGAGCAGTGAGGTCGCGGCCCGTGGGCTGTGTCCCCATGCGTGACTCTGCTGAGCCCGAGGCATACAAGTTGTTTCGCAGCAGCACTGCTCGGCTCTTGGGGTGACGTCAGGGACTCGCTCTGCCCGAGACTGCTGTAGCCCATTGCAGCTGCACGACTCAGCACCGTGCGGCATGTCGGACGTCCATGCGGCTGCCCCCGCTGAACTGGCAGCGCTAGGCAAGGCTTGCACGGCTGTCATGGCTACGGTCCTGGATGGGCCCCGCCTCGATGCCCACCTATGTTGCAAACTGCACAACCAGAGCTCTCTGTCAGCCGGTTGTCACCGCCCGATTGACATCTTACATTCCAACTGCGACATCACTCCAGCAGAGGCTGCATCAATTCCCATGGTCAGCCACGTCCCTGAACTGACTTAACCTTGCTGTACACGATTAGAATGACTACTCATGTAACAGCCAGTATCGTAGTCAAATATATCCTAGGAAAATGTAAGACACAAAGAAAATTTGTCTTTCTTTCTGTTTATGAAATATGTGTGTACCAGAAAGTCCACAAATGTTAATAAGTACATGTAATATGGACCGATAATGAAGAACAGAGAAGCCTTCACATTTTTTCTGCGATCAGCTAGGATATGCCTTCCTGTTTCGTATCGTCCTTTGTTCTTCAGCTTTCGCTATGTATGAATCTATGTTGTTAGCTCATAAGAACCATGAATATACAAAGGTCGTTTGAAAAGTCATTGCAAAAATAAAAACTACTTACATGTTTGGCGAAAACCGTTGTTTATTTTTCAACATAGTCTCCTTTTAGACTTATACACTTCGTCCAATGCTGTTCTAATTTGTTGATCCCTTCCGAATAGTAGGAATTGTCCAAGTCTGCAAAATAGCCAATTGTTGCTACAATCACCTCCTCGTTTGAACGAAATCTTTGTCCCTCCAGCCATTTTTTCAAATTGGGGAACAAATAGTACCCTGAGGGAGCCAGGTGTGGAGAATAAGGGGGTGGGGGATGTGAAACCAGTTGGAATCCTATTTCCATTAATTTTGCTACCACAACTGCTGAGGTGTGTGCTGGTGCATTGTCGTGATCGAAAACGACGGTCCAATAACGATGAATAATATTCACCTGTATTAGTTTTATCCTTTTCCAGATAGTCGATGAGGATTATCCCTTGCGAATCCCAAAAAACAGTCGCCATAACCTTTCGGGCCGAAGGAATGGTATACGGGTTTTTTGGTGCAGATTCTCCGTTCGTAACCCATTGTTTACATTATGGTTGGGTCTCAGGAGTATAGTAATGTATCCATGATTCATCCACAGTGACGAAACGACGCTCAAAGTCCTGCGGATTCTTCTGAACAGCTGCAAACCATCCTTGCAACACTTCGCTCAATTCCGTTTTTGGTCAAGCGTCAGCAATCGCGGAACGCATCTTCCGGATAGCTTTCTCATGCCCAAATGTTCCTGCAAAATATTATGTACCCGTTCATTCGAGATGCCCACAGCACTACCAGTCTCACGCACCTCAACTCTTCTGTCATCCTTCACCATATCATGGAATTTATCAATGATTTCTGGAGTCATAAGCTCCACAGGGCGTCCAGAACGTTCAGCATCACTTGTGCCCATATGGCCACTCCTAAAATTTTGAAATCACTCATAAACTGTTCTAATCGAAGGCGCTGAGTCACCGTAATGTTTATTAAGCTTCTCTTTAGTCTCCTGGGGCTTTTTGCCATTCGTAAAGTAAAGTTTAATCACCACACGAAATTCTTTTTCGACCATTTTTTGACAATCACTCGACTTCCTTGACTCACACGAATACCAAACACAAAGAAATAAACCAATATGACTGAAACTTGGTGTGCGTTCTTTCCAAAGATTCTACTAACTAAACATTAGACGATAGGCGCCGTTGGTGGTATCTCTCGGACTTTGCACAGACTTCTCAAACGCCTCTCGTATTTAAGTATATTTAAATTAATACCTTTCAGAAGTATTAATTTAACAAATTACACATATCTCTGTGTGTTAATGTCTTTCTCAGCTCTTAGTATACAGCTATTCGTAAAAGAAATGCAAAACTGCTGACGTGGAGCCCGTCCGCCATTGGTATGATCCAAATACTTATTAGCAATTTATCAGATCTTTTATGGTGCACCTGAGAACCTACAGTCTTTCAGAAACGAAGTCCGATAGTCAATTAACTATACAGCATAATTCGATTGACCGATCGCGTTATGCACTTGTCTTATGAAAATTACATTGGAGCCTCATCTGTAACTTCGCATTTCTCTCGAACACCAACCTGGAGTAATAGGAAATCACAACAGGAATCGACAAGCACTGCTCGGTTAATTTGAATTGGCATTAATGAGCTGAATACCTGCTGGTAAGTACTTGGTGATCACGACTATTTTCTTTACATTCTCTATCTTCCTTCCACCTTCGCAAGCAGACAATGTAACAGTTACAGCTCACAACTTTCACTCGCTCATCCACCTTCGAGAGAGGTTGTTCCTATTGTTGAATAGGGACCACTTATACTGTGGTCACTGTGTATAGTTGCAGTTTGACGTCATACCAGAGACACTTCTGTTTACAAGAACAAAATAACACAAGAACCGCTTCCTCAGTTCGTTGCATTGACTAGTAGTGTGAGATAAATAGTTTCCTCATACGAGAATGAGCAGCGCCGTTAATTTGGAGCAATATAGAAACGCCTTTTGCCATGTCAACAGCCGAGAGCGCTGAATCACACGAGATCTACCTTACTCGTGAGTTCTCCCAGTAAATAACTTGCAAAATTGTGAACCAGAATCCCACCTCTGCCTCCCGCCCCTTTCCCCAATGTTGTTGTTGCGCTCTTCAGTCTGAAGACTGGTTTGATGCAGCTGTCCAAGTTAGTCTATTCTGTGCAAACCTCTTCAGCGCTGCACAGTTAATGCAATGTACATCAGTTTGAACCTGCTAACTGTATTCAAGACTATTTTCTCCCTCTACAACCTTAACACCCTTTCACCTGTCTAACACCTACATATACACACTTCTCTCCATTACTCCATTACAAAACTGACAACTCCTTGATGCCTCAGGACTTGCCCTATGAAACGATGTTGCGCCATAAGTTTCTTGTTTTCCCTATTCATAATGCTTATGTCTCTGTGTGTGTGTTTATATTTCTCTCTCTCTCTCTCTCTCTCTCTCTCTCTGTGTGTGTGTGTGTGTGTTTATATTTCTCTCTCTCTCTCTCTGTGTGTGTGTAGGAAGGCTGTGGCCAACTGCTACATTCTATTAATTGTGTCTGTCTGTAACGTGATGTGTCTTCTTTATGGTAATTAGCAGTCTTTCTTTTCTTCCATTTTTGATGAATTTGTTTTTAAAATTTAATCTAAAAGAAACTGATTTCTTCCTTCAGGCGGGTTCTTTTAATTAAAATTTTATGGTTAACTGATTATCAATCATTTTCATATTCATCTAAGATTTATGATTCTTATGATATTTTATTTATCTTATATTCGGTTAAAATTTACATTTTAATGATACTATTTATTTTTGTTGATAAGATTCGGTTTTTTATTTAATTTTTGCCAAAATAAAAATTCTACGCTCCAAATTGATCTGGAACTTAGTTGATTATAGATAGAATCTACTATTTCTGTGATATATATTCCAGAAAATTAGGGCGTTTCAGTGACCTACCAATAGTCTATGCTCATGTTTCTGTTTACCTTCACAACTGGAAGAAGAAAGGAATGGAAGGATAGTGGTATCAGTGGTACCCCCCGACACGGACCGAAATGTGATTGCAGAGTGTATATATGAATATTTTTCATAACATGGTTGGAAAGACGCTGAAACAGCAAGTCCTTCGAAAATCCTTTTTCGTAAAGTGTCCACACATGCGAAACAAAAACTGAGTTGGAATATAATCCTGGATTACAGTTATAGTCAGTGGCAAAGTATTTACTTTCTGTGACAGAGAAAAAGAAGCTGTTGTACATTTCTACGTCTGTGCATCGTCATCCGTCAGTGGTTGGAAACTGACATTCCGTCATTCCCAGGGAATGATGCCTCCATCTCGCAGATCACAAAGTAAACAAATTTGCTCACTGGTCTGTGGAACGTGTGACCAAATCGCGTCTGCAGACAGCGTGGGGATTGCGTGCTGACCGTTAACGTTTTCACTGGCGCAGCGTTCCAAGGCCTCCGCTCATTTTGCCGTAAAAACTCGGTGCTTGCCGAAGGTACTGCTGTTGTCTTCCGGAGAAAAGTGTCATAAAAGCATGGGATTCTGCATCCAGTACCTATACTGCGTATTTGCTTTGAAAATTAAGTGGGTTCGCATCAGATGCAGGGTGGTGGCAGTTGTCGATATCAGATGCTAGCACACAAGATAAGCCTGTTTTAGTCTGGCTATATCGTCTAAATATCGTCAAAATACCACAATACAGTCAAGTTCGGATCTTCTACAGGGTGTTTCGCTATGTTTTGACGATTTCAAATTTGAATACCGCACACTAATAACAAGATTCAGCGATGGTAACACCGTCTATTAGTTGTGTGAAGTGTCAAGTTTCATCCCAGATACTGATCAGTAATCATGTCGAAAGAGTCGAAGCACATCGTGCATGCGCAGTGGTGTGCTATTTTCGCTTAAGGCGAATCTGTCGTGCGCGTGCAACGTGCGTTTTTTCGGCATTTCAAGACTCACCCGAGGTATCTAATCCTTGCTCGTAGAACAATACTGAGTTAGGTAAGAAACTTCTGTACAACTGCCAGTGCATTGGGTCGAAAGTCAAATGGCCCTTGAAAAACCATCGGAACAGCCGAGAACGTAGAATGTTTGCGCCGGCCAGGGTGGCCGAGCGGTTCTAGGCGCTTCAGTCTGGAACCGCGTGACCGATACGGTCGCAGGTTCGAATCCTGCCTCGGGCATGGATGTGTGTGATGTCCTTAGGTTAGTTAGGTTTAAGTAGTTTTAAGTTCTAGTGGACTGATGACCTCAGATGTTAAGTCCCATAGTGCTCAGAGCCATTTGATCCATAGAATGTTTGCGTAGCAGATTACAAGCAAACCCTCGTCATTAGTTAGGGATACTTTTTTTCAAAACGACGGTGCGACATGCCACACATTCGAGATGACCTTGCAAATTCTCTGTGAAGTGTTTGGTAATCACAAAATTTCCAAACGCGCTTGTATCGAATGGCCGTCCCGATTGCGCGATTTAACCGTGCCATGCTTGACCTACGGTGTTATTTGAAGACGAGAGCCTACTCCGACAGGCCGAGAAGCTTGCAACAGTACAAATATCGAATTCACGATGAAATTTCCAGAATTTCTCCAGCAGTTACGAAAGATGTGTTCAAAAGTTGTGTGAAACGCCTCGAGTATTGTGTAGCAGCCAATGGTCGCCATTTATCCGATGTAGTATTTCATAAATAAACTTTAATAAATGTTGTAACTCGTGTAAGATTTTCAACCTTGTTTCGAGATTATTTTGTGTGTTATTTAAATTTGAAACCGTCAAAGCATTGTGAAACATCCTGTATTTCAGTTTCGTCTACTTTCAGTAAATCTGTCGTCAGACTAACGTCAACCGGACGTTCTCCATACCTCTCTGTCCTGAGCGTCATCCTTCATTTTCTTTTAACTTCTTCCTCTCTTCCCATATATTAGTATTCCAAAGGTTTTTCCTCCTCACTCTGTCTTTCCTTCTGCTTTCTCCGCCATGATTCTCTGTAGTAGACAATACCTACGCAGTATGCGTCCCATCCAAAATGTTTTCCTCTTCTGTGTTATCCTCATAAAGTTCACTTCCTCTCCTACCTTGCTCAGCACCTCGTTGCTCGTTCTACAGATCTATTTCACTTCATCCATTCTTCTCCATAATTACGTATCAATACATTCTAAATATCTTTGTTGTTTCTGTCTGACTATCCAAGTTTCACAGCCATATAACAGATTCCACAGAAAACATCTGGCGAATCTCTTGCTAAATGTAGTGGGTATGATTCTGTTGTCAGCAAATCTCTCACTCCCCCGAAAGCAATCTTTCCCAGGGAGATTCTGTGTTTCACGCTCTCTGTACGACTTCCACTGCATATACTGGAATAAGTGAACCGGTTCTAATCTCATTCCACCTACTGATATATTAATCGTCCGTATCCTTTTACGATTCTTATCACTTTGGTCTTGCCAACATTCAGCTTCATACCAAACTCTTTACTCTCACTAACAATGCTCTTCATCATTACTTGGAGCTCTTCCTCCGTTTCTGCCAGCACAGTCATATCAGCAGCGTACTGGGTTTTTATTATTTATCTTCCTAATAAAAGTCCTTTTGACTTTTCCAAGGCGTTATTTATTAGCTCTTGACCATGTAGTGTTGGTGAAATATAGTTACATTGACTCACACCTCTTCAGTATCATCTTCATCTATTCCAGCTACCGCCTCTGTCCCACATAGAGTTGGTGTATCATTTTCTGTCGTTCCAATCTATAACAGTGTCTTTCAAAGTCTTGTACAGCATACACTAGTAAATTTTGTCAAATGCTTTTTCCTAGTCGACAAAACAAATATTAATTTCTGTATTCATTTCCAAACATCTTTCTTCCATCATTAACAGACACCAAATTGCATCGCTAGACCCTCTTCCTTTTATACATCCGAACTGATCTTCTCCTATATTCCCCTCTCGTTTCCTTTTTCTCTCTGCACTGTGCTAGTCACAGCCTTGGTTACATTGCACTTACACTGAAGAGCGAAAGAAACTGGCACACCTGCCTAATATCGTGTAGGGCCCCCGCGAGCACGCAGAAATAGCGCAACACGACGTACCATGCACTCGACAATTGTCTGAAGTAGTGCTGGAGGGAACTGACACCATGAACCCTACAGGGCTGTCTATAAATCCATAAGATTGCGAGGGGTGGAGAACTCTTCTGAACAGCATGTTGCAAGGCATCCTAGATATGCTAAATAATGTTCGTGACTGAGGAGTTTGGTGGCCAGCGGAAGTGTTTACACTCAGAGGAATGTTCCTGGAGCCACTCTGTAGCAATTCTGGAAGTATGGGGTGTCGCATTGTCCTGCTGGAAGGGCCCAAGTCCGTCGGAATGCACAATGGACATGAATGGATGCAGGTGATCAGACAGGATTCCTACGTATGTGTCACCTGGCAGAGTCGTATCTAGACGTATCAGGGGTCTCATGTCACACGCCCCACACCATTACAGGGCTTCCACCAACTTCATCAGTCCCCTGCTGACATGCAGGGTCCATGAATTCATGAGGTTGTCTCCATATCCGTACATGTTTATCCCCACGATACAATTTTACGCGAGACTCGTCCGACCGGGCAACGTATTTCGAGTGATCAACAGTCCAATGTCGGTGCTGACGGGCCAAGGCGAGGCTCAAGGCTTTCTGTCGTGCAGTCATCAAGGTTACACGAGTGGACCTTGGCTCCAAAAGCCATATCGATGATGTTTCGGTGAATGGTTCACACGCTGACACTTGATGGCCCAGCATTGAAATGTGCAGACACTTGTCTTCTACAGGAGTTCCCAACCGCATCGCCGTATTCTATTTGATTGCATATCTCTGTATTTGAGTACGCTTGCCTGTACCAGTTTCTGTCGCGCTTCAGTGTAAAACTAATTGTCCTTTAATCTGAATACTGATAGGCATTCCGTTTGTTTGAAAAAGAAACCATGATGGTCGTAAGGAGATCTTCATGCCAGCTACCTTTGTCATATATTCTACTGATCAGATTTGTGATTCTAGTTATAGAATTATTCCCTAAGGCATTCTGTGCCTCAGATTATATTTTATCACATCCTTTTCCTTTCCTTAATAACTTGGATCGCTTTCTCCACCTCTCATTTTACTGTTATTGGTCCCCAGCAATTTTCGTCACAGTCTTCTTCATCCTCTCCCATTCTTCATGATCAGCAATAGAATCATATCGATCTTCGGTGTGTGGTTTCTATACACATTTGTTTCCTGCAGTATTCGTTGTTACCTTTCCCTGCTTGTTTAGCATTTCTTGTTTGCTAATTTTTCGCGCTATTTTCATTGTTATACACTTTGAAGGTCTGTATATTTGAGCAACGTTTCCTTCTCTTTCTAATTTTATACTTCCCCACATTGATTTTACATCCAATCTTCTCATGCTTTGTCAGTAGTCCTGCTCAGCTTCTTTGCCTTAAGTTTCCAGCATTGCATCTCAGACACATAACTTATTCGGACTCATCTTTCCCATATTTTCTCCCATACTAGTGGTAAATCGAACGGCTTCTTCATTTTTCAGTTTCGCTAGACTCCTCTTCTTCACAAGTTGTTTCTTTTTAATGCGTTTCAGTCTCGTTCTTATGTCTGCTGCAAGGAAGTTGTGACCTCTATTGGCATCTGCTCCAGGGAAAGTCTCTACATCTACATCTACATTTATAATCCGCAAGCCACCCAACGGTGTGTGGCGGAGGGCACTTTACGTGCCACTGTCATTTCCTCCCTTTCCTGTTCCAGTCGCATATGGTTCACGGGAAGAACGACTGTCTGAAAGCCTCCGTGCGCGCTCTAATCTCTCTAATTTTACATTCGTGATCTCCTCGGGAGGTATAAGTAGGGGGAAGCAATATATTCGATACCTCATCCAGAAACGCACCCTCTCGAAACCTGGCGAGCAATCTACACCGCGATGCAGAGCGCCTCTCTTGCAGAGTCTGCCACTTGAGTTTATTAAACATCTCCGTAACGCTATCACGGTTACCAAATAACCCTGTGACGAAACGCGCCGCTCTTCTTTGGATCTTCTCTATCTCCTCCGTCAAACCGATCTGGTACGGATCCCACACTGATGAGCAATACTCAAGTATAGGTCGAACGAGTGTTTTGTAAGCCACCTCCTTTGTTGATGGACTACATTTTCTAAGCACTGTCCCAATGAATCTCAACTTGGTACCCGCCTTACCAACAATTAATTTTATACGATCATTCCACTTCAAATCGTTCCGCACGCATACTCCCAGATATTTTACAGAAGTAACTGCTACCAGTATTTGTTCCGCTATCATATAATCATACAATAAAGGATCCTTCTTTCTATGTATTTGCAATACATTACATTTTTTTAAGACATCCTGGTGCTGTTTTTAAATTTTTGATTGGTTAATATGTGATCTATCTGGTACCTGGCTATATCACTAGGACTATTCCATGTATACCGTCTTCGTTTATGATTCCTGAACTGGGATCTGGCTGTGAGCACATCACTCTGGAATATTTCTTCTCAGAAACATACATTCAGTGAAGGGTTTTGTCCAATGTGAATCGGAATACCACAATTGTCTTGAATGCGGTGGTTTCACATTGCCTTCCGCATCCTATGCCGTTGACCTCCAATACATTCTTCCTTATTTAAAATGATTTCTCATTTCAAGGGTATGAAGGTGCCCTGAACTTTTTAAGAGCCAAGAAAATTTTTCTTACTTTATGTCTATGAAATATGAAATGTATGGACCAGAGAGCCCACAAATTTTAAGAAGCACTTGTAATACTTTCTATGATAGTAAAGGAATACTTCACATTTTTTCTGTGCCTAGCAAGGAGATGCCTTGCTGTTTCGTGTCGTCTCCTGTTCTTCAACTTTCGCTATGTAAGCATCTATCTTGTTAGATCTTAAGAACCATGACTACATTTACGTTTTCTTAAATTCACATCTTTAAGATGTATTTATTTAATACCCCAACATATACATTTTCATTAATCTCTTGTAATTAGCACCTTTGTTTACAGCTATTCGTAAAAAAAATGCAAAAGTGCTGACGTGGAGCCCATCCGCCGTTGGCGTTATCCAGATACTGATTAGCAAATTGTCATATATTTTATCGTGCACCAATGAACCTTCAGTCTCTAAGAAACGAAGTAGACACTCGAGTAACCATACAGAATAACGCAATTGACCGATCGCGATATGCACACATCTTTCCAAAATTGCGTTGTGGCCACATCTGTAACTTTGCGTCTGGAGATATAGGAAATCACAACAGGAATGCTGAGGAGGCAATGGCTGTTGCACTCTCGGTTCAAAAGAGAACGCGCAAATGACAGACAAATGTTCATAGAAATTCGTGTGTCTGTAAAAAGATCGATGCGCGGAGCTAACAATAACTACCGCCGTCATACCGAAGAAAAGATCTGGTCCAGAACCCGAGAATGATCTAGTCCAATGTAAAATCGCTAGTAGGAGCTATGGCATCCATCCAGACACCCGTTGACCAGTCTGTTGTGGCTGTTGAAGATAGCAAAACGAAAGCCGAAGGTTTAAATTCGGCACGAAATCGTTCACGCACGAAAATCGGCCAAACATTCCGTCGTTTGATCACAGCAAAGAGACCCGTATGGACGACATGGTAATAAGAATTCCTGACGTAGAGAAACAAATGAAAGCGTTGAAAAGAAGTAAGTCGCCAGGTCCGGACGGAATTCCAATTCGGTTTTTCAAAGAGTACTCTACGGCACTGGCCCCTTACTTAGCTTACATTTATCGTGAATCTCTCAACCAGCACAAAGTGCCAAGCGACTTGAAAGAAACGCATGTGTCCTCTGTACAAGAAGGGTAAAAGAACGGAACTGCAAAATCCTATTGATTTGCTGCAGAAATCTAGGACATATACTGAGTTCGAATACAATAAATTTCCTAGAGACCGAAAAGCATATGTCCACCAATCATCAGGGTTTTAGAAAGCCTCACTCGTGTGAAACTCAGCTTGCTCTTTTCTCACATCATATACTGTGAACTATGAAAGGAGGGAAACAGGCATATTCCATATTTCTAGATTTGCGGAATGCATTTGACACGGTATCTCACTGAAGACTATTAATGACAGAAGTCAGTATGTTGTCCTCGACAGCGAATGTTCATCTGAGACAAGGGTATCATCAGTAATGCCCCAGGGAATTGTGTTAGTACCGTAGTTATTTTATACATATGGTGGACGGGGTAAGCAGCAGTCTATGGCTGTTTGCCGATGATGCTGTGGTATATGGGAAGGAGTCGTCGTTGAGTGACTCTAGGAGGCTGCAATACGACTTAGAAAAAATATCTAGTTGGTGTGATGAATAGCTGCTAACCCTAAATATAGAAAAATTAAGTTAATTCAGATGAGTTGTAAAAACAAACGCATAATGTTTGAGTACAGTATCAGCAGGCGCTGTTTGACACAATAACGTCGATTAAATATCTAGGAGTGACTTGCAAAGAAGTATGAAATGGAAAGAGCACATAAATACTGTAGTAGGGAATGCGAATGGTCGACTTCGGTTTATTGGGAGAATACCGCAAATAGGACGTTGGTACGACCTATTCTTAAGTACTGCTCGAGTGTTTGGGATCTGTACGAGGTCGGTTTAATGGAAGACACCGAAACCATTCAGAGGCGGGCTAATATAGATTTTTTACCGGTAGGTTCGAAACACCCAAGTGTTACGGAGATGCTTCGGGGACGCAAGTGAGAATCGCTGGACAGAAAGCGACGTTCTTTTCGAGGAGCACTTCTGAGAAAACTTAGAGAACCAGAATTCGAGGCTGACTGAAGAACGATTCCACTGCTGCCAACGTACATTTCGCGTAAGGACAACGAAGATCAGATTAAAGACATTAGGACTCGAGCGGAGGCATATAGATCGTCGTTTTTCTCTTGTTGTGTTTGCAAGTGGACCAGAAAAGGAAATGACCAGTAATCGTACAGGGTACCCTCCTCACGCACTAGACCCTTGCTTGCGGATTATGTGTGTAGATTTAAAATCAACAAGCAATACTTGGCTAATTCAGTTAACATTGCTGTGTTTACTTCCTGCTGGGAAGTGGAAGGTGATTACAACTAGCAGTACGGAAATACTTGAGGTAAGAGAAGAATTAGTATTGCGCTTCATTGCTAAAATTACCGAGTGCTAGGCTGCTTTTCTTACGGTTTTATTCAGAAATTCAGCAGTACATTATTCTTCCTACCTTAGGTGGCTACATATTTTCACATTATACAGTTTACAGCTAATAACAGTGAACGCAACAATACGCATTTTAGCTGACGTAAGAAGTACGACTTTTACCCATCTCGCGCATAACAGCGTGTTCCATTATTGAAGCAAAAGGCAGTTGTGCTTTAGCCATCCTTCAACGATAGTATTAATATTTTTCGCTGCGAGTTAACGCTATTTAAAGCAAAAAACGCTTCACTGCATTTTGTTAATTGCATAAAAATGAAATCGCTGGAATCTTCGTGAAGTTGAGGAAACAACCAATGTTGCAACACGTTTAGGTATGACATTCCAATCAGTTTCCTCTGCAAAAAAGAAAGTTCCATAAACCGTATGAACAGAAACGGCACAAAACACATTCAATTTCGGCGAGTCTCTCTCGGGTTGGACGACGACGAGGCCAGGATTATGGACCCCAAATTCTGACGCTATGGTGATTTACTTTACCATATAGATGAAACGTCGATTGCTCCGAAAAGATGAGCCGTTCGGAAAAAGTGTCCTCTGCCATGTGCTGGAGAACTGAGATGCAAAATCTGTACCTCCCCTTACGGTCGCCGGGATGCAGTTGCTGCAGCAACTGTAACTTGGAAGGCTTCATATGCAGGCGTCGTTTCAGAACACGTTGTTTGAGGAAGTTGAAGTTCCCGACCAGCACGTCTTGTAGGCTTGCGGGGGCTCCGTGTAAACGCATCTCGGATGCTCTCGACATTTTCATCAGATCTGGGTATCCGACCAGTGCTCTTCCCATTGCATATACAACCATCTTCCAAGAATTTCGTGTACCAGTCATAAGTCTGCTTGTGCAGAGGCGGCCTCTTGCTGAATCGACGGCGGAATGCACGTTGCACTTCAACAATGAATTGACTTCACGCAAATTCCAACACACAAAGTGATTTCTCTTGTGATGTAGTCACCACGTTGCTACAAACAGCACTGCAGCTGTGCCACACGTGGAACCTTCCTCATCCAGTGACATGCGCAATATGTTTCTAACTTTTAGGGGCACTACTGCTGAGACATGAGACAGAGGCGGGGGGGGGGGGGGGGGGGCACTACTGCACATCGCTTCTTTTTTCGAACACCTTTTGTAAATGTGATAAGTTGTAAACGTAGAAGTTAGAAAATTATTGCCCTCTCTGCAACCAAGCAAAAGCTGTTCTTATTTTGTGTTTCTTCCTTTTTACCCTTCTTTTTTTTTGTTTAAAGACTTTATTTAGTAGATTAAACGTAGGTTATTTACAGGTAACGTGACAATTTGGAAGCTTGTACTCTCTTAGTTGTGAGGCAATGAGCTAGCTTTTTGTTGTGCAGTACTTTGCAATAAACCAGCGGAGACCGCGAGACTTGTAAATGAAATAATAAATATTACTCAGAACAGACATATAATTGTCCAACGAAATAAAAAAGTACTTCTGCCACACGAAAAATTCGAACATACAGCCTCTTGCGCCATAGTAATACACGCAGGCTCGGAGCCACACCGATGCCAATGTTTTACTTGGTGCAATGTGCAGGCACTCTAACGGCGAGATTTGGATCGACAAGCACAACCATTGCACATGCGGTGAGGTACATCATCTGCGGACGTCACGTGTTCAATATTTGTCGTCAACTTTTCGGGTGTTTCCGACATTTGCGGCCCCATGTGTCTCGTGTTTAGTTACTTGTCTCAGCGTCATCTACGTCGCTTCGTGAGTTTTTAGAATGCTAGTAAGACTCACAGATATACAGGGTGTAATAATCAAGGGATCACCAATTTAGTATTGGAGGGCAGCGTGGAATGTAAAAATCGTGGATGGAGACCAAGAGATGAATACACTAAGCACATTCAGAAGGAGGTAGGCTGCAGTACGTACTGGGAGATGAAGAAGCTTGCACAGGATAGAGTAGCATGGAGAACTGCATCAAACCAGTCTCAGGACTGAAGACCACAACAACAGCAACAGTAACCCATGTGCTTGCAACGGTCGTACTGATGGCTGGAACAGTTGATGTTACCTATAATCAAGCAATGATATACGTTGCATTGCAAAGGAAACATGTAAAACATAACACTGGCGGTGCACAACGTAACCAGACGTCAGGAAGTGAGCATGTTCCCCATGAGCCTAATGTTCAGTCGTTTAAAAATTCAAAATTATTTTGAAAACCAGTGTACATAAATCAAACGTACGCAAAAACCCTGCAATAAACGAAAATGTTTCCATCAATATATACGACGGAGAAAGGATGTTAATGTTCGAAAAGAGTTTCAGCATACTTTTTCACTCATTTGTCTCCGATAGAGTTACTACAATTAAAAAGATCATCAACATGTCTGTAGCTAAAAGTGATCGACTTGCGCTGAGTAAAGAATCAGTATAACAAAAATTTCTCTCAGAAGCAGACAAAATGCATGTATACACAATACTTCACCGGCGACTTCCTGAAGAGAAGGAAACTTTTGGCCGCTCGTTTTCCAGTAAGAAGCCACATTTACTTCCATTTTGCAGTTCTGATTTAAATATCTTTCCAACACGTCTATTGGAGCAATACTATCATCGACATCTGCCCATAAAGGAAACTTCTTTACTTTCTCTGATAATTGAGTTCTTGTGGAATTTGATGAATGAATTCCCTTTTCGTGGCTTATCCGATGGTAAAAGTACAAAAGCTCTTTAATACATCATTTTGCAAACAGCACCAGTGTGATCCCCGCTCTAAATATGAAAGTTTATTGAAACTAAAACCAGAGGTCATGTTGTTGAAGGTATTTAAACTATTTTATTCAGTTTCAGGGCTCCGCCAAGGTCTCTCACAGATTCGATTGGTCAATCTCACAAAGTATTCTGCTTTAAGGGAAGGAACATCGACTCTGAACGTATGAGGCTTGAACTTATTTCTATGACCGACCTCGGGAGTCGTCAGTTCTCTTTGGAACTGGCCACTCATGAGTTATTACCATAGCAATAAATGGATTCTACATCTTACCTCTGCCATTACTTTACGCCTCCTACCTTCAGATATTATTTTTAAATGACGAATGGTGGCGAGAGGAAAGTTGCTACCTCACAGAATCTCTGGACAAACAGCTCTTCAAGTAAGTATAATTTGAAGCGTTTATATAAAAGCCCGATTTCAGAAGTTTCTCTGTCCTCGGGCGCCTGACTCAATTACTTTAACATTGTCATCGTCCATGTCTACAGAAGGTGCAGTGTAGGTGATTTCTCCAGTTCTAATTCCTTGGACGCCGCTTTGAAGAGCTACAAAAACCCTTATGTTTTAAAAGCTATAAAATAAACGATTGCGTATAAGAATTACAGTAATAGAATAGCATACATACCATGAAAAGTTCGTTCATCAGCGTGATACCAGTTCCTTCAGTTCAGGCTATTTCTCCCTTCTCAGAGAGCTTTTCACACGAAGACATTCTAACATTGTCAGGTGCTTAGTCCAGCGAGTACCGTTAGACTGGCTCAGTGATCTATCAAGAGCATTAAGAAGACCACTTTTCTATACGTAAGTGACGCGTTCTTTCGCCGCAGTCAAAAGGTCATGAAGTTATGGACAATTGCCGCATATATAATCCGCATTAAATTTATTTAGTAGCACTGTATTTAGCATATAGCAGGAACAATTCAATCGTGAATAATGGCGCAGTGCAGCGACAATGTTGGTACCTTGATCAGTGGGACAATTGACGCATGTATACTGGGCATTAAAATCATTGGATACCAAGGGACAGCCGGCCGGAGTGGCAGTGCGGTTCAAGGCACTACAGTCTGGAACCGAACGAGCGCTATGGTCGCAGGTTCGAATCCTGCCTAAGGCATGGATGTGTGTGATGTCCTTAGGTTAGTTAGGTTTAATTAGTTCTAAGTTCTAGGCGACTGATGACCTCAGAAGTTAAGTCCCATAGTGCTCAGAGCCCTTTTACCAAGGGACATAAATCATGTAACAAATTCTCTTAGAATTTTACCGCCTGTTTTTTGGTTCATCTGGAAACTGGGTTGTAAAGATAATGCGAGATCTAAGAGTCCAAACAATAAAACAGGAGACTGTGCATGTCAGATAATTGTTTCTTCTCGCGCTCATGCTGAATGTCCACATGTCGGTAGTTGCAGAGTATGCGCCTTCTGTTATATGAGCAATTACCTCAGGCATAATTATATGTTGTAGGCTTTTAACGCTTTCTGCCATGTACTGCGACACAGTTGTGGGGTGAGATATAATGGCTCTACTCACTGATCATAGCCCATAGATCGCAACTGCGGTCAGTACTTCCAACAGTCCGTAGGCTGCAGGACACCAGTGCTTGCACACGACACTGTCGCAGTAACGTCACCAGCTCGCTCAGTGTGGAGCAGTGAGGGCGCGGCCCGTGGCCTGCGTCTCCATGCGCAACTCTGCTGAGGCCATGGCATACTGGTTCTTTCGCAACAGCACTGCTCGGCCCTTGGGGTGACGTCAGGGACTCGCTCGGCCTGAAACTGCTGTAGTCCAGTGCGGCCGCAGCTCTCGGCCGGGCCTCTGTGCACGACTCTGCACCCTAATGCCCGTCTGAACTCGATGCGGCTGTCCCGGCTGAACCGGCAGCGTGAGGCAAGGGTCACACGTCTGTCATGGCAACGGTCCTGGACGGATCCCCAGCTCTGCTACAAAGTGCACAACCAGAGCTCGCGCTCAGCCGGTTGTTACCGACCGATTGACATCATACAAGCCAACTGCGACATCACTTCAGCAGTGGCTGCATCAGTTCCCCACAGGCAGACACGTCCCTGAACTGACTTAACCTCTTAACCTCAGAACAATGAGTCCTCTGATATTTTTAGTTATTCTATCTTGTACAAGTATCTCCTGTGCCAATGACAATGATTTGTGAAACTGCTTATTGACAACATATCAAATTGAGTATTGTTTTTTCTAGTATACACCAATCCCGTAATTTTGTTGTACTTACGACTTGAATGACTACTCATGTAACAGCCAGTATAGTAGAAAATTTAAGACACCAAGGAAAATTTTCTTTCTTTATGTTTATGAAATACATGTATACCAGAAAACCACAGATGTTAGTAAGTACATGAAATTCTTTCTACGACAATGAAGAACAGAGAAGGCTTCACATTTTGTCTGCGATCAGCTAGGAGATGCCTTCCTGTTTCGTATCGCCCTTTGTTCTTCAGCTTTCGCTATGTATGCATCTATCTCGTTAGCTCTTAAGAACTATGAATACACGACGGGCTTTTGAAAAGTCCGTGCAAAAATAAAAGCTGCTTACATGTTTGCTGTAAACCTTTTATATTTTTCAACATAGTCTGCTTTTAGACTTATACACTTCGTCCGACCATGTTCTAATTTATTGATCCCTTCCGAATAATAGAAATTGTCCGAGTCTGCAAAATAGCTAATAGTTGCTGCAATCACCTCCTCGTTTGAATACAATCTTTGCCCTACCAGACATCTCTTCAAATTGGGGAACAAATAGTAGTCCGAGGGAGCCAAGTCTGGGGAATAGGGGTGGGGGGGGGGGCGGATGTGAAACGAGTTGGAATTATATTCTCATTAATTTTACGATCACAATTGCTGAGGTGTGGGCTGGTGATTTGTCGTGATGGGAAATGATGGTCCAGTAACAATGAATAACATTCACCCGTAATAGTTTTAACATTTTCCAGATAGTCGATGAGGATTATCCCTTGCGAATCCCAAAAGACAGTCGTCATAACCTTTCTGGCTGAAGGAATGGTCTTCGTTCTTTTTGGTGCAGATACTCCCTTGGTAACCCATTGTTTAGATTGTTGTTTGGTTTCAGGAGTGTAGTAATGTATCCATGTTTCATCCACAGTGACGAAACGACGCTCAAATTCCTGCGGATTCCTCTGAAGAGCTGCAAACCATCCTTGCAAGACTTCGCACAATTCCGTTTTTGGTCAAGCATGAGCAACCGCGGAACGCATCTTGCGGATACCATTATCGTGTCAAAATATTCATGCAAAACTTTACATACCTGTTCATTCGAGATAATCACAGCACTAGCAATCTAATGCATCTTAACTCTTCTCTCGGCCATCACCATATCATCGATTTTATGAATGATTTCAGGAGTCGTAACCTCCACTGGGCGTCCAGGACGTTCAGCATCACTTGTGCCCATACGGCCATTCCTGAAATTTTGAAATCACTCATAAACTGTTCTAATCGAAGACGCAGAGTCACAGTAATGTTTATCAAGCTTCTCTTTAGTCACCTGGGACGTTTTGCCAATCGTACAGTAAAGTTTAATCAACACACGAAATACTTTTTCCTCCTTGTTTTGACAATCACATGACTTCCTTGATTCACACAAATGCCAAAGAATTAGTCCAATATGACTGAAACTTGGTGTGCGTTCTTTCCAAAGATGCTAGTAACTAAACAAGACCTCGATAGGCGCCAGTGGTTCCATCTCTCGGACTTTGCACAGACTTTTCAACCGACCCTCGTATTTAAGTATATTTAAATTAACACCTTTCATATGTCTTAAGTTAACAAACTAAACATTGTATTAATGTCTTTATCAGCTTTGTATACAGCTATTCGTAAAAGAAATGCAAAACCGCTCACGTGG
Source organism: Schistocerca serialis cubense (assembly GCF_023864345.2). Lineage (NCBI taxonomy): Eukaryota > Metazoa > Arthropoda > Insecta > Orthoptera > Acrididae > Schistocerca > Schistocerca serialis. Next base: position 546,381,364 of record NC_064640.1, on the reverse strand, counting down.
AGCCCGTCCGAGATTGGTGGGATAAAAATACTGATTAGCAATTTATCAGATCTCTTATGGTGCACCAAAGAACCTACAGTCTTTCAGAAACGAAGTCCGATACTCAATTAACTATACAGCATAATACGATTGATCGATCGCGTTATGCACTTGCCTTAGGAAAATTACATTGGAGCAACATCAGTTACTTTGCGTTTCTCTCGAACACAGACCTGGAGTAATAGGATATCACAACAGGGATCAACAAGCACTGCTCCGTAAATTTCAATTGACATTACTGAGCTGACTACCTGCTGGGAAGTGGTAGGTTAACAGGACTATCTTCTTTACATTCTCTATGTTCCTTCCACCTTCGCAATCAGGCAAGGTAACAGTTACTGCTCACAACTTCAACTCGCTCATCCACCTACCAGAGAGGTTGTTGGTATTTTTGGGTAGGGACCACTTTTACTGTGGTCACTCCATGTGTGGTTGCAGTTTAACGTCATACCAGAGACTCATCTGTTTACAACAACAAAATACTACAAGAACACCTACATCAGTTCCTTGCATCGGCCAATAGTGTGAGATAAATACCTTTTCTCATACGAGAACGAGCAGCGTCGGTAATTTGGAGCAATATAGGAACGTCTTTTGCCATGTCAACAGCCGAGGGCGCTGAATCACAGTAGTTCTACTTTACTCATGAGTTCTCCCAGTAAAGAACTTCTAAAATTGTGGACCAGAAGCCTACCTCTCCCTCCTACCCACTTGCTCAATGTTGTTGTTGTGGTCTTCAGTCTGAAGACTAGTTCGATGTAGCTGCCCAAGCTAGTCTATTCTGAGCAAGCCTCTTCATCTCGGCACAGCTAATGCAATGTGCATCAGTTTGAACCTGCTAACTATGTTCAAGACTTTGTCTCCCTCTATAGTTTTAACACTCCTCCCTCCCTCAGCACACACATATACACACTTCTCATCGTTAACAAACTGACAAGTCCTTGATGCCTCAGGATATGCGCTATGAAACGAAGTTGTACCATAAATTTCTTGCTTACCCCAGTTCTTATCAGTTATTCGATCTGCAGTGCCACCACTATTTTTTGGCGCCACTGAGTAAAATTGTGTATTTGCAATGGGTGTTGCAAAAGATCTTGGGAGTGAGCCATCTAAGAGCGAACCAAACATCATTACGTCAGGTGCTACAATGCCACTGACAGATTCCCAGATTGTGCTCCAGGAAAAGGGCTGGCACCGCCATAACGACGACACAGCAGAAAGGTGTTGGTAGGTCAGTAACTACATATCCAATCAACAGACTTCTTATGGTCTACATGGGTACAAGCTGTGATTTGCAAAGCAGGAATGCTCTGTCCCAACATAAATTACCATTATTTTCAGTCAAAGGTGTCTCAGTCTGGTAGCTTCTATTTAAGAAGAGAGGTGTTGCTGCTGCACGAGGCGACATGAGGCTACAAGCAGCCACCATGGGATTTGGCCTCCATTAACTGTGGGCCCCCACTGATGGTTTTAAGATCAGTGCTGTGAGCTTAGCATCTTTCAGCCCGTGGGCCAACTACCAGGTGCAACCAGCCTTCAGCCATAGAAGGCAGTCGTTTGAAACAAGGCTACCTGTTGCGTCACTTCCTTAACACTCGCTGTCTTCAGCACACACTATGGAGGACATTGCACCACAGAATTTTCTAGTTTGTTCTTCAGTAAAATGTATGACTGATAGTGAAGTTTTTATGAGTAGTCATCGATCATCATCCCGACGACAATTCACCACCTCAACTCAGACTTCCACGTGTAGAGATCATGCATCCCGGACCTCCACATTTTGATGTCAGAAGTATGTGTCACGTCTAAATTTCAGTGACAAGGGAACCTTACCAGCCACCCTCCCTGGAGACGATAACTGTCGACTACCTCAGTGTTGCAGTTTCGTCGACACACAGCTTCAGTGTGCAGTGGGTGACTGCACTGACTGTTCAATTTTTCTCCCTGCGAGTATCACATGCAGGAAGCCCATCTTTTAGCAGCTTTCCAGTTCTGTTTTCATGTGTGACATGTGGCAAGTAAACTAAGACTGTGTTCTGAGGAAGTTTAAATATGAACGTTATTTTTGCCTATCATCAATGAGTGTGGCTCATTGTCTGGAAGTGTTTTTGCAAGGTTTATGATCGGGCCGACAAGCCTTGTGCCAGTGGATATGGAGATTGTCAGAACCGACAACGCAGTATAATGCGTGATGCAGGCGAAGGCTGCTGTGCAATCCCAGGGCTAGACTTTCTCATCAAGCATCATACCAAAACTGACTAGTGATGACGCGCGGTGGAACTCAGGGGGATAATTTCTAAGCTGGGGGGAGCTGTCACCAGTGAAATACTGTCGCAAGGTTTGTTTGTCATGAAGGATAAATGCAGGCAAAATCACTAAGGCTTCATTTGCACGATATAGTGCCACAAGACACGGGGAAGTTGCTTTAGGTGACCTAAAGTGTTGCTACCTTATACTATTCTGGACTTTGCCTCCGGGTAGAGAGTCGTTGTTGATCACGCTGCATTCGGTGATTGAGAGCACTTCTTTGTCTATACTCACGTTGAGACATTTAAATCCCGTGCTTGTGTTTGGGAGTTCGCGTTTCTTCTCTGTAGAATACAGAGAGGAGAAGATCGTATTAAATTATACTAGTCAGAGGACCGCCTTCTGCTGTCCTAGTGTTTGAAAGAGTTTTTTATTTTGTGGCTGGAGTTCTTCCATTGTCGCAGACATGTACGAGAACCATCATTCCGACGCACGGGACGCAGTACATTCGGTGAAATTGATTGCTTCGGCTTATTAGAGCTATGATCAAGTAAGTTTCATGTCCACTGAGGTTGCACACCACTGTTGATCATCTTTGACAGTAGTCTTCTAGTGTTTGGGACGTAGATAATATCAGTGATCTCGCGTATTTAAATTATATCGCATAGCCATAAAAAGGGGCAGATTTGGGCAGTTGATCAATAATATTAGTCAGGAAACTCATTTATATCTGTTTATGCCCATTGCACATTGGCATATAAACATTTGTAACATATAAAGAGGTTTTAATTTACAATGAATGTATAAGCAGAGACATTAATATTTAGTAGTTTCTTGTTCCCTTAATCATTCTCTTATTTTTATGTTGTAATTTACATGTTAAAGAGCAAGAAGGAGGAAATAATATCACCTTTAAGAGATCCTAAGATCTGCTTCAAGTGGTAGTCAGACAGCGCCAAATCTTTACTTTCGCGTTCAGTATTTTCCATTGTGCACATTCATTTTATACCCGCCTCGTGCAGCATCATGGAAACCATACAAATACCTTCAAGAAATACTTCCTAACACTTAAATTTATATTCGATATTAGCAAATCCCTCTTTTTCATTAATACTTTTCTTGCTATAGTCAGTCTTCATTTTATATCCTCTCTACTTCGGCCATCATCATTTATTTTGCTGCCCAATAGTCCTTTTAGTGTCTCATTTCGAAATCAGGTTCACTTAACACTATCTGATTTAACCCTCGCAATAGCAACGGATAGGGAAGGGGTACTTTATGGCTACCTTTTCAGAAAACTGTAATTTGGTCATATACATTATATTTTATAATTTTGAAAATAATATATTTGTAATTTTTAATGATTTCTTCTACCAGATTCCGTAGTTGTTTTAAATTTTTCAGTAAAACGTAACGCAAAAATTTAGGTCTTGTCAGTGGATGTGAATTATCAGAACAGGTGTCATATTCATATTTTCAGGTTTAGGACACTTGTTACACATAAATATATCTTTAAAAAGTATGCTGTGAGTAAAAGACAACGAAAATTAACGAAATCCGAATATCTTTGTGTTGGTCATATATTACGCCCCCCTTTTGTAGTACACGTTATGGAAAATCCGTTGGTACTGCTAGGTTTATTTTGAATACGTTCCAATATTTCAAACTTTCATTTAGGACAACATGGATTCCCAAGGATTCACGTGTTACCAGTTGTGGAGGAACATGTAGGAATGACCGTCTCTCCTGTTTCAGAACATTAAATGTTATTTTTATAACTTCCAGAAGAGCAGAGTACATTGAGATAACTATTTCTAGATCGAAAGGTAACCTACTTCCGTTCGAACCCACTAGCGAGAACAAAGAGATAAGACGGTTGGAGATGCAGTAAAGGGGAATCATTTTCTTGACATTACGCCTCTTATCTTCAGATATCATTATTAAATGACGAATGGTGGCCAGAGGAAAGTTGCTACCTCAAAGTATGTAATGACAAATACCTTTTCAGTTACATATAATTTAGGCGTTTATGTAAAAGACCGATTTCAGAAGCTCCTCTGTCGTGCTTTAATGTTGTCATTGTGCATGTCAACAGAAGGTGCAGTGCTAGTGTTTTCCCCCGTTCTAACTCCTTGGACGCAGTTTTGAAGAGCTACAGAAACCCTCTGCATGGTATCAGGTCTTTTAGTTCGGGATATTTCTCCCTTCTCAGAGAGCTTTTCGCACAAAGTGTTTTTGAAGCTGTAAAATAAACGATTGCGTATTAGAATTACAGTAATCGGCATACATAACGTAAAAAGTTTTTTTAACAGCGTAATATCAGTTCCTTCATTTTGGGCTATTTCTCCCTTCTCAGAGTGGTTGTTGCACAAGGACATTCTAACATTGTCACCTGCTTATTCCAGCGAGTATCGTTAGAGTGGCTCTGTTATCTATCAAGAGCATTAAGTAGATTACTTTTCTTTACGTACGTGACGCGTTCTTTCACCACAGTCAAAAGACCATGTATTGTGTACAACTGACGCATATATATTTCGCATTAAATTTATTTCATAGGCCTGTATTTAGCATATGGCCGGAACAATTCAATCGTGAATATATCGCACAGTGTAACGACAATGTTGGTACCTTGATCAATCGTGTGCTTTATGGTTCAAATGGCTCTGAGCACTATGGTACTTAACTTTTAAGGTCATCAATCCCTTAGAACTTAGAACTACTTAAACCTAACTAACCTAAGGACATCACACGCATCCATGCCCGAGGCAGGATTCGAACAAGCGACCATAACGGTCGCACAGTTCCAGACTGAAGCACATAGAACCGCTCATCCACTCCGGCCGACGTGTGCTGTATGTCTTTCCACGTAGTGTGGATACCATGAGGCATTAATCGACTAAACATTTCTCTTAGAATATTACCGACCGTTTTGGTTCATCTGGAAACTGGATTGTAAACAAAATGCTAGATCTGAGAGTCCAGTCAATAAAACAGGAGACAGTACATGTCAGCTAATAGTTTCTTCTCGCGCTAGACGTCCACATGTCTGTAGTTGCTGAGTATTCACCTTCTGCTATATGAGCAATTACCTCAGGCATAATTATATGTCGTAGGCTTTTAACACTTCCTGCCATGTACCACAACTCAGCTGCGGGGTGAGATATAATGGCCTTTCCAGTGTCGATTAACATCTGAACAAGACGCATAAGACCTTCACATCTTATTGCTCCATATGACCTTACGTATCGTGCACATATAGCCACGCATTTATCGACAGTTATCTCCTGAGCCGGTTTAGGAAGTCGTTTCTCGTCGATACAAGACCCTTGTTTAGTAGACACGCATGGATGGCGAGAAATGTGCGAAGTGCCACTTGACCCTTCAGCATGAGAGTAAATTTCACCACACAGCGAACAGCAAACAAAACGAACGTTTGTCCTAACGCCATCCAAAATAGGCATTGACAAAGTCCAGACTGAACTTCTAAGATTCGTTTAAAGCTGTGTGGTTCTTTAATCATCACTGGTTGATTTTTCATTTACTTCCCTTTCTTTTTTTTTACATGCGACTCTACTTCTGCAGACTACATTTAGTTTCCGCGCTCATTTTGTGCGATACCAAAAAAATTAAAAAATCCCACCACTCCACTAAACACTGCACTACTGACCGCTCGTAGCCCGTAGCAAGCAACAACGGTCAGTAGACCGCAGCACACCAGTGTTTGCGCACAGCACTTGTGCAGTGACGTCACGGTCTCGCTCAGTGTGGAGCAGTGAGGCCTTGGCCTGTGGGCTGCGGCTCTATTCGAACTCTGCTGAGCCCGTGGCATAGAAGTGTTTTCGCAACAGCATTGCTCGACCCTTGGGGTGACGTCAGGGACTCGCTCGGCCGCCCAAGAGTGCTGTAGTGTAGTGCGGCTGTAGCTCGCGCGCCGGGCCTCTGTACTCGACTCTGCACCGTGCGGCCCGCAGAATCTCGATGCGGCTGCCCCAGATGAACCTGCAGCGCGAGGCAAGGCTCGCACGGCTGTCATGGCTATGGTCCTGGACGGGCCGCGCCTCGATGCCCACTTCTGCTACAAAGTGCACAACCAGAACTCACACTCAGCCGGTCGTCACTGACTGATTGACATCATACAAGCCAACTGCGACGTCACTCCAGCAGTGGCTGAATCAATTCCAACAGGCAGACACGTCCCTGAACTGACTTAACCTCTTATCCTCAGAACAATGATACCTCTCAAATTTTAAGTTAGTCTATCTTGTACACATATCTCCCGTGCCAGTGAAAATTATTTATCAAACTGTTTATTTAAAACATGTTTAACTGTGCATTGTTTTTCCTTGTATACACCAATATTGTACTTTGTTGTACTGAAGGCTTGAATGACTAGTCATGTAACAGCCAGTATCGTAGTCAAATGCATCGTAGGAAAATGTAAGACACCAAGAAAATTTTTCTTTCTTTATGTTTATGAAATATGTGTGTACCAGAAAGTCCACAAATGTTAATAAGTACATGTAATACTTTCAACGATGATGAAGAACAAAGAAGCCTTCACATTTTTTCTGTGATCAGCTGGGAGATGCCCTTCTGTTTCGTATCGTCTTTTGTTCAGCTTTTGTTATGCATGCATCTATCTTGAAGCTCTTGTAGCTGTTGTTGTGGTCTTCAGTCCAGGGACTGGTTTGATGCAGCTCTCCATGCTACTCAATTTTGTGCAAGTTTCTTCATCTCTCAGTACCTACTGCAACCTACATCCTTCTGAATCTGTTTAGCATATTCAACCCTTGATCTCCCTCTACGATTTTTACCCTCCACGCTGCCCTCCATTACTAAATTGGTGATCCGTTGATGCCTCAGAATATGCCCTACCAACCGATCCCTTCTTCTAGTCAAGTTGTCCCACATATTTCTCTTCTCTCTAATTCTATTCTATACCTCCTCATTAGTTATGTCATCTAAATATCGTTTTTCAGCATTCTTCTGTAGCACCACATTTCGAAAGCTGCTATTCACCTCTTGTACAAATTATTTATCGTCCACGTTTCACTTCCATACATGGCTACACTCCACACAAATACTTTCAGAAACGACTTCCTGACACTTAAATATATACTCGATGTTAACAAATTTCTCTTATTCAGAAACGCTTTCCTTGCCATTGCCAGTCTACATTTTATATCCTCTTTACTTCGACCATCATGAGTTTTTTTGCTCCCCAGATAGCAAAACTCATTTACTACTTTAAGTGTCTCATTTCCTAATCTAATTTCCGCAGCACTACATAACAATATCCTCGTTTTGCTTTTGTTGATGTTCATTTTATATCCACCTTTCAAGACACTGTCCATTCTGTTCAGCTGCTCTTCCAGGTCCTTTGCCGTCTCAGAGATAATTATAATTTCATCGGCGAACCTCAAATCTTTTATTTTTTCTCCATGGATTTTAATTCCTACTCCGAATTTTTCTTTTGATTCCTTTACTGCTTTCTCAATATACAGATTGAATAACATCAGGGATAGGCTACAACCCTGTCTCACTCCCTTCCCATCCACTGCTTCCCTTTCATGCCCCTCAACTGTTATAACTACCATCTGGTTTCAAGACAAATTATAATCAGCCTTTCGTTCCCTGTATTTTACACCTGCCACCTTCAGAATTTGAAAGAGAGTATTCCAGTGAACATTGTCAAAAACTTTCTCTAAGTCTACAAATGCTAGAAACGTAGGTTTGCCTTTCCTTAACCTATTTTCTAAGATAAGTCGTAGGGTCAGTATTGCGTCACGTGTTCCAACATTTCTACGGAATGCAAACTGATCTAAATGCACGTTCAAAATGGATCTGAGCCCTATGGGACTTAACATCTGTGGTCATCAGTCCCCTAGAACTTAGAACTACTTAAACCTAACTAACCTAGGACATCGCACACATCCATGCCCGAGGCAGGATTCGAACCTGCGGCAGTAACGGTCGCACGGTACCAAACTGTAGCGCCTAGAACCGCTCGGCCACTACAGCCGGCTCCGAGGTCGTCTTCTACTAGTTTTTCCATTCGTCTGTAAAGAAGTCGTGTTATTATTATGTTGCAGCCGTGGCTTATTAAGCTGATAGTTTGGTAATTTTCACATCTGTCAACACCTGCTTCCTTTGGGATTGGAAATATTATATTCTTCTTGAAGTCTGAGGGTATTTCTCCTGTCTCACACATATTGCTCACTAGATGGCAGAGCTTTGTTAGGCCCGGCTCTCCCAAGGCTGTCATTAGTTCTAATTGGATGTTGTCTACTCCTGGGGCCTTGTTTCGACTTAGGTCTTTGAGTGCTCTGTAATACTCTTCACGCAGTATCATATCTTGTATTTCATCTTCATCTACATTCTCTTCTATTTCTTTAATATTGTGCTGAAGAACATCGCCCTTATATAGACCCTCTATATATTCCTTCCACCACTCTGCGTTCCCTTCTTTGCTTATTACTGGATCTGAGCTAATGATATTCATACAAGTCGTTCCCTTTTCTCCAAAGATCTTTTAATGTTTCCTGTAGGCAGTATCTATCTTACCTCTAGTGATATGAGCCTCTACATCCTTACATTTGTCCTCTAGCCATCCCTGCTTAGCCATTTTGCACTTCCTGTCGATCTCATTTTTGAGATTATATTCTTTTTTGCCTGCTGCATTTACTGCATTTTTCTGTTTTCTCCTTTCATCAATTAAATAACATACGTGGGGCGTTTGAAAAGGTCGTACAAAAATAAAAACTGCTTACATGTTTGGGGTAACCCGTTTTTACTTTTCAACATAGTCTCCTTTTAGCCTTAAACTCTGTGTCCAATGCTGTTCTAATTTGTTGATCCCTTCCGAATAATAGGAAATGTCCAAGTCTGCAAAATAGCTAATAGTTGCTGAAATCACCTCCATGTTTGAATAAAATCTTTGTCCCACCAGCCATTTCTTCAAATTGGGGAACAAATAGTCGTTCGAGGGAGCCAAGTCTGAAGAACTGGAGAGGGGGGGGGGGGGTGAATCTAGTTGGAATCATATTTCCATTAATTTTGCGACCACAACTGCTGAGGGGTGTGCAATGTCGTGATGGAAAAGGACGGTCCAACAACGCTGAATAATATTCACCCCTTCCATACAGTCGGTGAGGATTATTCCTTGCTAATCCCAAAAGACAGTGGCCATAACCTTTCCTGTGGAAGGAATAGTCCTCGCCTTTTTTGGTGCAGATTTTCCCTTGGTAACCAATTGTTTAGAATGTTGTTTGGTCTCAGGAGTATAGTAATGTATCCATGTTTCATCCACAGTGACGAAACGACGCTCAAAGTCCTGCGGATTCTTCCTGAACAGCTGAAAACCATCCTTGAAACACTACACACGATTCCGTTTTTGGTCAAGCGTCAGCAATCGCCGAATGCGTCTTGCGGATAGCTTTCTCATGTCCAAATGTTCATGCAAAATATTATGTACCCGTTTATTCGAGATGCCCACAGCACTAGCAATCTCACGCACCTCAACTCTTCTGTCATCCATCACCATATCATAGATTTTATCAGTGATTTCCGGAAGTGGTAACATCCACAGGGTGTCAAGAACGGTCAGCATCACTTGGGCCCATATGGCCACTCCGAAAATTTTGAAATCACTTATAAACATTTCTAATCGAAGGCGCAAGGTCCCCGCAATTTTTATTAAGCTTCTCTATAGTCTCCTGAGACGTTTTGCCTTTCATAAAGTAAAGTTTAATCACCACACGAAATTCTTTTCCGTCCATTTTTTTGACAATCACTCGACTTCCTTGATTCACACGAGTGCCAAAGAGAAAGAAATAGAACAATATGGCTGAAACTTGGTGTGCATTCTTTCCAAAGATGCTACTAACTAAAGATGACATCAATAGGCGCCGGTGGTGGCATCTCTCGGACTTTAGACAGACTTTTCAAACGCCTCTCGTAGTTGAGTATATTTAAATTAATACCTTTCAGATACATTAATTTAACAAACTAATCATATCTCTCTGTATCAATGTCTTTATCAGCTTTGTATACAGCTATTCGTGAAAGAAATGCAAAACTGCTGACGTGGAGCCCGTCCGCCATAGGTGCGATCCAGACACTGATTAACAATTTATGAGAACTTTAATGGTGCACCAATGAACCCACAGTCTTTCAGAAACGAAGTCTGGTATTCAATTAACTATATAGCATAATTCGATTGACCGATCTCGTTTCTCTCGAACACCAACCTGGAGTAATAGGAAAACACAAGAGGAATCAACAAGCACTGGTCGGTTAATTTCAATTGACATTACTGACTACCTGCTGGTAAGTGGTAGGTGATGGCGACTATTTTCTTTACATTCCCTATCTTTCTTCCACGTTCGCAAGCAGGCGAGGTAACAGTTACAGCTCACAACTTCTACTCTCTCATCCACCTACCACAGAGGTTGTTCTATTGCTGGCTGAGGAGCACTTATACTGTGGTCACTCCATGTATGGGTGCAGTTTAGAGTCATACCAGAGACACTTCTGTTTACAACAACAAAATAATACAAGAACCGCTACCTCAGCTCGTTGCATCGGCCAGTAGTATGAGATAAATAACTTTTCCCATACGAGAATGAGCCGCGCCGTTACTTTAGAGAAATATGGAAACGCCTTTTGCCATGTCAAAAGCCGAGGGCGCTGAATAACACGAGATCTACTTCACTCATGAGTTCTCCCTGGAAATAACTTGCAAAATTGTGGACCAGAAGCCTACCTCTCCCTCCCATCCCACTTGCCCAATGTTGTTGTTGTGGTCTTCAGTCTGACGACTAGTTTGATGCAGCTGCCCAATCAACAGACTTCTTATGGTCGACATGGGTACAAGCTGTGATTTGCAAAGCAGGAATGCTCTGTCCCAACATAACTTACCGTTCTTTTCAGTCAAAGGTGTCTCAGTCTGGTAGCTACTATTTAAGAGGAGAGGTGTAGGCCGCTCCACGAGGCGACATGAGGCTACAAGCATCCACCATGCGATTTGGCCTCCACTAACAGTGGGATCCTACTGCTGGTTTTAAGATCAGTGCTCTGAGCTTAGCATCTTCTAGTCTGTGGGCCAACCACCAGGTGCAACCAGCCTTCGGCCATAGAAGGCAGTCGTTTGAGGCCATGCCCACCTGTTGCGTCAGTTCCTCAACACTCGCTGTCTTCAGCACACACTATGGAGGACGTTGCACCACAGAATGTTCTAGTTTGTTCTTCAGTACAATGTGTGAGTAATAGTGAAGTTTTTATGAGCAGCCAACGATCATCAACCAGACTACAATCTACCACCTCAACTCAGACTTCCCTGTGTAGAGGTCATCCATCCTGGAACTCCACATTTTGATGTCAGGAGTGTGTGACTATATTTCAATGACAGCGGTACCTTGCCAGCCACGATGACTTTCGGCAACCTCAGGATTGCAGTTTCGTCGACACACAGCATCAGTATGCAGTAGGTGAGTACACTGATTGTTCTTTTTTTTCCCCTGCGAGTATCACGTCGAGTCAGTGCACCTATGAGCAGCTTTTCAGTTCTGTTTTCGTGTATGACATGTGGCAAGTAAAGTCAGACTCTGTTCTGAAAATGTTTAAAAAATGAACGTTATTTTTGGTTATCATCAATGAGTGTGGCTCATTGTCTGGAGGTGTATAAGGTGTTAAGCATACATAGCCTTTTAGGAGGGAAAGATGAGTTTTGTCGAGAAATCGGAGATTTCTAAAGTAGTAGTTATAAGTAGCCTCTCAAGTGAAGAAGTTAAGTTACAGTAAGTGTTAGGATAGAATTAGATTAATTGTCCTTGTCGTCATAGTATTTTGTTCTCCTCGTTTGTTGTTTGCATAATTAGTGAGGTATACCCTGGCGGAGAAGTTGCGAATTTCTGCAGCCTGGAGCAGATGTGGAGGGAAGTGCATGTACCGATGGATTTTGTGTCTTGCAGAGTGCTACTGCCGACACTAATTTTGTTGTATTTACTTCGGAGGTGACACAGAAAGCTATCAATAAGACTGACTGTATTGCAGATGTTTTGGGTACTGAAATGGTACAGACGCCTTGGGTATTTCCGAAGGCCGCAGATTCGGCACCATCTGTGACAGCCCTGCCTTCTGAGAAGGTGAGAGGGGAAGAAAGAGGAAAAGCTTGTGCCAATTGATCAAGAGATTTCCAAAGTGACAACACTTGCAGTGTAATGCGTCATGAAGGCGAAGGCTGCTGTGCAATCCCAGGGCTAGACTTTCTCATCAATCATCATGACGGAACTGACTTTCGAGGACTAGCGGTGGAACTCAGAAGGACAATGTTCGAGCTAGGGGAAGGTGTCACCATTGAAATACTGTAGCAAAGTTCGTTTATCATGATAGGACAAATGCGGGAAAAATAACTAAGGCTTAATTTGCGTGATATAGTGGCAGAAGGCACTGAGAAGCTGCTTTAGGTGACCGAAGGTGTTGCTAACTTATACTAATCTACACTTCGCCTCCAGGTAGAGAGTCGCTGTTGAGTACGCAGCGTTCTGTGATTGAGAGCACTTCTCCTGTCTATACTCACGTTGAGACGTTATCTGATATCCGTCCTTGTGGCTCGGATTTCGTGTTTCTTGTCTGTAGAATTCAGAGAGGAGTAGATAGTAGTAGATTATACCAGTCAAAGGACCGCCATCTGCCCTCCTAGTGTTTGAACGAGTTTTTTATTTTGTGGCTGGAATTCTTACATCGTCGCAGACATGTACAAGAACCATCACTCCGACGCACGGGACGCAGTACATTCGGTGATATTGCTACTTGCTTCAGCTTATTACGTCCATAAAGATGAACAGCTGTGATCACGTAACTTTCATTTCCGCTGAGGTTTCACACCACTGCAGGTCATCTTCGAAAGTAGTGTCTTCTAGTGTTTGGGACGTAGATGATATCAATCATCTCGCGTTATTTATATTAGTTCGCGTACCCATCAATAGGGGCAGATTTGGGGCAACTGATCGATAATATTAGTCAGATAATTCGTTTGTATCTCTTTATGTCCATTTCATATCGATATATAAACATTTGGAATAAATAAAGGGCTTTGAATCTACAATAAATGTAAAAGCAGAAACATAATTAATATTTAGTAGTTACTGGTTCCCTTAATAATTCATTTATTTTTATGGTCTAATTTCTATGTTATTGAGTAAGAAGGAGGAAATAATATCACCGTTAAGAGATCCTAAGATCTGCTTCAGGGGGTAGTCAGACATGGCCAAATCTTTTTTTCGGGTTCAGTATTTTCCATTGCGCACATTCATTTACACACCCGCCTGGAGCAGCAGCTTGGAAACCATACAAATAACTCCAAGAAATACTTCCTAACACTTAAATTTATATTCGAGATTAGCAAATTCCTCTTTTCCATTAATACTCTTGTTGCTACAGTCAGTCTTCATTTTACATCCTCTCAACTTCGGCCATCATCAGTTATTTTGCTGCCCAATAGTCCTTTTAGTGTCTCATTTCGTAATTGGATTCCGTTAACACACCTGATTTAACCCTCGCAATACCAAGGGAGAAGGAAGGGGTACTTTTTGCCTACCTTTTCAGAATACTGTAATCTTGTCATGTACATCATATTATAAAATTTTTTAAAATAAATATATTTGTAATTTTAAGTGATTTCTTCTACCAAAATCCGTAATTGTTTTAAATTATTTAGTAAAACTTAGCGCAAAAATTTGTGTCTTGTCGGTCAATGCGGATTTTCAGATCGGGTGTCATATTTATATATTCAGGTTTAGGACCCTTCTTACACATAAATATATCTTTAAAAAGTATGTTGTATTAACGAAATCCGTATATCTTTGTGTTAGTCATACACTAGGCCCTCAATTTGTAGTACACATTATGGGAAGCACGTGGGTAATGCTAGGTTTAATTCAAATACGTTTCATTACCTTTCATTTATTTCCATTGAGGTTTATCTTATAATCCCTTTTCAGGGCACTATCTATTCCATTCAACTGTTATTGCAATTTCTTTTCTGTCTGACAGAACTGGAGTGTCACCAGTAAACTTCAAAACGTTTATTGTTTCTCCCTCATATTTAATTCTGTTCATAAATTTATCCTTGTATTCTTCACTGCTTGTTCGGTGTAGATGTTGAAATACATCGAGTGTAGGTTACACGAATGTCTCACCCCATCTTCAAATTGCACAACTAGAAATTCAGCAGATGGAATAACATAATTTATGTGCTTCAACAAGATTTGTTCTTTGATGGGATGGGGCTGTGAAATACATGTCCAGTCCCATTACTCCTCTATTCTTTTACCGGAGGGCAGCAAAATTCATATTTCAGTGCATATACGGCGAAAATTCAAACTTTCATTTAGTACGACATAGATTCCCAAGGATTCACCTATTACCAGTTGTGGAGGAACATGTAGGAATGAGCGTCTCCCCTATTTCCGAAATTCTTATGGTCTACATGGTTCCATGCTGTGATTTGCATAGCAAGAACGCTCTGTCCCAACACAAATTACCATTATTTTCAGTCAAATTTGCCGCTGCTTCTGGTTTTAAAATCAGTTCTGTGGCTTATTATCTTCCAGCCAGTGGGCCACCTTCAGCCCAACTACCAGGTGCAAACATCCCTCCGCCATAGAAGGCAGTCACTTGAGACCATGGCCACCTGTTGCATCACTCACTGTTTTCAGCACACGTTATGGAGGATGTTGCACTACAGAATGTTCTAGTTTGTTCTTCAGTAAAATGTATGACTAATAGTGAAATTTTTATGAGCAGCCATCTATCATCATCCCAGCAATATTCCACCACCTCAACTCAGAGCTCCACATGTACATCTACATTTACATGGATACTCTTCAAATCACATTTAAGTGCCTGGCAGAACCACCTTCACAATTCTCTAGTTTTCCAATGTTGTAAGTAGGGGGACAAGGGGGTGTCAAGTCACTCTGCATTGTTGCCAAATTTATTCAAGATGGTGGCGATGACGTCATCCAAGATGGCCGCATGTAGACTTGGGAACAGCGCATGATGTCATCCAAGATGGCGGCTTTTGGCGGGAAAATAGGCCAATTGTGCTATGTCCACTAGACTAACCTCAAGAAAAAATGGCGGCAATTTTGAATTTTGGCGGGAAAATAGCCCAATTGTCTTACGTCCACCAACCCAAGCCTCCAGAAGAAAAAATGGCGGGAAGTTTAATTCCAACACAATAATGCATGCAAAAACCGTACTTGTCTTTATTATTATTAGCATTTATTAACATTCATTATCATATACTATTATTTATATCATGCATGTGTGAATGCAATCCAACTGTGTTAGTTCATACCCTTGCCCCCAGAGAGCGCCACCAAGACGTTATTAAAGATGGTTGATTTTGGTGGGAAGAAAGCCAATTGTGCTACCTCCACTGAACTACCATTACTGTTCTCCTGCCCATTCATTCTTCGCTGAGCTGTCGTTGCCATGTGTTCGATCATAGAGATGGATGTGGGTGATAGAGCAGCCTTCAATAACTACATTTCATGTAGACATTCGAGGGAGGACTGTAGCCACAGTTCACTACACGAGGTGTGGAAGCGTATGATAATGGAGGAGTGTCGGAGCAATAAGTACAAGAATTCTGTTCAGCAGATTTCGGCATGCAGAGGAATGGAGCCAGGATGCATCCCGTAACCAGCATATGCTCATGCGCATGTGCAAACTGCAGGCTTATTTACCATCAAACATTCACTCTTCCAAAACGCAAGAGACGTTCAGTTGACACCAATTCGCTTCGGCGTAAGCATATTCGTATACAACGTATATACCATTGAAGACCATCCTGCAGAATGTGTTCAATCGATGAGTTATTGGTATTTGACCTCGATGAGTTTAACAGCAGTGTAGTTTGCAAGCATACAGCCGAGGACTGCCCCCATAACCTCCTACAAGCTGAATGGAAACGTGCATTAATCCTGGAACATATGAATAAGAACAAGAACACAGTCCTCCAAATAAATTCCCTCCAACGAAAAGCTTTAAAAATGCAGTACCCATCTCATGGAAACATCTGCTACTGTTGGAACTGTCTACCTTTTCTAAAGCCCACATATAAGCTCCCAGCCCCCAAGAGATGACTGCCTCCGATCCAGCAGAGCGACGAACTGATCTAGTTCACGAGTTCTCTGCTAGAGGGCACTTCGATAGGTCACGTGTTCACGTCATTCAACCAATAGCAGCACAGCATCATGATGACGTAGTTGGCTTCTATATAAGGAGCACTCAGCAGCTCCTCCATCTCTGTTCCAGTCGGTCAAGATGAAGCGACAGTCACTACCACAGCTGAATAATAGGAGGAGCAAGCAGCAACAGTAAAGTAAGTCCCCAAGTTATTGTTATTATTATTGCTCTTAATATTATTTCGCTACCAACATCACATCATTTCTTATGGATATTCGTCTTGGTCCTCCAGCAGCTCCACCCATGACGCTGGCATCAGCGGGTCCCAGCATGTCCCAGTCCACGCACGTGAAGGCCTCGAACTCGTCCACGCAGGATCCTGTAGCTCAGCTTCTCAGCATGCTGGAGCACGATAGCCAGGTGTTAATGTCGCTGCCAGCGGCTGTGTTTGACGGGGCTTCACAGTACTGGGCTCCTTCATACGCGCCGTCCACTGATCATAATCTCACAAGGGACATCTCACCATCAGTGCAAGAACAGCAGGCTAACAGCGCTGGTGTGGATGTCGTGGATGAGAAGATACCGACCGCCCCTTCACCTCATCCTTTACTATTCGCCTCAAGCTACATGTTAACAGTTAGTGGTTCAAAACGTTTCACAATACGGTAGCCTCTCAACTGTTTTAGTGCTGGAAAGTGTGCTCAAAAATACTAAAGTGAAATATTCTGACTACAAGTGGGATGAACTGTGTCGTTTAAAAACACACATCAAGAATCATATGACTACCGAATATTATCCATCCCACTCCTACCAGGACATGTACTGTGGCAGTCTAACTGTGAATATTGTATCATTGTATGATGATGCTACAGTAAAAATTAAAAGTGCTGATAGTTATAGTATTTTCATGCATCAACCCACTGTTGATAACTTGTTCAATTTAGACATGGCTCTAACTAGTACGACAGAGAGACTAAATAGATGGTGCCCATATGTTCAGGCAGTGTACACCGACATCATTAACTGGCTTCACAAATGTAGCATCCACATAGATGATATAGAACATTGTTTTAGTATGTATACAACACCAGTGCCCTAGTCTTGTGCTATTCCTCGAATAAGTGTTGAAAATGTCGAACTCAAATTGATTAACGGAATACAGGACTATTGTAATTCACCCATAACATTACGAGATATACGTGCTGAATTTCAAGCATACAAGAAGCAGCTATTTTTCAAATACTGTACTGCTGCTGCACCGCTTAAAAAATAATGTACTGATTTTTTCTCATGCTGATCATTTTTGTAAATATTTTAATAAATAAATATATTATTTTATAATATAAAATTCGCCATTGCGTGTTTGTTATATGTCAAGACAAAATGTCACCTACGTTAATCTATATGACAGCCTTCCCTTTAAATATACGACCTCTAGTTCATTCTATTGTGTAGCCGTTGTAGCTCAGTTGGTAAGGTGACTGCGCTATAGTGACTACACAGAAACACATATTTTTAATCGTATAAAAGCGTATTCCACACCTTGACGTACCACAGTAGGTATCATGGCAGGCTGGGTGAAACACACACGCCTCAAGGGCTTTGTTGTAGGTGACTGGTCCTGTGATGATAACCAAGACCAGATGACCAGCAAGAATGGACCAACCTTCCTGACAGCATACGAGCTATAATTGTAGGTCGATCCAACTGTGGTAAGACAAATGTCCTCATGGCTCTGTTAACGCACACAGACGGAGTCCACTTCGAGCACCTTTTCGTCTTCTCCAAAACACTCTTTCAGCCCAAGTACCAGTTACTGAAGAAAATATTAGATGGAGTAGGCGGTGCAACGTACAGAGCCTTCAGTGAAAGCGACGACGTCCCCCCACCTGAAGTGGTAAAGCCTAACACCGCCTTCATATTTGACGATGTCGCTGTTGAAAAGCTAGATCAAATCCGTAAATATTTCTGCTTTGGCCGTCATATGGGTGTTGATGTATTTTATCTGAGTCAAACGTATTCCAGGATCCCAAAACAGCTGGTGAGGGACAACGCAAATCTCATTATAGCATTCAAACAAGACAACCTCAATTTAAAGCTCATTTACCATGCTCACGTACGGACCGACATGTCATACAATGAATTTGTGAAGATATGTGCTGATTGCTGGAACCACTCACAATACGGCTTTCTCGTTATTGATAAAACCCGTAAACTAAATGACGGTAGGTATAGCCGGAACTTCCAAGACTTTCTCCATATATAAACGTACGAAAATACCTTATCCCATCAGTTAACATTTCCCCATGGACATATTCGCACGCATGGCGGACGCTCAGTCTGAGTGATTAGGTGTGCAGAGACAGAGTGACCAAATGTACACCGATATCAAATTTAAAAATCTTGAGTCCAGACTAGTTAAAGTGGCAAGGGAATTAAAGGACGCTCAGAAACTTCTTGCCATTAACCAAAACCGGATAGAGAACAGAATTAGCGCAATTGAGGGCATGATAGAAGCCGAGGAAGTTGTTATTGAAGAAGGTGGCGTAGGAAAAAAAGGAGAAGTACAACAAAGCATATATAAAACCACGTGATATTCAGATCTCTGATCAGTATCCTTCGAGACGTCGACAAAGCATAAAGTCATTCAGGCGCGCTAAGCAGTTCGAGAAAAATGACGTTTGCTGAAGTTGGGGAATATAGGTCGTGAGCAAACACTAAATGAAACTTTTAAACCTGTTACCGAATGTATCAGCAAGATAGCTTTGCATAATAATGACCCAATCGCAGAATTCACCAACCAGTATCCGACCGTTAAGATAGACAGAACATTTGGTGTCATCAGGGCGAGACCGTACATGCCGGGCTCTCAAACTATAACTTTATCCGATAGCACAATACGCATCGGGGATACAGAGTTTAAAAAAACACCTGGCTTAATGAACTTAATCTTCCTAAGGCCATCAAGAAACTTAAAATACTCAGCCGATGATCGTAAAGTCTATCGGGAAATACTTAACTTGACTGATCTGTACAAAAATCCCGACAGAACACTGAAAAAGCCTGAATACTCTAAATACACTACCATTATACGAGTACAACCTTTACTCAATTAGCAAGCTAAAAGTGTCGATGAGGGTGTGGAATTTCAGCATAAAGGAGTGAGCAATCAAGTCCCACAGTATATATATTATGATGACCCAGATGAACTAATAGACAGACTTCGACTGTTGATGGCTTCGGCTGCTGCGGGCAATACAGCTCATTCGAATGAGGTTGTATCCATAATCTCACAGCTTCGAGAGAGAGGTATCATCGAATAAGTATGGATACCGTGGTTCGAGAACTGCACAAGCCAGCACGCAAAACGTACCATCGTAGACATATCACGATTAAAGGGCTGGATGACCTCTGGCAAGCTGATCTTGTAGATATGAATCGATATTCGCCTCATAATAATAGATTCAAATACATTTTAATGGTTATTGATACATACTCTAAATTCGCATGGGCATTACCTGTGAAAACGAAAACCGGTAGAGATATTGCTGTGGTGTTTGAGCGTCTGCTGCAGACAGGAACGAATCGATGCCCGGCCAATCTTCAAACCGATCACGGTGGGGAGTTTTACAATGACCATTTCAAGACTGTGATGGCGCGGTATGGCATACACCACTACTCCACGTTTACCTGCCTTAAAGCTAGTATCGTCGAGCGGTTGAACAGAACAATCAAAGCTCAAATGTGGATGCAGTTTAATCTTCGCGGTTCGTACAAGTGGGTAGATATCCTCGCACAGATAATTGCTAAGTATAATCGAACCAAACATAGTACAATAACAATGAGACCGATCGATGTTCGCGATCATTCACTCATGGACACAGTATATTTCCGGATTAAAATGCTCGACCCTCGCAAACAGAGGTTCAATATAGGCGACATAGTATGTGTTTCAAAACACAAGACAGCGTTCGAGAAATCGTACTTACCAAATTTGTCGGCTGAGATATTCACAGTATCCAAAGTGCAGCAAACCAACCCTAGGACATATATCTTAAAGGACGGCAAGGGCGAAGAAATTGCAGGATGCTTTTACACGGAGGAATTGCAGAAGAGTTCTGAACCAGATGTATTTCTTATCGAGCGCGTGATAAGACGTCATGGGTATAGAGCACTGGTTAAATGGCTAGGATTTCAATCATCAGAAAATAGTTGAATCGAAGCTGACATTTTAGTATATAACAGGGAGAGTAGACCTCTATCTCCTCAGTAGTGTACCATGCACGACAGGAGGCACATCATAATAAGAGGTGGAGGTGGTGTTCTCGACAAGTTGCCTGTTGAATTGCACATTCCCGGATATAGCTTCTGTGAGCCTGAAACAAAGCTTCAGAAGCGCCTGGCACGAGGCGAGAAAGGTATTAACCTACTAGACGAAGCCTGCCTTGAGCACGACCTCGCATACGCAGCAAGTAAGGATCTCCCAGCACGCCACGTCGCCGACCGGATATTAGCAGATAAAGCGAAGCAACTAAGGCGAAGAAAAGATCTCGGAATAGGCCAAAGCGTTGCTGCATTCGTGGTTGATAAAACCATGCATGGAAAAATTAAGTTGGGCTTGGGTGTGATGAATTTCAAACGAATTATGAAAGCAGCGCGAACAGCTTTGCGAGCGAAGAAGAACAGGAACAAGAACAACAAACCCAGTTGTTTGAAAAACTGTATTCTCACCTCGATGTCTGCAGCTAAACATGTGTTGAATGGTGGGAACAAGAAGAAAAACACGGCTTCATTTAAACCACCCAGGGTCCTACCACTACCAAAGACTTCGGGCAGTATTATCCCGTTCCTCGTTCCAGCCCTAGCAGCCCTGTCCGCTGTAGGTTCAATCACAGGCGGGGCCGCAGCTGTCGCCAAAACGGTCAAAAACGCACAGAATGCACAAGCCCAACTAGAGGAAGCCAGAAGACATAATCGCGCTATGGAAGCAGCAGCTATCGGAGAAGGTCTCTACTTGAAACCATACAGGAAAGGACTAGGTCTCTTCACAAATAAAAAAAAAAAAGCCCGTTAGTTATCCTACCCGACAGAGCGCTCACGAATAAAGATCTAGTTAAAATTCTTAAACAAAAACTTCACATTCGTGGATTCCGTGGCGTCTTTATGCGGAATACATTACCGAAGACCATGTGGTGGACTAATGAGCGCGGAATTGTAAATTTAGATGTTGCTGGGGGTCCAGGGACCCACTGGGTTGCGTATGTTAAGAAAAGTCCAAATACAGTTCAGTATTTCGATTCATTCGGCGATTTATAGCCACCTGAAGAATTATAACGCTACTTCACCAGCAAAAGACGCATCTTCTACAATATCTGGCGATATCAGGACTTTAACACATAACTCTGTGGTCATCTCTGCGTTATGTTCCTCATCACAGCGACGGCGAACCCCCTCTAGAATGCGTCATCGTCAGATCATGTGCGCGAGATATAAAAGAGCTGTCATTGAACACATGACCATCATTTGATGTTTAGATGCAATGTCGTACACTCTGACTTTAAAAGAGCGAGGATCAGTATTACGCGCAAATTACATTCCGTCGATTGATTTAAGTGCAGGGGACTGGAGTATTGCACTGATTGGTCTAGAGATGTATAACAGCATTCCAAATATTACACAGAGCAACAATAAACTACATCTTGAAATTGACGGCCGGAAGGAGATTCTACAAATACATCCTGGTGCCTACGATATTGATGGTTTAAACGAACTCTTAAAACAGTCAGAAAAAGGTATTGAACTACAGGCAAACATTAATACCCTTAAATCTGAAATACGGACAGAGAGTGCTACGATTGACTTTACACAGGGACATTCAATTGGTCCACTACTAGGTTTTGCGAAGGATCGTGTTTTGGTGAAGGACGGAAGTAAATTTTACGCATGAGATCATGCTGTAGATATACTCCCAGTGAGTACATCCATGTTGAGTGTAATATTGCCATAAACTCATACCTGAACGATAAATTGATTCACTCAATTTACGGATTCTTTCCTGCAGTCGGCACAGGGTATAAAATAGTTCAAGCCTCCACAAATGCTATATATCTCCCAGTGACTGTTCAGACACTGGACTACCTTGAACTGCGTATTGTGAACCAGAATAATCAGCTTGTTAACTTTAGAGGAGAAGAGGTCATTGTATGCCTGCATCTAAGGCGCGATGGGAATAAGGTATAAAGCTAGCACACCAGGCTCACAACCCGTCAGTGGAATGCGGAAGGGCAAGGTGATAACACGCCTTAATTACGAATCCCTCATTTCAACAGGTTTAAAACCGCAGAAAGACGTCGCTCAACGTAACTCTGTCAGTAGAGTGTGATGACCGAATTATTGGTCATGAATACTGTGGTGTCACCGCCAGACATCACACTTGCTAGGTGGTAGCTTTAAATCGGCCGCGGTCCATCAGTACATGTCGGACCCGCGTGTCACCACTGTCAGGGATCGCAGACCGAGCGCCACCACAAGGCAGGTCTCAAGAGACTGACTAGCACTCGCCCCAATTGTACGGACGACGTAGCTAGCGATGCACACTGACGAAGCCTAGTGCCACTTTCTCTAACAGTGACTGTGTTCGTCCCACACAATGTGTGCGTCGACGTCGCCGAAAATCACGTCAATTAGCAAGTGATGCTGTACCTGTATCAGTTAAAATTGCACGAGACAGTCGCTCTTGTCGTCAGCAGGACAATAAACTTTTTGTACATTTGGACTTTAATGGCAAGGTCATACCATTCTAGCTCGATACCGGAGCTGCAGTTTCATTGCTCAATCACGACACGCACAAACACCTGGGCAAACCTCTGTTGTGTGCCGCAAATGTTCAGTTAAATAGTTATTCAGGTCAGAATATCCCTGTGTTAGGACAGTGCACTCTTCTTGCAACATACAAGGGACCAACAAAACTTGTGTCATTTTACGTTCTTCGTTCTTCTACTGCAGTGAACTTGTTTGGTTTAGATTTATTTCAGTTGTTTAACATGTCTATAGTAAATCAGGTCCTATCAGTGAATCAGACTGTGCCTTCAGACAGTGTTTCTCGTCTGTGTGAAGAATTTGCAGACATTTTTGCACCGGGCATAGGTTGGAACTGAAAGTCAACGCGCAACCGAAATTTTTCAGAGCGCGCAATGTTCCTCACGCATTGCGTGATGAGGTTGCTAGAACATTACACGATTTAGATTCACAAGGTGTGAGTGAATGTGCGCAATGCCTCTTCCATTTCAGCTCCGCTTCATCGCTTACGCCGTACAGGTGTTCTGTTCGTCTGGACGACGGAATGCGAACGCGCCTTTCGCCAGTTGAAATCGGCGTTGCTTTCTAATACTTGCCTTACGCCATTCGATCCCCAGAAACCCCTTTTGTTGATGGTAGATGCATCGGATTTCGGGATCGGTGCTGTGCTTGCGCACAAAGATGGATCGCATGATCGCCCTATTGCCTTTGCGTCAAAATTGCTCACGTCTGCGCAAAGAAATTATTCACAGATAGAGAAAGAAGCTTTGGCTCTCGTGTTTGGTGTTCCTAAGTTCCATGAGTTCTTGTATGGTCGTCACTTTACCATCATCACAGACCACAAACCTTTGACGTCGCTTTTTCATCCGAACAAGCCTGTACCTCCGCGTACAGCGCAGAAATTCATTCGCTGGTCTATTTTCCTCTCGCAGTACCGCTACGATATCTTGTATTGGTCCACTGCTAAGCACGGAAACGCCGATGCGTTGTCCCGTTTGCCTGTTGCTGCGGATAGAGCATTCGATTCTTCCGAACTTGCTTGCATGTTCATTGATTTGGAAACCGATGAAGTGGTCGAATTGTTTCCGATTGATTTTCGTCGTGTAGCTACAGCCACAGCTGCTGACCCAGTCCTTGCTACCGTTTTGCTGTTTGTTGCTACGCAATGGCCCTTGTCAAAGTCACGGATCGAGGATCCGTTGGTTCGCCAATTTTTTGCTCATAAGGATACACTTTTTGTTCGACGTGGTGTTTTGTTGTTGCGTTCTGATAATGATCAGTCCTGAGTCGTGGTCCCACATTCGTTACAGTCCTCTGTTTTACGGCTTCTTCACCAAGGACATTGGGGTATAGTGCAAACGAAACAACTTGCTCGTCAGCACTGTACTTGGTTCGGAATCGATGCTGCGATTACGTATATGTGTTCTTCTTGCATGGCGTGTGCCGAACTACAATCCGGACCGCCGTGGAAAGTCTTTGCATGGCCAAAAGCCACTTCCCCTTGGCAACGCTTGCACATCAATTTTGCTGGTCCATTCTGGAATGCTCGATGGTTGGTTCTGGTAGACGCATTCAGTAATTTTCCTTTTGTTGTCCGGATGTCTTCCACGATGTCAACTGCCACCATCCAAGCGTTGTCTGCTATCTTTTGCATTCAAGGTCTTCCGCAGACTATTGTCTCCGACAATGGCCCACAATTCATGTCCGCAGAATTTCAGTAATTCTGCCAGGCCAATGGTATTCAACATCTGACATCTGCGCCGTTTTCGCCTCAGTCAAACGGTGCCGCTGAACGATTGGTCCGGACTTTCAAGTCACAGATGTTGAAGTTGAAAGAGTCGCATTCTCGGGAGGACGCGTTATTGCTCTTTTTGTCATCGTATCGCTCTCAGCCCCGAGATGGTCGCTCGCTGGCTGAGTTGCTCCACGGTCGTCCTCATCGAACCTTGATATCTTTGCTGCACCCGCCGCATCAGGTTCCTGTGCAGCGGCAGACTCCTGCTTTTGCTCCAGGCGACGTTGTATTCTATCGCAACTTTCGCGGTTCACGGCGTTGGCTCGCAGGGCGCATTCTTCGCTGCCTCGGCCGCGCGATGTATGTGGTTTTGGGGGCCTCTGGTGAGGTGCGTCGGCATCTCAATCAGCTGCGCCTCTGTCGTCGCACGGGTTCTGCCGCTCCCCGTCTGCTTTCAGCGGCGGTGCCGTCCGGTCAGCGCCCTGGGGACCCATCTACTGGCTCGCCTCATCCCCAGGTGTTACCGACGATGCCTTCCATTTTGCCTCTTGGCGACGCGCCACTGCCGCCTCCGCCGCCGCCGCCTGTCCTCCAGCCGGCGCCGCTCGCAGTGGACACTTCGCTGCAGCCGCCGAGTGCCTCCCTGGGTCACGCGCCGCCACTCGCTTCCCGTGACCAGCCGTCCTCCGCCATGGAACTCTTGCCCGCTCCGGACCACATGGCGTCTTCGCGCGTCGGGTACCCCGACGCAATGGAGGTCGACCCTTCGGCCCCTCCTGTCTCTTTACGGGCACATACACCGCATGTTGACGTGCACCCTGGACTAGGTTTTCAGGCGTTTCCTAGTTCCCCTCGGACCGAATGGCCGGGTGCGGGTGGCACAGCCTCGCCTGTTGTTAGGCTCCCCACCTCATCGCATACGTCAACATGGGGTCCTCCCCACGGCGGGCGGAAGCCTTATACCACGACCGTTCGCCGATTTGCGGGGGAGGAATGTGGTGTCACCGCCAGACACCACACTTGCTAGGTGGTAGCTTTAAATCGCCCGCGGTCCATCAGTACATGTCGGACCCGCGTGTCGCCACTGTCAGGGATCGCAGACCGAGCGCCACCACAAGGCAGGTCTCGAGAGACTGACTAGCACTCGCCCCAATTGTACGGACGACGTAGCTAGCGATGCACACTGACGAAGCCTCGCTCATTTGCAGAGCAGATAGAATAGCCTTCAGCTAAGTCAATGGCTACGACCTAGCAAGGCGCCACTAGTACCATTGCATGTATCTAAAGAGTCTCACTTGTATCGCCACAATCTCCAGATGTACCAAAAGGGTGGATTAAAGTTAAGTATTCCAGAAGCTACGTACTTTTCTTTATAGCATACATAACATATCCTGTTTCAGACCTCACGCATTCTGCTTTGGCTTAGCGCGTGCCTTTCGGCTTCCTCTCATTGTGTCTAGGCTGTCTTGTCTAGACACAACAAATACCACTCACACAAACCCTATGCTTCAAGCACATTTAACAAAAATGATGAAATTAGGATTGTTATCCAGCATCAGGACGTGGTAACACTGCCTAGCAAGAGCTTCCTCTATCTGGACTACACATTTAAGAAAGCTGACGGGGCTGCCGTTACGCTCTCGAAGCTCACTCGAAATGCCGTAGCATTCCTGTTTCAAGAGATACGCTATGAACTCAACGGAATTGAAATAAACCGAACACGCAATGTTTGTATTACATCAGCCCTTAAGACGTACGTTTCAGCCTCACCCTCTGATTCAAACAGTTTGGAAAATGCTGGGTAGTTCATAGATGGAGAGGATAGGGAGGGTGGACAAAGCCGATTTACCGCTTGCGTGCCTCTAAACGTGCTTATGGGTTATTTTGAGGATATGCAGTGAATAATTATCAATGCTAAACAGGAACTTATTTTGGTGAGAAGTGCAAGTGACGCGGATTCATTCTCTCAAACAGCTGCAGAGAATGTTCAAATAAAGATTAATAGCATATCATGGAAAATGCCTCACATCACTGTTGCTGACGAGGAGCGCTTGAAGCTCCTAAAAGTTCCGAATGCTGACACCTACCTACCACTAACTTTCTAATCATGGGAGCTTTTTGAATACCCAGTTCTACCTACAGTGTCCACACATACTTGGGCTATTAAAACATCAGTGCAGTTGGAAGCACCTCGATTCATCATACTCGCATTTAAAACTCAAAGGGGTGCTAATGTATCAAAGGACTCAACTGAATTTCACCGCTGCAAGTTAACTAACGCTAGAGTCTACTTGAATTCAGAAGACTATCCATATGAGAATCTACATCTACAGTGGGACAGCAATGTATACAGTCTGGCATTTGACATGTATGCGAGATTCCGAGCATCTTACTATAAAGGTGTTGAAAATGAAGGATGCCTACTCAGCCCACAGAGTTTCAAGAAGCTAGGGCCAATAATCGTGATTGACTGTTCAAAACAGAATGATATAATTAAATCAGGACCTATAGATGTACGGATTGAATTTGAATCTTCAGCAAACTCCTCTGATCAGACTTTGGAATATGTTCTCGTTCTGCATGATCGTCTCGTTAACGACTGTCCGTTCACTGGTATAGTGCAACGAGTTGTATAAATTAATACGCACTCTGCTAGCTGTAGTGTATATCACGATGTTACCTGAAGGTGTGAGGATCGTAGCTGACGTTCAAGGATTGTACTATGATGTAATTAAAGACGGTGCATTAATAGCATTCACGCAAAGTGATGGAGTAACAGGAACATTTGTATCAAGAATTGAATCGCCGAAACCATTTAAAGACGTCAAGTGCAATAAGACAGTCAGAAGTGCGATGTGGCTAACAAAATTTTATCATGGTATTATGTGGGATGCCCCTGGCATGTCTTATAAACATTTGCTGCAATTGCTGAGTGTATTTGATGACCAGGAGACAATAATCTACGTTAAAGGCGATGAGAAGAGTAGCTGGCTGCGTCGAATCTTGAAATATGCGGCTATCTATAACCTGGAATACTACGATTGTCCACCTATCCATCAACTTAGACAGCGAACGTGTGAAGAAGAAAAAAATAGTTTTGTGTCTGCATCTGAAAATGTAAAATAACTTTGAAAATGGCTCACAAGTAAATAAATAATTTTTTTTCTCCGTAAGAATTCTTGTTGTTTTCTTTCTCTGACACCTACGTCCATAGAAGTAAGTTTATTGGTGATACTGTGCGTGAAGTGCATTCCACTGGAGCTGTCTGAGCCAGTTTACCTACTTCCACCTCGCCGACGCGGCGATGAGTCAGCCATTGAAAGTGACGACCTGAAAGAGATAGTGCTAGGGTCGGCTTCGCCAGATGCCCGCCGTTTAAAGTGACAGGACCACAAAGAGAGTGGTGGGGTCGGTTTGTGACTGGTGGACGAAGTCCAGCACGCATCATTCAGATTTCATCTGTCTTTAAATCAGTAAAAACCTTATAGGTCTCTCTCTGTACCAGTTCAACGTATATGGATCATGACTGAGGGTGAAACAATAACAAACTCAGGCAATTTTTTTTACAATAAAATAATTGAATTTATTATTCAATTCATATTTTTTTCAAACGTTGTTTGCGACATATCAGTTTACAGTAAAATGATTCACTCTTTTTTTTCACATTTTATGAGTTTAGAGATACATTATTTGTCTTCAAGTAAAAATATGAAAGTTCAAATCTTTGCAGATACGTGTTTTTACATTATTCATAAATATATAAGCATTGTGCAGAGATAACTCTCTCTCTCTCTCTCTCTATATATATATATATATATATACATATATATATATATATATATAAAACAGAGGTACTAGAACATAATTATAGTATCTTACAAGGTAAATAATATCTCTAGTGAAGTTCCAACGGAAACACTTTTTTAACTAATGGCAAACTTATTTTTAGTTCAAGATAGTGGCTCTAAAACATTTTCTGCTAGCAATTTAAATTATATTTCATTGAAGTAAGTGGCTCAAGACATTTTCCACTACAACAAGCAGGTGAACACATATTTCTCGGTATAAAGATTTTTTCCACAGTCAAGTGAACATTATATGTATATAAAGAATTTAATTGATGGAACTCACATTCTTAAAAAACTAGTTCTGACTGGATTGCTAGCGGCAGGTGAAACTTACAACTACTACTAAGATCAAAGCAGATACGAACTGCGAAAATTGTATTTTCGTCTTCTTCTATTTGATAATAAGAGGTGTAAAATTTTTATCTGTTGTCAGTCATATAGCCATTGACTAGTAATAGTAGCAAAAAAATATACAAATATATATACAGACTTTTTCTTATAAATGGTTTTATTTTAGTTTTTTATGATTTTTTGTTTTTTCTTTGATAGAATAAATAATATTTACACACATGCACACTTAACACAGGCTCGCACACATTCACACACACTCAGACATACACGGAAGTACGCAAGCTGATACACACTACAAAACACTCTCATCCAGTATTTACACTATGATAAAAGGGTCATACTACTACTCTGCAGACACTCTCACCGTCTCTCTCTCTCTCTCTCTCTCTCTCTCTCTCTCACTATCTCTCTCTCCCTCGCAATCAGAGTCCCCCGCCCCTTCTCTCGCTACAAGTGAGTAGTGTGAGTACGGGCGAGTTTCAATGCCGTAATCACAGATGACCCTTTTATCGTCATGAGGCGACAGATAGATTTTAAACTGCAGCACAGTGTACACCTCGTGCGCTGTCGATCGAATACTAGTTTGGCGGACCATATGCGGCGGCTGCAGCTCAGCACCGCGAACACCACCACGTAGGCACTGCAAATAGTCTTCGATAGACAGAGCTCGTGATGCCATCCGTCGTACCCCTTAGCCGGTCTCTGAGTGGGACCTTCCAATGTGCGATATGCATACATCTTGGAACGAAGAAGTACAAACTCCGCAATCGGCAATCCATTCGACTCGTCTTTCATGAGACCGATAACCTTCTTGTTTTGCGGAACAATACCATAAGGATTATCGGCCGCATAAGAAGACGTGTCAAATTCATTGGCGTGGTACCTAATTACTTCATATGGATCGCAGTTCTTCACCCAATAGATGAAACTAACTGTATCCATGTATAGTAATTTAGGATCTGCAAAATGAGTTTTCGCGAACTCATGATGAAATCAGTACATGTGGAGTTTGGAGAGGTCTAGTATGCACATCCCCACATAGATAGGTTAAGTAAACTCTACTGCAGCTTTAGCCATCTCCACAGCAACAAAATTCTTATTGAAAATAGTGACCTGTTTAAAATTTGGTCTGGCAATGCATTTTCGTACGCCATAACGCCCATCCCATTGCGTTCTAATAAAAATTTCACGTCGTTCCCCCAAATTCTCCATAGTTTTTCTGAAAATTGAATTATTCATTAATTTATAAAAATCTTTCTCAAAGTCACACGACGCGGAAGTTCTCTGTCTCGTATTCAGATCAATATATTCTTTCAGCCAGAGGGACTGCTTGAAGGAGATGGCCCGGGTGATATTAACCAGCTCCATACCCAAGCTGAGGCATTGCTGGAGGTTAAGATAGTGAATGATGTACCTCTGCTTGTCCCCCAGCGTTGTCATCAGTTTCGGTGTGGAACCTCCTCGCGGAACTAGTTGCTCTGGACACAGCGGCAAATCGGCATGCCAACTAATAGGGTATTTTAGTTCTGCCTCTACAACATACCCTACATCAGAATCGGCGGCCATACCCCCCCTGATTTTTCCACCTAATCCCTTGCATTCGTCTTCAGACAGCCATGCAAACTCGCTAATGGGCAGACATTGCTTAATAGCGTGTCCGTATAAGTTATTCACATCGAGATACAATATATAACTTGAATCAAGGGATGCATTAAACCTGTGACCCATGCATGGGTTATTTGCTTTTGCGTGGCTATGAATATATTGGCAGAGCCCCCCACCGATCCCTCTCTCAAAGAAAAGAAGCATGTCAGGATCGGTCAAAAATTCGATACTGCCCATCGTTTTCTTGAGCATTGCGTCCCAAGACAACCCAGGTGCCGTGTAATAAAAGGGAGGGTCCAGAGAATATGTGGTCGTACATAGACTCCGGAACTTCTCGAAAGCAAGCGCACGTCTGTGTCCATGTAAAGACGTGCGTACTCTCCTAAATTAAAAATACTGAATTCCCGCCAGACATTCACGGCATGCTCATACTCTGCATTCGATATCGTGTCGCCTGTGAGGTTACTGGAGAATGCAGTTATGCCGGGTAGCCTGGTTTCGTCGAGTTTGGCCATACTATTCACATACCCGTATGGGAAAACCCCTTTACTAGTCACAAGTTGCAACTTTTCCTCGTCGGGAAATGCAGCTCGAGTGATATGCATATCCGCCGGAGGTAGAGTTTCAACAAGTTTCTGTAGTGGTGCCTGCATAAAACGTAGTGTATCGAGGAAGTGCAGCGTAGTTCTTGCCATCATTTGTTTGGAGAATGATATATACTTCTCGACGCTCTCAGGTAGGACACTCACCCGATCTTTCTCCAAACCGAAATCTGCCAAGTGCTCAACTAGGAAATGAGCGCCATACCGACTTAAATTATGAGAAAAAACTGGTATGTGCCTAGGAAATTGGTACTTCAAATTGCACGCATTGTGAGCAGCGCCACGTAATTTCCCTGTAAGATGACAGTGGTTCCTACGAGGAGTTTCCGCTTTTGTGTCCAACGGCAGCCCACAAATATGACACTCGGTGGCTTTATTGTACAAATCTTCATTCTCCTTAAACTTTATAAATTTGTTTTCCTGGGTGGGCATAATAACACGTACCGCATCCTTGGAAGTACTGTCTACCAGATACATAGCTAATAACTGATCAAAGGAGAAATAATTTAGACACCTTAAACAAATATGCTGGGAATAAAGGAGGCGGGACATGTCCTTGATTCAGACATAGTGATAATTATCGCCTTCAGAGAAGAGCAGAATATTTACATGCAGTTCACGCTCACTGGCAAATTTTGAGAAATGGAGAGGTCCTATAACAACATGCTTGTCTTGCTCGTCTGACTTGCTTTTCTTCTTCTCCAGGCCATAAACGTGTACCGATGTTCCAGTATTTTGTGCCTCGAATTTAGGTATGTCCTGTATCTTGATGGGGAACTCAATAGCATCAAAGTTATAATATACTTTAATATCACTGACTTTGTATGTACCCGGACGATGAGGGTTATCTGTATAATTATAGTTTCTTTTGAAAGCCAGGATGGACCATGCAAAACAAGTGTGATCTTTTCTATTTTGAACATTAATGCACGTCCTCTTGTTACCTATATCTTGAGAGAGCTTGATATAGCTAGACCCTCCATTTAACAGATCGTGGACATGTATATGGATGTCCAGGTGTAGAATTCTGCTGAGTGCCTTAGCTGAGCCGTTGACTTCCATCTCGGAAAACCGGCCCAATATGACACTCAAGGTGGATTTACGAAACCACTCGGCGATCGATGTGCTCTTCGCTATCACGCCATTATCCCCCCAAAGATAATGGATGCTGGTCTCTCCATCGCCAGATTGATCTTTGGGGAGGGGGGGGGGGGTGCGATAACTCAATGCATAGAACTGCACTGCACTTAACGGCGAGGTAACGCGGATTATCGACTACCTTGAGGAGCTCGGTTTCCAGGACAGGGAGGCTCGCGTTTAAAAATCCAACAGGATCGCGGTACCCCCCTACCGGGTTTTCGATCCTAGCGACCGAGATACGCTCCTCGAAGGCGTCGGCAATCGGCGAGTATTGTAATTGCGGTATGGTGTCACCGACTTGATCTACTTGACTAAAAGGGCGGGTTAGAGAACTGCCACTAGTCACAGGATGATCACTATTACTGCTAATAATACTGGGGGTCCAACCAGTGGATGACGGTGTTAGCGATGGTGTGTCATCATCATTTAATGGGAGGGGTATGCGTGTTGGTACACGAACCTTGCGCTGGCGGTGTCGTGGATGGTGAGCTTGCGGAGGCGGAGAAGGTGGCGAGGAGAGACCAGTGGAGCAGCCAGGCCGCAGCGAGGGACCCCTGGCAGTGCTGCTAACCGCTTATTGTGATGTACAAGGACGATAGGTAGTTTGGGCTGCCGCCGCGGCCTGTCAAGCTGTGTTGATCGGTGCGATGGAAGGTGGGGCGTCTCTTCGCACACCCTCAAGCCCCGCGCCTGCAACCGCTGCTCGCGGAACACGGGCAATGCCGTGAGATATACCTGTAACGTAAATATAAGTTTAATGATCTGGATTTAAAAGTGGGATAAATATCAAATGGTTCAAATGGCTCTGAGCTCTATGGGACTTAACATCGGTGGTCATCAGTCCCCTAGAACTTAGAACTACTTATACCTAACTAACCTAAGGACGCCACACACATTCATGCCCGAGGCAGGATTCGAACCTGCGACCGTAGCAGTCGCGCGGTTCCGGACTGAGCGCCTAGAACCACTAGACCACCGCGGCCGGCAGCGATAAATAATAGTAATTATTATAACAGTAAATAATGGTAATTATTTTGGACTAATGATGAAAACTATTCACATTTTCCGATCTCATTCCACAGCTTCAGCAGTTCATTGCCGCATTCGACAAGCCCCTCGAGCCGGTCACGCATGTCCAGTTCGTCCTCATCTAAAAAGTTATTACTATGTTCGGCTCCCTCGTTCTGCGTGGAATTAGGATTATCTAGAAACAAAATATATGTTAAGTCTAGATCAATACACTAGGAAAAAGCGAATACATATTAAAAGAACAATAAGAAAAAATTATTTAATTTTTTAGCGAGTATGATTTTTTTTATTATTAGAGATGAACTCACATTCACGACGAGCTCTCTCCATTTCGAGTTGGCGATCAAGCTCTTCTACCGCTGGGCCGATGTAATCTAGAAAGATGGAATATAATTAGTATAACATAAAATTAAAAATGTTTGTAGATGAAGTTTGGTGATACAGAAATGAGTGGACGAAGGCAGATATATACAAAAAATGAAATTTCTATAGAGAGCGAGTATAGCATACACACACATACACACACACACACACACACACATACACACACACACACACCACGTGAAAAGCGGATCTTTATATAGAGCTATCCAAAACAGATGTAGCGCTCGTACACGGAGTTAAAGGGTAGAGATATCAGAACATTCAAAAAATGTACTTACCAGGTAATGGAACTCGTTCAGGACAAGGCTGATTGACGCCACCTGCTCGCTCCTCAGACTCGAGGATAATGTCCACGAGTTCAGCTATAACAATGAGGTATATATTTCATAACCGGAATATATAAGATATAAAGGAAAAATGATAATCAAAAATAAAATTATTTACTTACTCGATAATGGTAAATCGTGGAGTCTAAGTCTCTTCGCAGCAGCAGACTCCTGGCTGTTGAATCTCTTCATTTTAACAGCAACAAAGCATACACACAAATGCACGATATGGAATGCAAGTGACGAGTGAGAAAGATGACGGGGGGGGGGGGGGGGGAGTGTGACTCCTTATATAAGTGTGATGACGTAGTATCACGTGATCTTAGGATGAACGAATGGCTGTTGAGAATTCTGTGGGGGTGGTGAATGAGTTCACTAGCGCCCTTAGTAGCTGAAATCTGAACTAGTCAGAGGGTTGCAGGACATGGTGGAGGGCTGAGCATTTTATAATTTATAAAACTATAGACAAATAATTCATCGTATCGTTGAAAATCTTATTTAGATTAGAGAGAGGATTATAGTGAGATCATTATGTGTGTGTTAGGATGAATGATTTATTATTATTATTATTTAAAAGTATGTTATATAGGCGTAATTCGAGGTTGATGGTATTAAGAATGGCATGGAACGAAATGTTTTTGGAGATGAATATTGTTAGGTACTTTTTTATTGGCGAGGAGTTTATGGTAGGGAGCGAATATATTTTGAATGAATAAAGGGGAGGTTAAGTATTTTGGGACCATATAGAATTTGAGTGAGTTGAGACGTTTGCTAGGAGGGTGCGATGGCTCCCGCATGTGCGCATGATATTGACTGGTTTTTCTTATTTATTTGAGTTGAGAGCTTCGTGTTAAATTGACTTGCGGAGGTACGTATCTTGACGGGAGCGACGGTTCACGCGTATGTGTATGTATCCACGAATATCTCAGATTACGTAATCGGGATATGTGGGGTGAATAATGAGAATCGGGTGATCGGTTAACTTAGTGAGAGAGTTCTTTGTCCCACTGAGCCACGTGGTCGATCGCGGGTTGTGATGTCAAAGAAGTTTCCATCTCGGTAGCAAACAATCCAGTTGGAGTGTGTTGGTTCCTGTCTATCGGTGAGGGAATTCCAGAGTTTATGGGGCGAAAGCGTAGTTTGTGCTCCATCATCACTTGTCCGGGGGCGCCGTGGAGTCGGGGGCATGTGGCGTAATGGTGGTTTGGACAAAGCAAGTGTGTCGGTTCCTGTCCGTCGGTGCTGGGAAATTGCGGACTTTAGGACCGATATAGCTTTTAGTGTGTCACGTGATAGAACTTTCCAAACATCTCGGGAGGTTGTGTGAGCTAGGTATCGGCAGGTTGGAACCTGTTCAGAAAAAAAAATTGTGGTGGAACGTGTCCTTTGTCCAGCACGAAGTCCTGTCCAGCATTAAGTGCTCGCGGGCGAGCGAGAATGTTTACGTCGCCGGACTCTGAGGTGAGCGCGGCTGACAGTTTGTGGCGGGACTCTGGGACGCCAGTTGGCGACTACCTACCTGGCGTGCTGGCTGGGGACTCTGCGGGCCCGCCGACAGGCGGGGCACGGAGCGGGCTGAGCCATGCGCGCGTACGTCAGCTGCGCTCTGGAGTTCGATGGGTAATGCATTTTTAAAGCTTTTCGTTGGAGGGAATTTATTTGGAGGACTGTGTTCTTGTTCTTATTCATATGTTCCAGGATTAATGCACGTTTCCATTCAACATGTAGGAGGTTATGGGGGCAGTCCTCGGCTGTATGCTTGCAAACTACACTGCTGTTAAACTCATCGCGGTCAAACACCAATAACTCATCGATTGAACACATTCTGCAGGATGGTCTTCAATGGTATACACGTCGTATACGAATATGCTTATGCCGAAGCGAATTGGAGTCAACTAAACGTCTCTTGCGTTTTGGAAGAGTGAATGTTTGATGGTAAATAAGCCTGCAGTTTGCGCATGCGCATGAGCATATGCTGGTTACGGGATGCATCCAGGCTCCATCCCTCCGCATGCCGAAATCTGCTGAACAGAATTCTTGTACTTATTGCTCCGACACTCCTCCATTATCATACGCTTCCACACCTCATGTAGTGAACTGTGGCTACAGTCCTCCCTTGAATGTCTACATTAAATGCAGTTATTAAAGGCTGCTCTGTCACCCACATCCATCTCTATGATCGAACATATGGCAACGACAGATCAGCAAAGACTGAATGTGCAGGAGAACGGTAATGGTAGTTCAGTGGAGGTAGCACAATTGGCTTTCTTCCCACCAAAATCAACCATCTTTAATGACGTCTTGGTGGCGCTCTCTGGTGGCAAGGGTATGAACTACCACAGTTGGATTGCATACACACTTGAATGATATACATAATAATAAATAATAATAAATGATAATGAATGTTAATAAATGATAATCAATAATAATAAAGACAAGTACGGTTTTTGCATGCATTATCGTGTTGGAATTCAAACTTCCCACCATTTTTTCTTCTAGAGGCTTGGGTTTGTGGACATAGCACAATAGGGCTATTTTCCTGCCAAAATTCAAAATTGCCGCAATGTTTTTGATGTTAGGTTAGTGGACGTAGCACAATTGACATACTTTCCCACCAAAAGCCGCCATCTTGGATGAAGTCATGCGATATTGCCAAGTCTACATGCCGCCATCTTGGATGACGTCATCGCCGCCATCTTGAATAAATTTGGCAAGAATGCAGAGTGACCTGACACCCCCCTTGTCCCCATACTGTCGTATAAAACACGGAAAGAATGAGCACCTATATCTTTCCGCACGAGCTCTGATTTCCCTATTTTATCGTGGTGATCGTTCCTCCCTATGTAGGTCGGTGTCAACAAAATATTTTCGCATTCAGAGGAGAAAGTAGGTGATTGGAATTTGGTGAGAAGATTCCATCGCAACGAAAAACGCCTTTCTTTTAATGATCTCTAGCCCAAATCATTTCAAATGGCTCTGAGCACTATGGGACTCAACTGCTGAGGTCATTAGTCCCCTAGAACTTAGAACTAGTTAAACCTAACTAACCTAAGGACATCACAAACATCCATGCCCGAGGCAGGATTCGAACCTGCGACCGTAGCGGTCTTGCGGTTCCAGACTGCAGCGCCTTTAACCGCACGGCCACTTCGGCCGGCCCCAAATCATTTCTGTGACACTCTCTCCCATATTTCGTGATCATACAAAACGTGCTGCCTTTCTTTGAACTTTTTCGATGTCCTCCGTCAGTCCTATCTGGTAAGAATCCCACACTGCGCAGCAGTATTCTAAAAGAGGAGGGACAAGCGAAGTATCCTCTTGTAGCGTAGTGTCCTCCTTAGTAGGTTTGTTACATTTTCTAAATGTCCTGCCAATAAAACGCAGCCTTTCTTTAGCCTTCCCCACAGCAGTTTCTATGTGCTCTTTCCAATTTAAGTTGTTCGTAATTGTAATACCTAGGTATTTAGTTGAATATACGGCTTTTAGATTAGACTGATTTATCATGTAACCGAAGTTTAAACAGTTCATTTTAGTATTCATGTGGATGACCTCACACTTTATGTTATTTAGGGTCAACTGCCACTTTTCGCACGATTCAGATATTTTTTCTAAATAGTTTTTCAATTTGTTTTTACCATATGATGACTTTATTAGACGATAAACGACAGTGTCATCTGCAAACAACCGAAGACGGCTGCTCAGATTGTCTCCCAAACCGTTTATATAGATAAGGAACAGCAAAGGGCTTATAACACTACCTTGGGGAACACCTGAAATCACTTGTGTATTACTCGATGACTTTCTGTCAATTACTACGCACTGTGACCTCTCTGACAGGAAATCGCAAGTCCACTCACATAAGTCAGACGATATTCCACAAGCACGCAATTTCACTACGAGCTGCTAGTGTGTTACAGTGTCAAAAGACTTCCGGTATTCCAGGACTACGGAATCGATCTGAAATCCCTTGTCAATAGCACTCGGCACTTCGTGTGAATAAAGAGCTAGTTGTATTTCACAGGAACGATGTTTTCGAAACCCATGTTGACTGTGTGTCAATAGTTCGTTTCCTTCGAGGTAATTCATAATGTTCGATCACAATATATGTTCTAAAATCCTGCTGCATATCGATGTGAACGGTATGGGCCTGTAAAATAGTGGGTTACTCCTACTGCCTTTCGTGAATATTGGTGTGATCTGTGCAACTTTCCAGTCATTGGGTACGGATCTTTGTGGAGCGAACGGTTGTATATGATTGTTAAGGATGGAGCTAATGCATCAGCATACTCGGAAATGAATCTAATTGGTATACAGTCTGGTCTAAAAGTCTTGCTTTTATTAAGTGATTTGAGCTGCTTCACTACTTCGAGGATACTCACTTCTACGTTACTCATGTTGGCAGCTGTTCTGGAATATTTACTTCGTCTTCTTTTGTTAGGCATTTCGGAAGGCTGTATTTAGTAACTCTGCTTTGGCAGCACTGTCTTCGATAGTAACTCCATTGTTATCGCGCAGAGAAGGTATTGATTGTTTCTTGCCGCTAACGTACTTCACATACGATCAGAATCTTTTTGGATTTTCTGTCAGGTTTCGAGACAAAGTTTCGTAGTGGAAACTGTTATAGGCGTCTCGCATTGAACTCCGCGCTAAATTTCAAGCTCCTGTAAAGGATCGCCAATCTTGGGGATTTTGCGTCTGTTTAAATTTGGCATGTTGGTTTCGTTGTTTCTGCAACAGTGTTCTAACCCGTTTTGTGTACCAAGGAGGATCAGCTGCGTTGTTTGTTTGTTTATTTGATATAAATCTCTCAATTCCTGCCGATACTATTTCTTTGAATTTAAGCCACGTCTGGTCTACATTTATGTTATTAATTTGGAATAAGTGGAGATTGTCTCTCAGGTAGGCGTCAAGTGAATTTTTATTTGCTTTTTTGAATAGGTATATTTTTCGCTCGTTTTTAGAGAATTTGGCGATTACAATATTCAGTCTCACTACGACAACCCTGTGTTCACTAATTCCTATATCGGTTTTGCTGCTCGTTATTAACTCAGGATTATTTGTTGCTAAGAGGTAAACTGTGTTTTCACAATCGTTTACTGTTCACGTGGGCTCATGAACTGCTCGAAATAATTTTCAAAGAATGCGTTTGGCAAAATTTCGGATGATATTTTATGCGTACTTCCGGAATTAAACATGTATTTTCGCCAACATATCGAGGGTAAATTAAAGTCGCCACCAGCTATTATCGTATGAGTCGGGTCCGTGTTTGAAATGAAACTCAAGTTTTTTTGAACCTTTCTGCAACTGCATCACCTGAATTCTGAGGAGAGTAAAAGGATCCCATTATTATTTTATTCCGTTTCCCAACAAAGACCTCTGCCCATACTAACTGACAGGGAGTATCTACTTCAATTACGCGACAAATTAATCTACTTCTGACAGTAACAAACACGCCACCGCCAACGGTGTTTAGCCTATCTTTTCGAAACACCGTTAGGTTCGAAAATGGCTCTGAGCACTATGGGACTTAACATCAGAGGTCATCAGTCCCCTAGAACTTAGAGCTACTTAAACCTAACCAACCTAAGGACGTCACACACATCAATGCCCGAGGCAGGATTCGAACCTGCGACCATAGCAGTCCCGCAGTTTCGGACTGAAATGCCTAAAACCGCTCGGCCACCGGGGCTGGCACACGGTTAGGTTCTTCGCAAAAATTTCGGCTGAGCTTATATACGATTTTAGCCAGCTTTCAGTGCCTATAACGGTTTGAGCATCGGTGCTTTCTATTAGCGCTTGGAGCTCTGGTTCGTTCCCAACACAGCTACAACAATTTACAACTGTTATACCAATGAGCCCTGCATCTACGTTCTTTCTGTGTGCAGCTTGCACCCTTTGTGACTGAAGCCCTTCTTGTGTTTTCCCGATACCCTCTAACCTAAACAACCGTCCAATCCACGCCACACACCCCTTCTACCCGTGTAGCCGCCTCCGGCGTATAGTGGACACCTGACCTATTCAGTGGAACCCGAAACCCGAAACCCAACCACCCGTTAGCGCAAGTCGAGGAATCTGCAGACTACCCGCTCGCAGAACCGTTTGAGCCTCTGATTCAGACCCACCACTCGGCTCTGTACCAGAGGTCCGCAATCAGTCTGGTCGACTAAGCTGCAAATGGTCAGCTCTGCTTTCATCTTGCAAGCAAGACAGGCAGCCATTACCACTTCTGTTAGTCGCTCGAAACCGGAGAGAATCTCTTCCGATCCAAAGTGACACACATCACTGGTACCGATGTGAGCAACCACCTGCAGTTGGCTGCACACTGTGCTCTACATGGCATCCGGGAGGACCCTTTCCACATCTGGAATGACTCCACCCGGTATGCACACGGAGTGCACATTGGATTTCCTATCCTTCTCGTCAGCCAAGTCGCTAAGGGGCCCCATAACGCACCTAACGTTGGAGCTCCCAACTACCAATAATCCCACCATCTGCAATTGCCCAGATCTTGCAGGCTGAGTGGTTTCCTCTGAAACAGGACAGGCGACAGCATCTGGCTCATCAACAGCGTCAGCCACAGATATTGCCTGGAACCTGTTTGTCAGACAAACCGGCGAGGCCTTATGTGCGGCCGCTTGGGAAGTCTTTTGCCGCCTGCTTCGCCCTGGGGCGACCTCTACATTTTGATGTCAGAAGTGTGTGTCACCACTAAATATCAGTGACAGAGGAACCTTACCAGCCACCCTCCCTGGAGACGATGACTCTCGGCTACCTGAGCGTTGCAGTTTCGTCGACAGACAGCATCAGTATGCAGTGGGTGATTGCGCCGACTGTTCTTTTTTTTCCCCCTGCGAGTGTCACGGACCTTTCACCAGCTTTTCAGTTCCGTTTTCATGTGTGACATGTGGCAAGTAAACTCAGACTGGGTTATGAGGATGTGTTAATATGAACGTTATTTTTCTCTGTCATCAATGAGTGTGGCTCATTGTCTGGAATGGTATAAGGTGTTAACCATGTGAAGCTTCTTAGTGGGGGAAGATGAGTTTTGCTTAGAAGTCGGAGTTTTGTGGTAGTTTACGCCGTTTTGAATGGGGAATGTATTTCATTTCGAGCAATAGATGTGGCTCACCACGTTTAAAAGCGTAAAGTAGAAGTCATGAGTAGCCGCTCAAGCGGAGAAGTTAAGTTACAGTAACTGTTAGGATGGAATTACATTAAGTGTTGTAAGGTGGCATGATTTTAAGCCACATTACAACTACTACTCCGGAAAGAAGACCCTTTAATAATATAAACATCGAGACAGGAAACCATTAACGATACTGACATCGGCTAGGGATCTTAATTTGTTGCAGAATATCTGCACGTTGGACGATAGTGAAGCGGACGGAGACGGGAGGCTGGCTTGAGAACGGGAAAGTCACAAGCGAGGCAGGCAGGCCTTAGAGCTGTACTCAACATCGAACGTAAGCTCGTGCAAACCCCAGGCGGGTGGATCGCTGCTTAGCGGGAGCCACGTGGCCGAGGACAAGGAGAAGACACAGGGGCTCGCTCTTAAAACGCGTGGCGGCGTGTAGGTGGTTTCCCCTATGGCCGTAGCAGAAGCTTATGTAACAATCTGGAAACTTCTAGAAGCTTCGGTCGATTGCAAAACTGAGATTGGTCGGCGCTCGGAAACGAACGCATTCCAACAACATGATTGGCCACACTCTTTAAAGGGGGGAAAAAAAAGAACAAGAGCTACGAAAAAGCGTAGCGTCTGTGAAACACTTGTTCCTGGGGCGTCGAGGAGAGAGATTGGTCCTGGCGAGGTGTGCGACCTCGTTACTGGGATAGAGTATTTGTAGCGTGAACCTGAGGATCATTTGGTGGTCCACGGCAGCCGTAGAGGTGCCTACTGAAGCTTTTGGTGAGGTAGAATTTATGTTATCTCGCTGAGGCGAAAACCTTTGCAACGATAAGCGTTGGATCACTGTAGTGGTTGTGCATTGGCAACGGCGGTTAGGGAAGTATAGTAAATTGCTGAACACGAGTCTTTTTCGTTCTATGCTGAGGCTTCACGTTGCTAGTCGTGAGTGAAGTTCTAAATGTAAATGCAATTGCCATAGCTGTGGATTACGCGTTGAATTAACAACCGCGAATATATCAAAGGACAGGCGATTACCAAATGTGAATAGGCAGAACTAAAATGTTGCTCGTACTGTGTAATCTTGCATAGGGTAAATTGCAGAAGAGTAAAGAATTTAACACTACTAAGTGTATCATTTCATAGCTAGTACTTTCCTTTGTCATTTTATTATATCCGTATTCTGTATTTCATGTTTGCCACCAGCTGGTGGAGGCAGTATTTGTAGGTCAGCACATGTGAACATTGTAGCATATACTGAGGATATGGTTAGAAACCAACCAGATTTGCATACGACGACTTGATGTCACATGTAGAGCAAAGGATAAGCTTTCCCTTCTGGGGAGCGTATAAGTGTCAGTGCGACTAATTAGCGTTATAAAATCCGTTGTGCAAAATTATTCACTTATACGTTCGGGTCGCAGGCTCACCCATCAGCAGAATAGAACAAAACAGTAGCGGTAGCAAAATGGCTCAAATGGCTCTGAGCACTATAGGACTTAACATCGGAGGTCATCAGCCCCCTAGAACTTAGAACTACTTAAACCTAACTAACCTAAGGACAGCACACACATCCATGCCCGAGGCAGGATTCGAACCTGCGACCGTAGCGGTCGCGCGGTTGCAGACTGAAGCGCCTAGAACAGCTCGGCCACTCCCCCCGGCAGAAGCGGTAGCATACAGTGTCCTTGTCGTCGTACTGTTTTGTCCTCCTCGTTTGTTGTTTGCGTAATTAGTGAGGTATATCCTGGCGGAGATGTTGCGAATTCCTGCAGCCTGGACCAGATGTGGAGGGAAGTGCATGTGCCGATGATTTTTGTGTCTTGCAGAGTGCAACTGCCGACAGTAATTTTGTTGTAGATATTTAGGAGGTTTCACAGAAAGCTATCAATAACGCTGATTGTATTGCAGATGTTTTGGGTACTGAAATGGTACAGACGCATTTAGTATTTCCGAAGGACGCAGATTCTGCACCATCTATGACGGCACTGCCTCCTCATAACGTGGGAGGAGAAGAGGGGAAGAAAGAGGAAATGTGTTTGTAAGGTTTATGATCGGGCCGACAAGGCTTGTGCCAGTGGGTCAGGAGATTGACAAAAGAGACAACACTTGAAGTGTAATGCGTGATGCAGGCGAAGGCTGCTGTGCAATCACAGGGCTGGACTTCCTCATCAAGTACCATGCCGAAACTGACTTTCGATGACGAGCGGTGGAACTCATCGGGATAATGTTCGAGATGGGGGGAGCTGTCACCAGTGAAGTACACTCGCAAACTTCGTTTGTCATGAAGGACAAATGCGGGCAAAATCAGCAAGGCTTAATTCGCATGATATAGTGGCAGAAGGCACTGGGAAGCTGCTTTAGGTGACCGAAGGTGTTGCTAACTTATACTATTCGGGACTT
The DNA here is from genome assembly GCF_023864345.2 of Schistocerca serialis cubense. NCBI lineage: Eukaryota > Metazoa > Arthropoda > Insecta > Orthoptera > Acrididae > Schistocerca > Schistocerca serialis. Next base: position 546,337,538 of record NC_064640.1, on the reverse strand, counting down.
CCCCTCCGGACAGAGAGTGATTGACAGCACTTCTCCTGTCTATACTCACGTTGAGACGTTATCTGAATTTCGTCCTTGTGGCTGGGAGTTCGTGTTTCTTGTCTGTAGAATACAGAGAGGAGAAGATAGTACTAGATTACACTAGTCAAAGGACTGCCTTCTGTCGTCCTAGTGTTTGAACGAGTTTTGTATTTTGTGGTTGGAGTTCTTATACCGTCGCAGGCGTGTACGAGAATCATCACTCCGACGCACAGGACGCAGTACATTCGGTGTTATTGGTAACTGCTTCGGCTTATTGTGGCTATAAAGCTGAACAGCTGTGATAACGTGAGTTTCATTTCCACTGAGGTTGCACACCAATGTAGATCACCTTTGAAAGCAGTGTCTTCTAGTGTTTGGGACGTAGATGATATCAGTCATATTGCGTTATTTATATTAGATCGCGTAGTAATAAATAGGGGCAGATCTGGGGCAGGTGATCAATAATGTTAGTCAGGAATTTCATTTGTATCTGTTTATGTCCACTGCACATGGACATATAAATATTTGTAATAAATAAAGGGGTTTGAATCTACAATAAATGCATAAGCAGAAACATCAATGTTTAGTAGTTACTAGTTCCCTTAAACATTCATTTATTTTTATGTTGTAATTTATATGTTAAAGAGCAAGAAGGAAGAAATAATAGCACCGTTAAGAGATCCGAAGATCTTCTTCAGAGGGTAGTAAGAGAGGGTCGAATCTTTATATTTGCGTTCAGCATTTTCCATTGCGGACATTAATTTTTACACCCGCCTGGAGCAGCATCTTAGAAACCATACAAATACCTCCAAGAAATACTAACACTTCAATTTATAATCGATGTTAGCATCTAACATTCTGCGTGGTGTCTGTTGTTCTAAGTCGTGTCTCCCTACCACTTTCGCGCAACGACGCTCTGAGCGTGTTTTATAGGGAATTGATTAGTTTGAACCTGGGACCTGTTGCTGGTAAGGAGACGCCAGACCACACATGACATGTAGAGTTCAGAAGAGTTCAGTGAGACTAGCGATGATATAACCAAATACTTAATGATTTCAGAGTCAGCTCGACTGCACTCCCTGTAAAAGAATCTTAATACTAACTAAATGTAGTGGAAGGGGTTCAAGGCTTTCCTATTTTTAGTTAGCTGGTAAAATAACGTCGAAAAAGCAGTTAAGTTTACGATTGCAAAGTTTATTCTGCTCACAAAACATGGTTTATAAATTGCACTGTTGATAAAAGGAAATATTTTAATACAGGATGATAAAAACCAGCTGCGTTCAACAAAAATGTGAACGAATATTCCCTGAGTGGGTTTCCAGGTTCTGCAATGGATCGAAGGATGACCTATGCCATATCACATCTATAATCTACGTTTAAATTAAGTTTCACAAAAGAGAAAACTATCAAAATGGTCTACAGTGACCCTCAATTATCTTTAATTACTTATCTAACTTGTCGTAAATTACAGTGGCTTATGTGGCTTCTCAGTAATTATATAACAGAAAAATCATCGCGTTTCAGATTTTAACTTACGTAGCAAATGTGAATACATTGAGCTTCAATTGACGATCGACACTAGTATTACGTAAAAATGGGATGTAACAGATGAGACTTCTGCAGTTCTGAGTGAAGCCTTATGCGCTCAAAAATGCGGCATCGCCTGTGCTCATTACCTTGTCGGTTTTCGTCAGGGGGCGGCGGCCGGCACAGCTCCATACAGCTCGCTGTCACGGAAGCAACTCTGTCCTAACTTCTACTTACTACAATTTACCAAAAAACTATCTGGCTGTGTTTTCATCTGACCTATCAGGGTCTCAATGTTAACCTTAAGCTCCGCCTACAAAAATTCTGTCTATCCAATGAGAAACGTTATACTTTTCGTGGTGGGGCAATGTTTTTAACGTTTGCAATGTAACAGAGACGCGAAAAGGTCACACGCTAAAACTTGAAGCTGGTGTGGCCCTTTTAGTGTTACCGCAAGATTTATACTGTTCTTCTGGAGTGCTCTGGCTTTTAACATGGGCTGGGGGGTGGTCCTGGTGGTTAGCTAGAGACGTGGGTGTCCGTCCCTTATCGTAGGGCCTTCTAGCTTAACACGGTTCTGCTCGGCTTCTGTTCTCGTTTCTCCCCTCAGAACTGCATCTGTCTCACGGTGGGAAGGTATGACATACATTTAGGCATTCTTGTGTTAGTCTGTGGTATTCCATTTGCTCACTCATTACTCGTATTACTTTGGTTAATTTAATGTCACGATTTATTCGGAGCTATGTGACATACTACTGGATTTGCTTATCATGTCAGGGTTTTCATGGAAGGTGTTGGATTTGTCTGACACCTTACAAGCAAATACCTCTTTTTCCATTAATACTCTTGTTGCTATAGTCAGTCTTCATTTTATATCCTCCCTACCTCGGCCATCATCAGTAATTTTGCTGCCCAATAGTCCTTTTAGTGTCTCATTTCGTAATCTGATTCCTTAAGACTTCCTGATGTAACCCTCGCAATACAAAGGGAGAGGGACGGGGTATTTTATGCCTACCTTTTCAGAATACTGTAATCTAGTCATGTGCATATTATTTTAAAATGTTGAAAAAAACATATTTGTGATTTTTAATGATTTCTTCTACCAGATTCCGTAGTTATTTTAAATTTTTGAGTTAAACTTAACGAAAAAATTTAGTCTTGTCAGTGGATGTGAGTTTTCAGGGCAGGTGTCATATTCATATTTTCAAGTTTAAGACCATTCCTACACATAAATATATCTTTAAAATGTATGTTGCGCGTAAAAGACAACGAAAGTTAACGAAATCCGTATATCTTTGAGTTGGTCATATATTACGCCCCCCTTTTGTAGTAAACGTTATAGAAATTCCGTTGGTACTGCTAGGTTTAATTCGAATACGTTCCATTACCATTCATTTAGCTCCATTGAGGGCTATTTTACAATCTCTTTTTAGGACACTATCAATTCCGTTCAACTGTTATTCCAAGTTCTTTGCTGTCTCTGACAGAATTGCAGTGTCACTGGCAAACTTCAAGATGTTTATTGCTTCTCCCTGATATTTAATTCTGTTTACAAATTTATCCTTGTATGCGTTACTGCTTGTTCGGTGTAGATGTTGAATGACATCGAGTGTAGGCTACCCGAATGCGTCACTCCCATCTTCAAATTGCACAACTAGAAATCCAGCAGATGGAGTAGCAGAATTTGTTTGCTTCAACAAGATTTGGTGTTTGATGGGGTGGGGCTGTGAAATACATGTAGAGCCTCATTACTCCTCTCTCCTTTTTACCTGAGGACAGCAAAATTCATATTTGAGTGCATATACGGCCAAAATTCAGACTTTGATATAGGATAACATGGATTCCCAAGGATTCACATGTTACCAGTTGTGGAGGAACATGTAAGAATCGGCGTCTCTCCTATTTCCGAACATAAAAAGTTACTTTTGTAACTTCCGGAAGACAAGATTACATTGAGATAACTATTTCTAGATCGAAAGGTAAGCCAGTTCCGTTCGAACCAACTAGCGAGAACAAAGAGAAAGGACAAGAAAGGACAGTTGGTGATGCAGTAAATGGAAATGATGTTAGAATGTATTGTGGGATTGGAGAAGTATGAACAAGGAAAACTCTTGTATCATTTTCATGAGTTTACGCCTCTTATCTTCAGATATCATTTTTAAATGACGAATGGTGTCATAAGAAATTTGCTACTTCACAGTATCTCTGGACAAATAGATTTTAATCTAAGTATAATTTGAGGCATTAATGTAAAGTCAGATTTCACAAGTTTCTCTGTCCTGGGGCGCCTGATTCAAATGCTTTAACATTTTCATTGTCCATGTCAATAGAAGGTGCAGTGCAGGTGATTTCTCCAGTTCTAATTGGTTGAACGCCGCTTTGAAGAGCTACAAAAATCCTTATGTTTTAAAAGCTATAAAATACACAATTGTGTATTAGAATTACAGTAATAGAATAGCATACATACCGTGAAATGCTCTTACATGAGCGTGATATCAGTTCCTTCATTTCGGGCTATTTCTCCCTTCTCAAAGAGATTTTCGCACAAAGACATTCTAACATCGTCACCTGCTTATTCCAGCGAGTATCGTTAGACGGGCTCAGTTATCTATCAAGAGCATTAAGAAGACCACTTTTCTTTACGTAAGTGACGCGTTCTTTCGCCACAGTCAAAAGACCATGAGCTTATGGGCAATTGACGCATATATACTCCGCATTAAATTTATTTCGTATCCCTGTATTTAGCATATGGCAGGAATAATTCAATCGTGAATAATTATGCAATGCAACGACAATGACAACCTTGATCAGTCGTGGACTGCATGTCTTTCAAAGTAGAGTGTTGGATACCAGGAGACATAAGTCGCCTAAACAATTCTCTTAGAATGTTACCGCCCATTTTTGGTTCATCTATAAACTGAGTTGTAAATAAAATGCGAGATCTGAGAGTCAAGTCAATGAAACAGGAGACAGTACATGTCAGATAATTCCTCTTTGTCGAGCTGAATGTCCACATGTCTGTAGTTGTTATATGAGCAGTTACCTCCGGCATAAATATATGTCGTCGGCTTTAAGCACTTTCTGCCATGCACCGCGTCCCAGGTGTGGGGTGAGACATAATGGCCTTTGCAGTGTCGATTGACGTCTGACCAAGATCCATAAGACCTTCACATCTTATAGCTCCATATGACCTTACATCTTGTGCACACTTAGGCACGCACTTATCAAAATGGTTCAAATGGCTCTTGGCACTATGGTCATCAGTCCCCTAGAACTTAGAACTACTTAAGCCTAACCAACCTAAGGACATCACAAAACACCCAGTCATCACGAGGAAGAGAAAATCCCTGACCCCGCCAGGAATCGAACCCGGGAACCCGAGCGTGAGAAGCGAGAACGCTACCGCACGACCACGAGCTGCGGACACGCATTTATCAACAGTTCTCTCGTCAGCTGGTTGAGAAAGTCGTTTCTCGTCCGCGTAAGGCCCTTGTTTATTAGACACGCATGGATGGCGAGAAATGTACGAAGTGCCACTTGACCCTTCAGCATGAGAGTAAATTTGACAGTAGAGCGAGCAGCACAGAAAATGAAGGCTTTTCCTAATGCTATCCACAATAGACTTCAACAAGGTCTAAAGTGTACTTTTCAAATTTGCTCCATTCTGTGTGGTTCTCTACTCACCAGTGATTAGTTTTTCTTTTGCTTCCCTTTTCCTTGACATGTGCTCCTTGTTCTGCAAACCACGTTTAGTTTGCCCCTCTCATTTTGCGTGTTAGGAAAGAAATGAGGAAATCCCATCACTCCACTAAACACTGCTCTACTCACCGCTCATAGCCCGTAGCTCGCAACTGCGGTCAGTACTACCAACAGCTCGTAGGCCGCAGCACGCCAGTGCTTGCGCACGGCACTGGTGCAGTGACGTCATGGGCTCGCTCGGTGTCGAGCAGTGAGGCCGCAGCCCGTGGGCTGCGTCTCCATGCACGACTCTGCTGAGGCCGCGGCGTACAGGTTCTTTCGCAACAGCACTGCTCGGCCCTTGGGATTACGTCAGGGACTCGCTCGGCCCGAGACTGCTGCAGTCCAGTGCGGCTGCAGCTCGCGGGCCGAGCCTCTTCGCACTACTCTCCCGGCGGACCTCGATGCGGCTGCCCCGCCTGAACCGGCAGTGCTAGGCAAGGCACGCACGGCAGTCATGGCCACGGAACTGGACGGGCCGCGCTTCGATGATCACCTCTGCTGCAAACTGCACAACCAGACCTCACACTCAGCTGGTTGTCACCGACCGATTGACATCATACAAGCCAACTGCGAAGTTAGTCCAGCTGTGGCTGCATCAATTACCACGGGCAGACACGTCCCTGAACTGACTTAACCTTTTAGCCTCAGAAAATTTATACCTCTTAAATTTTAAGTTAGTGTATCTTGTTCAAATAGCTCACGTGCCAATCTAAATGATTTGTCAAACTGTTTATTTAAAACATGTCAAATAGTGTATTGTTTTTCTTGTATACACCAATCTTGTAATTTTGTTGTACACGAGTTGAATGAGTACTCATGTATCAGCCAGTATCGTAGTCAAATGTATCGTAGACAAACGTAAGACACCAAGAAGTATATCTTTCTTTATGTTTATAATATATGTGTTTATCAGAGAGTCCACAAGTGTTAAAAAGTATATGTAATACTTTCTATGATTATAAAGACCAGAGAAGCCTTCACATTTTTTCTGCAATCAGCTAGGGGATGCCTTCCTGTTTCGTATCGTCCTTTGTTCTTCCGCTTTCGCTGTGAAGCATCTACACTACAGGCCATTAAAATTATTACACCACGAACGTGCTACAGACGCGAAATTTAAACGACAGGAAGAAGATGCTGTCATATGCAAATGATTACCTTTCCAGAGCATTCACGCAAGGTTGCCGCCGGTGGCGACTCCTACAACGTGCTGACATGAGGAAAGTTTCCCACCGTTTTCTCATACACAAACAGCAGTTGACCGGCGTTGCCTGGTGAAACGTTGTTGTGATGCCTCGTGCAAGGAGGAGAAATGCGTACCATCACGTTTCCGACTTCGATAAAGGTAGGATTGTAGCCTACTGCGATGGCGGTTTCACGTATCGCGACGCTGCTGCTCTCTTTGGTTGAGATCCAATGACTGTTAGCAGAATATGGATAGGGTGGCTTCAGGCGGGTAGTACGGAACGCCGTGGTGGATCCCAACGGCCTCGTATAACTAGCAGTCGAAATGACAGGCATCTTATCCACTTGGCTGTAACGGATTGTGCACCCATGTCTCGATCCCTGAGTCAACAGATGGGGACGTTTGCAAGACAACAACCTTCTGCACGAACAGTTCGACGACGTTTGCAACAGCATGGACCATCAGCTCGGAGATCATGGCTGCAGTTATCCTTGACGCTGGATCACAGACAGGAGCGCCTGCGGTGGTGTACTCAAGGACGAACCTGGATGTACGAATGGCAAAACGTCATTTTTTCGGATGAATCCAGGTTCTGTTTACAGCGTCATGATGATCGCATCTGTGTTTGGCGACATCGCGGTGAACGCACATTGGAAGCGTGTATTCGTCATCGCCATAATAAAGGGGAGGTTAAGTATTTTGGGACCATATAGAATTTGAGTGAGTTGAGACGTTTGCTAGGAGGGTGCGATGGCTCCCGCATGTGCGCATGATATTGACTGGTTTTTCTTATTTATTTGAGTTGAGAGCTTCGTGTTAAATTGACTTGCGGAGGTACGTATCTTGACGGGAGCGACGGTTCACGCGTATGTGTATGTATCCACGAATATCTCAGATTACGTAATCGGGATATGTGGGGTGAATAATGAGAATCGGGTGATCGGTTAACTTAGTGAGAGAGTTCTTTGTCCCACTGAGCCACGTGGTCGATCGCGGGTTGTGATGTCAAAGAAGTTTCCATCTCGGTAGCAAACAATCCAGTTGGAGTGTGTTGGTTCCTGTCTATCGGTGAGGGAATTCCAGAGTTTATGGGGCGAAAGCGTAGTTTGTGCTCCATCATCACTTGTCCGGGGGCGCCGTGGAGTCGGGGGCATGTGGCGTAATGGTGGTTTGGACAAAGCAAGTGTGTCGGTTCCTGTCCGTCGGTGCTGGGAAATTGCGGACTTTAGGACCGATATAGCTTTTAGTGTGTCACGTGATAGAACTTTCCAAACATCTCGGGCGGTTGTGTGAGCTAGGTATCGGCAGGTTGGAACCTGTTCAGAAAAAAAAATTGTGGTGGAACGTGTCCTTTGTCCAGCACGAAGTCCTGTCCAGCATTAAGTGCTCGCGGGCGAGCGAGAATGTTTACGTCGCCGGACTCTGAGGTGAGCGCGGCTGACAGTTTGTGGCGGGACTCTGGGACGCCAGTTGGCGACTACCTACCTGGCGTGCTGGCTGGGGACTCTGCGGGCCCGCCGACAGGCGGGGCACGGAGCGGGCTGAGCCATGCGCGCGTACGTCAGCTGCGCTCTGGAGTTCGATGGGTAATGCATTTTTAAAGCTTTTCGTTGGAGGGAATTTATTTGGAGGACTGTGTTCTTGTTCTTATTCATATGTTCCAGGATTAATGCACGTTTCCATTCAACATGTAGGAGGTTATGGGGGCAGTCCTCGGCTGTATGCTTGCAAACTACACTGCTGTTAAACTCATCGCGGTCAAACACCAATAACTCATCGATTGAACACATTCTGCAGGGTGGTCTTCAATGGTATACACGTCGTATACGAATATGCTTATGCCGAAGCGAATTGGAGTCAACTAAACGTCTCTTGCGTTTTGGAAGAGTGAATGTTTGATGGTAAATAAGCCTGCAGTTTGCGCATGCGCATGAGCATATGCTGGTTACGGGATGCATCCAGGCTCCATCCCTCCGCATGCCGAAATCTGCTGAACAGAATTCTTGTACTTATTGCTCCGACACTCCTCCATTATCATACGCTTCCACACCTCATGTAGTGAACTGTGGCTACAGTCCTCCCTTGAATGTCTACATTAAATGCAGTTATTAAAGGCTGCTCTGTCACCCACATCCATCTCTATGATCGAACATATGGCAACGACAGATCAGCAAAGACTGAATGTGCAGGAGAACGGTAATGGTAGTTCAGTGGAGGTAGCACAATTGGCTTTCTTCCCACCAAAATCAACCATCTTTAATGACGTCTTGGTGGCGCTCTCTGGTGGCAAGGGTATGAACTACCACAGTTGGATTGCATACACACTTGAATGATATACATAATAATAAATAATAATAAATGATAATGAATGTTAATAAATGATAATCAATAATAATAAAGACAAGTACGGTTTTTGCATGCATTATCGTGTTGGAATTCAAACTTCCCACCATTTTTTCTTCTAGAGGCTTGGGTTTGTGGACATAGCACAATAGGGCTATTTTCCTGCCAAAATTCAAAATTGCCGCAATGTTTTTGATGTTAGGTTAGTGGACGTAGCACAATTGACATACTTTCCCACCAAAAGCCGCCATCTTGGATGAAGTCATGCGATATTGCCAAGTCTACATGCCGCCATCTTGGATGACGTCATCGCCGCCATCTTGAATAAATTTGGCAAGAATGCAGAGTGACCTGACACCCCCCTTGTCCCCATACTGTCGTATAAAACACGGAAAGAATGAGCACCTATATCTTTCCGCACGAGCTCTGATTTCCCTATTTTATCGTGGTGATCGTTCCTCCCTATGTAGGTCGGTGTCAACAAAATATTTTCGCATTCAGAGGAGAAAGTAGGTGATTGGAATTTGGTGAGAAGATTCCATCGCAACGAAAAACGCCTTTCTTTTAATGATCTCTAGCCCAAATCATTTCAAATGGCTCTGAGCACTATGGGACTCAACTGCTGAGGTCATTAGTCCCCTAGAACTTAGAACTAGTTAAACCTAACTAACCTAAGGACATCACAAACATCCATGCCCGAGGCAGGATTCGAACCTGCGACCGTAGCGGTCTTGCGGTTCCAGACTGCAGCGCCTTTAACCGCACGGCCACTTCGGCCGGCCCCAAATCATTTCTGTGACACTCTCTCCCATATTTCGTGATCATACAAAACGTGCTGCCTTTCTTTGAACTTTTTCGATGTCCTCCGTCAGTCCTATCTGGTAAGAATCCCACACTGCGCAGCAGTATTCTAAAAGAGGAGGGACAAGCGAAGTATCCTCTTGTAGCGTAGTGTCCTCCTTAGTAGGTTTGTTACATTTTCTAAATGTCCTGCCAATAAAACGCAGCCTTTCTTTAGCCTTCCCCACAGCAGTTTCTATGTGCTCTTTCCAATTTAAGTTGTTCGTAATTGTAATACCTAGGTATTTAGTTGAATATACGGCTTTTAGATTAGACTGATTTATCATGTAACCGAAGTTTAAACAGTTCATTTTAGTATTCATGTGGATGACCTCACACTTTATGTTATTTAGGGTCAACTGCCACTTTTCGCACGATTCAGATATTTTTTCTAAATAGTTTTTCAATTTGTTTTTACCATATGATGACTTTATTAGACGATAAACGACAGTGTCATCTGCAAACAACCGAAGACGGCTGCTCAGATTGTCTCCCAAACCGTTTATATAGATAAGGAACAGCAAAGGGCTTATAACACTACCTTGGGGAACACCTGAAATCACTTGTGTATTACTCGATGACTTTCTGTCAATTACTACGCACTGTGACCTCTCTGACAGGAAATCGCAAGTCCACTCACATAAGTCAGACGATATTCCACAAGCACGCAATTTCACTACGAGCTGCTAGTGTGTTACAGTGTCAAAAGACTTCCGGTATTCCAGGACTACGGAATCGATCTGAAATCCCTTGTCAATAGCACTCGGCACTTCGTGTGAATAAAGAGCTAGTTGTATTTCACAGGAACGATGTTTTCGAAACCCATGTTGACTGTGTGTCAATAGTTCGTTTCCTTCGAGGTAATTCATAATGTTCGATCACAATATATGTTCTAAAATCCTGCTGCATATCGATGTGAACGGTATGGGCCTGTAAAATAGTGGGTTACTCCTACTGCCTTTCGTGAATATTGGTGTGATCTGTGCAACTTTCCAGTCATTGGGTACGGATCTTTGTGGAGCGAACGGTTGTATATGATTGTTAAGGATGGAGCTAATGCATCAGCATACTCGGAAATGAATCTAATTGGTATACAGTCTGGTCTAAAAGTCTTGCTTTTATTAAGTGATTTGAGCTGCTTCACTACTTCGAGGATACTCACTTCTACGTTACTCATGTTGGCAGCTGTTCTGGAATATTTACTTCGTCTTCTTTTGTTAGGCATTTCGGAAGGCTGTATTTAGTAACTCTGCTTTGGCAGCACTGTCTTCGATAGTAACTCCATTGTTATCGCGCAGAGAAGGTATTGATTGTTTCTTGCCGCTAACGTACTTCACATACGATCAGAATCTTTTTGGATTTTCTGTCAGGTTTCGAGACAAAGTTTCGTAGTGGAAACTGTTATAGGCGTCTCGCATTGAACTCCGCGCTAAATTTCAAGCTCCTGTAAAGGATCGCCAATCTTGGGGATTTTGCGTCTGTTTAAATTTGGCATGTTGGTTTCGTTGTTTCTGCAACAGTGTTCTAACCCGTTTTGTGTACCAAGGAGGATCAGCTGCGTTGTTTGTTTGTTTATTTGATATAAATCTCTCAATTCCTGCCGATACTATTTCTTTGAATTTAAGCCACGTCTGGTCTACATTTATGTTATTAATTTGGAATAAGTGGAGATTGTCTCTCAGGTAGGCGTCAAGTGAATTTTTATTTGCTTTTTTGAATAGGTATATTTTTCGCTCGTTTTTAGAGAATTTGGCGATTACAATATTCAGTCTCACTACGACAACCCTGTGTTCACTAATTCCTATATCGGTTTTGCTGCTCGTTATTAACTCAGGATTATTTGTTGCTAAGAGGTAAACTGTGTTTTCACAATCGTTTACTGTTCACGTGGGCTCATGAACTGCTCGAAATAATTTTCAAAGAATGCGTTTGGCAAAATTTCGGATGATATTTTATGCGTACTTCCGGAATTAAACATGTATTTTCGCCAACATATCGAGGGTAAATTAAAGTCGCCACCAGCTATTATCGTATGAGTCGGGTCCGTGTTTGAAATGAAACTCAAGTTTTTTTGAACCTTTCTGCAACTGCATCACCTGAATTCTGAGGAGAGTAAAAGGATCCCATTATTATTTTATTCCGTTTCCCAACAAAGACCTCTGCCCATACTAACTGACAGGGAGTATCTACTTCAATTACGCGACAAATTAATCTACTTCTGACAGTAACAAACACGCCACCGCCAACGGTGTTTAGCCTATCTTTTCGAAACACCGTTAGGTTCGAAAATGGCTCTGAGCACTATGGGACTTAACATCAGAGGTCATCAGTCCCCTAGAACTTAGAGCTACTTAAACCTAACCAACCTAAGGACGTCACACACATCAATGCCCGAGGCAGGATTCGAACCTGCGACCATAGCAGTCCCGCAGTTTCGGACTGAAATGCCTAAAACCGCTCGGCCACCGGGGCTGGCACACGGTTAGGTTCTTCGCAAAAATTTCGGCTGAGCTTATATACGATTTTAGCCAGCTTTCAGTGCCTATAACGGTTTGAGCATCGGTGCTTTCTATTAGCGCTTGGAGCTCTGGTTCGTTCCCAACACAGCTACAACAATTTACAACTGTTATACCAATGAGCCCTGCATCTACGTTCTTTCTGTGTGCAGCTTGCACCCTTTGTGACTGAAGCCCTTCTTGTGTTTTCCCGATACCCTCTAACCTAAACAACCGTCCAATCCACGCCACACACCCCTTCTACCCGTGTAGCCGCCTCCGGCGTATAGTGGACACCTGACCTATTCAGTGGAACCCGAAACCCGAAACCCAACCACCCGTTAGCGCAAGTCGAGGAATCTGCAGACTACCCGCTCGCAGAACCGTTTGAGCCTCTGCTTCAGACCCACCACTCGGCTCTGTACCAGAGGTCCGCAATCAGTCTGGTCGACTAAGCTGCAAATGGTCAGCTCTGCTTTCATCTTGCAAGCAAGACAGGCAGCCATTACCACTTCTGTTAGTCGCTCGAAACCGGAGAGAATCTCTTCCGATCCAAAGTGACACACATCACTGGTACCGATGTGAGCAACCACCTGCAGTTGGCTGCACACTGTGCTCTACATGGCATCCGGGAGGACCCTTTCCACATCTGGAATGACTCCACCCGGTATGCACACGGAGTGCACATTGGATTTCCTATCCTTCTCGTCAGCCAAGTCGCTAAGGGGCCCCATAACGCACCTAACGTTGGAGCTCCCAACTACCAATAATCCCACCATCTGCAATTGCCCAGATCTTGCAGGCTGAGTGGTTTCCTCTGAAACAGGACAGGCGACAGCATCTGGCTCATCAACAGCGTCAGCCACAGATATTGCCTGGAACCTGTTTGTCAGACAAACCGGCGAGGCCTTATGTGCGGCCGCTTGGGAAGTCTTTTGCCGCCTGCTTCGCCCTGGGGCGACCTCTACATTTTGATGTCAGAAGTGTGTGTCACCACTAAATATCAGTGACAGAGGAACCTTACCAGCCACCCTCCCTGGAGACGATGACTCTCGGCTACCTGAGCGTTGCAGTTTCGTCGACAGACAGCATCAGTATGCAGTGGGTGATTGCGCCGACTGTTCTTTTTTTTCCCCCTGCGAGTGTCACGGACCTTTCACCAGCTTTTCAGTTCCGTTTTCATGTGTGACATGTGGCAAGTAAACTCAGACTGGGTTATGAGGATGTGTTAATATGAACGTTATTTTTCTCTGTCATCAATGAGTGTGGCTCATTGTCTGGAATGGTATAAGGTGTTAACCATGTGAAGCTTCTTAGTGGGGGAAGATGAGTTTTGCTTAGAAGTCGGAGTTTTGTGGTAGTTTACGCCGTTTTGAATGGGGAATGTATTTCATTTCGAGCAATAGATGTGGCTCACCACGTTTAAAAGCGTAAAGTAGAAGTCATGAGTAGCCGCTCAAGCGGAGAAGTTAAGTTACAGTAACTGTTAGGATGGAATTACATTAAGTGTTGTAAGGTGGCATGATTTTAAGCCACATTACAACTACTACTCCGGAAAGAAGACCCTTTAATAATATAAACATCGAGACAGGAAACCATTAACGATACTGACATCGGCTAGGGATCTTAATTTGTTGCAGAATATCTGCACGTTGGACGATAGTGAAGCGGACGGAGACGGGAGGCTGGCTTGAGAACGGGAAAGTCACAAGCGAGGCAGGCAGGCCTTAGAGCTGTACTCAACATCGAACGTAAGCTCGTGCAAACCCCAGGCGGGTGGATCGCTGCTTAGCGGGAGCCACGTGGCCGAGGACAAGGAGAAGACACAGGGGCTCGCTCTTAAAACGCGTGGCGGCGTGTAGGTGGTTTCCCCTATGGCCGTAGCAGAAGCTTATGTAACAATCTGGAAACTTCTAGAAGCTTCGGTCGATTGCAAAACTGAGATTGGTCGGCGCTCGGAAACGAACGCATTCCAACAACATGATTGGCCACACTCTTTAAAGGGGGGAAAAAAAAGAACAAGAGCTACGAAAAAGCGTAGCGTCTGTGAAACACTTGTTCCTGGGGCGTCGAGGAGAGAGATTGGTCCTGGCGAGGTGTGCGACCTCGTTACTGGGATAGAGTATTTGTAGCGTGAACCTGAGGATCATTTGGTGGTCCACGGCAGCCGTAGAGGTGCCTACTGAAGCTTTTGGTGAGGTAGAATTTATGTTATCTCGCTGAGGCGAAAACCTTTGCAACGATAAGCGTTGGATCACTGTAGTGGTTGTGCATTGGCAACGGCGGTTAGGGAAGTATAGTAAATTGCTGAACACGAGTCTTTTTCGTTCTATGCTGAGGCTTCACGTTGCTAGTCGTGAGTGAAGTTCTAAATGTAAATGCAATTGCCATAGCTGTGGATTACGCGTTGAATTAACAACCGCGAATATATCAAAGGACAGGCTATTACCAAATGTGAATAGGCAGAACTAAAATGTTGCTCGTACTGTGTAATCTTGCATAGGGTAAATTGCAGAAGAGTAAAGAATTTAACACTACTAAGTGTATCATTTCATAGCTAGTACTTTCCTTTGTCATTTTATTATATCCGTATTCTGTATTTCATGTTTGCCACCAGCTGGTGGAGGCAGTATTTGTAGGTCAGCACATGTGAACATTGTAGCATATACTGAGGATATGGTTAGAAACCAACCAGATTTGCATACGACGACTTGATGTCACATGTAGAGCAAAGGATAAGCTTTCCCTTCTGGGGAGCGTATAAGTGTCAGTGCGACTAATTAGCGTTATAAAATCCGTTGTGCAAAATTATTCACTTATACGTTCGGGTCGCAGGCTCACCCATCAGCAGAATAGAACAAAACAGTAGCGGTAGCAAAATGGCTCAAATGGCTCTGAGCACTATAGGACTTAACATCGGAGGTCATCAGCCCCCTAGAACTTAGAACTACTTAAACCTAACTAACCTAAGGACAGCACACACATCCATGCCCGAGGCAGGATTCGAACCTGCGACCGTAGCGGTCGCGCGGTTGCAGACTGAAGCGCCTAGAACAGCTCGGCCACTCCCCCCGGCAGAAGCGGTAGCATACAGTGTCCTTGTCGTCGTACTGTTTTGTCCTCCTCGTTTGTTGTTTGCGTAATTAGTGAGGTATATCCTGGCGGAGATGTTGCGAATTCCTGCAGCCTGGACCAGATGTGGAGGGAAGTGCATGTGCCGATGATTTTTGTGTCTTGCAGAGTGCAACTGCCGACAGTAATTTTGTTGTAGATATTTAGGAGGTTTCACAGAAAGCTATCAATAACGCTGATTGTATTGCAGATGTTTTGGGTACTGAAATGGTACAGACGCATTTAGTATTTCCGAAGGACGCAGATTCTGCACCATCTATGACGGCACTGCCTCCTCATAACGTGGGAGGAGAAGAGGGGAAGAAAGAGGAAATGTGTTTGTAAGGTTTATGATCGGGCCGACAAGGTTTGTGCCAGTGGGTCAGGAGATTGACAAAAGAGACAACACTTGAAGTGTAATGCGTGATGCAGGCGAAGGCTGCTGTGCAATCACAGGGCTGGACTTCCTCATCAAGTACCATGCCGAAACTGACTTTCGATGACGAGCGGTGGAACTCATCGGGATAATGGTCGAGATGGGGGGAGCTGTCACCAGTGAAGTACACTCGCAAACTTCGTTTGTCATGAAGGACAAATGCGGGCAAAATCAGCAAGGCTTAATTCGCATGATATAGTGGCAGAAGGCACTGGGAAGCTGCTTTAGGTGACCGAAGGTGTTGCTAACTTATACTATTCTGGACTTCCCCTCCGGACAGAGAGTGATTGACAGCACTTCTCCTGTCTATACTCACGTTGAGACGTTATCTGAATTTCGTCCTTGTGGCTGGGAGTTCGTGTTTCTTGTCTGTAGAATACAGAGAGGAGAAGATAGTACTAGATTACACTAGTCAAAGGACTGCCTTCTGTCGTCCTAGTGTTTGAACGAGTTTTGTATTTTGTGGTTGGAGTTCTTATACCGTCGCAGGCGTGTACGAGAATCATCACTCCGACGCACAGGACGCAGTACATTCGGTGTTATTGGTAACTGCTTCGGCTTGTTGTGGCTATAAAGCTGAACAGCTGTGATAACGTGAGTTTCATTTCCACTGAGGTTGCACACCAATGTAGATCACCTTTGAAAGCAGTGTCTTCTAGTGTTTGGGACGTAGATGATATCAGTCATATTGCGTTATTTATATTAGATCGCGTAGTAATAAATAGGGGCAGATCTGGGGCAGGTGATCAATAATGTTAGTCAGGAATTTCATTTGTATCTGTTTATGTCCACTGCACATGGACATATAAATATTTGTAATAAATAAAGGGGTTTGAATCTACAATAAATGCATAAGCAGAAACATCAATGTTTAGTAGTTACTAGTTCCCTTAAACATTCATTTATTTTTATGTTGTAATTTATATGTTAAAGAGCAAGAAGGAAGAAATAATAGCACCGTTAAGAGATCCGAAGATCTTCTTCAGAGGGTAGTAAGAGAGGGTCGAATCTTTATATTTGCGTTCAGTATTTTCCATTGCGGACATTAATTTTTACACCCGCCTGGAGCAGCATCTTAGAAACCATACAAATACCTCCAAGAAATACTAACACTTCAATTTATAATCGATGTTAGCATCTAACATTCTGCGTGGTGTCTGTTGTTCTAAGTCGTGTCTCCCTACCACTTTCGCGCAACGACGCTCTGAGCGTGTTTTATAGGGAATTGATTAGTTTGAACCTGGGACCTGTTGCTGGTAAGGAGACGCCAGACCACACATGACATGTAGAGTTCAGAAGAGTTCAGTGAGACTAGCGATGATATAACCAAATACTTAATGATTTCAGAGTCAGCTCGACTGCACTCCCTGTAAAAGAATCTTAATACTAACTAAATGTAGTGGAAGGGGTTCAAGGCTTTCCTATTTTTAGTTAGCTGGTAAAATAACGTCGAAAAAGCAGTTAAGTTTACGATTGCAAAGTTTATTCTGCTCACAAAACATGGTTTATAAATTGCACTGTTGATAAAAGGAAATATTTTAATACAGGATGATAAAAACCAGCTGCGTTCAACAAAAATGTGAACGAATATTCCCTGAGTGGGTTTCCAGGTTCTGCAATGGATCGAAGGATGACCTATGCCATATCACATCTATAATCTACGTTTAAATTAAGTTTCACAAAAGAGAAAACTATCAAAATGGTCTACAGTGACCCTCAATTATCTTTAATTACTTATCTAACTTGTCGTAAATTACAGTGGCTTATGTGGCTTCTCAGTAATTATATAACAGAAAAATCATCGCGTTTCAGATTTTAACTTACGTAGCAAATGTGAATACATTGAGCTTCAATTGACGATCGACACTAGTATTACGTAAAAATGGGATGTAACAGATGAGACTTCTGCAGTTCTGAGTGAAGCCTTATGCGCTCAAAAATGCGGCATCGCCTGTGCTCATTACCTTGTCGGTTTTCGTCAGGGGGCGGCGGCCGGCACAGCTCCATACAGCTCGCTGTCACGGAAGCAACTCTGTCCTAACTTCTACTTACTACAATTTACCAAAAAACTATCTGGCTGTGTTTTCATCTGACCTATCAGGGTCTCAATGTTAACCTTAAGCTCCGCCTACAAAAATTCTGTCTATCCAATGAGAAACGTTATACTTTTCGTGGTGGGGCAATGTTTTTAACGTTTGCAATGTAACAGAGACGCGAAAAGGTCACACGCTAAAACTTGAAGCTGGTGTGGCCCTTTTAGTGTTACCGCAAGATTTATACTGTTCTTCTGGAGTGCTCTGGCTTTTAACATGGGCTGGGGAGTGGTCCTGGTGGTTAGCTAGAGACGTGGGTGTCCGTCCCTTATCGTAGGGTCTTCTAGCTTAACACGGTTCTGCTCGGCTTCTGTTCTCGTTTCTCCCCTCAGAACTGCATCTGTCTCACGGTGGGAAGGTATGACATACATTTAGGCATTCTTGTGTTAGTCTGTGGTATTCCATTTGCTCACTCATTACTCGTATTACTTTGGTTAATTTAATGTCACGATTTATTCGGAGCTATGTGACATACTACTGGATTTGCTTATCATGTCAGGGTTTTCATGGAAGGTGTTGGATTTGTCTGACACCTTACAAGCAAATACCTCTTTTTCCATTAATACTCTTGTTGCTATAGTCAGTCTTCATTTTATATCCTCCCTACCTCGGCCATCATCAGTAATTTTGCTGCCCAATAGTCCTTTTAGTGTCTCATTTCGTAATCTGATTCCTTAAGACTTCCTGATGTAACCCTCGCAATACAAAGGGAGAGGGACGGGGTATTTTATGCCTACCTTTTCAGAATACTGTAATCTAGTCATGTGCATATTATTTTAAAATGTTGAAAAAAACATATTTGTGATTTTTAATGATTTCTTCTACCAGATTCCGTAGTTATTTTAAATTTTTGAGTTAAACTTAACGAAAAAATTTAGTCTTGTCAGTGGATGTGAGTTTTCAGGGCAGGTGTCATATTCATATTTTCAAGTTTAAGACCATTCCTACACATAAATATATCTTTAAAATGTATGTTGCGCGTAAAAGACAACGAAAGTTAACGAAATCCGTATATCTTTGAGTTGGTCATATATTACGCCCCCCTTTTGTAGTAAACGTTATAGAAATTCCGTTGGTACTGCTAGGTTTAATTCGAATACGTTCCATTACCATTCATTTAGCTCCATTGAGGGCTATTTTACAATCTCTTTTTAGGACACTATCAATTCCGTTCAACTGTTATTCCAAGTTCTTTGCTGTCTCTGACAGAATTGCAGTGTCACTGGCAAACTTCAAGATGTTTATTGCTTCTCCCTGATATTTAATTCTGTTTACAAATTTATCCTTGTATGCGTTACTGCTTGTTCGGTGTAGATGTTGAATGACATCGAGTGTAGGCTACCCGAATGCGTCACTCCCATCTTCAAATTGCACAACTAGAAATCCAGCAGATGGAGTAGCAGAATTTGTTTGCTTCAACAAGATTTGGTGTTTGATGGGGTGGGGCTGTGAAATACATGTAGAGCCTCATTACTCCTCTCTCCTTTTTACCTGAGGACAGCAAAATTCATATTTGAGTGCATATACGGCCAAAATTCAGACTTTGATATAGGATAACATGGATTCCCAAGGATTCACATGTTACCAGTTGTGGAGGAACATGTAAGAATCGGCGTCTCTCCTATTTCCGAACATAAAAAGTTACTTTTGTAACTTCCGGAAGACAAGATTACATTGAGATAACTATTTCTAGATCGAAAGGTAAGCCAGTTCCGTTCGAACCAACTAGCGAGAACAAAGAGAAAGGACAAGAAAGGACAGTTGGTGATGCAGTAAATGGAAATGATGTTAGAATGTATTGTGGGATTGGAGAAGTATGAACAAGGAAAACTCTTGTATCATTTTCATGAGTTTACGCCTCTTATCTTCAGATATCATTTTTAAATGACGAATGGTGTCATAAGAAATTTGCTACTTCACAGTATCTCTGGACAAATAGATTTTAATCTAAGTATAATTTGAGGCATTAATGTAAAGTCAGATTTCACAAGTTTCTCTGTCCTGGGGCGCCTGATTCAAATGCTTTAACATTTTCATTGTCCATGTCAATAGAAGGTGCAGTGCAGGTGATTTCTCCAGTTCTAATTGGTTGAACGCCGCTTTGAAGAGCTACAAAAATCCTTATGTTTTAAAAGCTATAAAATACACAATTGTGTATTAGAATTACAGTAATAGAATAGCATACATACCGTGAAATGCTCTTACATGAGCGTGATATCAGTTCCTTCATTTCGGGCTATTTCTCCCTTCTCAAAGAGATTTTCGCACAAAGACATTCTAACATCGTCACCTGCTTATTCCAGCGAGTATCGTTAGACGGGCTCAGTTATCTATCAAGAGCATTAAGAAGACCACTTTTCTTTACGTAAGTGACGCGTTCTTTCGCCACAGTCAAAAGACCATGAGCTTATGGGCAATTGACGCATATATACTCCGCATTAAATTTATTTCGTATCCCTGTATTTAGCATATGGCAGGAATAATTCAATCGTGAATAATTATGCAATGCAACGACAATGACAACCTTGATCAGTCGTGGACTGCATGTCTTTCAAAGTAGAGTGTTGGATACCAGGAGACATAAGTCGCCTAAACAATTCTCTTAGAATGTTACCGCCCATTTTTGGTTCATCTATAAACTGAGTTGTAAATAAAATGCGAGATCTGAGAGTCAAGTCAATGAAACAGGAGACAGTACATGTCAGATAATTCCTCTTTGTCGAGCTGAATGTCCACATGTCTGTAGTTGTTATATGAGCAGTTACCTCCGGCATAAATATATGTCGTCGGCTTTAAGCACTTTCTGCCATGCACCGCGTCCCAGGTGGGGGGTGAGACATAATGGCCTTTGCAGTGTCGATTGACGTCTGACCAAGATCCATAAGACCTTCACATCTTATAGCTCCATATGACCTTACATCTTGTGCACACTTAGGCACGCACTTATCAAAATGGTTCAAATGGCTCTTGGCACTATGGTCATCAGTCCCCTAGAACTTAGAACTACTTAAGCCTAACCAACCTAAGGACATCACAAAACACCCAGTCATCACGAGGAAGAGAAAATCCCTGACCCCGCCAGGAATCGAACCCGGGAACCCGAGCGTGAGAAGCGAGAACGCTACCGCACGACCACGAGCTGCGGACACGCATTTATCAACAGTTCTCACGTCAGCTGGTTGAGAAAGTCGTTTCTCGTCCGCGTAAGGCCCTTGTTTATTAGACACGCATGGATGGCGAGAAATGTACGAAGTGCCACTTGACCCTTCAGCATGAGAGTAAATTTGACAGTAGAGCGAGCAGCACAGAAAATGAAGGCTTTTCCTAATGCTATCCACAATAGACTTCAACAAGGTCTAAAGTGTACTTTTCAAATTTGCTCCATTCTGTGTGGTTCTCTACTCACCAGTGATTAGTTTTTCTTTTGCTTCCCTTTTCCTTGACATGTGCTCCTTGTTCTGCAAACCACGTTTAGTTTGCCCCTCTCATTTTGCGTGTTAGGAAAGAAATGAGGAAATCCCATCACTCCACTAAACACTGCTCTACTCACCGCTCATAGCCCGTAGCTCGCAACTGCGGTCAGTACTACCAACAGCTCGTAGGCCGCAGCACGCCAGTGCTTGCGCACGGCACTGGTGCAGTGACGTCATGGGCTCGCTCGGTGTCGAGCAGTGAGGCCGCAGCCCGTGGGCTGCGTCTCCATGCACGACTCTGCTGAGGCCGCGGCGTACAGGTTCTTTCGCAACAGCACTGCTCGGCCCTTGGGATTACGTCAGGGACTCGCTCGGCCCGAGACTGCTGCAGTCCAGTGCGGCTGCAGCTCGCGGGCCGAGCCTCTTCGCACTACTCTCCCGGCGGACCTCGATGCGGCTGCCCCGCCTGAACCGGCAGTGCTAGGCAAGGCACGCACGGCAGTCATGGCCACGGAACTGGACGGGCCGCGCTTCGATGATCACCTCTGCTGCAAACTGCACAACCAGACCTCACACTCAGCTGGTTGTCACCGACCGATTGACATCATACAAGCCAACTGCGAAGTTAGTCCAGCTGTGGCTGCATCAATTACCACGGGCAGACACGTCCCTGAACTGACTTAACCTTTTAGCCTCAGAAAATTTATACCTCTTAAATTTTAAGTTAGTGTATCTTGTTCAAATAGCTCACGTGCCAATCTAAATGATTTGTCAAACTGTTTATTTAAAACATGTCAAATAGTGTATTGTTTTTCTTGTATACACCAATCTTGTAATTTTGTTGTACACGAGTTGAATGAGTACTCATGTATCAGCCAGTATCGTAGTCAAATGTATCGTAGACAAACGTAAGACACCAAGAAGTATATCTTTCTTTATGTTTATAATATATGTGTTTATCAGAGAGTCCACAAGTGTTAAAAAGTATATGTAATACTTTCTATGATTATAAAGACCAGAGAAGCCTTCACATTTTTTCTGCAATCAGCTAGGGGATGCCTTCCTGTTTCGTATCGTCCTTTGTTCTTCCGCTTTCGCTGTGAAGCATCTACACTACAGGCCATTAAAATTATTACACCACGAACGTGCTACAGACGCGAAATTTAAACGACAGGAAGAAGATGCTGTCATATGCAAATGATTACCTTTCCAGAGCATTCACGCAAGGTTGCCGCCGGTGGCGACTCCTACAACGTGCTGACATGAGGAAAGTTTCCCACCGTTTTCTCATACACAAACAGCAGTTGACCGGCGTTGCCTGGTGAAACGTTGTTGTGATGCCTCGTGCAAGGAGGAGAAATGCGTACCATCACGTTTCCGACTTCGATAAAGGTAGGATTGTAGCCTACTGCGATGGCGGTTTCACGTATCGCGACGCTGCTGCTCTCTTTGGTTGAGATCCAATGACTGTTAGCAGAATATGGATAGGGTGGCTTCAGGCGGGTAGTACGGAACGCCGTGGTGGATCCCAACGGCCTCGTATAACTAGCAGTCGAAATGACAGGCATCTTATCCACTTGGCTGTAACGGATTGTGCACCCATGTCTCGATCCCTGAGTCAACAGATGGGGACGTTTGCAAGACAACAACCTTCTGCACGAACAGTTCGACGACGTTTGCAACAGCATGGACCATCAGCTCGGAGATCATGGCTGCAGTTATCCTTGACGCTGGATCACAGACAGGAGCGCCTGCGGTGGTGTACTCAAGGACGAACCTGGATGTACGAATGGCAAAACGTCATTTTTTCGGATGAATCCAGGTTCCGTTTACAGCGTCATGATGATCGCATCTGTGTTTGGCGACATCGCGGTGAACGCACATTGGAAGCGTGTATTCGTCATCGCCATACTGGCGTATCACCCAGCGTGATGGTATGGGGTGCCATTGGTTACACGTCTTGGTCACCTCTTGTACGCACTTTGAACAGAGGACGTCACATTTATTATGTGTTACGACTCGTGGCTCTACCCTTCATTCCATCCCTTACATTTCAGCAGGATAATGCACGAACCCATGTTGCAGGACCTGTACGGGCCGCTCTGGATACAGCAAACGTTCGACTGCAGCCCTGGCCAGCACATCATGCAGATCTCTCACCAACTGAAATTGTCTGGTCAATGGTGGTGAGCAACTGGCTCGTTACAATACGCTAGTCACTACTCTTGATTAACTGTGGTATCGTGTTGAAGCCGCATGGCCAGCTGTACCTGTACATGCCGTCCAAGCTGTTTTTGTCTCAATACCCAGGCGTATCAAGGCCATAATTACGGCCAGAGGTTGTTGTTCTGGATACTGATTTCTCAGGATCTATATACCCAAATTGCCTGAAAATGTAATCACATGTCAGTTCTAGTATAATATATTTGTCCAATGAAACACGTTTATCATCTGCATTTCTTCTAGCTGCAGCAATTTTAATGGCCAGTAGTGTATCTTGTTAGCTCTTAAGAACCATGAATATATTTAAATGTATTTAAATTAATAACTTCCAGATGTATTAACTTAACAAACTAAACATACCTCTTTGTATAATGTCTTTATCATCTTTGTGTTCAGCTGTTCGTGAAAGAAATGCTAAACTGCTGACGTGGAGCCCGTCCGCCATTGGTGTGATCCAAATACTGATTAGCAGTTTATCAGATCTTTTATGGTGCACCAAAGAACCTACAGTCTTTCAGAAACGAAGTCCGATACTCAATTAAGTATATAGCATAATTCGACGACCGATCACGTTACGCACTTGACTTATGAAAATTACATTAACCCACATCTGTAACTTTGCGTTTCTCTCTTACACCAACCTGGAGTGATAGGAAATCACAAAAGGAATCAACAAGCACTGCTCGGTTAATTTCGATTGACATTAGTGAGCTGACTACGTGGTGGTACGTGGTAGGTGATCATGACTATTTTCTTTACATTATCTATCATCCTTCCACCTACGTAAGCAGGCAAGGTAACAGTTACAGCTCAGAACTTCCACTCGTTCATCCACCTACCAGAAAGGTTGTTGCTGTTGTTGGATGGGGACCACTTAAACTGTGGTCACTCCATGTGTGGTTGCAGATTAACGTCATACCAGGGACATTTCCGTTTACAACAACATCATATACAAGAACCGCTACTTCAGTTCGCTGCACCGGCGAATTGTGTGAGCTAAATAGCTTTCCTCATACGGGAATGAGCATCACCGTTAATTTAGAGTAATATAGAAACGTCTTTTGCCATGTCTCAGCCGAGGGTGCTGAATCACATGAGATCTACCTTACTCATGAGTTCCCCCAGGAAAAATCTTGCAAATTATGAACTAGAAACCTACCATTTCCTCCCATCTCCTTCCCCAATGTTGTTGTGGTCTTCAGTCTGAAGACTGCTTTGATGCAGCTGCACAAGCTAGTCTATTCTGTGCAAGCCTCTTCAGCGCTGCACAGCTAACGCGATGTACATCTGTTTGAACCTGCTACCTGTATTCAAGACTTTGTTTCCCTGTAAAATTTTAACACCCCTCCCCAACACCCACATATACACATATCTCTCCATTACTAAACTGACAACTCCTTGATGCCTTAGGATATACTCTATGAAACGAAGTTGTGCCAAAAAATTTCTTGTTTTCCTCAGTTTGACTCAGTATCTTCTTATCAGTTATTCGATCTGCAGCGCCACCACTGTTTTTCGGCGCTACTGAGTAAAATTGTGGCATTGCCATGGCTGTTGCAAAAGATCAGCGCCGACCAAACACCATTACGTCAGATGCAGCAATGCCGCTCGCAGATTCCCACATTGTGCTCCAGGAATATGGCTGCCACCGCCATAAGGACGACACAGCAGAAAGGCGTAGGTAGGCCAGTAACGACACTTCCAATCAGCAGACGTCTTATCCTCTGCATGATTGCAAGCTGTGATTTGCAAAGCAACTGCGATCCGTCCCAACATAAATTAACATTATTTTCAGTCAAAGTTGTCTCAGTCTGGTAGGTACTATTTAAGAGGAGAGGTGTTGCCGTTCCAAGAGGCGACATGAGGCTAGAAGCAGCCACCATGTTACTTGGCATCCACAAACCGTGGGCCCCTGTTGCTGGTTTTAAGATGAGTGCTGTGAGCTTAACATCTTCCAGCCTGTGGGCCAACTACCAGCTGCTACCAGTCTTCCGCCATATAAGGCAGTCTTTTGAGGCCATTCCCACCTGTTGAGTCAGTCCTTAACACTCACTGTCTTCAGCACACACTATGGAGTACGTTGCAGCACAAAATGTTCTAGTTTGTTCTTCAGTAAAATGTATGACTAATAGTGAAGTTAGTATGAGCAGCCACCGAACATCATCCCGACAACTATCCACCACCTCAACTCAGAACTGTTCTTGTAGAGGTCGTCCATCCTGGACCTCCACATTTCGATGTCAGAAGTGTGTGTCACGTCTAAATTTCAATGACAGAGGAACCTTACCAGCCACTCTCCCTGGAGACGATGACTCTTGACTACCTCAGGGTTGCAGATTCGTCGACACACAGCATCAGTGTGCAGTGGGTGAGTGGACTGACTGTTCTATTTTTTCCCCTGCGACTATCACGTCGAGTCATTGCACCTTTCAGCAGCTTTTCAGTTCTGTTTTCATGTGTGACATGTGGCAAGTAAGTTCTGACTGTGTTCTGACGATGTGTAAATATGAACGTTGTTTCTGCCTATCATCAATGATTGTGTCTCATTGTCTGGAAGTGTATAAGGTGTTAACCATGCGTAACTTCTTAGGAGGGGAAGATGAGTTTTGTCCAGAAGTCGGAGTTTTGTGGTAGATTTCGCCGTTTTTAATATGCAATGTATTTCGTTTTAAGCAATAAATGTGGCTCACTACGTGTAATTACGTAAAGTGGTAGTCATGAGTAGCCGCTCAATGGGAGAAGTTAAGTTACAGTAAGTGTTAGGGTAGAATTAGATTAAGTGTCCTTGTCGTCATACTGTTTTGTTCTCCTCGTTCTTTGTTTGCTTAATTAGTAAGGTATACCCATGCGGAGAGTTTGCGAATTTCGGCAGCCTGAACCAGATGAGGAGAGAAGTGCATGTGCCGATGATCTTTGTGTCCTGCAGAATGCAACTGCATACAGTAACTTTGTTGTAGATATTTAGGAGGTGACACAGAAAGCTGTGAATATCGCAGATTGTATTGCAGATGTTTTGCGTACTGAAACGGTACAGACGCATTTAGTATTTCCGAAGGCCGCAGATTCGGCACCATCTGTAACGGCACTGCGTCCTCAGAACGTGGGAGGAGAAGAAAGAGGAAATGTGTTTGTAAGGTTTATGATCGGGCCGACAAGGCTTGTGCCAGTGGGTCAGGAGATTGACAAAAGTGACAACACTTGCAGTGTAATGCGTGATACAGGCGAAGGCTGCTGTGCAATCCCAGGGCTAGACTTTCCCATCAAGCATCATGCCGAAACTGACTTTCGAGGACGGGCGGTGTAACTCACGGGGATAATGTTCAAGCTGGGGGAAGCTGTCACCAGTGAAATACTGTCGCAAGGTTCGTTTATCATGACAGGACAAATACGGGCAAAATCATTAAGCGTTAATTTGCATGATATAGTGCCCCAAGACACTGGGAAGTGGCTTTAGGTAACCGAAGGTGTTGCTAACTTATACGATTCAGGACTTCGCCTCCAGGTGGGGAACTATCGTTAAGTACGCAGCGTTCAGTGATTGAGAGCACTTCTCCTGTCTGTCCTCACGCTGAGACGTTATCTGAATTCCATCCTTGTGACTGGGACTTCGAGTTTCTAGTCTGCAGAATACAGAAAGGAGAAGATAGTATTAGATTAGACTAGTCAGAGGACCACTTTCGCCATCCTAGTGGTTAATGAGTTTTTTATTTTGTGGCTGGAGTTCTTCCATCGTTGCAGCCGTGTGCGAGAATCATCACTCCGACGCATGGGACGCAGTACATTCTCTGATATTGCTAATTGCTTCGGCTTATTAGGGCTATAAAGCTGAACAGCTGTGATGGTGTAAGTTTCATTTCCACTGCGGTTGCACACCACTGTAGATCATCTTTGAAAGTAGTGTCTTCTAGTGTTTGGGACGTAGATGATATCAGTCATCTCGTGTTATTTATATTAGATCACGTGGCCATAAAAAGCGGCACATTTGTGCAGTTTATTAATAATGTTAGTCAGGAAATTCATTTGTATCTCTTTATGTCCATTGCACATCGACATATAAACGTTTTTAATAGGCAAAGGGGTTTTAATCTACAATAAATTCATAAGCAGAAACAACATCAATATTTAGTAGTTACTAGTTCCCTAAATTTATTTCTATGTTGCAATTTATATGTTAAAGAACAAGAAGGAGGAAATAATATCACCATTAAGAAATCCTAAGACCTGCTTCAGGGGGTAGTCAGACGGAGCCGAACCTTTATATTTGCGTTCAGTATTTTCCATTGTTCACCTTCATTTTTACACCCGCCTGGAGCAGCATCTTGGAAACCATACAAATACCTTCCAGTAACACTTTCTAACACTGAAATTTATATTTGATGTTAGTAAATCACGCTTTTTCATTAATAATTTTCTTGCTATAGTCAGTCTTCATTTTATATCCTCTCTACTTCGGTCATCATCTGTAATTTTGCTGCCCAATAATCATTTTACTGTCTTATTTCGTAATCTGATTCCCTTAACAGTATCTGATTTAAAACTCGCCGTACCAAGGGACAGGGAAGGGTTTCTTTATGCCTACCTTCTCAGAATATTGTAATCTACCCATTTACATTATATTTTAGAATTTTGAAAAAAATAAATACGTGATTTTTAATGATTTCTTCTGCCAGATTACGTAGTTGTTTTTAATTTTTCACTAAAGCTTAATGCAAAAATTTAGGTCTTGTAAGTGGATGTGAATTTTCAGAACAGGTGTCATAATCATATTTCCAGGTTTAGAACCCTTCTTACACACAAATATATCTTTAAAATGTATGTTGTGCGTAAAAGACAACGAAAATTAACGAAATCCGTATTTCTCTGTGTTGGTCATACATTACGCCCGCTTCAATAGTACACGTTATGGAAAATCCTTTGGTACTGCTAGGTTTAATTCGAATAGGTGACATTACCTTTCATTTAGTTCCATTGAGGGTTATGTTATAATCCCTTTAAAGGGCACAATCTGTTCGAGTCAACTGTTATTCCAAGTGCTTGGCTGTCTCTGAAAGAACTGCAGTGTCACCAGTAAACTTCATAACGTTTATTGCTTCTCCCTGATATTTAATTCTGTTTACAGATTTATCGTTGTATGCTTTACTGCTTGTTCGGTGTAGATGTTGAATGACATCGAGTGTAGGCTACACGAATGTGTCACTCCCATCTTCAAATTGCACAACTATAAATCCAGCAGATTGGCTAAAATTTACAGACGGGCGCAATTTGGCACGGACTGCAATGCGAGTTTCCTTTAATAGGTTCCACAACGAAACATTGTCTCGAAACTTGGTAGAAAATCAGAAGAAATTCTGGTCGTATGTAAAGTGCACAAGCGGCAAGACGCAGTCAATACCCTCGCTGCGCAGTGCCGATGGTACTGTTACCGACGACTGTGACGCTAAAGCGGAGTTATTGAACGCAGTTTTTCGAAATTCCTTCACCAGGGAAGATGAATGGAATATTCCAGAATTTGAAACACGAACAAATGCTAGCATGAGTTTCTTAGGGGTAGATAACTTAGGGGTTGCGAAGCAACTCAAATTGCTTGATACGGGCAAGTCTTCAGGTCCAGATTGTATGCCGATTAGGTTCCTTTCAGATTACGCTGATACAATAACTCCCTACATAGCGCTCATATACAACCGCTCGCTCACTGATAGATCTGTACCTACAGATTGGAAAATTGCGCAGGTCGCACCAGTGTTTGAGAAGGGTAGTAGGAGTAATCCATCGAACTACAGACCTATATCATTGACGTCGGTTTGCAATAGGGTTTTGGAGCATATACTGTATTCAAACATTATGAATCACTTCGATGGGAACGATCTATTGATACGTAATCAGCATGGTTTAAGAAAACATCGTTTTTGTGCAACGCAGCTAGCTCTTTATTCGCACGAAGTAATTTCCGCTATCGACAGGGGATCTCAAGTTGATTCCGTATTTCTAGATTTCCGGAAAGCTTTTGACACCGTTCCTCACAAGCGACTTCTAATCAAGCTGCGCGCCTATGGGGTATCGTCTCAGTTGTGCGACTGGATTCGTGATTTCCTGTCAGGAAGGTCGCATTTCGTAGTAATAGATGGCAAATCATCGAGTGAAACTGAAGTGATATCAGGTGTTCCCCAGGGAAGCGTCCTGGGACCTCTGCTGTTCTGATCTATGTAAATGACCTGGGTGACAATCTGAGCAGTTCTCTTAGGTTGTTCACAGATGATGCTGTAATTTACCGTCTAGTAAGGTCATCAGAAGACCAGTATCAGTTGCAAAGTGATTTAGAAAAGATTGCTGTATGGTGTGGCAGGTGGCAGTTGACGCTAAATAACGAAAAGTGTGAGGTGATCCACGTGAGTTCCAAAAGAAATCCGTTGGAATTCTATTACTCGATAAATAGTACAATTCTCAAGGCTGTCAATTCAACTAAGTACCTGGGTGTTAAAATTACGAACAACTTCAGTTGGAAAGACCACATAGATAATATTGTGGGGAAGGCGAGCCAAAGGTTGCGTTTCATTGGCAGGACACTTAGAAGTTGCCACAAGTCCACTAAAGAGACAGCTTACACTATACTCGTTCGTCCTCTGTTGCAATATTGCTGCGCGGTGTGGGATCCTTACCAGGAGGGATTGACGGAGGACATCGAAAGGGTGCAAAAAAGGGCAGCTCGTTTTGTATTATCACGTAGTAGGGGAGAGAGTGTGGCAGATATGAAACGCGAATTGGGATGGAAGTCATTACAGCAAAGACGTTTTTCGTCGCGGCGAGATCTATTTACGAAATTTCAGTGACCAACTTTCTCTTCCGAATGCGAAAATATTTTGTTGAGCCCAACCTACATAGGAAGGAATGATCATCAAAATAAAATAAGAGAAATCAGAGCTCGAACAGAAAGGTTTAGGTGTTCGTATTTCCCGCGCGCTGTTCGGGAGTGGAATGGTATAGAGATAGTATGATTGTGGTTCGACGAACCCTCTGCCAAGCACATAAATGTGAATTGCAGAGTAGTCATGTAGATCTAGATGTAGACGTAGATGGAGTAGCAGAATTTATGTACTTCTACAAGATTTGGTTTTTGATGGGGTGGGGCTGTGAAATACATCCACAGCCTCATTACTCCTCTCTTATTTTTACCTGAGGAGAGCAAAATTCATATTTCAGTGCATATACCGCAAAAATTCAGGCTTTGATATAGGACAACATGGATTCCCAGGGATTCACATGTTACCAGTTGTGGAGGAACTTGTGGGAATGAGCGTCTATCCTATTTCCGAATATTAAATGTGATTTTGTAAGTTCCAGAAGAGTAGAGTATATTGAGATAACTATTTCTAGATCGAAAGGTAAGCCAGTTCCGTTCTAACCCACTAGCGAGAACAAATACAGATCACAGTTGGAGATGCAGTAAATGGGAATGACGTTAGAGTGTATTGTGGGATTGGAGAAGTATGAACAAGGAAAACTCATATCATTTTGATGGCTTTACGCCTCTTATCTTCAGATATCATTTTTAAATGACGAATCGTGGGCAAGGGAAGTTGCCAGCTCACAGTATCTCTGGAGAAATAGCTTTTCATCTAAGTATAATTTGAGGCGTAAATGTAAAAGTCCGATATCAGAAACTTCTCTGTCGGGGGGCGCCTGATTCAAATGCTTTAACATTGTCATTGTCCATGCCAACAGAAGGTGCAGTGCAGGTGATTTCTCCAGTTCTAATTGGTGGGACGCCGCTTTCAAGAGCTACAAATACCTTTATTTTTTAAAAGCAATAACATAACCGATTGCGTATAAGTATTACAGTAATCTAATAGCAAACATACCGTGAAAAATTCTTTCATCAGCGTCATATCAGTTCCTACATTTCGCGCTATTTCTCCCTTCTCAGAGAGCTTCTCGCACAAAGACATTCTAACATTGTCAGCTGCTTATTCCAGCGACTATCATTAGACTGGCGCATTTATCGAACAAGAGCATTAAGAAGACCACTTTTCTTTAAGTAGGGAAGCGTTCTTTCGCCCCAATCGAAAGACCTTGAACTTATGGACAACTGAAGCATATATACTCCGCATTAAAATTATTTCGTAGCCCTGTATTTGAAATATGGCAGGAACAATTCAATCGTGAATACATCGCGCAGCGCAACGACAATAATGGTACCTTCATCATTCGTGTGCTGCATATATTTCAAAGTACTGTGGTGGATACTAAGAGACATAAATCGTCTAAATAATTCTCTTAGAATGTTACCGCCCGTTTTTGGTTCATCTGGAAACTGAGTTGTAAACAAAATGCGAGATCTGAGAGTCCAGTCAATGAAACAGGAGACAGTACACGTCAGATAATTGTTTCTTCTCGCGCTGGATGTCCACATTTCTCTAGTTGCTGAGTATTCATTTTGTGTTATATGAGCAATTACCTCAGGCATAATTATATGTCGTAGGCTTTTAGCACTTTTTGCCATTTACCTCGACACAGTTGTGGGGTGAGATATAATGGCCTTTGCAGTGTCAACTAACGTCGGAACAAGATCCCTAAGACCTTTATCTCTCATAGTTCCATACGACCTTACGTCTCGTGCACACATAGCCACGCATTTATCGACAGTTATCAGTTATCTCCTGGGCAGGTTTAGGAAGTCGTTTCTCCTCCACATAAGACCCTTGTTTATTATACACGCATGGATGGCGAGAAATGTGCGAAGTGCCACTTGGGCCTTTAGCATGAGAGTAAATTCCATCTAACAGCGAACAGCAATCAAAATGAACGCTTTTCCTCACGCCATCCACAACAGGCTTCAACACGGTCGCAGCTGAACTTTTAAGAGTCGCTTTACGCTGTGTGGTTCTCTGCTCACCACTTATTAAACTTCCTTTTACATCCCTTTTTCTTGACATGTGCTCCTTCTTCTGCAAACCCCTTATAGTTTCCACCCTCATTTTTGCATTACGAAAAAAATGAAGAAATCACACCCTCCACTCGTATCCCGTAGCTGACAACTGCGGTCAGTGCTACCAACAGCCCGTAGGCGGCAGCACACCAGTGCTTGCGCAAGGCACTGGTGCAGTGACGTCACGGTCTCGCTCAGTGCGTAACCGTGAGGCCGCGGCTCATGGGCTGCATCCCCATGCGCGACTCTGCTGAGCCCGTTATGTACAAGTGCTTTCGCAACAGTACTGCTCGGCCCTTTGGGTGACGTCAGGAATTCGCTCAGCCCGAGATTGCTGTAATCGAGTATGGTCGCACGACTCTGCACTGTGCGGACCGTCGGTCCTCGAAGCGGCTGCCCCGGCTGAACCGGCAGCGCGAGGCAAGGCTCGCACGGCTGTCATGGCTACGGTCCTGGACGGGCTGCGCCTCGATGCCCACTTCTGATACAAAGTGCACAACCAGAGCTCACACTCCGCCTGTTGTCACCGACCGACTTACATCATACAAACCAACTGCGACGTCACTCCAGCAGTGGCACCATTAATTCCCACGGGCAGGTACGTCACTGAACTGACTTAAACTCTTATCCCCAGAACATTGAAACCTTTCAAATTCTTAGTTAGTGTATCTTGTACAAATATCTCCCATGCCAATAAAAAGGATTTGTCAAACTGTTTATTTAAAACATGTCAAATAGCGTATTGTTTTTTCTTGTATACATCATTCTTGTAAATTTGTTGTACACAACTTGAATGACTACTCATATATCAGCCAGTATCGTAGTCAAATGATCCGTAGGCACATGTAAGATACCAAGAAAATCTTTCTTTCTTTATTTTTATGAAATATGTGTGTACCAGCGAGACCATAAATGGTAATAAGTACATGTAATACTTTCTATGAAGATAAAGAACAGAGAAGCCTTCACATTTTTTCTGTGATTAGCTAGGAGATGCCTTCCTGTTTCGTATCGTCCTTTCTTCTTCAGCTTCCGCTATGAAATCATCTACCTTGTTAGCTCGTAAGTACCATGAATATATTTAAATATATTTCAATTAATACGTTTCACATGATTAATTTAATAAACTAAACATATCTCTTTGTATCAATGTCTTTATCAGCTTAGTGTTCAGCTATTCGTATAGGAGGCACATCTGTAACTTTGCGTTTCTCCCGAACACCAACCTGGAGTAATAGGAAATCACAACAGGAATCAACAAGCACTGCTCAGCTTTGTGTCAGCTATTCGTGATACAGGTGAAAAACTGCTGACATGGAGCCTGTCAGCCATTGGTGTGATCCAAATACTGATTAGCAATTTCTCAGTTCTTTCATGGTGCACCAACGAAACTGCAGTCTTTTAGAAACGAAGTCCGATTCTCAATACAGCATAATTCGATTGACCGATAGAGTTGTGCACTTGCCTTAGGAAAACTACATTGGAGCAACATCTGTAAGTTTGCGCTTCTCTCGAACACCAACCTGGAGTAATAGGAAATCACAACAGGAATCAACAAGCACTGGTCGGTTAATTTCAATTGACATTACTGGGCTGACTACCTGCTAGGAAGTGGTAGGTTAACACGACTATCTTCTTTACATTCTCTATGTTCCTTCCACCTTCGCAAGCAGGCAAGGTAACAGTTACAGCTCACAACTTCAACTCGTTCATTCACCTACCAGAGATGTTGTTGGTATTTTTGGGTAGGGACCACTTATACTGTGGTCACTCCATGTGTGGTTGCAGTTTAACGTCATACCAGAGACTCATCTGTTTACAACAACAAAATACTACAAGAACACCTACATAAGTTCTTTGCATCGGCCAATAGTGTGAGATAAATACCTTTTCTCATACGAGAACGAGCAGCGTCGGTAATTTGGAGCAATATAGAATCGTCTTTTGCCATGTCAACAACCGAGGGCGCTGAATCACATTAGTTCTACCTTACTCATGAGTTCTCCCAGTAAAGAACTTGCAAAACAGTGAACCAGAATCACACCTCTCCCTCTCGCCCCCTTCCCCAATTTTGTTGTTGTGGTCTTCAGTCAGAAGATTGGTTTGATGCAGCTGCCCAAGATAGTCTATTCACTGCGAATCTCTTCAGGCTGCACAGTTAATGCAATGTACATCAGCTTGAACCTGCTAACTGTATTTAAGACTTTGTCTCCCTCTACAACTTTAACACCCTCCCCCACACTCACATATACACACTTCTCTCCTTTACTCCATTACCAAACTGAAAATTCCTTGTTGCCTCAGGACATGACCGATGAAACGAAGTTGTGCCATAAATTTATTGTTTTTCCCAGTTCTACTCAGTATCTTCTTATCAGTTATTCGATGTGCAGTACCACCGCTATTTTTCGGCGCTACTGAGTTAAATTGTGATGTTGAAATGGCTGTTGCAAAACATCTTAGGAATGAGCCAGCTCAGAGCCGACCAAACACCATTATGTCAGACGCAGCAGTGCCATTGGCAAATTCCCACATTGTGCTCCAGGAAAGGGGCTGGCACCGCCATAACGACGACACAGCAGAAAGGCGTTGGTAGGCCAGTTGCTACACATCCAATCAACAGACTTCTTATGGTTTACATGGTTACAAGCTGTGATTTGCGAAGCAAGAATGTTCTGTCCGATCATAAATTGCCACTATTTTCAGTCAAAGGTGTCTCAGTCTGGTATCTACTATCTTCGAGAAAAGGTGTATGCCACTCCTCTAAGCGACATGATGCTTCAAGTAACCACCACGAGATTTGGCCTCCACTACCTGTGGGCCCCTGCTTCTGGCTTAAGATAAGTGCTGTGGGCTTAGCATCTTCCAGCCAGTGCACAAACTACAATGTGCATTGTAAGGTTTATGATCGAGCCGACAAGGCTTGTGCCAGTGGACCAGGAGACTGACAAATGTGACAACACTTGCAGTGTAATGCGTGAGCCGGCCGGAGTCGCCGTGCGGTTCTAGGCGCTGCAGTCTGGAACCGAGCGACCGCTACGGTCGCAGGTTCGAATCCTGCCTCGGGCATGGATGTGTGTGATGTCCTTAGGTTAGTTAGGTTTAACTAGTTCTAAGCTCTAGGGGACTAATGACCTCAGAAGTTGAGTCCCATTGTGCTCAGAGCCATTTTTTTGTAATGCGTGATGCAGGGGAAGGCTGCTGCGCAGTCCAAGGACTAGACTTTCTGATCAAGCATCATGACGAAACTGAGTTTTGATAACGAGCGGTGGAACTGAGGGGGATAACT
Source organism: Schistocerca serialis cubense (assembly GCF_023864345.2). Taxonomy (NCBI): domain Eukaryota; kingdom Metazoa; phylum Arthropoda; class Insecta; order Orthoptera; family Acrididae; genus Schistocerca; species Schistocerca serialis. The sequence continues at coordinate 546,301,900 of NC_064640.1, read as the reverse complement.
TTAAAGCTGGGGGAAGCTGTCACAATCGAAATACTGTTGTAAGGTTCGTTTATCATGATAGGAGAAATGCGGGCAAAATCACTAAGGCTTAATTTGCATGATATAGTGCCACAAGGCATTGGGAAGTTGGTTTGGGTGACCGATTCTGTTGCTAACTTATACGATTCTGGACTTCCCCTTCGGGTAGGGAATCGACGTTGAGTACGCAATGTTCCCTGATTGTGAGCGCTTCTCCTGTCAGTACTCACGTTGAGACGTTATCTGAATTCAGTCCTTGTGGCTGGGAGTTCACGTTACTTGTCTGTAGAATACAGACAGGAGAAGATAGTGTTAGATTATACTAGTCAGTGGACCGCCTTCTGCCGTCCTAGTGTTTAATGAGTTTTTTATTTTGTGGCTGGAGTTCATCCATCGTCGCAGACGCGTACGAGAACCATCACTCCGACACTCGCGAAGCAGTACATTCGGTGATATTGCTAATTGCTTCGGTTTATTAAGGCTATAAAGCTGAACAGCTGTGATCACGTAAGTTTCAATTCCACAGATGTTGCAAACCACTGTAGATCATCTTTGTAACTAGTGTCTTCTAGAGTTTGGGACGTAAACGATATCAGTCATCTCGCGTTATTTATATTAGATCGCGTAGCCACAAAAAGGGGCACATTTGGGCAGTTGGCCAATAATATTACTCAGGAAATTCATTTGTATCTCTTTAGGTCCATGGCACATCGACATATAAATATATGTACTGTATAAAGAAGTTTTTACCTACAATAAATGTATATGGAGAAACAGCATTTATTATTTAGTAGTTACTAGTTCCCTTAATCATTCATTTATTTTTATGTTTTAATTTATACGTCAAAGAGCAAGAAGGAGGAGATAATATTACCGGTAAGATCTGCTTCAAGTGTTAGACAGACAGGGTCAAATCTTCACTTTCCCGTTTAGTATTTTCCATTGCCTACATTCATTTGTGCACCTGCCTGGAATAGCATCTTGGAAACCATACAAATACCTTCAAGAAATACTTCCTAACAGTTAAATTTATATTCTGTGTTAGCAAAACCCTCTTTTTCATTAATACTTTTCTTGCTATAGTCAGTCTTCAGTTTATATCGTCTCTACTTCAGCCTTCATCAGTTATTTTGCTGCCCAATAGTCCTTTTAGTGTCTCATATCGTAATCTGATTCCTTAACACTACCTGATTTAACCCTCGCAATACCAAGGAAGAGGGAAGGGGTACTTTATGCGTACCTGTTCAGAATACTGTAATCTAGTCATGTAAATAATATTTTAAAATTTTGAAAAAAATATATTTGTGATTTTTAATGAATTCTTCTACCAGATTCCGTACTTGTTTTAAATATTTCAGTAAAACTTAACGGAAAATTTAGGTCGTGTCAGTGGTATAGAATTTTCAAAACAGGCATAATATTCTTATTTTAAGTTTTAGGACCCTTCTTACACATAAATATATCTTTAAAAAAGTATGTTGTGCGTAAAAGACAACGAAAATTCACGTAACCCGAATATCTTTTAGTTGGTCTTATATTACGCTTCCCCTATGCAAAACACGTTATGGAAAATCCGTTAGTACTCCTAGGTTTATTTCGAATACGTTCCAAGATTTCGAACTTTCTTTTAGAACAACATAGATTTCCAAAAATTCACGTGTTACCAGTCGTGGAGGAAAATGTAGGACTGAGCGTCTCTCCTATTTCAGAACATTAACTGTTATTATTGTAACTTCTAGAAGAAAAGAGTACATTGAGGTAACTATTTCTAGATCTTTCGAGCCCACTAGCGAGAACAAAGAGAAAAGACGGTTGGGGATGCAGTAATGGGTAATGTCTTTAGAGTGTATTGTGGGATTGGAGAAGTATGAGGAAGGACAACTATTGTCTCCTTTTCATGACTTTACGCCTCTTATCGTCAGATATAATTTTTAAATGACGAATGGTGACCAGAGGAAAGATGTTACCTCAAAGTATCTCAAGACAAATAGGTTTTAATCTAAGTATAATGTGCGGCGTTTATGTAAAAGGCTTATTTGAGAAGCTTCTCTGTCCTGATGCGCTTGAGACAAATGCTTTAACATTGTCATTGTCTATGCCAACAAAAGGTGCAGTGCATGTGATTTCTCCAGTTCTATTTCCTTGGAAGCCGTTTTGATCGGCTACAAAAACACTTATGTTTTAAGAGCTATAAAATAAACGATTGCGTATAAGATTACAATAATCGAATAGCATACATAACGTAAAAAGTTTTCATCAGCGTATTATCAGTTCATCATTTCGAGCTATTTCTCCCTTCTCAGACAGCTTCTCGCACAAAGACGTTCTAACATTGTTAGCTGCTTATTGCAGCGACTTTCGTTGGACTGGCTCAGTTATCAATCAAGAGCATTAAGAAGACCACTTTTCTTTACGTAAGTGACCCCGTTCTTTCGCCACAGTCAAAAGACCATGCATTATGGACAATTGACGCATATATACTCGACATTAAATATATTTCATTGCCCTGTATTTAGCATACGGCAGGAACAATTCAATCGTGAATATATCGCGCAGTGCAACGACAATGTTGGTACCTTGATCAGTCGTGTGCTGTATGGTTCAAATGACTGTGAGCACATGGGACTTTACTTCTGAGGTCATCAGCCCCTAGTACTTAGAACTACTTAACCTAACGAAAACACACAACCATGCCCGAAGCAGGATTCGAAACTTACAGACTGAAGCGCATACAACCACTCGGCCACTCTGGCCGACGTTTACTGTACGACTTTCAAAGTAGAGTCGTCGATACCAATACACCTTAATCGTCTAAATAATTCTCTTAGGATATTACAGACCGTTTATGGTTCATCTGGACACTGGGTTGTAAACAAAATGCAAGATCTGAGAGTCAAGTCAATAAAACAGTTGACAGTACGTGTCAGCTAATGGTTTCTTGTCGCGCTAGACGTCCACATATCCGTCGTTGCTGAGTATTCACCTTCTGTTATATGAGCAATTACATTAGGCATAATTATATGTCAGAGGCTTTTAACACTTCCTGCCATGTACCGCGACACAGCTGTGGGGTGAGATATAATGGCCTTTGCAGTGTTGATTAACGTATGAACAAGATCCATAATAACTTCACATCTTATAGCTCCGTATGATCTTACGTCTCGTGCACATATAGCGACACATTTATCGACAGTTATGTCCTGAGCAGGTTTAGGAAGTCGTTTCTCGTCAACACAAGACCCTTGTTTATTAGACACGCATAGATGGCGAGAAATGTGCGAAGTGCCACTGGACCCTTCAGCATGAGAGATAATTTCACCGCACAGCGAACAGCAAACAAAACAAACGTTTTTTCTAACGCCATCAACAATAGGGTTTAACTCGGTCCATAGTGAACATTTAAGATTCGCTTCAGGATGTGTGGTTCTTCATTCACCATTGATTAGTTTTTCTTTTACTTCCCATTTTAATTGACCTGTGCTCCTTCTTCTGCAGACCACATTAGTTTCCTCGCTCATTTTGTGAGTTACGACAAAAATGAAGAAATCCCACCACCCCACTGAACACTGCTCTACTCACCGCTCATAGTCCGTAGCTCACAACTGCGGTCAGTGCTACCATCAGCCCGTAGGCCGCAGCACAACAGTGCTAGCGCAAGGCACTGGTGCAGTGACGTCACGAGCTCGCTCAGTGTGGAGCAGTGAGACCGAGGGCCGTGGACTGCGTCTCCATGTGCAACTCTGCTGAGGCCGTGGCATACAGGTGCTTCTGCAACTGCACTGCTCGGCCCTTGAGGTGACATCAGGGACTCGCTCGGCCCGAGACTGCTGAGGCCAGTGCGGCCGCAGCTCGCGGGCCGGGCCTCTGCGCACGACTCAGCACCGTGCAGCCCGGCGGATCACGATGCAGCTACAACGGCTGAACCTGCAGTGCGAGGCAAGGCTCGCACCTGTGTCATGGCTACGTTCCTGGACGGGCTGCGCCTCGATGCCCATTTCTGCTACAAAGTGCACAACCAGAGCTCACACTCAGCCGGTCGTCACCAACTGTTTGACATCATATAAGCTAACTGCGACGTCACTCCATCAGTGGCTGCATCAATCCGCACGGGCAGTCAAGTCCCTGAACTGACTTAACCTGTTATCCTCAGAACAATGATACCTCTCAAATTTTAATTTATTCTATCTTGTACACATATCTCCCATGCCAATGAAAACGATTTGTCAAACTGTTTATTTAAAACATGTCAAACGGTGCATTGTTCTTTCTTGTATACACCAATCTTGTAATTTCATTGTACTAACGACATGAATCACTACTCATGTAACAGCCAGTACCGTTGTCAAATGTATCGTAGGAAAATGTAAGACCCCAAGAAAATTTTTCTTTCTTTATGTTTATGAAATATGTGTGTACCAGAAAGTCCACAAATCTTATTAAGTACATGTAATACTTTCTACGATAATGAAGAACAGCGAAGCCTTCACATTCTTTCTGTTATCAGCTAGGAAATGCCTTCCTGTTTCGTATTGTCCTTTGTTCTTCAGATTTCGCTATGTTTGCATATATGTTGTTAGCTCTTGTTGTTGTTGTTGTGGTCTTCAGTCCAGAGACTGGTTTGATGCAGCTCTCCATGCTACTCTATCCTGTGCAAGCTTCTTCATCTCCCAGTACCTACTGCAACCTACATCCTTCTGAATCTTTTTAGTGTATTCATCTCCTGCTATCCGTCTACGATTTTTACCCTCCACACTGCCCTCCAATACCTATTTGGTGATCCCTTGATGCCTCAGAACATGTCCTACCAACCGATCCCTTCTTCTAGTTAAGTTGAGCCACAAACTTCTCCTCAATCCTATTCAATACCTCCTCATTAGTTATATGATCTACCCATCTAATCTTCAGCATTCTTCTGTAGCCCCACATTACGAAAGCTTCTATTCTCTTCTTGTCCTAGCTAGTCATCGTCCATGTTTCACTTCCATACATGGCTACGCTCCATACAAGTACTTTCAGAAACGACTTCCTGACACTTAAATCAATACGCGATGTTAACAAATATCTCTTCTTCAGAAACGCATTCCTTGCCATTGCCAGTCTACATTTGATATCCTCTCTACTTCGACCATCATTAGTTATTTTGCTCCCCAAATAGCAAAACTCATTTACTACTTTAAGCCTCTCATTTCCTAATCTAATTCTCGCAGCACCACCCGATTTAATTCGACTACATTCCATTATCCTCGTTTTGATTCGGTTCATCTTATGTCCTCCTTTCAAGACACTTTCCATTCCGTTCAGTTGCTCTTCCAGGTCCTTTGCTGTCTCTGACAGAATTACAATGTCATTGGTGTACCTTAAATCTTTTATTTCTTCTCCATGGGCTTTAATTCCTACTCCGTATTTTTTTTTTTCCTTTACTGCTTACTCAATATGCAGATTGAATAACACTGGGGAGAGGCTACAACCCTCTCTCACTCCAGTCCCAACCACTGCTTCCCTTTCATGCCCCTCGACTTTTATAACTGCCATCTGGTTTCCGGACAAACTGTAAATAGCCTTTCGCTACCTGTGTTTTATCCCTGCCACATTCAGAATTTGAAAGAGAGTATTCTAGTCAACATTATCGAAAGCTTTCACTAAGTCTACAAATGCTAGAAACGTAGGTTCGCCTTTCCTTAATCTATTTTATAAGACAAGTCGTAGGGTCAGTGTTGTCTCACTTCTTCCAACATTTCTACGGAATCCAAACTGCCCTTACCTGAGGTCGGCTCTACCAGTTTTTCCATTCGTCTGTAAAGAATTCGTGGTAGTATTTTGCAGCTGTGACTTATTAAACTAATAGTTCGGTAATTTTCACATCTCTCAACTCCTGCTTTCTTTAGGATTGGAATTATTATATTCTTCTTTAATTCTGAGGTTATTTCGCCTGCCTCATACATCTTGCTCACTAGATGGTAGAGTTTTGTTAGGCCTGGCCCTTCCCAAGGCTGTCATTAGTTCTAATGAGATGTTGTCTACTCCCAGGGCCTTGTTTCGACTTAGGTCTTTCAGTGCTCTGTCAAATTCTTCACGGAGTATCATATCTCGTATTTCATCTTCATCTACATTCTCTTCCATTTCTATAATATTGTCCTCAAGATCATCGTCCTTGTATAGACCCTCTATATTAGGCTCGCCCCCGTGCCCCGCGGCGCAAGGCAGTGTAGTTCAGCGCCGTGTACACGACCGTGTGTCGCTAGTGTCGGCATAGGCAGAGAGAGAGAGAGAGAGAGAGAGAGAGAGAGAGAGAGATAGCTGCGGAGTGAGTGAGACCTCTTAGCACTGCTCGGCGCTGGACTGTCATGCGGTCTGATCCAACGTAAACAAAACATTATATTTTAGCAATAGTTTTATGTAAGGGATATAGTGTCTCATTCTTATTGTTAATAGTTACAAGTAAATATTTTTTTTTATACTTCGTGCTACAGTTATCTGTATCACTTTTCAGAGTTTAGAAATCGGATACTTAGTCTGATGTTTTGTACATAATAATTTCAACTGACCAAGTTTGAAAACTTATCAAAAATTGATTTAAGGTTATAAATCTCTTTAATTCTTACAGTCAACATTGTTAAAGACGACAATTAACATTTTACACGTTTTTCTTTTTCGAGGAAACGATTTTGTCTAGGTTTGGTACAATATTCCGTGAGACTGCTTACCTCAAAGAATTTGTCAAATTTTTATCGCCAAGTAATGAACGGTTCTTAGTTTTAGCAAGCTTTAAAAGAGAGAAAAAGCGCTCACAAATATACGTAGAGCCAAACATTGGGAGAAATTTGGCCGCGTGCTTGTGCAAAAGAGGATATTTCTCTCGTGGAAGACATCTGTAAAAATTATCCAAAGTTTTACACATAAGAAAGTGGTTCTTCAGGCGGATATCGCACTGCAGGTCAATCAGCTCTAGTTGAAGCACTTGTGAGACGTCCTCTGCCCGAAGGAAAAACGGGCGAACAAATATATATAAGGCAAGTTGTAGCTCACTTATCTCCAAAAATTTGTTTTCCAACTGTTCTTGTAATTCACAAATGATTTGAACATAATCTGAAAAATCCACACCTTCTTTAACACTGTCTAGTGCAGAAAAGCGTCCACAATTCTTCTCGCGCAACTGTTTTCCCCACAAAATAACATTTTTTTAAAATGCTTGAATCGTCTGCACTAAATCAGCAACAGAGTGATTTTCGCCTTGGAGTGAAATGTTCTAAGTATTTAAATGACCATTAAGGTCACTCAAGAAAGCCAAATTCGCCACACACTTAGGATCACAAAGTAATTCTTCTGGCGTCCTTTCATTTCAAAAAGATATTTATTTCACCCCTCAAGGAGAAAAACCGATGAAGCACATTTCCTCTGCTCAGCCATCTTACTACGGTGTGGTAGGGGATGTCAAGGTATTCCGCTTCGATATCAGCGAGAAATTCTTTATATTGGAGATGTGTGAGTCCATGCGATCGAAGATAATTAACAGTTCAAAGAACTGTGTCCATAACATTTTTTATGTTGACAATCTTCGCACAAAGTGCCTCCTGGTATATCAGACAATGGACTGCCGCGAATAAGGAAGAGCCAACTTCAGCCATTTTTGACCTGACGTAACCCAGGAATCCAGTGCGTATCCCTCGTAGCGCAGGGGCTCAATCCGTTGTTACACTGGTGGGGCGTTCCCGTTTTAAACCCATTGACTCTAACACGTTTTCCACGGCTAGAAAAATATCCATACCCGTGGTTGTGTCTTATAATGGTATAAGGTCGAGTGGCGCGGCGGACGGTCGGGCGGTCCGCACGGCCAGCTAAGCGACACGGCTCGGCCACTGTGGCAACATACGAATTCTCCCGGGGCGATGGCCGCGGGCGATCGCGGGCGCTAGCGCCCCAGGGGCACAGTTTGGACGAGCCTCCTTCCAATTTTCTGCTTTCCCTTCTTTGCTTATTACTGGATCTCCATCTGACATCTTGATATTCATGCAAGTCGTTCTCTTTTCTCCAAAGATCTCTTCAGTTTTCCTGTAGTCAGTATCTCTCTTACCCCTAGTGATATGCACCTCTACATCCTTAGATTTGTCCTCTAACCATCCCTGCTTAGCCATTTTGTGCTTCCTGTCGAACTCATTTTTGACACGTTTGTATTCTTTTTTGCCTGCTTCATGTACTGCATTTTTGTATTTTCTCCATTCATCAATTAAATAATATACGAGGTGAGTTTGAAAAGTCTGTGAAAAAAAAAACCGCTTACATGTTTGGGGTAATATTTTTTATTTTTCAACATAGTCTCCTTTTAAATTTATACACTTCGTCCAATGCTGTTCTAATTTGTTGATCCCTTCCGAATAATAGGAATTGTCTAAGTCCGCAAAATAGCTAATAGTTGCTGAAATCACCTCCTCGTTTGAATAAAATCTTTGTCCCACCAGCCATTTCTTCAAATTGGGGAACAAATAGTAGTTCGAAGGAGCCAAGTCTGGAGAATAAGGGAGGGGGTGATGTGAAATGAGTTGGATTCCTATTTACATTAATTTTGCGACCACAACTGCCGATGTGTTTGATGGTGCATTGTCATGATCGAAAAGGACGGTCCAATAACGATGAATAATATTCACCTGTAATAGTTTTACCTTTTTCCAGATAGTCGATGAGGATTATTCCTTGCGAATCCCAAAAGACAGTCTCCATAACCGTTCCGGCCAAAGGAATGGTCTTCGCCTTTTTTGGTGCAGATTCTCCCTTCGTAACCCATTGCTTAGAATGTTGTTTGCTCTCAGGAGTTTAGTAATGTATCCATGTTTCATCCACAGTGACGAAACGACGTTTGATGTACTCTTAAAGTCCTGCGGATTCTGCCTGAACAGCTGCAAACCATCCTTGCAACACTTCGCACGATTCCGTTTTTGGTGAAGCGTGAGCAAACGCGGAAGGAATCTTGCGGATAGCTTTCTCATGTCCAAATATTCATGCAAAATATTATGTACCCGTTCATTCGAGATGCCCACATCACTAGCAATCTCACACACTTCAACTCTTCTGTCATCCATCACCATATTACGGATTTTATTAATGATTTCTGGAGTGGTTGCCTCAACAGGGCGTCCAGAAAGTTCAGCAACACTTGTGCCCATATGGCCACTCCTAAAATTTAAAATCGCTTATTAACTGTTCTAATCGAAGGCGCAGAACAACATGACTGAAACTTCGTGTGCGTTCTTTCCAAGGATGCTACTAACTAAACATTACCTCGATCGGCGCCGGTGGTGGCATCTCTCGGACTTTGCACGGTCTTTTCATACACATCTCGTATTTGAGTATATTTAAACTAATACCTTTCAGATATATTAATTTAACAAAATAATCATATCTCTTTGTGTTAATGTCTCTATCAGCTTTGTGTACAGCTATTCGTGAAAGAAATGCAAAACTGCTGACGTGAAGCTCGTCTGCCATTGGTGTGATCCAAATACTGATTAGCAATTTTTCAGATCTTTCATGGTGCACCAAAGAACCTAAAGTCTTTCAGAAACAAAGTCCGAAACTCAATTAGCTATATAGCATAATTCGATGACCGATCACGTTATGCACTTGACTTATGAAAATTACATTAAGCCACATCTGTAACTTTGTGTTTCTCTCTTACACCAACCTGGAATAATAGGAAATCGCAAACAGGTATCAACAAGCACTGGTCGGTTAATTTTAGTTGACATTACTGAGCTGACTATCTGCTGGTAAGTGGTAGGTGATCACGACTATTTTCTTTACATTCTCTATCTTCCGCCCACCTTCCCAAGCAGGCGAGGTAACACTTACAGCTCACAGCTTCCACTCGCCCACCCACCTTCGAGAGAGGATGTTGCTATTGCTGGCTGGAGAGCAATTATACTGTGGTCACTCCATGTATGGTTGCAATTTAATGTCATACCTGAGACACCTATGTTTACAACAACAAAATAATAATAGAACCGCTGAATCAGTTGGTTGCATTGGCCAACAGTGTGAGATAAATAGCTTTTCTCATACGAGAAGGAGCAACGCCGTTAATTTAGACCAATATAGAAACGTCTTTTGCCATGTCAACAGCCGAGGGCGCTGAATCACACGAGATCTACCTTAGTCATGAGTTCTCCCGGTAAATAACTAGGAAATTTGTAGACCAAGAGCCTACCTCTCCCTCCGGCCCCCCTCCCTAATGTTGTTGTTGTGGTCTTCAATCTGAAGACTGGTTTGATGCAGCTGCGCGAGCTAGTCTATTCTGTGCAAGCCTCTTCAGCGCCGCACAGCTAATGCAATGTGCATCAGTTTGAACCTGTTCACTGTAATCAAGATTTTGTCTCCCTCTACATTTTTAACACCCACATATACACACTTTTCTCCATTACCAAACTGACAAATCCTTGATGTCATAGGATATGCCCTATGAAAAGAACTTGTGCCATATATTTGTTTTCCCCAGTTCGACTCAGTATCTGCTTATCAGTTATACGATCTGCAGCGCCACCACTATTTTTCGGCGCTACTGAGTAAAATTGTGATGTTGCCATAGCTGTTGCAAGAAACCTTGGGAGTGAGGCAGCTCAGAGCCGACCATTACGTCAGATGCAGCAATGCCACGGGCAGATTCCCACATTATGCTCCAGGAAAGGGGCTGGCACCGCCATTACGACGACACAACACGAAGGTGTTGTTAGGCCGGTTACTACAAATCCAATCAACATACTTCATATAGTCCACATGGTTGCAAGCTGTGATTTGCGAAGCAAGAACGCTCTCTCCCAAAATAAATTGCTATTATTTTCAGTCAAAGGTGTCTCGGTCTGGTAGCTACTATTTACGACAAGAAGTGTATGCCACTCCTCGAGGCGACTTAATACTTCAAGCAATTACCACGAGATTTGCCCTCCACTACCTGTGGGCCCCTGCTGCTGGTTTTAAGATCACTGCTGAGGGCTTAGCATCTTCCAGTCTGTGGGCCAACTACCAGGTGCAACCAGCCTTCCGCCATAGAGTGCAGTCGTTTGAGACCATGGCCACCTGTTGCCTCAGTTCCTATACACTCGCTGTCTTCAGCACACACTATGGAGGATGTTGCACCATAGAATGTTCTAGTTTGTTCTTCAATAAAATGTACAACAAATAGTGAAGCTTTTATGAACAGCCATCGATCATCATCCCGACAATAATCCACCACCTCAACTCAGATCTCTGTGTGTTTAGGTCATCCATCCTGAATCTCTACATTTCGATGTCAAAAGAGTGTGTCACCACTAAATTACAGTGATAGAGAAAATTGCCAGCCACCCTACCTGGAGACGATGACTCTCGACTTCCTCAGGGTTGCAGTTTCGTCGACACACAGCATCAATATGCAGTGGGGAGTACACTCGCCTGCGAGTATCACGTCGAGTCAGTGCACCTATAAGCAGCCTTTCAGTTCTGTTCCCATGTGAGACGTGTGTGAAGTAAACTCAGTCTGTGCCGGCCGGAGTGGCCGAGCGGTTCTAGGCGCTTCAGTCTGGAACCGCGCGCCAGCAACGGTCGCAGGTTCGAATCCTGATTCGGCCACGGATGTGTGTGACGTCCTTAGGTTATTTAGGTTTAAGTAGTTCTAAGTTCTAGGGGACTGATGCCCTAAGATGTTAAGTCCCATAGTGCTCAGAGCCAGCCAAACTCAGTCTGTAATCTGAGGATGTGTAAACATGAACTTTATTTATGTCTATGATGAATGGGTGTGGCTCATTATCTGGAAGTGTATAAGATGTTAACCATACGTAGCTCATCAGGAGGGAAGATGAGTTTTGTCGTGAAGTTGGAGTTTTGTGGTTGTTTTCGCCGCTTTTAATGGGCAGTGTGTTCCATTTTGAGCAATAAATGTAGCTCACTGCGTTTAAGCGCGTAAAGTAGTAGTCATGAGTAGCCGCTCAAATGGAGAAGTTAAGTTACAGTAAGTGCTAGGATGGAATTAGATTAAGTGTCCTTGTCGCCGTACTGTTTTGTTCTCCTCGTTTGTTATTTGCATAATTAGTGAGGTATACCCTGCCTGAGAGGTTGCGAATTTCTGCAGCCTGGACCAGATGTGGAGGGAAGTGCATGTGCCGATAATTTTGGTGTCTTGCAGAGTGCAACTGCCAACCGAAATTTTGTAGTAGACACTTAGGAAGTGACACAGAAAGCTACCAATAAGGTTGATTGAATTGCAGATGTTTTCGGTACTGAAATGGTACAGACGCCTTTCGTATTTCCGAAAGCCGCAGATTCGGCACCATCTCTGACGCACTGCCTCCTCAGAACGTGGGAGGAGAAGAAAGAGGAAATATGTTTGTAAGGTTTATGATCGGGCCGACAAGGCTTGTGCCAGTGGATCAGGAGATTGACAAAAGTGACAACACTTGCAGTGTAATGCGTGATGCAGGCTAAGGCTGCTGTGCAATCCCAGGGTTAGACTTTCTCATCAAGCATCACGCCAAAACTGACGTTCGATGAAGCGCTGTGGAACTCAGGGTGATAATTTTCAAGCTGGGGGAAGCTGTCACCAGTGAAATACACTCACAAGGTTCGTTTGTCAAGAGGGCCAAAAGCAGGCAAAATCACTAAGGCTTAATTGGCATGATATAGTGCTACAAGGCACTGGGAAATTGCTTTAGATGACCGAAAGTGTTCCTAACTTATACGATTCTGGACTTCGCCTCCGGGGAGGGAGCCATCGTTGAGTACGCAGTGTTCAGTGATTGAGAGCACTTCTCCCGTCTATACTCACGTTGTGAAGTAATCTGCATTCCGTCCTTGTGGCTGGGAGTTGGCGTTTCGTGTTTGTAGAATACAGAGAGGAGATGATAGTATTAGATTATACGAGTCAGAGGACCGCCTCCTGCCGTCCTAGTGTTTAATGAGTTTTTTATTTTGTGGCTGCAGTTCTTCCATCGGCGCAGACGTGTACGAGAACCATCACTTAGACATACGGGACGCAGTAATTTTGGTGATATTGCTAATTGCTTCGGATTATTAGGGCTATAAAGCTGAACAGCTACGATAACGTAAGTTTCAATTCCACTGAGGTTGCACACCACTGTAGATCATCTTTGAAACCAGTGTCTTCTAGTGTTCTAGTGTATGGGACGTACATGATAACAGTCATCTCGTGTTATTAATATTATATCACGTTGCCATAAAAAGAAGCAGATTTGGGCAGTTATTCAGTAATATTAGACAGGAAATTCATTTGTATCTCTTTATATATATTGCACATCGACATATATGCATTTGTAATGTATAAAGAAGTTTTAATGTACAAGAAATGTATAAGCTGAAACAACATTAATATTAAGTAGCTACTAGTTCCCTTAATCATTCATTTATTTTTATGTTGTAATTTATATGTTAAAGTGCAAGAAGGAGGAAGTAATATCACCGTTAAGAGATTCTAGGGTCTGCTTCAGGGTTTAGTCAGACAGTGCCAAATCTTCATTTTCGCGTTCAGTATTTTCCATTGCGCACATTCATTTTTGCACCCGTCTAGAGTAGCATTTAGGAAACCACACAAATTCCTTCGAGAAATACTTCCTAACACTTAAATATACATTCTATGTTAGCAAATCCGTCTTTTTGTTAATACTTTTCATGCTATAGTCAGTCTTCATTTTATATCCTTTCTACTTTGGCCATCATAATTTATTCTGCTGCCCAACAGTCCTTTTAGTGTCTCATTCCGTAATCTGATTTCCTCTACTTGATTTAACCCCCGCAATACCAAGGGAAAGGGAAGGGGTACTTTATGCCTATCTTTTCAGAATACTGTAACCTAGTCATGTTCACTATATTTTAAAATTTTGAAATACATATATTTGTGATTTTTAATGGTTTCTTCTTCCACATGCCGTAAATGTTTTAAATATTCCAGTAAAACTTAACGCAAGAATTTAGGTGTTCTCACTGTTATAGAATTTTCAGAACAGGTGTTACATTAATATTTTCAGGTTTAGCACCCTTCTTACACATAAATATATCTTTAAAAAGTATGTTGTGCGTAAAAGATAACGAAAATTGACGAAATCCGTATATCTTTGTGTTGGTCATATATTACGCCACCCTTTTGTAGTACACGTTATGGGAAACACGTTGGTACTGCTACGTTTATTTCGAATACGTTCCAAAATTTCAAACTTTCATTTATGACAACATGGATTCCCAAGGATTCACGTGTTACCAGTTGTGGAGGAACATGTAGCAATGAAAGTCTCTTGTATTTCAGAACATTAAATGTTATTTTTGTAACTTCTAGAAGCGCAGAGTACATTGAGATAACTATTTCTAGATCAAAAAGTAAGCCAGTTCCGTTCGAAACCACTAGCGAGAACAAAGAGGTAAGCGGTTGGAGATGCAGTAAAGTAAAATGTCATTAAAGCGTATTCTGGGATTGGAGAATTATGAGGAAGGAAAACTATTGTCTCCTTTTCATGACTTTTCGCCTCTTATCGTCAGATATCTTTTTTAAATGACGAATGGTGGCCAGAGGAAAGTTGCTACCTCAAAGTATCTCCAAATACTGATTAGCAGTTTATCAGATCTTTTATGGTGCTCCAAAGAGCCTACAGTCTTTCAGAAACGAAGTCCGAAACTCAATAAACTATACAGCATAATTCGATTGACCAATCGTGCTACGCACTTGCCTTATGAAAATTACATTGGAGCAACATCAGGCGAAGGCTGCTGTGCAATCCCAGGGCTAGTCATTCTCATCAAGCATCATCGCGGAACTGACTTTCGATGACGAGTAGTGGAACTCAGGGGGATAATGTTCTTGCTGGGGGAAGCTGTCATCATTGAAATACTGTTGCAAGGTTCGTTTATCATGTTAGGACGAATGCAGGGAAAATCACTAAGGCTTAATTTGCATGATATAGTGCCACAAAATTATTCAGTAAAACTTAACGCAAAAATTTGTGTCTTGTCAGTGGATGTGAATTTTCAGACCTGGTGTCATATTCATATTTTCAGGTTTAGGACGCTTCGAACACATAAATATATCTTTAAAATGTATGTTTTGCGCAAAAGACAACGGAAATTTACGAAATCCGTATATCTTTGTGTTCGTCATACACTACGCCCCCATTTTGTAGTACACGTTATGGGAAACACGTTTGTACTGCTAGGTTTAATTCGGATACGTTCGATTACCTTTCATTTAGTTCCATTGAGGGTTCCTTATAATTCCTTTTCAGGGCAATATCTATTTCATTTAACTGTTATTCCAATTTCTTTGCTGTCTCTGACAGAACTGGAGTGTCACCAGTAAACGTCAAAAAATTTATTGATTCGCCCTCACATTTAATTCTGTTTACAAATCTATTCCTGTATTCTTTACTGCTTGTTCGGTGAAGATGTTGAATTACATCGAGTGTAGGCTACCCGAATGTCTTACCCCCATCTTCAAATTGCACAATTAGAAATTCAGCAGATGGAGTAGCTGAATTCATGTGCTTCAACAAGATTTGTTCTTTGATGGGATTGGGCTGTGAAATACATGTCCAGTCAAATTACTCCTCTACTCTTTATACCGGAGGGCAGCAAAATTCGTATTTCAGTGCATATACAGCAAAAATTCAAACTTTCATTTAGTACGACATGGATTCCCAAGGATTCATGTGTTAACAGTTGTGGAGTAACATGTAGGAATGAGCGTCTCTCCTATTTCCGAACTTCTTATGGTCTACATGGTTGCAAGCTGTGATCTGCAAAGCGATAACGCTCTGTCCCAACATAAATTACCATTATTTTCAGTCAAAGGTGAAATTTGCCCCTACTTCTGGTTTTAAGATCAGTGCTGTGTCCTAGCATCTTCCATCCAGCGGGCCACCTTCAGGCCAACTACCAGGTGCAAAAAGCCCTGTGCTATAGAAGGCAGTCGCTTGAGACCATGGCCACCTGCTGCATCAGTTCCTTACCATTCACTGTCTTCAGCACACGTTATGGAGGATGTTGCACAACAGAATGTTCTAGTTTGTTCTTCAGTAAAATGTATGACTAATAGTGAAGTTTTTATGAGCAGTCATCTATCTTCACCCCGACAACATTCCACCACCTCAACTCAGACCTTCACATGTCCATCTACATCTACGTAGATGCTCTGCAAATCACATTTAAGTGCCTGGCAGAGGATTCATCGAACCACCTTCACAATTCTCTATTATTCCAAACTCGTATAGCGCGCGAAAAGAATGGACACCTATATCTTTCCGTACTAGCTCCGATTTCCTTTATTTTATCGTGGTGATAGTTTCTCCCTATGTAGGTCGGTGTCAACAAAATATTTTCGCATTCAGAGGATAAATTTGGTGATTGGAATTTGGTGAGAAGTTTCCATCGCAACGAAAAACGCCTTTCTTTTAATGATTTCCAGCCCAAATCTTGTATCATTTCTGTGATACTTTCTCCCATATTTCGTAATAATACAAAACGTGCTGCCTTTCCTTGAACTTTTTCGATGTACTCCGTCAGTCCTATCTGGTAAGGCTCCGACACTGCGCAGCAGTATTCTAAAAGAGGAAAGACAAGCGTAGTATCCTCTTGTAGCGTAGTGTCCTCCTTAGTAGATTTGTTACATTTTCTAAGTGTCCTACCAACAACACGCAGCCTTTCTTTAGCCTTCCTCACAACTGTTTCTATGTGCTATTTCCAATTTAAGTTGTTCGTAATTGTAATACCTAGGTATTTAGGTGAATTCGCGGCTTTTAAATTAGACTGATTTATCGTGTAACCGAGGTTTAAACAGTGCATTTTAGCACTCATGTGGATGACCTCCCACTTTTTGTTATTTAGGGTCAACTGCCACTTTTTGCACCATTCAGATATTTTTTCTTAATCGTTTTGGATTTTGTTTTGATCTTCTGATGACTTTATTAGCCGATAAACGACAGTGTCATCTGCAAATAACTGAAGACGGCTGCTCAAATTGTCTCCCAAATCGTTTATATAGATAAGGAGCAGCAAAGGGCCTATAACACTACCTTGGGGAACGCCTCAAATCACTTCTGTATTACTCGATCACTCTCCGTCAGTTACTACGAACTGTGACCTCTCTGACAAGAAATCGCAAATCCAGTCACATAACTGAGGCAATATTCAATAGGCACGCCATTTCCCTACGAGCAGCTTGTGTGGTACAGTGTCAAAAGCTTTCCGGAAATCCAGGAATACGGAATCAATCTGAAATCCCTTGTCAATAGCACTCAGAGTTCGTGTGAATAAAGAGCTAGTTGCGTTTCACAGGAACGATGTTTTCAAAACCCGTGTTGACTGTGTGTCAATAGACCGTTTCCTTCGAGGTAACTCACAATTTTCGAACACAATATATTTTCTAAAATCCTGCTGCATATCGACGTTAGCGATATAGGGCTGTAATTTAGTGGATTACTCCTACTACCTTCCTTGAATATTGGTGTGACCTGTGCAACTTTCCAGTCTTTGGGTACGGATCTTTCGTGGAGCGAACGGTTGTAAATCATTGTTAAGCATAGAGCTAAGGCATCAGCATACTTGGAAAGGAATCTAATTGGGATACAGTCTGGACCAAAAGACTTGCTTTTATGAAGTGATTCGTGTTGCTTCACTACTTCGAGGATATTTACTTCTACGTTACTCATGTTGGCAGCTGTTCTCCATTCGAATTCTGGGATATTTACTTCGTCTTCTTTTGTGAAGGCATTTCGGAAGGCTGTGTTTAGTAACTCTGCTTTGGCAGGACTGTCTTCGATAGTAACTCCATTGTTATCGCGCAGAGAAGGCATTGATTGTTTCTTGCCGCTAACATACTTCACATACGACCAGAATCTATTTGAATTTTCTGCCAGCTTTAGAGACAAAGTTTCGTTACGGAAACCATTGTAGGCGTCTCGCATAGAACTCCGCGGTAAATTTCGAGCTCCTGTCAAGGATTCCTAATCTTGGGGATTTTGCGTCGTTTAAATTTTGTACGTTTGTTTCGTTGTTTCTGCAACAGTGTTCTAGTCCGTTTTGTGTACCAAGGAGGATCCACTGCGTTGTTTGTTTGTTTATTTGGTGTAAATCTCTGAATTGCTGCCGATACTATTTCTTTGAATTTAAGCCACGTCTGGTCTACGCTTTATATTATCAATTTGGAATTTGGAATGAGTGGAGATTGTCTCTCAGGTAGGCGTCAAGTGAATGTTCATTTGCTTTCTTGAATAGGTATATTTTTCGCTCGTTTGTCGATAATTTGGCGATTACAATATTCAGTCTCACTACGACAACTCTGTGTCCACTAATCCCTATATCGGTTTTGCTGCTCGTTATTAACTCAGGATTATTTGTTGCTAAGAGGTAAACTGTGTTTTCACAACCGTTTACTATTCGCGTGGGCTCATGAACTAACTGCTCGAAATAATTTTCAGAGAATGCGTTTGACAAAATTTCGGCTGATATTTTATGCGTACTTCCGGAATTAAACATGTATTTTCGCCAACATATCGAGGGTAAATTAAAGTCACCACCAACTATTATCGTATGAGTCGGGTACGTGTTTGAAATCAAACTCAAGTTTACTTTGAACATTTCAGCAACTGTATCACCTGAACTGGGAGGGCAGTTAAAGGGTCCCGTTATTATTTTATTCCGTTTGCCAACAATGACCTCAGGCCATACTAACTCACAGGAAGTATCTACTTCAATTTCGCGACAATTTAAACTACTTCTGACAGCAACAAACACGCCACCGGCAACGGTGTTTAGCTTATCTTCTCGGAACACTGTTAGTTTAAAAAATAGCCCTGAGCACTATGGGACTTAACATCAGAGGTCATTAGTCCCCTAGAACTTAGAACTACTTAAATCTAACCAACGTAAGGACATCACACACATCCATGCCCGTGGCAGGATTCCAACCTACGCCCGTAGCAGTCTCGCAGCTCGGGACTGAAACGCCTAAAACCGTCGGCCATCGGGTCCGGCACACCGTTAGGTTCTTCACATAAATTTAGGCTCAGCTTATATCCTATTTTAGCCACCTTTCAGTGCCTATAAAGATTTGAGCATCAGTGCTTTCTATTAGCGCTTGGAGCTCTGGTACTTTCCCAACACAGCTACAACAATTTACGACTGTTATACTAATGGTTCCTGTATCTACGTTCTTCCTGTGTTCAGCTTGCACCCTTTGTGACTGAAGCCCTTCTTGTGTTTTCCCGAGACCCTCTAACCTAAACAACCGTCCAATCCACGCCACATCACCGTTCCACCCGTGTAGCCGCCTCCTGCGTATAGTGGACACCTGACCTATTCCGTGGAACCCGAAACCCAACCACCCGTTGGCGCAAGTCGAGGAATCTGCATCCTACACGCTCGCAGAACCGTCTGAGTCTCTGATTCAGACCCACCACTCGGCTCTGTACCAGAGGTCCGCAATCGGTCATGTCTACTATGCTGCAAATGGTCAGCTATGCTTTCATCTTGCAAGTATGACTGGCAGCCTTTACCACTTCTGTTAGCCGCTCGAAACCAGACAGAATCTCTTCTGATCCAAAGTGACACACATCACTGGTACCGACATGAGCAACCACCTGCAGTTGGCTGCACACTGTGCTCTTCATGGGATCGGGGAGGACCCTCTCCACATCTGGAATGACTCCACCCGGTATGCACACGGAATGCACATTGGTTTTCTTACCCTTCTGGTCAGCAAGGCCCTAAGGGACCCCATAACGCACCTAACGTTGGAGCACCCAACTACCAATAATCCCACCCTCTGCAATTGCCCAGATCTTGCAGGCTGAGTGGTTTCCTCTGAAACAGGACAGGCGACAGCATGTGGCTGAGCGACAGCGTCATCCACCGGCAGTGCCTGGAACCTGTTTGTCAGACAAACCGGCGAGGCCATATGTGCTCACGCTTGGGAAGTCTTTTGCCGCCTGCTTCGTCCTGGGGCGACCTCTACATTTTGATGTCAGAAGTGTGTGTCACCACTAAATTTCAGTGACACAGGAACCTTACCAGCCACCCTCCCTGGAGACGATGTCTCTCGGCTACGTGAGATTTGCAGTTTCGTCGACAAAAATGGTTCAAATGGCTCTGAGCACTATGGGACACAACTTCTAAGGTCATTAGTCCCCTAGAACTTAGAACTAGTTAAACCCAACTAACCTAAGGACATCATACACATCCATGCTCGAGGCAGGATTCGAACCTGCGACCGTAGCAGTCTCGCGGTTCCAGACTGCAGCGCCTAGCACCGCACGGCCACATCGGCCGGCTTTCGTCGACAGACAGCATCAGTATGCAGTAGGTGATTGCACTGACTGTTCTTTCTTTTCCCCTGCGAGTGTCACGTCGAGTCAGTCCACCTTTTACCAGCGATTCCGTTCTGTTTTCATGTGTGACATGTGGCAAGTAAACTCAGACTGGGTTCTGAGCATGTGTAAATATTAACGCAATTTTTCTCTGTCATCAATGGGTGTGGCTCATTGCCTGGAATGGTATAAGGTGTTAAACATGTGAAGGTTCTTAGGAGGAGAAGATGAGTTTTGTTTAGAAGTCGGAGTTTTGTGGTAGTTTACGCAGTTTTCGCCGTTTTAAATGGGGAATGTATTTCAATTCGTGTAATAAATGTGGCTCACTAGTTTAAGAACGTAAAGTAGTAGTCATGAGTAGCCGCTCTAGCGGAGAAGTTAAGTTACAGTAAGTGTTAGGATAGGATTAGATTAAGTGTTGTAAGGTGGCATGATTTTGAGCCATATTACAACTACCACTCCGGAGAGAAGGCCCTTTAATAGTATAAGCATCGAGACGGGAAACCATTAACGATACTGACATCGGATAGGGATCTTCATTTGTAGCAGAATATCGGCACGTTGGGCGATAGTGAAGGGGACGGAGATGGGAGGCTGGCAGGAGAACGGGAAAGACACCAGCGAGGCAGGCAGGCCTGAGAGCTGCAGACAGCATCGAAAGTAAGCTCCTGGAAATCTCTGGCGGGTGGACCGCGGCTTAGCGGGAGCCACGTGTCCGAGGACAAGGAGAAGACACAGGGGCTCGCTCTTAAAACGCGTGGCGGCGTGTAGGTGGTTTTTCCGAACGGCCGTAGCAGAAGCTTATGGAACAGTCTGGAAACTTCTAGAAGCTTCGGTCGATTGCAAAACTGAGATTGGTCGGCGCTCGGAAACGAACGCCTTCCAGTAACATGATTGGCCACACACTTTAAAGGGGGGAAGAAAAAAGAACAGGAGCTTCGAAAAAGCGTTGCGACTGTGAAACACTTGTTCCTGGGGCGTCGAGGAGACAGCTTGGTACTGGCAAGGTGTGCGACCTCGTTACTGGGACAGAGTACTTGTAGCGAGAGCCTGAGGATCGTTTGGTGTTCCACGGCAGCCGTGGAGGTGCCTACGGAAGCTTTTGGGAGGCAGAATTTATGTTATCACGCTGAGGCGTGAACCTCTGCAGCGATAAGCATTGATCACTGTAGTGGTCGTGCATTCGCAACGGCGGTTAGGGAAGTAAATTAAATTGCTGAGCTGGCCGGTGTGGCCGAGCGGTACTTGGCGCTTTAGGCTAGATCCGAGCGACCGCTACGGTCGCAGGTTTGAATCCTGCCTCGGGCATGGATGTGTGTGCTGTCCTTAGGTTAGTTAGGTTTAAGTAGTTCTAAGTTCTAGGGGACTGACGGCTTCAGATGTTAAGTCACATAGTGCTCAGAGCCATTTCAGCCATTTGAACCATAAATTGCTGATCACGTGTCATTTTCGTTCTATCCTGAGTGTAGATCTAAATGTATTTGCAATTGCCATAGCTTATGTCAGTATTCCACGTTGAATTAACAACCGCGAATATATCACAGGACAGACGATTACCAAATGTGAATAGGCAGAACTAAAATATTGCACGTACTGTGTAATCTTGTAAAGGGTAAATTGCAGAAGAGTAAAGAATTCAACACTACTACTTTCGTTTGTCATGTTATTGTCTCCTTATTTGTGTATTTCATGTTTGCAACCAGCTGATGGAGGTAGTGTTAGTAGGTCAGCACATCTGAACACTCTAGGATATATTGGGGATATGGTTAGAAACCAACCAGATTTGCTTACGACTATTTGATGTCGCATGTAGAGCAAAGGATAAGCTTACCCTTCTGGAGAGCGTATAAGTGTCAAGGCGAATAATTAACGTTATAAAATCCACTGTGCGAAGTTTTTCACTTATACGTTCGCAGGCTTACCCACCAGCAGAAAAGAGCAAAACAGAAGCGGCAGCCAAATGGTTCAAATGGATCTGAGCACTATGGGACTTAATATCAGAGGTCACCAGTCCCCTAGAACTTAGAACTACTTAAATCTAACCAACCTAAAGACAGCACACACATCCATGCCCGAGGCAGGATTCGAACCTGCGACCGTAGCGATCGTGCGGTTCCAGACTGAAGTGCCTAGATCCGCTCTGCCACTCCGGCCGGCAGAAGCGGTAGCATACAGTGTCCTTGTCGTCGTACTGTTTTGTTCTCCTCGTTTGTTGTTTGCGTAATTAGTGAGGTATATCCTGGCGGAGAGGTTGCGAATTCCTGCAGCCTGGACCAGATGTAGAGAGAAGTGCATGTGCCGATGATTTTTGTGTCTTGCGGAGTGCAACTGCCAACAGTAATTTTGTTGTAGATATTTAGGGGGTTGCACAGAAAGCTATCAATAGCGCTGATTGTATTGCAGATGTTTTGGGTACTGAAATGGTACAGACGCATTTAGTATTTCCGAAGGACGCAGATTCTGCACCATCTCTGATGGCACTGCCTCCTCAGAACATGGGTGGGGAAGAAAGAGGAAATGTGTTCGTAAGGTTAATGATCGGGCCGACAAGGCTTGTGCCAGTGGATCAGGAGATTGACAAAACTGACAACACTTGCAGTGCAATGCGTGATGCAGGCGAAGGCTGCTGTGCAATCACAGGGCTGGACTTCCTCATCAAGCATCATGCCGAAACTGACTTTCGATGACGAGCGGTGGAACTCAGGGGGATAATGTTCAAGCTGGGGGGAGCTGTCACCAGTGAAATACACTCGCAAGCTTCGTTTGTCATGAAGGACAAATGCGGGCAAAATCACTAAGGCCTAATTTGTATGATATAGTGCCACAAGGCACTGGGAAGTTGCTTCAGGTGACAGAAGGTGTTGCTAACTTATACGATTCTGGATTTCGCCGCCGGGTAGGGAGTCATCGTTGAGTACGCAGCGTTCAGTGATTGAGAGCACTTCTTCTGTTCATACCCACGTTGAGCCTACTAAATTCTGTCCTTGTGACTGGGAGTTCGCAGTTCTTTTCTGTAGAATACAGAGAGGAGAAGCTAGTATTATATTATACTAGTTAGAGGACCGCCATCTGCCGTCCTAGTGTTTGAATGAGTTTTTTTATTTTGTGGCTGGAGTTCTTTCATCGTCGCAGACGTGTACGAGAACCACCACTCCGACGCACGGGATGTAGTACATTCGGTGATATTACCAATAGCTTTGGCTTTTAGGGCTATAAAGCTAAACATGATATCAGACACCTGGCGTTATTTATATTAGATCGCGTGGCCATGAAAAGGAGCCGATTTGGCAGTTGATCAATAATATTAGTCAGGAAATTCATTTGTATCTCTTTATGTCCATTTCAAATCGACATATAAACATTTGTAATGTATAAAGAAGTTTTAATCTACAGTAAATGTATAAGCAGAAAAAACATATTTAATAGTTACTAGTTCCCTTAATCATTCATTTATTTTTATGTTGTAATTTATATGATAAGGAGCAAGAAGGAGGAAATAATATCACCGTTGAGAGATCCTAAGATCTGATTCAGCGGGTAGTCAGACAGGGTCAAATCTTTACTTTCACGTTCTGTATTTTCCATTGTAAACATTCATTTTTACACCCTCCTGGAGCAGCATCTTGGAAACCATACAAATAACTTCAAGAAATACTTCCTAACACTGAAATTTATATTCGATGTTAGCAAATACCTCTTTTTCATTAATACTCTTGTTGCTATAGTCAGTCTTCATTTCATATCCTCCCTACTTCGGCCATCGTCAGTTATTTTGCTGCCCAATAGTTCTTTTAGTGTCTCATTTCGTAATCAGATTCCCTTAACACTACCTGATTTAACCCTCTCAATACCAAGGAAGGGGGAACGGGTATTTTATGCCTACCTTTTCACAATACTGTAATATAGTCATGTGGATATTATTTTACAATTTTGAAAAATATATAGTTGTGATTGTTAATGATTTCTTCTACCAGATTCAGTAGTTGTTTTAAATTTTTAAGTAAAACTTAACGCAAAAATTTAAGTCTTGTCAGTGGATATGAATTTTCTGAACAGGTGTCATATTAATATTGTCAGCCTTAGGGCCATTATTATACATAAATAAATCTTTAAAAAGAATGTTGTGCATAAAAAACAACGAAAATTAACGAAATCCGTATATCATTGTGTTGGTCATATATTACGCCTCCCTTTTGTAGTACATGTTATAGAAAATCGGTTGGTACTGCTAGGTTTAATTCGAATACGTTACATTACCTTTCATTTAGATCCATTGAGTGTTATCTTACATTCCCTTTTCAGGGCACTATCTATTCCATTCAACTGTTATTCCTAGTTCTTTGAGGTTTCTGACAGAATTGCAGTGTCACTGGTAAACTTTAAAATGATTATTGCTTCTCCCTGATATTTAATTCTGTTTAAAAATTTATCCTTGTATGTGCTTCAACACGATTTGTTCTTTGAAGGGGTTGGGCTGTGAAATACATGTCCAATCGCATTACTCCTCTATTCTCTTTACCTGAGGACAGCAAAATTCATATTTCAGTGCATATACGGCAAACATTGAGATATTGATATAGGACTACATGGATTCCCAAGGATTCACATGTTACCAGTTGTGGAGGAACATGTAGGAATCGGCGTCTCTCCTATTTCCAAACTTTAAATGTTATTTTTCAAACTTCCGGAAGGGAAAACTACATTGAGATAACTATTTCTAGATCAAAAGGTAAGCCAGTTCCGTTCGATCCCACTCTTGAGAACAAAGAGAAAGGTCGGTTGGAGATGCAGTAAACAGAAAAGTCTATAGAGTGTATTGTGGGATTGGAGAAGTATGAACAAGGAAAACTCTTGTATCGTATTCATGACTTTACGCCTGTTATCTTCAGATATCATTTTGAATGACGAATGGTGGCCAAAAGAAAGTTGCTATTTCACAGTATCTCTGGACAAATAGCTTTTAATCTAAGTATAATTTGAGGTGTTACTGTAAAAGTCAGAATTCAGAAGTTTCTCTGTCCTGGGGCACCTGAGTCAAATGTTTTAATATTGTCATTGTCCATGCCAACAGAAGGTGCAGTGCAGGTGATTTCCCAAGTTCTAGTTCCTTGGACGGCGCTTTGAAGAGCTACAAAAACCCTAGCGTTTTAAAAGCTGTAAAATAAACTATTGCCTATAAGAATTACAGTAATCGAATAGTGTACATACCGTGAAACATTCTTTCATCAGCGTGATATCAGTTCCACCATTTCGAGCTGTTTCTCCCTTCTCAAAGAGCTTTTCGCACAAAGACATTCTAACTTTATCAGCTGCTTATTCCAAACACTATCGTTATACGGGCTCAGTTATCTATGAAGAGCATTAAGAAGACCACTTTTCTTTACATAAGTGAAGCGTTATTTCGGCACAGTCAAAAGACGATGTACATGTGGGCAATTGACGAACATTTACTCTGCATTAAATTTATTTCGTAGCCAGGCATTTAGCATAGAGCAGGAACAATTCAAACCTAAATAATCATGCAGTGCAATGACAACGACAACCTTGATCAGTCGTGGGCTGCATGTCTTTCAAAGTAGAGTGTTGGATACCAGGAGACATTTGTCATCTAAACAATTCTCTTAGAAAGTTACCTCCCGATTTTGGTTCATCTAAAAACTGATTTGTAAATGAAATGCGCGATCTGAGAGTCCAGTGAATGAAACAGGGGACAGTACCTGTCAGATAACTGCCTTTTTTTTGTCTCGCTGAATGTCCACATGTCTGTAGTTGCTGACTATTCACCTCCTGTTATATGAGTAATTACCTATGGCATAAATATATGTCGTAGGCTTTAAGCACTTTCTGCCATTTACCGCGACCAAGTTGTGGGGTGAGACATAATGGCCTTTGCAGTGTAGATTAACGTCTGAACAAGATCCATAAGAACTTCACCTCTTATGGTTCCGTATGACCTTACATCTCGTGCACACATAGCCACGCCTTAATCGACAGTTATCTCCTCAGCTGGTTTAGAAGTCGTTTCTCATCCACATAAGATCCTTGTTTATTAGATATGCATGGATGGCGAGAAATGTGCAAAGTGCCACTTCACCCTTCAGCATGAGAGTAAATTGCACTGCACAGCGAACAGCAAACAAAATGAACCCTTTTCCTACCACCATCTACGACACGCTTCACCATGGTCCAAACTGAACCTTTAAAATTAGCTTCATGCTGTGTGGTTCTCCACTCACCACTCATTAGTTTTCCTTTCACTTCTCCTTTTATTGACATGTGCACCTTCTTCTGCAGACGACGTTTAGTTTCCGCACTCAGTTTGTCCGCTACGAAAAAAACGAAGAAATCGCACCACTCCATTAAACTCTGTCAGTCTAAGGCGCTGTAGTCATGAACTGTGCGGCTGGTCCCGGTGGAGATTCGAGTCCTCCCTCGGGCAAGGTTTGTGTGTGTTTCTCCTTAGGATAATTTAGGTTAAGTAGTGTGTAAGTTTAGGGTCTGATGACCTTAGTAGTTAAGTCCCATAAGATTTCATACACAATTGAATATTTGAACTAAACTCTGCTCTACTAACCGCTCGCAGACCATAGCTCACAACTGCGGTCTGTGCTACCAACAGCCTGTAGGCCACAGCTCGCCAGCGCTTGCGCACGGCACTGGTGTAGTGACGTCACATGCTTGCACAGTGCAGAGCACTGAGGCCACGGCCCATGCGCTGCGTCTCCATACGCGACGCTCCTTAGCCCATGGCATACAAGTTGTTTCGCAACAGCACTGCTCGGCCCTTGGGGTGACGTCATGGACTCGGTCGGCCTGAGACTGCTGTAGCCCAGTGCAGCCACACGACTCCGCACCCTGCGGCCCGTCGGACCTCCATATGGCTTCCCTGGGTGAACCGGCAGCGCAAGGCAGGCTCGCACGGCTGTCAGTGCTACGTTCCTGTATGGGCCGCGCCTCGATTCCCACCTCTGCTGCAAACTGCACAACCAGAGCTCGCTCTCAGCCATTTGTCACCGTCCGATTGAAATCATACAAGCCAACTGCGGCGTTAATCCAGCAGTGGCTGCATCAATTCACACGGGCAGACACGCCCCTGAACTGTCTTAACCTTGTAGTACACGACTTGAATGACTCCTCATGTAACAGCCAATATCGTAGTCAAATATATCGTAGGAAAATGTAGGACAAAAAGAAAATTTTTCTTTCTTTATGTTTATGAAATATGTGTGTACCAGAAAGTAAACAAATGTTAATCAGTACATGTAATACGGCCGATAATGAAGAACAGACAAGTCTACACATTTTTTCTGCGATCAGCTAAGAGATGCCTTCCTGTTTCGTATCGTCCTTTCTTCTTCAGCTTTCGCTATGTATGCACCTATGCATCTATCCTGTTAGCTCTTAAGAAGCACGAATATATGAGGGGCGATTGAGAAATCCGTGCAAAAATAAAAACAGCTTACATGTTTGGGGTGTACCTCATCTATTTTTGAACATAATCTCCTTTTAGACTTATACACTTCGTCCAACGCTGTCATAATTTGTTGATCCCTTCCGAATAGTAGGAACTGTCCAAGTCTCCAAAATAGCCGATAGTTGCTACAATCTCCTCCTTATTTGAATAAAACCTTTGTCCCAAGTTGGGGAACAAATAGTACCCCGAGGGAGTCAGATCTGGAGAATAGGGGGTGGGGGACGTGAAACGATTTGGAATCCTATTTCCATTAATTTTACAACCACAACTGCTAGGGTGTGTGCTGATGCATTGTCGTGATCGAAAAGGACGGTCCAATAACGATGAATAATATTTACATAGTTTTCCCATTTTCCGGATAGTTGATGAGGATTATCCATTGCGAAACTCAAAAGACAGTCGCCATAACCCTTCCAGCTGAAGGAATGGTTTTCGCCATTTTTGGTGCTGTTTCTCCCTCGGCAACCGATTGTTTAGATTGTTCTTTGGTCTCTGGAGTATAGTAATGTATCCATGTTTCATAAACAGTGACGAAACGACGCTCAAAGTCCTGCGGATTATTCTGAACAGCTTCAAACCATCCTTGCAACTCTTCGCACAATTCCGTTTTTGGTCAAGCGTGAGCAATCGCAGAACGCATCTTGCGGATAGCTTTCTCATGTCCTAATGTTCATGCAAAATAGTATTTACCCGTTCATTCGAGATGCCCACGGAACTAGCAGTCTCACGCACCTTAACTCTTCTGTCATCCATCATCATATCATGGATTTTATCAGTGATTTCTAGAGTGGTATCTTCCATAGGGCGTCCAGAACGTTCAACACAACTTGTGCCCCTATAACCACTCCTAAAATTTTGAAATCACTTATAAACTGTTCTAAGCCAAGGACAGAGACATCAAGCTTCTCTTTAGTCTCCTGAGACGTTTTGCCTTTATAAAGTAATGTTAAATCACCACACGAAATTCTTTTTCTTCCATTTTTTTGACAATCACTCGGCTCCCTTGATTCATACGAATTCCAGACCCAAAGAAGTAGACCAAATTGACTGAAACTTGGTGTGCGTTCTTTCCAAAGATGCTAATAACTAAACATGACCTCGATAGGCGCCGGTGGTGGCATATCTCGGACTTTGCACAGACTTTTCAAACGCCCTTTGTATTTAAGTATTTTTAAATTAATACCTTTTAGATGTATTAATTTAAAAAATTAAACATATCTCTTTGAATTAATGTCTTTATCAGCTATGTATACAGCTACTCGTGAAAGAAATGCAAAACTGCTGACATGGAGCCTGTCCGCCATTGGTGTGATGCAAATACTAGTTAGCAATTTCTCAGATCTTTTATGGTGCACCAAAGAACCTACAGACTTTAAGAAACGGAGTACGATACTCAATTAACTGTACAGCATAATTTGACTGACTGATCGCGTTATGCACTTGCCTTATGAAAATTACATTGGAGCCACATCTGTAACTTTGCGGCCGGCCGTTGGTGGCCGAGCGGTTCTAGGCGCTTCAGTCTGGAACTGCGCGACCACTACGGTCGCAGGTTCGAATCCTGCCTCGGTCGCGGATGTGTGTGATGTCCTTAGGTTAGTTATATTTAAGTAGTTGTAAGTTGTAGGGGACTGATGATCTGAGAAGTTAAGTCCCATAGTGCTCAGAGCCATTTTTTTAACTTGGCGTTACTCTCGAACTCGAACCTGGAGTTACATTAAATCACAACAGGAATCAACAAGCACTGCTCAGTTAATTTCAATTGACAATACTGAGCTCACTACCTGCCAGTAAGTGGTAGGTGATCACGACTATTTTCTTTACATTTTCTATCTTCCTTCCACCTTCCCAAGCAGGCAAGGTAGCAGTTACACCTCGCAACTTCCACTCGCTCATCCACCTACCAGAGAGTTTGTTGCTATTGTTGGATAGGGACCACAAACACTGTATGGTTGCAGTTTAACGTCATACCAGAGATACCTCTGTTTACAACAACAAAATAATACAAGAACCGCTACATCAATTGGTTGCATCGGCCAACAGCGTGAGATAAATACCTTTTCTCATACGAGAATGGCTTCAAAATGGCTCTGAGCACTATGGGACAACATCTATGGTCATCAGTCCCCTAGAACTTAGAACTACTTAAACGTAACTAACCTAAGGACAGCACACAACACCCAGCCATCACGAGGCAGAGAAAATCCCTGACCCCGCCGGGAATCGAACCCGGGAACCCGGGAGTGGGAAGCGAGAACGCTACCACACGACCACGAGCTGCGGACCATACGAGAATGAGCAACGCTGTTAATTTAGAGCAATATAGAAACGTCTTTTGCCATGTCAACTGCCGAGGGCTCTGAATCCTACGAGATTTACCTTACTCATGACTTCTCCCAGTAAAGAACTTGCAAAGTTTTGGACCAGAAGCCTGCCTCTCCCTCCCGCCCACTTCCTCAATGTTGTTGTTGTGGTCAGTAGTCTGAAGACTGCTTTCATGCAGCTGCCCAAGGTAGTCTACTCTGTGAATGCCTCTTCAGCGCTGCACAGCTAATGCAATGTGCATCAGTTTGAACCTGCTAACTGTATTCGAGACTTTGTCTCCTTCTACAATTTAACACCCCCCTTCCCACCTCCACACTACGTATACACACTTCTCTCCATTACCAAACTGACAAGTCCTTAACGCGTCATGATATGCACTATGAAACGAAGTTGTGCCATAGATTTCTTGATTTTCCCAGTTCGACTCAGTAGCTTCTTATTAGTTATTGATTTTGCTGTGTCACCACTATTTTTCGGCACTACTGAGTAAAACTGTGATGTTGCCATGGCTGTTGCAAAAGATCTTGGGATTGGGCCATCTCAGAGCCGACCAAAAAACCATTACGTCAGATGCAACATTGCCGCTGGCAGATTCCCACATTGTGCTCCAGAGAAGGGGCTGGCACCGCCATAATGACGACGCAATAGAAAGGCGTTGGTAGGCTAGTAACAAAACATCCAATCAACAGACTTCTTATGGTCTACATGCGTACAAGCTGTGATTTGCAAAGCAACAATGCTCTGTTACAACATTAACTACCATTATTTTTAGTCAAAGGTGTCTCAGTCACGTAGCTACTATTTAAGAGGAAAGTTGTTGCCGCTCCACGAGGCGACATGACGCTACAAGCAGCCACCGTGGGATTTGGCCTCCACTAACTGTGGGCCACTGCTGCTGGTTTTAAGATCAGTGATGTGAGCTTAACATCTTTTAGCCTGTTGGCCAACTACCACGTGTAACCAGCCTTCAGCCATAGAAGCCTATCGTTTGAGACCATGGCCACATGTTGCATCAGTTCCTTAACACTCGCTGTCTTCTGCACACACTATGGAGGACGTTTCACCACAAAATGTTCTAGTTTGTTTTTCAGGAAAATGTATGACTAACAGTGAAGTTTTTATGAGCAACCATGGGTCATCATCCCAACAACAATCCACCACCTCAACTAAGACATCCACTTGTAGAGGTCATCCATCCTCGAACTCCACAGTGTGATGTCAGAAGTGTGGGTCACGTCTAAATTTCAGTGACAGGGGAACCCTACCAGCCACCCTCCTTGGAGACGATGACTCCCTACTACCTCAGGGTTGCTGTTTCGTCGACACACAGCACCAGTGTGCCGTGGCTGAGTGCACTGACGGTTCTATCTTTTCATCGAATCATTGCAGCTTTTAGCAGCTTTTGAGTTCTGTTTTCATGTGTCATGTAAACTCTGACAAGTGTTCTGAGGATGTGTAAAAATGAGCGTTATTTTTGCCTATCATCAATGGGTGTTTCTCATTGTCTGGAAGTGTATTAGATGTGAACCATGCGTAACTTCTTAGGAGGGGAAGATGAGTTTTGTCGAGAAGTCGGATTTTTGTGGTAGATTCCGCCGTTTTGAATATGCAGTGTATTTCATTTTAAGCAATAAATGTGGCTCACTACGTGTAAGCACGTAAAGTAGTACTCATGAGTAGCCGCTCAATGGGAGAAGGTAAGTTACAGTAAGTGTTAGGGTAGAATTAGATTAAGTGTCCTCGTCGTCATTCAATTTAGTTCTCCTCGTTTGTTGTTTGCATACTTAGTGAGGTATACCCTGGCACAGAGGTTGCGAGCAAATGTGGAGGGAAGTCCATATGCCGTTGATATTTGTGTCTTTCAGAGTGCAACTGCCGACAGTAATTTTGTTATAGATACATAGGACGTGACGCAGAAATAAGGCTGACTGTATTGCAGATGTTTTGGGTACTGAAATGGTAGAGACGCTTTTAGTATTTTCGAAGGCCGCAGATTCGGCATCATGTGTGACGGCACTGTCTCCTTAGAACGTGGGAGGAAAGGAAGGGGAAATGTGTTTGTAAGGGTTATGTTCGGGCCGACAAGGCTTGTGCCAGTGGATCAGGACATTGACGAAAGTGACAACAATTGCAGTGTAATGCGTGACGCAGGCGAAGGTTGTTGTTCAATCCCAGGACTAGACTTTCTCATCAAGCAGCATGCCGAAACTGACCTTCGATGACGCGCGATGGAACCCAGGGGGATAATGTTCAAGCTCGTGGAAGCAGTCACCAGTGAAATACTGTCGCAGGGTTCATTTATCATGATAGGACAAACGTGGCAAAATCACTAAAGCTTAATTTGCATGATATATGGGCACATGGCACTGGGAAATTGCCTTAGGTGACCGAAGATGTTGCTAACTTATACGATTGTGGAATTCGCCTCCGGGTAGGGAACCGTCGTTGAGTACGCAGCGTTCAGTGATTGAGAGCACTTCTCCTGTCTATAGTCACGTTGAAACGTTATCTGAATTCCGCCCTTGCGGCTGGGAGATCGCGTTTCTTGTCTGTAGAATACACAGAGCAGAAGTAATAGATTATACTAGTCAGAGGTCCGCCTTCTGCCATCCTAGTGTTTAATGAGTTTTCTTATTTTGTGGCTGAAGTTCTACCGTCGTCGCAGACGTGCACGAGAACCGTCAGTGCGACGCACGGGACGCGGTACATTCGGTGATATTGCTGATTGCTTCGGCTCATTAGGGCCATACAGCTGATCAGCTGTGATGGTGTAAGTTTCATTTCCACTGAGGTTGCACACCACTGTAGATCACCTTTGAAAGTAGTGTCACCTACTGTTTGGGACGTAGATGATGTCAGTCATCTCGCGTTATTTATATTAGATCACGTAGCCATAAAGAGCGGCACATTTGGGCAGTTGAAGAATAATATTAGTCAGGAACTTCATTTGTATCTCTTTATGTCCATGGCACATCGACATATAAACATTTGTAATATATATAGGGGTGTTAATTCACAAAAAATGTATAAGCAGAAACATCATATATAATTTAGTGGTCGCTAGTTCCCTTAAACATTCATTTATTTTTATGTTGTAATTTATATGTTAAGGGCAAGGAGGAGGAGATAATGTTACCGTTAACAGATCCTAAAACCTGCTTCAAGTGTTAATCAGACGCGGCTGAATCTTTATATTCGCGTTCAGTATTTTCCATTGCGCACATTCATTTTTACATCCGCCTATAGCAGCATCTTGGAAACCATACAAATACTTACAGTAAATATATCCTAACATTAAAATTTGTATTCGATTTTAGCAAATCCCTCCTTTTCATTAATACTTTTCTTGTTATAGTCAGTCTTCATTTTATATCCTCTCTACTTTGGTTATCATCAGTTATTTTGGTGCCCAATAGTTCTTTTTGTGTCTCATTTCGTAATCAGATTCGTTAACACTTCCCGATTTAACCCTCGCAATACCAAGTGACAGTTAAGGGGTACATTTTGCGTAACTTTTCAGAATATTATAAACCAGCACATTATATTTTAAAATTAAAAAAAAAATTTCTTGTGATTTTTAATGATTTATTCTATCAGATACCGTAATTGGTTTAAATTTTATCAGTAAAACTTAACGCAAAAATTTAGGTCTTGTCAGTAGATGTGAATTTTCAGATCTGGTGTCATATTCATATTTTCAGGTTTACGACACTTCTTACACATAAATATATCTTTAAAAAGTATGATGTGCGTAAAAGACAACGAAAATCAACGAAATCCGTGTATCTTTGAGTTGGCCATATATTATTCCCCCCTTTTGTAGTACACGTTATGAAAAATCCGTTGGTACTGCTAGGTTTAATTCGAATACGTTCCATTACCTTTCATTTCGTTCCGTTGAGGGTTATCTCATAATCCCTTTCCAGGGCACTGTCTATTCCATTCAAGTATTATTCCAAGTTCTTTGCTGTCTCTGGCAGAATTGCAGTGTCACTGGTAAACTTCAAAATCTTTATTGCTTCTCCCTAATATTTAATTCTGTTTACAAATTTATCCTTGTATGCTTTACTGCCCCCCCCCCCCCTCCATGAACCACGTACCTTGCCGTTGGTGGGGAGGCTTGCGTGCCTCAGCGATACAGATAGCCGTACCGTAGGTGCAACCACAACGGAGGGGTATCTGTTGAGAGGCCAGACAAACGTGTGGTTCCTGAAGAGGGGCAGCAGTCTTTTCAGTAGTTGCAAGTGCAACAGTCTGGATGATTGACTGATCTGGCCTTGTAACAATAACCAAAACGGCCTTGCTGTGCTGGTACTGCGAACGGCTGAAAGCATGGGGAAACTACAGCCGTAATTTTTCCCGAGGGCATGCAGCTTTACTGTATGATTAAATGATGATGGCGTCCTCTTGGGTAAAATATTCCGGAGGTAAAATAGTCCCCCATTCGGATCTCCGGGCGGGGACTACTCAAGAGGATGTCGTTATCAGGAGAAATAAAACTGGCGTCCTACGGATCGGAGCGTGGAATGTCAGATCCCTTAACGGGCAGTTAGGTTAGAAAATTTAAAAAGGGAAATGGATAGGTTGAAGTTAGATATAGTGGGAATTAGTGAAGTTCGGTGGCAGGAGGAACAAGACTTCTGGTCAGGTGACTACAGGGTTATAAACACAAAATCAAATAGGGGTAATGCAGGAGTAGGTTTAATAATGAATAGGACAATAGGAATGCAGGTAAGGTACTACAAACAGCATAGTGAACGCATTATTGTGGCCAAGATAGATACGAAGACCACACCTACTACAGTAGTACAAGTTTATATGCCAACTGGCTCTGCAGATGACGAAGAAATTGAAGAAATGTATGATGAGATATAAAAAATTATTCAGATTCTGAAGGGAGACGAAAATTTAATAGTCATGGGTGACTGGAATTCGAGTGTAGGAAAAGGGAGAGAAGGAAACATGGTAGGTGAATATGGATTGGGGCTAAGAAATGAAAGAGGAAGCCGCCTGGTAGAATTTTGCACAGAGCACAACATAATCATAACTAACACTTGGTTTGAGAATCATGAAAGAAGGTTGTATACATGGAAGAACCCTGGAGATACTAAAAGGTATCAGATAGATTATATAATGGTAAGACAGAGATTTAGGAACCAGGTTTTAAATTGTAAGACATTTCCAGGGGCAGATGTGGACTCTGACCACAATCTATTGGTTATGACCTGTAGATTAAAACTGAAGAAACTGCAAAAAGGTGGGAATTTAAGGAGATGGGACCTGGATAAACTGAAAGAACCAGAGGTTGTACAGAGTTTCAGGGAGAGCATAAGGGAACAATTGACAGGAATGGGGGAAAGAAATACAGTAGAACAAGAATGGGTAGCTTTGAGGGATGAAGTAGCGAAGGCAGCAGAGGATCAAGTAGGTAAAAAGACGAGGGCTACTAGAAATCCTTGGGTAACAGAAGAAATATTGAATTTAATTGATGAAAGGAGAAAATATAAAAATGCAGAGAATGAAGCAGGCAAAAATGAATAGAAACGTCTCAAAAATGAGATCGACAGGAAGAGAAAATGGCTAAGCAGGGATGGCTAGAGGACAAATGTAAGAATGTAGAGGCCTATCTCACTAGGGGTAAGATAGATACTGCCTACAGGAAAAATAAAGAGACCTTTGGAGATAAGAGAACGACTTGTATGACTATCAAGAGCTCAGATGGAAACCCAGTTCTAAGCAAAGAAGGGAAAGCAGAAAGGTGGAAGGTATATATAGAGGGTCTATACAAGGGCGATGTACTTGAGGACAGTATTATGGAAATGGAAGAGGATGTAGATGAAGATGAAATGGGAGATATGATACTGCGTGAAGAGTTTGACAGAGCACTGAAAGATCTGAGTCGAAACATGGCCCCCGGTGTAGACAACACTCCATTGGAACTACTGACGGCCTTGGGAGAGCCAGTCCTGACAAAACTCTACCATCTGATGAGCAAGATGTATGAAACAGGCGAAATACCGTCAGACTTCAAGAAGAATTTAACAATTCCAATCCCAAAGAAAGCAGGTGTTGACAGATGTGAAAATTTCCGAACTATCACTTTAATAAGTCACAGCTGCAAAATACTAACACGAATTATTTACAGACGAATGGAAAAACTTGTAGAAGCCAACCTCGGGGAAGATCAGTTTGGATTCCGTAGAAACACTGGAACACGTGAGGCAATACTGACCTTACGACTTATCTTAGAAGAAAGATTAAGGAAAGGCAACCCTACGTTTCTAGCATTTGTAGACTTAGAGAAAGCTTTTGACACTGTTGACTGGAATACTCTCTTTCAAATTCTAAAGGTAGCAGGGGTAAAATACAGGGAGCGAAATGCTATTTACAATTTGTTCAGAAACCAGATGGCGGTTATAAGAGTCGAGGGGCATGAAAGGGATGCAGTGGTTGGGAAGGGAGTAAGACAGGGTTGTAGCCTCTCCCCGATGTTGTTCAATCTGTATATTGAGCAAGCAGTAAAGGAAACAAAAGAAAAATGCGGATTAGGTATTAAAATTCATGGAGAAGAAATAAAAACTTTGAGGTTCGCCGATGACATTGTAATTCTGTCAGAGACAGCAAAGGACTTGGAAGAGCAGTTGAATGGAAGGGACAGTGTCTTGAAAGGAGGATATAAGATGAACATCAACAAAAGCAAAACAAGGATAATGGAATGTAGTCTAATTAAGTCGGGTGATGCTGAGGGAATTAGATTAGGAAATGAGGCACTTAAAGTAGTAAAGGAGTTTTGCTATTTGGGGAGCTATATAACTGATGATGGTCGAAGTAGAGAGTATATAAAATGTGGGCTGGCAATGGCAAGGAAAGCGTTTTTGAAGAAGAGAGATTTGTTAACATCCAGTATTGATTTAAGTGTCAGGAAGTCATTTCTGAAAGTATTCGTATGGAGTATAGCCATGTATGGAAGTGAAACATGGACGATAAATAGTTTGGACAAGAAGAGAATAGAAGCTTTCGAAATGTGGTGCTACAGAAGAATGCTGAAGATTAGATGGGTAGATCACATAACTAATGAGGAAGTATTGAATAGGATTGGGGAGAAGAGAAGTTTGTGGCACAACTTGACCAGAAGAAGGGATCGGTTGGTAGGACATGTTCTGAAGCATCAAGGGATCACCAATTTAGTATTGGAGAGCAGCGTGGAGGGTAAAAATCGTAGAGGGAGACCAAGAGATGAATACACTAAGCAGATTCAGAAGGATGTAGGTTGCAGTAGGTAGTGGGAAATGAAAACGCTTGCACAGGATAGAGTAGCATGGAGAGCTGCATCAAACCAGTCTCAGGACTGAAGACCACAACAAAAACATGCTTTACTGCTTGTTCGGTGTAGATGTTGAATGACATCGAGTGTAGGGTACCCAAATGTCTCACTCCCATCTTCCCATTGCACAACTAGAAATCCAGCAAATGGAGTAGCAGAATTTATGTGCTTCATCAAGATTTGTTCTTTGATGTGGTGGGTCTGTGAAGTACATGTCCAGCTCCTATACTCGTCTCTTCTTTTTACCGGAGGACCGCAGAATTCGTATTTCAGTGCATATACGGCAAAAATTAAACGTTCATTTAGGACAACATGGATTCCCAAGGATTAACGTGTTACCAGTTGTGGAGGAACAAGCAGGAATGAGCGTCTCTCCTATTTCCGAACATTAAATGTTGTTTTTGTAACTTCCACTTGAGCAGACTACATTGAGATAACTATTTCTAGATCGAAAGGTAAGCCAGTTCCGTTCGAACCCACTAGCGAGAACAAATAGAGAGGCGTTTGGAGATGCAGTAATGGGAAATGTCGTTAGAGTGTATTGTAGAATTGGAGAAGTATGAAGAAGGAAAACTATTGTATTCATTTCATGACTTTACGCCTCTTACCTTCAGATATCATTACTAGATGACCAATGGTGGCCAGAGGAAAGTTGCTACCTCCCATTATCTCTGCACAAATAGCTTTTCATCTAACTAAAATTTGAGGCGTTTATGTAAAAGTTCGATTACAGAAACTAATCTGTTCTGGGTCGCCTGACTCAAATGCTTTAACATTGTCATCGTCCATGTCAACAGAAGGTGCAGTGTAGGTGATGTCTCCAGTTACAATTCCTTGGACGTCGCTTTGAAGAGCTACAAAAACCCCTATGTTTTAAAAGCAATAAAATAAACGATTGCGTATAAGAATTACAGTAATAGAATAGTAAACATACCGTGCAAATTTCTTTCATCAGCGTGATATCAGTTCTTTCATTTCGGGCTATTTCTCCCTTCTCAGAGAGCTTCTCGCAAAAAGACATTCTAACATTATCAGCTGCTTATTCCAGCGACTATCGTTAAACTGGCTCATTTATCTGACAAGATCATTCCGAATAACACTTTTCTTTACGTAAGTGCCGCGTGCTTTCGCCGCAATCAAAAGACCAGAAACTTATGGACAATTGACGCATATATACCCTGCATTACAATTATTTCCTAGCTCTGTATTTGACGTATGGCAGGAACAATTCAATCGTTAATATATCGCGCAGTGCAACGACAATCTTGGTACCTTTATCAGTCATGTGCTGCATGTCTTTCAAAGTACTGTGGTGGATACCAAGAGACATGAATCGTACAAACAGTTCTCTTAGAATGTTACCGCCCGTTTATGGTTCATCTGAAAACTGAGTTGTAAACAAAATGCGAGATCAGAGAGTGCAGTCAATAAAACAGGTGACAGTACATGTCAGATAATTGTTTCTTCTCTCGCTGGATGTCCACATTTCTGTAGTTGCTGAGTATTCACCTTCTGTTATATCAGCAATTACCTCAGAGATAATTATATGTCCTAGTGTTTTAGCACTTCTTGCCATGTGCCTCAACACAGTTGTGGGGTGATATACAATGGCCTTTGCAGTGTCAACTAACGTCTGAACGAGATCCATAAGACCTTCATCTCTCATAGTTCCATACGACCTTACATCTCGTGCACACATAGCCATGCATATATCGACAGTTATCTCCTGGGCAGGTTTAGGAAGTCGTTTCTCCTCCACATAAGACCCTTGTTTATTATACACAAAGGGAATGGGAGAAATGTGCGAAGTGCCATTTGGCCCTTCAGCATGAGAGTAAATTCCATCGAACTGCGAAATGAACGCTTTTCCTAACGCAATCCACAATAGGCTTTAACACGGTCCAAACTGAACTTTTAAGATTGGCTTCAGGCTGTGTGGTTCTCTGCTCACC
Source organism: Schistocerca serialis cubense (assembly GCF_023864345.2). Classification (NCBI taxonomy): domain Eukaryota; kingdom Metazoa; phylum Arthropoda; class Insecta; order Orthoptera; family Acrididae; genus Schistocerca; species Schistocerca serialis. The sequence continues at coordinate 546,262,483 of NC_064640.1, read as the reverse complement.
ACTTGTTAGTTTTTCTTTTACATCCCTTTTTCTTGATGTGCTCCTTCTTCTGGAAACCATAATAGTTTCGCTCATTTTGTGCGTTACGACAAAAATGAAGAAATCCCTCCACTCCACTAAACACTGCTCTACTCAGCGCTCGTAGTCCGTAGCTTTCAACTGTGGTCAGTACTACCAACAGCCCGTAGGCCACATCACGCCAGTGCTTGCTCACGTCACTGGTGCAGTGACGTCACGGGTTCGTTCATTGTGGAGCAGTGAGGCCGCGGCGCGTGGGCTGCGTCTCCATGCACAAGTCTGCTGAGCCCATGGCATACAGGTGCTTTCGCAACAGCACTGCTCGACGTCAGAGACTCGCTTGGCCGAGACTTCTGCAGTCCAGTGCAGCTCGCGGACCAGGCCTCTGTGCACGACTCTACATCGTGCGGTCCGTCGGACTTCGATAGGGCTCCCCCGGTTGAACCGCCAGCGCGAGGCAAAGCACGCACAGCTGACATGGCTGCGCTCCTGGACGGGCCACGCCTCGATGCCCACCTCTGGTGCAACTTGCATAACCAGAGCTCGCTCTCAGTCCGTTGTCAACGACCGACTGACACCATACAAGCCAACTGCGATGTCACTCCAGCAATGGCTGCATCAATTCCCACGGACAGACCCGTCCCTTAACTGACTTACCCTCTTATCCACAGAAAAATGATACCTCTCAATTTTTAAGTTACTGTATCTTGTACAAATATCTCCCGTGCCAATGAAAATGATTTGTCAAACTGTTCATTTAAAACATGTCAAATTGTGTATTGTTTTTTCTTGTGTGCACTAATCTTTTTAGTTTTGTTGTACTTACGATTTTAATGACTACTTCTGTTACGGCCAGTGTCATAATCAATTGTATCGTAGGCAAGTGTAAGACAACATGAAAATTTTTCTTTCTTTATGTTTATGAAATGTGTGTGTAGTAGAGAGTCCACAAATGTTAATCAGTATATGTAATACTTTCTATAATAATAAAGAACAGAGTAGCTTTCACATTTTTTCTGCAATTAGCACGGAGATGCCTTCCTGTTTTGTGTCGTCCTTTCTTCTTCAGCTTTTGCTATGTAAGCATCTATCTTGTTATCTCGTAAGATCCATGGATATATTTAGGTCTATTTAAATTAATACCTTTCAGATGTATTAATTTAAAAACTAACCATATCTCTTTGTATTAATGTCTTTATCAGCTTTGTGTACACCTATTCGTGAAAGAAATGCAAAACTGCTGACGTGGAGTCAGTCTGCCATTGATGTGATCCAAATACTGATTAACAATTTATCAGATCTTTTATGGTGCACCTACGAACCTGCAGTTTTTCAGAAACGATGTTGGATACTCGATTAACTATATAGCATAATGCGAAGGACCAATCGCGTTATGCAATTGCCTTATGAAAATTACATTGGAACCACATCTGTAACTTTGTGTTTCTCTCTTACACCAACCTGGAGTAATAAGAAATCACAACATGAATAAAAAAGCACTGCTCGGTTAATTTCAATTGACATTACTGAGCTGAATACCTGCTGGTAAGTGGTAGGTGATCACGACTATTTTCTTTACATTCTCTATCTTCCTTTCAGTTTCTCAAGCAGGCAAGTTAACAGTTACAGCTCACAACTTCCACTCGCTCATCCACCTTCCAGAGGTTGCTGCTATTGTAGCTTATACAGTGGTCACTCCACGTGTGGTTACAGTTTAACGTCATACCAGAGACATTTCTGTTTACAACAACAAAAGAATACAAGATCTGCTACCTCAGTTCGTTGCATTGGCTAATAGTGTGAGATACATGGCTTTTCTCATAGGAGAATGAGCAGCGCCGTTAGTTTAGAGCAATATAGAAACGTCTTGTGCAATGTCAACAGCCGAGGGTGCTGAATCACACGAGACCTACCTTTCTCAAGAGTTTTCACAGTAAAGAACTAGAAAATTGTGGACAAGAAGCCTACTTCTCCCACCCGCCCCCTTCCCCAGTGTTGCTGTTGTGGTGTTCAGTCTGAAGACTGATGCAGCTGCCCAAGCTAGTCTATTCTGTAAAAGCCTTTTAAGCGCTGCACAGCTAATGCAATGTGCATCAGTTTGAACTTGCTACCTGTATTCGAGACTTTGTCTCCCTCTACAATTTTAACACCCCCCTCCCTCTCCAACATCTACATATTCACATTTCTCTCCATTAGCAAATTGACAATTCCTTGGTGCCTCAGGATATGCCCTATGAAACGAAGTGTGCCATACGTTTCTTGTTTTCCCCAGTTCGACTCAATATCTTCATATCAGTTATTCGATCTGCAGCGCCACCACTAATTTTCGGCGCTACTGATTAATACTGTGATTGTGGTATCGATAGCTACGATGCTACGGAGTAGGTGGAAGTTCCTAAGTGGGCACTACGACAGACAACGATGACAGCACCCTCTAGCCGGTGCTGTGGAGGTCTACTAGCTCCATGACAGATTCTGCCTATTTTGTTCAAGAACAGATGGCCAGGAAGCTTCGCTTGCTATTGAGATATGTACTTCTTATGATGGGTCTAAGGCTTCCCACCTCTGTGCAAAGTTATGTATTGTAGTGTTGCGGAATAGTAACGAGTTTGAAACGTGGAATATGGTCAAAGTTTCGTTGCCTATGCCAAGTGCCAGAGGCAGTAAGTTAGCCAAGAGGTAAGAGGATTGCACATATATCGGAATGTGTCGTCACTCAGGGCCAGTGGCCAGTTACACACAACAGGCGAGAGAGAATTGCTTAGCATGCGGGTTTGTGTTAGACGGAGATTTTTGTAGAGTGCAAGACAGAGGCATAGCGTCAGGTGTACTGTATTTAACAACTTTGCGTAAGTCTGCCGTAACAACACATAACGCTGGCCAGAGTGACCGAGCAGTTCTAGGCGCTACAGTCTGGAACTGCGCGACTGCTATGGTCACAGTTTCGAATCCTGCCTCGGGCATGGATGTGTGTGGTGTCCTTAGGTTAGTTAGATTTAAGTAGTTCTAAGTTCTAGGGGACTGATGACCACAGCAGCTAAGTCCCATAGTGCTCAGAGCCATTTGAGCTACAACAGGTAACTCCATCGCAAGAACACCTACGGGGCGAGTACGACAGATGAATCAGCAGTACAAGTGGAACGAATGCATTCATTACAAACGAGCATGACGTCAGGACGTCGCTCGTGCTTCCTTTAAATACACCAGCTTTGATAGCAACAAGGCACTCGCAGTTAGACTTGCAGTTAGATGTTACTGGGTCATTGCTTAGTGCTCAGCTCAGTGATCGACGTGTTAATCTTTATTACGGAGATGTTGCAGTAAGGGCGGCCCATCCAGCAGCAGACGTGAGGGGACAGTACCAGCTCTGGTCCTCTCTGCTGCCAGTGTCAATCATTTACCCTGGATTAGCAGACATCGCAGTAGACTTGCTCGCCGCCAATGCTGACCACATCAGTGAGCCATCATCGAAATCATGTGGGGTCTAGGCCCTGTGCATCTGCTGTCACAACTGGGTGAGCCGACGATGCTGGGAGACTGCAGCCTGTTCTGCCCGTCCACCGTGGACGAGCCACCAGGTGGAGCAGGGAAGAAGACGGGGTGGGAGAGAGTACACTCTGCACTACGAGGACGCCTCTCGTGCCGACAGCGCCAGGACTCCAACCCGAAGCCCCCTACGTGCAGCAGCTTGCTGTCCGCAGCCGAGCCGGCCGGCCAGCTGGGCGCCACCAGCCTCGCGCGGCCGAAGTACGAAGTAGGGACATTCCTTCGCAACGTCACAGCATGCGGCGCTGTGCTAGCAAGACTGTGTGGCCCGGAGCTGGTGACATTGCTATGAGTCAAAAATGGTTCAAATGGCTCTGAGCAATATGGGACTTAACATCTATGGTCATCAATCCCCTAGAACTTAGAACTACTTAAACCTAACTAACCTAAGGACATTACACAACACCCAGTCATCACGAGGCAGAGAAAATCCCTGACCCAGCCGGGAATCGAACCCGGGAACCCGGGTGCGGGAAGCGAGAACGCTACCGCACGTGCTATGAGTCAGCGAGGACTCGGGAAGGTCGTTGGTATCACCAAGCCACATTGTACTCGGCAGAATTAAAGGTGTTATGAATTAATAATGTTTCTTTGGCGTTTCTGACGCGTCCACAGTCATTTCCTAGTATCCCGACAACTGGAGGGGTCACCGCTCGGCCATACAGTCCAACGTAGACGACCGGGACCGCCTACAGATTTGGTGTCAGGAGGGGTGTCAGAGGTCCTCGCATCTACTGCCTACAGATTTGGTGTTAAAAGTCCTTGCACCCACCGCCTACGGATTTGGTGTAGTGGTAAGTGCTCAAGGCGATTTTTGTTAATAACTATGGATGCACGTTCTTTGTTGGGAGTGCACTTTGTGAGACCTACTGAAACCCCAGATGAATCTAAGTTTAAGGGCAACAGTTGGGAAACGTACTTGGTACCAGTCAGATATACTGTGTGTAATTTAACGGGGCATGGGGAGCCATGCACGAAGTTTGTACCAGTAGAATGTTCAATTTGTAAACGGTTTGGTCACACAGCGAACAATTGTGGACAGTGTTGCTGGGCAATAACAAGGCGGAAGGATTGATTTTGTTTAGTTGTGCATTTTGAGTCTTGTTTGTCTTCGTGTGTGTAGTGCTCAACTGTGACAAAGGAGTTGAGTAGCTGGTGTTGTTATTGTTCTGAGGAGTAAATTCATTATAGAGTAAGTTGTTGGCAATTTGCAGAAATCATGTCAGAAACAAGATCCGTTAGTACTGATGTGAGTATAGCTGCTCTGACGGAGCAAGTCTCAAAATTCTTAGAAGAGAATGCGCAGCATAAGTTACGTCATGTAGAATTAATGACGCAAATGGAGACCTTGCGTTCGGCGCAAGAGTCGCAAACGGGTTCAAGTGAGTGCAAGTGAGCAGCAGTGTCCAACCTTGCAATATATCCTTCAGTAGCTAACCTGATCACGCCTTTCTCGGGTAAAACAGCAGAGGTTGTCACAGCGTTCGTTAATGATGTTTTGGCAACAGCTGCAATGAGCAATTGGTCGGACGCAACTATGTTACGTATATCAAATTTTCGACTTGCATGGGAAGCCAAGACGTTCGTGATGTACCATGAGACGCAGACGCTTAGTAAGGCGAGCACGTTTGAAGAATTGGCAGATGGGTTACGACAAAGATATCGTAAGCAGAATAGTGCAAGATTTTTTAGGGCGAAGTTAGGTAATTTGACACAGAAGGTCAATGAGACAGTGGAGTCTTTTTCAGATAGGATACGGAAAATTAATTCGCAGACCAATGAATTATCGGGTAATCCTGATGCGGATCATGTATTACTATGAGAGGCAGAAAACAGGGCCCTCGATGTATTCCTCAGGGGAATTCCTGCCGGATTTTCTTGTAGGGTTAGGATGGAGAATCCTGGGGATATAGCTGCAGCACTGCGTATGGCAACGCACCTGCAGGAGATAGACATTGCAACAAGGGTTCGCAATGATAAACGCATCTTTGCGTCGGAGAGGAATTGTTACCGTTGTGGGATGAAAGGTCACATGAGGACTCAATGCAGACAGCCGCAGTGCTATGTTTGTAAACGCTACTGTGACAAGGCGAATGAGTGTCGTAGTAAGCAGAATGGTAACGGAATAAACAGGAAAAAGAGTTAAACGGGAACGGGAGTGTTTCGTCCGTCGGAAGACATTCCCGGTAAGCAGAAGTACCGTGAAAACTAGTACAGAGACGGATTGTTGCTTGATGGTTGTTGTAAGGAATAACAGATGTAAGTTTTTGATCGATACAGGGGCACATGTATCTGTTGCTAGTCTAGACCTCGTGGGTAGGAGAAGACTAGATACTCCTAGGTATAGATTACGTGGAGTAGGGAATAATGAGTTGCAATCATTGGGTACAACACAGCTGGTTTTTAAGATTGGAACTGTAGAGTTCGGAAAGCATATGGAAGTGTTGCCAACTGTGGGATAAGGGTATTCTGTGATTCTCGGACTGGACTTCCTCGATAAACACCATGCCAAAATTAATCTTTCACAGCGTACAGTTGAACTTAGTGGAAACTTGTTTTGAATGGGTATAACAGCTGTAAATGTTTCTACGTCGCGAGGTGCATCCGTTGCTAAGATATGACCTATTGAGCCGCGTACAAGGGCAAAAAGATGATTACGCATGTCAAAGTGCCTTCGGGTACAGGGAAGTTAGTTTGGTTGTCAGTATGTACCGAAGTACCACAGCAGAGACTATGTGTGGTGGAGCCACTGCAGAGCAATGAAGCATTGGATAAAATGCATTGTTTTATTAGGAGGAGCGGTGCGCACGTAACGGATATAAATGAGGAACTGATGATTCCGGTCAGTGTAGATAATTTTGGGGCAGATGAAGTGGATCTCTCAAAGGGTTTAGTAGTAGCAAGTTTGGAAATACTCGACGATGAGGATACAGGTGAATCCCAAGGTGATTATAACATCAAGCAAACCGTCAAGGCATCTGTACTACGTGATAAGATTCGTCATTTGGAGAATGGTAATCGGAGAGCTATGGAAGCTTTGTTATTAGAGTATTTAGATTTGTTTAATTTGGAAGGTCCATCACCAGCAACTCCTATTACACAGCACCATACACCGACTGGCGATAGTCCGCCGGTCTATAGAAAACCATACAGGATAGCGAAACACCTACAACCACTAGTGGAAGAATTTATTAATCAACTGCTAAGGGACGGTATTATAGAGAACAGTGAAAGCCCGTGGTCTGCCAACATAGTGGTAGTTCCTAAGAAGTCATTGGACGGTACTAAGAAGTATAGGTTTTGTTGTGACTATCGTTTTTTGAACACACGAACTGTAACAGATGCGTATCCAATACCGAACATCACGGAAACATTGGACAACCTAGGTCGGTGTAACTATTTTTCGACGCTAGATCTAAAGAGTGGGTACCCTCAGATAGAAGTAAGTCCCAAGGATAGACCGAAGACGACCTTTACAACAAGCCTTGGTTACTTTCAGTGTAACATAATGCCATTTGGGTTGAAAAACACTCCTGCTACTTTCCAGCGTCTGTTAGATGGTGTGCTTCGGGGACTGAAACCGAAGATTGTTATGGTATTCCTCGATGATATTGTTACTTTTTCGCGTAATATAGAAGAGCATGTGGAACGACTGAACGAAGTATTTAGTAGGCTAAGAGAGGCAAATCTTACGCTTAATGTAAAGAAATGTCAGTTTTTCCCAGACGCAAGTGAGTTATCTTGGGCATATTATCAGTCAGGATGGGGTAAGAACGGATCCTCGTCTAACGTCGGCTGTGCGTGGTTTCCCAGTACCACAGACCATTAGACAAGTTCAGCAATATGTCGGTTTATGTAATTACTACAGACGATATGTAAAGGGGTTCGCGAAAATTGCACATCCATTAACGAGATTGTTAAAGAAAGGTGTTAAGTTTAAATGGAGAGCACAGTGTCAGGAGGCATTCGAGAAACTCAGATACTAATGGCAGACCCGTGCTGATACTTCCTGATTACGAACAAGAGTTCATACTATCTTGTGATGCCAGTAATATTCCTGCAGGTGTTATTCTTTCTCAGAAGGTTAATGGACAGGATCATCCAGTGGCTTATGCTTCCAGGCAACTGAATAAGGCAGAGAAGAATTATTCAACTACAGAGAAAGAAATGTTAGCAGTGATTTACGTTATCTCGTATTTTCGCTGTTATTTATATGGGCGTAAGTTCAAGGCGATTACAGATCACGCAGCATTGAAGTGGTTGTTGGGGTTGAAAGGTTCTTCAAGTCGTTTAACTAGATGGGCATTGAAACTAAGTGAATTTGACTACGAGGTAATTCACAAACCAGGGGTAAAACTTACGAATGCAGATGCACTTAGTAGAAAAACAGCAGCTGTACAAGTTGTGGGCAAAAGTGAGAAGGAGTGGATAAAGGCGCAAGCTACTGACAGAGAGTGTCAATTGTCCGAACGCAACCGCAGTTTGAAATGCAGGATGGGTTGCTTTGCAGGAAGACAAAGTGCGGACTACGCGTCGTAGTACCGGAGTCGCTGAGGAAAGAAGTGTTGAAACAAGGGTACGACCATGTATTGTCGGGTCATGGTGGTAAAAGAACGACTGATAGACGGGTAGCTGAAAGGTTTTGGTGGAAGACACGTCGCAATGATGTAGAACAGTATGTGCAGAGAGCAGATTTAAGTCATCAGAAAATTCAGTCACAGAGACTACCTGAAGCGGATCGTCCGTTCGCATTCATTGGATTAGACGTAATCGGAACATTTAACAAGACCCAAGCGGGTAATCGATACGTATTAAGAATATTAGATCATTTTTACCGATACCTGGTAATGGTAGCTATTCCAGATCGGAAGGCAAGCACTGTTCGGAAGCCTTAATATATAACTGGTTGCTGAAGTATGGTGTGCCTGATACTGTAATTACAGATCAGGGTAGTAACTTTATGTCGGAGCTGATGAAGCAGTTATGCCGTTTATTGAAAGTTAAGAAATTGCTGTCAAGCCCATTTCATCCTCAGTCGAATGGACAAACAGAATGGGTTCATAGGACGTTAGTTAAGATGATTAGTTATTACGTAAATTCAGAACACGTGGATTGGGACGTGTATTTAAATCTGTTGACAGGCGCATATAACGCGAAAGTTCATACAGGAACGGGGCTCTCTCCGTATGAGGTAAGTTATGGTCGGAAAATGCCATCACCATTTGATGTGCTCAAACCTCAGGTAGGTTCACAGGATGAGTCAGTGAAGAATTTCGCCAAGAAATTGAGAAAGTTTTGGCAAAGAGTACGGCGTGCTAACACTAAAGCTTTGGAGAAACAAGAGAGTATTGGGCAAAGAACAGGTAAACTGCCGCAATACAGAATTGGTCAATGGGTATTGTTGGCTAATCCTTATGTTCCGAAGGGTAAAACGAAGAAGTTTTTGACTAGATATTCTGGACCGTATCAGGTAAATGAAATAGTGTCTCCCGTGAACGTAAATTTGCAGTTACCAACCAAGTCGTCAGTAGTTAATGTGAGTAGGATTAAACCGTTAAAGGGCGCAGTGGATGCGTTACCGCAGATTCCTCCAGCAGTAACAAAGGGTGTGAGGGTACCGAAGCTAAAAAAACAGCAGAGGAACGTTCCTGCCGCACGTAGGTCTAGTGATAAGTAGATTAAATGTCCTCCAGGAGGAACATGTCGTATATATTGTTATTAGGTAATAGGGTATGTGTAGTTTTTACTTGTCATTTGTGTGTTTTAGACGTGGCAAAGAAGGGAGCGATTGACATGGCTTCCTTTTCCTTCAGGTGCCATGCCAGGATGTGGCCCGGGAAATTTTCGTCAGTCTGGTACTGCTACACTGTTGCAGAGGAGAGGTGGTGCAGGTGCAACCACTGGATAAGGTAATTTTGTTTGCAAGACAATTAGATGTGGTATTGTCAAGCCGCAGGTAGACAATTGTGTTCACGTATAATATATGGGGAGTGAGGAATGACGTATGGACACTACAGGATAGGTTTACGGCACTACAGGTGGCCACGGAGAAAGAGGGGTTGTTTCAAGACGTACGGAACGAGTATCAGGAATTGAAGCTCTTATACGAAAAGCTGAGAAGGCAGTTGCAACAAGTAACAGAAGTGGGCCCGCAAACGCTCGTTCGCAGGAAACGAGCGTGGTTGGATGCAGGGGGAAAATTGCTGAAAACATTGTTTGGAACCACGGACGAGGAAGATATAAGGAGCTTAAATAGTATGGTGGGGAGGTGCAGGAGTTGGCGGAGGAGACAAAATCGAAAGTGGATTGGCACACGACACGTATAGGTAACATGCAGCAGGGGATATTGAATGTCACTAGAACAGTACGGGAGTTGACGTCAGACCTGGAACGGTATGCAGCAAAGACCAGGAAAGTGTTGAATGGGTATATAGTGCGGTAGCGTTCTCGCTTCCCACGCTCGGGTTCCCGGGTTCGATTCCCGGCGGGGTCAGGGATTTTCTCTGCCTCGTGATGGCTGGGTGCTGTGTGATGTCCTTAGGTTAGTTAGGTTTAAGTAGTTCTAAGTTCTAGGGGACTGATGACCATAGATGGTAAGTCCCATAGTGCTCAGAGCCATTTGAACCAATGGGGATATAGAGGCTATACAGACGAGATTGATCCGAATAGACGGGAAAATACAAGTAGCACCTTTATTGAGGGCATTGGCAGACAGGGTGGATGATGCACGTGTCGAATTGGAAGCGTTATATGAAACTATGTATCACGCAGTGCATGGGCAATTGAGTGCCACTTTGTTAGGTCCAGATCACGTGCTGAAGGCGTTGCTGAAAGTGCAGAAAGAATTCTCGGAAGGAGTGCGTCATGTCGTGCCTCCGGCGAAGCGGAATTTACCGTTACTCTATCGCATGTCTAAACTGAGAGTAATTACAGATCAGACGAGTATACACGTAGAAGTGCAAATACCAGTGATGGGTATCAATTCGCAGTACCAGTGTTATACAGTACACCCGTATCCAATTAGATGGGGTGCACTTGGGAAGTGGGTGCAAGTGCAAACTCGGGAAGTATTGTTAGTGTCAAGACGGAGGAGTGCTCATGTGGTAATGTCTACGGAAGATTTGACAGACTGTTTCAGGGGAAGTGTTTTTATTTGTGCAGCAAAGGAGGTGGCAACCCACAATCATTCGTGTCAGATGCAGTTGTTCTTGGGGAATATGAGAACCTTAGAATGCGAAAAGAAGGTCTTACTTCCGAGACCGAAATTTCAGAAAGTTGGGGAATATTGGATTTACTCTGTGTTCGAACTAGAGATCGTAGTTGTCACTTGTTACAGAAATGGTAGATTTACAGATATATCAAAGCTTGACTTGCAGGGCAATGGGTTTTTGATTAATGGCACTGGATGTAAAATAGTGGGGAAGCATTTTCACCTACCAGCTACTTTCATGGGTACAACAATGATTAACGTGACACAGCCTATCTTGAAATATCCAGAGGAACTGCCACACTTATTGCCTCGCCAGAATCTAACGTTTATAAAGAGTCCTTGGATCCTACTTTACCACAATCTTTAGATAGCCTGATTATCTCAGAAAAAGAGCAGATCTCAGTTAATCAACTACTGCAGCACGTGCAGCAATATCGGGAGAAACGTAAGCAAAACACAATCATATTTCGTGTCTCAATGACGCGCATAATATTAGATCTAGCGCTTTTTTGCGCAACTTACTTTTGTATACGGAAAAAGATGTCTCGTTCTGAAATAACAACCGTACATCAAATACCGATGGGATGGATTGGGAATAGTGGAACGTAATATAAATTGATAAGCAATGATAACATTGGAATCAGTATTGAGTGTAAATAGATTATTAGCGGGTAAGAAAAGTTTGACAGTGTTGAAGGAGTAGTTGTAAGATACCTGTAGAGTATAAGGAAGTATGGCGTGCACAATCAGTAAGTCCACAATTATAAAATTCGGGACGAATTTTGTTAAAGGAAGGGGATGTGTAGTTTCACGGAATAGTAAAGAGTTGGAAACGTGGAATATTGTCAAAGTTTCGTTGCCTATGCCGAGAGCCAGAGGCAGTAAGTTAGCCAAGAGGTAAGGGGATTGCACATTTATTGGAATGTGTCGTCACTCAGGGCCAGTGGCCGGTTACACACAAGAGGTGAGAGAGAATGCGGGTTTCTGTAAGACGGAGACTTTGTAGAGCGCCTGACAGAGGTATAGCGTCAGCTGTACTGCATTTCACAACTTCGTGTAAGTCTACCGCAACAACATGTAACTCTGTCGCAAGAAAACCTAAGGGGCGAGTACGACAGATGAATCAGCAATATAAGTGGAAAGAATGTGTTCATTACAAACGAGCATGACGTCAGGACGTCGCTCGTGCTTTCTTTAAATACGTCAGCTTTGATAACAACAAGGCACTCGCAGTTAGACTTGCAGTTAGATGTGTAATGGGTTGCTGCGTAGCGCTCAGCTCGGTGATCGACATGTATTAAGTAGATTTTGCAGTAAGGGTGGCCCAACCAGCAGCAGACGTGAGGGGACAGTACCGGCTCTGGTCCTCTCTGCTGCCACTGTCAACCATCAACCCAGGATTAGCAGACATCACGGCAGACTGGCTCGCAGCCAATGCTGACCACGTCAGTGAGCCGTCGTCGAGATCGTGCGGGGCCTAGACCCTGTGCATCCACCTTCACAACCAGGTGAGCGATGACGCTGGGGGACTGCAGCCCATTCCGCCTGTCCACCGTGGACGAGCCACCAGGAGGAGCAGGGAAGAAGACGGGGTGGGATAGAGTACACTCTGCACTACGAGAACGCCTCTCGTGTGAACAGTGCCGGGACTCCAACCCAGAGCTTCCTATGCGCAGCAGCTTGATGTCCGCAGCCGATCCGGCCGGCCAGCCGAGTGCCACCATCCACGCGTGGCCAAAGTACGAAATAAGGACATTCCTTCGCAACATCACAGCACGCGGCGCTGCGCTATCAAGACTGTGCGGCCCAGAGCTGGTGTCATTGCTATGAATCAGTGAGGACTCGGGAAGGTCGTTGATATCACCAAGCCACATTGTACTTGGCAGGAATAAAGGTGTTATGAATTAATAATGTTTCTTTGGCGTTTCTGACGCGTCCACAGTCATTTCCCAGCATCGTGACTGTGGTGTCACCGCCAGACACCACACTTGCTAGGTGGTAGCCTTTAAATCGGCCGCGGTCCGTTAGTATACGTCGGACCCGCGTGTCGCCACTATCAATGATTGCAGACTGAGCGCCGCCACACGGCAGGTCTAGAGAGACTTCGTAGCACTCGCCCCAGTTGTACAATCGACTTTGCTATCGATGGTTCACTGACAAAATACCCTCTCATATGCCGAGACGATAGTTCAGCAAAGCCTTCAGCTACGTCATTTGCTACGACCTAGCAAGGCGCCTTATCAGTTACTGTTGATATTGTGAATCATGTACCGTCCACACCTACGTTCACCATTAATGGATTAAAGTTAAGTATTCCAACAGCTACGTCCTTTTTTCTAAATTCTAATTTACTTGTCCTGTTCCAGACCGCACGCCAGCCTGCGTGAGCTAAAACGCGTGCCTTTCGGTCTCCTCTAGTAACCCGGTGATGGCTCTCCTGCCAACCAAAACACTTACAACTGGAGGGGTCACCGCTCGGCCATCCAGTGCACCATAGGGGACTTGGACCACCGGGGCGCCTACAGTATTCAGTTAATATTGTGATATAGTAAAACCATTTCGAAGAGCAGTACTGAGAGATTTTCACCTTTTCCTGCTCCTACTCACTTCCTTCATTCGGCCAACCTTTCACTCTACAGGAGCAGACCCACCTGCCGCCTTCAGGGCGGGATACAAAACTTCTCGACGAACTGCGATTAAAATTTTTTTTCCCCTCTCCTCTCATTTCGTTTTTTCCTCGGTACTGCTTTAGCCTTTTTGTGATATCCCCGTCTGGCAGAGTGACTGTATGTTAGTGTTCCCACCATTCGCTATAAGAATTTCATTTGTGTAAACCACGGCTTCGCCACAGGAACAGGCTTCACTGTCCCATCTTGTACGTTTTCAGGCTCAGCAAATGGCGCAGCTGCTTGCTGCCTTAAATGGACTGCTCACACTACAAACTGCAGCTACTTCTGTACCGACGCCGTGGCCAACGGCGCCGCTATTTCGTGCCTTCAACCCTGACGTTGAAAGTTGGCCAGAATACATCACACAACTAGAGGCACACTTCGCAGCTTACAACATACCAGGTACAGAGCTGCTTACTTTTTTCAATGTCAACGCGGGTTTTGTGTTGTACTGTGTGCCCGTGAAATTGTTTCCCACCACCCCCCACTTTCGTGATAGTGTAAATGTGGTAGCTGCACGCTACAAATTCTTTCGCCTCCAGCGGCTCTACTCGGTCGAATAAAGCTTGGATAGCGGGCCTTCAGAGACTAACTTCTGATTGTGACTTCCATGGCTCATGTGGACGCCCATGTGCGGATGAAATCATTAGAGGCGCTATTGCGCAGAATGTAGCGGATCACATTGCAGGAAGTAGACTTGCTGGACAGACAAGATACATTAGACATGGCTACTTCCACGTTCCCCCGGGTGTGTGTACTGCTAGCGCGGCACAACACGTGCCCTCCCACCCGCCAGCACGGCCAGCCACGCCGCGCCACTCGCGCGCAAGTATACAAATTTCAAACCAGGTACCCACAAAGAAACTGAAATCATGTCCGACTGCTTTCGTGCCCGCCCACGGGACAGTTGCCAATCCCGCCAAGCTCTGTGTTATTTTTGTAATAAGAAAGGACTTGTGCAAGCTGTGTGTAGTAAGACAAACTCTAATTCACCAATTGTCTCCCGTTCGTGTGACTCACGTGGGCGTCACCGCAACGGCAACCGCCATAATCATGATTCACATCAGCCTATGGATGTTAATGCCATTTAATCAAAGCCTTCTGCTTCAAATGCTTCGACAGATCGTCGTATGAATCTAGTTTTGCCAGACACTTCCTCTCGCATTGAGCGCGATGCGAGGAAACTTTTTGTGACGGCTCATTAGTGTTCGTTCTGTTCGCATGCAGCTGGACACTGGTGCATCAGTTTCTTTACTGAACAAATCGACGTATGACTTACATTACTCACTCCCGCTTTATCGTTCACATTCCACGCTGGTTGCACTTACTGGACAGGAAATCTCAGTGCTTGGCGTGTGTAGTTTGCTAGCCACATATGGTGCCACGACCCCTACAGTGCCTTTCCGTGTGCTCTGCTCTAGTGATTCTACGAACATTTTCGGCATGCGCGCATTTGAACTTTTAGGCCTCGCTATTCAGGAAAATGTACTTTGCATCAAGGCTATTGACCATGCAGACAATGTTGCCGCACTAAGCGATGATTTTGCTGAACTCTTTTCTGATGGTCTACGATTTGCCACAGATTTTTCGGCCCATGTTGCAGTTAAAGGAACTGAAATGCCTATTTTCCGGGATGGACGCCCGGTACTGCACGCCCTGCGCGACGCCGTAGCTTCTGAACTTAAGCATTTGCAAGACATTGGTGTCATTGAACCTGTTTCTGCTTCACCATGGGCTACTCCTATAGTGTGTCTGAAGAAACCAAACGGTTCTCTTCGTATTTGTCCTGACCTTAAGTCTACAGTAAACCCCCAGACAGTGGTAGCTACATTTCCCTTACTGCGTGCTGAAGACATTTTTGATAGCTTGATGCGGGAAAATTCTTTCCCACGATTGACTTGCGGGACACATACTTTCAGATTCCGCTCGACGAACAGTCGCAGCGCCATTTTGTGATCAACACCCACAGTGGATTGTTCAAGTTTCACAGCCTTCCGTTCGGTTGTGCTTCAGCTTCCAGCTATTTTTCGGTCTTATTTGCAGCAGTTGTGGACCACTGTCCCTGGTTGCTCAAATTATCTGGACGATATAGTGGTATGAGGTCGCATCCCTGACGAACATTTGCCGAATTTGCGTGCCTTATTTATTGTACTTTTGCAGGCAGGACAAAAGTGTAACAGAGGTAAGTGCAATTTTTTTGAAACTGATATTCAGTATTTAGAACATATGATTAACGAACAGGGTATCCACCCATTGCCCTCACATCTCAGTGCAACTAGAGACTTGCCACCACCCAGGAACTTGAAAGAACTTCAGTCTGTGCTGGGCAAAATTTCATATTATATTCGGTTTATACCAAATGCAGCGGAGATTGCAGCGCCTTTGCATCGCCTTCGGCGTAAGAACGTTCCTTTTGTTTGGTCTTCGGAATGTGACGCTGTTTTCTACAATCTCAAATATGCTTTGTTGAGTAACCGCTATTTGATTCCTTTCGATCCCTCCAAACCAGTTGTTTTGGCTGTGGATGCATCTTCTCACAGCATCAGAGCAGTTTTCTCACAACGCATTAAATTTGTCGATCGCCCGATAGCTTTTGCGTCTAAGTTGCTCAATTGTGCCCAGCAAAACTATTCTCAAATCGGGAAAGAAGCTTTAGCTATTATCTATGGTGTGAGAAAGTTTCATGATTTCTTTGTACGGTCCCAAGTTCTATTTGGTCACCGACCATAAGCCTTTGACGTTGTTGCTCCACCCGTCAAAGCCAGTTCTGGCCCGTACTGCACAAAAGTTGCTAGGTTGGTCTTTGTTTTTCTCTAGCTACAATTACGAAATTTTGTTTCAGCCCACAGCCCAGTATGGCAATGCTGATGCTTTGTCTCGTCTGCCTATCGGTCCTGACGAAGTGTTTGATTCTTCCGAATTGTCATGCATGTTTATTGATTCACAAGATAAGGAATTAGCTGATGGTTTTGCAGTGAATTTTCGTCGCATTGCTTCCACGCCAGCCACTTATGCTTCTCTGCAGATTCTTTTGCAGTATATCCATACTCAATGACCTCCATCTGCCATGCAGGTTCGTGATCGACTTGTTCGACGTTACTTTGCGCAAAGTCCCAAACTGTCTATACACCACAGCGTTATCTTGTTACGAACTGACAATGATCAGTCTTGTGTGGTTGTACCTCATTCGTTGCAGTCGGAAATTCTCCACTTGCTGCACGCTGATCATTGGGGTATAGTGCGGATGAAGCAATTAGCGCGTCGTCACTGCACTTGGGTTGTGATTGATAAACATATTGAGAATTTGCTTGCTAACTGTCGCTCTTGCGTGGAGCATCAATCTGCTCACCGCCAGCGCTTCTTTGTGTGGCCGACTCCTACTGCGCCTGGGCAGGGCGTTCATATTTGATTTGCGGGTCATTTCAGGGACACCCGCTGGTTGATAGTCATTGATGCGTACAGCAACTTTCCTTTTGTTGTACCTGTGTCTTCTACTACATCTGCCAGTACTATTTGGCGTTTGGCGTCTATTTTGTGCACTGAGGGCTTTCCTGAAGTTATTGTCTCCATCAATGGCCCCAAATTCGTATCGTCAGATTTTGAAGCGTCCTGGGCTGCTAATGGCATTCGCCATCTGACCTCAGCCCTGTTCCACCGCTAGTCAAATGGCAAGGCTGATCGCTTAGTGCGCACGTTTAAGTCGCAGATAAGCAAATTGCGCGCCACACACTGTCACAAGCACACGCTCTGGACTTTCCTTGCTTCATATTGCTCGCAGCCGCTCGGCACCCGTTCCGCAGCGGAATTGCTACACGGCCGCGCCCATCAGTAGCTCCAGCAGCTATTGCACCCGCTGCCGCGCGCTTCGCTGCTTCGCCTCGTTGTGGCTTGGCGCCGCATGGTTTAGTGTTCTATCGCGTTTTCTATGGCAGGCAGCGCTGGGAGCAGGGACCCATCCTTCGACCACTTGGCGGCGCCTTATTTGTCATTTCTGGTCCCTACAGCACTGACAAGCGACACCGCAATCAGATCCGTTTGTGCCATCCTCGGTTTTCTGCTGTTGGTTGTTTTCTGGCAGAATTGGAGGCTTCACGGATTCCGCCGCCTCAGCCCACTACCCCACCGACGGCGCCTCCGCTGCTCGCGCCCCCGCCGCGTTCGCGCATGCCGTTGTCTCCGTCGCCGCTGCCGGTCCAGTCACCTGCACCGGACGGACGCCTCTGGCCGTCGCCACACCCCTGGCCGTCGCCGTCGCCGCGTACCTCCACGGTGCCGGAACCGATGGACGCTGAGGCTGCTGTCACGCCACCGCCGTCGTCGCCCATAGAGGTCGATGCTCTGCCTCCTCATCCGAGCATACCTAGAGGCGGTGCGCGGCCTGGGCAGGTTTTCCACGGGGCGTTTTCCTCGCCAACTCGCGAGCAATTCGGGACCACGGGTGGACAGCACACCCCGGCAGTACCGCTGTCTGCTGCGCTCCCCTGGGTCCCTCCAACCGTCGTCGGAAGCCCTACTCAACGACGGTATGTCGTTACAGGGGGGAGGGATGTGCTATCGATAGCTACGATACCACTTCGTAGGTGAAAGTTCTGAAGTTTTTATTACAACAGACACCGACGACAGCGCCCTCTAGCTAGTGTTGTAGAGGTCTACGAGCTCTGTGACAGATTCTGCCCGGTTTTATCAAGAGCAGACGGCCAGAAGACTTTGATTGCTATTGAGACTATGTACTACTTACGATGGGTCTAAGGCTTCACATCTCAGTGAAACGTTATGTATTAAGTTAATATTGTGATATACAAAAACCATTTCTAAGAACAGTACCGTGAGATTTTCATCTTTTTCTGCTCGTATTCACTTCCTTCATTTGGCCAACCTTTCACTTTACAGGAGCATCCCCATGTGCTGCCTTCCAGGTGGGACACAAAAGTGATATTGCCATAGATGTTGAAAAAGACTTTGTTAGTGAGCCAGCTCAGAACCGGTCAAACACCATTACGTCAGATGCAGCAATGCCACTGGCAGATTCCTATATTGTGTTCCAGGAAAGGGGCTGGCACTGCCATAACGAAGACAAAATTGGTTCAAATGGCACTGAGCACTATAGGACTAAACTTCTGAGGTCATCAGTCCCTTAGAACTTAGAACTACTTAAACGTAACTAACCTAAGGACATCAAACACATCCATTCCCGAGGCGTGATTCGAACCTGTGACCGTAGTGGTCACGCGGTTCCAGACTGAAGCGCCTAGAACCTCTCGGCCATTCTGGCCGGCCATAACGAAGACACAGCAGAAAGGCGTTTGTAGGCCAGTTACTACACATCCAATCAACAGACTTTTTAGCCGGCCGCGGTGGCCGTGCGGTTCTAGCGCTGCAGTCCGGAACCGCGGGACTGCTATGGTCGCAGGTTCGAATCCTGCCTCGGGCATGGGTGTGTGTGATGTCCTTAGGTTAGTTAGGTTTAAGTAGTTCTAAGTTCTAGGGGACTTATGACCTAAGATGTTGACCCCCATAGCGCTCCGAGCCATTTGAACCATTTGAACAGACAGCTTATGTTCTACATGGCTCCGAGCTGTTATTTGCAGAGCAAGAACGCTCTGTCCCAACATAAATTACAATTATATTCAGTCAAAGGTGTCTCATTCTGGTAGCTACTATTTACGAGGAGAGGTGTAAACCGCTCCTCGAGGCGACATGATGCTACAAGTAGCCACCACGAGATTTGGCCTCCACCAACTGTGGGCCCCTGCTTCTGGTTTTAAGATCAGTGCTGTGGCTCAGCATCTTCCAGCCAGTGGACCATCTTCGGGCCAACCAACAGGTGCAAACAGCCTTCCGCCATTGAAGGCAGTCGCTTGAGGCCATGGACACTTGTTGCATCAGTTCCTTAACACTCGCTGTCTTCAGCACACGTTATGGAGGATGTTGCACCACAGAATGTTCGAGTTTGTTCTTCAGTAAAATGTATAACTAATAGTGAAGTATTTATGAGCAGCCATCTATCATCATCCTGACAACAGTCTACCACCTCAATTCAGACCTCCACACGCACATCTACATGGATACTCTGCAAATCACATTTAAGTGCCTGGCAGAGGGTTCACCGAACCACCTTCACAGTTCTCTATTATTCCAATCCCGTATAGCGTGTGGAAAGAATGAACACCTATATCTTTGCGTACGAGCTCTGATTTCCCTTATATTATCGTGGTGTCTTCTTTCCCTATGTTGGTTGGTGTCAACAAAATGTTTTCGCATTCGGAGGAGAGAGTTGATGATTGGAATTTCGTGAGAAGATTGCAACACAACGAAAAACGCCTTTATTTTAATGATTTCCAGCCCAAACCCTGTATCATTTCGGTCACACTCTCTCCCATATTTCGTGATAATTCAAAACGTGCTGCCTATCTTTGAACTTTTTCGATGTACTCCGTCAGTCCTATCTGGTAAGGATCCCACACTGTGCAGCGGTATTCTAAAAGAGGACAGACAAGCGTAGTATCCTCTCGTAGCGTAGTGTCCTCCTTAGTAGCTTTGTTGCACTTTTTAAGTGTCCTGCCAATAAAACGCAGCCTTTCCTTAGCCTTCCCCACAACATTTTCTATGTGGTCATTCCGATTAGAGTTGTTCGTAATTGTAATACCTAGGTATTTATTTCAATATACGGCTTTTAGATTAGACTGATTTATCGTGTAACCGAAGTTTTAAGAGTTCCTTTTAGCACTCATGGGGATGACCTCTCACTTTTCGTTGTTTAGGGTCAACTGTCACATTTCGCACCATTCAGAAATTTTTTCTAAATTGTTTTGGATTTTGTTTTGATGTTCTGATGGCTTTATTAGTTGAAATGGCTCTGAGCACTATGGGACTCAACTGCTGTGGTCATAAGTCCCCTAGAACTTAGAACTACTTAAACCTAACTAACCTAAGGACAGCACACAACACCCAGCCATCACGAGGCAGAGAAAATCCCTGACCCCGCCGGGAATCGAACCCGGGAACCCGGGCGTGGGAAGCGAGAACGCTACCGCACGACCACGAGATGCGGGCTGGCTTTATTAGTTGATAAACTACAGTGTCATCTGCAAACAACCGAAGACGGCTGCTCAGACTCTCTCCCAAATCGTTTATATAGGTAAGGAACAGCAAAGGGCCTATAGCACTACCTTGGGGAACGCCTCAAATCACTTCTGTATTACTCGATGACTCTCCGTCAGTTACTACGAACTGCGACCTCTCTGACAGGAAGTCGCAAATCCAGTCACATAACTGCGGCGATATTCCATAAGCACGCAATTTCCCTACGAGCAGCTTGTGTGGTACAGTGTCAAAAGCTTTCCGGATATCCAGGAATACGGAATCGATCTGAAATCCCTTGTCAATATCACTCAGCGCTTCGTATGAATAAAGAGCTAGTTGTGTTTCGCAGGGACGATGTTTCCAAAACCAGTGTTGACTGTGTGTCAATAGACCGTTTCCTTCGAGGTAATTCACACTTTTCTTACACAATATATTTTCTGAAATCCTGCTGCATATCGACGTTAACGATATGGGCCTGTAATTTAGTGGATTACTCCTACTACATTTCTTGAATATTGGTTGCTTTTATTAAGTGATTTGAGTTGCTTCACTACTTAGAGGATATTTACTTCTACGTTACGCATGATGGCAGCTGTTCTCGATTCGAATTTTGGGATATTTACTTCGTCTTCTTTTGTGAAAGCATTTCGGAAGGCTGTGTTTAGTAACTCTGCTTTGGCAGCACTGTCTTCGATAGTAATTCCATAGTTATCGCGCAGAGAAGGCATTGATTGTTTCTTGCCGCTAACTTACTTCACATACGACAAGAATCGTTTTGGATTTTCTGCCAGGTTTCGGGACAAAGTTTCGTTGTCGAAACTGTTATAGGCTTCTCGGATTGAACTCCGCGCTAAATTTCGAGCTCCTGTGAAGGATCGCCAATCTTGGGGATTTTGCGTCTGTTTAAATTTTGCATGTTTGTTTCGTTGTTCGTGCAACAGTGTTCTAACCCGTTTTGTATACCAAGGAGGATCAGCTCCGTTATTTGTTTGTTTATTTGGTATAAATCTCTCAATTTCTACCGATACTATTTCTTTGAATTTAAGACACATCTGGCCTACACTCATATTATTAATTTGGAATGAGTGGAGATTGTCTCTCAGGTAGGCGTCAAGTAAATTTTAATCTGCTTTTTTGAATAGGAATATTTTTCGCTCATTTTTCCACGATTTGGGGATTACAATATTCAGTCTCACTACGACCACCCTGTGTTCAGTAATCCTTACATCGATATTGATGCTCGTTATTAACTCAGGATTATTTGTTGCTAAGAGGTAAAGTGTGTTTTCACAACCGTTTACTATTCGCGTGAGCTCATGAACTAACTGCTCCAAACAATTTTCAGAGAATGCGTTTAGCAAAATTTCGGATGATATTGTACTTGCGGAATTAAACATGTGTTTTCGCCAACATATCGAGGGTAAATTAAAGTCACCACCAACTATTATCTATGAGTCGGGTACGTGTTTGAAATCAAACTCAAGTTTTCTTTGAACCTTTCAGCAACTGTATCATCTGAACTGGGAGGCCAGTAAAAGGATCCCATTACTATTTTATTCCGGTTGCCAACAATGACCTCTGCCCAGACTAACTAACAGGAAGTATCTACTTCTATTTCGCGACAAGTTAAACTACTTCTGAGAATCTTTTTGGAACACCGCTAGGTTCAAAAAAGGCTCTGAGATCTATGGGACTTAACATCAGAGGTTATCAGTCCCTTAGAACTTAGAACTACTAAAACCTAACTAACCTAAGGACATCACACTCACACATGCCCGAGGCTGGATTTGAACCTGCGACCGTAGTGGTCTCGCATTTCCAGACTGAAATACCTAGAACGACTCGGCCACCGCGGGCAGCACACCGTTAGGTCCTTCGCAAAAATTTCGGCTGAGCTTATATACGACTTTAGACAGATTTTAGTGCCTATAACGATCAGTGCTTTCTATTAGCTCTAGGAGCTGTGGTACTTTCCCAACACAACTATGACAATTTACTACTGTTATACCAATGGTTCCTGTATCTACGATCTTCCTGTGTTCAGCTCTGTACCAGAGGTCCGCAATCGGTCCGGTAGACTATACTGCAAATGGTGAGCTCTGCTTTCATCTTGCAAGGAAGACTGGCAGCCTTTACCACTTCTGTTAGGCGCTAGAAAACAGAGAGAATCTCTTCTGATCGAAAGTGACACACATCATTGGTACCGACGTGTGCAACCACACGCAATTGGCTCCACCCTGTGCTCTTCGTGGCATCCAGGACGACCTTTTCCAAATCTGGAATGACTCCACCCGGTATGCACACGGAATGCACATTGGTTTTCTTACCCTCCTTGTCAGCAAGGTCCTAAGGGTCCCCTTAACGCGCCTAACGTTGGAGCTTCCAACTACCAATAATCCCACTTACTGTGATTGCCCGGATCTTGCAGGTTGAGTGGTATCCTCTGAAACAGGACAGGTGACAGCATCCGGCTCAGCAACAGCGTCTGCCACAGACAGCACCTGGAACCAGACAAACCCGGGAGGCCTTACGTGCCTCTTTGGAAGTCTTCTGCCGCATGCTTCGCCCTGGGGCGACCTCTACATTTTACATACCGTGAAAAGTTCATTCATCAGCGTGATATCAGTAGCTTCATTTCGAGCTATTTCTCCCTTCTCAGAGAGCTTCTTGCACAAAGACATTCTAACATTGTCAGCTGCTTATTCCAGGGAGTATCGTTAGAATGGCTCAGTGATCTATCAAGAGCGGGAAGGTTGAAGGAAGATAGAGAGTGTAAAGAAAATAGTGATCACCTACCACTTACCAGCAGGTAGTCAGCTCAGTATTGTCAATTGAAATTAACTGAGCAGTGCTTATTGATTCCTGTTGTGATTTCCTTTTACTCCAGGTTTGTGTTCGAGAAAACCCCAAAGTTAGAGATGTGGCACCAATGTTATTTTCATAAGGCAAGTGCATAACGCGGTCGGTCTATCGAATTATGTTGCATCGTTAATAGAGTCGGACTTCGTTTCATAATTATTGTAGGTCCTTTGGTTCACCATAAAAGATCTGATTAATTACTAATCAGTATTTGGATCACACTAATGGCGGACGGGCTCCACGTCAGCAGTTTGAAATTGGTCAAATGGCTCTAAGTACTATGGGACTGAGGTCATCAGCCCCTAGAACTCAGAACTACTTAAAGCTAACTAACCTAAGGACATCACACACATCCATGCCCGAGGCAGGATTCGAACTTGCGACTGTAGCAATCGCACGGTCCCGGACTGAAGCGCCTAGAACCGCTCGGCCACCGCGTCCGGCCTCAGCAGTTTTGCATTTCTTTCACGAATAGGTGTATACAAAGCTGATAAAGACATTAACACAAAGAGATATGTTTAGTTTGTTAAATTAATACATCTGAAATGTATTAACTTAAATATACTAAAATAGGGGGGCGTTTGAAAAGTCTGTGAAAAGTCCGAGTGGTGCCACCACCGGCGGCTATCGAGGTCATGTTTGGTTAGTAGCATCTTTGGAAAGATCGCACACCACGTTTCAGTCATATTGGTCTATTTCTTTGTGTTTGGCATTCGTGTCAGTCAAGGAAGTCGAGTGACTGTCAAAAAATGGACGAAAAAGAATTTCCTATGGTGATTAAACATTACTTTATGAAAGGCAAAACGCCTCAGGAGACTAATGAGAAGCTTGATTAACATTGTGTTGATTCTGCGCCTTCGCTTAGATCAGTTTATAAGTGATTTCACAATTTTAGGAGTGGCCATATGGGCACAAGTGATACTGAACATTCTGGATGCCCTGTGGAGTTTACGACTCCAGGAGTCATTGATAAAATCCATGATATATTGATGGATGATAGAACAGTTATGGTGCGTGAGACTGCTAGTGCCATGGGCGTCTCGAATGAACGGGTATAAAATATTTTGCATGAACATTTGGACAGGACAAAGCTATCTGCAAGATGTGTTCCGCGATTGCTAAGCTTGACCAAAAACGGAATAGTGTGTAATGTTGCAAGGATGGTTTGCAGCTGTTCAGAAGGATTCGCAGGACTTTGAGCGTCGTTTCGTTACTGTGGATGAAACGTGGATACGTTACTATACTCCTGAGACCAAACAACAATGTAAACAATTGGTTACCAAGGGAGAATCTGCATGAAAAAAGGCGAAGATCATTCCTTCGCCCAGAAAGGTTATGACGACTGTTTTTCGGGATTCGCCAGGGATAATCCTCATCGACTATATGGAAAAGGGGAAAACTATTACAGGTGAATATTATTCATTTTTATAGGACCGTTCTTTCCCATCATGACAATGCACCAGGACAAACCTAAGCAGTTCTGGTGGCCAAATTAATGGGAATATGATTCCATCTCATTTACCATAACACACTATTCTCCAGACATGGCTCCCTTGGACTACTATTTGTTCCCCAATTTGAAGAAATGTCTGGCGAGGCAAAGATTTTATTCAAACGAGGAGGTGATTGCAGCAACAATTAGCTATATTGCAGACTTAGACAATTCCTATTATTCGGAAGGGATCAACAAATTAGAACAGCTTTGGACGAAGTGCGTAAGTCTAAAAGGAGACTATGTCGAAATATAAAAGGTTTACCCCAAAGATGTAAGCAGTTTTTATTCTTTCACTGTCTTTTCAAACGCCCCTCGTATATTCATGGTACTTAAGAGCTAACAAGATGGATGTATACACAGCGAAAGCTGAAGAACATAGGACGATACGAAACAGAAAGACATCTCCTAGCCAATCACAGATACAATATGAAAGCTTCTCTGTTCTTCATTGTCGTAAAAAGTATTACATGCACTTATTAACATTTGTGGACTTTCTGGGACAAACATATTTCATAAACATAAAGAAAGAAAAATTTTCTTGCTGTCTTACATTTTCCTGCAATATATTTGACTACGATACTGCCTGTTACATGAGTAGTCATTCAAGTCGTGTACAACAAGGTTAAGTCAGTTCAGGGATGTGTCTGTCTGTGGGAATTGATTCAGCCACTGCTGGAGTGACGTCGTAGTTGGCTTGTATGATGTCAATCGGACGGTGACAACCGACTGAGAATGAGCTCTGGTTGTGCACTTTGCAGCAGAGGTGGGAATCTAAGCACGTCCCGTCCAGGAGTGTAGCCGTCACAGCCGTGCGAGCCTTGCCTAGCGCAGCTGGTTTAGCTGGGGCAGTCGCATGGAGGTCCGACGCGCCGCACGGTGCAGAGTCATGCAGCCGCACTGGGCTACAGCAGTCTCTGGCCGAACGAGTCCCTGACGTCACCCCAAGGGCCGAGCAGTGCTGTTGCGAAACAACTTGTATGCCACAGGCTAAGAAGCAGATTCGTGTATGGAGACGCAGCCCACGGGTCGCGACCTCACTGCTCCGCACTGAGCGAGGCTGTGACGTCACTGTATCAGTGACGTGCGCAAGCGCTGGCGTGCTGCGGCCTACGAGCTGTTGGTAGCGCTGACGGCAGCTGTGAGCTAGGGCTGTGACCGGTGAGTAGAGCAGAGTTTAGTTCAAATGTTCAAATGTGTGTGAAATCTTATGTGGCTTAACTACTAAGATCATCAGACCAAACACCATTTCGTCCGATGCAGATTCCCATATTGTGCTCCAGGAATGTGGGTGACACCGCCGTAACGACGACACAGCAGAAAGGCGTTATTAGGCCAGTTACTACACATCCAATCAACAGACTTCTTTTGGTCTACATGGTTGCAAGCTGTGATTTGCGAAGCAAGACCGCTCTGTCTCAACATGAATTACCGTTACTTTCAGTCAAAGCTGTCTCAGTCTGGTAGCTACTATTTACGAGAAGACGTGTATTCCACTCCTCGAGGCGACGTGATGCTCACGCAACCACCTCGAGATGTGGCCTCTACTACCTGTGGGCCCCTGTTGCTGGTTTTATGGTTAGTTGTGTGGGACTAGCATCTTCCAGCCAGTGGGGCAACTACCAGGTGCCGCCAGCTTTCCGCTATAGAGGGCAGTCGTTTGAGACCACGGCCACCTGTTGCATCAGTTCCTCAACACTCACTGTCTTCAGCACACACTATGGAGGACGTTGCACCACAAAATGTTCTAGTTCGTTCTTCAGTAAAATGTATGACCAACAGTGAAGTTTTTATGAATAGCCACAGATCATCAACCCGACAACAGTCCACCACCTCAACTCCGACCTCCACATGTAGAGGTCACCCATCCTGAACCTCTACATTTTGATGTCAGAAGTGTGTGTCACCTGTAAATTTCTGTGAAAGAGGTACATTTCCAGCAACAGTGTGCAGCGGGTAACTGCACTGACTGTTTTATTTTTTTTTCCCTGCGAGTATCACGCCACGTCACTGCAACTTTTCAGTTCCGTTTTGATGTTTGACATGTGTCAAGTAAACTCAGACTGTGTTTTGAGGATGTGTAAATTTGAGCGTTATTTTTGCCTATCATCAATGAGTGGGGCTCATTGTCTTGAGGTGTATAATGTGTTAACCATGCATAGCTTCTTAGGAGGTGAAGGTGATTTTTGTCGAGAAGTCGGAGTTTTGTTGTAGTTTTCGTCGTTTTTAATGGGCAATGTATTTCATTTTGAGCAATAAATGTGGCTCACTACGTTTTAGCACATGATGTATTAGTCATGAGTAGCCGCTCAAGTAGGGAAGTTAAGTAACTGTAAGTGTTAGGATAGAATTAGATTAAGTGTCCTTGTAGTCATACTGTTTTGTTCTCCTCGTTTGTTGCTTGCATGGTTGGTGGCGGGATCCCCTGGCGGAGAAGTTGCGAATTTCTGCAGCCTGGACCAGATGTGCAGGTTAGTGCATGTGCCGATGATTTTGGTGTCTTGCAGAGTGCAACTGCTGACAGTAATTTTGTTGTAGATACATAGGAGGTGACAAAGAAAGCTATCAATAAGGCTGACAGTCTTGAAGATGTTTTTGGTACTGAAATGTGAGTGTAGAAATGAATGTGCGCAATGAAAAATATTGAAAGCCAATATAAAGATTTTGCCCTGTCTGGCTACCATGTGAAGCTGATCTTAGGATCTCTTAACGGTGATATTATTTCCTCCTTCTTGCTCTTCAACATATAAATTACAACATAAAAATAAATGAATGATTAAGGGAACTAGTAACTACTAAATTATAAATGTTGTTTCTACTTATACATTTATTGTAGATTAAAACACCTTTATTTATTACAAATGTTTATATGTCGATGTGCAATGGACATTAAGAGATACAAACTCCAGCCACAAAAAAAAAACTCATTAGACACCAGGACGGCAGAAGGCAGTCCTCTGACTAGTGTAATCTAATACTACCTTCTTCTTTCTGTATTCTACAGACAAGAAATGCGAACTCCACCCACAAGGATGGAATTCAGATAAAGACTCAGCATGAGTACAGACAGGAGAAGTGCTCTCAATCACTGAACGCTGCGTACTCAACGACGATTTCCTATCCGGAGACGAAGTCCAGAGTCGTATAAGTTAGCAACACCTTCGGTCACCTAAACCAACTTTCCATTGCCTTGTGCAATATATCATGCAAATTAAGCATTAGTGATTTCGACCGCATTTGTCCTTTAATGATAAACGAACCCTGCAACAGTATATCACTGGTGACAGCTTCCCCCAGCTTCAACATTATCCTCCTGGGTTCCACCGCTCAGCATCGAAAGTCAGTTTCGGCATGGTGCTTGATGAAAAAGTCTAGCCCTGGGATTGCACAGCAGCCTTCGCCTGCATCACGCATTACACTGCAAGTGTTGTCACTTTTGTAAATCTCCTGATCCACTGGCACAAGCCTTGTCGGCCCGATCATAAACCTTACAAACACATTTACTCCTACATTCTGAGGAGACAGTGCAGTCAAATATGGTGCCCAATCTGCGGACTTTGTAAATACTAAATGCGTCTGTACCACTTCAGTACCCAAAACATCTGCAATATAATCAGCCTTATTGATAGCTTTCTGTGTCACCTCCTAAGTATCAACAACAATATTACTGTCGGTAGTTGCACTCTGCAAGACACAAAGATCATCGGCACATGCACCTCCCTCTACATCTGGTCCCGGCTTCAGAAATTCGCAACCTCTCCGCCAGGGTATACCTCACTAATTATGCAAACAACAAACGCGGAGAACAAAACAGTACGTCTGTAACACTCCCGTCTGCTACTGCTGTAACATAACCTTAAAGTAGGAGGCAGGTTGTGAAATATAACTATCTAGTTAAAACAATTATGGTATAAAGCAACAGAGCAGTGTTATCCTCTGAGAGGAATTTTGTTGTGTTGACCGAGTTGTACTTAATGGGGGTGGCTTATCGGAAATGAAAATCAGAATTACGTAAATATTTGAACAGTAACAAACAAAATTTTTGTTTATCTGCACTGTTTAACGCATAGAGAAAACGGTCACCAGCCTAATTAGGTAAGAGAATGATTAACATTTTTGTTCAAGAAAATAGTTATTAGTAACTTTAACGGATAAACACAACCTATACTTTGTCACACGTGAGTGCAATGAACTCTGACACATACATATGTTTACGGTAAGGATGAAGCTAACAGCTAGAGCAGCACAAACTATTTGCAAAAATATAACAGAGACCGAAACACACTATTACTTTCAGGGCTTGTTCAAACTGAATAGTCTTTATAACATTACTATTAACATTCACTGCAGGATCATAAACTGGACATAGGTTAAGTCTCTCTCAGTTAAATACTTTAATATTTAAAATGAAAGTTAATTGGAATCCACTAACAGGTTGCTTCTCACTATCTTTTGAATAAAGAAATTATGGTTTTGATAAATAGTGGTCTTCCCATTACTTGATACCTAGCATTAGCACAATAGACAAACCGTGAATCCTGTTATACTATTAATATGTACTTCCAATACACAAGAGAGACAAACACTTAGCAATCATGAACAAATAATTTTCTACTATTGCAGTTTTCCACATTTACTACAGTGAAACACAATGTTGACAAATTTGCAAGAAACTGACTCACCTTTTAAAATTTACTACATGTAGCACTATGATAATTAACTAAGCAAAACTTTATAAGCCTCAATTTTAAGAACTTTAATTTACAAAAGAAACAGCAAATTGTCTTTATTACCACAGTCTTCTACTTTCAAGTAAATGATTAAATAGGTGACTTTGATACTTCACAAAACTACATTTACTGCCTACCACAATTTCACTAAATCCACAATAAATCTGAATATTCCCTTCTCATCAAAGATCAAACAACATTATGTAATTAACTGTCTAACTTTGAGGCTTTCATTTTTTCCACAAAATACGACACTCGGTAGTCATAGTTCAGATGGAGAGGAACCTGAGAGGTGATGTGATAGGGAAAAAATCAAGGTAGGTACATAAATTCATTTATAAGTTACATTATATTTGTGCACACTAAATCACCCAGTAAGCTGATCTTTCACTGTACATTATTATAGCATTCCGTTACAGTGATTGCGTAATTTAATTAACAATGTTGTTTTGTGGAATCAATGATATGAATTTTTCATCTTAGGCCGTGAATTTGTTTTCTATTTGTTCTTTGAGTTTTTTTTCTTTATTTTTTTCTAGAACTATAATTTTTATTTTGGGTATTTATTATTTAGTAATTGATTATAGAGTTTTTGTTGAATGAGAACTTTTTAATTTAAATGGTTCTATGGTTGTTATGACTTTAATTTTGGATTGAATGTCTCTTATTTATATTTCTTTTGTTATGTATATTTTTACTTTGGTTATTTATTATAGAGAGGATTATATGTCGGGAGAAAAAAATATAAATCGTTTGATTATTATTGTTTTAATATTTATTCTTTCTATAGGTTTTTTAACTATAATTCCTAATTTGATTAGAATTTTTAAATAATATAATAAATATATTTTATATAATTATGTAAATTAATGTAATATGGTATTAATATAAAATTAACTTTATATTAAGTTAACTTAAATATTAATTAGTTAAAAAATCTAATTATAGAAAATTTATTAAATTATATTATTATAATTAATATAATTATTTATATTAATATAAAATTTTATATTTAATAATATTGATTATATTTACTATATCCAATTATAATAATATTTAAAATTAATTTACATATTATTATATAATTTATAATATAATAACCTATTTTAAGCTAAAAACATAAGTAGCTATAATACTAGGAAAATAAATGTACTAAAATAATCATTTAATAATTATAAAATAACATTATAGGTATTTAAATTTAATTAAATGTAATATATTAATATAAATTGTTTATTATATATAATATATATTCAAATTATCCTAACCGAGATAAATTAATTAGAAATAAACAAAATAATACATAACAAAAATTTTTAAAAAAATTTTAATTTATATATTAAATATAAATGAAGTGCCTGACTAAAGGGTTACCTTGAAAGGGTAAATCAAGTAAAAAAAATTACCTTCATTAAAAATTACATAAGACAGAAATAAACTACCTCCTTTAGAATCAAAAACTAATGTGCATCATACACCTTAATGTAAAAAGGTAAGCTAAACAAGCTAATGGGTTCATACCCCATTTATAGAGGTATCAATCTTCTCCTTTTTAATGACCAACAACTCTACAAAACTTCTCTTCCTATCAACATTAATGATAGGAACGATCCTGTCCATTTCATCAAACTCCTGATTTGGGGTTTGAATAGGACTTGAGATCAACTTACTTTCATTTATTCTGCTCCTAACAAGAAATAAAAATATAATAATAAATGAATCATCAATTAAATATTTTATTGTCCAAGCAATAGCACTGACAATACTATTATTTCCAATTTTGCTGATTCAAATAAAGTATCCAATAGGATGAGATACAGAATTTATTCCATCAATAATAATTAGATCTAGATTATTATTAAAGATCGGGGCTGCACCCTTTCATTTCTGATTTCCAGAAGTAATAGGAGCTTCAAGATGAAATAACTGTTTAACACTAATAACATGACAAAAAATTGCCCCAATAATGGTATTATCTTATTGTATTCAACTAAGAACTTTCATTTGAACAATTATCATTCTAAGAATTATTATTGGGGCAATAGGTGGTTTAAATCAAACATCTCTACGACAACTTCTAGCATATTCCTCAATTAGACATTTAGGGTGAATAATCAGATCCCTAACAGTTAGAGAAATCATTTGAGAACTATACTTTATTATTTACTCACTATTAAGATTAATTATGGTCTTATTATTTAAGCAAATAAATCTATTTTTTGTAAACCAAATTTATTCAGCCAGAAATATAAAAACTGAAATTAAATTCATAATATTTTTATCTCTTTCATCCATGCCTTGAATGTCTAGCAAAATGAATTGTAATACAATCATTGATAGAATATAACATAACAACTATTATGACAATTATGGTTGTATTAACTACAATTACACTTTATTATTATATACGTATTAGATTCTCAGCCCTAATTATGTCATACACAGAAAATTCATGATCTATAAAAATAAAGTCTCAAAAATCAAGAATTATTCTTCTTATAACAGTAATAATTTCAACAATAGGATTAATCTCAACATCAACCTTAATCTCATTATACTAAGGACTTAAGTTAACCAAACTAATAACCTTCAAAGTTATAATTACAAGAATAATCTTTTAGGCCTTAGTGAAATTTTACACCTCTAGAATTGCAGTCTAGAATCATAAATGAATATAAGGCCTAAAGCATGGTAAGAGAGAAACATCTCATAAGCAGATTTACAGTCTACCACCTTAAATTCAGCCATCTTACCACAAAAATGATTATTCTCAACAAACCATAAGGATATTGGTACTTTATACTTCTTATTTGGAGCACGAGCAGGAATAGTAGGAACATGAATAAGAATACTTATTCATGCTGAACTTGGTCAACCAGGATCTCTAATTGGAGATGACCAAATTTATAATGTCATTATTACAGCCCACACATTTGTAATAATTTTTTTTATAGTAATACCTATTATAATTGGTGGATTTCGTAATTGACTCATACCATTACTAATTAGTGCACCAGATATAGCGTTCCCACGAATAAATAATATAAGTTTTTGATTACTACCGCCTTCACTAACCCTTCTTCTCACATCTTCTATAGTAGATAACGGTGCTGGTACAGGATGAACAGTTTACCCTCCTCTTGCAGGAGCTATCGCACATGGGGGGCATCTGTAGACCTAGCTATTTTTTCACTTCACTTAGCAGTTGTATCATCTACTCTTGGTGCAGTAAACTTCATTACAACAGCAATTAATATACGATCAGAAAGTATAACTCTAGATCAAACACCTTTATTTGTCTGATCTGTAGCTATTACAGCCCTTATCCTCCTTTTCTCGCTTCCAGTATTAGCAGGGGCTATTACTATACTATTAACAGATCGAAATTTAAATACATCATTCTATGACCTTGCAGGAGGGGGTGACCCAATTCTATATCAACACCTATTCTGATTCTTTGGACACCCAGAAGTTTACATTTTAATTCTGCCAGGATTTGCAATTATTTCTCACATTGTATGTCAAGAAAGAAGAAAAATTGAATCATTTGGAACATTAGGTATAATTTATGCTATATTATCAATTGGACTAATGGGATTTATTGTATGAGCACATCACATATTCACAGTAGGAATAGATGTTGACACACGAGCATACTTTACATCAGCAACAATAATTATTGCTGTACCTACAGGAATTAAGGTATTCAGATGATTAGCTATACTATATGGAACTAAATTCAAATTCAATCCACCGCTATTATGAGCTTTAGGATTTATTTTTCTATTCACAATTGGTGGATTAACAGGATTAGTATTAGCAAATTCATCACTTGACATCGTATTACATGATACATATTATGTAGTAGCTCACTTGCATTATGTGTTATCCATAGGAGTAGTATTCGCAATCATAGGAGGTGTTATTCAATGATACCCATTATTTATAGGATTAACTATAAATAATACATGATTAAAAATCCAATTTGCAATTATATTTATTGGAGTAAACTTAACATTCTTCCCTCAACACTTCCTAGGACTAGCAGGAATACCACGACGATATTCAGACTATACAGATGCATATACATCATGAAATGTAGTATCAAGAATTGGGTCTACAATTTCTATTGTAGGAATCATTATATTCATTGTAATTATATGAGAAAGAATGGTTACAAACCGGGCAATCGTATTTAGAGCTAATATAAGATCAACAGAATGACTACAAAAGAATCCACCTGCAGAACACAGTTACTCAGAACTACCATTAATTTCTAGATTCTAATATGGCAGATTAGTGCAGTAGATTTAAGCTCTACAAATAAAGGTTTGACCTTTTATTAGAAAAATTCATTAATGGCAACATGATCAAATTTATCCCTTCAAGATGGAGCTTTACCATTAATGGAGCAACTATCATTCTTCCATGACATACTATGGCCGTATTATTATTAATTACAGTAATTGTAGGTTATGCCCTAAGTTACATATTATTCATTGCCTATACAAACCGAAATACACTTCACGGACATTTAATTGAAACAATCTGAACAGCACTACCAGCAATTACACTAATTTTTATTGCACTCCCATCATTTTGACTACTATATTTACTTGATGATTCAGTAGACGCAATAATCACAATTAAAACAATTGGACGAGAATGATACTGAAGATATGAATATTCTAACTTTATAGATGTGGAATTCGACACTTATATAACAACAGAACAAGACCTAGAAAACGACGGATTTCGACTGCTAGATGTAGATAACCGAACAATTCTACCAATAAATACGGAAGTACGAGTATTAAAAAGAGCATCAGACGTTCTACACTCATGAGCAGTACCTGCATTAGGGGTTAAAACTGACGCAACGCCGGGCCGACTAAACCAAGGAACATTTACAATAAACCGACCTGGACTGTTCTTTGGACAATGCTCAGAAATTTGTGGAGCAAACCACAGATTCATACCAATTGTAATTGAAAGAACTTCAGTAAACTTATTTATCAAGTGATTATCTGAGATAATCTAAGGAGTTAGTTAAAATATATAACATTAGAGTGGCAATCTAAAATACCTAAATAATTAGTACACCTTGAAATACATCAGATGACTGAAAGTATGTAATGGTCCCTTAAACCAAAAAATTGTAAATTAACGACTACTTCTGATGGGGAAATTTAATCCAAATCCCTCAAATATCCCCTCTCATATGATCCTTCCTATTTATTATATTTTCGACTGCATTAATTTTATTTAATCATATAAACTTTTTCTCATTTAAACCAAATCTTATTAAAAGAGCAACAAAAGAACAATTGATATAAAGAACTTGAATTGAAAATGATAACAAACTTATTTTCAACATTTTAACCATCAACTAATATCTTCAATTTATCATTAAATTGATCTAGAACATTCTTAGGATTATTATTAATCCCATCAATATTTTGACTTACACCATCATGAATTAATATTATTTGAAATAAACTGAACTTAATCTTACACAATGAATTTAAAACACTACTAGGACCAAAATCATTTAATGGAACAACATTCATCTTCATTTCAATCTTTATTATAATACTATTTAATAATTTCGTAGGATTATTCCCCTACATCTTTACTAGAACAAGACATTTAGCATTAACATTTGCAATCGCTCTACCTATATGATTAACATTTATGTTATTTCGATGAATTAATCATACCAATCACATATTTACACACCTTGTCCCCCAAGGAACACCACCTGCATTAACATCATTTATAGTATTAATTGAAACAATTAGAAATGTCATTCGACCAGGTCCGCTAGCAGTACGACTAGCAGCATATATAATTGCAAGACACTTACTATTAACATTACTAGGAAATACAGGACCATCTATAGCATTAAACTTAATTTCACTATTAATTATTGGACAAATACTTCTGTTAATTCCAGAATCAGCAGTAGCAATAATTCAAGCCTATGTTTTCTCAATTTTAAGAACTTTATATTCAAGAGAAGTATACTAAACTTATGTTAACAACTCACTCAAACCACCCATTCCACTTAGTAGATTACAGACCTTGACCATTAACAGGAGCAATTGGAGCAATATTTCTAGTATCAGGATTAGCAAAATGATTTCACCTATTTAACATTAACTTATTTATAATCGGATTTGGAATTACCCTAATCACTATAATGCAATGATGATGAGATGTAGTACGAGAAGGAACATGCCAAGGACTACATACGGGATTTGTATCAATTGGATCACGATGAGGAATAATTTTATATATTGCATCAGAAGTACTATTCTTTGTTTCATTTTTCTGAGCATTTTTTAGAAGAAGACTAGCACCCACTATTGAACTAGGGATATTATGATCCCCAATAGGAATTCAACCTTTTAATCCTATACAAATTCCATTACTTAATACAGCTATTCTTTTAGCATCAGGAGTAACAGTAACATGAGCACATCATAGTTTAATAGAATCTAATCATACTCAAGCATTACAAGGACTATTCTTCACAGTACTACTAGGACTATACTTCACTATACCTCAAGCATACGAATATTGAGAAGCACCCTTCACCATTGCAGACGCAGTTTATGGATCAACATTCTTTGTTGCAACAGGATTCCATGGTCTACATGTAATTATCGGAACAATTTTCTTATCAACATGTCTACTTCGACATTAAATAAACCAATTCTCACCGAGACACCACTTTGGATTTGAAGCAGCAGCATGAAACTGACACTTTGTAGACGTAGTATGATTATTCTTATACATTTCTATTTATTGATGAGGTAGATAATTGTTTTTCTAGTATAAATAGTATATTTGACTTCCAATCAAAAAGCTTGATATATATCAAGAAAAACAATCCTAATTTTATCTACAAGA
The DNA here is from genome assembly GCF_023864345.2 of Schistocerca serialis cubense. NCBI lineage: Eukaryota > Metazoa > Arthropoda > Insecta > Orthoptera > Acrididae > Schistocerca > Schistocerca serialis. The sequence continues at coordinate 546,225,961 of NC_064640.1, read as the reverse complement.
ATTTTTATTAGATTTATTATTCCAATGACTGTTATAATCCTTGCAACAACATTATCAAAAAAATTAATTAATGACCAAGAAAAAAGATCACCATTTGAGTGTGTATTTGACCCAAAAAGATCAGCACGAATACCATTCTCACTTCGATTCTTCTTAATTGCAGTAATTTTCTTAATTTTTGATGTAGAAATCGCACTAATCCTCCCAATTGTAATTATTTTTAAAACTTCAGACATTATAATCTGAACAGTATCAACAATATTTTTTATTATAGTATTATTAGGTGGACTATACCATGAATGAAATCAAGGAGCCTTACAATGAGCAGAATAAAGGGTTGTAGTTAATCATAACATTTGGGTTGCATTAAAAAAGTATTGATATAATCAATCAACCTTAAATAGAATAAGAAGCGAAGTATTGCAGTCAGTTTCGACCTGGAAGGTTGGTAAATAAAATACCCTTATTCTTATTAATTGAAGCCAAAAAGAGGCATATTACTGTTAATAATATAATTGAACTATAGAGTTCCAATTAAGGAAATGTAAAGCCAATATCAAAGCTGCTAACTTTTTATATTAGCGGTTAAACTCCGTTAACATTTCTAAAATTTATATCGTTTATATAAAACATTACATTTTCACTGTAAAAATAATATATGTATATTTATAAATACCTAAAAGTAAAAATACTTCCTTAACATTTCAGTGTCACGCTCTAATTATAAGCTATTTAAGTAAACGAAAAATAATACCACCAAAATAAATATTTAAAAAATAGAAGTTAAAAGATAAATCTTAAAATTAGAATCATATCAACCTTGTATATAACTAATTAAATAAATAAATAGTCTATACAAACCTTGACCACCAAATAATTCACCTCAACCATAATCAAATGATTTAGATGAATAATAACCCAATTTTAAAGGAAAATATCTAATAAACTTAGTCGAAATAAAAGGTATAAACCACATAGAACCAGCAAATCTGACAAAAGAAAGTATACTTAAAGAAAATAAATTGTGAGGAAATCAAAATTAGAAAAAAGATAACCCAAATAAGCACCCAAAACAACTACAGTAATAGTTAAAAACTTTAAATAATAAGACAAGGCAATCACACGAGGAACAGGAAAAATTAACCAAGACAAAAGACTACCACCAAAAACAGCAACAAACAATAAACCAATTATACCAAAAGAAATATAATAACCCTTATCATCAAAAGAAAATCTAGAATAAAAATTACTATCACCAGATATTGAATAATAAAAAATACGAAAAGAATAAGAAGCAGTTAAACCAGTAGAAAAGAAATAAAGAAAAAAAATCAAACAATTAATTCATCTTAAACAAACCATTTCAAGAATTAAATCCTTTGAATAAAAACCTGCTAAAAATGGTATACCACACAAAGACAAACTAGAAACATTAAAACCAACTGAAGTTAAAGGCACAAAATTAACAATTGGACCTATAAAACGAATATCCTGAGAATCCTTTAAATTATGAAATATTGAACCTGCACACATAAACAATAAAGCCTTAAATAAAGCATGAGCTAATAAATGAAAAAATGCAAGTTTTGGATAACCCATAGCCAAAATTCTTATTATTAAACCAAGTTGTCTTAAAGTAGAAAGAGCAATAATTTTCTTCAAATCAAATTCAAAATTTGCTCCCAAACCAGCCATAAACATAGTTATACAACCAATTAAAAGTAAGAATCAACCACAATTATAAGTATCTAATATTGGTCTGAAACGAATTAATAAATAAACCCCAGCAGTAACAAGAGTAGAAGAAAGAACCAAAGCAGAAACAGGAGTAGGGGCAGCCATAGCAGCAGGAAGTCAAGAAGAAAAGGGAATTTGAGCTCTTTTTTTTTATTATTATGAATTTGGGCAGCTATGGACCGCATACAACTTAAGACTTATGGTGTTTCTTTTCCTTCCGTTCTTCCCAGTACTTCTTCATTTTCTCGCCAACTGCTCGTCTCTGCTCATCTGTCCACACTCTCTTGGGTCGAGGTTTTGGCGCATCTTCTTCATAGTTTGCGTTTTCTATAAGTAGCCTGAAGTTATTCCTGTCACGTATTATTTCTTCTGTAGCACATATTTTGTTGGCGTCTTTCTTTACTGCTTCTATCCATCCTACGGTGTTTTTCAGCTTACTAACGTAATTAAAAATTTTCTTTGTAATTCGTGTTTCATCCATTCTTTTTAAATGTCCATAAAATTTTAGCCGTCTCTTCCTCGTTGTATCTGTGATCTTTTCTGTATTTTTGTATAGGTCTTCATTTCTCCTTTTAATCCACCTATTTTCCTTGTTTTTCTCAGGACCTAGAATTTTACTTAATATTTTTCTCTCTCTCTTTTCTAGTTCTCTTAATTCGCCTTTCTTATTCAATGTTAGGCACTCTGATCCATATGTTGCTTGTGTCCTAATAACTGAATTATAATGTTTAATCTTTGCTTGTATGGATCTTGATTTCTTATTGTAGTAGTTTTGTGTTAATTTATATGCATATTCCAACTTTTTTATTCTTTCTTTATTTGTTGTGTTATCCAGTCCATTGGCTTGGATCCACTCCCCCAGGTATTTGAATCTATCAACTCTTTTAATTTTTCCATACTTTGTTTTCATAAACTTTTCTGTATTATGTTTCTGTTCTATATACTCGGTTTTTTCGTAGGATATTTTTAGCCCAGTCTTTTCAGCAATCTCGTGTAACATATCAAGCATAACTGTTGCGTCTGTTCGGTTTTCAGTTATCAATGCCATATCATCTGCAAAGGCTAAACATTTTACTTCAAGTTTGTTCTTTCCTTGGGCCATGCTTATACCCTTTGTGCCTCTGTTTTTTAATGTGTTTTCCATGTTTTTACTACTTTATCTAAAACCAAGTTAAAGAGAATTGGGGACAGTCCGTCACCTTGTCGAACTCCTGTTTTGATTTTGAATGGTTCAGAAATTTCGCCTTGAAACTTAATTCTTGATGTTGTATCTGTGAGCGTTTGTTCAACAAGTCTTCTGGTGTTTTCATCTATCCCTGATTCATAAAGTATCTGGAATAGTGTTTGTCTGTCAACTGAGTCGTAGGCCTTCTTGAAGTCTACGAAAGTAACTACTGTATTTTTATTTTGTATAGCTCTCACTCTCAAAATTGTTTTTAAATTAAGAATCTGTTCTGCACATGATCTACCTTTTCTAAATCCTGCTTGATAATCTCTTATATTAGGTCCTGCTTGTTCCTCTATTCTATTTAAAAGTGCTTTAGAAAGTATTTTGTATGTCACTGGTAACAAGGATATGCCCCTGTAATTGTTGGTGTCTGTTTAATCTCCTTTTTTATGGAGAGGGCGGATCAATGCTTGTTTCCAGTCACTGGGTATGATTCCTTTTGTCCAAATGTGTTTAATTACTTTGTGAATTTTCTGACATGCGGATAAGCCCCCTAGTTCCCACATTTCTGCCACTATCCCATCCTCACCTGGTGCTTTGTTATTCTTCAATGCTTTGATAATCTTTTCTATTTCTTCTACTGTAGGTGGTTCCGACGGTGGATTTTCATGTTGTGGTTTTGGAAATTGTAACCTGTCATTAGGCTCCTCACAATTTAATAGATTTTCAAAGTATTCAGCTAAGATTTGGCAGTTCTCTTTATTGCTTAAAACCATTTTTCCATTTTTATCTTTAAAATGTAAACTTGGTGACTGGAATCCTGTTAAAACTTCTCTGAAAGTCTTATAGAAGTCTCTAGTGTTGTTCCTTTTGAAATCAGAATCCATTTCTTCTAATCTGTCTTTGTCATATTTTCTTTTGACTGATCTGATGATTTTTGCTATCTTTTTCCTTTCTTCCTTAAACTCTTCCCAGTATTCGTGTTTCTTATTGCTGTTCCATTTTTTCCATGCCTTTAGTCGAGTGTCAATTGCTTCATCACACAGCTCATTCCACCATCTGTGTTTTGGTATTCTTCGTGGCTGTCCCATTTCTTCAACTGACTCTATCATTGTTTCTTTAATTTCTTCCCAATTATCCATTTTTCTTGTGTTTAGTATATGACAGAATTTGTCCTGCTTTTGCAGGAGAAATTTAGTGTTTACTCTTGGAAATCTTCTTGGTTTTGGTTTAGGTTTGTTTGGTTGGAACATGGTCTTTATTTCTGTCAGATAATGATCTGAGTCTATGTTTAGGCCCTTCCTCACTCTGACATCCAAGATTTCCTTGTAGTTGCGAGTTGTTATTGCCACATGGTCCAACTGATATTCACCTTGATTTGGATTAGGTGATACCCACGTTTTTTTCTTTCTTGCAAGTTTCCTGAAACTGTCGACATGAATTTTAGATTAAACTGTCTACAAAAATCTATAAGTCTTTCCCCATTTCTATTGGTTCTTGCATGTGCTGGATAATCTCCAACTACTGATTTAAATTTTATTTCTTAGCCAACTTGTGCATTGAAGTCTCCCACTAAAATTTCTATATGTTCTTTTGGTAATATGGATGTTTCGTGTTCAAGCATTTCCCAGAAATCTTCCACTTTGTCAACATTTGTTCTGTTATGTTGGTTAATAGGTGCATGTGCACTTATAATAGTGTTGCGTTTATTGCCTGACTTGAACGTCAGAAATGAAATTCGTTCTGATAGGGAGCTAAAATTAGTTATTGATTCCGTAAGTTGCTGTTTGACCATAAATGCGGTCGCTAATATAGTCGTATTATTGGAATTTTTAATGGCTGGTTTTCCTTTGTAGATCCTGTATCCACCTGATTCAAATGCATTTTCATCCAGATACCTTGTTTCTTGAAGAGCTAATATAAGTATGTTGCGTTGATTGAGAGCGTCTGTTAGGTGTTTTAGTTTTCCAACTTTCATAAGTGTGTTGATATTCAGATTCCCCAGTAGATGTTTTTTCTTGGGTCTTATCTTTGAAGAAGTACTCGGAAGCTCCGACTCTTCCTTACATGATGTTCTAGGCTATCGAGAATCCAAAGGCCTAGTTGCACCGCCATGAAAAGCGATGGAAGATTGGTTACTTCCTGGAGTGGTTTCCATTTTGAAATTTACCATCATGTCTTAGGCTAAAATTTGGTTTGGGGAAAGGTAGTTGAACATTTCGATGATAAAAATTCAAGCATTTAGCTTAGAATTATAAGTGAGGCCGCCACTAACATGTGGGACAGACGTCTTTTGCAGCCGCCCACTGTGGGAACAGACGCTACAGTGTGGTGCTTTTATATAAAAGCCTGCCTCTTCCGCCAGTTCCGCCGTTCTGATGATCTTCATCTCCGCCTTCACTGCCATTGAGGTCTTCACCGTTTCCCTGGCTAGGGACCCTAATGAGGTACTATCACCCGGGCCAGGTGAACCAAGGTTTTATAACGAGGTGTTACTCCTCCCCCTCCTCCTTTTTCAACTGGGCTTGGGACCGGCTTTGGCGGAGCTCTTTTAGTTATAGCTGCTAAAACAATTAATATAGTAATAAGCTTTATTTCAAAAGAATTAGAAATAAAATCATAATAATAAATATAATTTCAACCACCAAAATTCAATATTCAAGCAATAGAAATTAAAATAGCAACATCACCAATACGATTAGAAAGTGCAGTTAACATACCTGCACTATAAGATTTCACATTTTGATAATAAATAACTAAACAATAAGAAACTAAACCTAAACCATCCCATCCCAATAAAATTCTAATCAAATTGGGACTGATAATTAAAATGCCTATGGAAAGAATAAATATTAAAACAATAATAATAAAACGATTTATATTTTTTTCTCCTGACATATAATCCTCTCTATAATAAATAACCAAAGAAGAAATATACATAACAAAAGACATAAAAATAAGAGACATTCAATCCAAAATTAAAGTCATAACAACCATAGAACAATTTTAATTAAAAAGTTCTCATACAACAAAAACTCTATAATCAATTATTAAATAATAAATACCCAAAATAAAAATTATAGTTCTAGAAAAAAATAAAGACAAAAACTCAAAGAAAAATAGAAAACAAATTCATGGCCTAAGATGAAAAATTCATATCATTGATTCCACAATACAACATTTTTAATTAAAATACTTAAGCAACTTAAACAAAAAAAATACGCTCCCTTTAAACAAAGTATATTTAAAGGCAATCAATGTAAAAGTAAAAGATGATATTCACGAAAATAACCAAGAGAACAAGTATAAACACCAGAATAATAATTACCATCCTGAGGAAAACATATATAAATTATAAACAGCTCTAAAAAAAGACAAAAAAATGAAAGCAAAAAATCTAAAAGAAGATCAAGATATAATTCTATTTAATAATCTAAGTTCACCTACCAAATTTAAAGAAGGAGGAGCAGCTATATTAGAAGATCTCAAAAGGAATCATCATAAAGCCATTCTTGGTATCAAATTAATATACCCTTATTAATTAATAATCTTCATCTACCTAAACGCTCATAAATAATATTACATAAACAAAATAAACAAGAAGAACACAAACCATGACCAACCATTAAAGAAAGAGAACCCATACAACCTCATCAATTCATAGTTATCAATCCTCCAATAACCACTCTTATACGAGCAACAGAAGAATATGCAATTAAAGACTTTAAATCAACCTGACGAAAACAAATAAATCTAACAATAACCCTACCAGATAAACCTAAAGACAATCAAAAATAATTACACTTTAAACCCAAGTAAGAAATAACCTTCATAACACGAAAAATACCGTAACCACCTAACTTTAATAAAACACCAGCAAGAATCATTCTACCTGAAATAGGGGCCTCAACATGGGCCTTAGGAAGCCACAAATGAACCAAAAATATCGGCATCTTAACTAAAAAAGCAAGAATTATAAACACATAAAATATAAAATAATAAGAACCAAAATCAACCAATAAAGGAAAATATAAAGTATTAGAAAAATCATAAACCTTAAATAACACTAATAATAAAGGCAATCTAGCAACCAGAGTATAAAAAATTAAATAAACACCAGCCTGCAACCGTTCAGGTTGATAGCCTCAACCCAAAATCAAAAGTAAAGTAGGAACCAATCTAGCCTCAAAAAATATATAAAAGGAAAGAAGACTCAATCTAGCAAACGAACAATAAAGCATAATCATTAAAATTAAGACTATAAAGACAAAAAAATTAGAATGATAAGAACTTAAATAAACTGAACCTTTAGCAGTAATTATTAAGGAACAAATTCAAAAACTAAGCAGAATCAAACTAAAAGAAAAATAATCAATACCAAAATAATATCTAATCATATTCAAATCTGCATATGAATAAACACAAATCATAAAAACAAAACTAGACAGAAACATTAAAGAATAAACCAACCATCAACAATTATTGACCAAACAAAGAGGGATCAAAAAACTAGTTATAAATAAATACTTTAACATAAAGATAAACCAAAAGAATTAAAAAAATCATTCCCATGAGAACGAATTATTGAAACTAAAATAGAAAGACCTAAAGCAGCTTCACAAACAGAAAAAACCAAAAAAATAACAGGAAAAAAATAATCATAATCAAACTCAATAAGAAAAACAATAACCAATATAAATAAAGAAAGAACAATATATTCTAATCTCAAAAAAACCATTAATAAATGCTTACGTTTAGAAGAAAAAACATAAACACCTGCAAAATAAATCAATAAAGAAGTAAAGACAGAGAATATAAACATTAGTTTTAATAGTTTAAAAATAACGCCGGTCTTGTAAACCGGATATAAGTCCAGCCCCCACTTTTAAAACTTCAGAGGTGGAAAAGCTTTCCAGTATCGGTCCCCAAAACCGATATTTTTAATAAACTAACCCCTGAAATGATCAAAATAATAATTATATCGCTACCAAACGTAATAAATATTAATTTTATTAAATTTAGACACCCAATATCAATAATGCTTTTCATTATCCTACAAACTTTTCTAGTTAGACTAATAACAGGAACTATAATGGAAAGATATTGATTATCATATATTTTATTTTTAACGTTTCTTGGTGGTATATAAGTTCTATTTATTTATATTACGAGAATTGCATCAAACGAAATATTTCGACCTAAATCAATTACGATAATTATTACCTTAACAATATGAATATTTATCATATCAACATTAATTATTTTAGATATAACAATATTTATAGACTTTTTCAAAAATACTGAAACTATAAATATTGATAATTCAATCAATTATCAAGAAATAACAATATCTTTAGAAAAACTAAATAATAGACCAACATTCATTATCACAATAATAATAATAATTTATTTATTTTTAGCACTATTAGCAGTTGTTAAAATCACCAACATTAACCAGGGGCCTATTCGTAAAATAAGATAATTTACTAATGAATTAACCCTTACGATTGAGACATCCTTTAATTAAAATCATTAATAACTCTTTAGTTGATTTACCAGCACCAACAAATATTTCATTTTGATGGAATTTTGGTCCCTACTAGGGGTATGTTTGGTAATTCAAATTGTAACTGGACTATTTTTAGCTATACATTATACATCAAATATTGAAATAGCATTTAGTAGTGTAGTTCACATCTGCCAAGACGTAAATAATGGCTGAATTATTCGAACCTTACATGCAAATGGAGCTTCTATATTTTTTATTTGTATTTATTTACATGTCGGACGAGGAATTTACTATGGATCTTACATATACATACACACCTGAATAATTGGTACAGTAATCCTATTCTTAGTTATAGCAACTGCATTTATAGGATACGTTTTACCTTGAGGTCAAATATCATTCTGAGGTGCGACAGTAATTACTAATTTATTATCAGCAATTCCGTATTTAGGAACGGATTTAGTTCAATGAGTATGAGGAGGGTTTGCTGTTGATAATGCAACATTAAATCGATACTTTACATTCCATTTTGTACCACCGTTTATTATTGCTGCAATGGCAGCAATTCATTTATTCTTCCTCCACCAAACAGGGTCTAATAACCCCTTAGGCCTAAATGGAGATATTGAAAAAATCCCATTTCACCCATACTTTACTTTCAAGGACTCTATTACATTTGTATTAATACTATCATTATTAATTATACTGTGCTTGATTAATCCTTACCTCCTGGGAGATCCAGATAATTTTGTACCTACAACCCGTTAGTAACCCCCATCCATATTCAACCAGAATGATATTTCTTATTTGCATACGCAATTCTATGATCAATCCCTGATAAACTAGGAGGTGTTATTGCATTTTTCTTATCAATTAGAATCTTATTAATTTTACCATTTTATAATAAAACACCATTCCGAGGTATTCAATTCTATCCTATCTATCAGATTTTATTCTGAATTATAGTAGTTGTTGTATGCTTATTAACATGAATTGGAAAACGACCTGTTGAAGAACCTTACGTTATAACAGGACAAATCTTAACAAATATCTACTTTACATACTTCTTAATTAATGTACATATTGCAAACACATGAGATAAACTAATTAAGGAATAATAAGTTAATTAGCTTAGGAAAAGCATATGTTTTGAAAACATAAAACTAGAAGTTTAACTCTTCTATTAACTTTTCTTAAAAAATTTCACTAAATAAATGAAATAAATAAAATCTTTAAACGAACAAAGAAAATAAAAAAATTTAAAGATAATGGCAAAAAACTTTTTCAAGCTAAGTACATTAACTTATCATATCGAAAACGTGGTAATGTCCCACGAACTCAAATAAAACCAAAGGGCGTAACAGCAAGCTTAATATAAAATATAAAAGAATAAAAGTCACCACCTAAAAAAATTAAAGCTAATAATATTCTTATAAAAACAATTCTAGTATACCCAGCTAAAAAAATTAAAGTAAAACCACCTGCACCATATTCAATATTAAAACCTGAAACTAACTCAGATTCACCTTCGGCAAAGTCAAAAGGAGTACGGTTAGTCTCAGCTAAACAAGAAGCAAAACAAGCTAAAGCTAAAAGAAAAGAAATAATAATAAATCAACAATAAAGCTGATAATTTATAAAATCAAACATGTTAAAACTACCAATTAAAATAATTAAAGATAATAAAATTAAAGCCAAACTAACTTCGTATGAAATTGTTTGAGCAACAGAACGAAGAGAACCTAGTAAAGAATAATTTGAATTAGAAGACCAACCAGCAATTATAACAGTATAAACACCTAATCTAGTACAACATAAAAAAACAAAAATCCATAAGAAAAAGAACACATATATGTTAAGTAAGGGAAAATCACTCAAACAGCCAAGGAACTTTTAAATTAAAAACAGGAGAAACTAATAAATTAAATAACTAGATATAATAGGAATTAATCTACATAAATGAATTCTAAATTCAACACATTAATCTGTCAAAATAGTAATTTAATTAGTATTAATAAATAAAATAAAAAATATTTCAACCATATGGTCCTTTCGTACTAATATGAATTAATAATCTTAGGATAGAAACCGACCTGGCTCACGCTGGTCTGAACTCAGATCATGTAAGAATTTAAAGGTCGAACAGACCTAATTACTGGGCTACTGCACCCAAAATTTTTCTTAATCCAACATCGAGGTCGCAATCTGCTTTGTCGATATGAGCTCTCAAAAACAATTACGCTGTTATCCCTAAGGTAACTTAATCTTATGATCATAAATTATGGATCAAAATAACAAACATAAATAAAGGATATAATAATGAAGAGTTTATTTTTTCTTCATGTCACCCCAACAAAACATCATCATTAAATATAGAAAGACAAACAAAAAACTATATAAAAATTAAATGTTAAGCTCTATAGGGTCTTCTCATCCTAAAGAAAAATTTAAGCCTTTTGACTCAAAAGTTAAATTCAAAAATTTATTAAGAGACAGTTGATTTCTCATCAAGCCATTCATTACAGCCACTAATTAAGACACTAATGATTATGCTACCTTTGCACGGTCAAAATACCGCGGCTCTTTAAAAATCTGCTCAGTGAGCAGGCCAGACCTCAAAGTATTTTCAAGAGGACATGTTTTTCATAAACAGGCAGAAATCAATTTTGCCTAGTTCCTTATAATAAATTCACAAGGTAAAAATTATATACAAATAAATATACTAATTCTATCATTATTACAAAAATTTTACAATTAAATTTATAATCTTAATAAAATACCTAAAATAATTATAAAATCAAAAATAAAAATAATGAACTAAAACGTAATCTTAGAGATAGCTGGTTTAAAGCTTACTATTATATTTTATAAAACATATTATAGGTTATTAACTTCAAAGCTTATCCCTTAAAAAATTAATAAGTTAATATTTATACCTAAAAAATTAAATAAAAACAATTAACTTCAAAAAATTAAATTTTTTCTCAAGAAACTAGATATCTTGGGAAACGATTAACATCTCATTTCTATAAATAATTTAATAATAACTATGATACATTAACTATAAATTATTTATAAATCAACCCAAATCGAGACAAGTAAAGTAAATACTAAAATTTTGATAAACCTTGATACAAAAGGTACAATAAATAAAATCTACTTTTAAAAATTTAAAATAATATTTCATAAAACAACTACATTACCAATAAACTATAATCTAAAAAATCAACTCTACAAAATATACTCTGACAAAATTCGACAAAATTTTTTTTATTAAATAATTAAATAAACAAAAAATAAATACAATAAAATAAATAATCAAGATATACTGATTTGCACAGAAAAATTTTCAGTGTAAATGAAACACTTTACTAATAAGTTATATCTTGAAACTCTTCCTAGATACACTTTCCAGTACACCTACTATGTTACGACTTATCCCATCTAAATTGAAGCTAAATTAAAATAATAAAATAGAATAATCAATAATGAGAGCGACGGGCGATGTGTACACACCTCAGAGCCAATATCAGTTAAATTAAATAAATTAAATTACTATCAAATCCACCTTCATTAATAGTATTTCACCATCAAATCCGTTATAAACAAAAATCTATTGTAACCCACCTCCTCTTAACTATAAGCTGCACCTTGACCTGAAATATTTTATAATTATAAATCTTGAGAATTATAATTCTAAAAAGATTCTCTGATAATGGAGATATACAAACAAATAAATTAAGTAGAGTAAATCATGTATGATCAATCACGGGGTAGGTTCCTCTGAATGGAATGAGATACCGCCAAATTCTTTGTGTTTAAAGACCTTAACTAATGGAACCCTGGTAAATATAATTAACATTTAAAATAATAGGGTATCTAATCCTAGTTTATTATTCAAATTTCACAGATTCATAAAAAGAGCTATAAATAAATTTTAACATTTCACCTTACAAATTTATATTTACACCCTAAAAATATAAACAACTGTTTTAACCAATAATATTCACTTGTATCAATCGTACAACCGTGGCTGCTGGCACGAATTATGCCGATACTAAATCAATTGCTAAATCCAAAATCACTTGATAATTAAATCAATTTACTGCAAAATAGAACATTTAGTTTAACAAAACTTACATATAATAAAAAGAAAAAGTGAATAAATAAGCAAGAATAAAACTTTTGGAAACAAAATAAGAAATTTAAAAATTAAAATAATAAGAAAAAATAAAAGATTCAAATATTTAAAGAAAAAAAAGAAAAAAACACAAAAATGACAAAAAAAAGAAACGCACCCTCAAATGACCACAACAACTTCTCTATTATATATAATAAAGATTAATATGGAACATGTATACCAATAAATGTATTATATTCTTTTTTATTTAATCTTTCTTTTCACTAATAATAAAGAAAGATTAAATAATATAATAAATATATTTATATAATTATGTAAATTAATGTAATATGGTATTAATATAAAATTAACTTTATATTAAGTTAACTTAAATATTAATTAGTTAAATAACCTAAGTATAGAAAATATATTAAATTATATTATTAAAATTAATGTAATTGTTTATATTAATATAAAATTTTATATTTAATTTTATTGATTATATTTATTATATCCAATTATAATAATATTTAATATTAATTTACATATTATTATATAATTTATAATTTAATAACCTATTTGAAACTAAAACATAAGTAGCTATAATCCTAGGTAAATAAATGTATTAAAATAAACATTTAATAATTATAAAATAACATTATAGGTATTTAAATTTAATTAAATGTAATATATTAATATAAATTGTTTATAATATATAATATATATGCAAATTATCCTAACCGAGATAAATTAATTAGAAATAACCAAAATAATAAATAAACAAATTTTTAAAAAAAAAATTTAATTTATATATTACATATAAATGAAGTGCCTGACTAAAGGGTTACCTTGATAGGGTAAATCAAGTAAATGAAATTACCTTCATTAAAACTTACATAAGACAGATTTAAACTACCTCCTTTAGTATCAAAAACTAACGTGCATCATACACCTTAATGTAAAAAGGTAAGCTAAACAAGCTAATGGGTTCATACCCCATTTATAGAGGTATCAATCCTCTCCTTTTTAATGACCAATAACTCTACAAAACTTCTCTTCCTATCAACATTAATGATAGGAACGATCCTGTCCATTTCATCAAACTCCTGATTTGGGGTTTGAATAGGACTCCTAACAAGAAATAAAAATATAATAATAAATGAATCATCAATTAAATATTTTATTGTCCAAGCAATAGCATCGACAATACTATTATTTTCAATTTTGCTGATTCAAATAAAGTATCCAATAGGATGAGATACAGAATTTATTCCATCAATAATAATTAGATCTAGATTATTATTAAAGATCGGGGCTGCACCCTTTCATTTCTGATTTCCAGAAGTAATAGGAGCTTCAAGATGAAATAACTGTTTAACACTGTTTAACATGGCAAAAAATTGCCCCAATAATGGTATTATCTTATTGTATTCAACTAAGAACTTTCATTTGAACAATTATCATTCTAAGAATTATTATTGGGGCAATAGGTGGTTTAAATCAAACATCTCTACGACAACTTCTAGCATATTCCTCAATTAGACATTTAGGGTGAATAATCAGATCCCTAACAGTTAGAGAAAACATTTGAGAACTATACTTTATTATTTACTCACTATTAAGATTAATTATGGTCTTATTATTTAAGCAAATAAATCTATTTTTTATAAACCAAATTTATTCAGCCGGAAATATAAAAACTGAAATTAAATTCATAATATTTTTATCTCTTTTATCCCTAGGTGGTTTACCACCATTCCTTGGATTTCTATCAAAATGAATTGTAATACAATCATTGATAGAAAATAACATAACAACTATTATGACAATTATGGTTTTTTAACTACAATTACACTTTATTATTATATAAGTATTAGATTCTCAGCCCTAATTATGTCATACACAGAAAATTCATGATCTATAAAAATAAAGTCTCAAAAATCAAGAATTATTCTTCCTATAACAGTAATTATTTCAACAATAGGATTAATCACAACATCAACCTTAATCTCATTATACTAAGGACTTAACTTAATCAAACTAATAACCTTCAAAGTTATAATTAAAAGAATAATCTTTTAGGCCTTAGTAAAATTTTACACCTCTAGAATTGCAGTCTAGAATCATAATTGAATATAAGGCCTAAGCATGGTAAGAGAGAAACATCTCATAAGTAGATTTACAGTCTACCACCTTAAATTCAGCAATCTTACCGCAAAAATGATTATTCTCAACAAACCATAAGGATATTGGTACTTTATACTTCTTATTTGGAGCATGAGCAGGAATAGTAGGAACATCAATAAGAATACTTATTCGTGCTGAACTTGGTCAACCAAGATCTCTAATTGGAGATGACCAAATTTATAATGTCATTATTACAGCCCACGCATTTGTAATAATTTTTTTTATAGTAATTCCTATTATAATTGGTGGATTTGGTAATTGACTCATACCATAAATAATTGGTGCACCAGATATAGCGTTCCCACGAATAAATAATATAAGTTTTTGATTACTACCACCTTCACTAACTCTTCTTCTTACATCTTCTATAGTAGATAACAGTGCTGGTACAGGATGAACAGTTTACCCTCCTCTTGCAGGAGCTATCGCACATGGGGGGGCATCTGTAGACCTAGCTATTTTTTCACTTCGCTTAGCTGGTGTATCATCTATTCTTGGTGCAGTAAACTTCATTACAACAGCAATTAATATACGATCAGAAAGTATAACTCTAGATCAAAAACCTTTATTTGTCTGATCTGTAGCTATTACAGCCCTTATCCTCCTTTTCTCGCTTCCAGTATTAGCAGGGGCTATTACTATACTATTAACAGATCGAAATTTAAATATATCGTTCTTTGACCCTGCAGGAGGGGGTGACCCAACTCTATATCAACACCTATTCTGATTCTTTGGACACCCAGAAGTTTACATTTTAATTCTGCCAGGATTTGGAATTATTTCTCACATTGTATGTCAAGAAAGAGGAAAAATTGAATCATTTGGAGCCTTAGGTATAATTTATGCTATTTTGTCAATTGGACTAATAGGATTTATTGTATGAGCACATCACATATTCACAGAAGGAATAGATGTTGACACACGAGCATACTTTACATCAGCAACAATAATTATTGCTGTACGTACAGGAATTAAGGTATTCAGATGATTAGCTACACTATATGGAACTAAATTCAAATTCAATACACCGCTATTATGAGCTTTAGGATTTATTTTTCTATTCGCAATTGGTGGATTAACAGGATTAGTATTAGCAAATTCATCACTTGACATCGTGTTACATGATGCATATTATGTAGTTGCTCACTTCCATTATGTGTTATCCATAGGAGCAGTATTCGCAATCATAGGAGGTGTTATTCAATGATACCCATTATTTACAGGATTAACTGTAATTAATACATGATTAAAAATCCAATTTACAATTATATTTATTGGAGTAAACTTAACATTCTTCCCTCAACACTTCCTAGGACTAGCAGGAATACCACAACGATATTCAGACTATCCAGATGCATATACATCATGAAATGTAGTATCAAGTATTGGGTCTACAATTTCTATTGTAGGAATCATTATATTCATTGTAATTATATGAGAAAGAATGGTTGCAAACCGGGCTATCATATTTAGAGCTAATATAAGAAGATCAACAGAATGACTACAAAATAATCCACCTGCAGAACACAGTTACTCAGAACTACCATTAATTTCTAGATTCTAATATGGCAGATTAGTGCAGTAGATTTAACTCTACAAATAAAGATCTGACCTTTTATTAGAAAAATTCATTAATGGCAACATGATCAAATTTATCCCTTCAAGATGGAGCTTCACCATTAATGGAGCAACTATCATCCTTCCATGATCATACTATGGTCGTATTATTATTAATTACAGTAATTGTAGGTTATGCCCTAAGTTACATATTATTCATTGCCTATACAAACCGAAACATACTTCACGGACATTTAATTGAAACAATCTGAACAGCACTACCAGCAATTACACTAATTTTTATTACACTCCCATCATTACGACTACTTTATTTACTTGATGATTCAGTAGACGCAATAATCACAATTAAAACAATTGGCGACAATGATACTGAAGATATGAATATTCTGACTTTATAGATGTGGAATTCGACACTTATATAACAACAGAACAAGACCTAGAAAACGATGGATTTCGACTTCTAGATGTAGATAACCGAACAATTCTACCAATAAATACGGAAGTACGAGTATTAACAAGAGCATCAGACATTCTACACTCATGAGCAGTACCTGCATTAGGGGTTAAAATTGACGCAACGCCGGGCCGACTAAACCAAGAAACATTTACAATAAACCGACCTGGACTGTTCTTTGGACAATGCTCAGATATTTGTGGAGCAAACCACAGATTCACACCAATTGTAATTGATAGAACTTCAGTAAACTTATTTATCAAGTGATTATCTAAGATAATCTAAGGAGTTAGTTAAAATATATAACATTCGAGTGTCAATCTAAAATAACTAAATAATTAGTACACCTTGAAATACGTCAGATGACTGAAAGTAAGTAATGGTCTCTTAAACCAAAAAATAGTAAATTAACGACTACTTCTGATGGGGAAATTTAATCCAAATCCCTCAAATAAATCCTCTCATATGATTCTGCCTATTTATTATATTTTCGACTACATTAATTTTATTTAATTAAATAAACATTTTCTTATTTAAACCAAATCTTATTAAAAGGGCACAAAAAAGAACAATTGATATAAAGAACTTGAATTGAAAATGATAACAAACTTGTTTTCAACATTTGATTCATCAACTAATATCTTCTATTTATCATTAAATTGAACTAGAACATTCCTAGGATTAATATTAATCCCATCAATATTTTGACTTACACCATCACGAATTAATATTATTTGAAATAAACTAAACTTAACCTTACACAATGAATTTAAAACACTACTAGGACCAAAATCATTTAATGGAACAACATTCAACTTCATTTCAATCTTTATTATGATACTATTTAATAATTTCATAGGATTATTCCCCTACATCTTTACTAGAACAAGACATTTAGCATTAACATTTGCAATCGCTCTACCTATAAGATTAAGATTTATGTTATTTGGATGAATTAATCATACCAATCACATATTTACACACCTTGTCCCCCAAGGAACACCACCTGCATTAATATCATTTATAGTATTAATTGAAACAATTAGAAATGGCATTCACCCAGGTACGCTAGCAGTACGACTAGCAGCAAATATATTGGCAGGACACTTACTATTAACATTACTAGGAAATACAGGACCATCTATAGCAATAAACTTAATTTCACTATTAATTATTGGACAAATACTTCTGTTAATTCTAGAATCAGCAGTAGCAATAATTCAAGCCTATGTTTTCTCAATTTTAAGAACTTTATATTGTAGAGAAGTATACTAAACTTATGTTAACAACTCACTCAAACCACCCATTCCACTTAGTAGATTACAGACCTTGACCATTAACAGGAGCAATTGGAGCAATAGTTCTAGTATCAGGATTAGCAAAATGATTTCACCTATTTAACATTAACTTACTTATAATCGGATTTGGAATTACCCTAATAACTTAATCCAATGATGACGAGATGTAGTACAAGAAGGAACATACCATTTGAGAGCTCATATCGACAAAGCAGATTGCGACCTCGATGTTGGATTAAGAAAAATTTTCGGTGCAGTAGCCCAGTAATTAGGTCTGTTCGACCTTTAAATTCTTACATGATCTGAGTTCAGACAGGCGTGAGCCAGGTCGGTTTGTATCCTAAGATTATTAATTCATATTAGTACGAAAGGACCATATGGTTGAAATATTTTTTATTTTATTGATTAATACTAATTAAATTACTATTTTGACAGATTAATGTGTTGAATTTAGAATTCATTTATGTAGATTTTTTCTACAAATAGTATTGATACTTTATGATTTATTTATGTTTATTTTGAATTTTCCGTTATTAGTTATTTGTGTTTTAATTATTGTTGCTTTTTTAACTTTATTAGAGCGTAAGGTTTTAGGTTACATTCAAATACGAAAGGGTCCAAATAAGGTAGGTTTTGTTGGAATTCCTCAACCCTTTAGTGATGCTATCAAGTTAATTTGTAAGGAGCAGCCAATTCCCATTATATCTAATTATTTACTTTATTACTTTTCTCCTGTGTTTAATTTAATAATTTCCTTGGCTGTTTGAGTGATTTTCCCTTTCTTAACTTATATGTGTTCTTTTCCTTATGGATTTTTGGTTTTTTTATGTTGTACTAGATTAGGTGTTTTTACTGTTATAATTGCTGGTTGGTCTTCTTATTCAAATTATTCTTTACTAGGTTCTCTTCGTTCTGTTGCTCAAACAATTTCATACAAAGTTAGTTTGGCTTTAATTTTATTATCTTTAATTATTTTAATTGGTAGTTTTAACATGTTTGATTTTATAAATTATCAGCTTTATTGTTGATTTATTATTATTTCTTTTCCTTTAGCTTTAGCTTGTTTTGCTTCTTGTTTAGCTGAGACTAACCATACTCCTTTTGACTTTGCCGAAGGTGAATCTGAGTTAGTTTCAGGTTTTAATATTGAATATGGTGCAGGTGGTTTTACTTTAATTTTTTAGCTGAGTATACTAGAATTATTTTTATAAGAATATTATTAGCTTTAATTTTTTTAGGTGATGACTTTTGTTCTTGTATATTTTTTATTAAGCTTGCTGTTATGTCCTTTGGTTTTATTTGAGTTCGTGGGACATTACCACGTTTTCGTTACGATAAGTTAATGTACTTAGCTTGAAAAAGTTTTTTGCAATTATCTTTAAATTTTTTTATATTCTTTGTTCGTCTAAAGGTTTTATTTATTTCATTTATTTAGTGAAATTTTTTAAGAAAAGTTAATAGAAGAGTTAAACTTCTAGTTTTATGTTTTCAAAACATATGCTTTTCCTAAGCTAATTAACTTATTATTCCTTAATTAGTTTCTCTCATGCGTTTGCAATATGTACATTAATTAAGAAGTATGTAAAGTAGATAATTGTTAAGATTTGTCCTGTTATAATGTAAGGTTCTTCAACAGGTCGTTTTCCAATTTATGTTAATAAGCATACAACAACTACTATAATTCAGAAGAAAATCTGATTGATAGGATAGAATTGAATACCTCGGAATGCTGTTTTATTATAAAATGGTAAAATTAATAAGATTCTAATTGATAAGAATAATGCAATAACACCTCCTAGTTTATTAGGGATTGATCGTAGAATTGTGTATGCAAATAAGAAATATCATTCTGGTTGAATATGGACGGGGGTTACTAACGGGTTGGCAGGTACAAAATTATCTGGATCTCCCAGGAGGTAAGGATTAAGCAAGCACAGTATAATTAATAATTATGTTATTAATACAAATGTAATAGAGTCCTTGAAAGTAAAGTATGGGTGAAATGGGATTTTTTCAATATCTCCATTTAGGAGATATTGAAAAAACCCTCCTCATACTCATTGAACTAATTCTGTTCCTAAATACGGAATTGCTGATAATAAATAAGTAATTACTGTCGCACCTCAGAATGATATTTGACCTCAAGGTAAAATGTATCCTATAAATGCAGTTGCTATAACTAAGAATAGGATTACTGTACCAATTATTCAGGTGTGTATGTATATGTAAGATCCATAGTAAAATCCTCGTCCGACATGTAAATAAATACAAATAAAAAATGTAGAAGCTCCATTTGCATGTAAGGTTCGAATAATTCAGCCATTATTTACGTCTCGGCAGATGTGAACTACACTACTAAATGCTATTTCAATATTTGATGTATAATGTATAGCTAAAAATAGTCCAGTTACAATTTGAATTACCAAACATAACCCTAGTAGGAACCCAAAATTCCATCAAAATGAAATATTTGTTGGTGCAGGTAAATCAACCAAAGAGTTATTAATGATTTTAATTAAAGGATGTCTCAATCATAAGGGTTTATTCTTTATTAAATTATCTTATTTTACGAATAGGCCCCTGGTTAATGTTGGTGATTTTAACAACTGCTAATAGTGCTAAAAATAAAGAAATTATTATTATTATTGTGATAATGAATGTTGGTCTATTATATAGTTTTTCTAAAGATATTGTTATTTCTTGATAATTGATTGAATTATCAATATTTATAGTTTCAGTATTTTTGAAAAAGTCTATAAATATTGTTATATCTAAAATAATTAATGTTGATATGATAAATATTCATATTGTTAAGGTAATAATTATCGTAATTGATTTAGGTTGAAATATTTCGTTTGATGCAATTCTCGTAATATAAATAAATAGAACTAATATACCACCAAGAAACGTTAAAAATAAAATATATGAAAAACAATATCTTTCCATTATTGTTCCTCTTATTAGACCAACTAGAAAAGTTTGTAGGATAATGAAAAGCATTATTGATATTGGGTGTCTAAATTTAATAAAATTAATATTTATTACGTTTGATAGCGATATAATTATTATTTTGATCGTTTCAGGGGTTAGTTTACTAAAAATATCCGTTTTGGGGACCGATGTTGGAAAGCTTTTCCACCTCTGAAGTTTTAAAAGTGGGGGCTGGACGTATTTCCGGTTTACAAGACCGGCGTTTTTTTTAAACTATTAAAACTAATGTTTATATTCTCTGTCTTTACTTCTTTATTGATTTATTTTGCTGGTATTTATGTTTTTTCTTTTAAATGTAAGTATTTATTAATGGTTCTTTTGAGATTAGAATATATTGTTCTTTCTTTATTTATATTGGTTATTGTTTTTCTTATTGAGTTTGATTATGATAATTTTTTTCCTGTTATTTTTTTGGTTTTTTCTGTTTGTGAAGCTGCTTTAGGTCTTTCTATTTTAGTTTCAATAATTCGTTCTCATGGGAATGATTTTTTTAATTCTTTTGGTTTATCTTTATGTTAAAGTATTTATTTATAACTAGTTTTTTGATCCCTCTTTGTTTGGTCAATAATTGTGGATGGTTGGTTCATTCTTTAATGTTTCTGTCTAGTTTTGTTTTTATGATTTGTGTTTATTCATATGCATATTTGAATAAGATTAGATATTATTTTGGTATTGATTATTTTTCTTTTAGTTTGATTCTGCTTAGTTTTTGAATTTGTTCCTTAATAATTACTGCTAGAGGTTCGGTTTATTTAAGTTCTTATCATTCTAATTTTTTTGTCTTTATAGTCTTAATTTTAATGATTATGCTTTATTGTTCATTTGCTAGATTGAGTCTTCTTTCCTTTTATATATTTTTTGAGGCTAGATTGGTTCCTACTTTACTTTTGATTTTGGGTTGAGGCTATCAACCTGAACGGTTGCAGGCTGGTGTTTATTTAATTTTTTATACTCTGGTTGCTAGATTGCCTTTATTATTAGTGTTATTTAAGGTTTATGATTTTTCTAATACTTTATATTTTCCTTTATTGGTTGATTTTGGTTCTTATTATTTTATATTTTATGTGTTTATAATTCTTGCTTTTTTAGTTAAGATGCCGATATTTTTGGTTCATTTGTGGCTTCCTAAGGCCCATGTTGAGGCCCCTATTTCAGGTAGAATGATTCTTGCTGGTGTTTTATTAAAGTTAGGTGGTTACGGTATTTTTCGTGTTATGAAGGTTATTTCTTACTTGGGTTTAAAGCTTAATTATTTTTGATTGTATTTAGGTTTATCTGGTGGGGTTATTGTTAGATTTATTTGTTTTCGTCAGGTTGATTTAAAGTCTTTAATTGCATATTCTTCTGTTGCTCATATAAGAATGGCTATTGGAGGATTGATAACTATGAATTGATGAGGTTGTATGGGTTCTCTTTCTTTAATGGTTGGTCATGGTTTGTGTTCTTCTGGTTTATTTTGTTTATCTAATATTATTTATGAGCATTTAGGTAGATGAAGATTTATAATTAACAAGGGTATAATTTATTTGATACCAAGAATGGCTTTATGATGATTCCTTTTGAGATCTTCTAATATAGCTGCTCCTCCTTCTTTAAATTTAGTAGGTGAACTTAGATTACTAAATAGAATTATATCTTGATCTCCTTTTAAATATTTTGCTTTAATTTATTTGTCTTTTTTTAGAGCTGTTTATACTTTATATATGTATTCTTATTCTCAGCATGGTAATTATTATTCTGGTATTTATACTTGTTCTCTTGGTTATTTTCGTGAATATCATCTTTTAATTTTACATTGATTGCCTTTAAATATTCTTTGTTTAAAGGGAGAGTATTTTTTTGTTTAGGTTGCTTGATTATTTTAATTAAAAATGTTGTTTTGTGGAGTCAATGATATGAATTTTTCATCGTAGGCCGTGAATTTGTTTTCTATTTGTTCTTTGAGTTTTTTTTCTTTATTTTTTCTACAACTATAATTTTTATTTTGGGTATTTATTATTTAATAAATGATTATAGAGTTTTTGTTGAATGAGAACTTTTTCATTTAAATGGTTCTATGGTTGTTATGGCTTTAATTTTGGATTGAATGTCTCTTATTTTTATGTCTTTTGTTATGTATATTTCTTCTTTGGTTATTTATTATAACGAGGATTATATGTCGGGAGAAAAAAATATATATCGTTTTATTATTATTGTTTTAATATTTACTCTTTCTATAGGTTTTTTAATTATCAGTCCTAATTTGATTAGAATTTTATTGGGATGGGATGGTTTAGGTTTAGTTTCTTATTGTTTAGTTATTAATTATCAAAATGTGATATCTTATAGTGCGGGTATGTGAACTGCACTTTCTAGTCGTATTGGTGATGTTGCTATTTTAATTTCTGTTGCTTGAATATTGAATTTTGGTGGTTGAAATTATATTTATAATTATGATTTTATTTCTAATTCTTTCGAAATAAAGCTTATTACTATATTATTTGTTTTAGCAGCTATAACTAAAAGAGCTCAAATTCCCTTTTCTTCTTGACTTCCTGCTGCTATGGCTGCCCCTACTCCTGTTTCTGCTTTGGTTCATTCTTCTACTCTTGTTACTGCTGGGGTTTATTTATTAATTCGTTTCAGACCAATATTATATACTTATAATTGTGGTTGATTCTTACTTTTAATTGGTTGTATAACTATGTTTATGGCTGGTTTGGGAGCAAATTTTGAATTTGATTTGAAGAAAATTATTGCTCTTTCTACTTTAAGACAACTTGGTTTAATAATAAGAATTTTGGCTATGGGTTATCCAAAACTTGCATTTTTTCATTTATTAGCTCATTCTTTATTTAAGGCTTTATTGTTTATGTGTGCAGGTTCAATAATTCATCATTTAAAGGATTCTCAGGATATTCGTTTTATAGGTTCAATTGTTAATTTTATGCCTTTAACTTCAGTTTGTTTTAATGTTTCTAGTTTGTCTTTGTGTGGTATACCATATTTAGCAGGTTTTTATTCAAAGGATTTAAATCTTGAAATGGTTTGTTTAAGATGAATTAATTGTTAGATTTTTTTCTTTATTTCTTTTCTACTGGTTTAACTGCTTCTTATTCTTTTCGTCTTTTTTATTATTCAATATCTGGCGATAATTATTTTTATTCTAGATTTTCTTTTGATGATAAGGGTTATTATATTTCTTTTGGTATAATTGGTTTATTGTTTGTTGCTGTTTTTGGTGGTAGTCTTTTGTCTTGGTTAATTTTTCCTGTTCCTCGTGTGATTGCCTTGCCTTATTATTTAAAGTTTTTAACTATTACTGTAGTTGTTTTGGGTGTTTATTTGGATTATCTTATTTCTAATTTTGATTTTTCTCAAAATTTATTTTCCTTAAGTATACTTTCTTTTGTCAGATTTGCTGGTTCTATGTGGTTTATACCTTTTATTTCGACTAAGTTTATTAGATATTTTCCTTTAAAATTGGGTTATTATTCATCTAAATCATTTGATTATGGTTGAGGTGAATTATTTGGTTGTCAAGGTTTGTATAGACTATTTATTTATTTAATTAGTTATATATAAGGTTGATATGATTCTAATTTTAAGATTTATCTTTTAACTTTTATTTTTTGAATATTTATTTTGGTGGTATTATTTTTCGTTTACTTAAATAGCTTATAATTAGAGCGTGACACTGAAGATGTTAAGGAAGTATTTTTACTTTTAGGTATTTATAAATATACATATAATATTTTTACAGTGAAAATGTAATGTTTTATTTAAACTATATAAATTTTAGAAATGTTAACGGAGTTTCACCGCGAATATAAAAAGTTAGCAGCTTTCATATTGGCTTTACATTTCCTTAATTGGAACTTTATAGTTCAATTATATTATTAACAGTAATACGCCTGTTTTTGGCTTCAATTAATAAGAACAAGGGTATTTTATTTACCAACCTTCCAGGTCGAAACTGACTGAAATACTTCGCTTCTTATTCTATTTAAGGTTGACTGATTATATCAATACTTTTTGAATGCAACCCAAATGTTATGTTTAACTACAACCCTTTATTCTGCTCACTGTAAGGCTCCTTGATATCATTCATGGTATTGTCCACCTAATAATACTATAATAAAAAATATTGTTGATACTGTTCAGAATATAATATCTGAAGTTTTAAAAATAATTACAATTGGGAGGATTAGTGTGATTTCTACATCAAAAATTAAGAAATTTACTGCAATTAAGAAGAATCGAAGTGAGAATGGTATTCGTGCTGATCTTTTTGGGTCAAATCCTCACTCAAATGGTGATCTCTTTTCTCGGTTGTTAATTAATTTTTTTGATAATGTTGTTGCAAGTATTATAACAATTATTGGAATAATAAATCTAATAAAAAGTCTTGTAGATTAAATTAGGATTGTTTTTCTTGATTTATATCAAGCTTTTTGATTGGAAGTCAAATGTACTATTTATACTAGAAAAACAATTATCTACCTCATCAATGAATATAAATGTATAAGAATAATCATACTACATCTACAAAGTGTCAGTATCATGCTGCTGCTTCAAATCCAAAGTGGTGTCTTGGTGAGAATTGGTTTATTGAATGTCGAAGTAGACATGTTGATAAGAAAATTGTTCTGATAATTACATGTAGACCATGGAATCCTGTTGCAACAAAGAATGTTGATCCATAAACTGCGTCTGCAATGGTGAAGGGTGCTTCTCAATATTCGTATGCTTGAAGTACAGTGAAGTATAGTCCTAGTAGTACTGTGAAGAATAGTCCTTTTAATGCTTGAGTATGATTAGATTCTATTAAACTATGATGTGCTCATGTTACTGTTACTCCTGATGCTAAAAGAATAGCCATATTAAGTAATGGAATTTGTATAGGATTAAAAGGTTGAATTCCTATTGGGGGTCATAATATCCCTAGTTCAATAGTGGGTGCTAGTCTTCATCTACAAAATGCTCAGAAAAATGAAACAAAGAATAGTACTTCTGTTGCAATAAATAAAATTATTCCTCATCGTAATCCAATTGATACAAATCCCGTATGTAGTCCTTCGTATGTTCCTTCTCGTACTACATCTCGTCATCATTGGATTATAGTTATTAGGGTAATTCCAAATCCGATTATAAATAAGTTAATGTTAAATAGGTGAAATCATTTTGCTAATCCTGATACTAGAACCATTGCTCCAATTGCTCCTGTTAATGGTCAAGGTCTGTAATCTACTAAGTGGAATGGGTGGTTTGAGAGAGTTGTTAACATAAGTTTATTATTCTTCTCTAGAATATAAAGTTCTTAAAATTGGGAAAACATAGGCTTGAATTATTGCTACTGCTGATTCTAGAATTAACAGAAGTATTTGTCCAATAATTAATAGTGAAATTAAGTTTATTGCTATAGATGGTCCTGTATTTCCTAGTAATGTTAATAGCAAGTGTCCTGCAAATATATTTGCTGCTAGTCGTACTGCTAGCATACCTGGTCGAATGACATTTCTAATTGTTTCAATTAATAATATAAATGATATTAATGCAGGTGGTGTTCCTTGGGGGACAAGGTGTGTAAATATGTGATTGGTATGATTAATTCATCCAAATAACATAAATCTTAATTATATAGGTAGAGCGATTGCAAATGTTAATGCTAAATGTCTTGTTCTAGTAAAGATTGAATGGTCTCTGTTGGATTCCTTTCATGTTTGATTTCTTAAATCTGTTGTCATTTATGGAATAAATTCCTCTTCTAAATTTACTGTGGCGTTTCTGACTATCTGGGAGGAGACTGAGTAGTGGAACGTGTTACCTTTACACGTAAACAAGAACGATCTGTCACACTACTACAATTTAAAACACAGTTTATATGTAATTCATGTCACACAGTCTCATACGGAACCCACATCCGCTTTCTGTTACATACTGTATATGATAAGATACTGTCATCCCCCTTCCCTTCTGTGTGAGAGGATGAATGATCAAATGTGTTTGTAGTTGCATGATTGAGGGTAGCAGACAAGGCTGTCTGCTAGAGAACAGTAGGACCAACGTCGGAACAGGTAGCTATGCTTTCTTAAAGCAGAGAGGTTTCTATCCTTAGTATGGTTCTATCCATCTGTTGTCATGTTGGTATAGGAAGCTGCCCCTCTGGCCCCTTCCGTTTTGTCTTTGTGAGCCACCCTCAGGAAGCACGCTCGGTAGTAGGCAGTGGCTGTGGGACCATGGCGAGCGTCTGAAGTGGTAAGATCTCCGGCTAAGCGCGTGTCTGCTAAGTCCATAGGACAATGGATTTGTTAAGTTCAGCCTAACTGAAAATTTAATCATCTTTATTTCGGGTTTAGCTCTAAAATATCTAAGGTTATCTTAAATTGCAGCGTAGTGTAATTCTCGTGTGAAGTTCAGATTATTTTGGGGTAGTTGCTTTGTCATTACTTTGTGAGTAAAGTGGAACCACGTGTTGATCAGTAACTCTAATTAAGATCAATATTAAATACGAATGCTTGTGTGATTATAACGTCTCGTCTTGACAATATTTTCAATATAGCAACTTTTCTTCATGTTCAACCCATGTGGGGTGTACTTTGCGAGACCAGTACCACGTGCTTATATAACTGTTTGACCCGTCAGGTTAACAGTAAGACGTTAATAACCAGTTCGAGGTTTTTCTTTTGTAATTTGCTTTTCGATCTAATTTATTTTAATTATCAAAATTATTGTGGAGTTATACGCTTTGTGTAAACCAAGTTGACCACGTGAATCATGTGGTGTAATCATCAAAGTAGCCCTCAGCTATTCTTTTCGGGAAGATTTCACAAAGAGTTAATATGAATTTAGTATACCAGTGTGTGGTAATTACATGACGGACAGGATTGTGTTACAGACGTAATTTCTTTGGGTGAAAACTGAATCTGTTGGTTGTGGTTAATTTCTTCTTGCTTATGTTTCAACGTTCTTTGGGTGTTGTTTTGTGAATGCAGGGTTGTATGCAGTCTCCCAATCTTGGCTCCATATTTGATGTGTTCCGTAAGATTAAAATCTCACATTTTTACAATCCTTAAACAAGGCACCAGCTCAGTTATAACTCACGTATAATATGCTGAAATTTCAATGAACGATCTTAAAATAAATTTCCAAATATAAACTGATTTCTTTCTTTTTATTTAAATTCTCCTTTTTATATATAGATATATTACCGGTTGTTGTATGACTGTAAAAGATTATAATCAATGTTAGTCTGATTGGTAATGTGGTAAACCTAGACTAGTTACCTGGTGAAACAGTTGCGCAGTAATTCACGGTTAACTTCTCCCCAGACAGCTCACAGCTTTTAACCCGCTTTTATTCTACTATTAGCACCCGATTTCGGCATAGCAAATTCATGTAGCAATATTACACATGGCGACCCTGTTCTGTGATTCCACTAGACTCTGGAATCTCTGAGACGTAAGATTGCAAGCGTTGTATAATCTTAATTTTTTTTCCCTACAGCGCTCAAACAACTTCTGCGTTGTTTCTGAGGAGACTTTCTAAAGATTCACTGCGTTGTTGAGCGGCGTTGTGTTGTTTGTCTTGTTGTTTTGTTTTCTATATTTGTGTGTTTTATATGTGTGTGTGGTTTTTTTTTCTCGCTTGTAAATTCCACTGTTTCGATCAAAGATAAAAATTTGTTTTACGTGTGAAAAAGTGAGTAATAGGTTGGGTACCTTTCGTGTAACTGTTGAAATTTTTGGGGGATACATTTACTGTGATTAGTGTGTTGCGTACTTGGTATAAATTGAACTAATGCAGACACGTAACCAAACTAAAAGTAAGCGGTCCGACAACTTAAGCAACATGGACCAAGGGGATAATTTGATTTCGAATGTTAACGCGTCGGGCGGTTCCGAAAATGCAATGGGAAATACTTCAGACGAAATGCAGAACAGCACGAACGGGCTCACATCAGAGCCACAAACTAATTTGCCTCCTACTAACCAAAACGATTTGGCAGAACTCATGAAAGCCTTATTGCAACAAAATGAAGAAAACGCACAGAAATCTGAAAAATCGATCCGCGAGCTAGGGGAACAAATGACGCATAAATCTGAAAAATTGATTCGAGAGCTAGGCGAACAAATAGACGAAAAACTAATCCAGCAGACAAATAAAGTCGACAAGTCGATGCAGAGAGTGTCCGATGATATCTCACAAAGAATAAACAATCTGGCAAGTGAAATAAAAAGTGATATTTTGAAACAATTAGGCCGTACATTTGAACAAATCGAAGATCGTCTGCGAACCTTAGAACAGAGCAAGCGGAGTCGCGATGCCGAATCTAAGGAAAGCGAAAAACGGTTACTTAGGAATTTCCAAGGGCTGAGGGAAGAATGCCAAAGGGAACATCAGCAGGTACTCTCGAGGGTCCAAGAGGCAGAAACGCATTGTCCCACGTCCGTTAGCAACACAATAGCGGACAACAGTTTAGCGATCCACGCGTTGGAACAGCAAGTAGAACAATTGAAGCAGACTGGGGCGGAGGACAAGAGACAAATAGATGATAAGATTGCGGCATTAGCGGACATTGTAGGCACGATGAAGCTGACGGAAAGCGAGAACAATACTACACCGGTAGCGGCCGCAGAGACCGAAGAAGTGCGTTCGCTTCTGAGATTTCAGAAAGGACAATTCGAAGTGAACAGGCAACACAAGGCTGTAACAGGCGAATTACAAGAACGCGTGGCGCATCTGGAAAACCACATGGCGTGTGATTCCGAACTCGCCAATAGCACTAAAAATAGCCGTACGAACAGTGCAGAGAGGGACTCCGGCCACGAGGGAGATTTTGACGACAGGGAAGAATGTAATTTGAGGGGCAGACATGAGAAAAATAGAAACATTCAAGGGCCTCGACAGGAGGAAATGCGGGGATTTGATTTCAAACATTTCATTATAGTAAGAAAGTTTGAGATATTCCGAAATTCGCAAAAAGGAATACATCCACGTGCATGGCTCGAGCAATTTGAGTTTTGTCTTCCCCCGACTGGGCAAGTTCACACAAGATAGAATATATGTGTGGCTATACGGAAGGCGAACCGGCGAGTCGCATGAGGTCGGCAGCGCGTCACTGCAACTCCACTCGGGAGTTTCGACAAGCCTTTCTCTCCGCCTATTGGTCGGAAGCGGCACAAGACAGGGTCAAACATGGCATAATTATGCTGCCAAATTTGAACCAGTCTGGTTTCGGCAGCCCTGCACGCCTATTCGACCACATGCTGCAGGCAAATCAATTTTTATACGACCCATACGGGCCTGCGGAACTAATTAGGATATGCATCACCAAATTGCCGATGCACTTGCGGCACGTCATTCTTGCGGGACGATGCAAAGAGGACGTGGAAACGTTTAAAACACTTCTCCAAGAGTTGGAATATAATACAGCAGAATGCCCGCCTAATCAGGCACAAAGTTATTACGGGGCACAGCAGCGCGACCGCAGTCGTGGCCGTATTACTGATCAACGGCGTGACTGGTCGTCGCGACGCGAACGAAACAATAATCGGGACCGGCCGTATAGAAACTGGGGTAACAGTCGCGAACACAGGTGGAACAACAGAAATGATCGAGGACGTGGACAGAATCGTGAATGGAACAGTTACGGCAACCAGAATCGATATCACGGTGAACACGTTGGGAATAGGACTGTAGGCGGAGCACCTCATGATGTTGAAATTCGGCCGGCCAATCCTAGACATAATCCAGCAAATGAAAATGAACAAAACCGACAATGATAAATGATCAGCGCAGAAGGCGCCCAATCGGAACAAATGAGTGACATGGCAAATGAGTAGAAAGGACAGTGAGAAGTAGAGAGGACGGTGAGGAGAAAGAATTGATTAGTTTAAATTTGTGACATGCATTTTGAATAATATGTTGGTAAAAATTAATGATAAAGATGTTTGTATGTGATTGATTGAAGTGATGTTTTAATTTTTTTTCTTTCCTTGTGCAATTAGGATTTAGTTTGATTCAAACGTGAAGATAAAAGGTTTCTTTGTGAACGAGTGAAATGCTGTTTTTTTTTGTGTGTGTAAATTGAAAAGAGCCGCTCCTGAGAGAAGCAAGATCTGTGTTGAATTAATGCAAAACTCAGGGGAATATCCGATCTGTGGGTATTATGGGTCTGGCAAACCCAGGTCCCCAGCTGTTAGTAGCCTTGTTTCCCATTTTCTGCTTTCAGTGCTACTATCTATCTATTACTATTCTATATCTGTCAGTATAAATGAGGATCTCTTACTATAGTATGCGTGCTGTATGAATATTTTAAGATAGGAGAACTCTGAGAAAGGAATGAGTATGTTTGGAATCTTGAAAACAGGATGCGATAATACGATTGTTTAACCATTGGCTTCCCAATATGCGATGATATGTTAATATTGATGATATATGTCCTTTTTGTTCTTTATAGCTGAGTACGTAAAGTGCTGTCTGTGGATTTCGTAAGTATATTGATTCCCTTCAAGGTGAAAGAAGAATTGTGGTTTGTGTAATTTACGTGGCCCTGAAATATTATTGTGGTAGTCAAATACGAGCAGTTTTTCAGCAAATGGAGAATGGAACGGAAATATGGATCCTTTCGATAGTCTTGATTGATGTTGAGCCAGAGCCTGAAAACTTATTCTGCGTTAATACTTGTCCCAGAAAAGCGACGTTTATGTGTTTTGCTGATGCTGTGAGCATTACAGCTTACTGTTTTCGCTGGTGCGGGATGCACTGCAGCGTATATGATTTGTACTGAGGAAATTTCCCTCTTGAAGGTAGAGGAAGATTAAATAAATTTGATTATGGGACCGAAGGAAGGCTTGGTGTAAGGTAATAAGGATGAAGCAAAACATTTGTCATTTAAACTACAGGAGGATTCGGATCTTTTGTGTCTGGTGTAAGTTCAATATGTTAAGATGAAACTGTTTTACAGAATAGAGGAGACCACAATTTTGCCATTCATGAGATATGAATCCGGAAAAACCACCACAGGCGAAATAACTGATTTGGAAGCGAAAGGTAACTTAGAGAACGAACGAAATCGCAGCAAAATGGGTAAGAAAATGTAATATAAACTGTAAAAAAAAAAATAAAAATTAACCTTCTCAGAGTCATCTGCGTGATTAATTCTAGTGATAACGTAATTTTAGATGAAATTTTCTTACTGTTTTATGTGTGAATATATGAGTATGATAAATGTATAATTGCGAGTCTCTTTTCAGGTGTGCGAACTGGTATAAATGTTTTGGTGTGTAAATAACCATTGTTCTTTTTACTGTGTATGTTTAAGGAAAGTTTCTCCATAATTATCATGTGACAAGACGTATGCCGCGAGCGTCAAGAAGAGGACGAATTAGAACAATGTTGTAGTGGAATATACAGGGTGTTGAAATAGCATTCAAGTAGCTTATTGGCTTAACTAGTAGTGGATAGAAGTAGAATATTGAGTAATGCATGTTTATGGGTAGTTAGTTCGTAGAATAGACAACAGGTGTGCATGTATGTGTGTGTAAATAACATGTGAACCCTATGCTGCCCTGACCTATACTTGCACAAGGCATAATCCTATTCATTTTAGTGAATTAATAAGTAGCATTGGATTTTTTAAAACATAAGTGAACCACATTAGTGATGTGGATTAAAATATTATATTGTCAGTTCATTTAATTTTTTATTTTTTTACATTGTAAAGTCATTTCACTTTTATTTTTTTTACATTGTCAAGTCATTTAAATTTTATTTTATATTGTCGATTCATCTAATTATTTTTATAAAAAAAAATTAAGTCTCACTTTGTTCTTAAAAATTGTGAAAGACAATACTAAGTGGTATTATGTATGACATTGTGTAATCACATAAGGATGATGAAAAATTTCTGTGAATGCAGTTGAGAACGTGAAAGCGAACCGGCAAAACTCTTCAGAGACAGCGGGAGCAGCCGGACTAGTTGTAAACTGGTGGGTTTCCCAGCAGGACACGCTGTCAGCCAGCCCACTTCGGGAGCGCGGCCGACAACAAAAGAAGGTATGCGGCAAACACTTTCCCTTGTACCTGGAGCTAATGGGCGGCCGCCCCGGGCGACCCTTCCTCGAGGCGATGACCTGAGATGGGCGAGCGGTCCACCGCGCGGAAATCCATCTGCTGGCAACGCACCACACGCACGCGACCGTGACGAGACGGCCGCGGAGAAACAACACAAGGGGCGTGGAGCCTTTTGACAGGTACTGTCCAGAGAAACTTGCAGACGTCAACGACGCCTATCGACATTTTCTGACGGATGCCTACTGTCAAGCGACAGTAAATCATGGTTCGATGTTCTCTGGTCGCTAAGGGTGGCACAAAAGAAGAGCCATTAAGTGTCATCCTTGCCCAGGAATATCAAACCGGCGAGTCAATTGAGGACAACTCAAGAATGTAACAACACAAAGGGCGTGGAGCCTTTTGACACATACTGTCCAGAGAAACTGGCAGACTTCAACGACGCCTATCAACATCTCCTGACGAATGCCCACTGTCAAGCGACAGTAAATCATGGTTCGATGTTCTCTGGTCGCTAAGGGTGGCACAAAAGAAGAGCCATTAAGAGTCATCCTTGCCCAGGAATATCAAACCAGCGAGTCAATTGAGGATAACTCAAGAATGTAACAACACAAAGGGCGTGGAGCCTTTTGACACATACTGTCCAGAGAAACTGGCAGACTTCAACGACGCCTATCAACATCTCCTGACGGATGCCCACTGTCAAGCGACAGTAAATCATGGTTCGATGTTCTCTGATCGCTAAGGGTGGCACAAAAGAAGAGCCATTAAGTGTCATCCTTGCCCAGGAATATCAACCTGGCGTGTCAATCGAGGATACCGCACGAATTTGACAACACAAACATGGAACCAAATCGAGATGTACGTGACTCAGACCACCAAGAGAAACTTCATGAGAGGGCAGAGACGGCGGGATTGCACGCAACAGATGGACAAAAATCCCTACTGACAGCTGCGGCGACGCACTCCCTTCCCCTCCCCTTATATTGTGCCTCGGAACAGTGGAACTAGTGAGTGTATCAGTGAACAGTGATTATACGGTTCTTAGTTCAATGCATATACGTGTGTTTCTGTCACAGAAACTTTGACTCGTGTGTTTTGCAGGGATTCGATTTATTGGTGTTTACTAGACTGACTCTTGTATTTTGCAGGTGTTCTATTTAATAATTCTTTTTTAGACTTTGACTCTTGTATTTTGCAGGTGTTCTATTTATTATTTTTTTTAGACTTTGACTCTTGTATTTTGCAAGGTGTTTTATTTATTGGTGTTTTTTTTAGATGTTGACTAGTGTACTGTTTTATTGATCAATGTTTGTTCTTGTGTGATGTATTAGATTTGTGTTATTTTGTTTTGTAAATTCATTCATGTGGCATTGCATAGTTTATCAGTCAGATTGCTATTCATTCTCATTGGACTGTGATCGATTAGCCTTTGCATGGGGCATATTTAGTGTGAGGAACCCCTTCTACATCTACATCTACATTGATACTCCGCAAGCCACCCAACGGTGTGTGGCGGAGGGCACTTTATGTGCCACTGTCATTACCTCCCTTTCCTGTTCCAGTCGCGTATGGTTCGCGGGAAGAACGACTGTCTGAAAGCCTCCGTGCGCGCTCTAATCTCTCTAATTTTACATTCGTGATCACCTCGGGAGGTATAAGTAGGGGGAAGCAATATATTCGATACCTCATCCAGAAACGCACCCTCTCGAAACCTGGCGAGCAAGCTACAACGCGATGCAGAGCGCCTCTCTTGCAGAGTCTGCCACTTGAGTTTATTAAACATCTCCGTAACGCTATCACGGTTACCAAATAACCCTGTGACGAAACGCGACGCTCTTCTTTGGATCTTCTCTATCTCCTCCGTCAGACCGATCTGGTACGGATCCCACACTGATGAGCAATACTCAAGTATAGGTCGAACGAGTGTTTAGTAAGCCACCTCCTTTGTTGATGGACTACATTTTCTAAGCACTCTCCCAATGAATCTCAACCTGGTACCCGCCTTACCAACAATTAATTTTATATGATCATTCCACTTCAAATCGTTCCGCACGCATACTCCCAGATATTTTACAGAAGTAACTACTACCAGTGTTTGTTCCGCTATCATATAATCATACAATAAAGGATCCTTCTTTCTATGTATTCGCAATACATTACATTTGTCTATGTTAAGGGTCAGTTGCCACTCCCTGCACCAAGTGCCTATCCGCTGCAGATCTTCCTGCATTTCGCTACAATTTTCTAATGCTGCAACTTCTCTGTATACTACAGCATCATCCGCGAAAAGCCGCATGGAACTTCCGACACTATCTACTAAGACATTTATATATATTGTGAAAAGCAATGGTCCCATAACACTCCCCTGTGGCACGCCAGAGGTTACTTTAACGTCTGTAGACGTCTCTCCATTGATAACAACATGCTGTGTTCTGTTTGCTAAAAACTCTTCAATCCAGCCACACAGCTACCCTTAAGGGTAACAATCACATAATTATTGAAGTTTCAGTATAATGACACAGTGCTCATTGTTTGCTAGCTAATTGAAATATAGGAGAGTGATTAAATTGTGCCACATACTTATTTTAATTCTGCAAATTACTAGTTTTATACGATACAGAATTTTTTTGCGATAACAACTTTGTAAAACATGTTTTTTCTCTTATCATTTTTTTTGCTTTTGCGGATTGTGCATTGTAATGTTCTGCTTTATAATACCGATGTTATTTGATGTTCTTTTTTTAATTGCTGTGGCATTTTGCTATTTTCATAAATTTTACTTGTTAATAAACAGTCATAAATTTGCCTGTGATCAGTTGGCTCTTGCAATGAGCAAATACTGGTGAACTCCATAAGGGTAACAACCAGAAATTGTTTTCATATTAATGACACAGGAACCATTGTTTTTACTTGCTGACCGAATTAGGTCTACACTATCTTTTAAATAAGTGTCACAGATTGTGTTCTTTTTTTTCTGTTTGAAATTAGTAGATTTTAAAGATTTGTTGAAATTATTGTGGTTTAGCAAGTAGCTGGTGACCTTTTGCCTTTTCTTTACACTTTTGGTTTAAGTAGGGTGTGAGAAGCCTGCTTGGGAATGTCCTAGCATGGCCACAAAATTCCCTGCACAGTCTTTTCCCGGAGCGTTGGGGTTATGAAAGGTCTCTGTTGGATTCCTTTCATGTTTGATTTCTTAAATCTGTTGTCATTTACGGAATAAATTCCTCTTCTAAATTTACTGTGGCGTTTCTGACTATCTGGGAGGAGACTGAGTAGTGGAACGTGTTACCTTTACACGTAAACAAGAACGATCTGTCACACTACTACACTTTAAAACACAGTTTATATGTAATTCATGTCACACAGTCTCATACGGAACCTACATCCGCTTTCTGTTACATACTGTATATGATAAGATACTGTCATCCCCCTTCCCTTCTGTGTGAGAGGATGAATGATCAAATGTGTTTGTAGTTGCATGCTTGAGGGTAGCAGACAAGGCTGTCTGCTAGAGAACAGTAGGACCAACGTCGGAACAGGTAGCTACGCTTTCTTAAAGCAGAGAGGTTTCTATCCTTAGTATGGTTCTGTCCGTCCGTTGTCATGTTGGTATAGGAAGCTGCCCCTCTGGCCCCTTCCGTTTTGTCTTTGTGAGTCACCCTCAGGAAGCACGCTCGGTAGTAGGCAGTTGCTGTGGGACCGTGGCGAGCGTCTGAAGTGGTAAGATCTCCGGCTAAGCGCGTGTCTGCTAAGTCCATAGGACAATGGATTTGTTAAGTTCAGCCTAACTGAAAATTTAATCATCTTTATTTCGGGTTTAGCTCTAAAATATCTAAGGTTATCTTAAATTGCAGCGTAGTGTAATTCTCGTGTGAAGTTCAGATTATTTTGGGGTAGTTGCTTTGTCATTACTTTGTGAGTAAAGTGGAACCACGTGTTGATCAGTAACTCTAACTAAGATCAATCTTAAATGCGAATGCTTGTGTGATTATAACGTCTCGTCTTGACAATATTTTCAATATAGCAACTTTTCTTTATGTTCAACCCACGTGGGGTGTACTTTGCGAGACCAGTACCATGTGCTTATATAACTGTTTGACCCGTCAGGTTAACAGTAAGACGTTAATAACCAGTTCGTGGTTTTTCTTTTGTAATTTGCTTTTCGATCTAATTTATTTTAATTATCAAAATTATTGTGGAGTTATACGCTTTGTGTAAACCAAGTTGACCACGTGAAGCATGTGGTGTAATCATCAAAGTAGCCCTCAGCTATTCTTTTCGGGAAGATTTCACAAAGAGTTACTATGAATTTAGTAGACCAGTGTGTGGTAATTACATGACGGACAGGATTGTGTTACGGACGTAATTTCTTTGGGTGAAAACTGAATCTGTTGGTTGTGGTTAATTTCTTCTTGCTTATGTTTCAACGTTCTTTGGGTGTTGTTTTGTGAATGCAGGGTTGTATGCAGTCTCCCAATCTTGGCTCCATATTTGATGTGTTCCGTAAGATTAAAATCTCACATTTTTACAATCCTTAAACAAGGCACCAGCTCAGTTATAACTCACATATAATATGCTGAAATTTCAATGAACAATCTTAAAATAAATTTCCAAATATAAACTGATTTCTTTCTTTTTATTTAAATTCTCCTTTTTATATATAGATATATTACCGGTTGTTGTATGACTATAAAAGATTATAATCAATGTTAGTCTGATTGGTAATGTGGTAAACCTAGACTAGTTACCTGGTGCAACAGTTGCGTAGTAATTCATGGTTAACTTCTCCCCAGACAGCTCACAGCTTTTAACCCGCTTTTATTCTACTATTAGCACCCGATTTCGGCATAGCAAATTCATGTAGCAATATTACAAGATGTAGGTGAATAATCCTATGAAATTATTAAATAGTATTATAATAAATTTTGAAATGAAGATGAATGTTGTTCCATTGAGTGGGGATATTTGAGGGATTTGGATTAAATTTCCCCATCAGAAGTAGTCGTTAATTTACTATTTTTTGGTTTAAGAGACCATTACTTACTTTCATTCATCTGATGTATTTCAAGGTGTACTAATTATTTAGTTATTTGAGATTGACACTCTAATATTATATATTTTAACTAACTCCTTAGATTATCTTAGATAATCACTTGATAAATACACTCCTGGAAATTGAAATAAGAACACCGTGAATTCATTGTCCCAGGAAGGGGAAACTTTATTGACACATTCCTGGGGTCAGATACATCACATGATCACACTGACATAACCACAGGCACATAGACACAGGCAACAGAGCATGCACAATGTCTGCACTAGTACAGTGTATATCCTCCTTTCGCAGCAATGCAGGCTGCTATTCTCCCATGGAGACGATCGTAGAGATGCTGGATGTAGTCCTGTGGAACGGCTTGCCATGCCATTTCCACCTGGCGCCTCAGTTGGACCAGCGTTCATGCTGGACGTGCAGACCGCGTGAGACGACGCTTCATCCAGTCCCAAACATGCTCAATGGGGGACAGATCCGGAGATCTTGCTGGCCAGGGTAGTTGCCTTATACCTTCTAGAACACGTTGGGTGGCACGGGATACATGCGGACGTGCATTGTCCTGTTGGAACAGCAAGTTCCCTTGCCAGTCTAGGAATGGTAGAACGATGGGTTCAATGACGGTTTGGATGTACCGTGCACTATTCAGTGTCCCCTCAACGATCACCAGTGGTGTACGGCCAGTGCAGGAGATCGCTCCCCACCCCATTATGCCGGGTGTTGGCCCTGTGTGCCTCGGTCATATGCAGTCCTGATTGTGGCGCTCACCTGCACGGCGCCAAACACGCATACGACCATCATTTGCACCAAGGCAGAAGCGACTGTCATCGCTGAAGACGACACGTCTCCATTCGTCCCTCCATTCACGCCTGTCGCGACACCACTGGAGGCGGGCTGCACGATGTTGGGGCGTGAGCGGAAGGCGGCCTAACGGTGTGCAGGACCGTAGCCCAGCTTCATGGAGACGGTTGCGAATGGTCCTCGCCGATACCCCAGGAGCAACAGTGTCCCTAATTTGCCGGGACGTGGCGGTGCGGTCCCCTATGGCACTGCGTAGGATCCTACGGTCTTGGCGTGCATCCGTGCGTCGCTGCGGTCCGGTCCCAGGTCGACGGGCACGTGCACCTTCCGCCGACCACTGGCGACAACATCGATGTACTGTGGAGACCTCACGCCCCACATGTTGAGCAATTCGGCGGTATGTCCACCCGGCTGCCCGCATGCCCACTATACTCCCTCGCTCAAAGTCCGTCAACTGCACATACGGTTCACGTCCACGCTGTCGCGGCATGCTACCAGTGTTAAAGACTGCGATGGAGCTCCGTATGCCACGGCAAACTGGCTGACACTGACGGTGGCGGTGCACAAATGCTGCACAGCTAGCGCCATTCGACGGCCAACACCGCGGTTCCTGGAGTGTCCGCTGCGCCGTGCGTGTGATCATTGCTTGTACAGCCCTCTCGCAGTGTCCGGAGCAAGTATGGTGGGTCTGACACACCGGTGTCAATGTGTTCTTTTTTCCATTTCCAGGAGTGTAAGTTTACTGAAGTTCTTTCAATTACAATTGGTATGAATCTGTGGTTTGCTCCACAAATTTCTGAGCATTGTCCAAAGAATAGTCCAGGTCGGTTTATTGTAAATGTTCCTTGGTTTAGTCGGCCCGGCGTTGCGTCAATTTTAACCCCTAATGCAGGTACTGCTCATGAGTGTAGAACGTCTGATGCTCTTGTTAATACTCGTACTTCCGTATTTATTGGTAGAATTGTTCGGTTATCTACATCTAGAAGTGGAAATCCGTCGTTTTCTAGGTCTTGTTCTGTTGTTATATAAGTGTCGAATTCCACATCTATAAAGTCAGAATATTCATATCTTCAGTATCATTGTCGTCCAATTGTTTTAATCGTAATTATTGCGTCTGCTGAATCATCAAGTAAATATAGTAGTCGTAATGATGGGAGTGCAATAAAAATCAGTGTAATTGCTGGTAGTGCTGTTCAGATTGTTTCAATTAAATGTCCGTGAAGTATGTTTCGGTTTGTATAGGCAATGAATAATATGTAACTTAGGGCATAACCTACAATTACTGTAATTAATAATAATACGACCATAGTATGATCATGGAAGAATGATAGTTGCTCCATTAATGGTGAAGCTCCATCTTGAAGGGATAAATTTGATCATGTTGCCATTAATGAATTTTTCTAATAAAAGGTCAAACCTTTATTTGTACAGCTTAAATCTACTGCACTAATCTGCCATATTAGAATCTAGAAATTAATGGTAGTTCTGAGTAACTGTGTTCTGCAGGTGGATTATTTTGTAGTCATTCTGTTGATCTTCTTATATTAGCTCTAAATATGATTGCCCAGTTTGTAACCATTCTTTCTCATATAATTACAATGAATATAATGATTCCTACAATAGAAATTGTAGACCCAATTCTTGATACTACATTTCATGATGTATATGCATCTGGATAGTCTGAATATCGTTGTGGTATTCCTGCTAGTCCTAGGAAGTGTTGAGGGAAGAATGTTAAGTTTACTCCAATAAATATAATTGTAAATTGGATTTTAATCATGTATTATTTATAGTTAATCCTGTAAATAATGGGTAGCATGGAATAACACCTCCTATGATTGCGAATACTGCTCCTATGGATAACACATAATGGAAGTGAGCTACTACATAATATGTATCATGTAATACGATGTCAAGTGATGAATTTGCTAATACTAATCCTGTTAATCCACCAATTGTGAATAGAAAAATAAATCCTAAAGCTCATAATAGCGGTGGATTGAATTTGAATTTAGATCCATATATTGTAGCTAATCATCTGAATACCTTAATTCCAGTAGGTACAGTAACAATTATTGTTGCTGATGTAAAGTATGCTCGTGTGTCAACATCTATTCCTACTGTGAATATGTGATGTGCTCATACAATAAATCCTATTAGTCCAATTGATAATATAGCATAAATTATACCTAATGTTCCAAATGATTCAATTTTTCCTCTTTCTTGACATACAATGTGAGAAATAATTCCAAATCCTGGCAGAATTAAAATGTTAACTTCAGGGTGTCCAAAGAATCAGAATAGGTGTTGATATAGAATTGGGTCACCCCCTCCTCCAGGGTCAAAGAATGATGTATTTAAATTTCGATCTGTTAATAGTATAGTAATAGCCCCTGCTAATACTGGAAGCGATAAAAGGTGGAGAAGGGCTGTAATAGCTACAGATCAGACAAGTAAAGGTGTTTGATCTAGAGTTATACTTTCTGATCGTATATTAATTGCTGTTGTAATGAAGTTTACTGCACCAAGAATAGATGATACACCTGCTAAGTGAAGTGAAAAAATAGCTAGGTCTACAGATGCCCCCCCATGTGCGATAGCTCCTGCAAGAGGAGGGTAAACTGTTCATCCTGTACCAGCACCGTTATCTACTATAGAAGATGTAGGAAGAAGAGTTAGTGAAGGCGGTAGTAATCAAAAACTTATATTATTTATTCGTGGGAACGCTATATCTGGTGCACCAATTATTAATGGTACGAGTCAATTACCAAATCCACCAATTATAATAGGTATTACTATAAAAAAAATTATTACAAATGCGTGGGCTCTAATAATGACATTATAAATTTGGTCATCTCCAATTAGAGATCCTGGTTGACCAAGTTCAGCACGAATAAATATTCTTATAGATGTTCCTACTATTCCTGCTCATGCTCCAAATAAGAAGTATGAAGTACCAATATCCTTATGGTTTGTTGAGAATAATCATTTTTGCAGTAAGATGGCTGACTTTAAGGTGGTAGACTGTAAATCTACTTATGAGATGTTTCTCTCTTACCATGCTTTAGGCCTTATATTCAATTATGATTCTACACTGCAATTCTAGAGGTGTAAAATTTTACTAAGGCCTAAAAGATTATTCTTTTAATTATAACTTTGAAGGTTATTAGTGTGGTTAACTTAAGTCCTTAGTATAATGAGATTAAGGTTGTTGTTGAAATTAATCCTATTGTTGAAATTATTACTGTTATAGAAAGAATAATTCTTGATTTTTGAGACTTTATTTTTATAGATCATGAATTTTCTGTGTATGACATAATTAGGGCTGAGAATCTAATACGTATATAATAATAAAGTGTAATTGTAGTTAATACAACCACAATTGTCATAATAGTTGTTATGTTATTTTCTATCAATGATTGTATTACAATTCATTTTGGTAAAAATCCAAGGAATGGTGGTAAACCACCTAGGGATAAAAGAGATAAAAATATTATGAATTTAATTTCAGTGTTTATATTTCTGGCTGAATAAATTTGGTTTATAAGAAATAGATTTATTTACTTTAATAATAAGACCATAATTAATCTTAATAGTGAGTAAATAATAAAGTATAGTTCTCAAATGT
The DNA here is from genome assembly GCF_023864345.2 of Schistocerca serialis cubense. Lineage (NCBI taxonomy): Eukaryota > Metazoa > Arthropoda > Insecta > Orthoptera > Acrididae > Schistocerca > Schistocerca serialis. The sequence goes on along the minus strand of NC_064640.1, from coordinate 546,183,383 downwards.
TTTCTCTAACTGTTAGGGATCTGATTATTCACCCAAAATGTCTAATTGAGGAATATGCTCGAAGTTGTCGTAGAGATGTTTGATTTAAACCACATATTTCCCCAATAATAATTCTTAGAATGATAATTGTTCAAATGAAAGTTCTTAGTTGAATACAATAAGATAATACTATTATTGGGGCAATTTTTTGTCATGTTATTAGTGTTAAACAGTTATTTCATCTTAAAGCTCCTATTACTTCTGGAAATCAGAAATGAAAGGGTGCAGCCCCGATCTTTAATAATAGTCTAGATCTAATTATTATTGTTGGAATAAATTCTGTTTCTCATCCTATTGGATACTTTATTTGAATCAGCAAAATTGAAAATAATAGTATTGTCGATGCTATTGCTTGGACAATAAAATATTTAATAGGTGATTCAATTATTATTATATTTTCATTTCTTGTTAGGAGCGGAATAAATGAAAGTAAGTTGATCTCAAGTCCTACTCAAACCCCAAATCAAGAGTTTGATGAAATGGATAGGATCGTTCCTATCATTAATGTTGATAGGAAGAGAAGTTTTATAGAGTTGTTGGTCATTAAGAAGGAGAGGATTGATACCTCTATAAATGGGGTATGAACCCATTAGCTTGTTTAGCTTACCTTTTTACATTAAGGTGAATGATGGACGTTAGTTTTTGATACTAAAGGAGGTAGTTTAATTCTGTCTTATGTAATTTTTTATGAAGGTAATTTTATTTACTTGATTTACCCTATCAAGGTAACCCTTTAGTCAGGCACTTCATTTATATTTAATATATAAATTAAAATTTTTTTTTTAAATTTGTTTATGTACTATTTTGGTTATTTCTAATTAATTTATCTCGGTTAGGATAATTTGAATATATATTATATATAAAAAATAATTTATATTAATATATTACATTTAATTAAATTTAAATACCTATAATGTTATTTTATAATTATTAAATTATTATTTTAATACATTTATTTACCAGGGATTATAGCTACTTATGTTTTTAGCTTAAAATAGGTTATTATATTATAAATTATATAATAATATGTAAATTAATATTAAATATTATTATAAATGGAAATAATAAATATAATCAATATTATTAAATAAAAAATTTTATGTTAATATAAATATTTATATTACTTATAATAATATAACTTAATATATTTTCTATAACTAGATTATTTAACTAATTAATATTTAAGTTAACTTAATATAAAGTTAATTTTATATTAATACCATATTACATTAATTTACATAAATACAAAATATATTTATGATATTATTTATTCTTCCTTTATTATTAGTGAAAAGAAAGAAAGAATATAATACATGTTACATATTAATCTTTATTTATATATAATAGAGAAGTTGTTGTGGTCATTCGAGGGTGTGTATCTTTTTTTTTGTCTTTTTTTTTGTTTTTTTCTTTTTTTCCTTTAAATATTTGAATCTTTTATTTTTTCTTATTTTTATAAATTTTAAATTTCTTATTTTGTTTCCAAAAGTTTTATTCTTGCTTATTTATTCACCTTTTCTTTGTATTATATGTAAGTTTCGTTAAACTAAATGTTATATTTTGCAGTAATTTGATTTAATTATCAAGTGATTTTGGATTTAGCAATTGATTTAGTATCGGCATAATTCGTGCCAGCAGCCGAGGTTATACGATTGATACAAGTGAATATTATTGGTTAAACTAGTTGTTTATATTTTTAGGGTTAAAATATAAATTTGTAAGGTGAAATGTTAAAATTTATTTATAGCTCTTTTTATGAATCTGTGAAATTTGAATAATAAACTAGGATTAGATACCCTATTATTTTAAATGTTAATTATATTTACCAGGGTTCCATTAGTTAAGGTCTTTAAACACAAAGAATTTGGCGGTATCTCATTCCATTCAGAGGAACCTACCCCGTGATTGATCATACATGATTTACTCTACTTAATTTATTTGTTTGTATATCTCCATTATCAGAGAATCTTTTTAGAATTATAATTCTCAAGATTTATAATTATAAAATATTTCAGGTCAAGGTGCTGCTTATAGTTAAGAGGAGGTGGGTTACAATAGATTTTTGTTCATAACGGATTTGATGGTGAAATACTATTAATGAAGGTGGATTTGATAGTAATTTAATTTATTTAATTTAACTGATATTGGCTCTGAGGTATGTACACATCGCCCATCGCTCTCATTATTGATTATTCAATTTTATTATTTTAATTTAGCTTCAATTTAGATGAGATAAGTCGTAACATAGTAGGTGTACTGGAAAGTGTATCTAGGAAGAGTTTCAAGATATAACTTATTAGTAAAGTGTTTCATTTACACTGAAAATTTTTCTGTGCAAATCAGGATATCTTAATTATTTATTTTATTATATTTATTTTTTGTTTATTTAATTATATAATAAAAATAATTTTGTCAAATTTTGTCTTGGTATATTTTGTAGAATTGATTTTTTAGATTATAGTTTAATGGTAATATAATTGTTTTATGAAATATTATTTTAAATTATTAAAAGTAGATTTTATTTATTGTACCTCTTGTATCAGGGTTCATCAAAATTTTAGTATTTACTTTACTTGTCTCGATATGGGTTGATTCATAAATAATTTATAGTTAATGTATCATAATTATTATTAAATTATTTATAGAAATGAGATGTTAATCGTTTCCCAAGATATCTAGTTTCTTAAGAAAAAATTTTATTTTTTGAAGTTAATTGTTTTTATTTAATTTTTTAGGTATTAATATTAACTTATTTATTCTTTAAGGGATAAGCTTTGAAGTTAATAACATATAATTTGTTGTATAAAATGTAATAGTAAGCTTTCATCCAGCTATCTCTAAGATTACGTTTTAGTTCCTTATTTTTAATTTTGATTTTATAATTATTTTAGGTTTTTTATTAAGATTATCAATTTAATTTTAAAATTTTTGAAATAATGATAGAATTATTATATTTATTTGTATATAATTTTTACCTTATGAATTTATTATAAGGAACTAGGCAAAATTGATTTCCGCCTGTATATCAAAAACATGTCCTCTTGAAAATACTTTGAGGTCTGGCCTGCTCACTGAGCAGATTTTTAAAGAGCCGCGGTAATTTGACTGTGCAAAGGTAGCATAATCATTAGTCTCTTAATTAGTAGCTGGAATGAATGGCTTGACGAGAAATCAACTGTCTCTTAATAAATTTTTGAATTTAACTTTTGAGTCAAATGGCTTAAATTTTTCTTTAGGACGAGAATAACCTATAGAGCTAAATATTTTATTTTTATATAGCTTTTTGTTTGTCTTTCTATATTAAATGATGATGTTTTGTTGAGGTGACATGAAGAATAAATAAACTCTTCATTATTATATCATTTATTTATGTTTGTTGTTTTGATCCATAATTTATTATCATAAGATTAAGTTACCTTAGGGATAACAGCGTAATTGTTTTTGAGAGCTCATATCGACAAAGCAGATTGCGACCTCGATGTTGGATTAAGAAAAATTTTGGGTGCAGTAGCCCAGTAATTAGGTCTGTTCGACCTTTAAATTCTTACATGATCTGAGTTCAGTCCGGCGTGAGCCACGTCGGTTTCTATCCTAAGATTATTAATTCATATTAGCACAAAAGGACCATATGGTTGAAATATTTTTTATTTAATTGATTTATACTAATTAAATTACTATTTTGACAGATTAATGTGTTGAATTTAGAATTCATTTATGTAGATTTTTTCTTCAAATAGTATTGATACTTTATGATTTATTTATGTTTATTTTGAATTTTCTTTTATTAGTTATTTGTGATTTAATTAGTGTTGCTTTTTTAACTTTATTAGAGCATAAGGTTTTAGGTTAGATTCAAATTCGAAAGGGTCCAAATAAGTTAGGTTTTGTTGGAATTCCTCAACCCTTTAGTGATGCTATCAAGTTAAATTGTAAGGAGCAGCCAATTCCTATTATATCTAATAATTTACTTTATTACTTTTCTCCTGTTTTTAATTTAATAATTTCCAAGGCTGTTTGAGTGATTTTCCCTTACTTAACTTATATGTGTTCTTTTTCTTATGGATTTTTGTTTTTTTTTATGTTGTACTAGATTAGGTGTTTGTACTGTTATAATTGCTGGTTGGTCTTCTAATTCAAATTATTCTTTACTAGGTTCTCTTCGTTCTGTTGCTCAAACAATTTCACACGAAGTTAGTTTGGCTTTAATTTTATTTTCTTTTATTGTTTTAATTGGTAGTTTTAACATGTTTGAATTTATAAATTATCAGCTTTATTGTTGATTTATTATTATTTCTTTTCCTTTAGCTTTAGCTTCTTTTGCTTCTTGTTTAGCTGAGACTAACTGTACTCCTTTTGACTTTGCCGAAGGTGAATCTGAGTTAGTTTCAGGTTTTAATATTGAATATGGTGCAGGTGGTTTTACTTTAATTTTTTAGCTGAGTATACTTGAATTGTTTTTATAAGAATATTATTAGCTTTAACTTTTTTAGGTGGTGACTTTTATTCTTTTATATTTTTTATTAAGCTTGCTGTTATGTCCTTTGGTTTTATTTGAGTTCGTGGGACATTACCACGTTTTCGTTATGATAAGTTAATGTACTTAGCTTGAAAAAGTTTTTTGCCATTATCTTTAAATATTTTTATTTTCTTTGTTGGTTTAAAGATTTTATTTATTTCATTTATTTAGTGAAATTTTTAAAGAAAAGTTAATAGAAGAGTTAAACTTCTAGTTTTATGTTGTCAAAACATATGCTTTTCCTAAGCTAATTAACTTATTATTCCTTAATTAGTTTATCTCATGCGTTTGCAACATGTACATTAATTAAGAAGTATGTAAAGTAGATAATTGTTAAGATTTGTCCTGTTATAATGTAAGGTCCTTCAACAGGTCGTTTTCCAATTCATGTTAATAAGCATACAACAACTACTATAATTCGGAATAAAATCTGATTGATAGGATAGAATTGAATACCTCGGAATGGTGTTTTATTATAAAATGGTAAAATTATTAAGATTTTAATTGATAAGCATAATGCAATAACACCTGCTAGTTTATTAGGGATTGATCGTAGAATTGCATATGCAAATAAGAAATATCATTCTGGTTGAATATGGACGGGGGTTACTAACGGGTCGGCAGGTACAAAATTTTCTGGATCTCCCAGGAGGTAAGGATTAATCAAGCACAGTATAATTAATTATGATGTTATTAATACAAATGTAATAGAGTCCTTGAAAGTAAAGTATGGGTGAAATGGGATTTTTTCAATATCTCCATTTAGGCCTAAGGGGTTATTAGAACCTGTTTGGTGGAGGAAGAATAAATGAATTGCTGCCATTGCAGCAATAATAAACGGTAGTAGAAAATGGAATGTAAAGAATCGATTTAATGTTACATTATCAACAGCAAACCCTCCTCATACTCATTGAACGAAATCAGTTCCTAAATACGGAATTGCTGAAAATAAATTAGTAATTACTGTCGCACCTCAGAATGATATTTGACTTCAAGGTAAAACGTATCCTATAAATGCAGTTGCTATAACTAAGAATAGGATTACTGTACCAATTATTCAGGTGTGTATGTATATGTAAGATCCATAGTAAATTCCTCGTCCGACATGTAAATAAATACAAATAAAAAATATAGAAGATCCATTTGCATGTAAGGTTCGAATAATTCAGCCTTATTTACATCTCGGCAGATGTGAACTACACTACTAAATGCTATTTCAATATTTGATGTATAATGTATAGCTAAAAATAGTCCAGTTACAATTTGAATTACCAAACATAACCCTAGTAGGGACCCAAAATTCCATTACAATGAAATATTTTTTGGTGCAGGTAAATCAACTAAAGAGTTATTAATGATTTTAATTAAAGGATGTCTCAATCGTAAGGGTTTATTCATTATTAAATTATCTTATTTTACGAATAGGCCCCTGGTTAATGTTGATGATTTTAACAACTGCTAATAGTGCTAAAAATAAATAAATTATTATTATTATTGTGAAAATGAATGTTGGTCTATTATATAGCTTTTCTAAAGATATTGTTATTTTTTTATAATTGATTGAATTATCAATATTTATAGTTTCAGTATTTTTGAAAAAGTCTATAAATATTGTTATATCTAAAATAATTAATGTTGATATGGTAAATATTCATATTGTTAAGGTAATAATTATCGTCATTGATTTAGGTTGAAATATTTCGTTTGACGCAATTCTCGTAATATAAATAAATAGATCTAATATACCACGAAGAAACGTTAAAAATAAAATATATGATAATCAATATCTTTCCATTATTGTTCCTGTTATTAGTCCAACTAGAAACGTTTGTAAGATAATGAAAAGCATTATTGATATTGGGTGTCTTAATTTAATAAAATTAATATTTATTACGTTTGATAGCGATATAATTATTATTTTGATCATTTCAGGGGTTAGTTTATTAAAAATATCGGTTTTGGGAACCGATGATGGAAAGCTTTTCCACCTCTGGAGTTTTAAAAGTGGGGGCTGGACTTATTTCCGGTTTACAAGACTGGCATTATTTGTAAACTATTAAAACTAATGTTTATATTCTCTGCCTTTACTTCTTTATTGATTTATTTTGCTGGTGTTTATGTTTTTTCTTCTAAACGTAAGCATTTATTAATGGTTCTTTTGAGATTAGAATATATTGTTCTTTCTTTATTTATATTGGTTATTGTTTTTCTTATTGAGTTTGATTATGAGTATTTTTTTCCTGTTATTTTTTGGTTTTTTCTATTTGTGAATTTGCTTTAGGTCTTTCTATTTTGGTTTGAATAATTCGTTCTCATGGGAATGATTTTTTTAATTCTTTTGCTTTATCTTTATGTTAAAGTATTTATTTATAACTAGTTTTTTGATCCCTCTTTGTTTGGTCAATAATTGTTGATGGTTGGTTCATTCTTTAATGTTTCTGTCTAGTTTTGTTTTTATGATTTGTTTTTATTCATATGCAGATTTGAATATGATTAGATATTATTTAGGTATTGGTTATTTTTCTTTTAGTTTGAGTCTGCTTAGTTTTTGAATTTGTTCCGTAATAATTACTGCTAGAGGTTCAGTTTATTTAAGTTCTTATCATTCTAATTTTTTTGTCTTTATAGTCTTAATTTTAATGATTATGCTATATTGTTCGTTTGCTAGATACAGTCTTCTTTCATTTTATATTTTTTTTGAGGCTAGATTGGTTCCTACTTTACTTTTGATTTTGGGTTGAGGCTATCAACCTGAACGGTTGCAGGTTGGTGTTTATTTAATTTTTTATACTCTGGTTGCTAGATTGCCTTTATTATTAGTGTTATTTAAGGTTTATGATTTTTCTAAAACTTTATATTTTCCTTTATTGGTTGATTTTGGTTCTTATTATTTTATATTTTATGTGTTTATAATTCTTGCTTTTTAGTTAAGATGCCGATATTTTTGGTTCATTTGTGGCTTCCTAAGGAGTCGTGTGAAGTTAGCACCCCTTTTTCGAGAAATATACATTTTCTTCAGAGTTCTTGATAGATATGGCATAGTTCTAGAGTTCTTTGTACAAAATTTCAATAGTTCTGCAGAATTTAGCGAAGAAAACCACAATATTCGAAAAAATTTTCGTATCGAAAACGTTCTTTGGCAATTTCCGCAAAATGTAAATAAGTACAAGAGTTCTGAGCACAGTTCTGAATAGAGCTCCAAGAGTTCTTTCGAAAATCCAAGTAACATTTTTTTGTGGAGCTAATAGTTTACGCGATAATTGCATTTTAATGAGAAAATCTTTTCACTTACTGTGAAGTTGGCACCCTTTTTTTCAGAAATATATATTTTTTTCAGAGTTCTTGATAGATATGGCATAGTTCTAGAGTTCTTTGTACAAAATTTCAATAGTTCTGCAGAATTTAGCGACGAAAACAATATTCGAAAAAATTTTCGTATCGAAAATATTCTTTGTCAATTTTCGGAAATTGTAAGTAAGTACAACAGTTCTGAGCACAGTTCTGAACAGAACTCTAAGAGTTCTATCGAAAACCCAAGTAACATTTTTTTGCGCAGCTAATAGTTTACGAGATAATTGCAATTTAAGGAGAAAATCTTTTCACTTACTGTGAAGTTGGCACCCTTTTTTTCACAAATGTATACTTTTTTCAGATTTCTTGATAGATATGCCATAGTTCTAGAGTTCTTTGTACAAAATTTCAATAGTTCTACAGAATTTAGCGACGAAAACAATATTCGAAAAAATTTTCGTATCGAAAACATTCTTCGTCAATTTTCGCAAATTGTAAATAAGTACAACAGTTCTGAGCACAGTTCTGAACAGAACTCCAAGAGTTCTATCGAAAACCCAAGTAACATTTTTTTGTGCAGCTAACAGCTTACGAGATAATTGCAATTTAAGGAGAAAATCTTTTCACTTACTGTGAAGTTGGCACCCTTTTTTTTAGAAATGTATATTTCTTTCACAGTTCTTGACAGGTATGCCATAGTTCTAGAGTTCTTTGTACAAAATTGCAATAGTTCTGCAGAATTTAGCGAAGAAAACAACTATATTCGAAAAATGTTTCTATCGAAAACATTTTTTGTCAATTTTCGCAAAAATTAAACTTGTACAACAGTTCTGAGGACAGTTCTGAACAGAACCCCAAGAGCTCTATCGAAAATCCTAATAACATTTTTCTATGGCGATAATAGTTTGTGATAAATTGATTTAATGTGGGACACACTTTCTCTACATAAAATATAAATATATTCGTACAACAGTTCTGATGACAGTTCTGGACACCACGTGAAGAGTTCTATCGAAATTCCTAGTAGAATTTTTTAGTGCAGGAAATAGTTTAAGAGGTAATTGCAACTTAATTAAGAACCCCATAAGAGCTCCTACTGTGAAGCTGGCACCCTTTTTTTCAGAAATATATTTTTTTTCAGAGTTCTTGATAGATAAGTCATAGTTATAGAGTTCTCTGTACAAAATTTCAATAGTTATGCAGAATTTAGCGAAGAAAACGACATTGTATAACATAGCTGATTCAGGAACCCTTTCCTTCTGATACAATTCTTACTGTTGCCACAATAAATCACTTGTGCATAGATTCCAACGGTACTGATCATTACAAAAATACAACCATTGACCAGCGGCGCACATTTCTTGCAGCGTTGTACAAAGCATTCGGCTTATCCGCTGTGAAAATACCACGCTTAACGCTATTTTAAAATTTACGGTGGATGGTTCCCGTTTATCTACAATGTCAGCATCTATCGAATTATCTTTATGCAAACGTGATGCTGGATCACACACGTCCCCTTTTTAGGTAAGGAGAAAACTAGAGTTCAGTCTTGTGGAAGCCAAAAAAGGAAATGTGAGCATCCCTTCTTTTACTGATAGCAAACTTTAGAGAAATCTCCACGCTTGTTTTTCTTCATCATGCCAACAAAAGAAAAATTCTCCCTTCATAGCTCTATTATCATTCCAGTACTAGTAAACCAGTTGTCCGCTTTCACATTTCGACCTGACTGATATATAGGTTTACACAGTCACAGAACAACATCAAAATGTTTATTGCTCAGTTGGTAAATCCTTCTGGTTGCAACACAGCGTATATTTCCAAATTGTACAGGTAAAATACTTAAGAATCCACACTTAAGAATCCATACTCGTTTGTTTTGATTGATACATATTGGCGAAAACTGTACCTTCCACAGAATCCTTCCAGCTTCTTGTCTACTGTAACATTTTCTCCAAGGGTGTAAGATTTGTGGTGGTTGCGTACAAACACAGTAAATATTTCCCGAATAGCTGTTAGCTTGTCTAATTGTCTCCTTTCATCACGAATAGCGCGACTGTAAAATCTAAGGCTCTCCAGAATAAATTTGAAACGTTTTATGTTCATTTGCGAGGTGAAATTTTTCAATGCCATCGCCATCAGTTCCACACAGATCTTCCAGGCTTTATCTGTTACTTTTGTTAACAACAATTAAAAACAAGAGACTCATGAAGGCTTTCAATTCAATATCATCTATTGATTTTACCCCTCTCTCACGTTGAAATGAGGCTTTGATGCTCTCAAAATTCTGATTGGAATACAAAACTACAATAGACAAATATCGTTATCTATGAGGTAATTACAGCATCACAAATGCTGCTTTGGCTGCACCTATTGGTACAGGTAAATTTCGAATAATATTATGCTCTTCGAACAATAAGCTTTGGATTTCTTCAACACTATCTAGTACTTCCCACTTACAATAATAAAATTTCTATAAAATAACGCAGCCACGCGCAGTGTATTGATCTGAAATTTGACGTTCAGACAGCGGACACTGACTATTAAACAGTTCAAACAGAATTTAAGTGCAGTTTACATTCTGGATTAGCTTTGTACTACTTACTACGGTGATAAACAAATAAATTAATCGCTGAAATGAAATATGAAAGGGCACAGTGGATAAAAACGAGCAATCGGCTCATATCTCATCAAGAGAGCATTAGCGTCGATACTGAATCATACAACAATGAAAGGCACACATGAAGTGTATACTTTTAGAATCAGGAAGAACCAGATGAATTTTATTACGTAAAACAGTAATTGTTTTGGGCTCTCATGACATCCAGGACCCACTAACAGCTACAAATATGCCCAGGACCCACATGGATGACAGTTATGTGGCAACATCACCAGCCGCTAGGATACATAAAAACATGTGCTGTGCGTAACGAATAAATTTGAAATTGCTGTCGTTAATATTGTTGCAAACATTTGTTCTACTTAGAAAGGAAGTGTGGAAGTTTGATGAGTTACACTACAGAGAGAGTTAAAAGTCTTTACAATGTATAGAAATGTAAGTATTTTTACTGAATATATCGTACAAACGAACTAAGTAGTATGTTTAAATCCTAATTCAATACATGACTGATAGAGGTGTTATAATGTTGAGGGGATACAGTATTAAAGTTAATAAGAAGTTCGAAATTTGTAAATAAGAACCTCGTTTATTTGGTCCTCAGTAATCCGGATTTCCTGTTTATCCGGATTCATATTTGTGTCCCTTGGTATTTTTCTCTTTTTTTCTTATAACACGAAGATGTGTAGTCGGTGAGGTACATAGGCTGCTTATCACTAGGCCGGTAATTTAGTCTAGTACTGAGTGATAAGGAACTCGGAGTGTGGAAATGACATTGTTTCTCAAGTATTGTACATTAATATAACGGTGTATTGATGCCCATCAAGTAAGTTGCATAGTAACCACGCCAACAGCACTCCACCACAGCTCATTGTACCTCTGGTGCGATTCTCGACAGGTGTGACACCATCTGGTTAGTGGCGCGTGTGAATGTATCTGCTCTCTCAGCCATCTGTTTGTTTTGCACTGACGAGCCTTCTCTCCTTGAATCATCTAAGCGTGCACATCCCACGCTTCCACCTACAGTTACTACAGTCAGTCTTAAGAAGGTGTACTGGCATTTGTATAGTGCTGAACATTTAGACTTTTTGTATTTAGTAGAATATACATCCGGGTTTTCGATTTTCGGTTTTCCAAAATAAAAGTGAGAATTTACGATCGTACTCATAGCTGTACTTCCAGCAGTACTTTAACTCCTGCGTTCCCAATTTCGTAGAAGTTGTCCTACGAAAACTGCAGAAGAAGCACTCCTGGACGAAAGGATATTGTGACGATATTCTTTCGTCACAGCCTGGGGTTAGAGACCCGGTCCAGCACACAGTTTTTATCTGCCAGTAAGTTTCACATCGGCGCCCACCCACTGCAGAGTGAACACATAATCAATTTCATAATCTACTGGCACCATAAAAATGTTATGAGGGTTTGTAAAAGAACTCTTTCGGTGCTATCCAGGACTGTCAGCATAAGGGTTGTGCCAGTTTATTATAATGTAGACCAAGTGGGTCTCTCGAAAATGCTATTATCTCATTAACTGTTATCCCCACAAAAAATGTTATTACAGTTGTCGGTAGAACTCTTAGGGTCGTATTAAGAAATGCCATCAGATCTTTTGTACGAATTTATTACTTTTACATGACAAAAGTGAGTCCCACATTAATTATCTCATATAATGTCATCGTCACAAATAATGTTATTATAGTTTTTGGTAGAACTCTGTGGGTGATATTCAGAACTGTCATCAGAACTATTCTACGAATTTTGCTATATTAGATGAAGTGAGTATCAGATTAAAACAATTATTGTATAAACTATTATCGCCACAAAAATGTTCTTATCATTTTCAATGCAACTCTTCCGGTGCTATCCAGAACTGCCAACAGAACTGTTATACAAATTTATTTTTTCCAAACTGACAAATAATATTTACCATACCAAAATTTTGCCGAGTTAATGTTTTCTTCCCGAAATTCTGTAGAACTATTCGTGTTTTGAGCAGGGAAATCTAGAACTATTGCATATAAATCAAGAACTGTGAAAAAAATTTATATTTATCGTAAAAGGGGTTCCAACTTCACGGGAAATGCTCATAAGCATTCCTTAATAAAGGCAGTTACTACGTAAACAATTACCTGCACAGAATATGTTACTAGTATTTTCGATAGAACTCTTACAATGCTATCCAGAGCTGGCATCAGAGCATACGAACAGACAAATTTTTTTTTTAGTAAGAGTGCCCCACAATTAATCAATTACCATACAAATTATTATAACCACAAAAAATGTTATTATGATTATCGATAGAAGTCTTGAGGTGTTAACCAGAACTGTTCATCAAAACTGTTGAACGAATTTACTTTTTCTGTGGAGAAAGTGGGTCTAACATCAACGCAGTTACCGTATAAAGTACCATCCCAACAAAAAGATATTATTAGGATTTTCGATAGAGCTCATGGTGTTCTGTTCAGAACTGTTGTACGAATTTACTTTTTGCGAAAATTGACAAAGAATGTATTCGATAAGAAAAATTTTTCGAGTATTGTTGTTTTTCTCGCTAAATTCTGCAGGACTATTCCAATTTTGTACAAATAACTCTAGAACTATGATATTTCTATCAAGAACTCTGAAAAAATATATCTTTCTGAAGAAAAGGGTTCCAGCTTCACAGTAAGTGAAGAGATTCCCTCCTTAAATTGCAATTATCTCGTAACGTGTTAGCTGCACAAAAAATTGTAATTAGGATATTCGATAGAACTATTGGGGTTCTGTCCAGAACTGTCATCAGAACTGTTGTACGAATATATTTCTATTTTCCGTAAAGAAAGTGTGTCCCATATTAAATCAATTTATCTCAAACCGTTATCGCCATAGAAAAATGTTGTTGGGATTTTCGATAGAGCTCTTCGGTTTCTGTTCAGAACTGTCCTCAGAACTGTTTTACAAGTTTAATTTTTGCGAAAATTTACAAAAAATGTTTTCGATACGAAAAATTTTTCGAATATTGTTTTCGTCGCTAAATTCTGCAGAACTATTGAAATTTTGTACAAAGAACTCTAGATCTATGGCATATCTATCAAGAACTCTGAAAATAATATACATTTGTGAAAAAAAGGGTGCCAACTTCACAGTAAGTGGAAAGATTTTCTCCTTAAATTGCAATTATCTCGTAAACTATTAGCTGCACAAAAAAATGTTACTTGGGGTTTCGATAGAACTCTTGGAGTTCTGTTCAGAACTGTGGTCAGAACTGTTGTACTTATTTACAATTTGCGAAAATTGACGAAGAGTGTTCTCGATACGAAAATTTTTTCTAATATTGTTTTCGTCGCTAAATTCTGCAGAACTATTGAAATTTTGTACAAAGAACTCTAGAACTATGGCATATCTATCAAGAAATCTGAAAAAAGTATACATTTGAGAAAAAAAGGGTGCCAACTTCACAGTAAGTGAAAAGATTTTCTCCTTAAATTGCATTTTTTCTCGTAAACTATTAGCTGCACAAAAAAATGTTACTTGGGTTTTCGATAGAACTCTTGGAGCTCTGTTCAGAACTGTGCTCAGAACTGTTGTACTTATTTACAATTTGCGAAAATTGACGAAGAATATTTTCGATACGAAAATTTAGTCGAATATTGTTTTCGTCGCTAAATTCTGCAGAACTATTGAAATTTTGTACAAAGAACTCTAGAACTATGCCATATCTATCAAGAACTCTGAAAAAAATATATATTTCTGAAAAAAAGGGTGCCAACATCACAGTAAGTGAAAAGATTTTCTCCTTAAATTGCATTTTTTCTCGTAAACTATTAGCTGCACAAAAAAATGTTACTTGGATTTTCGAAAGAACTCTTGGAGCTCTGTTCAGAACTGTGCTCAGAACTCTTGTACTTATTTACATTTTGCGGAAATTGCCAAAGAACATTTTCAATACGAAAATTTTTCCGGGTGTTGTTGTTTTCGTCACTAAATTCTGCAGAACTATTGAAATTTTGTACAAAGAACTCTAGAACTATGGCATATCTATCAAGAAATCTGAAAAAAGTATACATTTGTGAAAAAAAGGGTGCCAGCTTCACAGTAGGAGCTCTTATGGAATTCTTAATTAAGTTGCAATTACCTCTTAAACTATTACCTGCACAAAAAAATTTCACAAGGATTTTCGATAGAACTCTTCACGTGGTGTCCAGAACTGTCATCAGAACTGTTGTATGAATATATTTATATTTTCCGTAAAGAAAGTGTGTCCCATATTAAATCAATTTATCTCAAACCATTATCGCCATAGAAAAATGTTGTTGAGATTTTCGATAGAGCTCTTAGGGTTCTGTTCAGAACTGTCCTCAGAATTGTTGTACAAGTTTAATTTTTGCGAAAATTGACAAAAAATGTTTTCGATACGAAAATTTTTTCGAATTTTGTTGTTTTCTTCGCTAAATTCTGCAGAACTATTGAAATTTTGTACAAAGAACTCTAGAACTATGCCATATCTATCAAGAACTCTGAAAAAAATATATATTTCTGAAAAAAAGGGTGCCAACTTCACAGTAAGTGAAAAGATTTTCTCATTAAAATGCAATTATCTCGTAAACTATTAGCTGCACAAAAAAATGTTACTTGGATTTTCGAAAGAACTCTTGGACTTCTGTTCAGAACTGTGCTCAGAACTCTTGTACTTATTTACATTTTGCGGAAAGTGCCAAAGAACATTTTAGATACGAAAATTTTTTCGAGTATTGTTGTTTTCGTCGCTAAATTCTGCAGAACTATTGAAATTTTGTACAAAGAACTCTAGAATTATGCTACATCAATCAAGAACTGTGAAAAAAATGTATATTTCTCGAAAAAGGGGTGCTAACTTTACACGACTTTCCTAAGGCCCATGTTGAGGCCCCTATTTCAGGTAGAATGATTCTTGCTGGTGTTTTATTAAAGTTAGGTGGTTACGGTATTTTTCGTATTATGAAGCTTATTTCTTATTTGGGTTTAAAGTTTAATTATTTTTGATTGTCTTTAGGTTTATCTGGTGGGGTTATCGTTAGATTTATTTGTTTTCGTCAGGTTGATTTAAAGTCTTTAATTGCATATTCTTCTGTTGCTCATATAAGATGGTTATTGGAGGATTGATAACTATGAATTGATGAGGGTGTATGGGTTCTCTTTCTTTAATGATTGGCCATGGTTTGTGTTCTTCTGGTTTATTTTGTTTATCTAATATTATTTACGAGCGTTTAGGTAGACGATGATTATTAATTAACAAGGGTACAATTAATTTGATACCAAGAATGGCTTTATGATGATTCCATTTGAGATCTTCTTATATAGCTGCTCCTCCTTTTTTAAATTTGGTAGGTGAAGTTAGATTATTAAATAGAATTATATCTTGATCTTCTTTTAGATTTTTTGGTTCAATTTTTTGTCTTTTTTTAGAGCTGTTTATACTTTATATATGTATTCTTATTCTCAGCATGGTAATTGTTATTCTGGTGTTTATACTTGTTCTCTTGGTTATTTTCGTGAATCTCATCTTTTAGTTTTACATTGATTGCCTTTAAATATTCTTTGTTTAAAGGGAGAATATTTTTTTTGTTTAGGTTGCTTAAGTATTTTAATTAAAAATGTTGTTTTGTGGAATCAATGATATTAATTTTTCATCTTACGCCGTGAATTTGTTTTCTATTTGTTCTTTGAGTTTTTTTCTTTATTTTTTTCTACAACTATAACTTTTATTTTGGGTATTTATTATTTAATAATTGACTATAGAGTTTTTGTTGAATGAGAACTTTTCAATTTAAATTGTTCTATGGTTGTTATGACTTTAATTTTGGTTTGAATGTCTCTTATTTTTATGTCTTTTGTTATGTATATTTCTTCTTTGGTTATTTATTATAGAGAGGATTATATGTCGGGAGAAAAAATATAAATCGTTTTATTATTATTGTTTTAATATTTATTCTTTCTATAGGTTTTTTAATTATCAGTCCTAATTTCATTAGAATTTTATTGGGATGGGATGGTTTAGGTTTAGTTTCTTATTGTTTAGTTATTTATTATCAAAATGTGAAATCTTATAGAGCGGGTATGTTAACTGCACTTTCTAATCATATTGATGATGTTGCTATTTTAATTTCTATTGCTTGGATATTGAGTTTTGGTGGTTGAAATTATATTTATTATTATGATTTTATTTCTAATTCTTTTGAAATAAAGCCTATTACTATATTAATTGTTTTAGCAGCTATAACTAAATGAGTTCAAATTCCCTTTTCTTCTTGACTTCCTGCTGCTATGGCTGCCCCTACTCCTGTTTCTGCTTTGGTTCATTCTTCTACTCTTGTTACTGCTGGGGTTTATTTATAAATTCGTTTCAGACCAATATTAGATACTTATAATTGTGGTTCTTACTTTTAATTGGTTGTTTAACTATGTTCATGGCGGGTTATTATTATTGGGTTATTATTCATCTAAATCATTTGAGTATGGTTGAGGTGAATATTTGGTGGTCAAGGTTTGTATAGACTATTTATTTATTTAATTATTTATATACAAGGTTGATATGATTCTAATTTTAAGATTTATCTTATAACTTTTATTTTTTGAATATTTATTTTGGTGGTTTTATTTCAAGAAAATTATTGCTCTTCCTACTTTAAGACAACTTGGTTTAATAATAAGAATTTTGGCTATGGTCGAAACTGACTTCAATACTTCGCTTCTTATTCTATTTAAGGTTGATTGATTATATCAATACTTTTTTAATGCAACCCAAATGTTATGTTTAACTACAACCCTTTATTCTGCTCATTGTAAGGCTCCTTGATTTCATTCATGGTATAGTCCACCTAATAGTACTATAATAAAAAATATTGTTGATGCTGTTCAGATTATAATGTCTGAAGTTTTAAAAATAATTACAATTGGGAGGATTAGTGCGATTTCTACATCAAAAATTAAGAAAATTACTGCAATTGAGAAGAATCGAAATGAGAATGGTATTCGTGCTGATATTTTTGGGTCAAATCCACACTCAAATGGTGATCTTTTTTCTCGGTCATTAATTAATTTTTTTGATAATGTTGTTGCAAGGATTATTTCAATTATTAGAATAATAGATCTAATAAAGATTCTTGTAGATAAAATTAGGATTGTTTTTCTTGATTTATATCAAGCTTTTTGATTGGAAGTCAAATGTACTAATTATACTAGAAAAACAATTATCTACCTCATCAATAAATAGAAATGTATAAGAATAATCATACTACGTCTACAAAGTGTCAGTATCATGCTGCTGCTTCAAAACCAAAGTGGTGTGTTGGTGAGAATTGGTTCATTGAATGTCGAAGTAGACATGTTGATAAGAAAATTGTTCCGATAATTACATGTAGACGTTGGAATCCTGTTGCAACAAAGAATGTTGATCCATAAACTGCGTCTGCAATGGTGAAGGGTGCTTCTCAATATTCGTATGCTTGAAGTATAGTGAAGTATAGTCCTAGTAGTACTGTGAAGAATTGTCCTTGTAATGCTTGAGTAAGATTAGATTCTATTAAACTATGATGTGCTCATGTTACTGTTACTCCTGATGCTATAAGAATATCTGTATTAAATAATGGAATTTGTATAGGATTAAAAGGTTGAATTCCTATTGGGGGTCATAATATCCCTAGTTCAATAGTGGGTGCTAGTCTTCTTCTAAAAAATGCTCAGAAAAATGAAACAAAGAATAGTACCTCTGATGCAATAAATAAAATTATTCCTCATCGTAATCCAATTGATACAAATCCCGTATGTAGTCCTTGGTATGTTCCTTCTCGTACTACATCTCGTCATCATTGGATTATAGTTATTAGGGTAATTCCAAATCCGATTATAAATAAGTTAATGTTAAATAGGTGAAATCATTTTGCTAATCCTGATACTAGAACTATTGCTCCAATTGCTCCTGTTAATGGTCAAGGTCTGTAATCTACTAAGTGGAATGGGTGGTTTGAGTGAGGTGTTAACATAAGTTTAGTATACTTCTCTAGAGTATAAATTTCTTAAAATTGAGAAAACATAGGCTTGAATTATTGCTACTGCTGATTCTAGAATTAACAGAAGTATTTGTCCAATAATTAATAGTGAAATTAAGTTTATTGCTATAGATGGTCCTGTATTTCCTAGTAATGTTAATAGTAAGTGTCCTGCAATTATATTTGCTGCTAGTCGTACTGCTAGCGTACCTGGTCGAATGACATTTCTAATTGTTTCAATTAATACTATAAATGATATTAATGCAGGTGGTGTTCCTTGGGGACAAGGTGTGTAAATATGTGATTGGTATGATTAATTCATTCAAATAACATAAATCTTAATCACATTGGTAGAGCGATTGCAAATGTTAATGCTAAATGACTTGTTCTAGTAAAGATGTAGGGGAATAATGCTATGAAATTATTAAATAGTATTATAATAAAAATTGAAATGAAGATGAATGTTGTTCTATTAAATGATTTTGGTCCTAGTAGTGTTTTAAATTCATTGTGTAAGGTTAAGTTTACTTTATTTCAAATAATATTAATTCGTGATGGTGTAAGTCAAAATATTGATGGGATTAATAATAATCCTAAGAATGTTCTAGTTCAATTTAATGATAAATTGAAGATATTAGTTGATGGATCAAATGTTCAAAATATGTTTGTTATCATTTTCAATTCAAGTTCTTTATATCAATTGTTCTTTTTTCTGCTCATTTAATAAGATTTGGTTTAAATGAGAAAAAGTTTATTTGATTAAATAAAATTAATGTAGTCGAAAATATAATAAATTGGGAGAATCATATGAGAGGGGATATTTGAGGGATTTGGATTAAATTTCCCCATCAGAAGTAGTCGTTAATTTACAATTTTTTGGTTTAAGAGACCATTACGTACTTTCGGTCATCTGATGTATTTCAAGGTGTACTAATTATTTAGTTATATTAGATTGACACTCTAATGTTATATACTTTAACTAATAGTACCCTGGTAAATATAATTAACATTTGACATAATAGGGTATCTAATCCTAGTTTATTATTCAAATGTCATGGATTCATAAAAAGAGCTATAAATGAATTTTAACATTTCACCTTACAAATTTATATTTTAACCCTAAAAATATGAACAACTGTATTAACCAATAATATTCACTTGTATCAATCGTATAACCGCGGTTGCTGGCACGAATTATGCCGATATATATCAATTGCTAAATCCAAAATCACTTGATAATTAAATCAAATTACTGCAAATAGAACATTTAGTTTAACAAAACTTACATCTAATACAAAGAAAAAGTGAATAAATAAGCAAATATAAAACTTTTGGAAACAAAATAAGAAATTTAAAAATTTATAAAAATAAGAAAAAATAAAAGATTCAAATATTTAAAGAAAAAAAATGAAAAAACACAAAAAATGACAAAAAAAGGAACGCACCCTCGAATGACCACAACTACTTCTCTATTATATGTAAATAAAGATAAATATGGAACGTGTATACCACTAAATGTATTATATTCTTTCTTATTTAATCTTTCTTTTCACTATCAATGAAGAAGGAGTAAATAATATAATAAATATATTTTGTATAATTATGTAAATTAATGCAATATGGTATTAATATAAAATTAACTTTATATTAAGTTAACTTAAATATTAATTAGTTACATAATCTAATTATAGAAAATATATTAAATTATATTAATATAATTAATATAATTATTTATATAAACATAAAATTTTATATTTAATAATATTGATTATATTTATTATATCCAATTATAATAATATTTAATATTAATTTACATGTTATTATATAATTTATAATATAATAACCTATTTTAAGGTAAAAACATAAGTAGCTTTAATCCTAGGTAAATAAATGTATTAAAATAATCATTTAATAATTATAAAATAACGTTATAGGCATTTAAATTTAATTAAATGTAATATATTAATATAAATTATTTATTAAATATAATATATATTGAAATTATCCTAACTGAGATAAATTAATCAGAAGTAACCAAAATAATATATAAACATAATTCAAAAAAAAATTTTAATTTATATATTATATATAAAAGAAGTGCCTGACTAAAGGGTTACCCTGATAGGGTAAATCAAGTAAATAAAATTACCTTCATTAAAAATTACATAAGACAGAATTAAACTACCTCCTTTAGTATCAAAAACTAACATGCATCATACACCTTAATGTATAAAGGTAAGCTAAACAAGCTAATGGGTTCATACCCCATTTATAGAGGTATCAATCCTCTCCTTTTTAATGACCAACAACTCTACAAAACTTCTCTTCCTATCAACATTAATGATAGGAACGATCCTATCCATATCATCAAACTCTTGATTTGGGGTTTGAATAGGACTTGAGATCAACTTACTTTCATTTATTCCACTCCTAACAAGAATTAAAAATATAATAATAAATGAATCATCAATTAAATATTTTATTGTCCAAGCAATAGCATCGACAATAATATTATTTTCAATTTTGGTGATTTAAATAAAGTATCCAATAGGATGAGAAACAGAATTTATTCAATCAATAATAATTAGATCTAGACTATTATTAAAGATCGGGGCTGCACCCTTTCATTTCTCATTTCCAGAAGTAATAGGAGCTTTCAGATGAAATAACTGTTTAACACTAATAACATGACAAAAAATTGCCCCAATAATGGTATTATCTTATTGTATTCAACTAAGAACTTTCATTTGAACAATTATCATTCTAAGAATTATTATTGGGGAAATATGTGGTTTAAATCAAACATCTCTACGACAACTTCGAGCATATTCCTCAATTAGACATTTTGGGTGAATAATCAGATCCCTAACAGTTAGAGAAAACATTTGAGAACTATAGTTTATTATTTACTCACTATTAAGATTAATTATGGTCTTATTATTTAATCAAATAAATCAATTTCTTATAAACCAAATTTATTGAGCCAGAAATATAAAAACTGAAATTAAATTCATAATATTTTTATCTCTTTTATCCCTAGGTGGTTTACCACCATTCCTTGGATTTTTACCAAAATGAATTGTAATACAGTCATTGATAGAAAATAACATAACAACTATTATGACAATTATGGTTGTATTAACTACAATTACACTTTATTATTATATACGTATTAGATTCTCAGCCCTCATTATGTCATACACAGAAAATTCAAGATCTATAAAAATAAAGTCTCAAAAATCAAGAATTATTCTTCCTATAACAGTAATAATTTCAACATAGGATTAATCTCATCATCAACCTTAATCTCATTATACTAAGGACTTAAGTTAACCACACTAATAACCTTCAAAGTTATAATTAAAAGAATAATTTTTTAGGCCTTAGTAAAATTTTACACCTCTAGAATTGTAGTGTAGAATCATAATTGAATATAAGGCCTTAAGCATGGTAAGAGAGAAACATCTCATAAGTAGATTTACAGTCTAGCACCTTAAATTCAGCCATCTGACCGCAAAAATGATTATTCTCAACAAACCATAAGGTTATTGGTACTTTATACTTCTTATATGGAGCATGAGCAGGAATAGTAGGAACATCAATAAGAATACTTATTCGTGCTGAACTTGGTCAACCAGGATCTCTAATTGGAGATGACCAAAATTATAATGTCATTATTACAGCCCACGCATTTGTAATAATTTTTTTTATAGTAATACCTATTATAATTGGTGGATTTGGTAATTGACTAGTACCATTAATAATTGGTGCACCAGATATAGCGTTCCCACGAATAAATAATATAAGTTTTTGATTACTACTGCCTTCACTAACCCTTCTTCTTACATCTTCTATAGTAGATAATGGTGGTGGTACAGGATGAACAGTTTACCCTCCTCTTGCAGGAGCTATCGCACATGAGGGGGCATCTGTAGACCTAGCTATTTTTTCACTTCACTTAGCAGGTGTATCATCTATTCTTGGTGCAGTATACTTCATTACAACAGCAATTAATATACGATCAAAAAGTATAACTCTAGATCAAACACCTTTATTTGTCTGATCTGTAGCTATTACAGGCCTTCTCCTCCTTTTATCGCTTCCAGTATTAGCAGGGGCTATTACTATACTATTAACAGATCGAAATTTAAATACATCATTCTTTGACCCTGCAGGAGGGGGTGACCCAATTCTATCAACACCTATTCTGATTCTTTGGACACCCAGAAGTTTACATTTTAATTCTGCCAGGATTTGGAATTATTTCTCACATTGTATGTCAAGAAAGAGGAAAAATTGAATCATTTGAAACATTAGGTATAATTTATGCTATATTATCAATTGGACTAATGGGATTTATTGTATGAGCACATCACATATTCACAGTAGGAATAGATGTTGACACACGAGCATACTTTACATCAGCAACAATAATTATTGCTGTACCTACAGGAATTAAGGTATTCAGATGATTAGCTACACTATATGGATCTAAATTCAAATTCAGTCCCCCGCTATTATGAGCTTTAGCATTTATTTTTCTATTCACAATTGGTGGATTAACAGGATTAGTATTAGCAAATTCATCACTTGACATCATATTACATTATACATATTATGTAGTAGCTCACTGCCATTATGTGTTATCCATAGGAGCAGTATTTGCAATCATAGGAGGTGTTATTCAATGATACCCATTATTTACAGGATTAACTATAAATAACACATGATTAAAAATCCAATTTACAATTATATTTATTGGAGTAAACTTAACATTCGTCCCTCAACACTTCCTAGGACTAGCAGGAATACCACGACGATATTCAGACTATCCAGATGCATATACATCATGAAATGTAGTATCAAGAATTGGGTCTACAATTTCTATTGTAGGAATCATTATATTCATTGTAATTATATGAGAAAGAATGGTTACAAACCGGGCAATCATATTTAGAGCTAATATAAGAAGATCAACAGAATGACTACAAAATAATCCACCTGCAGAACACAGTTACTCAGAACTACCATTAATTTCTAGATTCTAATATGGCAGATTAGTGCAGTAGATTTAAGCTGTACAAATAAAGGTTTGACCTTTTATTAGAAAAATTCATTAATGGCAACATGATCAAATTTATCCCTTCAAGATGGAGCTTCACCATTAATGGAGCAACTATCATTCTTCCATGATCATACTATGGTCGTATTATTATTAATTACAGTAATTGTAGGTTATGCCCTAAGTTACATATTATTCATTGCCTATACAAACCGAAACATACTTCATGGACATTTAATTGAAACAATCTGAACAGCACTACCAGCAATTACTCTAATTTTTATTGCACTCCCATCATTATGACTACTATATTTACTTGATGATTCAGTAGACGCAATAATCACAATTAACACAATTGAACGACAATGATACTGAAGATATGAATATTCTGTCTTTATAGATGTGGAATTCGACACTTATATAACAACAGAACAAGACCTAGGAAACGACGGTTTTCGACTTCTATATGTAGATAACCGAACAATTCTACCAATAAATACGGAAGTACGAGTATTAACAAGAGCATCAGACGTTCTACACTCATGAGCAGTACCTGCTTTAGGGGTTAAAATTGACGCAACGCCGGGCCGACTAAACCAAGGAACATTTACAATAAAGCGACCAGGACTGTTCTTTGGACAATGCTCAGAAATTTGTGGAGCAAACCACAGATTCATACCAAATGTAATTGAAAGAACTTCAGTAAACTTATTTATCAAATGATTATCTAAGATAATCTAAGGAGTTAGTTAAAATATATAACATTAGAGTGTCAATCTAAAATAACTAAATAATTAGTACACCTTGAAATACATCAGATGACTGAAAGTAAGTAATGGTCTCTTAAACCATAAAATAGTAAATTAACGACTACTTCTGATGGGGAAATTTAATCCAAATCCCTCAAATATCCCCTCTCAATTGATTCTTCCTATTTATTATATTTTCGACTACATTAATTTTATTTAATCAAATAAACTTTTTCTCATTTAAACCAAATCTAATTAAAAGAGCAGGAAAAAGAAGAATTGATATAAAGGACTTGAATTGAAAATGATAACAAAATAATTTTCAACATTTGATCCATCAACTAATATCTTCAATTTATCATTAAATTGAACTAGAACATTCTTAGGATTATTATTAATCTCATCAATATTTTGACTTACACCATCACGAATTAATATTATTTGAAATAAAGTAAACTTACCCTTACACAATGAATTTAAAACACTACTAGGACCAAAATCATTTAATGGAACAACATTCATCTTCATTTCAATCTTTATTATTATACTATTTAATAATTTCATAGCATTATTCCCCTACATGTTTACTAGAACAAGACATTTAGCATTAGCATTTGCAATCGCTCTACCTATATGATTAAGATTTATGTTATTTGGATGAATTAATCATACCAATCACATATTTACACACCTTGTCCCCCAAGGAACACCACCTGCATTAATATCATTTATAGTATTAATGGAAACAATTAGAAATGTCATTCGACCAGGTACACTAGCCGTACGACTAGCAGCAAATATAATTGCAGGACACTTACTATTAACAGTACTAGGAAATACAGGACCATCTATAGCAATAACCTTAATGTCACTATTAATTATTGGACAAATACTTCTGTTAATTCTAGAATCAGCAGTAGCAATAATTCAAGCCTATGTTTTCTCAATTTTTAGAACTTTATATTCTAAAGAAGTATACTAAACTTATGTTAACAACTCACTCAAGCCACCCATTCCACTTAGTACACTACAAACCTTGACCATTAACAGAAGCAATTGGAGCAATAGTATTGTATCAGGAGTAGCAAAATGAATTCACCTATTTAACATTAACTTATTTATAATCGGATTTGGAATTACCCTAATAACTATAATTCAATTATGAGGAGATGTAGTACGAGAAGGAACATACCAAGGACTACATATGGGATTTGAATCAATTGGATTACGATGAGGAATAATTTTATTTATTGCATCAGAAGTACTATTCTTTGTTTCATTTTTCTGAGCATTTTTTAGAAGAAGACTAGCACCCACTATTGAACTAGGGATCTTATGACCCCCAATAGGAAATCAACCTTTTAATCCTATACAAATTCCATTACTTAATACAGCTATTCTTTTAGCATCAGGAGTAACAGTAACATGAGCACATCACAGTTTAATAGAATCTAATCATACTCAAGCATTACAAGGACTATTCTTCAAAGTACTACTAGGACTATACTTCACTATACTTCAAGCATACGAATATTGAGAAGCACCCTTCACCATTGCAAACGCAGTTTATCGATCAACATTCTTTGTTGCAACAGGATTCCATGGTCTACATGTAATTATCAGAACAGTTTTCTTATCAACATGTCTACTTCGACATTCAATAAACCACTTCTCACCAAGACACCACTTTGGATTTGAAGCAGCAGCATGATACTGACACTTTGTAGACATAGTATGATTATTCTTATACATTTCTATTTATTGATGAGGTAGATGATTGTTTTTCTAGTATAAATAGCACATTTGACTTCCAATCAAAAAGCTTGATATAAATCTAGAAAAACAATCCTAATTTTATCTACAAGAATTTATATTAGATTTATTATTCCAATAATTGTTATAATCCTTGCAACAACATTATCAAAAAAATTAATTAATGACCGAGAAAAAAGATCACCATTTGAGTGTGGATTTGACCGAAAAAGATCAGCACGAATACCATTATCACTTCGATTCTTCTTAATTGCAGTAATTTTCTTAATTTTTGATGTTGAAATCGCACTAATCCTCCCAATTGTAATTATTTTTAAAACTTCAGACATTATAATCTGAACAGTATCAACAATATTTTTTATTATAGTATTATTAGGTGGACTATACCTTGAATGAAATCAAGGAGCCTTACAATGAGCAGAATAAAGGGTTGTAGTTAAACATAAGTTTATTTTTATTAATTGAAGCCAAAAAGAGGCGTATTACTGTTAATAATATAATTGAACTGTAAAGTTCCAATTAAGGAAATGTAAAGCCAATATCAAAGCTGCTAACTTTTTATATTAGCGGTTAAACTCCGTTTACATTTCTAAACTTTATATAGTTTAAATAAAACATTACATTTTCACTGTAAAAATAATATATGTATATTTATAAATACCTAAAGGTAAAAATACCTCCTTAACATCTTCAGTGTCACGCTCTAATTATAAGCTATTTAAGTAAACGAAAAATAGTACCACCAAAATAAATATTAAAATAATAAAAGTTAAAAGATACATCTTAAAATTAGAATCATATCAACCTTGTATATAACTAATTAAATAAATAAATAGTCTATACAAACCTTGACCACCAAATAATTCACCTCAACCATAATCAAATGATTTAGATGTACAATAACCCAATTTTAAAGGAAAATATCTAATAAACTTAGTCGAAATAAAAGGTATAAACCACATAGAACCAGCAAATCTGACAAAAGAAAGTACACTTAAAGAAAATAAATTTTGAGAAAAATCAAAATTAGAAATAAGCACCCAAAACAACTACAGTAATAGTTAAAAACTTTAAATAATAAGGCAAGGCAATCACATGAGGAACAGGAAAAATTAACCAAGACAAAAGACTACTATCAAAAACTGCAACAAACAATAAACCAATTATACCAAAAGAAATATAATAACCCTTATCATCAAAAGAAAATGTAGAATAAAAATTATTATCACCAGATATTGAATAATAAAAAAGACGAAAAGAATAAGAAGCAGTTAAACCAGTAGAAAAGAAATAAAGAAAAAAAATCAAACAATTAATTCATCTTAATCAAACCATTTCAAGAATTAAATCCATTGACTAAAAACCTGCTAAAAATGGTATACCACACAAAGACAAACTAGAAACATTAAAACAAACTGAAGTTAAAGGCATAAAATTAACAATTGAACCTGTAAAACGAATATCCTGAAAATCCTTTAAATTATGAATTATTGAACCTGCACACATAAACAATAAAGCCTTAAATAAAGCATGAGCTAATAAATGAAAAAATGCAAGTTTTGGATAACCCATAGCCAAAATTCTTATTATTAAACCAAGTTGTCTTAAAGTAGAAAGAGCAATAATTTTCTTTAAATCAAATTCAAAATTTGCTCCCAAACCAGCCATAAACATAGTTATACAACCAATTAAAAGTAAGAATCAACCACAATTATAAGTATCTAATATTGGTCTGAAACTAATTAATAAATGAATCCCATCAGTAACAAGAGTAGAAGAATGAACCAAAGCAGAAACAGGAGTAGGGGCAGCCATAGCAGCAGGAAGTCAAGAAGTAACAGGGAATTTGAGCTCTTTTAGTTATAGCTGCTAAAACAATTAATATAGTAATTAGCTTTATTTCAATAGAATTAGAAATAAAATCATAATTATAAATATAATTTCAACCACCAAAATTCAATATTCAAGCAACAGAAATTAAAATAGCAACATCACCAATACGACTGGAAAGTGCAGTTCACATACCCGCACTATAAGATCTCACATTTTGATAATAAATAACTAAACAATAAGAAACTAAACCTAAACCATCCCATCCCAATAAAATTCTAATCAAATTAGGACTGATAATTAAAAAACCTATAGAAAGAATAAATATTAAAACAATAATAATAAAACGATTTATATTTTTTTCTCCCGACATATAATCCTCTCTATAATAAATAACCAAAGAAGAAATATACATAACAAAAGACATAAATATAAGAGAAATTCAATCCAAAATTAAAGTCATAACAACCATAGAACCATTTAAATTAAAAAGTTCTCATTCAACAAAAACTCTATAATCAATTATTAAATATTAAAAACCCAAAATAAAAATTATAGTTCTAGAAAAAAATAAAGAAACAATCTCAAAGAACAAATAGAAAACCAATTCATGGCCTAAGATGAAAACTTCATATCACTGACTCCACAAAACAACATTTTTAATTAAAATAATCAAGCAACCTTAACAAAAAAAATACTCTCCGTTTAAACAAAGAATATTTAAAAGCAATCAATGTAAAAGTAAAGGATGATATTCACGAAAATAACCAAGAGAACAAGTATAAACACCAGAATAATAATTACCATGCTGAGGAAAACATATATAAATTATAAACAGCTCTAAAAAAAGACAAAAAAATTAAAGCAAAATATCTAAAAGAAGATCAAGATATATTTCTATTTAATAATCTAAGTTCACCTACCAAATTTAAAGAAGGAGGAGCAGCTATATTAGAAGATCTCAAAAGGAATCATCATAAAGCCATTCTTGGTATCAAATTAATTATACCCTTGTTAAATAATAATCTTCGTCTACCTAAACGCTCATAAATAATATTAGATAAACAAAATAAACCAGAAGAACACTAACCATGATGAACCATTAAAGAAAGAGAACCCATACAACCTCATCAATTCATTGTTATCAATCCTACAATAACCATTCCTATATGAGCAACAGAAGAATATGCAATTAAAGACTTTAAATCAACCTGACGAAAACAAATAAATCTAACAATAACCCCACCAGATAAACCTAAAGACTATCAAAAATAATTAAACTTTAAACCCAAATAAGAAATAACCTTCATAACACGAAAAATACCGTAACCACCTAACTTTAATAATACACCAGCAAGAATCATTCTACCTGAAATAGGGGCCTCAACATGGGCCTTAGGAAGCCACAAATGAACCAAAAATATCGGCATCTTAACTAAAAAAGCAAGAATTATAAACACATTAAATATAAAATAATAAGAACCAAAATCAACCAATAAAGGAAAATATAAAGTATTAGAAAAATAATAAACCTTAAATACACTAATAATAAAGGCAATCTAGCAAGCAGAGTATAAAAAATTAAATAAACACCAGCTTGCAACCGTTCAGGTTGATAGCCTCAACCCAAAATCAAAAGTAAAGTAGGAAGCAATCTAGCATCAAAAAAAAAAATAAAGAGAAAGAAGACTCAATCTAGCAAACGAACAATAAAGCATAATCATTAAAATTAAGACTATAAAGACAAAAAAATTAGAATGATAAGAACTTAAATAAACTGAACCTCTAGCAGTAATTATTAAGGAACAAATTCAAAAACTAAGCAGAATCAAAGTAAAAGAAAAAAATCAATACCAAAATAATATCTAGTCATATTCAAATCTGCATATGAATAAACACAAATCATAAAAACAAAACTTGACAGAAACATTAAAGAATGAACCAACCATCAACAATTATTGACCAAACAAAGAGGGATCAAAAAAATAGTTATAAATAAATACTTTAACATAAAGATAAACCAAAACAATTAAAAAAATCATTCCCATGAGAACGAATTATTGAAACTAAAACAGAAAGACCTAATTCACCTTCACAAACAGAAAAAACCAAAAAATAACAGGAAAAAAATAATCATAATCAAACTCAATGAGAAAAACAATAACCAATATAAATAAAGAAAGAACAATATATTCTAATCTCAAAAGAACCATTAATAAATGCTTACATTTAGAATAAAATACATAAACACCAGCAACATAAATCAATAAAGAAGTAAACACAGAGAACATAAACATTAGTTTAAAAGTTTAAAAAAAAACGATGGTCTTGTAAACCGGAAATAAGTCCAGCCCCCACTTTTAAAACTTCAGAGGTGGAAAAGCTTTCCATCGTCGGTCCGCAAAACCGATATTTTTAATAAACTAACCCCTGAAATGATCAAAATAATAATTATATCGCTATCAAACGTAATAAATATTAATTTTATTAAATTAAGACACCCAATATCAATAATCCTTTCCATTATCCTACAAACTTTTCTAGTTGGACTAATAACAGGAACAATAATGGAAAGATATTGATTATCATATATTTTATTTTTAACGTTTCTTGGTGGTATATTAGTTCTATTTATTTATATTACGAGAATTTCATCAAACGAAATATTTCAACCTAAATCAATTACGATAATTATTACCTTAACAATATGAATATTTATCATATCAACATTATTTATTTTAGATATAACATTTATAGACTTTTTCAAAAATACTGAAACTATAAATATTGATAATTCAATCAATTATCAAGAAATAACAATATCTTTAGAAAAACTATATAATAGACCAACATTCATTATCACAATAATAATGATAATATATTTATTTTTAGTACTACTAGAAGTTGTTAAAATCACAAACATTAACCAGGGGCCTATTCGTTAAATAAGACAATTTACTAATGAATAAACCCTTTCGATTGAGACATCCTTTAATTAAAATCATTAATAACTCTTGAGTTGATTTACCTGCACCAACAAATATTTCATTTTGATGGACTTTTGGGTCCCTACTAGGGTTATGTTTGGTAATTCAAATTGTAACTGGACTATTTTTAGCTATACATTATACATCAAATATTGAAAGAGCATTTAGTAGTGTAGTTCACATCTGCCGAGACATAAATAATGGCTGAATTATTCGAACCTTACATGCAAATGGAGCTTCTATATTTTTTATTTGTATTTATTTACATGTCGGACGAGGAATTTACTATGGATCTTACATTTACATACACACCTGAATAATTGGTACAGTAATCCTTTTCTTAGTTATAGCAACTGCATTTATAGGATACATTTTACCTTGAGGTCAAATATCATTTTGAGGTAAATATTATTGGTTAAAACAGTTGTTTATATTTTTAGGGTTAAAATATTAATTTGTAAGGTGAAATGTTAAAATTTATTTATAGCTCTTTTTATGAATCCGTGAAATTTGAATAATAAACTAGGATTAGATACCCTATTATTTTAAATGTTAATTATATTTACCAGGGTACTATTAGTTAAGGTCTTTAAACCCAAAGAATTTGGCGGTATCTCATTCCATTCAGAGGAACCTACCCCGTGATTGATAATACACGATTTACTCTACTTAATTTATTTGTTTGTATATCTCCGTTATCAGAGAATCTTTTTAGAGTTATAATTCTCAAGATTTATATTTATAAAATATTTCAGGTCAAGGTGCAGCTTATAGTTAAGAGGAGGTGAGTTACAATAGATTTTTGTTTATAACGGATTTGATGGTGAAATACTATTAATGAAGGTGGATTTGATAGTAATTTAATTTATTTAATTTAACTGATATCGCCTCAGAGATGTGTACACATCGCCCGTCGCTCTCATTATTGATTATTCTATTTTATTATTTTAATTTAGCTTCAATTTAGATGAGATAAGTCGTAACATAGTAGATGTACTGGAAAGTGTATCTAGGAAGAGTTTCAAGATATAACTTATTAGTAAAGTGTTTCATATACACTGAAAATTTTTCTGTGCATATCAGGATATGTTGATTATTTATTTTATTATATTTATTTTTTTTATTTAATTATTTAATAAAAATAATTTTGTCGAATTTTGTCTTAGTATATTTTGTAGAATTGATTTTTTAGATTACAGTTTATTGGTAATGTAATTGTTTTATGAAATATTATTTTAAATTTTTAAAAGTAAATTTTTTTATTGTACCTTTTGTATCAGGGTTTATCAAAATTTTAGTATTTACTTTACTTGTCTCGATTTGGGTTGATTTATAAATAATTTATAGTTAATGTATCATAATTATTATTAAATTATTTATAGAAATGAGATGTTAATCGTTTCCCAAGATATCTAATTTCTTAAGAAAATATTTAATTTTTTGAAGTTATTTGTTTTTATTTAATTTTTTAGTTATAAATATTAACTTATTTATTCTTTAAGGGATAAGTTTTGAAGTTAATAACCTATAATTTGTATTATAAAATATAATAGTAAGCTTTAAACCAGCTATCTCTAAGATTACATTTTAGTTTATTATTTTTATTTTTGATTTTATTATTATTTTAGGTCTTTTATTAAGATTATAAATTTAATTTTAAAATTTTTGTAATAATGATAGAATTAGTATATTTATTTGTATATAATTTCCACCTGTTTATCAAAGACATGTCCTCTTGAAAATACTTTGAAGTGTGGCCTGCTCACTGAGCAGATTTTTAAAGAGCCGCGGTATTTTGACCGTGCAAAGGTAGCATAATCATTAGTCTCTTAATTAGTGGCTGGAATGAATGGCTTGACGAGAAATCAACTGTCTCTTAATAAATTTTTGAATTTAACTTTTGAGTCAAAAGGCTTAAATTTTTCTTTAGGACGAGAAGACCCTATAGAGCTTAACATTTTATTTTTATATAGTTTTTTGTTTGTCTTTCTATATTTAATGATTTTTTGTTGGGGTGACATGAAGAATAAATAAACTCTTCATTATTTTATCATTTATTTATG
Source organism: Schistocerca serialis cubense (assembly GCF_023864345.2). NCBI lineage: Eukaryota > Metazoa > Arthropoda > Insecta > Orthoptera > Acrididae > Schistocerca > Schistocerca serialis. Next base: position 546,150,453 of record NC_064640.1, on the reverse strand, counting down.
TTTGTTGTTTTGATCCATAATTTATGATCATAAGATTAAGTTACCTTAGGGATAACAGCGTAATTGTTTGTCAGAGCTCATATCGACAAAGCAGATTGCGACCTCGATGTTAGATTAAGAAAAATTTTGGGTGCAGTAGCCCAGTAATTAGGTCTGTTCGACCTTTAAATTCTTACATGATCTGAGTTCAGACCGGCGTGAGCCAGGTCGGTTTCTATCCGAAGATTATTCATTCTTATTAGTATGAAAGGACCATATGGTTGAAATATTTTTCATTTTATTGATTAATACTAATTAAATTACTAATTTTGACAGATTAATGTGTTCAATTTAGAATTCATTTATGTAGATTTTTTCTACAAATGGTATTGATACTTTATGATTTATTTATGTTTATTTTGAATTTTCTTTTATTAGTTATTTGTGTTTTAATTAGTGTTGCTTTTTTAACTTTATTAGGGCATAAGGTTTTAGGTAACATGCAAATTCGAAAGGGTCCAAGTAAGGTAGGTTTTGTTGGAATTCCTCAACCCTTTAGTGAAGCTATCAAGTTAACTTGTAAGGAGCAGCCAATTTCTTTTATATCTAATTATTTACTTTATTACTTTTCTCCTGTTTTTAATTTAATAATTTCCTTGGCTGTTTGAGTGATTTTTCCTTTCTTAACTTATATGTGTTCTTTTTCTTATGGATTTTTGTTTTTTTTATGTTGTACTAGATTAGGTGTTTATACTGTTGTAATTGCTGGTTGGTCTTCTAATTCAAATTATTCTTTACTAGGTTCTCTTCGTTCTGTTGCTCAAACAATTTCATACGAAGTTAGTTTGGCTTTAATTTTATTATCTTTAATTATTTTAATTGGTAGTTTTAACATGTTTGATTTTATAAATTATCAGCTTTATTGTTGATTTATTATTATTTCTTTTCCTTTTGCTTTAGCTTGTTTTGCTTCTTGTTTAGCTGAGACTAACCGTACTCCTTTTGACTTTGCCGAAGGTGAGTCTGAGTTAGTTTCAGGTTTTAATATTGAATATGGTGCAGGTGGTTTTACTTTAATTTTTTTAGCTGAGTATACTTGAATTGTTTTTATAAGATTATTATTAGCTTTAATTTTTTTAGGTGGTGACTTTTATTCTTTTATATTTTTTATTAAGCTTGCTGTTATGTCCTTTGGTTTTATTTGAGTTCGTGGGACATTACCACGTTTTCGTTATGATAAGTTAATGTACTTAGCTTGAAAAAGTTTTTTGCCATTACCTTAAATTTTTTAAATTTCTTTGTTGGTGTAAAGATTTTATTTATTTCATTTATTTAGTGAAATTTTTTAAGAAAAGTTAATAGAAAAGTTAAACTTCTAGTTTTATGTTTTCAAAACATATGCTTTTCCTAAGCTAATTAACTTTTTATTCCTTAATTAGTTTACCTCATGCGTTTGCAACATGTACATTAATTAAGAAGTATGTAAAGTAGATAATTGTTAAGATTTGTCCTGTTATAATGTAAGGATCTTCAACAGGTCGTTTTCCAATTCATGTTAATAAGCATACAACTACTACTATAATTCAGAATAAAATCTGATTGATAGGATAGAATTGAATACCTCGGAATGGTGTTTTATTATAAAATGGTAAAATTATTAAGATTCTAATTGATAAGAATAATGCAATAACACCTCCTAGTTTATTAGGGATTGATCGTAGAATTGCATATGCAAATAAGAAATATCATTCTGGGTGAATATGGACGGGGGCTACTAATGGGTTGGCAGGTACAAAATTATCTGGATCTCCCAGGAGGTAAGGATTAATCAAGCACAGTATAATTAATAATGATGTTATTAATACAAATGTAATAGAGTCCTTGAAAGTAAAGTATGGGTGAAATGGGATTTTTTCAATATCTATATTTAGGCCTAAGGGGTTATTAGACCCTGTTTGGTGGAGGAAGAATAAATGAATTGCTGCCATTGCAGCAATAATAAACGGTAGTACAAAATGGAATGTAAAGAATCGATTTAATGTTGCATTATCAACAGCAAATCCTTCTCATACTCATTGAACTAAATCTGTTCCTAAATACGGAATTGCTGATAATAAATTAGTAATTACTGTCACACCTCAGAATGATATTTGACCTCAAGATTAAACGTATCCTATAAATGCAGTTGCTGTAACTAAGAATAAGATTACTGTACCAATTATTCAGGTGTGTATGTATAAGTAAGATCCATAGTAAATTCCTCGTCCGACATGTAAATAAATACAAATAAAAAATATAGAAGCTCCATTTGCATGTAAGGTTCGAATAATTCAGCCATTATTTACGTCTCGGCAGATGTGAACTACACTACTAAATGCTATTTCAATATTTGATGTAAAAATAGTCCAGTTACAATTTGAATTACCAAACATAACCCTAGTAGGGACCCAAAATTCCATGAAAATGAAATATTTGTTGGTGCAGGTAAATCAACTAAAGAGTTATTAATGATTTTAATTAAAGGATGTCTCAATCGTAAGGGTTTATTCATTAGTAAATTATCTTATTTTACAAATAGGCCCATGGTTAATGTTGGTGATTTTAACAACCGCTAATAGTGCTAAAAACAAATAAATTATTACTATTATTGTGATAATGAATGTTGGTCTATTATATAGTTTTTTTAAGATATTGTTATTTCTTGATAATTGATTGAATTATCAATATTTATAGTTTCAGTATTTTTGAAAAAGTCTGTAAATATTGTTATATCTAAAATAATTAATGTTGATAAGATAAATATTCATATTGTTAAGGTAATAATTATCGTAATTGATTTAGGTTGAAATATTTCGTTTGATGCAATTCTCGTAATATAAATAAATAGAACTAATATACCACCAAGAAACGTTAAAAATAAAATATATGATAATCAATATCTTTCCATTATTGTTCCGGTTATTAGTCCAACTAGAAAAGTTTGTAGGATAAAGAAAAGCATTATTGATATTGGGTGTCTTAATTTAATAAAATTAATATTTATTACGTTTGATAGCGATATAATTATTATTTTGATCATTTCAGGGGTTAGTTTATTAAAAATATCGTTTTTGGGGACCGATGATGGAAAGCTTTTCCACCTCTGAAGTTTTAAAAGTGGGGGCTGGACTTATTTTCGGTTTACAAGACCGGCGATCTTTTTAAACTATTAAAACTAATGTTTATAATCACTGTCTTTACTTCTTTATTGATTTATTTTGCTATTGTTTATGTTTTTTCTTCTAAACGTAAGCATTTATTAATGGTTCTTTTGAGATTAGAATATATTGTTCTTTCTTTATTTATATTGGTTATTGTTTTTCTTATTGAGTTTGATTATGATTATTTTTTTCCTGTTATTTTTTGTTTTTTTCTGTTTGTGAAGGTGCTTTAGGTCTTTCTATTTTAGTTTCAACAATTCGATCTCATGGGAATGATTTTTTTAAATTCTTTTGGTTTATCTTTATGTTAAAGTATTTATTTATAACTATTTTTTTGATCCCTCTTTGTTTGGTCAATAATTGTTGATGGTTGGTTCATTCTTTAATGTTTCTGTCTAGTTTTGTTTTTATGATTTGTGTTTATTCATATGCAGATTTGAATATGACTAGATATTATTTTGGTATTGATTATTTTTCTTTTACTTTGATTCTGCTTAGTTTTTGAATTTGTTCCTTAATAATTACTGCTAGAGGTTCAGTTTATTTAAGTTCTTATCATTCTCATTTTTTTGTCTTTATAGTCTTAATTTAAATGATTATGCTTTATGGTTTGTTTACTAGATTGAGTCTTCTTTCTTTTTATATTTTTTTTTAGGCTAGATTGGTTCCTACTTTACTTTTGATTTTGGGTTGAGGCTATCAACTTGAACGGTTGCAGGCTGGTGTTTATTTAATTTTTTATACTCTGGTTGCTAGATTGCCTTTATTATTAGTGTTATTTAAGGTTTATGATTTTTCCAATACTTTATATTTTCCTTTATTGGTTGATTTTGGTTCTTATTATTTTATATTTTATGTGTTTATAATTCTTGCTTTTTTAGTTAAGATGCCGATATTTTTGGTTCATTTGTGGCTTCCTAAGGCCCATGTTGAGGCTCCTATATCAGGTAGAATGATTCTTGCTGGTGTTTTATTAAAGTTAGGTGGTTACGGTATTTTTCGTTTTATGAAGGTTATTTCTTATTTGGGTTTCAAGTTTAATTTTTTTTCATTGTCTTTAGGTTTATCTGGTGGGGTTATTGTTAGATTTATTTGTTTCCGTCAGGTTGATTTAAAGTCTTTAATTGCATATTCTTCTGTTGCTCATATAAGAATGGTTATTGGAGGATTGATAACTATGAATTGATGAGGTTGTATGGGTTCTCTTTCTTTAATGGTTGGTCATGGTTTGTGTTCTTCTGGTTTATTTGGTTATCTAATATTATTTATGAGTGTTTAGGTAGACGAACATTATTAATTAACAAGGGTATAATTAATTTGATACCAAGAATGGCTTTAGGATGATTCCTTTTGAGATCTTCTAATATAGCTGCTCCTCCTTTTTCATATTTGGTAGGTGAAGTTAGATTATTAAATAGAATTATATCTTGATCTTCTTTTAGATTTTTTGCTTACATTTTTTTTGTCTTTTTTTAGAGCTGTTTATACTTTATATATGTATTCTTATTCTCAGCATGGTAATGATTATTCTGGTGTTTATACTTGTTCTCTTGGTTATTTTCGTGAATATCATCTTACACTTTTACATTGATTGCCTTTAAATATTCTTTGTTTAAAGGGAGAGTATTTTTTTTGTTTAGGTTGCTTAAGTATTTTAATTAAAAATGTTGTCTTGTGGAATCAATGAGATGAATTTTTCATCTTAGACTGTGAATTTGTTTTCTATTTGTTCTTTGAGGTTTTCTCTTTATTTTTTCTACAACTATAATTTTTATTTTGGGTGTTTATTATTTAATAATTGATTATAGAGTTTTTGTTGAATGAGAACTTTTTAATTTAAATGGTTCTATGGTTGTTATGACTTCAATTTTGGATTGAATGTCTCTTTTTTTATGTCTTTTGTTATGTATATTTCTTCTTTTGTTATTTATTATAGAGAGGATTATATGTCGGGAGAAAAAATATAAATCGTTTTATTATTATTGTTTTAATATTTATTCTTTCTATAGGTTTTTTAATTATCAGTCCTAATTTGATTCGAATTTTATTGGGATGGGATGGTTTAGGTTTAGTTTCTTATTGTTTAGTTATTTATTATCAAAATGTGAATTGTTATAGTGTGGGTATGTTAACTGCACTTTCTAATCGTATTGGTGATGTTGCTATTTTAATTTCTATTGCTTGAATATTGAATTTTGGTGGTTGAAATTATATTTATTATTATGATTATATTTCTAATTCTTTTGAAATAAAGCTTATTACTATATTAATTGTTTTAGCAGCTATAACTAAAAGAGCTCAAATTCTCTTTTCTTCTTGACTTCCTGCTGCTATGGCTGTCCCTACTCCTGTTTCTGCTTTGGTTCATTCTTCTACTCTTGTTACTGCTGGGGTTTATTTATTAATTCGTTTCAGACCAATATTAGATACTTATCATTGCGGTTGATTCTTACTTTTAATTGGTTGTATAACTATGTTTATGGCTGGTTTGGGAGCAAATTTTGAATTTGATTTGAAGAAAATTATTGCTCTTTCTACTTTAAGACAACTTGGTTTAATAATAAGAATTTTGGTTTATGGGTTATCCAAAACTTGCATTTTTTCATTTATTAGCTCATGCTTTATTTCAGGCTTTATTGTTTAAGTGTGCAGGTTCAATAATTCATAATTTAAAGGATTCTCAGGATATTCGTTTTATAGGTTCAATTGTTAATTTTATGCCTTTAACTTCAATTTGTTTTAATGTTTCTAGTTTTTCTTTGTGTGGTATATTATTTTTAGCAGGTTTTTATTCAAAGGATTTAATTCTTGAAATGGTTTGTTTAAGATGAATTAATTGTTTGATTTTTTTTCTTTATTTCTTTTCTACTGGTTTAACGGCTTCTTATTCTTTTCGTCTTTTTTATTATTCAATATCTGGTGATAATAACTTTTATTCAAGATTTTCTTTTGATGATAAGGGTTGTTATATTTCTTTTGGTATAATTGGTTTATTGTTTGTTGCTGTTTTTAGTGGTAGTCTTTTGTCTTGGTTAATTTTTTCCTGTTCCTCATGTAATTGCCTTGCCTTATTATTTAAAGTTTTTAACTATTACTGTAGTTGTTTTGGGTGCTTATTTGGGTTATCTTATTTCTAATTTTGTTTTTTCTCAAAATTTTTTTTCTTTAAGTAAACTTTCTTTTGTCAGATTTGCTGGTTCTATGTGGTTTATACCTTTTATTTCGACTAAGTTTATTAGATAGTTTCCTTTAAAATTGGGTTATTATTCATCTAAATCATTTGATTATGGTTGAGGTGAATTATTTGGTGGTCAAGGTTTGTATAGACTATTTATTTATTTAATTAGGTATATATAAGGTTCATATGATTCTAATTTTAAGATTTATCTTTTAACTTTTATTTTTTGAATATTTATTTTGGTGGTATTATTTTTCGTTTATTAAAATAGCTTATAATTAGAGCGTGACACTGAAGATGTTAAGGAAGTATTTTTACTTTTAGGTATTTATAAATATACATATATTATTTTTACAGTGAAAATGTAATGTTTTATATAAACGATATAAATTTTAGAAATGTTAATGAAGTTTAACCGCTAATATAAAAAGTTAGCAGCTTTCATATTGGCTTTACATTTCCTTAATTGGAACTTTATAGTTCAATTATATTATTAACAGTAATACACCTCTTTTCGGCTTCAATTAATTAGAATAAGGGTATTTTATTTACCAACCTTCCAGGTCGAAACTGACTGCAATACTTCGCTTCTTATTCTATTTAAGGTTGATTGATTATATCAATACTTTTTGAATGCAACCCAAATGTTATGTTTAACTACAACCCTTTATTCTGCTCATTGTAAGGCTCCTTGATTTCATTCATGGTATAGTCCACCTAATAATAGTATAATAAAAAATATTGTTGATACTGTTCAGATTATAATGTCTGAAGTTTTAAAAATAATTACAATTGGGAGGATTAGTGCGATTTCTACATCAAAAATTAAGAAAATTACTGCAATTAAGAAGAATCGAAGTGAGAATGGTATTTGTGCTGACCTTTTTTGGTGAAATCCACACTCAAATGGTGATCTTTTTTCTCGGTCATTAATTAATTTTTTTGATAATGTTGTTGCAAGGATTATAACAATTATTTTAATAATAAATATAATAAAAATTCTTGTAGATAAAATTAGGATTGTTTTTCTTGATATATATCAAGCTTTTTGATTGGAAGTCAAATGTACTATTTATACTAGAAAAACAATCATCTACCTCATCTTCTAACAATTTCCGGGTATGCAGCCAGATCCCGTCGACATTCTGCCACGATAATTCGGCCCAGAGACGTCCGGCCATCATCAGGTGAGTACACAACTACTGAAGAGCCCAGGTGCAGTCGCGGTATTTATGCCGAATCTCGCGCATGTGAAATGTACTGGCATCCCACAGCGCATGTGTCAGGTGTTGACATGCGCAGCATAGCCGAGTTGTACGTGCTGCCCTCGGTGGTGGAAATAAACTATAACTTCGCTCCTACACCTGCCTCACTGCCTTTAACGGATTTCATCAGTTCCATTGAGGAAGCCATTAGACGTCTCCCTGTGGATTCTGCAGACGAAATTCGACGTGAATCTTACCGAACGTTGTTGAAATGTGCGCCACAACGGAGTAACATCTCGCCAGCTGAAAGAGCTGCTCTCCGCAGCCTGAGAGAAAATACTAGCACAGTCGTACTGTCTGCGGATAAGCGTAACGCCACAGTTCTTCTGACAAGGGAAGCCTACAACGAGAAGATATATTGTCAGCTAAATGATTCTACGTACCGTAGAATTGAAAAGGACCCAACAAGTCGAATATCAAGGAATCTGTCGTCGAAAATAGGCCGATTACTGACGAAAAATAAATTCAAGGTTATCTTCTGTCCACCAGCAAAGAACCGGGCCCTGGTTGGATCCGTTAAAGACGATTTACAACTGAAGAAGGCAGGTGTCTACAAAATTCCCTGTGAATGTGGCGCTGCATATATTGGCCAGACGACAAGAACTGTCCATGAACGATGTATACAACATGAAAGATACACCCATCTGGGGCAACCGTCAAAATCGGCAGTAGCAGAGCACTGTGTTTCTTTGGGACAATCAATGGAATACAATGTAACAAAAATTTTATCCCCGGTTTCCGGTTTTTGGGATTCCGTAATCAAGGAATCAGTGGAAATACGTCTTGCCAATAATCTTATAAATCGAGACAACGGCTTTCAGCTGGATAAAAATTGGAATCCTGTTATTAAAATTATACAATCACAGCGGAATCGACAGTGTCATTCGATACTCAATGACTAGATGAACCTTTATTTCCACCACCGATGGCAGCACGTACAACTCGGCTATGCTGCCCATGTCAACACCTGACGCATGCACTGTAATATGCCAGTACATTTAACATGCGCGAGATTCGGCATAAATACCGCGACTGCACCTGGGCTCTTCAGTAGTTGTGTACTCACCTGATGATAACCGGACGTCTCTGGGCCGAAATATCGTAGCAGATTGTCGACGGGATCTGGCTGCATACCCGGAAATTATTAGAAGAAGAAATACGCTGGGAAAATTTCAGAAGTCATATCTACCTCATCAATAAATAGAAATGTATAAGAATAATCATACTACGTCTACAAAGTGTCAGTATCATGCTGCTGCTTCAAATCCAAAGTGGTGTCTTGGTGGGAATTGGTTTATTGAATGTCGAAGTAGACATGTTGATAAGAAAATTGTTCCGATAATTACATGTAGACCATGGAATCCTGTTGCAACAAAGAATGTTGATCCATAAACTGCATCTGCAATGGTGAAGGGTGCTTCTCAATATTCGTATGCTTGAAGTATACTGAAGTATAGTCCTAGTAGTACTGTGAAGTATAGTCCTTGTAATGCTTGAGTATGATTAGATTCTATTAAACTATGATGTGCTCATGTTACTGTTACTCCTGATGCTAAAAGAGTAGCTGTATTAAGTAATGGAATTTGTATAGGATTAAAAGGTTGAATTCCTATTGGGGGTCATAATATCCCAAGTTCAATAGTGGGTGCTAGTCTTCTTCTAAAAAATGCTCAGAAAAATGAAACAAAGAATAGTACTTCTGATGGAATAAATAAAATTATTCCTCATCGTAATCCAATTGATACAAATCCCGTATGTAGTCCTTGGTATGCTCCTTCTCGTACTACATCTCGTCATCATTGGATTATAGTTATTAGGGTAATTCCAAATCCGATTATAAATAAGTTAATGTTAAATAGGTGAAATCATTTTGCTAATCCTGATACTAGAACTATTGCTCCAATTGCTCCTGTTAATGGTAAAGGTCTGTAATCTACTAAGTGGAATGGGTGGTTTGAGTGAGTTGTTAACATAAGTTTAGTATACTTCACTAGAATATAAAGTTCTTAAAATTGAGAAAACATAGGCTTGAATTATTGCTACTGCTGATTCTAGAATTAACAGAAGTATGTGTCCAATAATTAATAGTGAAATTAAGTTTATTGCTATAGATGGTCCTGTATTTCCCAGTAATGTTAATAGTAAGTGTCCTGCAATTAAATTTGCTGCTAGTCGCACTGCTAGTGTACCTGGTCGAATGACATTTCTAATTGTTTCAATTAATACTATAAATGATATTAATGCAGGTGGTGTTCCTTGGGGGACAAGGTGTGTAAATATGTGATTGGTATGATTAATTCATCCAAATAACATAAATCTTAATCATATAGGTCGACCGATTGCAAATGTTAATGCTAAATGTCTTGTTCTAGTAAAGATGTAGGGGAATAATCCTATGAAATTATTAAATAGTATTATAATAAAGATTGAAATGAAGATGAATGTTGTTCCATTAAATGATTTTGGTCCTAGTAGTGTTTTAAATTCATTGTGTAAGGTTAAGTTTAGTTTATTTCAAATAATATTAATTCGTGATGGTGTAAGTCAAAATATTGATGGGATTAATAATAATCCTAAGAATGTTCTAGTTCAATTTAATGATAAATTGAAGATATTAGTTGATGGATCAAATGTTCAAAATATGTTTGTTATCATTTTCAATTCAAGTTCTTTATATCAATTGTTCTTTTTTCTGCTCATTTAATAAGATTTGGTTTAAATGAGAAAAAGTTTATATGATTAAATAAAATTAATGTAGTCGAAAATATAATAAATAGGGAGAATCATATGAGAGGGGATATTTGAGGGATTTGGATTAAATTTCCCCATCAGAAGTAGTCGTTAATTTACTATTTTTTGGTTTAAGAGACCATTACGTACTTTCCGTCATCTGATGTATTTCAAGGTGTACTAATTATTTAGTTATATTAGATTGACACTCTAATGTTATATATTTTAACTAATAGTACCCTGGTAAATATAATTAACATTTGAAATAATAGGGTATCTAATCCTAGTTTATTATTCAAATTTCACGGATTCATAAAAAGAGCTATAAATGAATTTTAACATTTCACCTTACAAATTTATATTTTACCCCTAAAAATATGAACAACTGTATTAACCAATAATATTCACTTGTATCAATCGTATAACTGCGGTTGCTGGCACGAATTATGCCGATATATATCAATTGCTAAATCCAAAATCACTTGATAATTAAATCAAATTACTGCAAATAGAACATTTAGTTTAACAAAACTTACATATAATACAAAGAAAAAGTAAATAAATAAGCAAATATAAAACTTTTGGAAACAAAATAAGAAATTTAAAAATTTATAAAAATAAGAAAAAATAAAAGATTCAAATATTTAAAGAAAAAAATGAAAAAACACAAAAAATGACAAAAAAAAGGAACGCACCCTCGAATGACCACAACTACTTCTCTATTATATGTAAATAAAGATAAATATGGAACGTGTATACCACTAAATGTATTATATTCTTTCTTATTAAATCTTTCTTTTCACTAATAATAAAGAAGGGGTAAATAATATAATAAATATATTTTGTATAATTATGTAAATTAATGCAATATGGTATTAATATAAAATTAACTTTATATTAAGTTAACTTAAATATTAATTAGTTTCATAATCTAATTATAGAAAATATATTAAATTATATTATTATAATTAATATAATTATTTATATAAACATAAAATTTTATATTTAATAATATTGATTATATTTATTATATCCAATTATAATAATATTTAATATTAATTTACATATTATTATATAATTTATAATATAATAACCTATTTTAAGGTAAAAACATAAGTAGCTTTAATCCTAGGTAAATAAATGTATTAAAATAATCATTTAATATTTATAAAATAACGTTATAGGCATTTAAATTTAATCAAATGTAATATATTAAGATAAATTATTTATTATATATAATATATATTGAAATTACCCTAACCGAGATAAATTAATTAGAAGTAACCAAAATAATACATAAACAAAATTCAAAAAAAAATTTTAATTTATATATTATATATAAATGAAGTGCCTGACTAAAGGGTTACCCTGATAGGGTAAATCAAGTAAATAAAATTACCTTCATTAAAAATTACATAAGACAGAATTAAACTACCTCCTTTAGTATCAAAAACTAACATGCATCAGACACCTTAATGTAAAAAGGTAAGCTAAACAAGCTAATGGGTTCATACCCCATTTATAGAGGTATCAATCCTCTCCTTTTTAATGACCAACAACTCTACAAAACTTCTCTTCCTATCAACATTAATGATAGGAACGATCCTATCCATTTCATCAAACTCTTGATTTGGGGTTTGAATAGGACTTGAGACCAACTTACTTTCATTTATTCCACTCCTAACAAGAAATAAAAATATAATAATAAATGAATCATCAATTAAATATTTTATTGTCCAAGCAATAGCATCGACAATAATATTATTTTCAATTTTGGTGATTCAAATAAAGTATCCAATAGGATGTGAAACAGAATTTATTCCATCAATAATAATTAGATGTAGACTATTATTAAAGATCGGGGCTGCACCCTTTCATTTCTGATTTCCAGAAGTAATAGGAGCTTTAAGATGAAATAACTGTTTAACACTAATAACATGACAAAAAATTGCCCCAATAATGGCATTATCTTATTGTATTCAACTAAGAACTTTCATTTGAACAATTATCATTCTAAGAATTATTATTGGGGCAATTGATGGTTTAAATCAAACATCTCTACGACAACTTCTAGCATATTCCTCAATTAGACATTTAGGGTGAATAATCAGATCCCTAACAGTTAGAGAAAACATTTGAGAACTATAGTTTATTATTTACTCACTATTAAGATTAATTATGGTCTTATTATTAAAGCAAATAAATCTATTTCTTATAAACCAAATTTATTGAGCCAGAAATATAAAAACTGAAATTAAATTCATAATATTTTTATCTCTTTTATCCCTAGGTGGTTTACCACCATTCCTTGGATTTTTACCAAAATGAATTGTAATACAATCATTGATAGAAAATAACATAACAACTATTATGACAATTATGGTTGTATTAACTACAATTACACTTTATTATTATATACGTATTAGATTCTCAGCCCTCATTATGTCATACACAGAAAATTCATGATCTATATAAATAAAGTCTCAAAAATCAAGAATTATTCATCCTATAACAGTAATATTTTCAACAATAGGATTAATCTCATCATCAACCTTAAACTCATTATACTAAGGACTTAAGTTAACCACACTAATAACCTTCAAAGTTATAATTAAAAGAATAATTGTTTAGCCCTTAGTAAAATTTTACACCTCTAGAATTGCAGTGTAGAATCATAATTGAATATAAGGCCTTAAGCATGGTAAGAGAGAAACATCTCATAAATAGATTTACAGTCTACCACCTTAAATTCAGCCATCTGACTGCAAAAATGATTATTCTCAACAAACCATAAGGATATTGGTACTTTATACTTCTTATATGGAGCATGAACAGGGATAGTAGGAACATCAATAAGAATACTTATTCGTGCTGAACTTGGTCAACCAGGATCTCTAATTGGAGATGACCAAAATTATAATGTCATTATTACAGCCCATGCATTTGTAATAATTTTTTTTATAGTAATACCTATTATAATTGGTGGATTTGGTAATTGACTAGTACCATTAATAATTGGTGCACCAGATATAGCGTTCCCACGAATAAATAATATAAGTTTTTGATTAATACTGCCTTCACTAACCCTTCTTCTTACATCTTCTATAGTAGATAATGGTGGTGGTACAGGATGAACAGTTTACCCTCCTCTTGCAGGAGCTATCGCACATGAGGGGGCATCTGTAGACCTAGCTATTTTTTCACTTCACTTAGCAGGTGTATCATCTATTCTTGGTGCAGTATACTTCATTACAACAGCAATTAATATACGATCAAAAAGTATAACTCTAGATCAAACACCTTTATTTGTCTGATCTGTAGCTATTACAGGCCTTCTCCTCCTTTTATCGCTTCCAGTATTAGCAGGGGCTATTACTATACTATTAACAGATCGAAATTTAAATACATCATTCTTTGACCCTGCAGGAGGGGGTGACCCAATTCTATCAACACCTATTCTGATTCTTTGGACACCCAGAAGTTTACATTTTAATTCTGCCAGGATTTGGAATTATTTCTCACATTGTATGTCAAGAAAGAGGAAAAATTGAATCATTTGGAACATTAGGTATAATTTATGCTATATTATCAATTGGACTAATGGGATTTATTTTATGAGCACATCACATATTCACAGTAGGAATAGATGTTGACACACGAGCATACTTTACATCAGCAACAATAATTATTGCTGTACCTACAGGAATTAAGGTATTCAGATGATTAGCTACACTATATGGATCTAAATTCAAATTCAGTCCCCCGCTATTATGAGCTTCAGCATTTATTTTTCTATTCACAATTGGTGGATTAACAGGATTAGTATTTGCAAATTCATCACTTGACATCATATTACATTATACATATAATGTAGTAGCTCACTTCCATTATGTGTTATCCATAGGAGCAGTATTTGCAATCATAGGAGGTGTTATTCAATGATACCCATTATTTACAGGATTAACTATAAATAATACATGATTAAAAATCCAATTTACAATTATATTTATTGGAGTAAACTTAACATTCTTCCCTCAACACTTCCTAGGACCAGCAGGAATACCACGACGATATTCAGACTATCCAGATACATATACATCATGAAATGTAGTATCAAGAATTGGGTCTACAATTTCTATTGTAGGAATCATTATATTCATTGTAATTATATGAGAAAGAATGGTTACAAACCGGGCAATCATATTTAGAGCTAAAATAAGAAGATCAACAGAATGACTACAAAATAATCCACCTGCAGAACACAGTTACTCAGAACTACCATTAATTTCTAGATTCTAATATGGCAGATTAGTGCAGTAGATATAAGCTCTACAAATAAAGGTTTGACCTTTTATTAGAAAAATTCATTAATGGCAACATGATCAAATTTATCCTTTTAAGATGGAGCTTCACCATTAATGGAGCAACTATCATTCTTCCATGATCATACTATGGTCGTATTATTATTAATTACAGTAATTGTAGGTTATGCCCTAAGTTACATATTATTCATTGCCTATACAAACCGAAACATACTTCATGGACATTTAATTGAAACAATCTGAACAGCACTACCAGCAATTACTCTAATTTTTATTGCACTCCCATCATTATGACTACTATATTTACTTGATTATTCAGTAGACGCAATAATCACAACTAACACAATTGGACGACAATGATACTGAAGATATGAATATTCTGTCTTTATAGATGTGGAATTCGACACTTATATAACAACAGAACAAGACCTAGAAAACGACGGTTTTCGACTTCTAGATGTAGATAACCGAACAATTCTACCAATAAATACGGAGGTACGAGTATTAACAAGAGCATCAGACGTTCTACACTCATGAGCAGTACCTGCATTAGGGGTTAAAATTGACGCAACGCCGGGCCGACTAAACCAAGGAACATTTACAATAAACCGACCAGGACTGTTCTTTGGACAATGCTCAGAAATTTGTGGAGCAAACCACAGATTCATACCAATTGTAATTGAAAGAACTTCAGTAAACTTATTTATCAAATGATTATCTAAGATAATCTAAGGAGTTAGTTAAAATATATAACATTAGAGTGTAAACCTAAAATAACTAAATAATTAGTACACCTTGAAATACATCAGATGACTGAAAGTAAGTAATGGTCTCTTACACCATAAAATAGTAAATTAACGACTACTTCTGATGGGGAAATTTAATCCAAATCCCTCAAATATCCCCTCTCATTTGATTCTTCCTTTTTATTATATTTTCGATACATTAATTTTATTTAATCAAATAAACTTTTTCTCATTTAAACCAAATCTTATTAAAAGAGCAGGAAAAAGAAGAATTGATATAAAGAACTTGAATTGAAAATGATAACAAAATAATTTTCAACATTTGATCCATCAACTAATATCTTCAATTTATCATTAAATTGAACTAGAACATTCTTAGGATTATTATTAATCTCATCAATATTTTGACTTACACCATCACGAATTAATATTATTTGAAATAAACTAAACTTAACCTTACACAATGAATTTAAAACACTACTAGGACCAAAATCATTTAATGGAACAACATTCATCTTCATTTCAATTTTTATTATTATACTATTTAATAATTTCATAGCATTATTCCCCTACATGTTTACTAGAACAAGACATTTAGCATTAGAATTTGCAATCGCTCGACCTATATGATTAAGATTTATGTTATTTGGATGAATTAATCATACCAATCACATATTTACACACCTTGTCCCCCAAGGAACACCACCTGCATTAATATCATTTATGGTATTAATGGAAACAATTAGAAATGTCATTCGACCAGGTACACTAGCCGTACAACTAGCAGCAAATATAATTGCAGGACACTTACTATTAACAGTACTAGGAAATACAGGACCATGTATAGCAATAACCTTAATGTCACTATTAATTATTGGACAAATACTTCTGTTAATTCTAGAATCAGCAGTAGCAATAATTCAAGCCTATGTTTTCTCAATTTTTAGAACTTTATATTCTAAAGAAGTATACTAAACTTATGTTAACAACTCACTCATGCCACAAATTCCACTTAGTACATTACAAACCTAGACCATTAACAGAAGCAATTGGAGCAATAGTATTGTATCAGGAGTAGCAAAATGAATTCACCTATTTAACATTAACTTATTTATAATCGGATTTGGAATTACCCTAATAACTATAATTCAATTATGAGGAGATGTAGTACGAGAAGGAACATACCAAGGACTACATATGGGATTTGTATCAATTGGATTACGATGAGGAATAATTTTATTTATTGCATCAGAAGTACTATTCTTTGTTTCATTTTTCTGAGCATTTTTTAGAAGAAGACTAGCACGCACTATTGAACTAGGGATATTATGACCCCCAATAGGAATTCAACCTTTTAATCCTATACAAATTCCATTACTTAATACAGCTATTCTTTTAGCATCAGGAGTAACAGTAACATGAGCACATCACAGTTTAATAGAATCTAATCATAGTCAAGCATTACAAGGACTATTCTTCAAAGTACTACTAGGACTATACTTCACTATACTTCAAGCATACGAATATTGAGAAGCACCCTTCACCATTGCAAACGCAGTTTATCGATCAACATTCTTTGTTGCAACAGGATTCCATGGTCTACATGTAATTATCAGAACAATTTTCTTATCAACATGTCTACTTCGACATTCAATAAACCACTTCTCACCAAGACACCACTTTGGATTTGAAGCAGCAGCATGATACTGACACTTTGTAGACATAGTATGATTATTCTTATACATTTCTATTTATTGATGAGGTAGATGATTGTTTTTCTAGTATAAATAGCACATTTGACTTCCAATCAAAAAGCTTGATATAAATCTAGAAAAACCATCCTAATTTTATCTACAAGAATTTTTATTAGATTTATTATTCCAATAATTGTTATAATCCTTGCAACAACATTATCAAAAAAATTAATTAATGACCGAGAAAAAAGATCAACATTTGAGTGTGGATTTGACCGAAAAAGATCAGCACGAATACCATTATCACTTCGATTCTTCTTAATTGCAGTAATTTTCTTAATTTTTGATGTAGAAATCGCACTAATCCTCCCAATTGTAATTATTTTTAAAACTTCAGACATTATAATCTGAACAGTATCAACAATATTTTTTATTATAGTATTATTAGGTGGACTATACCATGAATGAAATCAAGGAGCCTTACAATGAGCAGAATAAGGGGTTGTTGTTAAACATAAGTTTATTTTTATTAATTGAAGCCAAAAAGAGGCGTATTACTGTTAATAATATAATTGAACTGTAAAGTTCCAATTAAGGAAATGTAAAGCCAATATCAAAGCTGCTAACTTTTTATATTAGCGGTTAAACTCCGTTAACATTTCTAAAATTTATATAGTTTAAATAAAACATTACATTTTCACTGTAAAAATAATATATGTATATTTATAAATACCTTAAAGTAAAAATACCTCCTTAACATCTTCAGTGTCACGCTCTAATTATAAGCTATTTAAGTAAACGAAAAATAGTACCACCAAATTAAATATTAAAATAATAAAAGTTAAAAGATACATCTTAAAATTAGAATCATATCAACCTTGTATATAACTAATTAAATAAATAAATAGTCTATACAAACCTTGACCACCAAATAATTCACCTCAACCATAATCAAATGATTTAGATGAACAATAACCCAATTTTAAAGGAAAATATCTAATAAACTTAGTCGAAATAAAAGGTATAAACCACATAGAACCAACAAATCTGACAAAAGAAAGTACACTTAAAGAAAATAAATTTTGAGAAAAATCAAAATTAGAAATAAGCACCCAAAACTACTACAGTAATAGTTAAAAACTTTAAATAATAAGGCAAGGCAATCACATGAGGAACAGGAAAAATTAACCAAGACAAAAGACTACTATCAAAAACTGCAACAAACAATAAACCAATTATACCAAAAGAAATATAATAACCCTTATCATCAAATGAAAATGTAGAATAAAAATTATTATCACCAGATATTGAATAATAAAAAAGACGAAAAGAATAAGAAGCCGTTAAACCAGTAGAAAAGAAATAAAGAAAAAAATCAAACAATTAATTCATTTTAAACAAACCATTTCTAGAATTAAATCCTTTGAATAAAAACCTGCTAAAAATGGTTTACCACACAAAGACAAACTAGAAACATTAAAACAAACTGAGTTAAAGGCATAAAATTAACAATTGAACCTATAAAACGAATATCCTGAGAATCCTTTAAATTATGAATTATTGAACCTGCACACATAAACAATAAAGCCTGAAATAAAGCATGAGCTAATAAATGAAAAAATGCAAGTTTTGGATAACTCATAGCCAAAATTCGTATTATTAAACCAAGTTGTCTTAAAGTAGAAAGAGCAATAATTTTCTTTAAATCAAATTCAAAATTTGCTCCCAAACCAGCCATAAACATAGTTATACAACCAATTAAAAGTAAGAATCAACCACAATTATAAGTATCTAATATTGGTCTGAAACAAATTAATAAATGAATCCCATCAGTAACAAGAGTAGAAGAGTGAACCAAAGCAGAAACAGGAGTAGGGGCAGCCATAGCAGCAGGAAGTCAAGAAGTAAAAGGGAATTTGAGCTCTTTTAGTTATAGCTGCTAAAACAATTAATATAGTAATTAGCTTTATTTCAAAAGAATTAGAAATAAAATCATAATTATAAATATAATTTCAACCACCAAAATTCAATATTCAAGTAACAGAAATTAAAATAGCAACATCACCAATACGACTAGAAAGTGCAGTTCACATACCCGCACTATAAGATCTCACATTTTGATAATAAATAACTAAACAATAAGAAACTAAACCTAAACCATCCCATCCCAATAAAATTCTAATCAAATTACGACTGATAATTAAAAAACCTATAGAAAGAATAAATATTAAAACAATAATAATAAAACGATTTATATTTTTTTCTCCCGACATATAATCCTCTCTATAATAAATAACCAAAGAAGAAATATACATAACAAAAGACATAAAAATAAGAGACATTCAATCCAAAATTAAAGTCATAACAACCATAGAACCATTTAAATTAAAAAGTTCTCATTCAACAAAAACTCTATAATCAATTATTAAATAATAAAAACCCAAAATAAAAATTATAGTTCTAGAAAAAAATAAAGAAAAAAACTCAAAGAACAAATAGAAAACCAATTCATGGCCTAAGATGAAAACTTCATATCATTGACTCCACAAAACAACATTCTTAATTAAAATAATCAAGCAACCTTAATAAAAAAAATACTCTCCGTTTAAACAAAGAATATTTAAAAGCAATCAATGTAAAAGTAAAGGATGATATTCACGAAAATAACCAAGAGAACAAGTATAAACATCAGAATAATAATTACCATGCTGAGGAAAACATATATAAATTATAAACAGCTCTAAAAAAAGACAAAAAAATTAAAGCAAAATATCTAAAAGAAGATCAAGATATAATTCTATTTAATAATCTAAGTTCACCTACCAAATTTAAAGAAGGAGGAGCAGCTATATTAGAAGATCTCAAAAGGAATCATCATAAAGCCATTCTTGGTATCAAATTAATTATACCCTTGTTAATTAATAATCTTCGTCTACCTAAACGCTCATAAATAATATTAGATAAACAAAATAAACCAGAAGAACACTAACCATGATGAACCATTAAAGAAAGAGAACCCATACAACCTCATCAATTCATTGTTATCAATCCTCCAATAACCATTCCTATATGAGCAACAGAAGAATATGCAATTAAAGACTTTAAATCAACCTGACGAAAACAAATCAATGTAACAATAACCCCACCAGATAAACCTAAAGACTATCAAAAATAATTAAACTTTAAACCCAAATAAGAAATAACCTTCATAACACGAAAAATACCGTAACCACCTAACTTTAATAATACACCAGCAAGAATCATTCTACCTGAAATAGGGGCCTCAACATGGGCCTTAGGAAGCCACAAATGAACCAAAATTTCGGCATCTTAACTAAAAAAGCAAGAATTATAAACACATAAAATATAAAATAATAAGAACCAAAATCAACCAATAAAGGAAAATATAAAGTATTAGAAAAATAATAAACCTTAAATACACTAATAATAAAGGCAATCTAGCAAGCAGAGTATAAAAAATTAAATAAACACCAGCCTGCAACCGTTCAGGTTGATAGCCTCAACCCAAAATCAAAAGTAAAGTAGGAAGCAATCTAGCATCAAAAAAAACATAAAGAGAAAGAAGACTCAATCTAGCAAACGAACAATAAAGCATAATCATTAAAATTAAGACTATAAAGACAAAAAAATTAGAATGATAAGATCTTAAATAAACTGAACCTCTAGCAGTAATTATTAAGGAACAAATTAAAAAACTAAGCAGAATCAAAGTAAAAGAAAAAAATCAATACCAAAATAATATCTAGTCATATTCAAATCTGCATATGAATAAACACACATCATAAAAACAAAACTTGACAGAAACATTAAAGAATGAACCAACCATCAACAATTATTGACCAAACAAAAAGGGATCAAAAAAATAGTTATAAATAAATACTTTAACATAAAGATAAACCAAAAGAATTAAAAAAATGATTCCCATGAGAACGAATTATTGAAACTAAAACAGAAAGACCTAATTCACCTTCACAAACAGAAAAAACCAAAAAATAACGGGAAAAAAATATCATAATCAAACTCAATGAGAAAAACAATAACCAATATAAATAAAGAAAGAACAATTTATTCTAATCTCAAAAGAACCATTAATAAATGCTTACATTTAGAATAAAATACATAAACACCAGCAACATAAATCAATAAAGAAGTAAACACAGAGAACATAAACATTAGTTTAAAAGTTTAAAAAAAACGATGGTCTTGTAAACCGGAAATAAGTCCAGCCCCCACTTTTAAAACTTCAGAGGTGGAAAAGCTTACCATCGTCGGTCCGCAAAACCGATATTTTTAATAAACTAACCCCTGAAATGATGAAAATAATAATTATATCGCTATCAAACGTAATAAATATTAATTTTATTAAATTAAGACACCCAATATCAATAATGCTTTCCATTATCCTACAAACTTTTCTAGTTGGACTAATAACAGGAACAATAATGGAAAGATATTGATTATCATATATTTTATTTTTAACGTTTCTTGGTGGTATATTAATTCTATTTATTTATATTACGAGAATTTCATCAAACGAAATATTTCAACCTTAATCAATTACGATAATTATTACCTTAACAATATGAATATTTATCATATCAACATTATTTATTTTAGATATAACAACATTTATAGACTTTTTCAAAATTACTGAAACTATAAATATTGATAATTCAATCAATTATCAAGAAATAACAATATCTTTAGAAAAACTATATAATAGACCAACATTCATTATCACAATAATAATGATAATATATTTATTTTTAGTACTACTAGAAGTTGTTAAAATCACAAACATTAACCAGGGGCCTATTCGTTAAATAAGACAATTTACTAATGAATAAACCCTTTCGATTGAGACATCCTTTAATTAAAATCATTAATAACTCTTGAGTTGATTTACCTGCACCAACAAATATTTCATTTTGATGGACTTTTGGGTCCCTACTAGGGTTATGTTTGGTAATTCAAATTGTAACTGGACTATTTTTAGCTATACATTATACATCAAATATTGAAAGAGCATTTAGTAGTGTAGTTCACATCTGCCGAGACATAAATAATGGCTGAATTATTCGAACCTTACATGCAAATGGAGCTTCTATATTTTTTATTTGTATTTATTTACATGTCGGACGAGGAATTTACTATGGATCTTACATTTACATACACACCTGAATAATTGGTACAGTAATCCTTTTCTTAGTTATAGCAACTGCATTTATAGGATACATTTTACCTTGAGGTCAAATATCATTTTGAGGTAAATATTATTGGTTAAAACAGTTGTTTATATTTTTAGGGTTAAAATATTAAGTTGTAAGGTGAAATGTTAAAATTTATTTATAGCTCTTTTTATGAATCCGTGAAATTTGAATAATAAACTAGGATTAGATACCCTATTATTTTAAATGTTAATTATATTTACCAGGGTACTATTAGTTAAGGTCTTTAAACCCAAAGAATTTGGCGGTATCTCATTCCATTCAGAGGAACCTACCCCGTGATTGATAATACACGATTTACTCTACTTAATTTATTTGTTTGTATATCTCCGTTATCAGAGAATCTTTTTAGAGTTATAATTCTCAAGATTTATATTTATAAAATATTTCAGGTCAAGGTGCAGCTTATAGTTAAGTGGAGGTGGGTTACAATAGATTTTTGTTTATAACGGATTTGATGGTGAAATACTATTAATGAAGGTGGATTTGATAGTAATTTCATTTATTTAATTTAACTGATATTGCCTCTGAGATGTGTACACATCGCCTGTCGCTCTCATTATTGATTATTCTATTTTATTATTTTAATTTAGCTTCAATTTAGATGAGATAAGTCGTAACATAGTAGATGTACTGGAAAGTGTATCTAGGAAGAGTTTCAAGATATAACTTATTAGTAAAGTGTTTCATTTACACTGTAAATTTTTCTGTGCAAATCAGGATATGTTGATTATTTATTTTATTATATTTATTTTTTTTATTTAATTATTTAATAAAAATAATTTTGTCGAATTTTGTCTTAGTATATTTTGTAGAATTGATTTTTTAGATTACAGTTTATTGGTAATGTAATTGTTTTATGAAATATTATTTTAAATTTTTAAAAGTAAATTTTTTTATTGTACCTTTTGTATCAGGGTTTATCAAAATTTTAGTATTTACTTTACTTGTCTCGATTTGGGTTGATTTATAAATAATTTATAGTTAATGTATCATAATTATTATTAAATTATTTAAAGAAATGAGATGTTAATCGTTTCCCAAGATATCTAGTTTCTTAAGAAAATATTTAATTTTTTGAAGTTATTTGTTTTTATTTAATTTTTTTGGTATAAATATTAACTTATTTATTCTTTAAGGGATAAGTTTTGAAGTTAATAACCTATAATTTGTATTATAAAATATAATAGTAAGCTTTAAACCAGCTATCTCTAAGATTACATTTTAGATTATTATTTTTATTTTTGATTTTATTATTATTTTAGGTCTTTTATTAAGATTATAAATTTAATTTTAAAATTTTTGTAATAATGATAGAATTAGTATATTTATTTGTATATAATTTCCGCCTGTTTATCAAAGACATGTCCTCTTGAAAACACTTTGAAGTGTGGCCTGCTCACTGAGCAGATTTTTAAAGAGCCGCGGTATTTTGACCGTGCAAAGGTAGCATAATCATTAGTCTCTTAATTAGTGGCTGGAATGAATGGCTTGACGAGAAATCAACTGTCTCTTAATAAATTTTTGAATTTAAGTTTTGAGTCAAAAGGCTTAAAATTTTCTTTAGGACGAGAAGACCCTATAGAGCTTAACATTTTATTTTTATATAGTTTTTTGTTTGTCTTTCTATATTTAATGATTTTTTTGTTGGGGTGACATGAAGAATAAATAAACTCTTCATTATTTTATCATTTATTTATGTTTGTTGTTTTGATCCATAATTTATGATCATAAGATTAAGTTACCTTAGGGATAACAGCGTAATTGTTTGTCAGAGCTCATATCGACAAAGCAGATTGCGACCTCGATGTTAGATTAAGAAAAATTTTGGGTGCAGTAGCCCAGTAATTAGGTCTGTTCGACCTTTAAATTCTTACATGATCTGAGTTCAGACCGGCGTGAGCCAGGTCGGTTTCTATCCGAAGATTATTAATTCTTATTAGTATGAAAGGACCATATGGTTGAAATATTTTTCATTTTATTGATTAATACCAATTAAATTACTATTTTGACCGATTAATGTGTTCAATTTAGAATTCATTTATGTAGATTTTTTCTACAAATGGTATTGATACTTTATGATTTATTTATGTTTATTTTGAATTTTCTTTTATTAGTTATTTGTGTTTTAATTAGTGTTGCTTTTTTAACTTTATTAGAGCATAAGGTTTTAGGTAACATTCAAATTCGAAAGGGTCCAAATAAGGTAGGTTTTGTTGGAATTCCTCTACCCTTTAGTGAAGCTATCAAGTTAATTTGTAAGGAGCAGCCAATTCCTATTATATCTAATTATTTACTTTATTACTTTTCTCCTGTTTTTAATTTAATAATTTCCTAGGCTGTTTGAGTGATTTTCCCTTACTTAAATTATATGTGTTCTTTTTCTTATGGATTTTTGTTTTTTTTATGTTGTACTAGATTAGGTGTTTATACTGTTGTAATTGCTGGTTGGTCTTCTAATTCAAATTATTCTTTACTAGGTTCTCTTCGTTCTGTTGCTCAAACAATTTCATACGAAGTTAGTTTGGCTTTAATTTTATTATCTTTAATTATTTTAATTGGTAGTTTTAACATGTTTGATTTTATAAAATATCAGCTTTATTGTTGATTTATTATTATTTCTTTTCCTTTTGCTTTAGCTTGTTTTGCTTCTTGTTTAGCTGAGACTAACCGCACTCCTTTTGACTTTGCCGAAGGTGAATCTGAGTTAGTTTCAGGTTTTAATATTGAATATGGTGCAGGTGGTTTTACTTTAATTTTTTTAGCTGAGTATACTAGAATTGTTTTTATAAGAATATTATTAGCTTTAATTTTTTTAGGTGGTGACTTTTATTCTTTTATATTTTTTATTAAGCTTGCTGTTATGTCCTTTGGTTTTATTTGAGTTCGTGGGACATTACCACGTTTTCGTTATGATAAGTTAATGTACTTAGCTTGAAAAAGTTTTTTGCCATTACCATAAATTTTTTAAATTTCTTTGTTGGTTTAAAGATTTTATTTATTTCATTTATTTAGTGAAATTTTTTAAGAAAAGTTAATAGAAGAGTTAAACTTCTAGTTTTATGTTTTCAAAACATATACTTTTCCTAAGCTAATTAACTTATTATTCCTTAATTAGTTTACCTCATGCGTTTGCAACATGTACATTAATTAAGATGTATGTAAAGTAGATAATTGTTAAGATTTGTCCTGTTATAATGTAAGGTTCTTCAACAGGTCGTTTTCCAATTCATGTTAATAAGCATACAACAACTACTATAATTCAGAATAAAATCTGATTGATAGGATAGAATTGAATACCTCGGAATGGTGTTTTATTATAAAATGGTAAAATTATTAAGATTCTAATTGATAAGAATAATGCAATAATACCTCCTAGTTTATTAGGGATTGATCGTAGAATTGCATATGCAAATAAGAAATATCATTCTGGGTGAATATGGACGGGGGTTACTAATGGGTTGGCAGGTACAAAATTATCTGGATCTCCCAGGAGGTAAGGATTAATCAAGCACAGTATAATTAATAATGATGTTATTAATACAAATGTAATAGAGTCCTTGAAAGTAAAGTATGGGTGAAATGGGATTTTTTCAATATCTCCATTTAGGCCTAAGGGGTTATTAGACCCTGTTTGGTGGAGGAAGAATAAATGAATTGCTGCCATTGCAGCAACAATAAACGGTAGTACAAAATGGAATGTAAAGAATCGATTTAATGTTGCATTATCAACAGCAAACCCTTCTCATACTCATTGACCTAAATCTGTTCCTAAATACGGAATTGCTGACAATAAATTAGTAATTACTGTCGCACCTCAGAATGATATTTGACCTCAAGGTAAAACGTATCCTATAAATGCAGTTGCCATAACTAAGAATAAGATTACTGTACCAATTATTCAGCTGTGTATGTATAAGTAAGATCCATAGTAAATTCCTCGTCCGACATGTAAATAAATACAAATAAAAAATATAGAAGCTCCATTTGCATGTAAGGTTCGAATAATTCAGCCATTATTTACGTCTCGGCAGATGTGAACTACACTACTAAATGCTATTTCAATATTTGATGTAAAAATAGTCCAGTTACAATTTGAATTACCAAACATAACCCTAGTAGGGACCCAAAATTCCATGAAAATGAAATATTTGTTGGTGCAGGTAAATCAACTAAAGAGTTATTAATGATTTTAATTAAAGGATGTCTCAATCGTAAGGGTTTATTCATTAGTAAATTATCTTATTTTACAAATAGGCCCATGGTTAATGTTGGTGATTTTAACAACCGCTAATAGTGCTAAAAATAAATAAATTATTACTATTATTGTGATAATGAATGTTGGTCTATTATATAGTTTTTTTATGATATTCTTATTTCTTGATAATTGATTGAATTATCAATATTTATAGTTTCAGTATTTTTGAAAAAGTCTGTAAATATTGTTATATCTAAAATAATTAATGTTGATATGATAAATATTCATATTGTTAAGGTAATAATTATCGTAATTGAATTAGGTTGAAATATTTCGTTTGATGCAATTCTCGTAATATAAATAAATAGAACTAATATACCACCAAGAAACGTTAAAAATAAAATATATGATAATCAATATCTTTCCATTATTGTTCCGGTTATTAGTCCAACTAGAAAAGTTTGTAGGATAATGAAAAGCATTATTTATATTGGGTGTCTTAATTTAATAAAATTAATATTTATCACGTTTGATAGCGATATAATTATTATTTTGATCATTTCAGGGGTTAGTTTATTAAAAATATCGTTTTTGGGGACCGATGATGGAAAGCTTTTCCACCTCTGAAGTTTTAAAAGTGGGGGCTGGACTTATTTTCGGTTTACAAGACCGGCGTTCTTTTTAAACTATTAAAACTAATGTTTATAATCACTGTCTTTACTTCTTTATTGATTTATTTTGCTGTTGTTTATGTTTTTTCTTCTAAATGTAAGCATTGATTAATGGTTCTTTTGAGATTAGAATATATTGTTCTTTCTTTATTTATATTGGTTATTGTTTTTCTTATTGAGTTTGATTATGAATATTTTTTTCCTGTTATTTTTTGGTTTTTTCTGTTTGTGAAGGTGCTTTAGGTCTTTCTATTTTAGTTTCAACAATTCGTTCTCATGGGAATGATTTTTTAAATTCTTTAGGTTTATCTTTATGTTAAAGTATTTATTTATAACTATTTTTTGATCCCTCTTTGTTTGGTCAATAATTGTTGATGGTTGGTTCAATCTTTAATGTTTCTGTCTAGTTTTGTTTTTATGATTTGTGTTTATTCATATGCAGATTTGAATATGACTAGATATTATTTTGGTATTGATTATTTTTCTTTTACTTTGATTCTGCTTAGTTTTTGAATTTGTTCCTTAATAATTACTGCTAGAGGTTCAGTTTATTTAAGTTCTTATCATTCTAATTTTTTTGTCTTTATAGTCTTAATTTTAATGATTATTCTTTATGGTTCGTTTACTAGATTGAGTCTTCTATCTTTTTATATTTTTTTTAGGCTAGATTGGTTCCTACTTTACTTTTGATTTTGGGTTGAGGCTATCAACTTGAACGGTTGCAGGCTGGTGTTTATTTAATTTTTTATACTCTGGTTGCTAGATTGCCTTTATTATTAGTGTTATTTAAGGTTTATGATTTTTCTAATACTTTATATTTTCCTTTATTGGTTGATTTTGGTTCTTATTATTTTATATTTTATGTGTTTATAATTCTTGCTTTTTTAGTTAAGATGCCGATATTTTTGGTTCATTTGTGGCTTCCTAAGGCCCATGTTGAGGCTCCTATTTCAGGTAGAATGATTCTTGCTGGTGTTTTATTAAGGTTAGGTGGTTACGGTATTTTTCGTTTTATGAAGGTTATTTCTTATTTGGGTTTCAAGTTTAATTTTTTTTCATTGTCTTTAGGTTTATCTGGTGGGGTTATTGTTAGATTTATTTGTTTCCGTCAGGTTGATTTAAAGTCTTTAATTGCATATTCTTCTGTTGCTCATATAAGAATGGTTATTGGAGGATTGATAACTATGAATTGATGAGTTTGTATGGGTTCTCTTTCTTTAATGGTTGGTCATGGTTTGTGTTCTTCTGGTTTATTTGGTTATCTAATATTATTTATGAGTGTTTAGGTAGACGAACATTATTAATTAACAAGGGTATAATTAATTTGATACCAAGAATGGCTCTAGGATGATTCCTTTTGAGATCTACTAATATAGCTGCTCCTCCTTTTTCATATTTGGTAGGTGAAGTTAGATTATTAAATAGAATTATATCTTGATCTTCTTTTAGATTTTTTGCTTTGATTTTTTTGTCTTTTTTTAGAGCTGTTTATACTTTATATATGTATTCTTATTCTCAGCATGGTAATTATTATTCTGGTGTTTATACTTGTTCTCTTGGTTATTTTCGTGAATATCATCTTTCACTTTTACATTGATTGCCTTTAAATATTCTTTGTTTAAAGGGAGAGTATTTTTTTGTTTAGGTTGCTTAAGTATTTTAATTAAAAATGTTGTCTTGTGGAATCAATGAGATGAATTTGTTTTCTATTTGTTCTTTGAGTTTTTTTCTTTATTTTTTCTACAACTATAATTTTTATTTTGGGTGTTTATTATTTAATAATTGATTATAGAGTTTTTGTTGAATGAGAACTTTTTAATTTAAATGGTTCTATGGTTGTTTTGACTTCAATTTTGGATTGAATGTCTCTTATTTTTATGTCTTTTGTTATGTATATTCCTTCTTTGGTTATTTATTATAGAGAGGATTATATGTCGGGAGAAAAAATATAAATCGTTTTATTATTATTGTTTTAATATTTATTCTTTCTATAGGTTTTTTAATTATCAGTCCTAATTTGATTCGAATTTTATTGGGATGGGATGGTTTAGGTTTAGTTTCTTATTGTTTAGTTATTTATTATCAAAATGTGAATTGTTATAGTGCGGGTATGTTAACTGCACTTTCTAATCGTATTGGTGATGTTGCTATTTTAATTTCTATTGCTTGAATATTGAATTTTGGTGGTTGAAATTATATTTATTATTATGATTATATTTCTAATTCTTTTGAAATAAAGCTTATTACTATATTAATTGTTTTAGCAGCTATAACTAAAAGAGCTCAAATTCTCTTTTCTTCTTGACTTCCTGCTGCTATGGCTGTCCCTACTCCTGTTTCTGCTTTGGTTCATTCTTCTACTCTTGTTACTGCTGGGGTTTATTTATTAATTCGTTTCAGACCAATATTAGATACTTATAATTGTGGTTGATTCTTACTTTTAATTGGTTGTATAACTATGTTTATGGCTGGCTTGGGAGCAAATTTTGAATTTGATTTGAAGAAAATTATTGCTCTTTCTACTTTAAGACAACTTGGTTTAATAATAAGAATTTTGGTTTATGGGTTATCCAAAACTTGCATTTTTTCATTTATTAGCTCATGCTTTATTTCAGGCTTTATTGTTTAAGTGTGCAGGTTCAATAATTCAAAATTTAAAGGATTCTCAGGATATTCGTTTTATAGGTTCAATTGTTAATTTTATGCCTTTAACTTCAATTTGTTTTAATGTTTCTAGTTTTTCTTTGTGTGGTATACCATTTTTAGCAGGTTTTTATTCAAAGGAATTAATTCTTCAAATGGTTTGTTTAAGATGAATTAATTGTTTGATTTTTTTCTTTATTTCTTTTCTACTGGTTTAACGGCTTCTTATTCTTTTCGTCTTTTTTATTATTCAATATCTGGTGATAATAATTTTTATTCTAGATTTTCTTTTGATGATAAGGGTTATTATATTTCTTTTGGTATAATTGGTTTATTGTTTGTTGCTGTTTTTGGTGGTAGTCTTTTGTCTTGGTTAATTTTTCCTGTTCCTCATGTGATTGCCTTGCCTTATTATTTAAAGTTTTTAACTATTACTGTAGTTGTTTTGGGTGCTTATTTGGGTTATCTTATTTCTAATTTTGTTTTTTCTCAAAATTTTTTTTCTTTAAGTATACTTTTTTTGTCAGATTTGCTGGTTCTATGTGGTTTATACCCTTTATTTCGACTAAGTTTATTAGATAGTTTCCTTTAAAATTGGGTTATTATTCATCTAAATCATTTGATTATGGTTGAGGTGAATTATTTGGTGGTCAAGGTTTGTATAGACTATTTATTTATTTAATTAGGTATATATAAGGTTCATATGATTCTAATTTTAAGATTTATCTTTTAACTTTTATTTTTTGAATATTTATTTTGGTGGTATTATTTTTCGTTTATTAAAATAGCTTATAATTAGAGCGTGACACTGAAGATGTTAAGGAAGTATTTTTACTTTTAGGTATTTATAAATATACATATATTATTTTTACAGTGAAAATGTAATGTTTTATATAAACGATATAAATTTTAGAAATGTTAATGAAGTTTAACCGCTAATATAAAAAGTTAGCAGCTTTCATATTGGCTTTACATTTCCTTAATTGGAACTTTATAGTTCAATTATATTATTAACAGTAATACACCTCTTTTCGGCTTAAATTAATTAGAATAAGGGTATTTTATTTACCAACCTTCCAGGTCGAAACTGACTGCAATACTTCGCTTCTTATTCTATTTAAGGTTGATTGATTATATCAATACTTTTTGAATGCAACCCAAATGTTATGTTTAACTACAACCCTTTATTCTGCTCATTGTAAGGCTCCTTGATTTCATTCATGGTATAGTCCACCTAATAATAGTATAATAAAAAATATTGTTGATACTGTTCAGATTATAATGTCTGAAGTTTTAAAAATAATTACAATTGGGAGGATTAGTGCGATTTCTACATCAAAAATTAAGAAAATTACTGCAATTAAGAAGAATCGAAGTGAGAATGGTATTTGTGCTGACCTTTTTTGGTGAAATCCACACTCAAATGGTGATCTTTTTTCTCGGTCATTAATTAATTTTTTTGATAATGTTGTTGCAAGGATTATAACAATTATTTTAATAATAAATATAATAAAAATTCTTGTAGATAAAATTAGGATTGTTTTTCTTGATATATTTCAAGCTTTTTGATTGGAAGTCAAATGTACTATTTATACTAGAAAAACAATCATCTACCTCATCTTCTAACAATTTCCGGGTATGCAGCCAGATTCCGTCGACATTCTGCCACGATAATTCGGCCCAGAGACGTCCGGCCATCATCAGGTGAGTACACAACTACTGAAGAGCCCAGGTGCAGTCGCGGTATTTATGCCGAATCTCGCGCATGTGAAATGTACTGGCATCCCACAGCGCATGTGTCAGGTGTTGACATGCGCAGCATAGCCGAGTTGTACGTGCTGCCCTCGGTGGTGGAAATAAACTATAACTTCGCTCCTACACCTGCCTCACTGCCTTTAACGGATTTCATCAGTTCCATTGAGGAAGCCATTAGACGTCTCCCTGTGGATTCTGCAGACGAAATTCGACGTGAATCTTACCGAACGTTGTTGAAATGTGCGCCACAACGGAGTAACATCTCGCCAGCTGAAAGAGCTGCTCTCCGCAGCCTGAGAGAAAATACTAGCACAGTCGTACTGTCTGCGGATAAGCGTAACGCCACAGTTCTTCTGACAAGGGAAGCCTACAACGAGAAGATATATTGTCAGCTAAATGATTCTACGTACCGTAGAATTGAAAAGGACCCAACAAGTCGAATATCAAGGAAAACTACTACCCTTTTGAACGACTGTTCTCTACCTGAAAAAGTTATCAAGAGATTGAGACCACACAATGCAGTACCACCAAGACTCTACGGTCTTCCGAAGATACACAAGGATGGTGCCCCACTACGATTAATAGTGAGTAATATTGGTGCTGCGACCTATTCTACAGCAAAATATCTGGCCTCATTACTAAAGCCGTATGTGGGTAAGTGTTGCCACCATATATGTAATTCTGAGGATTTTGTCAGTCGCTTGAAGGAAGTTAAGCTTAGCAGCTCGGATTTATTAGTCAGCTTTGATGTGGTCTCATTTTTTACCAAAGTGTCTTTAATGGAATCATTATATCTTATTGGTAACTTATTCAGTGCAGAAATGACGGCCTTGTTTGAACATATACTCTCCTCAACGTACTTTTTATTCAATGACGAATTCTTTGAACAAACTGACGGCGTCGCCATGGGAAGCCCTTTCTCGCCTGTGGTAGCTAATCTCTTTATGGAGGACTTTGAGGAGAAAGCACTTGAGTCTGCTGTTTTAAAGCCTACGGTCTTCTGGCGGTACGTAGATGATACTTCTGCTGTATGGCCTCATGGCAGACAGGAACGGGAGATATTCCTTCATCACTTAAACTCATTACATGAGAACACCAAATTTACGATGGAGATTGAAAAAGAGGGCACTTTACCATTTCTAGACGTGCTAGTACGCCGTAAAAGTGATGGGTCATTAGGACATTCTGTGTACAGGAAAGCGACTCACACAGATCTGTATCTCCAGGCGTCAAGCTGCCATCACCCAGCACAAACAGCCGGTGTTCTCAGTACCTTAATACATCGAGCGCATATAATATCGGATGATGAAAACCTCCACGCAGAATTACAACACTTGGAGAAGGTTTTCAAAGAGAATGGCTACACTTCTCGCCAAATAAGGAAGGCCATGCGCAACTATCATAACAAGAAGCAACGTACTGAGGACGCAGATGATGACTTTCAATCAACTGCGTTCCTTCCATACGCCGGGAATCTGTCGTCGAAAATAAGCCGATTACTGACGAAAAATAAATTCAAGGTTATCTTCTGTCCACCAGCAAAGAACCGGGCCCTGGTTGGATCCGTTAAAGACGATTTACAACTGAAGAAGGCAGGTGTCTACAAAATTCCCTGTGAATGTGGCGCTGCATATATTGGCCAGACGACAAGAACTGTCCATGAACGATGTATAGAACATGAAAGATACACCCATCTGTGGCAACCGTCATAATCGGCAGTAGCAGAGCACTGTATTTCTTTGGGACATTCAATGGAATACAATGTAACAAAAATTTTATCCCCGGTTTCCGGTTTTTGGGATTCCGTAATCAAGGAATCAGTGGAAATACGTCTTGCCAATAATCTTATAAATCGAGACAACAGCTTTCAGCTGGATAAAAATTGGAATCCTGTTATTACACCTATACAATCACAGCGGAATCGACAGTGTCATTCGATACTCAATGACTAGATGAACCTTTATTTCCACCACCGATGGCAGCACGTACAACTCGGCTATGCTGCCCATGTCAACACCTGACGCATGCGCTGTAGGATGCCAGTACATTTCACATGCGCGAGATTCGGCATAAATACCGCGACTGCACCTGGGCTCTTCAGTAGTTGTGTACTCACCTGATGATGGCCGGACGTCTCTGGGCCGAAATATCGTAGCAGATTGTCGACGGGATCCGGCTGCTTACCCGGAAATTATTAGAAGAAGAAATACGCTGGGAAAATTTCAGAAGTCATATCTACCTCATCAATAAATAGAAATGTATAAGAATAATCATACTACATCTACAAAGTGTCAGTATCATGCTGCTGCTTCAAATCCAAAGTGGTGTCTTGGTGAGAATTGGTTTATTGAATGTCGAAGTAGACATGTTGATAAGAAAATTGTTCCGATAATTACATGTAGACCATGGAATCCTGTTGCAACAAAGAATGTTGATCCATAAACTGCATCTGCAATGGTGAAGGGTGCTTCTCAATATTCGTATGGTTGAAGTATACTGAAGTATAGTCCTAGTAGTACTGTGAAGTATAGTCCTTGTAATGCTTGAGTATGATTAGATTCTATTAAACTATGATGTGCTCATGTTACTGTTACTCCTGATGCTAAAAGAGTAGCTGTATTAAGTAATGGAATTTGTATAGGATTAAAAGGTTGAATTCCTATTGGGGGTCATAATATCCCTAGTTCAATAGTGGGTGCTAGTCTTCTTCTAAAAAATGCTCAGAAAAATGAAACAAAGAATAGTACTTCTGATGGAATAAATAAAATTATTCCTCATCGTAATCCAATTGATACAAATCCCGTATGTAGTCCTTGGTATGCTCCTTCTCGTACTACATCTCGTCATCATTGGATTATAGTTATTAGGGTAATTCCAAATCCGATTATAAATAAGTTAATGTTAAATAGGTGAAATCATTTTGCTAATCCTGAAACTAGAACTATTGCTCCAATTGCTCCTGTTAATGGTAAAGGTCTGTAATCTACTAAGTGGAATGGGTGGTTTGAGTGAGTTGTTAACGTAAGTTTAGTATACTTCTCTAGAATATAAAGTTCTTAAAATTGAGAAAACATAGGCTTGAATTATTGCTACTGCTGATTCTGGAATTAACAGAAGTATTTGTCCAATAATTAATAGTGAAATTAAGTTTATTGCTATAGATGGTCCTGTATTTCCCAGTAATGTTAATAGTAAGTGTCCTACAATTATATTTGCTGCTAGTCGTACTGCTAGTGTACCTGGTCGAATGACATTTCTAATTGTTTCAATTAATACTATAAATGATATTAATGCAGGTGGTGTTCCTTGGGGGACAAGGTGTGTAAATATGTGATTGGTATGATTAATTCATCCAAATAACATAAATCTTAATCATATAGGTCGAGCGATTGCAAATGTTAATGCTAAATGTCTTGTTCTAGTAAAGATGTAGGGGAATAATCCTATGAAATTATTAAATAGTATTATAATAAAGATTGAAATGAAGATGAATGTTGTTCCATTAATGATTTTGGTCCTAGTAGTGTTTTAAATTCATTGTGTAAGGTTAAGTTTAGTTTATTTCAAATAATATTAATTCGTGATTGTGTAAGTCAAAATATTGATGGGATTAATAATAATCCTAAGAATGTTCTAGTTCAATTTAACGATAAATTGAAGATATTAGTTGATGGATCAAATGTTGAAAATAAGTTTGTCATCATTTTCAATTCAAGTTCTTTATATCAATTGTTCTTTTTTCTGCTCTTTTAATAAGA
Organism: Schistocerca serialis cubense; assembly: GCF_023864345.2. NCBI lineage: Eukaryota > Metazoa > Arthropoda > Insecta > Orthoptera > Acrididae > Schistocerca > Schistocerca serialis. Next base: position 546,115,065 of record NC_064640.1, on the reverse strand, counting down.
TTTGGTTTAAATGAGGAAAAGTTTATTTGATTAAATAAAATTAATGGTTTAAGAGACCATTACTAACTTTCAGTCATCTGATGTATTTCAAGGTGTACTAATTACTTAGTTACTTTAGATTGACACTCTAATGTTATATATTTTAACTAACTCCTTAGATTATCTTAGATAATCACTTGATAAATAAGTTTACTGAAGTTCTTTCAATTACAATTGGTATGAATCTGTAGTTTGCTCCACAAATTTCTGAGCATTGTCCAAAGAACAGTCCAGGTCGGTTTATTGTAAATGTTCCTTGGTTTAGTCGGCCCGGCGTTGCGTCAATTTTAACCCCTAATGCAGGTACTGCTCATGAGTGTAGAACGTCTGATGCTCTTTTTAATACTCGTACTTCCGTATTTATTGGTAGAATGGTTCGGTTATCTACATCTAGAAGTGGAAATCCGTCGTTTTCTAGGTCTTGTTCTGTTGTTATATACGTGTCGAATTCCACATCTATAAAGTCAGAATATTCATATCTTCAGTATCATTGTCGACCAATTGTTTTAATTGTGATTAAATCGTCTACTGAATCATCAAGTAAATATTGTAGTCGTAATGAAGGGAGTGCAATAAAAATTAGTGTAATTGCTGGTAGTGCTGTTCAGATTGTTTCAATTAAATGTCTGTGAAGTATGTTTCGGTTTGTATAGGCAATGAATAATATGTAACTTAGGGCATAACTTACAATTACTGTAATTAATAATAATACGACCATAGTATGATCATGGAAGAATGATAGTTGCTCCATTAATGGTGAAGCTCCATCTTGAAGGGATAAATTTGATCATGTTGCCATTAATGAATTTTTCTAACAAATGGTCAAACCTTTATTTGTAGAGCTTAAATCTACTGCACTAATCTGCCATATTAGAATCAACAAATTAATGGTAGTTCTGAGTAACTGTGTTCTGCAGGTGGATTATTTTGTAGTCATTCTGTTGATCTTCTTATATTAGCTCTAAATATGATTGCCCGGTTTGTAACCATTCTTTCTCATATAATTACAATGAATATAATGATTCCTACAATAGAAATTGTAGACCCAATTCTTGATACTACATTTCATGATGTATATGCATCTGGATAGTCTGAATATCGTCGTCATATTCCTGCTAGTCCTAGGAAGTGTTGGGGGAAGAATGTCAAGTTTACTCCAATAAATATAATTGTAAATTGGATTTTTAATCATGTATTATTTATAGTTAATCCTGTAAATAATGGGTATCATTGAATAACACCTCCTATGATTGCGAATACTGCTCCTATGGATAACACATAATGGAAATGAGCTACTACATAATATGTATCATGTAATACGATGTCAAGTGATAAATTTGCTAATACTAATCCTGTTAATCCACCAATTGTGAATAGAAAAATAAATCCTAAAGCTCATAATAGCGGTGGATTGAATTTGAATTTAGTTCCATATAGCGTAGCTAATCATCTGAATACCTTAATTCCTGTAGGTACAGCAATAATTATTGTTGCTGATGTAAAGTATGCTCGTGTGTCAACATCTATTCCTACTGTGAATATGTGATGTGCTCATACAATAAATCCTATTAGTCCAATTGATAATATAGCATAAATTATACCTAATGTTCCAAATGATTCAATTTTTCCTCTTTCATGACATACATTGTGAGAAATAATTCCAAATCCTGGCAGAATTAAAATGTAAACTTCTGGGTGTCCCAAGAATCAGAATAGATGTTGATATAGAATTGGGTCACCCCCTCCTGCAGGGTCAAAGAATGATGTATTAAAATTTCGATCTGTTAATAGTATAGTAATAGCCCCTGCTAATACTGGAAGCGATAAAAGGAGGAGAAGGGCTGTAATAGCTACAGATCAGACAAATAAAGGTGTTTGATCTAGAGTTATACTTTCTGATCGTATATTAATTGCTGTTGTAATGATGTTTACTGCACCAAGAATAGATGATTCACCTGCTAAGTGAAGTGAAAAAATAGCTAGGTCTACAGATGCCCCCCCATGTTCCATAGCTCCTGCAAGAGGAGGGTAAACTGTTCATCCTGTACCAGTACCATTATCTACTATAGAAGATGTAAGAAGAAGGGTTAGTGAAGGCGGTAGTAATCAAAAACTTATATTATTTATTCGTGGGAACGCTATATCTGGTGCACCAATTATTAATGGTACGTGTAAATTACCAAATCCACCAATTATAATAGGTATTACTATAAAAAAAATTATTACAAATGCGTGGGCTGTAATAATGACATTATAAATTTGGTCATCTCCAATTAGAGATCCTGGTTGACCAAGTTCAGCACGAATAAGTATTCTTATTGATGTTCCTACTATTCCTGCTCATGCTCCAAATAAGAAGTGTAAGTAGGCTGTTTAGGGTTTTTTTATTGGTAACGCCACCTCTGTATGAAAATCACTGGCATTGCTGTGTGCAGTCTGTGGCTGCTTTGCATTGTTGTAATACTCGCCATTGTAGTGTTAGGCAGCTGGATGTGAACAGCGCGTAGCGTTGCGCAGTTGGAGGTGAGCCGCCGGCAGTGGTGGATGTGGGGAGAGAGATGGCGGACTTTTGAAATTTGTCATGAACTGCTATATTTATATATGATGATATCAAGGTAAATACATTGTTTGTTCTTTATTAATATCTTTCATTTGCTAACTATCCCTATCCGTAGTTAGTGTCTTCAGTAGTTTGTATCTTTTATTTAGCTGGCAGTAGTGGCGCTCGCTGTATTGCAGTAGCTTGAGTAGCGAAGATTTTTGTGAGGTAAGTGATTTGTGAAAGGTATAGTTTACTGTTAGTCAGGGCCCATTCTTTTGTAGGGATTATTGAGAGTCAGATTGCGTTGCGCTAACAAAATATTGTGTGTCAGTTTAAGCACAGTCATTTGTAATTGTTCAAAAGGGGACGTTTCATATGTCGACCCTTAGCCGAGGATACCTCACTGGAATCTTCTGATTTTTTCTTGTAGTTTGTGTAATTAGTGTAGATTTTGTTTATTGCTGGCGCGTAATTGTATTCAAAATCTCCTTTGTAGTTGCAGTCTTTCATTGTTGTACAGTAAAACAGTTGTGGCATGCATGTAGATTTGCACCAAGTATTTCGCAGCTACGCTTGCAATTAACTACATATTATTTTCAGTGCTATGTTAATGTGTTCTCTTATTTTTGATCTTCAAATTGAGTTTTTCTGTGTTGTCGTGTGAAATACTGTGACAATAATGGAGTGTGAAAAACGTAATACTAGGCTCCAAAGTAAACTGAGAAATGACAGTGAAAATGAAAGCAGTGTGTTAGAGCCACCGAGTAATGAATTAACTGATGTTCAAAGTAGTAATTTGGTAATTGTGCATAGGGAAATGGAGCGGACTGCAAACAATGGTGTAGACAGTGAAACAGGTAGTGAACAGGGAAGCATTATCGATCGATCGGTCGGCAACAGCTCGCCTCAGGAATCCGAAATGACAGGACACAATATCCAAATACTGTAGATTCAGGTTTTGGGTCATCACCGTTTTCTCAAATAAGTCCAGACACATTTTCTGCTTGTCAAAATGTGAATGTTGCCGGTGCAAATGCACTGCCGAAAAGCGTAGAGAAACAGATTCCAGACACTAATACATTATTATTGCAATTAATGCAACAAATGGAACAAAATCAGCGACAAATGGGACAAAATCTTAAAAAGTTAGACACAATGGAACAACACCAGAGACAAACACAGCAACAGTTAGAAACAATGGAACAAAATCTTCAAAAGTTAGACACCACACTTGAACAAACACGTGAAGATTTAACTACTGAGTTACATAAAATCGAATCGAAATGTCAAAAAGTCTGTAATGACGTAAAAACACAAATTTGTGAGCATTTTCAACCTATTTTTTCGCGGCATGAAAATGCATTACAGAATCACGAAGCAGCCATAAAAGAACTGCAAACTATTGTTCATGAAAATCATGAGACCTTGCAAGCTAAATTTGACTCAGTTGCATCTACCGATTCGGTTACACAACTTGCAAAAACTCAGGAAAACTTGAAGGACACAGTAGATTCGATTTCAACACAAATGGACACTCTGAAACTTGGTTCAGAAAAACACGCTGAGGAAATGTGTTCACTATCGGAGAAAGTAGCGGAACTTTCGGATCAGGTCACTAACTTATCTACAAAGGTAGATGATGATCTGAATGACACAAGACCTGTAGCCATCACTGACACAGAAGAGTATGAACAAATTAAGAAATTCAAACAAAATCAGAATGAAATTAATACGCAATACAAAAGAGAAATCCGGGAAGTACAAGATCAGTTGGTACAAGTAATACAAAGATTTCATATTTCAGTGGACACTCGTGCTCCAACACAGGAAGAGGGACATAGAAGTACGGAATAGCCACAAAATAATAACTCAGGGCACTTCGGAAATTATGAAAGAAATTGGCAAGGCACACCGAATTTTGAGATGGAACCACCGAAACAACGTAACAATGACCGATATGCGACTCGCCGACACGATGATTTTGACTATAAGCTGTTCATTACTACACGTAAATTCAAAACATTTAAGAATTCTGTCAATGACATTCATCCACAAGCATGGCTCCACCAATTCTCTCATTGTTTTCCTCCCAACTGGTCGTTAGAGCACAGATTAGAATTTATGTGTGGCTACTTAGAGAATGAACCAGCTGTAAGAATGTGATCGGTCATTCACGATTGCCACAGTGAAGGAGAATTTTACCATGCCTTCCTCTCAGCATATTGGTCTCAAGCCACACAAGACCGAGTAAAACATGGCATCATAATGATGAAACATTTCGAACAATCAGAATTCACCAGTCTTGTGAAATATTTTCAAGACATGTTGCACAAGAATCAGTACCTGACAAATCCATACAGCCCCTCAGAACTCATCCGCATTTGCTTAATCAAATTACCTGAAGATTTACGACATATTATTTTAGCAGGACGTTGCAAAGAAGACATTGAGGCTTTTCAGGGACTGTTACAAGAACTGGAAATTGACACAGACAGTCGCCGGATGCGAAAACAGGAAAACAATCACTACAGGTCACATACGTCACAATTCCGTGATGACAGAAACAATAACTGGACACGAAAAGGCTATTCTTACAACGCAAATCGTGACCAAAACAGACACCACCCATATGACAACCGCTGGCAGAGTAAAAGTAGTTACAGAGAAAGATCGCATTTCCAGAGTAATGACTATCACAGACACAATCAGAGAAACAGACAATATGGGAACCAAAACAATTATTATCAAGGGAGGCAGAATAACTTCAGACGCAACAGTTTGGCGCACAGTTACGATTCAGGGAGAAACTCTCCACCACGTGACGGACAAGGAAGAAACTACAGAATCTACCGACATGACGACAGTCGATATATTCGTAACGACAGACCTGAATTGCATCAGAACTGGCGGGATTCAAACAGAGCAGGGCACTTTCGACAACATGAATTTGTAGAAGTTAGGTCTCCTAATCCCAATAACAACGCGCGCCAACAAAGAGACAGACAATGACTCGCACCGCAGGCAGCCGCGTGCGCCGGCTGGATCAAGGAAAAATAACATAGACGCTAACCTTGAGAAAAATTCCAGTATTCTTTACCGACGTATACGACATGATAATTCCGTTGAAGCTCGAGCTTTCCATAGTAGGAAGAGTAAAGGCTTGCACCACATTTCACATGTAAAACCGTTTATTGAAAGATAATCTGCTTTTTAACTTAGTCTTTGCCATATAATTTTTCGCTCCACATTTCTAGTATGCTTTGTCAGACTTAAGAAACTGTTAACATACAACAATGTTTGAAGTTAAATATCCAGTCTAGAACCTAGGGAACATTTTTAAACAGAAATTACGATTGCATTGTTATAGTGAACAGACGACACAGTGTTGTATTTGTACATTCTTGCTTGTTAGTTACACGATTACATAACGACTATCAGGCTTACATACTTCGAACATGTACTGGTACTGCTAATGAGATTTTGATGCAACATTTTGGTTTACTTGAAAATACATTCTGGATTTAAAGTACTTTCTGTGAGATACCAGATGACACAGTGGTTAGTTTATGTGACAGCTACACGATTTTATCACGACGCTACTAATGTGTGACAATTTACAATGTTCTTTTGCAGTGTTTCTGTTTTATATCTGCACAGTTTTCTGTTTTATTCTGGAAAGTAAAACATGTTATAGTAGTAACTTTTGTGGTATAGCTACAATGAGACAGCCTTTTCTGTAGCACAACAATACATTACTTTGTAGTGCTTTCTTGATCACGGTCTGGTACGTAATAACTATAATATCTATACGCTAAGCTTTTCACTTTTATTTATCATGAGGTAAGTACATTGACCTCTGCAGAACTTAGGTTCCACAGAGATTATCTTACAACAAAATGCACAGTTTAGCGCTACAGTAAACGTATTTGAGTGATTAATTTAGTACTTAAAACCTTTACTTTTAAAGATTTTTGAATTAGAAAGAAAGTTTTCCGTGATACATTTCATTCCATTGCTGTAATCTGTAACACCTGAGGGTATAATTACATTAATCCTCAGGGGGGTACACGCTTACTTTGTGTATCATGTGTTTGGCAAGCATAAGGAGCCCTAGCTAATATGGTATTTGCTTATACAACTCTACACACCGGTACCATATTTCTCTAACACACAAATTACACACCTATCTGATCATTTAACTGAGAGATAAACATTTTTTTACTACATCAGTGACACATGTTTACGCAATACACAGTTGGGTAACTTCACACTTATGAAACTGTATTTTGTCTGTACTTTGTAAACTGTTCATATTTTTTCGGAATCATTGTGATACTATGAGAGCTTTGAATGATGTATTTGGTAAGGGAGCATGTTTTAAAGTACGTTTGAGGTAGATGACACTATTGAAATGAGCAGAGAATTTTTTTTAGGTTTTGAAATTATTGCAGAAAGCTACGACGATTTTGAGATTTGACTGAGGTGTTATGATGTTATTATTATGACGACGATGTGTACTATGCTGTTGGATTTGTTTATGATCAATAAGATGATGCTACTGTATATGAGGAATAAGAAGTATGTTGGAAACCAAGAAGCATACTTTAAGAGTTATGAAATGTGCGTAAATGCGTGACTGTATCACAATGCTGACGAATATTTTATTTGGACACTTATATTTATAGGGTTTTGTTTCTACACATTTCCAACGCAAATTCTCGACCCGTGAAATTTTGTATATGAGACTGTCACAGTAGCGGAAACTGCTGTCGTAAATATTTCCGTAAGAAAGTTAAGTGACCACCTGCACGTAATGCGTCGTGGGCACGCAGCTGTGTCAGACGCCGGGAGAACAAGTCATTAGTGAGTGCCTCATCAGAAGCACAGGTAGAATAAAAGAAAGGGGAGGTCATTGTCCTCGCCATTGACATTTCCTTGTTGAAAGCATACTGTGGAGTTCGTAATTTATGATATTTACTAAAATGCCTAATGAAATGATTAGAAACATTTTACATCTATTGTCTTTGTAGTTAAGAGATTGCTCATTTTGTTTAATATCTGGTTTCCAGCTGTGTTGCAGCATTGGTTTTATAAAATAAACTTAAATGCATCTGCTAATGTGAACACTTTCTGTCAACAGATTTATTAAATAATTATTTTCTGATCCACATTCTTTGAAAAAGGAGCTCTTGGAATGGAGAGAACAATAATAAGGGACTAATAACAGTAACTGCATCCATAATTTTCTTTTCAAGTACTTGGTAATTTCTTTTGTAGAATAATTTGTGGTGCACCACTTTAATTACATAGACATTATGATGTGAATATACATTTCCCTTATCTGCATTGTTGTTTTTACTGTAATATTTTTTCTGCTTGAGCTATGTCATGTTTAGATATAAGCTGCTGTTTGCCAGGCATAGTGCTACTGAACTTTAATTTGTGTTACTCTGCTAAGCCAGATTTATTTTTTTGTTTGCTGTGCATTGCCTCATATTGGTTGTAATGTTGAATTGCTTGGTAATTTAGATTTACTGTAGCTTGCTTTGCGATTTTCCATTTTTTTCATTGCTGTTTAAAGTAATTGTTTTATGTGCTGCTGCATTGCCTTGTCCCTTAGTTTAGCATCTGAGCTCAGTAGATTTAAGTTAGCTTAAGAGGGGGTAACCTCTAAGAGAATGAGTTGCGATGAATTGGAAGAAATGCATTGAGAAGTTATACGAAAAAAAGTACAGAAAACAGGTTTAGGTAGGATTTTCTTGGAAATAAATGTTTAGATAAGAAATGTGTGAACATATAAATACAGAAAGTATGCTTAGATAGAATTTTTTTTGGTGGGAACAAAGGATGAAATAAGAGGAAAGATATATGAAGTTTTGGGTTGGACTGCAGTACCAAATGTTACACTGAAAACGAACCCTGTCCTTTCCTATTGGTGTTATCCCACTACATGTTTGTGTACCCTTGTGTATTTGTTTTCTTCCTGTTTCTGTGTACTGTTTCATAGAACTTTTTTCTCTTCTAATACTAAGTTACATTCACTAAGATGAGGAATACTGTTATCCTCAAATACAATTGGCATTAATAATGTGTTATTTTCTTTGTAAAGATGTTTAGACATTATTTATTCTGTTTTGTTTTAATGCTCATGTGTAAAGTTGATGTTTCGAAAGTTATTCTGATCTTTTATGTATTTACTTATGTCATAATTCCTGTAACACTGATGTATATGTCTATTTCTATTCTTTTGTAAAGTCTGTGTTACTACAAATGTTATCTGTACTATTATGTTCTTTAATGATGTATTTTTTACCTTTGTTACTGTATTCTCATGTTATAAAATTGTCATTGACACCAGTTCATCAAACTAAGCAACTTGAAAGTTACATTTCACTGCACACGTTTCTGTTGGTCATACTATATGGACAATGTGTGAGAAGTAGGGACTGATTGTGTTTGCACGTGTGTTAATCATTCAGCAAGGGACTGCATAATAGCATTGCTGGTTCTAAGGACAATTCCAAAAACTTTGTGAGTGCACAAGTGGTGGTTATGGACTTGCTATATTCTCCGCAAGAATCTTCGATGGTGATTGTGCACCTGCACAGTCACAACAGATGGCTGCTAGCCATCTCTACAAGGACTACAGTGGGTCTGCATTTTTGATGGCCCACCAATACCATTATTTCTACAAGGACTGCAGTCGGTCTGCACCTCTGGTGGCCCACCAATACCGTAATCTCTACCAGGACTACAGTGGGTCTGCTCTGTGATGACCTACCTACCTATACTCTTCAAAATTTCGACTGACTCTGCTGTGGGTTTGCTCTGTTGTGGCCCATTACCTGTATGCATGTCAAGAGTCAGCACTGTCTTTCCATTGGAAGGACAACACTACTTGTTCAAGACTGCATGGAAATCCACTACTTCCGTGTGCATTTTCTTCTACTGCTCAGACTTTGAGAAAAACACAACTATTTTACCGTGATGAACGATCAGGACTGTCTTTATGGACTGTGAGAAAATTTGAGCTTTTGACCAACACTGTATCAATAAGTGTGTGCATTTGATTTCTTTGTTATTGTAATTATGAAAAAATTTTTTAAATCTGTATTGGCCACTGCCCAAACCAATTTGTAAAATTTTTTGTGGGGAGCATGGGGGCTATGTAAGTAGGCTGTTTAGGTTTTTTTATTGGTAACGCCACCTCTGTATGAAAATCAATGGCTGTGCTGTGTGCAGTCTGTGGCTGCTTTGCATTGTTGTAATACTCGCCATTGTAGTGTTAGGCAGCTGGATGTGAACAGCGCATAGCGTTGCGCAGTTGGAGGTGAGCCGCCAGCAGTGGTGGATTTGGGGAGAGAGATAGCGGAGTTTTGAAATTTGTCATGAACTGCTATATTTATATATGATGATATCAAGGTAAATACATTGTTTGTTCTTTATTAATATCTTTCATTTGATAACTATCCCTATCAGTAGTTAGTGCCTTCAGTAGTTTGAATGTTATATTTAGCTGGCCGTAGTGGCGCTCGCTGTATTGCAGTAGCTTGAGTAGCGAAGATTTTTGTGAGGTAAGTGATTTGTGAAACGTATAGTTTACTGTTAGTCAGGGCCCATTCTTTTGTAGGGATTATTGAAAGTCAGATTGCGTTGCACTAACAAAATATTGTGTGTCAGTTTAAGCACAGTCATTTGTAATTGTTCAAAAGGGGACGTTTCAGAAGTATAAAGTACCAATATCCTTATGGTTTGTTGAGAATAATCATTTTTGCGGTAAGATGGCGGAATTTAAGGTGGTAGACTGTAAATCTACTTATGAGATGTTTCTCTCTTACCATGCTTTAGGCCTTATATTCAATTATGATTCAAGACTGCAATTCTAGAGGTGCAAAATTTTACTAAGGCCTAAAAGAATATTCTTTTAATTATAACTTTGAAGGTTATTAGTTTGGTTAACTTAAGTCCTTAGTATAATGAGATTAAGGTTGATGTTGAGATTAATCCTATTGTTGAAATTATTACTGTTATAGGAAGAATAATTCTTGATTTTTGAGACTTTATTTTTATAGATCATGAATTTTCTGTGTATGACATAATTAGGGCTGAGAATCTAATACGTATATAATAATAAAGTGTAATTGTAGTTAATACAACCATAATTGTCATAATAGTTGTTATGTTATTTTCTATCAATGATTGTATTACAATTCATTTTGGTTGAAATCCAAGGAGTGGTGGTAAACCACCTAGGGATAAAAGAGATAAAAAATTATGAATTTAATTTCAGTTTTTATAATTCTGGCTGAATAAATTTGGTTTATAAATAATAGATTTATTTGCTTAAATAATAAGTCCATAATTAATCTTAATAGTGAGTAAATAATAAAGTATAGTTCTCAAATGATTTCTCTAACTGTTAGGGATCTGATTATTCACCCTAAATGTCTAATTGAGGAATATGCTAGAAGTTGTCATAGAGATGTTTGATTTAAACCACCTATTGCCCCAATAATAATTCTTAGAATGATAATTGTTCAAATGAGAGTTCTTAGTTGAATACAATAAGATAATACCATTATTGGGGCAATTTTTTGCCATGTTATTAGTGTTAAACAGTTATTTCATCTTGAAGCTCCTATTACTTCTGGAAATCAGAAATGAAAGGATGCAGCCCCGATCTTTAATAATAATCTAGATGTAATTATTATTGATGGAATAAATTCTGTTTCTCATCCTATTGGATACTTTATTTGAATCAGCAAAATTGAAAATAATAGTATTGTCGATGCTACTGCTTGGACAATAAAATATTTAATTGATGATTCATTTATTATTATATTTTTATTTCTTGTTAGGAGTGGAATAAATGAAAGTAAGTTGATCTCAAGTCCTATTCAAACCCTAAATCAGGAGTTTGATGAAATTGACAGGATCGTTCCTATCATTAATGTTGATAGGAGGAGAAGTTTTGTAGAGTTGTTGGTCATTAAAAAGGAGAGGATTGATACCTCTATAAATGGGGTATGAACCCATTAGCTTGTTTAGCTTACCTTTTTACATTAAGGTGTATGATGCACGTTAGTTTTTGATATTAAAGGAGGTAGTTTAATTCTGTCTTATGTAATTTTTAATGCAGGTAATTTTATTTACTTGATTTACCCTATCAGGGTAAACCTTGGGGCAGGCACTTCATTTATATTTAATATAAAAATTAAAAATTTTTTTAAACTTTGTTTATGTATTATTTTGGTTATTTCTAATTAATTTATCTCGGTTAGGATAATTTGAATATATATTATATAAAATAAATAATTTATATTAATATATTACATTTAATTAAATTTAAATAACTATAATGTAATTTTATGATTATTAAATGATTATTTTAATACATTTATTTACCTAGGATTATAGCTACTTATGTTTCTAGCTTAAAATAAGTTATTATATTATAAATTATATAATAATATGTAAATTAATATTAAATATTATTATAATAGGATATAATATATATAATCAATATTATTAAATGTAAAATTTTATATTAATATAAATAATTATATTAATTATAATAATATAATTTAATATACCTTCTATAATCAGATTATTTAATTAATTAATATTTAAGTTAACTTAATATCAAGTTAATTTTATATTAATACCATATTACATTAATTTACATAATTATATAAAATATATTTATTATATTATTTAATCTTTCTTTGTTATTAGTGGAAAGAAAGATTAAATAAGAAAGATTATAATACATTTATTGATATACATGTTCCATATAAATCTTTATTTATATATAATAGAGATGTTGTTGTCATTCGAGGGTGTGTTTCTTTTTTTTTTAGTCATTTTTTGTGTTTTTTTTTTGTTTAAATATTTGAATCTTTTATGTTTTCTTATTTTTATAAATTTTTAAATTTCTTATTTTGTTTCCAAAAGTTTTATTCTTGCTTATTTATTCACTTTTTCTTTCTATTATATGTAAGTTTTGTTAAACTAAATGTTCTATTTTGCAGTAATTTGATTTAACTATCAAGTGATTTTGGATTTAGCAATTGATTTAGTATCGGCATAATTCGTGCAAGCAGCCGCGGTTATACGATTGATACAAGTGAATATTATTGGTTAAAACAGTTGTTTATATTTTTAGGGTTAAAATATAAATTTGTAAGGTGAAATGTTAAATTTTATTTATAGCTCTTTTTATGAATCTGTGAAATTTGAATAATAAACTAGGATTAGATACCCTATTATTTTAAATGTTGAAACACGTATGTAACATAGCAGCGATGGCGAGGCATTGTAGCATCTGTGACCAGAGAGTTTGCGCTTGACCGCGCGAGTGTTGCGAGCGGTTCTCAGTCTGTTAGTAGTCGTTGCGAGTCTGTAGCTCTGTGTAGTCGTGCAGAGCAGTACGCTAATAGTCGTCATGCAGAGCGGTCGGTCAGTAGTAGCAGCCCAGTGCGGTTGTGTGATGTAGGCGGTCGGCAACACTGGTCAAGATGCTGAATAAGGTACACTGTTAATTAATATAATCATTAGACAATGTAAAACTTATTTATTGTAATCAATCTCTAACAAGTCCCCCAATAATAATTTTGATTTCAAAAGCATTTTTTTCAAAAATTTAATTTTTTATTGAACTAAAGATTTCGTTGCACTTCCCATTTCATTCCACTTCTTTTGAAGAAAAATTTCAGTAAATTCACAAAAAAAGGAATATTATTATTTGCAATGCAGTTCCTCCAAGCCGTGCGCAGATATAAGAGCAGAAATTTGACATCCAGTTATTCTGAGGTAAGACTTTAATTCTGATTGTTTTACACAGGGCCAAAGACCGATATTTCGGTTTAATTGAATTTTCTTGTCACTGAATGGACTTTAAATTTTTTGGTGAAGAATTTATATTTGAGTCAGATTGCGAATTTCACATTTTTGTTGCCATTGTCAGTACATTTCATTGTGGGCAGGTTACGCATAGAGCAATGTCCATTAGCATTCTTAAATAATATTGTCATTCATGTAAATTTTTGTGGGGAGGTTACACTCGGCTCCCATTTCTATTAAGTACTGTCATTCTTTTTTCTTGTAAGATTTTGTGTGGAGGTTACACTTGGCGACACCCAGTCCAGGATCGTATTTCGTTGAGAGTCTTTTGAGCCACAGTCAGATATCTGCTCTTATTTGCTTAGATATAATTAGGATTTGGCGCAACGCTTTTACTAATCTTGTGACTTTCTTTCTACAGGTCAACGGCAATTCGTTGCTCTGTTGTATTTGTGTGTTGCTTTTGCATTGTGCTTATTTATTTTCTGAAAAATTGTGACTATTGTAAAAATGCCGCGAAAGACTGTGAATAGTGTATCGCGAGGTATTTTGAATGAAATTACCGACTTAAACAGCGTGACCGATAGTAATTATGACACGCAGTGTGATGATGACAATCCTGCGTTCACTAACAATCAGTGCATTACAACCATTAATGATGACTTTTGTCTTAATGATGAACAAACGAACTCGGTTATGTCCTCTGTTCATTTGACGACAATCGATGACGCGGGACGCTCTATTGTAATGAGCGCTGCCCAGCTTAACACACCCGATTTGGAAAACTCAAGTAACGAACAGACAAATTTGTCTAATGAAAATGAACAGGATACTGAAAGTACGGCGGATTTATTTAATTCCGAAATAGTGACTGACAGTGTACGTCCGACTGATAAACCTTTCTGTAAATTACAGAATGACCAAATGGTCACACAAAACGAGAAAATTCCAGATCCACCACTAAACAGCACAGAGAATATAAACGCTAGTTTTGACTTGGTACGAATTATGAGAAGTTTGCTACAACAGCAAAGTGAGAAAATAGACAACAGTAGTAAAGATCTCAAACAACAATTTAGTGAACAGAGCGAAAATTTTAGACAACTCAGAGAACAGGTCAAACAACAGAACGAAAAACTTGACAATAATGCCGAAGATCTCAAACAACTTAGGGAACAGAACAAACAAGATAATGAAAATCTCAAACAACACTTAAATGAAAAATTAGACGACAATTCGAGACAGCTTAGTGAACAAATTAGAGCCGTTGCTGCGCAGTGCCATGACACTAAGGAACAGTTGCGCGTGGAAATTGAGACTTGTTCACAAAAAAATAGCGAAGAAATAAAGTCTGTTGCGCAAGAATTAAGGGAAATGCAGACAGCCGCAACAGAAACACTCAGAGACGAAATTAGCGGAGTCGCTAAACAATGCTCTGAAAAAGCTACACAATTACGGGAAGAGTTTAAAGCCATGACGGTAGAATTTTCGCGCACAGTGGACGCAAAGATAGACGCGAAATTCGAACAGCAGAACACTCAGATTAACGAGCGCTTTAATCAGCACATACAGAACAGTGATACGCGTTTCCGCAAATTTATTCAGGATCAAAATAAAGTCAAACGTCAGGTTATGGAAACAATCACTGCACAAAGACAAGAGGACAAACGTAAAATGTTCGCGAAAGCGAAGACGTATGTAGACAATAATATTACTACAGTGTCCGACAAAATTAATACCATAGAACAGTTGAACGCGGAATTAAGGGATGAAATTTCTGATCTTAAATCAAAAACAGACACACACACAGTAAATATTCAAACAGTGACAGATAGATTCGAACAATTACATCTAACACAGGATTGCAATGTCATCAAAGCTGATGTCAAAAAACTGAGCGAAACTACGCGTAAGTTGCAAAAACAGATTAATGCGTCCGATTCTAAAACCGATGATCAGGCAAAAATACTGACAGAAAAATATGATGAATTGGCCAGTCGTATTGATGCTATCGAAAGTGCTAATGACAATAAATCAGACGATACTGCACCGGTTTCATTTAACCAAACACCTGAATTTCAAAATTTACAGCAGACAATTAATGAGACCGATTCATCTAACAATACGTTACGTAGGAAGTTGTCAAATTTACAACAAGAAGTAACAGAGATCAAAAACATTTCAGTTAATAACATACCGCAACAGACGCCACTTTATGAACATGTGTCAGACTCACGCAGCGCGTATAATTTGGGTAATCTACAGAGATTACGGGACTTAGATTCCGAACAACCACAGTTCAATAGATACTCTTACGATCCTGAACCTGTTGCATCACACAGAGATGATAATTTCGATTACAAACATTTTCTGTCAGTGAGAAAGTTTAAAGTTTTTAAAAACGATAGAACGCAGATTCACCCACTGGATTGGATTCAACAGTTTAGCTTTGCTCTTCCACCGACTTGGCCTGTAACACATCAACTTGAATTTATTTGCAGTTTTTTGGAAGGCGAACCGGCAACTCGTATGAGACCAATCGCGAGACAGTGTTACTCGGTAGAGGAATTTCAGAATGCTTTTCTGTCAGCGTACTGGTCGAAGACGACACAGCGCGGAATTAAAGATCAACTAATTAGTTTGCCAAACTATGAAAACTCAAATTTTCCCAGTGTAACGCAATTTTTTGAGCACATGGTACAACAAAACCAGTACCTAAGTGAACCGTACAGTGAATCCGCACTGATACATTTATGCATTTCCAAATTACCACGGTCATTACGAGTGTCACTCCTAACAGGTCAGCAAAAAGAAAACATTTCAGCATTCAGAGATCTTTTACAGCTCTTGGAAGTACAGCAATCTGATTATTCTTTTGTAAACAAAAACTTTTTGAGTAACAACCAAGGTCAACAACCGTACTGCAATTATGATCAGGGACGTAATTCCAATCGGAAAGATAACAGACGTTTTAGGAACGACAACTACCAAAACTTTAATAACAGACAGAATTCAGATTATCAATATCGTCAAAATTTTCAGCAACAGGAAACACATTTTGGTAACAATAGACGTTTTCCACCACAACAGTATGAAAGTCAGCCGGTTGGAATACATAACCAACAATGTAATGCACAACGTCAACCAGGCTTTAATGTTCCGCCGCGTGCACGTGTAGTACCAGATCCAACAAATAGTAACGCACAGCAACAAGGAAACAATTACCTACAGAGAAGACAGTATTTCAATGCCTATTGTAATGCACCGTATAGGAATGACTATCACGACAGACGTAAAAACGATGAGCAGAATTATCAGCGTACATATAATAACAGTCGGTCTCACCAGCAACAAAATAATCAACAAGGACCTATTCTCATGAATGAACCCGACAGTAGGTACCATCCAGAACGTAATACGTCTGGAAGAAGTAATAGGACAGTTCAAATAGTCGAAATGCCACAACATCCTCCTAATAATAATAACGCGTCAGATAGAATCTGACTAGATACTGCACAGATCGCATCTTCCAATAATACAAGCACTACTTTAGACACGCAAAATGTTGTTCATGAAAATGTAATTACTTTTGACGACATCAGAGACACTCTTTTACAGGAAAGACCAGTTATTCAGAAAACCATTTCACATCCTGTTATCGAAATTAAAATTGGTTCATCGAAATTCTCAGCAGTAATTGATTCCGGATCACCAATATCAGTAATAAATGAGGAGACTTTCAATGAGTGCAACAAAGAGAATACCTATCCGACATTACCTTTAGGCAAAACAAAAGTAAAAGGAGCAGTACCGAGTAAAGGAGTAGACGTTAAATTACAGACGCATTTATCATTTTGTATCGCAGGTCACACGTTTCACTCTAATTTTTGGATTGTGCCTTTATTGACAACAGACGTTATTTTAGGTACGAATTTTCTGGTATAACACGACGCAGTCATTGATTTTCAGAATTCTTATTTAATGTTAAAGGATGAAAATGTACAACTTGCTTTAGAATTTCAGCACTCATTATCTGCGGAAGAACAAACAATCAACCGCACAGAGGTCATTTCCGCAACACGTGACATAGACTGTAATCCCACATTGTTAACGGATACGTACGTACACAACTATAATACTCCAGACGAAATGGACTACGACGTAATACAAATGATTTCCGATAAAGTTAGACAAAGCAGTGCAACTACAGACGACGAACGAACGCAATTACACAAAATTCTTTTACAGCAAGCTCCAGTTTTTGACAACATTCCTGGTACTATGTCCGGCTTTATGTATGAATTTCAAGTCAAACCGCACGACACATTTAAAGCAAAGCATTATCCTATTCCATACATTCACAGAGAACAGGTTAAAAAAGAATTGCAGGATATGCTCGACCAAGGAATTATAGAACCAGCAGTTAGTCCGTACATAAACCCGCTACATATTGTTAAGAAAAAAGATGGCTCACTTCGCCTTGTACTTGATTCACGTCACATTAATGACATTATTATTAACGAAACAGATCGACCACAGACACTAGAGGAACTTTTACAGAAATTTCATGGTACAGCTATTTATTCTACACTAGATTTGAAATCGGGATTTTGGCAAATTCAACTTCATCCGAACTGCAGAAAATATACAGCTTTTCTCTGTTTCGGCGACTGTTATCAATTTTGCAAACTACCGTTCGGCTTAACTATTTCTTCTGCAGCTTTTATTCGCGGTTTGAACACTATACTTCCGACAGAACTTAAAGACAGAATTACGACGTATGTAGACGACATTCTTATCGCAGAAGCTAATTGGTCTGAACACAATCTGATTCTTGAACAACTGTTACAAACTTTTCATGCACAAGGACTTACAGTTAATCTTAGTAAATCGCACTTTGGCAAAACTTCCATAAAATTTCTTGGACACGTAATTTCAGCAGAAGGCATTGCACCTGATCCGGAAAAACTTCAAGCTCTACGTGACATTACCGTTCCTACGACGAAGAAGCAATTACGCAGTTTTTTGGGCTTAATTAACTTTTTTCGTAAATTTATTCACCATTCTGCTTTAGACACGCCTAGGCTATGCCAATTAACAGGTAAAAACAGTATTTGGTCTTGGGATAAGCAAGCACACTCTGAATTCATGAACCTGAAACATGCTTTGTTGAATGCACCACTATTATCGCACCCAGATCTTACTAGAAATTTTTCCATTGCCACCGACAGTTCTAACACCGCTTTAGGCGTACATATTTTCCAGGAAATTGAAGAAGATGGTTCAACTGTTATTAAAAACATCGCATTTGCAAGCCGCATTCTGTCACCTGCTGAACGAAATTATTCCGTTACAGAATTGGAAACATTATGTGTTGTATGGGCTTTTACGAGATTTCGGCACTTTCTTTATGGCAGACATACCACCGTTTACACAGACCACAGAGCGATACAATTTTTACTCTCGGCTAAATTTACTCACGACAGGTTAAGTAGATGGAAACTTTATTTACAGGAATTTAATTTTACAATAGTTCACATTCCTGGCACACAAAATGTTATAGCAGACGCGCTATCGCGTTCTCTCGGCAACAATCAGCAAGACGTAGCAACCAACTTCTGCAAAACAAATTTCAGTGTCATGTACATTCAGCAAGTTGCATTTGAAAACTTTATTTCATCGTCATTACAGGACATAGCACAAGAACAAAATAAAGACAATGTGTGGAAAGAAATTAAACACCTTTGGCTAGATATGAATAATGTTACGATTAGGAACCACTACACTGTACGCAATGACATTCTGTTTCGCCGCTCTCATCCTGACAGCAACAATTGGTTATTATGCATTCCTGACGAACTGGTTAACAAATTAATTTGGTACACTCATTTAAGCTACGCACATTACGGAGCACGAAAATGTTTTCTTATACTGAGACAGAACTGTTATTTTACTAACATGGAGAAACGTATACGACGAGTTTTAGCGTCTTGTAAAATTTGCCAGAAAGCTAAATCAGACACCACTTCACATATTCCTCCTTTATATCCCATTATACCTGTTAAATTAAGACATATGGCCGCTGTAGATATTTTTGGTCCGATTCCGAGAACTAACAGAGGTTTTTGCTACATCTTTGTCGCTGTTGAGCTCACTTCAAAATTTGTTACTTTCACTCCATTACGCAAAGCTACTGCTAAAACTGTTTCAAATGCATTTGTAAAACATTTTCTATCTCATGTAGGTCATGTAATGAAAGTAATTTCTGACAATGGATCTCAATTTCGTAGTAGCGTATGGACATGCATGTTACGAGCCAGAAACATTTCTCCGATCTATATATCCAAGTACCACGCTTCTTCGAACCCTTGTGAAAGATTAATGAAAGAAATTGGTAAACTGTGCCGAATATACTGCCACAAAAGACATATTGATTGGGACACACACATATTCTCATTCCAAGATGTAATTAATTCCATTCCAAATGAATCCACTATGCTATCTCCGTCTGTTATACTGAAAAATGCTGAACCACCTAACAAAATTAAAGAATTAATAACATTTCCTACATCTCGTCGATTACGACACCACGAAATAATTGACATTGCGCTGAACAACATCAAACGTGCCGCAGAGCGCCGGAGAAGACAGCAAAAACAGGTTTGTACACGCCGTGACTTTCACGTTGGACAGAAGATACTAGTACGTACACACTATTTATCCAGCAAATTAAAAGGTAAGTGCAGTAAATTTGAACTTCTATACGCAGGTCCGTATCGGATTCGCAGCATCCCTCACCCCAATGTTGTACACGTCGAAACTTTGAGAACTAGAAAATCGAAAGGCAATCACCATATCCCAAACATTAAATCGTTTATTGAGTGAAACCACTGTATGATTCAACACACTATGATGCCATTTACTAATGCAATTATTTCACGTGACTAATTACTGATGATTATCGTATTTTTTCTTGGCAAGTGCCCGGCAAGGTAAGGTTAGCAGGTCGCTTTTCTTGTCGTTACACATCAGACCGTGCATATTTTTCCAGATGAACTTACGTATTTTATGACTAATTATGCAATGTTAGCTAATGACATGTTAATTTCATTACATTTTTTTTCCATTAAAGTCTTTAATTCTCGCCTCGATACAAGCTGAACACAACGAACGTCACATTTGTCTTTTTTATGTACGATTGTATTCCAGTTTTGTTTATATGCACTGTGAAATAGTTAAGATATAACACACACCAGTCGACTTTGACATTTTGTTTTGTACTCACATTTTGTCTTTGTCTGATATATTTTGTACTTAGTGCGTGTGCACAACGTTTAAATATTCTGTAAGTTGAAGAATTTTGTTAATTAAAGAAAAATTCTGCCGCGCTTGGCAAGTCCAAATGACTCACCATCGCTGCCAAATTTTTGCCCCCCCAGTGGAGGGTTATGAAACACGTATGTAACATAGCAGCGATGGCGAGGCATTGTAGCATCTGTGACCAGAGAGTTTGCGCTTGACCGCGCGAGTGTTGCGAGCGGTTCTCAGTCTGTTAGTAGTCGTTGCGAGTCTGTAGCTCTGTGTAGTTATGCAGAGCAGTACGCTAATAGTCGTCATGCAGAGCGGTCTGTCAGTAGTAGCAGCCCAGTGCGGTTGTGTGATGTAGGCGGTCGGCAACACTGGTCAAGATGCTGAATAAGGTACACTGTTAATTAATATAATCATTAGACAATGTAAAGCTTATTTATTGTAATCAATCTCTAACAAGTCCCCCAATAATAATTTTGATTTCAAAAGCATTTTTTCAAAAATTTAATTTTTTTATTGAACTAAAGATTTCGTTGCACTTCCCATTTCATTCCACTTCTTTTGAAGAAAAATTTCAGTAAATTCACAAAAAAAGGAATATTATTATTTCCAATGCAGTTCCTCCAAGCCGTGCACAGAAATAAGAGCAGAAATTTGACATCCAGTTATTCTGAGGTAAGACTTTAATTCTGATTGTTTTACACAGGGCCAAAGACCGATGTTTCGGTTTAATTGAATTTTCTTGTCACTGAATGCACTTTAATTTTTTGGTGAAGAATTTATATTTGAGTCAGAATGCGAATTTCATATTTTTGTTCCCATTGTCAGTACATTTCATTGTGGGCAGGTTACGCATAGAGCAATGACCATTAGCATTCTTAAATAATATTGTCATTCATGTAAATTTTTGTGGGGAGGTTACACTCGGCTCCCATTTCTATTAAGTATTGTCATTCATTTTCCTTTTAAAAATTACGGTGGGGAGGTTACAATGTTAATTATATTTACCAGGGTACTATTAGTTAAGGTCTTTAAACCCAAAGAATTTGGCGGTATCTCATTCCATTCAGAGGAACCTACCCCGTGATTGATAATACACGATTTAGTCTACTTAATTTATTTGTTTGTATATCTCCGTTATCAGAGAATCTTTTTAGAGTTATAATTCTCAAGATTTATAATTATAAAATATTTCTGGTCAAGGTGCAGCTTATAGTTAAGAGGAGGTGGGTTACAATAGATTTTTGTTTATAACGGATTTGATGGTGAAATACTATTAATGAAGGTGGATTTGATAGTAATTTAATTTATTTAATTTAACTGATATTGGCTCTGAGGTGTGTACACATCGCCCGTCGCTCTCATTATTGATTATTCTATTTTATTATTTTAATTTAGCTTCAATTTAGATGAGATAAGTCGTAACGTAGTAGATGTACTGGAAAGTGTATCTAGGAAGAGTTTCAAGATATAACTTATTAGTAAAGTGTTTCATTTACACTGAAAATTTTTCTGTGCAAATCAGGATATCTTGATTATTTATTTTATTATATTTATTTTTTGTTTATTTAATTATTTAATAAAAATAATTTTGTCGAATTTTGTCTTAGTATATTTTGTAGAATTGTTTTTTAGATTATAGTTAATCGGTAATGTAATTGTTTTATGAAATATTATTTTAAATTTTTAAAAGTAGATTTTATTTATTGTACCTTTTGTATCAGGGTTTATCAAAATTTTAGTATTTACTTTTATTTGTCTCGATTTGGGTTGATTTATAAATAAATTATAGTTAATGTATCATAATTATTATTAAATTATTTATAGAAATGAGATGTTAATCGTTTCCCAAGATATCTAGGTTCTTAGAAAAAATTTAATTTTTTGAAGTTAATTGTTGTTATTTAATTTATTAGGTATAAATATTAACTTATTTATTCTTTAAGGGATAAGCTTTGAAGTTAATAACCTATAATTTGTTTTATAAAATATAATAGTAAGCTTTAAACCAGCTATCTCTAAGATCACGTTTTAGTTCATTATTTTTATTTTAGATTTTATAATTATTTTAGGTTTTTTATTAAGATTATAAATTTAATTTTAAAATTTTTGTAATAATGATAGAATTAGTATATTTAGTTGTATATAATTTTTACCTTGTGAATTTATTATAAAGAACTAAGCAAAATTGGTTTAAGCCTGTTTATCCAAACCATGTCCTCTTGAAAATAGTTTGAGGTCTGGCCTGCTCACTGAGCAGATTTTTAAAGAGCCGCAGTATTTTGACCGTGCAAAGGTAGCATAATCATTAGTGTCTTAATTAGTGGCTGCAATGAATGGCTTGACGAGAAATCAACTGTCTCTTAATAAAATCATGAATTTAACTTTTGAGTCAAAAGGTTTAAATTTATCTTTAGGACGAGAAGAGCCCTATAGAGTTTAACATTTTATTTTTAAATAGTTTTTTGTTTGTCTTTCTATATTTAATGATGATGTTTTGTTGGGGTGACATGAAGAATAAATAAACTCTTCATTATTATATCATTTATTTATGTTTGTTGTTTTGACCCATAATTTACGATCATAAGATTAAGTTACCTTAGGGATAACAGCGTAATTGTTTTTGAGAGCTCATATCGACAAACGCAGTTTGCGACCTCGATGTTGGATTAAGAAAAATTTTGGGTGCAGTAGCCCAGTAATTAGGTCTGTTCGACCTTTAAATTCTTACATGATCTGAGTTCAGACCGGCGTGAGCCAGGTCGGTTTCTATGCTAAGATTATTAATTCATATTAGTACGAAAGGACCATATGTTTGAAATATTTTTTATTTTATTGATTAATACTAATTAAATTACTATTTTGACAGATTAATGAGTTGAATTTAGAACTCATTTATGTAGATTTTTTCTACAAATAGTATTGATACTTTATGATTTATTTATGTTTATTTTGAATTTTCTTTTATTAGTTATTTGTGTTTTAATTAGTGTTGCTTATTTAACTTTAATAGAGAGTAAGGTTTTAGGTTACATTCAAATTCGAAAGGGTCCAAATAAGGTAGGTTTTGTTGGAATTCCTCAACCCTTTAGTGATGCTATCAAGTTAATTTGTAAGGAACAGCCAATTTCTATTGTATCTAATTATTTACTTTATTACTTTCCTCCTGTTTTTAATTTAATAATTTCCTTGGCTGTTTGAGTGATTTTCCCTTACTTAACTTATATGTGTTCTTTTTCTTATGGATTTTGGTTTTTTTATGTTGTACTAGATTAGGTGTTTATACTGTTATAATTGCTGGTTGGTCTTCTAATTCAAATTATTCTTTACTAGGTTCTCTTCGTTCTGTTGCTCAAACAATTTCATATGAAGTTAGTTTGGCTTTAATTTTATTATCTTTAATTTTTTTAATTGGTAATTTTAACATGTTTGATTTTATAAATTATCAGCTTTATTGTTGATTTATTATTATTTCTTTTCCATTAGCTTTAGCTTGTTTTGCTTCTTGTTTAGCTGAGACTAACCGTACTCCTTTTGACTTTGCCGAAGGTGAATCTGAGTTAGTTTCAGGTTTTAATATTGAATATGGTGCAGGTGGTTTTACTTTAATTTTTTTAGCTGAGTATACTAGAATTGTTTTTAAAAGAATATTATTAGCTTTAATTTTTTTAGGTGGTGACTTTTATTCTTTTATATTTTTTATTAAGCTTGCTGTTATATCCTTTGGTTTTATTTGAGTTTGTGGGACATTACCACGTTTTCGTTATGATAAGTTAATGTACTTAGCTTGAAAGAGTTTTTTGCCATTATCTTTAAATTTTTTTATTTTCTTTGTTGGTTTAAAGGTTTTATTTATTTCATTTATTTAGTGTAATTTTTTAAGAAAAGTTAATAGAAGAGTTAAACTTCTAGTTTTATGTTTTCAAAACATATGCTTTTCCTAAGCTAATTAACTTATTATTCCTTAATTAGTTTCTCTCATGCGTTTGCTACATGTACATTAATTAAGAAGTATGTAAAGTAGATAATTGTTAAGATTTGTCCTGTTATAATGTAAGGATCTTCAACTGGTCGTTTTCCAGTTCATGTTAATAAGCATACAACAACTACTATAATTCAGAATAAAATCTGATTGATATAATAGAATAGAATACCTCGGAATGGTGTTTTATTATAAAATGGTAAAATTATGAAGATTCTAATTGATAAGAATAATGCAATAACACCTCCTAGTTTATTAGGGATTGATCGTAGAATTGTGTATGGAAATAAGAAATATCATTCTGGTTGAATATGAACGGGGGTTACTAACGGGTTGGCTGGTAGAAAATTATCTGGATCTCCCAGGAGGTAAGGATTAATCAAGCACAGTATAATTAATAATGATGTTATTAATACAAATGTAATAGAGTCTTTGAAAGTAAAGTATGGGTGAAATGGGATTTTTTCAATATCTCCATTTAGGCCTAAGGGGTTATTAGACCCTGTTTGGTGGAGGAAGATTAAATGAATTGCTGCCATTGCAGCAATAATAAACGGTAGTACAAAATGGAATGTAAAGAATCGATTTAATGTTGCATTATCAACAGCAAACCCTCCGCATACTCATTGAACTAAATCTGTTCCTAAATACGGAATTGCTGATAATAAATTAGTAATTACTGTCGCACCTCAGAATGATATTTGACCTCAAGGTAAAACGTATCCTATAAATGCAGTTGCTATAACTAAGAATAGGATTACTGTACCAATTATTCAGGTGTGTATGTATATGTAAGATCCATAGTAAATTCCTTGTCTGACATGTAAATAAATACCAATAAAAAATATAGAAGCTCCATTTGCATGTAAGGTTCGAATAATTCAGCCATTATTTACGTCTCAGCAGATGTGAAGTACACTACTAAATGCTATTTCAATATTTGATGTATAATGTATAGCTAAAAACAGTCCAGTTACAATTTGAATTACCAAACATAACCCTAGTAGGGACCCAAATTCCATCAAAATGAAATATTTGTTGGTGCAGGTAAATCAACTAAAGAGTTATTAATGATTTTAATTAAAGGATGTCTCAATCATAAGGGTTTATTCATTAGTAAATTATCTTATTTTACGAATAGTCCCCTGGTTAATGTTGGTGATTTTAACAACAGCTAATAGTGCTAAAAATAAATAAATTATTATTATTATTGTGATAATGAAGGTTGGTCTATTATATAGTTTTTCTAAAGATATTGTTATTTCTTGATAATTGATTGAATTATCAATATTTATAGTTTCAGTATTTTTGAAAAAGTC
Organism: Schistocerca serialis cubense; assembly: GCF_023864345.2. Lineage (NCBI taxonomy): Eukaryota > Metazoa > Arthropoda > Insecta > Orthoptera > Acrididae > Schistocerca > Schistocerca serialis. The sequence goes on along the minus strand of NC_064640.1, from coordinate 546,089,033 downwards.
TATAAATATTGTTATATCTAAAATAATTAATGTTGATATGATAAATATTCATATTGTTAAGGTAATAATTATCGTATTTGATTTAGGTTGAAATATTTCGTTTGATGCAATTCTCGTAATATAAATAAATAGAACTAATATACCACCAAGAAACGTTAAAAATAAAATTTATGATAATCAATACCTTTCCATTATTGTTCCTGTTATTAGTCCAACTGAAAAAGTTTGTAGGATAATGAAAAGCATTATTGATATTGTGCGTCTTAATTTAATAAAATTAATATTTATTATGTTTGATAGCAATATAATTATTATTTTGATCATTTCAGGGGTTAGTTTATTAACAATATCGGTTTTGGGGACCGATGATGGAAAGCTTTTCCACCTCTGAAGTTTTAAAAGTGGGGGCTGGACTTATTTCAGGTTTACAAGACTGGCGTTTTTTTAAACTATTAAAACTAATGTTTATATTCTCTGTCTTTACTTCTTTATTGATTTATTTTGCTGGTGTTTATATTTTTTTCTTCTAAACGTAAGCATTTATTAATGGTTCTTTTGAGATTAGAATATATTGTTCTTTCTTTATTTATATTGGTTATTGTTTTTCATATTGAGTTTGATTATGATTATTTTTTTCCTGTTATTTTTTTGGTTTTCTCTGTTTGTGAAGGTGCTTTAGGTCTTTCTATTTTAGTATCAATAATTCGTTCTCATGGGAATGATTTTTATAATTCTTTTGGTTTATCTTTATGTTAAAGTATTTATTTAAAACTATTTTTTGATCCCTCTTTGTTTGGTCAATAATTGTTAATGGTTGGTTCATTCTTTAATGTTTCTGTCTAGTTTTGTTTTTATGATTTGTGTTTATTCATATGCAGATTTGAATATGATTACATATTACATTGGTATTGATTATTTTTCTTTTAGTTTGATTCTGCTTAGTTTTTGAAATTGTTCCTTAATAATTTCTGCTAGAGGTTCAGTTTATTTAAGTTCTTATCATTCTAATTTTTTGTCTTTATAGTCTCAATTTTAATGATTATGCTTTATTGTTCGTTTGCTAGATTGAGTCTTCTTTCTTTTTATATATTTTTTGAGGCTAGATTGGTTCCTACTTTACTTTTGATTTTGGGTTGAGGCTATCAACCTGAACGGTTGCAGGCTGGTGTTTACTTAATTTTTTATACTCTGGTTGCTAGATTGCCTTTATTATTAGTGTTATTTAAGGTTTATGATTTTTCTAATACTTTATATTTTCCTTTATTGGTTGATTTTGGTTCTTATTATTTTATATTTTATGTGTTTATAATTCTTGCTTTTTTAGTTAAGATGCCGATATTTTTGGTTCGTTTGTGGCTTCCTAAGGCCCATGTTGAGGCCCCTATTTCAGGTAGAATGATTCTTGCTGGAGTTTTATGAAAGTTAGGTGGTTACAGTATTTTTCGTGTTATGAAAGTTATTTCTTATTTGGGTTTAAAGTTTATTATTTTTGATTGTCTTCAGGTTTATCTGGTGGGGTTATTGTTAGATTTATTTGTTTTCGTCAGGTTGATTTAAGGTCTTTAATTGCATATTCTTCTGTTGCTCATATAAGAATGGTTATTGGAGGATTGATAACTCGAATTGATGAGGTTGTATGGTTGGTCATGGTTTGTGTTCTTCCGGTTTATTTTGTTTATCTAATATTATTTATGAGCGTTTAGGTAGACGAAGATTATCAATTAACAAGGGTATAATTAATTTGATACCAAGAATGGCTTTATGATGATTCCTTTTGAGATCTTCTAATATAGCTGCTCCTCCTTCTTTAAATTTGGTAGGTGAAGTTAGATTATTAAATAGAATTATATCTTGATCTTCTTTTAGATTTTTTGCTTTCATTTTTTTGTCTTTTTTTAGAGCTGTTTATACTATATATATGTATTCTTATTCTCAGCATGGTAATTATTATTCTGGTGTTTATACTTGTTCTCTTGGTTATTTTCGTGAATATCAACTTTTACTTTTACATTGATTGCCTTTAAATATTCTTTGTTTAAAGGGAGAGTATTTTTTTTGTTTAGGTTGCTGAAGTATTTTAATTAAAAATGTTGTTTTGTAGAATCAATGATATGCATTTTTCATCTTAGGCTGTTAATTAGTTTTCTATTTGTTCTTTGAGTTTTTTTCTTTATTTTTTTCTAGAACTATAATTTTTATTTTGGGTATTTATTATTTAATAATTGATTATAGAGTTTTTGTTGAATGAGAACTTTTTAATTTAATTGGTTCTATGGTTGTTATGACTTTAATTTTGGATTGAATGTCTCTTATTTTTATGTCTTTTGTTATGTATATTTTTTCTTTGGTTATTTATTATAGAGTGGATTATATGTCGGGAGAAAAAAATATAAATCGTTTCATTACTATTGTTGTAATATTTATTCTTTCTATAGGTTTTTTATTTATCAGTCCTAATTTGATTAGTATTTTATTGGGATGGGATGGTTTAGGTTTAGTTTCTTATTGTTTACTTGTTTATTATCAAAATGTGAAATCTTATAGTGTGGGTATGTTAACTGCACTTTCTAATCGTATTGGTGATGTTGCTATTTTAATTTCTATTGCTTGAATATTGAATTTTGGTGGTTGAAATTATATTTATTATTATGATTTTATTTCTAATTCTTATGAAATAAAGCTTATTACTATGTTAATTGCTTTAGCAGCTATAACTAAAAGAGCTCAAATTCCCGTTTCTTCTTGACTTCCTGCTGCTATGGGTGCCCCTACTCCTGTTTCTGCTTTGTTTCATTCTTCTACTCTTGTTACTGCTGGGGTTTATTTAGTAATTCGTTTCAGAACAATATTAGATACTTATAATTGTGGTTAATTCTTACTTTTAATTGGTTGTATAACTATGTTTATGGCTGGTTTTGGGAGCAAATTATTTCTCTTTCTACTTTAAGACAACTTGGTTTAATAATAAGAATTTTGGCTATGGGTTATCCAAAACTTGCATTTTTTCATTTATTAGCTCATGCTTTATTTAAGGCTTTATTGTTTATGTGTGCAGGTTCAATAATTCATAATTTAAAGGATTTTCAGGATATTCGTTTTACAGGTTCAATTGTTAATTTTATGCCTTTAACTTCAGTTTGTTTTAATGTTTCTAGTTTGTCTTTGTGTGGTATACCATTTTTAGCAGGTTTTTAGTCAATGGATTTAATTCTTGAAATGGTTCGTTTAAGATGAATTAATTGTTTGATTATTTTTCTTTATTTCTTTTCTACTGGTTTAACTGCTTCTTATTCTTTTCGTCTTTTTTATTATTCAATATCTGGTGATAATAATTTTTATTCTAGATTTTCTTTTGATGATAAGGGTTATTATATTTCTTTTGGTATAATTGGTTTATTGTTTGTTGCAGGTTTTGCTGGTAGTCTTTTGTCTTGGTTAATTTTTCCTGTTCCTCATGTGATTGCCTTGCCTTAATATTTAAAGTTTTTAACTATTACTGTGGTTGTTTTGGGTGCTTATTTGGGTTATCTTATTTCTAATTTTGATTTTTCTCAAAATTTATTGTCTTTAAGTATACTTTCTTTTGTCAGATTTGCTGGTTCTATGTGGTTTATACCTTTTATTTCGACTAAGTTTATTAGATATTTTCGTTTAAAATTGGGTTATTGTTCATCTAAATCAATTGATTATGGTTGAGGTGAATTATTTGGTGGTCAAGGTTTGTATAGACTATTTATTTATTTAATTAGTTATATACAAGGTTGATATGATTCTAATTTTAAGATTTATCTTTTAACTTTTATTTTTTGAATATTTATTTTGGTGGTATTATTTTTCGTTTACTTAAATATCTTATAATTAGAGCGTGACACTGAAGATGTTAAGGAAGTATTTTTACTTTTAGGTATTTATAAATATACATATATTATTTTTACAGTGAAAATGTAAGGTTTTATTTAAACTATATAAATTTTAGAAATGTTATCGGAATTTAACCGCTAATATAAAAAGTTAGCAGCTTTCATATTGGCTTTACATTTCCTTAATTGGAACTTAATAGTTCAATTATATTATTAACAGTAATATGCATCTTTTTGGCTTCAATTAATAAGAATAAGGGTATTTTATTTTCCAACCTTCCAGGTCGAAACGGACTGCAATACTTCGCTTCTTATAATATTTAAGGTTGATTGATTATATCAATACTTTTTGAATGCAACCCAAATGTTATGTTTAACTACAACCCCTTATTCTGCTCATTGTAAGGCTCCTTGATTTCATTCATGGTATAGTCCACCTAATAATAATATTATAAAAAATATTGTTGATACTGTTCAGATTATAATGTCTGAAGTTTTAAAAATAATTACAATTGGGAGGATTAGTGTGATTTCTACATCAAAAATTAAGAAAATTACTGCACTTAAGAAGAATCGAAGTGAGAATGGTATTCGTGCTGATCTTTTTGGGTCAAATCCACACTCAAATGGTGATCTTTTTTCTCGGTCATTAATTAATTTTTTTGATAATGTTGTTGCAAGGATTATAACAATTATTGGAATAACAAATCTAATAAACATTCTTGTAGATAAAATTAGGATTGTTTTTCTTGATTTATATCAAGCTTTTTGATTGGAAGTCAAATATACTATTTATAGTAGATAAACAATTATCTACCTCATCAATAAATAGAAATGTATAAGAAAAATCATACTATGTCTACAAAGTGTCAGTATCATGCTGCTACTTCAAATCCAAATTGGTGTCTTGGTGAGAAATGGTTTATTAAATGTCGAAGTAGACATGTTGATAAGAAAATTGTTCCGATAATTACATGTAGACCATGGAATCCTGTTGCAACAAAGAATGTTGATCCATAAACTGCGTCTGCAATGGTGAAGGGTGCTTCTCAATATTCGTATGCTTGAAGTATAGTGAAGTATAGTCCTAGTAGTACTGTGAAGAATAGTCCTTGTAATGCTTGAGTATGATTAGATTCTATTAAACTAGGATGTGCTCATGTTACTGTTACTGCTGATGCTAAAAGAATAGCTGTATTAAGTAATGGAATTTGTATAGGATTAAAAGGTTGAATTTCTATTGGGGGTCATAATATCCCTAGTTCAATAGTGGGTGCTAGTCTTCTTCTAAAAATGCTAAGAAAAATGAAACAAAGAATAGTACTTCTGATGCAATAAATAAAATTATTCCTCATCGTAATCCAATTGATACAAATCCCGTATGTAGTCCTTGGTATGTTCCTTCTCATACTACATCTCGTCATCATTGGATTATAGTTATTAGGGTAAATCCAAATCCGATTATAAATAAGTTAATGTTAAATAGATGAAATCATTTTGCTAATCCTGATCCTAGAACGATTGCTCCAATTGCTCCTGTTAATGGTCAAGGTCTGTAATCTACTAAGTGGAATGGGTGGTTTGAGTGAGTTGTTAACATAAGTTTAGTATACTTCTCTAGATTATAACGTTCTTAATATTGAGAAAACATAGGCTTGAATTATTGCTACTGCTGATTCTAGAATTAACAGAAGTATTTGTTCAATAATTAATAGTGAAATTAAGTTTATTGCTATAGATGGTCCTGTATTTCCCAGTAATGTTAATAGTAAGTGTCCTGCTATTATATTTGCTGCTAGTCGTACTGCTAGTGTACCTGGTCGAATGACATTTCTAATTGTTTCAATTAATACTATAAATGATATTAATGCAGGTGGTGTTCCTTGGGGGACAAGGTGTGTAAATATGTGATTGGTATGATTAATTCATCCAAATAACATAAATCTTAATCATATAGGTCGAGCGATTGCAAATGTTAATGCTAAATGTCTTGTTCTAGTAAAGATGTAGGGGAATAATCCTATGAAATTATTAAATAGTATTATAATAAAGATTGAAATGAAGATGAATGTTGTTCCATTAAATGATTTTGGTCCTAGTAGTGTTTTAAATTCATTGTGTAAGGTTAAGTTTAGTTTATTTCAAATAATATTAATTCGTGATGGTGTAAGTCAAAATATTGATGGGATTAATAATAATCCTAAGAATGTTCTAGTTCAATTTAATGATAAATTGAAGATATTAGTTGATGGATCAAATGTTCAAAATATGTTTGTTATCATTTTCAATTCAAGTTCTTTATATCAATTGTTCTTTTTTCTGCTAATTTAATAAGATTTGGTTTAAATGAGAAAAAGTTTATTTGATTAAATAAAATTAATGTAGTCGAAAATATAATAAATAGAGAGAATCATATGAGAGGGGATATTTGAGGGATTTGGATTAAATTTTTCCATCAGAAGTAGTCGTTAATTTACTATTTTTTGGTTTAAGAGACCATTACTTACTTTCAGTCATCTGATGTATTTCAAGGTGTACTAGTTATTTAGTTATTTTATATTGACACTCTAATTTTATATATTTTAACTAACTCCTTAGATTATCTTAGATAATCACTTGATAAATAAGTTTACTGAAGTTCTTTCAATTACAATTGGTATGAATCTGTGGTTTGCTCCACAAATTTCTGAGCATTGTCCAAAGAACAGTCCAGGTCGGTTTATTGTAAATGTTCCTTGGTTTAGTCGGCCCGGCGTTGCGTCAATTTTAACCCCTAATGCACGTGTTGCTCATGAGTGTAGAACGTCTGATGCTCTTGTTAATACTCGTACTTCCGTATTTATTGGTAGAATTGTTCGGTTATCTACATCTAGAAGTCGAAATCCGTCGTTTTCTAGGTCTTGTTCTGTTGTTATATAAGTGTCGAATCCCACATCTATAAAGTCAGAATATTCATATCTTCCGTATCATTGTCGTCCAATTGTTTTAATTGTGATTATTGCGTCTACTGAATCATCAAGTAAATATAGTAGTCGTAATGATGGGAGTGCAATAAAAATTTGTGTAATTGCTGGTTGTGCTGTTCAGATTGTTTCAATTAAATGTCCGTGAAGTATGTTTCGGTTTGTATAGGCAATGAATAATATGTAACTTAGGGCATAACCTACAATTACTGTAATTAATAATAATACGACCATAGTATGATCATGGAAGAATGATAGTTACTCCATTAATGGTGAAGCTCCATCTTGAAGGGATAAATTTGATCATGTTGCCATTAATGAATTTTTCTAATAAAAGGTCAAACCTTTATTTGTACAGCTTAAATCTACTGCACTAATCTGCCATATTAGAATCTAGAAATTAATGGTAGTTCTGAGTAACTGTGTTCTGCAGGTGGATTATTTTGTAGTCATTCTGTTGATCTTCTTATATTAGCTCTAAATATGATTGCCCAGTTTGTAACCATTCTTTCTCATATAATTACAATGAATATAATGATTCCTACAATAGAAATTGTAGACCCAAATCTTGATACTACAGTTCATGATGTATATGCATCTGGATAGTCTGAATATCGTTGTGGTATTCCTGCTAGTCCTAGGAAGTGTTGAGGGAAGAATGTTAAGTTTACTCCAATAAATATAATTGTAAATAGGATTTTTAATCAGGTATTATTTATAGTTAATCCTGTAATTAATGAGTATCATTGAATAACACCTCCTATGATTGCGAATACTGTTCCTATGGATAACACATTATGGAAGTGAGCTACTACATAATATGTATAATGTAATACGATGTCAAGTGATGAATTTGCTAATACTAATCCTGTTAATCCACCAATTGTGAATAGAAAAATAAATCCTAAAGCTTATAATAGCGGTGGATTGAATTTGAATTTAGTTCCATATAGTGTAGCTAATCATCTGAATACCTTAATTCCTGTAGGTACAGCAATAATTATTGTTGCTGATGTAAAGTGTGCTCGTGTGTCAACATCTATTCCTACTGTGAATATGTGATGTGCTCATACAATAAATCCTATTAGTCCAATTGATAATATAGCATAAATTATACCTAATGTTCCAAATGATTAAATTTTTCCTCTTTCTTGACATACAATGTGAGAAATAATTCCAAATCCTGGCAGAATTAAAATGTAAACTTCTGGGTGTCCAAAGAATCAGAATAGGTGTTGATATAGAATTTGGTCACCCCCTCCTCCAGGGTCAAAGAATGATGTATTTAAATTTCGATCTGTTAATAGTATAGTAATAGCCCCATCTAATACTGGAAGCGATAAAAGGAGGAGAAGGGCTGTAATAGCTACAGATCAGACAAATAAAGGTGTTTGATCTAGAGTTATACTTTCTGATCGTATATTAATTGCTGTTGTAATGAAGTTTACTACACCAAGAAAAGATGATACACCTGCTAAGTGAAGTGAAAAAATAGCTAGGTCTACAAATGCGATAGCTCCTGCAAGAGGAGGGTAAACTGTTCATCCTGTACCAGCACCGTTATCTACTATAGAAGATGTATGAAGAAGGGTTAGTGAAAGCGGTAGTAATCAAAAACTTATATTATTTATTCGTGGGAACGCTATATCTGGTGCACCAATTATTAATGGTACGAGTCAATTACCAAATCCACCAATTATAATAAGTATTACTATAAAAAAAATTATTACAAATGCGGGGGGTGTAATAATGACATTATAAATTTGGTCATCTCTAATTAGAGATCCTGGTTGACCAAGTTGAGCACGGATAAGTATTCTTATTGATGTTCCTACTATTCCTGCCCATACTCCAAATAAGAAGTATAAAGTACCAATATCCTTATGGTATGTTGAGAATAATCATTTTTGCGGTAAGATGACTGAATTTAAGGTGGTAGACTGTAAATCTACTTATGAGATGTTTCTCTCTTACCATGCTTTAGGCCTTATATTCAATTATGATTCTAGACTGTAATTCTAGAGGTGCAAAATTTTACTAAGGCCTAAAAGATTATTCTTTTAATTATAACTTTGAAGGTTATTAGTTTGGTTAACTTAAGTCCTTAGTATAATGAGATTAAGGTTGATGTTGAGATTAATCCTATTGTCGAAATTATTACTGTTATAGGAAGAATAATACTTGATTTTTGGGACTTTATTTTTATAGATCATGAATTTTCTGTGTATGACATAATTAGGTCTGAGAATCTAATACATATATAATAATAAAGTGTAATTGTAGTTAATACAACGATAATTGTCATAATAGTTGTTATGTTATTTTCTATCAATGATTGTATTACAATTCATATGGTAGAAATCCAAGGAATGGTGGTAAACCACCTAGGGACAAAAGATATAAAAATACTATGAATTTAATTTCATTTTTTATATTTCTGGCTGAATACATTTGGATTATAAAAATAGATTTATTTGCTTAAATAATAAGACCATAATTAATCCTAATAGTGAGTAAATAATAAAGTATAGTTCTCAAATGTTTTCTCTAACTGTTAGGGATCTGATTATTCACCCTAAATGTCTAATTGAGGAGTATGTTTGAAGTTGTCGTAGAGATGTTTGATTTAAACCAACTATTGCCCCAATAATAATTCTTAGAATGATAATTGTTCAAATGAAAGTTCTTAGTTGAATACAATAAGATAATACCATTAATCGGGCGATTTTTTGCCATGTTATTAGTGTTAAACAGTTATTTCATCTTGAAGCTCCTATTACTTCTGGAAATCAGAAATGAAAGGGTGCAGCCCGGATCTTTAATAATAATCAAGATCTAATTATTATTGATGGAGTAAATTCTGTTTCTCATCCTATTGGATACTTTATTTGAATCAGCAAAATTGAAATTAAAAGTATTGTCGATGCTATTGCTTGGACAATAAAATATTTAATTGATGATTCATTTATTATTATAATTTAATTTCTTGTTAGTAGCGGAATAAATGAAAGTAAGTTGATCTCAAGTCCTATTCAAACCCCAAATCAGGAGTTTGATGAAATGGACAGGATCGTTCCTATCATTAATGTTGATAGGAAGAGAAGTTTTGTAGAGTTGTAGGTCATTAAAAAGGAGAGGATTGATACCTCTATAAATGGGGTATGAACCCATTAGCTTGTTTAGCTTACCTCTTTACATTAAGGTGTATGATGCACGTTAGATTTTGATACTAAAGGAGGCAGTTTAATTCTGTCTTATGTAATTTTTAATGAAGGTATTTATCAAGGTAACCATTTAGTCAGGCACTTCATTTATATTTAATATAAAAATAAAAATTTTTTTTAATAATTTGTTTATGTATTATTTAGGTTATTTCTAATTAATTTATCTCAGTTAGGATAATTTGAATATATATTACATATAATAAATAATTTATATTAATATATTACATTTAATTAAATTTAAATACCTATAATGTTATTTTATAATTATTAAATGATCATTTTAATACATTTATTTACCTAGGATTATAGCTACTTATGTTTTTACCTTAAAATAGGTTATTATATTATAAATTATATAATTATATGTAAATTAATATTAAATATTATTTTAATTGGATATAATAAACATAATCAAAATAATTAAATATAATATTTTATGTATATATAAATAGTTATATTAATTATAATAATATAATTTAATATTTTTTCTATAATTAGATTATTTAACTAATTATTATTTAAGTTAACTAAATATAAAGTTATTTTTACATTAATACCATATTACATTAGTTTACATAATTATATAAAATATAATTATTATATTATTTATTCTTTCTATTTTATTAGTGAAAAGAAAGATTAAATAAGAAAGAATATAATACATTTATTGGTATACAAGTTCCATATTAATCTTTATTTATATATAATAGAGAAGTTGTTGTTGTCATTCTAGGGTGCGTTTATTTTTTTTGGCATTTTTTGTTTTTTTTTCTTTTTTTTCTTTAAATATTTGAATCTTTTATTTTTTCTTATTTTTTTAATTTTTAAATTTCTTATTTTGTTTCCAAAAGTTTTATTCTTGCTTATTTATTCACTTTTTTTTTGTATTATATGTAAGTTTTCTTAAACTAAATGTTCTATTTTGTAGTAATTTGATTTAATTATCAAGTGATTTTGGAGTTAGCAATTGATTTAGTATCGGCATAATTCGTGCCAGCAGCCGCGGTTATACAATTGATACAAGTTAATATAATTGGTTAAAACAGTTGTTTATATTTTTAGGGTTAAAATATAAATTTGTAATGTGAAATGTTAAAATTTATTGATAGCTCTTTTTATGAATCTGTGAAATTTGAACAATAAACTAGGATTAGATACCCTATTATTTTAAATGTTAATTATATTTATCAGGGTACTATTAGTTAAGGTCTTTAAACCCAAAGAATTTGGCGGTATCTCATTTCATGCAGAGGAACCTACCCCGTGATTGATAATACACGATTTACTCTACTTCATTTATTTGTTTGTATATCTCTGTGAGCAGAGAATCTTTTTAGAGTTATAATTCTCAAGATTTATAATTATAAAATATTTCAGGTCAAGGTGCAGCTTATAGTTAAGAGGAGGTGGGTTACAATAGATTTTTGTTTATAACGGATTTGATGGTGAAATACTATTAATGAAGGTGGAGTTGATAGTAATTTAATTTATTTCATTAAACTGATATTGACTCAAAGGTGTGTACACATCGCCCATCGCTCTCATTATTGATTATTCTATTTTATTATTTTAATTTAGCTTCAATTTAGATGAGATAAGTCGTAACATAGTAGATGTACTGGAAATTGTATCTAGGAAGAGTTTCAAGATTAAACTTATTACTAAAGTGTTTCATTTACACTGAAAATTTTTCTGTGCAAATCAGTATATCTTGATTATTTATTTTATTATATTGATTTTTTGTTTAATTAATTATTTAATAAAAATAATTTTGTCGAATTTTGTCTTAGTATATTTTGTAGAATTGATTTTTTAGATTATAGTTTATTGGTAATGTAATTGTTTTATGAAATATTATTTTAAATTTTTACAAGTAGATTTTATTTATTGTACCTTTTGTATCAGGGTTTATCAAAATTTTAGTATTACTTTACTTGTCTCGATTTTGGTTGATTTATAAATAAATTGTAGTTAATGTATCATAATTATTATTAAATTATTTATAGAAATGAGATGTTAATCGTTTCCCACGATATCTAGTTTCTTAGGAAAAAATTTAATTTTTTGATGTTAATTGTTATTATTTAATTTTTTAGATATAAATATAAACTTATTTATTCTTTAAGGGATAAGCTTTGAAGTTAATAACCTATAATTAGTTTTATAAAATATAATAGTAAGCTTTAAACCAGCTATCTCTAAGATTACGTTTTAGTTCATTATTTTAATTTTTGTTTTTATAATTATTTTAGGTTTTTTATTAAGGTTATAAATTTAGTTTTAAAATTTTTGTAATAATGATAGAATTAGTATATTTATTTGTATATAATTTTTACATTGTGAATTTATTATAAGGAACTAGGCAAAATTGATTTCCACCTGTTTATCAAAAAGATGTCCTCTTGAAAATACTTTGAGGTCTGGCCTGCTCACTGAGCAGATTTTTAAAGAGCCACGGTATTTTGACTGAGCAAAGGTAGCATAATCATTAGTCTCTTAATTAGTGGCTGGAATGAATGGCTTGGTGAGAAATCAACTGTCTCTTAATAAATTTTTGAATTTAACTTTTGAGTTAAAAGGCTTAAATTTTTCTTTAGGACGAGAAGACCCTATAGATCTTCACATTTTATTTTTATATAGTTTTTTGTTTGTCTTCCTGTATTTAATGATGATGTTATGTTGGGGTGACAAGAAGAATGAATAAACTCTTCATTATTATATCATTTATTATGTTTGTTGTTTTGATCCATAATTTACGATCATAAGATTAAGTTACCTTAGCGATAACAGCGTAATTGTTTTTGAGAGCTCATATCGAAAAAGCAGATTGCGACCTCGATGTTGGATTAAGAGAAATTTTGGATGCAGTAGCCCAGTAATTAGGTCTGTTCGACCTTTAAATTCTTACATGATCTGAGTTCAGACCGGCGTGAACCAGGTCGGTTTCTATCCTAAGATTATTAATTCATATTAGTACGATAGGACCATATGGTTGTAATATTTTTTATTTTATTGATTAATACTAATTAAATTACTATTTTGACAGATTAATGTGTTGAATTTAGAATTCATTTATGTAGATTTTTTCTACAAATAGTATTCATACTTTATGATTTATTTATGTTTATTTTGAATTTTCTTTTATTAGTTATTTGTGTTTTAATTAGTGTTGCTTTTTTAACTTTATTAGAGCATAAGGTTTTAGGTTACATTCAAATTCGAAAGGGTCCAAATAAGGTAGGTTTTGTTGGAATTCCTCAACCCTTCAGAGATGCTATCAAGTTAATTTGTAAGCAGCAACCAATTCCTATTATATCTAATTATTTACTTTATTACTTTTCACCTGTTTTTAATTTAATAATTTCCTTGGCTGTTTGAGTGATTTTCCCTTACTTAACTTTATTAAGGATTTTTGTTTTTTTTATGTTGTACTAGATTAGGTGTTTATTCTGTTATAATTGCTTGTTGGTCCTCTAATTCAAATTATTCTTTACTAGGTTCTCTTCGTTCTGTTGCTCAAACAATTTCATATGAAGTTAGTTTGGCTTTAATTTTATTATCTTTAATTATTTTAATTGGTAGTTTTCACATATTTGATTTTATAAATTATCAGCATTATTGTTGATTTATTATTATTTCTTTTCCTTTAGCTTTAGCTTGTTTTGCTTCTTGTTTAGCTGAGACTAACCGTACTCCTTTTGACTTTGCCGAAGGTGAATCTGAGTTAGTTTCAGGTTTTAATATTGAATATGGTGCAGGTGGTTTTACTTTAATTTTTTTAGCTGAGTATACTAGAATTGTTTTTATATGAATATTATTAGCTTTAATTTTTTTAGGTGGTGACTTTTATTCTTTGATATTTTTTATTAAGCTTGCTGTTATGTCCTTTGGTTTTATTTGAGTTCGTGGGACATTACCACGTTTTCGTTATGATAAGTTAATGTACTTAGCTTGAAAATGTTTTTTACCATTATCTTTAAATTTTTTTATTTTCTTTGTTGGTTTAAAGATTTTATTTATTTCTTTTATTTAGTGAAACTTTTTAAGAAAAGTTAATAGAAGAGTTAAAGTTCTAGTTTTATGTTTTCAAAACATATGCTTTTCCTAAGCTAATTAACTTATTATTCCTTAATTAGTTTCTCTCATGCGTTTGCAACATGTACATTAATTACGTAGTATGTAAAGTAGATAATTGTTAAGATTTGTCCTGTTATAATGTAAGGTTCTTCAACAGGTCGTTTTCCAATTCATGTTAATAAGCATACAACAACTACTATAATTCAGAATAAAATCTGATTGATAGGATATAATTGAATACCTCGGAATGGTGTTTTATTATAAAATGGTAAAATTATTAAGATTCTAATTGATAAGAATAATGCAATAACACCTCCTAGTTTATTAGGGATTGAACGTAAAATTGCGTATGCAAATAAGAAATATCATTCTGGTTGAATATTGACAAGGGTTACAAATGGGTTGGCAGATACAAAATTATCTGGATCTCCCAGGAGGTAAGGATTAATCAAGCACATAGTAATTAATAATGATGTTATTAATACAAACGTAATAGAGTCCTTGAAAGTAAAGTATGAGTTAATTGGGATTTTTTCAATATCTACATTTAGGCCTAAGGGGTTATTAGACCCTGTTTGGTGGAGGAAGAATAAATGAATTGCTGCCATTGCAGCAATAATAAACGGTAGTACAAAATGGAATGTAAAGAATCGATTTAATGTTGCATTATCAACAGCAAACCCTCCTCATACACATTGAACTAAATCTGTTCCTAAATACGGAAATGCTGATAATAAATTAGTAATTACTGTCGCACCTCAGAATGATATTTGACCTCAAGGTAAAACGTATCCTATAAATGCAGTTGCTATAACTAAGAATTACATTACTGTACTAATTATTCAGGTGTGTATGTATATGTAAGATCCATAGTAAATTCCTTGTCCGACATGTAAATAAATACAAATAAAAATATAGAAGCTCCATTTGCATATAAGGTTCGAATAATTTCGCCATTATTTACGTCTCGGCAGATGTGAACTACACTACTAAACGCTATTTCAATATTTGATGTATAATGTATAGCTAAAAATATGATTTAATTTATTTTCTCTAATTAGATTATTTAACTAATTAATATTTAAGTTAACTTCATATAAAGTTAATTTTATATAAATACCATATTACGTTAATTTACATAATTATATAAAATATATTTATTATATTATTTAATCTTGACCACCAAATAATTCACCTCAACCATAATCAAATAATTTAGATGAATAATAATCCAATTTTAAAGGAAAATATGTAATAAACTTAGTCGAAATAAAAGGAATAAACCACATAGAACCAGCAATTCTGACAAAAGAAAGTATACTTAAAGAAAATAAATTTTGAGAAAAATCAAAATTAGAAATAAGATAACCCAAATAAGCACCCAAAACAACTACAGTAATAGTTAAAAACTTTAAATAATAAGGCAAGGCAATCACATGAGGAACAGGAAAAATTAACCAAGACAAAAGACTACCACCAAAAACAGCAACAAACAATAAACCAATTATACCAAAAGAAATATAATAACCCTTATCATCAAAAGAAAATCTAGAATAAAAATTATTATCACCAGGTATTGAATAATAAAAAAGACAAAAAGAATAAGAAGCAGTTAAACCAGTAGAAAAGAAATAAAGAAAAACATTCAAACAATTAATTCATCTTCGACAAACCATTTCAAGAATTAAATCCTTTGAATAAAAACCTGCTAAAAATGGTATACCATACAAAGACAAACTAGAAACATTAAAACAAACTGAAGTTAAAGGCATAAAATTAACAATTGAACCTATAAAACGAATATCCTGAGAATCCTTTAAATTATGAATTATTGAACGTGCACACATAAACAATAAAGCCTTAAATAAAGCATGAGCTAATAAATGAAAAAATGCAAGTTTTGGATAACCCATAGCCATAATTCTTATTATTAAACCAAGTTGTCTTAAAGTAGAAAGAGCAATAATTTTCTTCAAATCAAATTCAAAATTTGCTCCCAAAACAGCCATAAACATAGTTATACAACCAATTAAAAGTAAGAATAAAGCACAATTATAAGTATCTAATATTGGTCTGAAACGAATTAATAAATAAACCCCAGCAGTAACAAGAGTAGAAGAATGAACCAAAGCAGAAACAGGAGTAGGGGCAGCCATAGCAGCAGGAAGTCAAGAAGAAAAGGGAATTTGAGCTCTTTTAGTTATAGCTGCTAAAACAATTAATATAGTAATAAGCTTTGTTTCAAAAGAATTAGAAATATAATCATAATAATAAATATAATTTCAACCACCAAAATTCAATATTCAAGCAATAGAAATTAAAATAGCAACATCACCAATACGATTAGAAAGTGCAGTTAACATACCCGAACTATAACATTTCACATTTTGATAGTAAATAACTAAACAATAAGAAACTAAACCTAAACCATCCCATCCCAATAAAATTCGAATCAAATTAGGACTTATAATTAAAAAACCTATAGAAAGAATAAATATTAAAACAATAATAATAAAACGATTTATATTTTTTCTCCCGACATATAATCCTCTCTATAATAAATAACCAAAGAAGAAATATACATAACAAAAGGCATAAAAATAAGAGACATCCAATCCAAAATTAAAGTCATAACAACCATAGAACCATTTAAATTAAAAAGTTCTCATTCAACAAAAACTCTATAATCAATTATTAAATAATAAATACCCAAATAAAAATTATAGTTCTAGAAAAAAATAAAGAAAAAAACTCAAAGACCAATTTGAAAACAAATTCACAGCCTAAGATGAAAAATTCATATCATTGATTGCACAAAACAACATTTTTAATTAAAATATTTAAGCAACCTAAACAAAAAAAATACTCTCCCTTTAAACAAAGAATATTTAAAGGCAAAAAATGTAAAAGTAAAAGATGATATTCACGAAAATAACCAAGAGAACAAGTATTAACACCAGAATAATAATTACCATGCTGAGAATAAGAATACATATATAAAGTATAAACAGCTCTAAAAAAAGACAAAAAAATTAAAGCAAAAAATCTAAAAGAAGATCAAGATACAATTCTATTTAATAATCTAAGTTCACCTACCAAAATTAAAGAAGGAGGAGCTGCTATATTAGAAGATCTCAAAAGGAATCATCATAAAGCCATTCTTGGTTTCAAATTAATTATACCCTTTTAATTAATAATCTTTGTCTACCTAAACTCTCATAAATAATATTAGATAAACAAAATAAACCAGAAGAACACAAACCATGACCAACCATTAAAGAAAGAGAACCCATACAACCTCATCAATTCATAGTTATCAATCCTCCAATAACCATTCTTATATGAGCAACAGAGGAATATGCAATTAAAGACTTTAAATCAACCTGACGAAAACAATTAAATCTAACAATAACCCCACCAGATAAACCTAAACACAATCAAAAATAATTAAACTTTAAACCCAAATAAGAAATAACCTTCATAACACGAAAAATACTGTAACCACCTAACTTTAATAAAACACCAGCAAGAATCATTCTACCTGAAATAGGGGCCTCAACATGGGCCTTAGGAAGCCACAAATGAACCAAAAATATCGGCATCTTAACTAAAAAAGCAAGAATTAAAAACACATAAAATATAAAATAATAAGAACCAAAATCAACCAATAAAGGAAAATATAAAGTATTAGAGAAATCATAAACCTTAAATAACACTAATAATAAAGGCAATCTAGCAAGCATAGTATAAAAAATTAAATAAACACCAGCCTGCAACCGTTCAGGTTGATAGCCTCAACCCAAAATCAAAAGTAAAGTAGGAACCTATCAAGCCTCAAAAAATATATAAAAAGAAAGAAGACTCAATCTAGCAAACGAACAATAAAGCATAATCATTAAAATCAAGACTATAAAGACAAAGAAATTAGAATGATAAGAACTTAAATAAACTGAAGCTCTAGCAGTAATTATTAAGGAACAAATTCAAAAACTAAGCAGAATCAAACTAAAAGAAAAATAATCAATACCAAAATAATATGTTATCATAATCAAATCTGCATATGAATAAACACAAATCATAAAAACAAAACTAGACAGAAACATTAAAGAATGAACCAACCATCAACAATTATTGACCAAACAAAGAGGGATCAAAAAATAGTTATAAATAAATACTTATAATAAAGATAAACCAAAAGAATTAAAAAAATCATTCCTATGAGAACGTATTATTGAAACTAAAATAGAAGGACCTAAAGCACCTTCACAAAAAGAAAAAACCAAAAAAATAGTTGGTAAAAAGTAATCATTGTCTTTCTCAATAAGAAAAACAATAACCAATATAAATAAAGAAAGAACAATATATTCTAATCTCAAAAGAACCATTAATAAATGCTTACGTTTAGAAGAAAAAATATAAACACCAGCAAAATACATCAATAAAGAAGTAAAGACAGAGAATATAAACACTAGTTTTCTTAGTTTAAAAAAAACGGCGGTCTTGTAAACCGGAAATAAGTCCAGCCCCCACTTTTAAAACTTCAGAGGAGGAAAAGCTTTCCATCATCAGTCCCCAAAACCGATATTGTTAATAAACTAACCCCTGAAATGATCAAAATAATAATTATATCGCTATCAAACGTAATAAATATTAATTTTATTAAATTAAGACACCCAATATCAATAATGCTTTTCATTATCCTACAAACTTTTCTAGTTGGACTAATAAGAGGAACAATAATGGAAAGATATTGATTATCTTATATTTTATTTTAACGTTTCTTGGTGGTATATTAGTTCTATTTATTTATATTACGAGAATTGCATCAAACGAAATATTTCAACCTAAATCAATTACGATAATTATTACCTTAACAATATGAATATTTATCATATCAACATTAATTAATTTAGATATAACAATATTTATAGACTTTTTCAAAAATACTGAAACTATAAATATTGATAATTCAATCAATTATCAAGAAATAACAATATCTTTAGAAAAACTATATAATAGACCAACATTCATTATCACAATAATAATAATAATTTATTTATTTTTAGCACTATTAGCAGTTGTTAAAATCACCAACATTAACCAGGGGCCTATTCGTAAAATAAGATAATTTACTAATGAATAAACCCTTACGATTGAAACATCCTTTAATTAAAATCATTAATAACTCTTTATTTGATTTACCTGCACCAACAAATATTTCATTTTGATGGAATTTTGGGTCCCTACTAGGGTTATGTTTGGTAATTCAAATTGTAACTGGACTATTTTTAGCTAGACATTATACATCAAATATTGAAATAGCATTTGGTAGTGTAGTTCACATCCGCCAAGACGTAAATAATGGCTGAATTATTTGAACCTTACATGCAAATCGGCTGAAAGCAAGGGGAAACTACAGCCGTAATTTTTCCTGAGGGCATGCAGCTTTACTGTATGATTACATGAAGATGGCGTCCTCTTGGGTAAAATATTCCGGAGGTAAAATAGTCCCCCATTCGGATCTCCGGGCAGCGACTACTCAAGAGGATGTCGTTATCAGGAGAAAGAAAACTGGCGTTCTACGGATGTCAGATCCCTTAATCGGGCAGGTAGGTTAGAAAATTTAAAAAGGGAAATGGATACGTTGAAGTTAGATATAGTGGGAATTAGTGAAGTTCGGTGGCAGGAGGAACAAGACTTCTGGTCAGGTGACTACAGGGTTATAAACACAAAATCAAATAGGGGTAATGCAGGTGTAGGTTTAATAATGAATAGGAAAATAGGAATGTGGGTAAGCTACTACAAACAGCATAGTGAACACATTATTGTAGCCAAGATAGATACGAAGCCCACACCTACTACAGTAGTACAAGTTTATATGCCAACTAGCTCTGCAGATGATGAAGAAATTGAAGAAATTTATGATGAAATAAAAGAAATTATTCAGATTGTGAAGGGAGACGAAAGTTTAATAGTCATGGGTGACTGGAATTCGAGTGTAGGGGGGAAGGAAACATAGCAGGTGAATATGGATTGGGGGACAGAAATGAAAGAGGAAGCCGCCTGGTAGAATTTTGCACAGAGCACAACATAATCATAACTAACACTTGGTTTAAGAATCATGAAAGAAGGTTGTATACATGGAAGAACCCTGGTGATACTAAAAGGTATCAGATAGATTATATAATGGTAAGACAGTGATTTAGGAACCAGGTTTTAAATTGTAAGACATTTCCAGGGGCAGATGTGGACTCTGACCACAATCTATTGGTTATGACCTGTAGATTAAAACTGAAGAAACTGCAAAAAGGTGGGAATTTAAGGAGATGGGACCTGGATAATCTAAAAGAACCAGAGGTTGTACAGAGATTCAGGGAGAGCATAAGGGAGCAATTGACAGGAATGGGAGAAATAAATACAGTAGAAGAAGAATGGGTAGCTTTGAGGGATGAAGTAGTGAAGGCAGCAGAGGATCAAGTAGGTAAAAAGACGAGGGCTAGTAGAAATCTTTGGGTAACAGAAGAAATATTGAATTTAATTGATGAAAGGAGAAAATATAAAAATGCAGTAAGTGAAACAGGCAAAAAGGATTACAAACGTCTCAAAAATGAGATTGACAGGAAGTGCAAAATGGCTAAGCAGGGATGGCTAGAGGACAAATGTAAGGATGTAGAGGCCTATCTCACTAGGGGTAAGATAGATACCGCCTACAGGAAAATTAAAGAGACCTTTGGAGATAAGAGAACGACTTGTATGAATATCAAGAGCTCAGATGGAAACCCAGTTCTAAGCAAAGAAGGGAAAGCAGAAAGGTGGAAGGAGTATATAGAGGGTCTATACAAGGGCAATGTACTTGAGGACAATATTATGGAAATGGAAGAGGATGTAGATGAAGATGAAATGAATGGGAGATATGATACTGCGTGAAGAGTTTGACAGAGCACTGAAAGACCTGAGTCGAAACAAAGCCCCCAGAGTAGACAATATTCCATTGGAACTACTGACGGCCGTGGGAGAGCCAGTCCTGACAAAACTGTACCATCTGGTGAGGATGATGTATGAGACAGGCGAAATACCCTCAGACTTCATGAAGAATATAATAATTCCAATCCCAAAGAAAGCAGGTGTTGACAGATGTGAAAATTACCGAACTAATAACTTAATAAGTCACAGCTGCAAAATACTAACACGAATTCTTTACAGACGAATGGAAAAACTAGTAGAAGCCAACCTCGGGGAAGATCAGTTTGGATTCCGTAGAAACACTGGAACACGTGAGGCAATACTGACCTTATGACTTATCTTAGAAGAAAGATTAAGGAAAGGCAAACCTACGTTTCTAGCATTTGTAGACTTAGAGAAAGCTTTCGACAATGTTGACTGGAATACTCTCTTTCAAATTCTAAAGGTGGCAGGGGTAAAATACAGGGAGCGAAAGGCTATTTACAATTTGTACAGAAACCAGATGGCAGTTATAAGAGTCGAGGGACATGAAAGGGAAGCAGTGGTTGGGAAGGGAATAAGACAGGGTTGTAGCCTCTCCCCGATGTTGTTCAATCTGTATATTGAGCAAGCAGTAAAGGAAACAAAAGAAAAATTCGGAGTAGGTATTAAAATTCATGGAGAAGAAATAAAAACTTTAAGGTTTGCCGATGACATTGTAATTCTGTCAGAGACAGCAAAGGACTTGGAAGAGCAGTTGAATGGAATGGACAGTGTCTTGAAAGGAGGATATAAGATGAACATCAACAAAAGCAAAACAAGGATAATGGAATGTAGTCTAATTAAGTCGGGTGATGCTGAGGGAATAGGATTAGCAAATGAGGCACTTAAAGTAGTAAAGGAGTTTTGCTATTTGGGGAGCAAAATAACTGATGATGGTCGAAGTAGAGAGGATATAAAATGTAGGCTGGCAATGGCAAGGAAAGCGTTTCTGAAGAAGAGAAGTTTGTTAACATCCAGTATTGATTTAAGTGTCAGGAAGTCATTTCTGAAAGTATTCGTATGGAGTGTAGCCATGTATGGAAGTGAAACATGAACGATAAATAGTTTGGACAAGAAGAGAATAGAAGCTTTCGAAATGTGATGCTACAGAAAAATGCTGAAGATTAGATGGGTAGATCACATAACTAATGAGGAAGTATTGAATAGGATTGGGGAGAAGAGAAGTTTGTGGCACAACTTGACCAGAAGAAGGGATCGGTTGGTAGGACATGTTCTGAGGCATCAAGGGATCACCAATTTAGTATTGGAGGGCAGCGTGGAGGGTAAAAATCGTAGAGGGAGACCAAGAGATGAATACACTAAGCAGATTCAGAAAGATGTAGGTTGCAGTAGGCACTGGGAGATGAAAAAGCTTGCACAGGATAGAGTAGCATGGAGAGCTGCATCAAACCAGTCTCAGGACTGAAGACCACAACAACAACAATACATGCAAATGGAGCTTCTATATTTTTTATTTGTATTTATTTACATGTCGGACGAGGAATTTACTATGGATCTTACATATGCATACACACATGAATAATTGGTACAGTAATCCTATTCTTAGTCATAGCAACTGCATTTATGGGATACGTTTTACCTTGAGGTCAAATATCATTCTGAGGTGAGACAGTAATTACTAATTTATTATCAGCAATTCCGTATTTAGGAACAGATTTAGTTCAATGAGTATGAGGAGGGTTTGCTGTTGATAATGCAACATTAAATCGATTCTTTACATTCCATTTTGTACTACCGTTTATTGTTGCTGCAATGGCAGCAATTCATTTATTCTTCCTCCACCAAACAGGGTCTAATAACCCCTTAGGCCTAAATGGAGATATTGAAAAAAACCCATTTCACCCATACTTTACTTTCAAGGAGTCTATTACATTTGTATTAATAACATCATTATTAATTATACTGTGCTTGATTAATCCTTACCTCCTGGGAGATCCAGATAATTTTGTACCTGCCAACCCGTTAGTAACCCCTGTCCATATTCAACCAGAATGATATTACTTATTTGCGTACGCAATTCTACGATCAATCCCTAATAAACTAGGAGGTGTTATTGCATTATTCTTATCAATTAGAATCTTAATAATTTTATCATTTTATAATAAAACACCATTCCGAGGTATTCAATTCTATCCTATCAATCACATTTTATTCTGAATTATAGTAGTTGTTGTATGCTTATTAACATGAATTGGAAAACGACCTATTGAAGAACCTTACATTATAACAGGACAAATCTTAACAATTATCTACTTTACATACTTCTTAATTAATGTACATGTTGCAAACGCATGAGATAAACTAATTAAGGAATAATAAGTTAATTAGCTTAGGAAAAGCATATGTTTTGAAAACATAAAACTAGAAGTTGACCTCTTCTATTAACTTTTCTTTAAAAAATTCACTAAATAAATTAAATAAATAAAATCTTTAAACCAACCAAGAAAATAAAAAAATTTAAAGATAATGGCAAAAAACTTTTTCAAGCTAAGTACATTAACTTAACATAACGAAAACGTGGCTATGTCCCACAAACTCAAATAAAACCAAAGGACTTAACAGCAAACTTAATAAAAAATATAAAAGAATGAAAGTCACCACCTAAAAAAATTAAAGCTAATAATATTCTTATAAAAACAATTCTAGTATACTCAGCTAAAAAAATTAAAGTAAAACCACCTGCACCATATTCAATATTAAAACCTGAAACTAACTCAGATTCACCTTCGGCAAAGGCAAAAGGAGTACAATGAGTCTCAGCTAAACAAGAAGCAAAACAAGCTAAAGCTAAAAGAAAAGAAATAATAATAAATCAACAATAAAGCTGATAATTTATAAAATCAAACATGTTAAAACTACCAATTAAAATAATTAAAGATAATAAAATTAAAGCCAAACTAACTTCGTATGAAATTGTTTGAGCAACAGGACGAAGAGAACCTAGTAAAGAATAATTTGAATTAGAAGACCAACCAGCAATTATAACAGTATAAACACCTAATCTAGTACAACATAAAAAAACAAAAATCCATAAGAAAAAGAACACATATAAGTTAAGTAAGTGAAAATCACTCAAACAGCCAAGGAAATTATTAAATTAAAAACAGGAGAAAAGTAATAAAGTAAATAATTAGATATAATAGGAATTGGCTGCTCCTTACAATTTAACTTGATAGCATCACTAAAGGTTTGAGGAATTCCAACAAAACCTACCTTATTTGGACCCTTTAGAATTTGAATGTAACCTAAAACCTTACACTCTAATAAAGTTAAAAAAGCAACACTAATTAAAACACAAATAACTAATAAAAGAAAATTCAAAATAAACATAAATAAATCATAAAGTATCAATACTATTTGTAGAAAAAATCTGCATAAATGAATTCTAAATTCAACACATTAATCTGTCAAAATAGTAATTTAATTAGTATTAATCAATAAAATAAAAAATATTTCAAACATATGGTCCTTTCGTACTAATATGAATTAATAATCTTAGGATAGAAACCGACCTGGCTCACGCCAGTCTGAACTCAGATCATGTAAGAATTTAAAGGTCGAACAGACCTAATTACTGGGCTACTGCACCCAAAATTTTTCTTAATCCAACATCGAGGTCGCAATCTGCTTTGTCGATATGAGCTCTCAAAAACAATTACGCTGTTATCCCTAACGTAACTTAATCTTAAATCATAAATTATGGATCAAAACAACAAACATAAATAAATGATATAGTAATGAAGAGTTTATTTAATCTTCATATCACCCCAACAAAACATCATCATTAAATATAGAAAGACAAACATAAAACTATGTAAAAATAAAATGTTAAGCTCTCTAGAGTCTTCTCGTCCTAACGAAAAATTTAAGCCTTTTGACTCAAAAGTTAAATTCAAAAATTTATTAAGAGACAGTTGATTTCTCGTCAAGCCATTCATTCCAGCCACTAATTAAGAGACTAATTATTATGCTACCTTTGCATGGTCAAAATACCGCAGCTCTTTAAAAATCTGCACAGTGAACAGGCCAGACCTCAAAGTATTTTCAAGAGGACATGTTTTTGATAAACAGGTGGAAATCAATTTTGCCCAGTTCCTTGTAATAAATTCACAAGGTAAAAATTATATACAAATAAATATAATAATTCTATCATTATTACAAAAATTTTAAAATTAAATTTATAATCTTAATAAAATCCTAAAATAATTATAAAATCAAAAATAAAAATAATGAACTAAAACGTAATCTTAGAGATAGCTGGTTTAAAGCTTACTATTATATTTTATAAAACAAATTATAGGTTATTAACTTCAAAGCTTATACCTTAAAGAATAAATAGGTTAATATTTATACCTAAAAAATTAAATAATAACAATTAACTTCAAAAAATTAAATTTTTTCTTAAGAAACTAGATATCTTGGGAAACGATTAACATCTCATTTCTATAAATAATTTAATAATAATTATGATACATTAACTATAAATTATTTATAAATCAACCCAAATCGAGGCAAGCAAAGTAAATACTAAAATTTTGATAAACCCTGATACAAAAGGTACAATAACTAAAATCAACTTTTAAAAATTTAAAATAATATTTCATAAACAATTACATTACCAATAAACTATAGTCTAAAAAATCAATTCTACAAAATATACTAAGACAAAATTCGACAAAATTATTTTTATTAAATAATTAAATAAACGAAAAATAAATATAATAAAATAAATAATCAAGATATCCTGATTTGCACAGAAAAATTTTCAGTGTAAATGAAACACTTTACTAATAAGTTATATCTTGAAACGCTTCCTAGATACTCTTTCCAGTACATCTACTATGTTACGACTTATCTCATCTAAATTGAAGCTAAATTAAAATAATAAAATAGAATAATCAATAATGAGAGCGACGGGCGATGTGTACACACCTCAGAGCCAATATCAGTTAAATTAAATAAATTAAATTACTATCAAATCCACCTTCATTAATAGTATTTCACCATCAAATCCGTTATAAACAAAAATCTATAGTAACTCACCTCCTCTTAACTATAAGCTGCACCTTGACCTGAAATATTTTATAATTATAAATCTTGAGAATTATAACTCTAAAAAGATTCTCTGATAACGGAGTTATACAAACAAATAAATTAAGTAGAGTAAATCGTGTATTATCAATCACAGGGTATGTTCCTCTGAATGGAATGAGATACCGCCAAATTCTTTGGGTTTAAAGACCTCAACTAATAGTACCCTGGTAAATATAATTAACATTTAAAATAATAGGGTATCTAATCCTAGTTTATTATTCAACTTTCACAGATTCATAAAAAGAGCTAAAAATAAATTTTAACATTTCACCTTACAAATTTATATTTTAACCCTAAAAATATAAACAACTGTTTTAACCAATACTACTCACTTGTATCAATCGTACAACCGCAGCTGCCAGCACGAATTATGCCGATACTAAATCAATTGCTAAAACCAAAATCACTTGATAATTAAATCAAATTACTGCAAAATAGAACATTTAGTTTAACAAAACTTACATATAATACAAAGGAAAAGTGAATAAATAAGCAAGAATAAAACTTTTGGAAACCAAAAAAGAAATTTAAAAATTTATAGAAATAAGAAAAAATAAAAGATTCAAATATTTAAAGAAAAAAAAGAAAAAAACACAAAAAATGACAAAAAAAAGAAACGCACCCTCGAATGACCACAACAACTTCTCTATTACATTTAAATAAAGATTAATATGGAACATGTATACCAATAAATGTATTATATTCTTTCTTATTTAATCTTTCTTTTCACTCATAATAAAGAAAGATTAAATAATCTAATAAATATATTCTATATAATGATCTAAATTAATGTAATATGATATTAATATAAAATTAACTTGATATTAAGTTAACTTAAATATTAATTAGTTAAATAATCTAATTATAGAAAATATATTAAATTATATTATTATAATTAATATAATTATTTATATTAATATAAAATTTTATCTTTAATAATATTGATTATATTTATTGTATCAAATTATATTAATATTTAACATTAATTTACATATTATTATATAATTTATAATATAATAACCTATTTTAAACTAAAAACATAAGTAGCTATATTCCTAGGTAAATAAATGTACTAAAATAATCATTTAATAATTATAAAATAACATTATAGGTATTTAAATTTAATTAAATGTAATATATTAATATAAATTATTTATTATATAAATATATATTCAAATTATCCTAACCGAGATAAATTAATTAGAAATAACTAAAATAATACATAAACAAATTTTTAAAAAAATTTTTTATATATATTAAATATAAATGAAGTGCCTGACTAAAGGGTTACCTTGATAGGGTAAATCAAGTAAATAAAATTACCTTCATTAAAAATTACATAAGACGGAATTTAACTACCTCCTTTAGTATCAAAAACTAATGTGCATCATACACCTTAATGTAAAAAGGTAAGCTAAGCAAGCTAATGGGTTCATACCCCATTTATAGAGGTATCAATCCTCTCCTTTTTAAATGACCAACAACTCTACAAAACTTCTCTTCCTATTAACATTAATGATAGGAACGATCTTGTCCATTTCATCAAACTCCTGATTTGGGGTTTAAATAGGACTTGAGATAAACTTACTTTCATTTATTCCGCTCCTAACAAGAAATAAAAATATAATAATAAATGAATCATCAATTAAATATTTTATTGTCCAAGCAATAGCATCGACAATACTATTATTTTCAATTTTGCTGATTCAAATAAAGTATCCAATTGGATGAGAAACAGAATTTATTCCATCAATAATAATTAGATCTAGATTATTATTAAAGATTGGGGCTGCACCCTTTCATTTCTGATTTCCAGAAGTAATTGGAGCTTCAAGATGAAATAACTGTTTAACATTAATAACATGACAAAAAATTGCCCCAGTAATGGTATTATCTTATTGTATTCAACTAGGAACTTTCATTTGAACAATTATCATTCTAAGAATTTTTATTGGGGCAATAGGTGGTTTAAATCAAACATCTATACGACAACTTCTAGCGTATTCCTCAATTAGACATTTAGGGTGAATAATCAGATCCCTAACAGTTAGAGAAAACATTTGAGAACTATAGTTTATTATTTACTCACTATTAAGATTAATTATGGTCTTATTATTTAAGCAAATAAATCTATTTTTTATAAACCAAATTTATTCAGTCAGAAATATAAAAACTGAAATTAAATTCATAATATTTTTATCTCTTTTATCCCTAGGTGGTTTACCACCATTCCTTGGATTTCTACCAAATGAATTATAATACAATCATTGGTAGAAAATAACATAACAACTATTATGACCATTATGGTAGTATTAACTACAATTACACTTTATTCTTATATACATATTAGATTCTCAGCCCTAATTATGTAATACACAGAAAATTCATGATCCATAAAAATAAAGTCTCAAAAATCAAGAATTATTCTTCCTATAACATTAATAATTTCAACAATAGGATTAATCTCAACGTCAACCTTAATCTCATTATACTAATGACTTAAGTTAACCAAACTAATAACCTTCAAAGTTATAATTAAAAGAATAATCTTTTCGGCCTTAGTAAAATTTTACACCTTAGAATTGCAGTCTAGAATCATAATTGAATATAAGGCCTAAAGCATGGTAAGAGAGAAACATCTCATAAGTAGATTTACAGTCTACCACCTTAAATTCAGCCATCTTACCGAAAAAATAATTATTCTCAACAAACCATAAGGATATTGGTACTTTATACTTCTTATTTGGAGCATGAGCAGGAATAGTAGGAACATCAATAAGAATACTTATTCGTGCTGAACTTGGTCAACCAGGATCTCTAATTGGAGATGACCAAGTTTATAATGTCATTATGACAGTCCACTCATTTGTAATAATTTTTTTTATAGTAATACTGTAAGTAGGCTGTTTATGTTTTCTCTATGTAAGTAGGCTGTTTATGTTTTCTCTATGTAAGTAGGCTGTTTAGGTTTTTTTATGGTAACGCCACCTCTGTATGAAAATCACTGGCTGTGCTGTGTGCAGTCTGTGGCTGCTTTGCATTGTTGTAATACTCGCCATTGTAGTGTTAGGCAGCTGGATGTGAACAGCGCGTAGCGTTGCGCAGTTGGATGTGAGCCGCCAGCAGTGGTGGATGTGGGGAGAGAGATGGCGGAGATTTGTAATTTGTCATGAACTGCTATATTTATATATGATGATATCAAGGTAAATACATTGTTTGTTCTCTATTAATATCTTTCATTTGCTAACTATCCCTATCAGTAGTTAGTGCCTTCAGTAGTTTGAATCTTTTATTTAGCTGGCAGTAGTGGCGCTCGCTGTATTGCAGTAGCTTGAGCAGCGAAGATTTTTGTGAGGTAAGTGATTTGTGAAAGGTATAGTTTAATGTTAGTCAGGGCCATTCTTTTGTAGGGAATTTTGAAAGTCAGATTGCGTTGCGCTAACAAAATATTGTGTGTCAGGTTAAGGTCAGTCGTGTATAAATAGTACAAAGGGGACGTTTCATATGTCGACCCTTAGCCGAGGATACCTCACTGGAATCTTCTGATTTTTTCTTGTAGTTTGTGTAATTAGTGTAGATTTTGTTTATTGCTAGCGCGTAATTATAGAGAGAATTTCCTTTGTAGTTGTAGTTTTTCATTGTTGTACAGTAAAACAGTTGTGGCATGCATGTAGATTTGCAGCAAGTTTTTCGCAGCTGCGCTTGCAATTAACTAAATATTATTTTCAGTGCTATGTTAATGTGTTCTCTTATTGTTGCTCTTCAAATTGTGCTCTTCTGCGTTGTCGAGTGAAATATTGTGACAATAATGGCGTGTGAAAAACGTAATACTAGGCTCCAAAGTAAACTGAGAAATGACAGTGAAGACGAAAGCAGTGTGATAGCGCCGCAGAGTAATGAATTAACAGACATTCAAAGTAGTAATTTGGTAACTGTTCATAGGGAAATGGAGCGGGCGTCAAACAATGGCGTGGACAGTGAAACAATTAGTGAAGAGGGAAGCATTATCGATCGATCGGTCGGCAATAGCTCGCCTCAGGAAGCCGAAATGACACGACACGATCTCGCAAATACTGTAGATTCAGGTTTTGGATCCTCACCGTTTTCACAAATAAGTCAAGACACATTTTCTGCTGGTCAAAATGTGAATGTTGCCCACGCAAATTCACTGCCGAAAAGCACTGAGGAACATGTTTCAGACACCAGTGCATTGTTATTACAATTAATGCAACAAATGGGACAAAAGCTTGAAAAGTTAGACACAATGGAACAACACCAGAGACAAACACAGCAACAGTGAGACACAGTGGAACAAAATCTCAAAAAGTTAGACACAGTGGAACAAAATCTTAAAAAGTTAGACTCATTGGAACAAACTCTTGAACAAACACGTGAAGACTTAACTACTGAGTTACATAACATTGAATCGAAATGTCAAAAAGTCTGTAATGACGTAAAAACACAAATTTGTGAGCATTTTCAACCTATTTTTTCGCGGCATGAAAATGCATTACAGAATCACGAAGCAGCCATAAAAGAACTGCAAACCATTGTTCATGAAAATCATGAGACCTTGTGGGCTAAAATTGACTCAGTTGCATCTACCGATTCGGTTACGCAACTTGCAAAAACTCAGGAAAACTTAAAGGACACAGTAGATTCGATTTCAACACAAATGGACACTCTGAAGCTTGGTTCAGAAAAACACACTGAGGAAATCTGTTCATTATCAGAGAAAGTAGTTGAACTTTCGGATCAGCTAAATAATTTATCTACGAAGGTAGATGATAATCTGAATGACGCAAAACCGGTAGTCTTTAATGACACAGAACAGAGCGAACAAATTAGGAAACTGAAACAAAATCTGAATGAAATTGATACGCAACACCAAAGAGAAATCCGGGAAGTACAAGATCAGCTGACACAGGTAATACAAGAATTACGTATTTCAGAAGACACTCGCGCTCCAACACGGGAAGAGGGACTTAGAAATACGCAAAAGCCACAAAATAATAACACAGGGCGTTTCGGTAATTATGAAAGAAATTGGCAAGGTACACCGAATTTTGAGATGGAACCGCCGACACGACGTAACAATGACCGACATGCGACCTGCCGACATGATGATTTTGACTATAAGCTGTTCATTACTACACGTAAATTCAAAACATTTAAGAATTCTGGCAACGACATTCATCCACAAGCATGGCTCCATCAATTCTCTCATTGTTTTCCTCCCAACTGGTCATTAGAGCACAGATTAGAATTTATGTGTGGCTACTTGGAGAAGGAACCAGCTGTAAGAATGCGATCGGTAATTCACGATTGCCACAGTGAAGGAGAGTTTTACCATGCCTTCCTCTCAGCATATTGGTCTCAAGCTTCACAAGACCGTGTAAAACATAGCATCATGATGATGAAACACTTTGAACAATCTGACTTTTCCAGTCTTGTCAAATATTTTGAAGACATGTTGCATAAGAATCAGTATCTTTCAAACCCATACAGCCCCTCAGAACTCATCCGCATTTGCTTACTCAAATTGCCTGAACATTTACGACATATTATTTTAGCAGGACGTTGCAAAGACGACATTGAAGCTTTTCAGGGTCTGTTACAAGAATTGGAAATTGACACTGACAATCGGGGAACGCGGAAACAGGAGCACAACAATTACAGGTCACATCTGTCACAATTCCACGATGAAAGAAATAATAACTGGACACGACAAGGCTATTCTCACAACACATATCGTGACCAAAACAGACACCACCCGTATGACAACCGTTGGCAGAGTAGTAATAATTACAGGGAAAGATCACCTCTCCGTGGTAATGACTATCACAGAGACAATCAGAGAAACAGACAATATGGGAACCAAAATGATTATTATCAAGGGAGACAGAATAACTTTAGACGCAACGGTCCAGCGTGCAGTTACGATTCAGGGAGAAATTCTCCACCACTTAACCGACAAGAAAGAAACTACAGGAAGTATTGACATGACGACAGACGATGTGATCGTAACGACAGACCTGAATCGCATCAGAACTGGCGGGATTTAAACAGGGCAGGGCCCTCTTGTCACTGTGAATTTGTAGAAGTTAGGTCTCCAAACCCCAATAACGACGCGCGCCAACAAAGAGACAATAGGCAATGACTCACACCGCTGGCAGCCACAAAACATACTTATGAAACTGACGACGCAGCTGCCGTAGCTAGTAATTACGTAAAAATGGAAGACATTAGGGACATCTTACTCCAGGAACACGACATAAAACATAACAACATTGCATATCCTGTGATTCACATTACAGTAAATGACGTAAAATTTACGGCAGTACTTGACTCTGGGAGTCCCATTTCAGTAATCAGTGAAACAGCCTTTAGCAAATGCAACAAATCGAACGATTGCCCCACACTTCCGTTACGTAAGATTAAATTACAAGGTGCAATCTTTGGAAAAAGTGTAGATGTACGCCAACAAACGAACTTAGAATTCTTTTGTCAAAGACACAGCTTCTCTATGAAGTGTCTTATTGTTCCATTATTGTCGACGGAAATTATACTGGGAGTAGACTTTTTGAATGAATACAAAGCAATCTTAAACTTTCACGATGCTGAAATAACTTTAGAAAAAGAAGGTAAGTCAATAGCTTTGAAATTTGAAGATTGGCTCTCAAACCATGATGAGGAAATTAATCGGCTTTACGTTCTGTCAGACAACAGTTCGGAATTTTCTACGGAACTAGACACTAACAATCACTCTGCAAGTACTGACAGGGATGACATCGATGGCATATTTGAAATTAATGAGTTAATTCAGAATAAAATTCAAACAATTGAGAATTGTAATGACACTGATAGGCAGGACCTTTTTGAGATTTTACAAGCACATTCCACAGTTTTTACTCACAAAACAGGAACAATCAAGGGATTTCAATACCAATTTCGTGTTCGTGAGCATACTAAATTTTGTGTTAGACCATACGTAATTCCGGCGCATTATAGGGACCGTGTTAGAACAGAAATACAATCTATGCTTGACGAGGGCATTATTGAGCCTGCAGTAAGCTCATACAACAATCCGTTACATGTTGTTGAGAAGAAAAATGGATCGATCAGGCTTGTCTTAGATTCGAGACAAATCAATACTATCATTATTCCTGATACAGACAGGCCGCAGACGATGGAAGAACTTCTTCAAAATTTTAATGGTGTAAAAGTGTTGTCTTCCATTGATCTCAGATCCAGCTTTTATCAGATCGAACTTCATCCAGAATGTAGAAAATACACAGCTTTCCTTTGTTTCGGCGTTTGTTATCAGTTTCGGAAACTTCCTTTTGGTTTGAACATTTCTTCGGCAGCATTCATTCGTGGGTTAAATTCCATATTACCTGAGTTCTTAAATCGTCACATCACTTTATATGTGGACGATATTCTGATAGCAGAAGCTTCATGGGAACTACATAATCGCATCCTCAACAGTTTGTTACGTATTTTTGCAGAATCTGCAATTACAGTTAACTTGAAAAAGTCTGAATTCGGTAGGACAAAGGTGAAGTTTTTGGGACATATTATTTCTTCTGAAGGCATTCTGCCGGATCCTGAAAAATTAGAAGCAATCAGAGCCATTCCAGTTCCATCCACAAAAAGACAAGTCCGCAGTTTTCTAGGTCTCGTAAATTTTTACCGTCGTTTTCTGAATATGCAAATTCTTGTTAAACCAAAACTTTGTTCTCTCACTGGAAAAAATACTATTTGGAACTGGGACGAACAAGCACAGTTGGAATTCAATTCTTTGAAAGAAGCGTTCCTTCACGCGCCAAACTTAGCTCATCCAGATCTGTCACAAGATTTCTGCCTTAGCACGGATTCTTCTAAAGTCGGTCTTGGTGCCCATTTATTTCAAGAATCCATAGAAAATGACACTACCATTCAGAAAACCATTGCTTTTGCTAGCCGAGTGCTAACAAAATCTGAAACAAATTATTCCATTACTGAATTAGAAGCTTTAGCTATCGTTTGGGCATTTAACAAATTCCGTTTCTTTCTTTCTGGTAAGCACGTAAAAGTATACGGTGATCATCGTGCATTACAATTTCTTATGTCTTCAAAATTAAATCATGATAGGTTAAAACGTTGGGCATTGTTTCTGCAAGAATTCCGCTTCACAATAGTCTACATTCCCGGTAAGGAGAACATTGTTGCGGACGCACTGTCACGCGCACCGGCTGGGCTTGAGAAAAGTAACACAGAAGGCAACCTCGAGAAAAATTTCAGTATTCTTTACATTCAGAAAGTCGCCTTTGAAAACTTCATCACCACATCTTTAAAGGACATTGCTCATGAACAAGATAAAGATCCGATTTGGAAAGACATCAAGAGCAAATGGCATGAAAAGACACACACACAGATTCGGCATTATTATCTGGTTAGAAACAACATACTGTTCAAACGCTGCACTGTTGATGACAAGCTATGGGTACTTTGCATTCCTGACGATTTTGTTAATAAGCTCATTTGGTACATTCATTTCAGCTACGCACATTTTGGTCTACGAAAATGTTATCATATTCTTCGAACGACTTGTTATTTTAACAATATGGAAAAGCGAATTCGAAGAGTCTTGTCTATTTGTAAACTTTGTCAAAAGGCGAAACCATCTACTGTCTCACATCGTGCTCCGTTGTTTCCTATCATTCCTTCTAAATTAAAAGAATTTGCTGCTGTTGATCTCTTGGGACCGCTTGTCAGAACATCTAACGGATTTTCGTACGTTCTAGTCGCTGTTGAACTTACTTCAAAATTTGTTTCTTTCACACCGTTACGTAAAGCCACTGGACGGTCTGTATCCAACGCCTTTGTTAAAAATTTCTTATGTGAAGTTGGACACGTTAGTAAAGTCATTTCAGATAACGGACCGCAATTCAGATCTGCTGTTTGGTCACGCATGCTTCGCAACCATAAAATCAAACCTGTTTTTATTTCATTGTACTCACCACATTGTAACCCGTCTGAACGGATTATGAAAGAAATCAATAAGCTTTGCAGACTTTATTGTCACAGAAAGCATCAGCATTGGGACAGATATTTACACTTATTTCAAAATGTGCTGAATGAAATTCCTCATGATTCCACTGCTTTACCACCTACTCTTGTACTAAAGAATGAAGAACCACGGAACAGAATCAGAGAGCTTGTACCTTTCCCAAATACACGTAAACTTCGACACAAAGACATAATTGATTTGGCTCTTAAAAATATAAAATCTGCAGCAGACAAAAGGAGAAAACTACACGGTAAAGCAAATACAAAGAAATTGTATATTGGTCAGAGAGTTCTCATTAAAGCTCATTCATTGTCACATAAGAAGAAACACTTGAGTCACAAATTCTTTCTAGTTTACAATGGACCTTACAGAATCCGACGTATACCACATGATAATTGCGTTGAAGTTGAAACTCTGCGTACTAGGAAGAGTAAAGGTTTACACCACATTTCACATGTAAAACCGTTTATTGAAAGATAATCTGCTTTTTAACTTTGTCATTGCCATAAAACTTTTCACTTTACATTACTAGTATGCTTGTCAGACTTAGAATCTGTTAACATGCAACAATGTTTGAAGTTAAATATCCAATCAAGAACCAAGAGAACTTATTTAAACAGAAATGACGAATGCATTGTTATAGTAAACTGACGTCACAGTGTTATTGTGTGTGTACATTCTTGCTTGTTTGTTGCACGATTATGGAACGACTATAAGGCTTACATACTTAGAACATTTACCAGTACTGCTAATGAGATTTTAATGCAACATTTTGGTTTACTTGAAAATATATTCTGGATTTAAAGTACTTTCAGTGAGATACCAGATGGCACAGTGGTTAGTTTATGTGACAGCTACACGATTTTATCACGACGCTACTAATGAGTGACAATTTACAATGTTGCTTTTGCGGTGTATCTGTTTTATATCTGCACAGTTTTTCTGAATTCTTCTGGAAAGTAAAAGAGATTTTAGTAGTAACTTTTGTGGTATAGCAACAATGAGTCAGCCTTTTTTGTGGCACAACAATACGTTACTGTACAGTACTTTCTTCATCACGCCAATAAGCATAATAACTACGATATCTATACGCAAAGCATTTAACTTTTGTTTATCATGAGGTAAGTACATTGACTTCGGCAGAACTTAGCTTTTGGAGGACGATAACTACGACACTTCCACAGAGATTATCTTACAACAAGATGCACATTTAGCGCTGCAGGACACGCATTTCAGTGATTAATGTTGTACTTAAAACATTTATTTTTAAAGATTTTTGAATTACAAAGAAAGTTTTCCGTGATACATTTCATTCCATTGCTGTAATCTGTAACACCTGAAGGTATAATTACATTAATCCTCAGCAGGGTACACGCCTACTTTGTGTACCATGTGTTTGGCAAGCACAAGGAACCCTAGCTAATATGGTATTTGCTTATACAACTTTACACATCGGTACCATATTTCTCTAACACACAATTTACACAGCTATCTAATCATTTAACTGAGAGAGACAAACATTTATTTTTACTATATCAGTGACAGATGTTTACGTAATTACACAGTTGGGTAACTTCTCACTTATGAAACTGTATTTTGTCTGTACTTTGTAAACTGTTCATATTTTTCGGAATCATTGTGATACTATGAGAGCTTTGAATGATGTATTTGGTAAGGGAGCATCATTTTAAAGTACGTTTGAGGTAGATGACATTATTGAAATGAGCAGAGAAAAGTTTTTAGGTTTTGATATTATTGCAGAAAGCTACGACGTTTTTGAGATTTGACTGAGGTGTTATGATGTTATTATTACGACGACGATGTGTATTATGCTGTTGAGATATGTTTATGATCAATAAGATGATGCTACCGTATATGAGGAATAAGAAGTATGTTGGAAACCAAGAATCGTACTTTAAGAGTTATGAAATGTATGACTGTATCACAATGCTGACGAATATTTTTTTTGGACACTTATATTTATAGGATTTTGTTTCTACAGATTTACAACGCTAATTCTTGACCTGTGAAATATTTTTATATGAGACTGACACTGTAGCAGAAACTGCTGTCGTAAATATTTCCGTAAGAAAGTTAAGTGACAACCTGCACGTAATACGTCGTGGGCACGCAGCTGTGTCAGACGCCGGGGGAACAAGTCATTAGTGAGTGCCTCATCAGAAGCACAGGTAGAAAAAAAAAGAAAGGGAAGGCCATTGTCCGCACTACTGACATTTCCTTGTTGAAAGCATACTGTGGAGCTCGTAATTTATGATATTTACTGAAATGCCTAATAAAATGACAAGAAATATTTTTACATCTGCACACCTGATTACGACAAGCGTCTTTCTATGAGAGTTGAGAGAGTTTCTACTAACTTAGGAAATGTCACATGACTACTGAATGATATTTTTATGCTTTGCTTTTCATAATTGCTTATTTCATTTGACATCTGGTTTCCAGCTGTGTTGCAGCATTGCTTTTATAAAATAAAATGCATTTGCTAATGTGAACACTTTCTGTCAACAGATCTATTAAATAATTATTTTACGACCCACATTCTTCGATAAAGGAGCTCTTGGAAAGGAAAGAACAATAAGAAGGAACTAGTACCAGTAACTGCATCTACAATTTTCTTTTCAAGTACTTGGTAATTTCTTTTGTAGAATAATTTGTGGTGCACCACTTTAATTACATAGATATTAAGATGTGAATATACATTTCCCTTATCTGCATTGTTGTTTTTACTGTAATATTTTTTCTGCTTGCGCTATGTCATGTTTAGGTATAAGTTGCTGCTGTTTGCCAGGCATAGTGTTATTGAATTTTACTTTTGCTCATTTATGCTGCTAGCTTTGCCAATTAGCATTTTTTGCATTGCTGTTTGTGTTGATTTGTTATGTGATGCTGCATTGCCTCGTCCCTTAGTTTAGCATCTGAGCTCAGTAGATTTAAGTTAGCTTAAGAGGGGGTAGCCTCTAAGAGAATGGGTTGCGATGAATTGGAAGAAATGCATTGAGAAAACAGGTTTAGGTAGGATTTTCTTGGAAATAAATGTTGAGGTAAGAAATGTGTGAACATATAAATACAGAAAGCATGCTTAGATAGAATTTTTTTGGTGGAAACAAAGGATGAAATAAGAGGAAAGGTATATGAAGTTTTGGGTTGGACTGCAGTACCAAATGTTACACTGAAAACGAACCCTGTCCTTTCCCATTGGTGTTATCCCACTATGTGTTTGTGTACCCTTGTGTATTTGTTTTCTTCCTGTCTCTGTGTAGTTTCATAGAATTTTTTCTTCGTACTCATGTCATAATTCCTGTAACACTGACGTATATGTCTATTTCTATTCTTTTGTAAAGCCTGTGTTACTACAAATGTTATCTGTATTGTTATGTTATTTAATGATGTATTTTGTACCTTTTGTAATTATATTTTCGTGTTATAATATTGTAATTGACACCAGTTAATCAAATTAAGTAACTTGTAAGTTACATTTCACTGCACACGTTTCTGTTGGTCATAGTATATGGACAATATGTGAGAAGTTGGGACTGTTAGTGTTTGCACATGTGTTAATGATTCAGCAAGGGACTGGATAACAGCATTGCTGGTTCTAAGGACAATTCCAAAATCTTTGTGAGTGCACAAGTGGTGGTTTATGGACTTGCTATATTCTCCGCAAAAATCTTCGATGGTGATTGTGCAACTGCACAGTCACAACAGATGGCTGCTGGCCTTCTCTACAAGGACTACAGTGGGTCTGCATCTATGATGACCCACCAATACCATTATTTCTACAAGGACTGCAGTGGGTCTACACATCTGGTGGCCCACCAGTACCGTAATTTCTACCAGGAGTACAGTGGGTCTGCTCTGTGATGACCTACCTACCAATATTCTTCAAAACTTCGAATGACTCTGCTGTGGGTTTGCTCTGTTGTGGCCCATTATCTGTCAGCATGTCAAGAGTCAGCACTGTCTTTCCGTTGGAAGGACAATGCTACTTCTTCAAGACTGCATGGAAATCCACTACTTCCGTGTGCATTTTCTTTTACTGCTCAGACTTTGAGAAAAACACTGCTATTCTACTGTTATGTATGATTAGGACTTCTTTATGGACTGTGAGAAAATTTGAGCTTTTGACCAACGATGTATCAATAAGTGTGTGCATTTGATACCTTTGTTGTTGTAATTATGAAAAATTTTTTTCAATTCTGTATTGGCCACTGCCCAATCCTATTTGTAAAAATTTTTGTGGGGAGCATGGGGGCTATGTAAGTAGGCTGTTTATGTTTTCTCTATGTAAGTAGGCTGTTTATGTTTTCTCTATGTAAGTAGGCAGTTTAGGTTTTTTTATGGTAACGCCACCTCTGTATGAAAATCACTGGCTGTGCTGTGTGCAGTCTGTGGCTGCTTTGCATTGTTGTAATACTCGCCATTGTAGTGTTAGGCAGCTGGATGTGAACAGCGCGTAGCGTTGCGCAGTTGGAGGTGAGCCGCCAGCAGTGGTGGATGTGGGGAGAGAGATGGCGGAGATTTGTAATTTGTCATGAACTGCTATATTTATATATGATGATATCAAGGTAAATACATTGTTTGTTCTCTATTAATATCTTTCATTTGCTAACTATCCCTATCAGTAGTTAGTGCCTTCAGTAGTTTGAATCTTTTATTTAGCTGGCAGTAGTGGCGCTCGCTGTATTGCAGTAGCTTGAGCAGCGAAGATTTTTGTGAGGTAAGTGATTTGTGAAAGGTATAGTTTAATGTTAGTCAGGGCCATTCTTTTGTAGGGAATTTTGAAAGTCAGATTGCGTTGCGCTAACAAAATATTCTGTGTCAGTTTAGGGTCAGTCGTGTATAAATAGTACAAAGGGGACGTTTCAATACCTATTATAATTGGTGGTTTTGGTAATTGACTCGAACCATTAATAATTGGTGCACCAGATATAGCGTTCCCACGAATAAATAATATAAGTTTTTGATTACTACCGCCTTCACTAACCCTTCTTCTTACATCTTCTATAGTAGATTACGGTGCTGGTACAGGATGAACAGTTTACCCTCCTCTTGCGGGAGCTATTGCACATGGGGGGGTATCTGTAGACCTAGCTATCTTTTCATTTCACTTAGCAGGTGTATCATCTATTCTTGGTGCAGTAAACTTCATTACAACAGCAATTAATATACGATCAGAAAGTATAACTCTAGATCAAACACCTTTATTTGTCTGATCTGTAGCTATTACAGCCCTTCTCCTCCTTTTATCGCTTCCAGTATTAGCAGGGGCTATTACTATACTATTAACAGATTGTAATTTAAATACATCATTCTTTGACCCTGCAGGAGGGGGTGACCCAATTCTATATCAACACCTATTCTGATTCTTTGGACACCCAGAAGTTAACATTTTAATTCTGCCAGGATTTGGAATTATTTCTCACATTGTTTGTCAAGAAAGAGGAAAAATTTAATCATTTGGAACATTAGGTATAATTTATGCTATATTATCAATTGGACTAATAGGATTTATTGTATGAGCACATCACATATTCACAGTAGGAATAGATGTTGACACACGAGCATACTTTACATCAGCAACAATAATTATTGTTGTACCTACAGGAATTAAGGTATTCAGAAGATTAGCTACACTATGTGGAACTAAATTCAAATTCAATCCACCGCTATTATGAGCTTTAGGATTTATTTTTCTATTCACAATGGGTGGATTAACAGGATTAGTATTAGCAAATTCATCACTTGACATCGTATTACATGATACATATTATGTAGTAGCTCATTTCCATTATGTGTTATCCATAGGAGCAGTATTCGCAATCATAGGAGGTGTTATTCAATGATACCCATTATTTACAGGATTAACTATAAATAATACATGATTAAAAATCCAATTTACAATTATATTTATTGGAGTAAACTTAAAATTCTTCCCTCAACACTTCCTAGGACTAGCAGGAATACCACAACGATATTCAGACTATCCAGATGCATATACATCATGAAATGTAGTATCAAGAATTGGGTCTACAATTTCTATTGTAGGAATCAGTATATTCATTGTAATTATATGAGAAAGAATGGTTACAAACTGGGCAATCATATTTAGAGCTAATATAAGAAGATCAACAGAATGACTACAAAATAATCCACCTGCAGAACACAGTTACTCAGAACTACCATTAATTTCTAGATTCTAATATGGCAGATTAGTGCAGTAGATTTAAGCTGTACAAATAAAGGTTTGACCTTTTATTAGAAAAATTCATTAATGGCAACATGATCAAATTTATCCCTTCAAGATGGAGCTTCACCATTAATGGAGTAACTATCATTCTTCCATGATCATACTATGGTCGTATTTTTATTAATTACAGTAATTGTAGGTTATGCCCTAAGTTACATATTATTCATTGCCTATACAAACCGAAACATACTTCACGGACATTTAATTGAAACAATCTGAACAGCACTACCAGCAATTACACTAATTTTTATTGCACTCCCATCATTACGACTACTATATTTACTTGATGATTCAGTAGACGCAATAATCACAATTAAAACAATTGGACGACAATGATACTGAAGATATGAATATTCTGACTTTATAGATGTAGAATTCGACACTTATATAACAACAGAACAAGACCTAGAAAACGACGGATTTCGACTTCTAGATGTAGATAACCGAACAATTCTACCAATAAATACGGAAGTACGAGTATTCACAAGAGCATCAGACGTTCTACACTCATGAGCAGTACCTGCATTAGGGGTTAAAATTGACGCAACGCTGGGCCGACTAAACCAAGGAACATTTACAATAAACCGACCTGGACTGTTCTTTGGAGAATGCTCAGAAATTTGTGGAGCAAACCACAGATTTATACCAATTGTAATTGAAAGAACTTCAGTAAACTTATTTATTAAGTGATTATCTAAGACAATCTAAGGAGTTAGTTAAAATATATAACATTAGAGTGTCAATCTAAAATAACTAAATAATTAGTACACCTTGAAATACATCATATGACTGAAAGTAAGTAATGGTCTCTTAAACCAAAAAATAGTAAATTAACGACTACTTCTGATGGGGAAATTTAATCCAAATCCCTCAAATACCCCCTCTCATATGATTCTCCCTATTTATTATATTTTCGACTACTTTAATTTTATTTAATGAAATACACTTTTTCTCATTTAAACCAAATCTTATTAAAAGAGCAGAAAAAAGAACAATTGATATAAAGAACTTGAATTGAAAATGATAACAAACTTATTTTCAACATTTGATCCATCAACTAATATCTTCAATTTATCATTAAATTGAACTAGAACATTCTTAGGATTATTATTAATCCCATCAATATTTTGACTTACACCATCACGAATTAATATTATTTGAAATAAACTAAACTTAACCTTACACAATGAATTTAAAACACTGCTAGGACCCAAATCATTGAATGGAACAACATTCATCTTCATTTCAATCTTTATTATAATACTATTTAATAATTTCATAGAATTATTTCCCTACATCTTTACTAGAACAAGACATTTAGCATTAACATTTGCAATCGCTCTACCTATATGATTAAGATTTATGTTATTTGGATGAATTAATCATACCAATCACATATTTACACACCTTGTCCTCCAAGGAACACCAACTGCATTTATATCATTTATAGTATTGATTGAAACAATTAGAAATGTCATTCCACCAGGTACGCTAGCAGTATGACTAGCAGCAAATATAATTGCAGGACACTTACTATTAACATTACTAGGAAATACAGGACCATCTATAGCAATACACTTAATTTCACTATTAATTATTGGACAAATACTTCTGTTAATTCTAGAATCAGCAGTAGCAATAATTCAAACCTATGTTTTCTCAATTTTAAGAACATTATATTCTAGAGAAGTATACTAAACTTATGTTAACAACTCACTCAAACCACCCATTCCACTTAGTAGATTACAGACCTTGACCATTAACAGGAGCAATTGGAGAAATAGTTCTAGTATCAGGATTAGCAAAATGATTTCACTTATTTAACATTAACTTATTTATAATCGGATTTGGGAATACCCTAATAACTATAATCCAATGATGACGAGATGTAGTACGAGAAGGAACATACCAAGGACTACATACGGGATTTGTATCAATTGGATTACGATGAGAAATAATTTTATTTATTGTATCAGAAGTACTATTCTTTGTTTCATTTTTTGGGGCATTTTTTAGAAGAAGACTAGCACCCACTATTGAACTAGGGATATTATGACCCCCAATAGGAATTCAACCTTTTAATCCTATACAAATTCCATTACTTAATACAGCTATTCTTTTAGCATCAGGAGTAACAGTAACATGAGCACATCATAGTTTAATAGATTCTAATCATACTCAAGCATTACAAGGACTATTCTTCACAGTACTACTAGCACTATACTTCACTATACTTCAAGCATACGAATATTGAGAAGCACTGAAACGTTCCCTTTGAACAATTATACATGACTGTGCTTAAAATGACACACAATATTTTGTTAGCGCAACGCAATCTGACTTTCAAAATTCCCTACAAAAGAATGGCCCTGACTAACTTTAAACTATACCTTTCACAAATCACTTACCTCACAAAAAGCTTCGCTGCTCAAGCTACTGCAATATAGCGAGCGCCACTACTGCCAGCTAAATAAAAGATAGAAACTATGGAAGGCACTAACTACTTATAGGGATAGTTAGCAAATGAAAGATATTAATAGAGAACAAACAATGTATTTACATTGATATCATCATATATAAATATAGCAGTTCTTGACTAATTTCAAAACTCCGCCATCTCTCTCCCCACATCCACCACCTCTGGGGCTCACCTCCAACTGCGCAACGCTACGCGCTGTTCACATCCAGCTGCCGCTGCCCAACACTGCAATGGCAGACAACAATGCAAACTAGACACAGACTGCACACAGCACAGCCAGTGATTTTCATACAGAGGTGGCGTTACCAATAAAAAAACCTGAACAGCCTACTTACATCGCCCCCATGCTCCCCACAAAAAATTTTACAAATTGGTTTGGCAGTGGCCAATACAGATTTGAAAAATTTTTTCATAATTACAATAACAAAGAAATCAAATGCACACACTTATTGATACAATGTTGGTCAAAAGCTCAAATTTTCTCACAGTCCATAAAGACAGTCCTGATCGTTCATCACGGTAAAATAGCAGTGTTTTTCTCAATGTCTGAGCAGTAGAAGAAAATGCACGCGGAAGTAGTGGATTTCCATGCAATCTTGAAGAAGTAGTGTTGTCCTTCCAACG
Source organism: Schistocerca serialis cubense (assembly GCF_023864345.2). Taxonomy (NCBI): domain Eukaryota; kingdom Metazoa; phylum Arthropoda; class Insecta; order Orthoptera; family Acrididae; genus Schistocerca; species Schistocerca serialis. The sequence continues at coordinate 546,044,387 of NC_064640.1, read as the reverse complement.
GAAAGACAGTGCTGACTCTTGACATGCTGACAGATAATTGGCCCCAACAGAGCAAACCCACAGCAGAGTCAGTCGAAGTTTTGAAGAATATTGGTGGGTAGGTCATCACAGAGCAGACCCACTGTATTCCTGGTAGAGAGTATGGTATTGGTGGGCCACCAGAGGTGCAGACCCACTGTAGTCCTGGTAGAGATTACGGTATTGGTGGGCCATCAAAGATGCAGACCCACTGTAGTCCTTGTAGAGATGCCTAGCAGCCATCCGTTGCGACTGTGCAGGTGCACAATCACCATCGAAGATTCTTGCGGAGAATATAGCAAGTCCATAACCACCACTTGTCCACTCACAAAAAACTTGTTTGAAATGTCCTTAGAACCAGCAATGCTGTTATCCAGTCCCTTGCTGAATTATCAACACACGTGCAAACACTAGCAGTCCCTACTTCTCACATATTGTCCATATACTATGACCAACAGAAACGTGTGCAGTGAAATGTAACTTAATGTGAAGAACTGGTGTCTATACAATTATAAATTTACAACGTGAAAACACAATTACAAAATACATCATTAAAGAACGTAATAGTACAGATAACATTTGTAGTACAGGCTTTACAAAAGAATCGAACTAACATATACATCTGTGTTACAGGAATTACGACAGAAGTAAACACATAAAAGATCAGAATTACTTTTGAAACATCAAATTTACACAGGAGCATTAAAACCAAAACAGAATAAATAATGTCTAAACATCTTTACAAGGTAAATAACATATTATTAATGCCAATTATATTTGAGGATAACAGTATTCCTCATCATAGTGAATGTAGCTTAATATTAAAAGAAGAAAAAATTCTATGAAACTACACAGAGACAGGAAGAAAACAAATACACAAGGGTACACAAACACATAGTGGGATAACACCAATAGGAAAGGACAGGGTTCTTTTTCAGTGTAACATGTGGTACTGCAGTCCAACCCAAAACTTCATATATCTTTCCTCTTATTTCATCCTTTGTTTCCACCAAAAGAAATTCTATCTAAGCATGCTTTCTGTATTTATATGTTCACACATTTCTTACCTCAACATTTATTTCCAAGAAAATCCTACCTAAACCTGTTTTCTGTACTTTTTTCGTATAACTTCTCAATGCATTTCTTCCAATTCATCGCAACTCATTCTCTTAGAGGCTACCCCCTCTTAAGCTAACTTAAATCTACTGAGCTCAGATGCTAAACTAAGGGAAGAGGCAATGCAGCAGCACAAAATAAGTAACACAAACAGCAATGACCAAAAAAATGGAAAATGGCAAAGCAAGCTACAGTAAATCTAAATTACCAAGCAATGCAACATTACAACGAATATGAGCCAATGTGCAGCAACAAGAAAAATAAATCAGTAGTAAAGTGGCTTAGCAGAGTAACACAAAGTCAAATTCAGTAACACTATGCCTGGCAAACAGCAGTAACTTACCCGTATACCTAAACATGACATAGCTCAAGCAGAAAAAATATTACAGTAAAAACAACAATGCAGATAAGGGAAATGTATTTTCACATCTTAATGTCTATGTAATTAAAGTGGTGCACCACAAATTATTCTACAAAAGAAATTACCAAGTACTTGAAAAGAAAATTATAGATGCAGTTACTGTTATTAGTCCCTTCTTATTGTTCTCTCCATTCCAAGAGCTCCTTTTTCGAAGAATGTGGATCAGAAAATACTTATTTAATAAATCTGTTGACAGAAAGTGTTCACATTAGCAGATGCATTTAAGTTTATTTTATAAAACCAATGCTGCAACACAGCTGGAAACCAGATATTAAACAAAATGAGCAATCTCTTAACTACAAAGACAATAGATGTAAAATGTTTCTAATCATTTCATTAGGCATTTTAGTAAATACCATAAATTACGAGCTCCACAGTATGCTTTCAACAAGGAAATGTCAATAGCGAGGACAATGGCCTCCCCTTTCTTTTATTCTACCTGTGCTTCTGATGAGGCACTCACTAATGACTTGTTCTCCTGGCGTCTGACACAGCTGCGTGCCCACGACGCATTACGTGCAGGTGGTCACTTAACTTTCTTATGGAAATACTTATGACAGCAGTTTCCGCTACTGTAACAGTCTCATATACAAAATTTCACGGGTCGAAAATTTGTGTTGTAAATGTGTAGAAACAAAACCCTATAAATATAAGTGTCCAAATAAAATATTCGTCAGCATTGTGATACAGTCACGCATTTATGCACATTTCATAACTCTTAATGTATGCTTCTTGGTTTCCAACATACTTCTTATTCCTCATATACGGTAGCATCATCTTATTGATCATAAACATATCTCAACAGCGTAGTACACATCGTCGTCGTAATAATATCATAACATCTCAGTCATTTCTCAAAATCGTCGTAGCTTCCTCCAATAATTTGAAAACCTAAAACAAATTCTCTGCTCGTGTCAAAAGTGTCAGCTGCCTCAAACGTACTTTAAAAATCATAATCCCATACCAAATACATCATTCAAAGCTCTCATAGTATCACAGTGGTTCCGAAAAAATATGAACAGTTCACAAAGTACAGAGAAAATACAATTTCATAAGTGTGAAGTTATCCAACTGTGTAACCGCGTAAACATCTGTCACTGATGTAGTAAAATAAATGTTTATCTCTCTCAGTTACATGATCAGATAGCTGTGTAATTTGTGTGTTAGAGAAATATGGTACCGATGTGTAAAGTTGTATAAGCAAATACCATATTAGCTAGGGTTCCTTGTGGTTGCCACACACATGGTACACAAAGTAAGCGTGTACCCCCCTGAGGATTAATGTAATTATACCCTCAGGTGTTACAGATTACAGCAATGGAATGAAATGTATCACGGAAAACTTTCTTTGTAATTCAAAAATCTTTAAAAATAAATGTTTTTAGTACAAAATTAATCACTCAAATACGTGTACTGTAGCGCTAAATGTGCGTCTTGTTGCAACATAATCTGTGTGGAAGTGTCGTAGTTATCGTCCTCCGAAAGCTAAGTTCTGCAGAAGTCAATGTACTTACCTCATAATACACAAAAGTAAAATGCTTTGCGTATAAATGTCTTAGCTATTACGCTTATTGCCGTGATGAGGAAAGTACTGTGCTGTAACGTATTGTTGTGCTACGGAAAAGGCAGTCTCATTGTAGCTATACCACAAAAGTTACTACTAAAACATGTTTTACTTTCCAGAATAAAACAGAAAAACTGTGCACATATAAAACAGATACACCGCAAAAGCAACATTGTAAATTGTCACTCATTAGTAGTGTCGTGATATAGTCGTGTAGCTGTCACTTAAACTAACCACTCTGTCGTCTGGTATCTCACAGAAAGTACTTTAAACCCAGAATGTATTTTCAAGTAAACCAAAATGTTGCATTAAAATCTCATTAGCACTACTGGTAAATGTTCTATGTATGTGAGCCTTATAGTCGTTATGTAATCGTGCAACTAACAAGCAAGAATGTACACACACAATAACACTGTGTCATCTGTTCACAATAACAATGCATTTGTAATTTCTGTTTCAATAAGTTCTCTTGGTTCTTGATTGGATATTTAACTTCAAACATTGTTGCATGTTAACAGATTCTAAGTCTGACAAGCATACTAGTAATGTAAAGTGAAAAGTTTTATGGCAATGACAAAGTTAAAAAGCAGATTATCTTTCATTAACGGTTTAACATGTGAAATATGGTGTAAACCTTTACTCTTCCTAGGGCACAGAGTTTCAACTTCAAAGCAATTGTCATGTTGTATACATCGGTAAAGAATGCTAAAATTTTTCTCAAGGCTAGCGTCTTATGTTATTTTTCTCGGAGCCAGCGGGTGCACGCGGCTACCTGCTGTGCGAGTCATTGTCTGTCTCTTTGTTGGCGCGCGCCGTTATTGGGATTCGGAGACCTAACTTCTACAAATTCACTCTGATCAGAAGGCCCGGCCCTGTTTAAATCCCGCCAGTTCTGATGCAATTCAGGTCTGTCGTTACGATCATATCGTCTGTCGTCATGTTGGTAGATTCCATAGTTTCTTTCTTGTCGGTCACATGGTGGAGAATTTCTCCCTGAATCGTAACTGCGCGCTGGTCCGTTGCGTCTAATGTTATTCTGTCTCCCTTGATAATATTTATTTTGGTTCCCATATTGTCTGTTTCTCTTATTGTCTCTGAGATAGTCATTATCACGGAGAGGTGATCTTTCCCTGTAATTATTACTACTCTGCCAACAGTTGTCGTACGGGTGGTGTCTATTTTGATCACGATTTGCGTTGTAAGAATAGACCTGTCGTGTCCAGTCATTGTTTCTGTCGTCACGGAATTGTGACGGATGTGACCTGTAGTGATTGTTTTCCTGTTTTCGCATCCCGCGACTGTCTGTGTCAATTTCCAGTTCTTGTAACAGTCCCTGAAATGCTTCAATGTCGTCTTTGCAACGTCCTGCTAAAATAATATGTCGTAAATGTTCAGGCAGTTTGATTAAGCAAATGCGGATGAGTTCTGAGGGGCTGTATGGGTTTGAAAGATACTGATTCTTATGCAACATGTCTTCAAAATATTTCATAAGACTGGAAAATTCAGATTGTTCGAAACGTTTCATCATTTTGATGCTATGTTTTACTCGGTCTTGTGTGGCTTGAGACCAATATGCTGAGAGGAAGGCATGGTAAAACTCTCCTTCACTGTGGCAATCGTGAATGACCGATCGCATTCTTACAGCTGGTTCATTCTCTAAGTAGCCACACATAAATTCTAATCTGTGCTCTAATGACCAGTTGGGAGGACAACAATGAGAGAATTGATGGAGCCACGCTTTTGGATGAATGTCGTTGCCAGAATTCTTAGATGTTTGAATTTACGTGTAGTAATGAACAGCTTATAGTCAAAGTCATCATGTCGGCGAGTCGCATATCGGTCATTGTTACGTCGTTTCGGCGGTTCCTTTTCAAAATTCGGTGCAAATTGCCAATTTCTTTCATAATTTCCGAAATGCCCTGTGTTATTATTTTGTGGCTTTTCCGTATTTCTAAGTTCCTCTTCCCGTGTTGGAGCGCGAGTGTCCTCTGAACTATGAAATTTTTGTATTACTTGTGCCAACTGATCTTGTACTTCCCGGATTTCTCTTTTGTATTGCGTATTAATTTGATTCTGATTTTGTTAGAATTTCCTAATTTGTTTGCACTCTTCTGTGTCATTCAGATTATCATCTACCTTCGTAGATAAATTATTGAACTGATCCGAAAGTTTGGCTACTTTCTCCGATAGTGAACACATTTCCTCAGTGTGTTTTTCTGAACCAAGTTTCAGAGTGTCCATTTGTGTTGAAATCGAATCTACTGTGTCCTTTAAGTTTTCCTGAGTTCTTGCAAGTTGCGTAACCGAATCGGTAGATGCAACTGAGTCAATTTTAGCTTGCAAGGTCTCATGATTTTCATGAACAATAGTTTGCAGTTCTTTTATGGCTGCTTCGTGATTCTGTAATACATTTTCATGACGCGAAAAAATAGGTTGGAAATGCTCACAAATTTGTGTTTTTACGTCATTACAGACCTTTTGACATTTCGACTCAATGTTATGTAACTCAGTAGTTAAATCTTCACGTGTTTTTTCAAGTGTGGTGTCTAACTTTTCAAGCTTTTGCTGTGTTTGTCTCTGATTTTGTTCCAGTGTGTCTAACTTTTGAAGCTTTTGCTGTGTTTGTCTCTGATTTTGTTCCATTGTGTCTAACTTTTCAAGCTTTTGTCCCATTTGTTGCATTGATTGTAATAACAATGCACTGGTGTCCGAAACATGTTCCCCAGTGCTTTTCGGCAGTGAAGTTGCACCGGCAACATTCACATTTTGACAAGCGGAAAATGTGTCTTGACTCATTTGAGAAAACGGTGAGAACCCAAAACCTGAGTCTACAGTATTTGCAAAATTGTGTCCTGTCATTCCCGATTCCTGAGGCGAGCTGTTGCCGACCGATCGATCGATAATGCGTCCCTCTTCACTAATTGTTTCACTGTCCACGCCATTGTTTGCTGCCCGCTCCATTTCCCTATGCACAGTTACCAAATTACTACTTTGAATGTCTGTTAATTCATTACTCTGCGGCGCTAACACACTGCTTTCGTCTTCACTGTCATTTCTCAGTTTACTTTGGAGCCTAGTATTACGTTTTTCACACGCCATTATTGTCACAATATTTCACACGACAACACAGAAAAGCACAATTTGAAGAGCAAAAATAAGAGAACACATTAACATAACACTGAAAATAATATCTAGTTAATTGCATCTGCGAAATACTTGGTGCAAATCTACATGCATGCCACAACTGTTTTACTGTACAACAATGAAAGACTGCAACTACAAAGGAGATTTTCTCTACAATTGCGCGCTAGCAATAAACAAAGGCTACACTAATTACACAAACTACAAGAAAAAAAAATCATAAGATTCCAGTGAGGTATCCTAGGCCAAAGGTCGACATAAGAAACGTCCCCTTTGAACAATTATACGTGACTGTGCTTAAACTGACACACAATATTTTGTTAGCGCGACGCAATCTGACTTTCAAAATTCCCTACAAAAGAATGGCCCTGACTAACATTAAACTATACCTTTCACAAATCACTTACCTCACAAAAATCTTCGCTGCTCAAGCTACTGCAATACAGCGAGCGCCACTACTGCCAGCTAAATAAAAGATTCAAACTATGGAAGGCACTAACTACTGATAGGGATAGTTAGCAAATGAAAGATATTAATAGAGAATAAACAATGTATTTATCTTGATATCATCATATATAAATATAGCGGTTCATGACAAATTTCAAAACTCCGCCATCTCTCTCCCCACATCCACCACTGCTGGCGGCTCACCTCCAACTGCGCAACGCTATGCGCTGTTCACATCCAGCTGCCGCTGCCCAACACTACAATGGCAGACAACAATGCAAACTAGACACAGACTGCACACAGCACAGCCAGTGCTTTTCATACAGAGGTGGCGTTACCAATAAAAAAAACCTAAACAGCTTACTCACAGCACCCTTCACCATTGCAGACGCAGTTTATGGATCAGCATTCTTTGTTGCAACAGGATTCCATGGTCTACATGTAATTATCAGAACATTTTTCTTATCAACATGTCTACTTCGACATTCAATAAACCAATTCTCACCAAGACACCACTTTGGATTTGAAGCAGCAGCATGATACTGACACTTTGTAGACATAGTATGATTATTCTTATACATTTCTATTTATTGATGAGGTAGATAATTGTTTTTCTAGTATAAATAGTACATTTGACTTCCAATCAAAAAGCTTGATATAAATCAAGAAAAACAATCCTAATTTTATCTACAAGAATTTTTATTAGATTTATTATTCCAATAATTGTTATAATCCTGGCAACAACATTATCAAAAAAATTAATTAATGACCGAGAAAAAAGATCACCATTTGAGTGTGGATTTGACCCAAAAAATCAGCACGAATACCATTTTCACTTCGATTCTTCTTAATTGCAGTAATTTTCTTAATTTTTGATGTAGAAATTGCACTAATCCTCCCAATTGTAATTATTTTTAAAACTTCAGACATTATAATCTGAACAGTATCAACAATATTTTTTATTATAGTATTATTAGGTGGACTATACCATGAATGAAATCAAGGAGCCTTACAATGAGCAGAATAAAGGGTTGTAGTTAATCATAACATTTGGGTTGCATTAAAAAAGTATTGATATAATCAATCAACCTTAAATAGATTAAGAAGCGAAGTATTGCAGTCAGTTTCGACCTGGAAGGTTGGTAAATAAAATACCCTTATTCTCATTACTTGAAGCCAAAAGAGGCGTATTACTGTTAATAATATAATTGAACTATAAAGTTCCAATTAAGGAAATGTAAAGCCAATATGAAAGCTGCAAACTTTTTATATTAGCGGTTAAACTCCGTTAACATTTCTAAAATTTATATAGTTCAAATAAAACTACATTTTCACTCCAAAAATAATATATGTATATTTATAAATACCTAAAAGTAAAAATACTTCCTTAACATCTTCAGTGTCACGCTCTAACTATAAGCTATTTAAGTAAACGAAAAATAATACCACCAAAATAAATATTCAAAAAATAAAAGTTAAAAGATAAATCTTACAATTAGAATCATATCAACCTTGTATATAACTAATTAAATAAATAAATAGTCTATACAAGCCTTGACCACCAAATAATTCACCTCAACCATAATCAAATGATTTAGATGAATAATAACCCAATTTTAGAGGAAAATATCTAATATACTTAGTCGAAATAAAAGGTATAAACCACATAGAACCAGCAAATCTGACAAAAGAAAGTATACTTAAAGAAAATAAATTTTGAGAAAAATCAAAATTAGAAATAAGATAACCCAAATAAGCACCCAAAACAACTACAGTGGTAGTTAAAAACTTTAAATAATAAGGCAAGGCAATCACATGAGGAACAGGAAAAATTAACCAAGACAAAAGACTACCACCAAAAACAGCAACAAACAATAAACCAATTATACCAAAAGAAATATAATAACCCTTATCATCAAAAGAAAATCTAGAATAAAAATTATTATCACCAGATATTGAATAATAAAAATGACGAAAAGAATAAGAAGCAGTTAAACCAGTAGAAAAGAAATAAAGAAAAAAAATCAAACAATTAATTCATCTTAAACAAACCATTTCAAGAATTAAATCCTTTGAATAAAAACCTGCTAATAATGGGATACCACACAAAGACAAACAAGAAACATTAAAACAAACTGAAGTAAAGGCATCAAATTAACAATTGAACCTATAAAACGAATATCCTGAGAATCCTTTAAATTATGAATTATTGAACCTGCACACATAAACAATAAAGCCTTAAATAAAGCATGAGTTAATAAATGAAAAAATGCAAGTTTTGGATAACCCATAGCCAAAATTCTTATTATTAAACCAAGTTGTCTTTAAGTAGAAAGAGCAATAATTTTCTTCAAATCAAATTCAAAATTTGCTCCCAAAACAGCCATAAACATAGTTATACAACCAATTAAAAGTAAGAATCAACCACAATTATAAGTATCTAATATTGGTCTGAAACGAATTAATAAATAAACCCCAGCAGTAACAAGAGTAGAAGAATGAACCAAAGCAGAAACAGGAGTAGGGGCAGCCATAGCAGCTGGAAGTCAAGAAGAGAAGGGATTTTGAGCTCTTTTAGTTATACCTGCTAAAACAATTAATATGGTAATTAGCTTCATTTCAAAAGAATTAGAAATAAAATCACAATAATAAATATAATTTCAACCACCAAAATTCAATATTCAAGCAATAGAAATTAAAATAGCAACATCTCCAACACGATTTGAAAGTGCAGTTAACATACCTGCACTATAAGATTTCACATTTTGATAATAAATGACTCAAATATAAGAAACTAAACCTAAACCATCCCATCCCAATAAAATTCTAATCAAATTAGGACTGATAATTAAGAAACCTATAGAAAGAATAAATATTAAAACAATAATAATAAAACGATTTATATTTTTTCTCCCGACATATAATCCTCTCTATAATAAATAACCAAAGAAGAAATATACATAACAAAAGACAAAAATAAGAGACATTCAATCCAAAATTAAAGTCATAACAACCATAGAACAATTTAAATTAAAAAGTTCTCATTCAACAAAAACTCTATAATCAATTATTAAATAATAAATACCCAAAATAAAAATTATAGTTCTAGAAAAAAATAAAGAAAAAAACTCAAAGAACAAATAGAAAACAAATTCACAGCCTAAGATGAAAAATTCATATAATTGATTCCACAAAACAACATTTTTAATTAAAATACTTAAGCAACTTAAACAAAAAAAATACTCTCCCTATTAACAAAGAATATTTAAAGGCAATCGATGTAAAAGTAAAAGATGATATTCACGAAAATAAACAAGAGAACAAGTATAAATACCAGAATAATAATTACCATGCTGAGAATAAGAATACATATATAAAGTATAAACAGCTCTAAAAAAAGACAAAAAATGAAAGCAAAAAATCTAAAAGAAGATCATGATATAATTCTATTTAATAATCTAAGTTCACCTACCAAATTTAAAGAAGGAGGAGCAGCTATATTAGAAGATATCAAAAGGAATCATCATTAAGCTATTCTTGGTATCAAATTAATTATACCCTTGTTAATTAATAATCTTCGTCTACCTAAACGCTCATAAATAATATTAGATAAACAAAATAAACCAGAAGAACACAAACCATGACCAACCATTAAAGAAAGAGAACCCATACAACCTCATCAATTCATAGTTATCAATCCTCCAATAACCATTCTTATATGAGCAACAGAAGAATATGCAATTAAAGACTTTAAATCAACCTGACGAAAACAAATAAATCTAACAATATCCCCACCAGATAAACCTAAAGACAATCAAAAATAATTAAACTTTAAACCCAAATAAGAAATAACCTTCATAACACGAAAAATACCTTAACCACCTAACTTTAATTAAACACCAGCAAGAATCATTCTACCTGAAATAGGGGCCTCAACATGGGCCTTAGGAAGCCACAAATGTACCAAAAATATCGGCATCTTAACTAAACAAGCAAGAATTATAAACACATAGAATATAAAATAATAAGAACCAAAATCAACCAATAAAGGAAAATACAAAGTATTAGAAAAATCATAAACTTTAAATAACACTAATAATAAAGGCAATCTAGCAACCAGAGTATAAAAAATTAAATAAACACCAGCCTGCAACCGTTCAGGTTGATAGCCTTAACCCAAAATCAAGAGTAAAGTAGGAACCAATCTAGCCTAAAAAAATATAAATAGAAATAAGACTCAATCTAGCAAATGATCAATAAAGCATAATCATTAAAATTAAGACTATAAAGACAAAAAATGAGAATGATAAGAACTTAAATAAACTGAACATCTAGCAGTAATTATTAAGGAAAAAATTCAAAAACTAAGCAGAATCAAACTAAAAGAAAAATAATCAGTAGCAAAATAATATCTAATTATATTCAACTCTGCATATGAATAAACACAAATCATAAAAACAAAACTAGACAGAAACATTAAAGAATGAACCAACCATCAACAATTATTGCCAAACTAAGAGGGATCAAAAAAATAGTTACAAATAAATACTTTAACATAAAGATAAACCAAAAGAATTAAAAAAATCATTCCCATGAGAACGAATTATTGAAACTAAATTAGAAAAACCTAAAGCACCTTCACAAACAGAAAAAACCAAAAAAATAACAGGAAAAAAAAATCATAATCAAACTCAATAAGAAAAAAACAATAACCAGTATAAATAAAGAAAGAACAATATTTAATAATATCAAAAGAACCATTAATAAATGCTTACATTTAGAAGAAAAAACATAAACACCAGCAAAATAAATCAATAAAGAAGTAAAGACAGAGAATATAAACATTAGTTTTAATAGTTTAAAAAAAAACGCTGGTCTAGTAAACCGGAAATAAGTCCAGCCCCCACTTTTAAACCTTCAGAGGTGGAAAAGCTTTCCATCATCGGTCCCCAAAACCGATATTTTTAATAAACTAACCCCTGAAATGATCAAAATAATAATTATATCGCTATCAAAAGTAATATATATTAATTTTATTAAATTAAGACACCCAATATCAATAATGCTTTTCATTATCCTACAAACTTTTCTAGTTGGACTAATAACAGGAACAATAATGGAAAGATATTGATTATCATATATTTTATTTTTAACGTTTCTTGGTGGTATATTATTTCTATTTATTTATATTACGAGAATTGCATCAAACGAAATATTTCAACCTAAATCAATTACAATAATTATTACCTTAACAATATGAATATTTATCTTATCAACATTAATTATTTTAGATATAACAATATTTATAGACTTTTTCAAAAATACTGAAACTATAAATATTGATAATTCAATCAATTCTCAAGAAATAACAATTTCTTTAGAAAAACAATATAACAGACCAACATTCATTATCACAATAATAATAATAATTTATTTATTTTTAGCACTATTAGCAGTTGTTAAAATCACCAACATTAACCAGGGGCCTATTCGTAAAATAAGATAATTTACTAATGAATAAACCCTTACGATTCAGACATCCTTTAATTAAAATCATTAATAACTCTTTAGTTGATTTACCTGCACCAACAAATATTTCATTTTGATGGAATTTTGGGTCCCTACTAGGGTTATGTTTGGTAATTCAAATTGTAACTGGACTATTTTTAGCCATACATTATACATCAAATATTGAAATAGCATTTAGTAGTGTAGTTCACATCTGCCGAGACGTAAATCATGGCTGAATTATTCGAACCTTACATGCAAATGGAGCTTCTATATTTTTTATTTGAATTTATTTACATGTCGGACGAGGAATTTACTATGGATCTTACATATACATGCACACCTGAATAATTGGTACAGTAATCCTATTCTTAGTTATAGCAACTGCATTTATAGGATACGTTTTACCTTTAGGTCAAATATCATTTTGAGGTGCGACAGTAATTACTAATATATTATCAGCAATTCCGTATTTAGGAACAGATTTAGTTCAATGAGTATGAGGAGGGTTTGCTGTTGATAATGCAACATTAAATCGATTCTTTACATTCCATTTTGTACTACCGTTTATTATTAGTGCAATGGCAGCTATTCATTTATTCTTCCTCCACCAAACAGGGTCTAATAACCCCTTAGGCCTAAATGGATATATTGAAAAAATCCCATTTCACCCATACTTTACTTTCAAGGACTCTATTACATTTGTATTAATAACATCATTATTAATTATACTGTGCTTGATTAATCCTTACCTCCTGGGAGATCCAGATAATTTTGTACCTCCCAACCCGTTAGTAACCCCCGTCCTAATTCAACCAGAATGATATTTCTTATTTGCATACGCAATTCTACGATCAATCCCTAATAAACTAGGAGGTGTTATTGCATTATTCTTTTCAATTAGAATCTTAATAATTTTACCATTTTATAATAAAACACCATTCCGAGGTATTCAATTCTATCCTATCAATCAGATTTTATTCTGAATTATAGTAGTTGTTGTATGCTTACTAACATGAATTGGAAAACGACCTGTTGAAGAACCTTACATTATGACAGGACAAATCTTAACAATTATCTACTTTACATACTTCTTAATTAATGTACATGTTGCGAACACATGAGATAAACTAATTAAGGAATAATAAGTTAATTAGCTTAGCAACAGGATGTTTTGAAAACATAAAACTAGAAGTTTAACTCTTCTATTAACTTTTCTTAAAAAATTTCACTAAATAAATGAAATAAATAAAGTCTTTAAACCAACAAAGAAAATAAAAAAATTTAAAGATAATGGCAAAAAACTTTTTCAAGCTAAGTACATTAACTTACCATAACGAAAACGTGGTAATGTCCCACGAACTCAAATAAAACCAAAGGACATAGCAGCAAGCTTAATAAAAAATGTAAAAGAATAAAAGTCACCATCTAAAAAAATTAAAGCTAATAATATCCCTATAAAAACATATTCAATATTAAAACCTGAAACTAACTCAGATTCACCTTCGGCAAAGTCAAAAGGAGTACGGTTATTCTCAGCTAAACAAGAAGCAAATCAAGCTAAAGCTAAAGGAAGAGAAATAATAATAAATCAACAATAAAGCTGATAATTTATAGAATCAAACATGTTAAAACTACCAATTAAAATAATTAAAGATAATAAAATTAAAGCCGAAATAACTTCGTATGAAATTGTTTGAGCAACAGAACGAAGAAAACCTAGTAAAGAATAATTTGAATTAGAAGACCAACCAGCAATTATAACAGTATAAACACCTAATCTAGTACAACATAAAAAAAAACCAAAAACCATAAGAAAAAGAACACATATAAGTTAAGTAAGGGAAAATCACTCAAACAGCCAAGGAAATTGTTAAATTAAAAATAGGAGAAAAGTAATAAAGTAAATAATTAGATATAATAGGAATTGGCTGCTCCTTACAAATTAACTTGATAGCATCACTAAAGGGGTGAGAAATTCCAACAAAACCTACCTTATTTGGACCCTTTCGAATTTGAATGTAACCTAAAACCTTATGCTCTAATAAAGTTAAAAAGCAACACTAATTAAAACACAAATAACTAACAAAAGAAAATTCAAAATAAACATAAATAAATCATAAAGTATCAAAACTATTTGTAGAAAAAATCTACATAAATGAATTTTTGCTGCTAGTGGTACTTCTAGCGTACATGGTCGAATTACATTTCTAATTGTTTCAATTAATACTATAAGTGATATTAATGCAGGTGGCGTTCCTTGGGGGACAAGGTGTGAAAATATGTGATTGGTATGATTAATTCATCCAAATAACATAAATCTTAATCATATAGGTAGAGCGATTGCAAATGTTAATGCTAAATGTCTTGTTCTAGTAAAGATGTAGGGGAATAAACCTATGAAATTATTAAATAGTATTATAATAAAGATTGAAATGAAGATGAATGTTGTACCATTAAATGATTTTGGTCCGAGTAGTGTTTTAAATTCATTATGTAAGGTTAAGTTTAGTTTATTTCAAATAATATTAATTCGTGATGGTGTAAGTCAAAATATTGATGGGATTAATAATAATCCTAAGTATGTTCTAGTCCAATTTAATGATAAATTGAAGATATTAGTTGATGGATCAAATGTTGAAAATAAGTTTGTTATCATTTTCAATTCAAGTTCTTTATATCAATTGTTCTTTTTTCTGCTCTTTTAATAAGATTTGGTTTAAATGAGAAAAAGTTTATTTGATTAAATAAAATTAATGTAGTCGAAAATATAATAAATAGGGAGAATCATATGAGAGGGGATATTTGAGGGATTTGAATTACATTTCCCCATCAGAAGTAGTCGATAATTTACTATTTTTTGGTTTAAGAGACCATTACTTACTTTCAGTCATCTGATGTATTTCAAGGTTACTAATTATTTAGTTATTTTAGATTGACACTCTAATGTTATATATTTTAACTAACTCCTTAGATTATCTTAGATAATCACTTGATAAATAAGTTTACTGAAGTTCTTTCAATTACAATTGGTATGAATCTGTGGTTTGCTCCACAAATTTCTGAGCATTCTCCAAACAACAGTCCAGGTCGGTTTATTGTAAATGTTCCTTGGTTTAGTCGGCCCGGCGTTGCGTCAATTTTTACCCTCAATGCAGGTACTGCTCATGAGTGTAGAACGTCTGATGCTCTTGTTAATACTCGTACAACTGTATTTATTGGTAGAATTGTTCGGTTATCTACATCTAGAAGTCGAAATCCGTCGTTTTCTAGGTCTTGTTCTGTTGTTATATAAGTGTCGAATCCCACATCTATAAAGTCAGAATATTCATATCTTCAGTATCATTGTCGTCCAATTGTTTTAATTGTGATTATTGCGTCTACTGAATCATCAAGTAAATATAGTAGTCGTAATGATGGGAGTGCAATAAAAATTTGTGTAATTGCTGGTAGTGCTGTTCAGATTGTTTCAATTAAATGTCCGTGAAGTATGTTTCGGTTTGTATAGGCAATGAATAATATGTAACTTAGGGCATAACCTACAATTACTGTAATTAATAATAATACGACCATAGTATGATCATGGAAGAATGATAGTTGCTCCATTAATGGTGAAGCTCCATCTTGAAGGGATAAATTTGATCATGTTGCCATTAATGAATTTTTCTAATAAAAGGTCAAACCTTTATTAGTAGAGCTTAAATCTACTGCACTAATCTGCCATATTAGAATCTAGAAATTAATGGTAGTTCTGAGTAACTGTGTTCTGCAGGTGGATTATTTTGTAGTCATTCTGTTGATCTTCTTATATTAGCTCTAAATATGATTGCCCGGTTTGTAACCATTCTTTCTCATATAATTACAATGAATATAATGATTCCTACAATAGAAATTGCAGACCCAATTCTTGATACTACATTTCATGATGTATATGCATCTGGATAGTCTGAATATCGTCGTGGTATTCCTGCTAGTCCTAGGAAGTGTTGAGGGAAGAATGTTAAGTTTACTCCAATAAATATAATTGTAAATTGGATTTTTTATCATGTATTATTTATAGTTAATACTGTAAATAATGGGTGTCATTGAATAACACCTCCTATGATTGCGAATACTGCTCCTATGGATAACACATTATGGAAGTGAGCTACTACATAATATGTATCATGTAATACGATGTCAAGTGATGAATCTGCTAATACTAATCCTGTTAATCCACCAATTGTGAATAGAAAAATAAATCCTAAAGCTCATAATAGCGGTGGATTGAATTTGAATTTAGTTCCATATAGTGTAGCTAATCATCTGAATACCTTAATTCCTGTAGGTACAGCAATAATTATTATTGCTGATGTAAAGTATGCTCGTGTGTCAACATCTATTCCTACTGTGAATATGTGATGTGCTCATACAATAAATCCTATTAGTACAATTGATAATATAGCATAAATTATACCTAATGTTCCAAATGATTCAATTTTTCCTCTTTCTCGACATACAATGTGAGAAATAATTCCAAATCCTGGCAGAATTAAAATGTAAACTTCTGGGTGTCCAAAGAATCAGAATAGGTGTTGATATAGAATTGGGTCACCCCCTCCTGCAGGGTCAAAGAATGATGTATTTAAATTTCGATCTGTTAATAGTATAGTAATAGCCCCTGCTAATACTGGAAGTGATAAAAGGAGGAGAAGGGCTGTAATAGCTACAGATCAGACAAATCAAGGTGTTTGATCTAGAGTTATACTTTCTGATCGTATATTAATTGCTGTTGTAATGAAGTTTACTGCACCAAGCATAGCTGATACACCTGCTAAGTGAAGTGAAAAAATAGCTACGTCTACAGATGCCCCCCATGTGCGAAAGCTCCTGCAAGAGGAGGGTAAACTGTTCATCCTGTACCAGCACCGTAATGTACTATAGATGATGTAAGAAGAAGGGTTAGTGAAGGTGGTAGTAATCAAAAACTTATATTATTTATTCGTGGGAATGCTATATCTGGTGCACCAATTATTAATGGTACGAGTCAATTACCAAATCCACCAATTATAATAGGTATTACTATAAAAAAATTATTACAAATGCGTGGGCTGTAATAATGACATTATAAATTTGGTCATCTCCAATTAGAGATCCTGGTTGACCAAGTTCAGCACGAATAAGTATTCTTATTGATGTACCTACTATTCCTGCTCATGCTCCAAATAAGAAGTATAAAGTACCAATATCCTTATGGTATGTTGAGAATAATCATTTTTGCGGTAAGATGGCTGAATTTAAGGTGGCAGACTGTAAATCTACTTATGAGATGTTTCTGTCTTACCATGCTTTAGGCCTTATATTCAATTATGATTCTAGATTGCAATTCTAGAGGTGTAAAATTTTACTAAGGCCTAAAAGATTATTCTTTTAATTATAACTTTGAAGGTTATTAGTTTGGTTAACTTAAGTCCTTAGTATAATGAGATTAAGGTTGATGTTGAGATTAGTCCTATTGTTGAAATTATTACTGTTATAGGAAGAATAATTCTTGATTTTTGATACTTTATTTAATAGATCATGAATTTTCTGTGTATGACATAATTAGGGCTGAGAATCTAATACGTATATAATAATAAAGTGTAATTGTAGTTAATACAACCATAATTGTCATAATAGTTGTTATGTTATTTTCTATCAATGATTGTATTACAATTCATTTTGGTAGAAAACCAAGGAATGGTGGTAAACCACCTAGAGATAAAAGAGATAAAAATATTATGAATTTAATTTCAGTTTTTATAATTCTGGCTGAATAAATTAGGTTTATAAAAAGTAGATTTATTTGCTTAAATAATAAGACCATAATTAATCTTAATAGTGAGTAAATAATAAAGTATAGTTCTCAAATGTTTTCTCTAACTGTTAGGGATCTGATTACTCACCCTAAATGTCTAATTGAGGAATATGCTAGAAGTTGTCGTAGAGATGTTTGATTTAAACCACCTATTGCCCCAATAATAATTCTTAGAATGATAATTCTTCAAATGAAAGTTCTTAGTTGAATACAATAAGATAATACCATTATTGGGGCAATTTTTTGCCATGTTATTAGTGTTAAACAGTTATTTCATCTTGAAGCTCCTATTACTTCCGGAAATCAGAGATGAAAGGGTGCAGCCCCGATCTTTAATAATAATCTAGATCTAATTATTATTGATGGAATAAATTCTGTTTCTCATCCTATTGGATACTTTATTTGAATGAGCAAAATTGAAATTAATAGTAATAGCGATTCTATTGCTTGGACAATAAAATATTTAATTGATGATTCATTTATTATTATATTTTTATTTCTTGTTAGGAGCGGAATAAATGAAAGTAAGTTGATGTCAAGTCCTATTCAAACCCCAAATCAGGAGTTTGATGAAATGGACGGGATTGTTCCTATCATTAATGTTGATAGGAAGAGAAGTTTTGTAGAGTTGTTGGTCATTAAAAAGGAGAGGATTGATACCTCTATAAATGGGGTATGAACCCATTAGCTTGTTTAGCTTACCTTTTTACATTAAGGTGTATGATGCACGTTAGCTTTGATACTAAAGGAGGTAGTTTAATTCTGTCTTATGTAATTTTTAATGAAGGTAATTTTATTTACTTGATTTACCCTATCAAGGTAACCCTTTAGTCAGGCACTTCATTTATATTTATTATATAAATTAAAATATTTTTAAAAAAATTTGTTTAAGTATTATTTTGTTTATTTCTAATTAATTTATCTCGGTTAGGATAATCGAATATATATTATATATAATAAATAATTTATATTAATATATTACATTTAATTAAATTTAAATACCTATAATGTTAATTATAGGTATTTATAGACAAACTTTATTGTCTATAATATAACATACAGTCACCAATGATTTTTATTTTACAATTTCCATTCCCAACTTTAGCCCATATAAACAGGTACTCATCGGCGTTTAACTTCTTCATTCTTCGTGTACTCAACACAAAAGGCATGCTAGGAACTAGTGCACCATAAGGCACGTTAGATAACAGACCAGTTGTCTCTGCTATGCTCCATGTCTTCCATGTTAAAATATTTGCATCTGGAAATGCTTCAAGGCCACCATAATCACAATGATGGCCCCACACAACTGCAAGTGTGAGCCATGTACTCCCTCCAAATAGAGCTTGTACATCACATGTGAAGTTCAGTTTAAGTCCATGAAACACATTTGGACGTCGAATCAATTGTTGTTTATTGAACTGACCAGCCAAGTCAATATCAATTGCCTTCAAAGATCTGTAGACAGGAATGCTGCGCCGCCAGCGATGACGCCATGCACGTCGCAGAGGCATTGCTGTGGCACGTTGATACAAGTAAACGTTGTAAGCCAACGCCCAGCGAGACCCAGTGCTTTGCTTCCGCACTCCTCGACGTTCACGGAGCGAATGACGCTCCGTGCTGCTGCACAGCGCCAGAGCGCGGCGCTTATCGCTACGTCACTTCCGCTGATAATCTTGATTTTCCAGCAACACTTGCCTATTGTCTATAATATAACATTCAGTCACCAGTGATTTTTATTTTACAATTTCCATTCCCAACTTTAGCCCATATAAACAGGTACTCATCGGCGTTTAACTTCTTCTTTCTTCGTGTACTCAACACAAAAGGCATGCTAGGAACTAGTGTACCAAAAGGCACATTAGATAACAGACCAGTTGTCTCTGCTATGCTCCATGTCTTCCATGTTAAAATATTTGCATCTGGAAATGCTTCAAGGCCACCATAATCACAATGATTGCCCCACACAACTGCAAGTGTGAGCCATGTACTCCCTCCAAATAGAGCAGTACATCACATGTGAAGTTCAGTTTAAGTCCACGAAACACATTTGGACTTCCAATCAATTGTTGTTTATTGAACTCACCAGCCAAGTCAATATCAATTGCCTTAAAAGATCTGTAGACAGGAACGCTGCGCCGCCAGCGACGACGCCATGAACGTCGCAGAGCCATTGCTGTGGCACGTTGATACAAGTAAACTTAGGCCGCTGGGCTCTTTGCGCAGCGCGTAGCGCTGCGCGCGTCACGCAAGTCACGTGACAGTGTGCGAGAGAGAGCGCTGTGGAGTGTTAGACAGAGAGTGCAACACGGGCCCTAGTATTACTAGGGCCGTGTTGCTGGAAAATCAAGTTTATCAGCGGAAGTGACGTAGCGATAGGCGCCGCGCTCTGGCGCTGCGCCGCACCACGGAGCGTCATTCGCTCTGCGAACGTCGAGGAGTGCGGAAACATAGCACTGGGTCTCGCTGGGCGTTGACTTGCTACGTTTACTTGTATCAAATGCAAATATTTTAACATGGACTACATGGAGCATAGCAGAGACATCTGGACTGTTATCTAAAGTGCCTTATTGTACACCAGTTCCTAGCATGCCTTTTGTGTTGAGTACACGAAGAAAGAACAAGTTGAACGCCGATGAGTACCTGTTTATATGGGCTAAAGTTGGGAATGGAAATTGTAAAATAAAAATCACTGGAGACTGTATGTTACATTATAGACAATAAAGTTTGTCCTACACAAGAACCATCCTTATCTATCATGTATCTGCGCAAAGAGTCCAGCGGGCTAAGTCCCGCTCAAGGTCACCCGCCTAGCGAACAACCAAGATGGGCAAAGTCACATAGCAATATGTGAACAGTGTTTTTATTTTTTTTTCTTAAAAAATCTCACGGGATAGATAAGGATGGTTCTCGGGTAGGACAACCTGCACACAAGTTCCATTCCCAAATTCCACGTTAAAATATTTGCATCTGGAAATGCGTCAAGGCCACCATAATCACAATGATTGCCCCACACAACTGCAAGTGTGAGCCATGTACTCCCTCCAAATAGAGCTTGTACATCACATGTGAAGTTCAGTTTAAGTCCACGAAACACATTTGGACCTCCAATCAATTGTTGTTTATTGAACTGACCAGCCAAGTCAATATAAATTGCCTTCAAAGATCTGTAGACAATTGATATTGACGTGGCTGGTCAGTTCAATAAACAACAATTGATTGGAGGTCCAAATGTGTTTCGTGGACATAAACTGAACTTCACATGTGATGTACAAGCTCTATTTGGAGGGAGGACATGGCTCACACTGGCTAACTAAGCTAACATGGAAGACATGCAGCATAGCAGAGACAAGTGGTCTGTTATCTAAAGTGCCTTATTGTACACTAGTTCCTAGCATGCCTTTTGTGTTGAGTACACAAAGAAAGAAGAAGTTAAACGCCGTTGAGTACCTGTTTATATGGGCTAAAGTTGGGAATGGAAATTGTAAAATAAATATCACTGGTGACTGTATGTTATATTATAGACAATAAAGTTTGTCCTACCCGAGAACCATCCTTATCTATCCCGGGACTTAGCCCGCTGGGCTCTTTGCGCAGAACTGACCAGCCAAGTCAATATCAATTGCCTTCAAAGATCTGTAGACAATTGATATTGACGTGGCTGGTCAGTTCAATAAACAACAATTGATTGGAGGTCCAAATGTGTTTCGTGGACATAAACTGAACTTCACATGTGATGCAAGTCATGCAAGTCACGTGACAGTGTGCGGGAGAGAGCGCTGTGGAGTGTTAGACAGAGAGCGCAACACTGGCACTAGTATTGCTGGAAAATCAAGTTTATCAGCGGAAGTGATAAATTTATTAATAATTATAATGTTTAAATGATTATTTTAATACATTTATTTACCTAGGATTATAGCTACTTATGTTGTTAGCTTAAAATAGGTTATTATATTATAAATTATATAATAATATTTAATTAATATTAAATATTATTATAATTGGATATAATAAATATAATCAATATTATTAAATATAAAATTTTTATTAATATAAATAATTATATTAATTATAATAATATAATTTAACATATTTTTTATAATTAGATTATTTAACTAATTAATTTTTAAGTTAACTTAATATAAAGTTAATTTCATATTATTACAATATTACAATAATTTCATATTATTACATAATTATATAAAACATATTTAATATATTATTTAATCCTTCTTTATTATTAGTAAAAAGAAAGATTAAATAAGAAAGAATATAATACATTTATTGGTATACATGTTCCATATTATTCTTTATTTATATATAATAGAGAAGTTGTTGTGGTCATTCGAGGGTGCGTTTCTTCTTTTTTGTCATTTTTTGTGTATTTTTTCTTTTTTTTCATTAAATATTTGAATCTTTTATTTTTTCTTATATTTATAAATTTTTAAATTTCTTATTTTGTTTCCAAAAGTTTTAATCTTGCTTATTTATTCACTTTTTCTTTGTATTATATGTAAGTTTTGTTAAACTAAATGTTCTATTTTGCAGTAATTTGATTTAATTATCAAGTGATTTTGGATTTAGCAATTGATTTAGTATCAGCATAATTCGTGCCAGCAGCTGTGGTTATACAATTGATACAAGTGAATATTATTGGTTAAGACAGTTGTATATATTTTTAGGGTTAAAATATTAATTTGTAAGGTGAAATGTTAAAATTAATTTATAGCTCTTTTTATGGATCTCTGAAATTTGAATAATAAACTAGGATTAAATACCCTATTATTTTCAATGTTAATTATATTTACCAGGGTACTATTAGTTAAGGTCTTTAAACCCTAAGAATTTGGCGGTATCTCATTCCATTCAGAGGAACCTACCCCATGATTGATAATAGACGATTTACTCCACTTCATTTATTTGTTTGTATATCTCCGTTATCAGAGAATCTTTTTAGAGTTATAATTCTCAAGATTTATAATTATAAAATATTTCCGGTCAAGGTGCAGCTCATAGTTAAGAGGAGGTGGGTTACAATAGATTTTTGTTTATAACGGATTTGATGGTGAAATACTATTAATGAAGGTGGGTTTGATAGTAATTTAATTTATTTAATTTAACTGATATTGGCTCTGAGGTGTGTACACATCGCCTGTCGCTCTCATTATTGATTGTTCTATTTTATTATTTTAATTTAGCTTCAATTTAGATGAGATAAGATGTAACATAGTAGATGTACTGGAAAGTGTATCTAGGAAGAGTTTCAAGATATAACTTATTAGTAAAGTGTTTCATTTACACTGAAAATTTTTCTGTGCAAATCAGGATATCTTGATTATTTACTTTTTTATATTTATATTTTGTTTATTTAATTATTTAATAAAAATAATTTTGTCAAATTTTGTCTTAGTATATTTTGTAGAATTGATTTTTTAGATAATAGTTTATTGGTAATGTAATTGTTTTATGAAATATTATTTTACATTTTTAAAGTAGATTTTATTTATTGTACCTTTTGTATCAGGGTTTATCAAAATTTTAGTATTTACTTTACTTGTCTCGATTTGGGTTGATTTATAAATAAATTACAGTTAATGTATCAAAATTATTATTAAATTATTTATAGAAATGAGATGTTAATCGTTTCCCAAGATATCTAGTTTATTAAGAAAAAATTTAATTTTTTGAAGTTAATTGCTTTTATTTAATTTTTTAGGTATAAATATTATCTTATTTATTCTTTAAGGGATAAGGTTTGAAGTTAATAACCTATAATTTGTTTTATAAAATATAATAGTAAGCTTTAAACCAGCTATCTCTAAGACTACGTTTTAGTTCAATATTTTTATTTTTGATTTTATAATTATTTTAGGTTTTTTATTAAGATTATAAATTTAATTTTAAAATTTTTGTAATAATGATAGAATTAGTATATATATATTTGTATATAATTTTCACCCTCTGAATTTATTATAAGGAACTAGGCAAAATTGATTTCCACCTGTTTATCAAAGACATGTCCTCTTGAAAATACTTTGAGGTCTGGCCTGATCACTGAGCAGATTTTTAAAGAGCCGCGGTATTTTGACTGTGCAAAGGTAGCATAATCATTAGTCTGTTAATTAGTGGCTGGAATGAATGGCTTGACGAGAAATCAACTGTCTCTTAACAAATTTTTGAATTTAACTTTTGAGTCAAAAGGCTTAAATTTTTCTTTAGGACGAGAAGAACCTATAGAGCTTAACATTTTATTTTTATATAGTTTTTTGTTTGTCTTTCTATATTTAATGATGATGTTTTGTTGGGGTGACATGAAGAATAAATAAACTCTTCATTACTATATCATTTATTTATGTTTGTTGTTTTGATCCATAATTTATTATCATAAGATTAAGTTACCTTAGGGATAACAGCGTAATTGTTTTTGAGAGCTCATATCGACAAAGCAGATTGCGACCTCGATGTTGGATTAAGAAAAATTTTGGGTGCAGTAGCCCAGTAATTAGGTCTGTTCGACCTTTAAATTCTTACATGATCTGAGTTCAGACCGGTGTGAGCCAGGTTGGTTTCTATCCTAAGATTATTAATTCATATTAGTACGAAAGGACCATATGGTTGAAATATTTTTTATTTTATTGATTAATACTAATTAAATTACTATTTTGACAGATTAATGTGTTGAATTTAGAATTCATTTATGTAGACTTTTTCTACAAATAGTATTGATACTTTATGATTTATTTATGTTTATTTTGAATTTTCTTTTATTAGTTATTTGTGTTTTAATTAGTGTTGCTTATTTAACTTTATTAGAGCGAAAGATTATAGGTTACATTCAAATTCGAAAGGGTCCCAATAAGGTAGGTTTTGTTGGAATTCCTCAACCCTTTAGTGATGCTATCAAGTTAATTAGTAAGGAGCAGCCAATTCCTATTATATCTAATTATTTACTTTATTACTTTCCTCCTGTTTTTAATTTAATAATATCCTTGGCTGTTTGATTGATTTTCCCTCACTTAACTTATATGAGTTCTTTTTCTTATGGATTTTTGTTTTTTTTATGTTGTACTAGATTAGGTGTTTATACTGTTATAATTGCTGGTTGGTCTTCTAATTCAAATTATTCTTTACTAGGTTCTCTTCGTTCTGTTGCTCAAACAATTTCATACGAAGTTACTTTGGCTTTAATTTTATTATCTTTAGTTATTTTAATTGGTAGTTTTAACATGTTTGATTTTATATATTATCAGCTTTATTGTTGATTTATTATTATTTCTTTTCCTTTAGCTTTAGCTAGTTTTGCTTCTTGTTTAGCTGAGACTAACCGTACTCCTTTTGACTTTGCCGAAGGTGAATCTGAGTTAGTTTCATGTTTTAATATTGAATGTGGTGCAGGTGGTTTTACTTTAATTTTTTTACCTGAGTATACTAGAATTGTTTTTATAAGAGTATTATTTGCTTTAATCTTTTTAGGTGCTGAATTTTTTTCTTTTATATTTTTTATTAAGCTTGCTGTTATGTCCTTTGGTTTTATTTGAGTTCGTGGGACATTACCACGTTTTTGTTATGGTAAGTTAATGTACTTAGCTTGATAAAGTTTTTTGCCATTATCTTTAAATTTTTTTATTTTCTTTGTTGGTTTAAAGATTTTATTTATCTCATTTATTTAGTGAAATTTTTTAAGAAAAGTTAATAGAAGAGTTAAACTTCTACTTTTAGGTTTTCAAAACATATGCTTTTCCTAAGCTAATTAACTTATTATTCCTTAATTAGTTTATCTCATCCGTTTGCAACATGTACATTAATTAAGAAGTATGTAAAGTAGATAATTGTTAAGATTTGTCCTGTTATAATGTAAGGTTCTTCAACAGGTCGTTTTCCAATTCATGTTAATAAGCATACAACAACTACTATAATTCAGAATATAATCTGATTGATAGGATAGAATTGAATACCTCGGAATGGTGTTTTATTATAAAATGGTAAAATTATTAAGATTGTAATTGATAAGAATAATGCAATAGCACCTCCTAGTTTATTAGGGATTGATCGTAGAATTGCGTATGCAAATAAGAAATATCATTCTGGTTAATATGGACGGGGGTTACTAACGGGTTGGCAGGTACAAAATTATCTGGATCTCCCAGGAGGTAAGGATTAATCAAGCACAGTATAATTAATAATGATGTTATTAATACAAATGTAATAGAGTCCTTGAATGTAAAGTATGGGTGAAATGGGATTTATTCAATATCTCCATTTAGGCCTAAGGGGTTATTAGACCCTGTTTGGTGGAGGAAGAATAAATGAATTGCTGCCATTGCCGCAATATCAAACGGTAGTACAAAATGAAATGTAAAGAATCGATTTAATGTGGCATTATCAACAGCAAACCCTCCTCATACTCATTGAACTAAATCTGTTCCTAAATACGGAATTGCTGATAATAAATTAGTAATTACTGTCGCACCTCAAAATGATATTTGACCTCAAGGTAAAACGTATCCTATAAATGCAGTTGCTATAACTATGAATAGGATTACTGTACCAATTATTCAGGTGTGTATATATATGTAAGAACCATAGGAAATTCCTCGTCCTACATGTAAATCAATACAAATAAAATATATAGAAGCTCCATTTGCATTTAAGGTATTATTTAATCTATCTTTATTATTAGTGAAAAGAAAGATTAAATAAGAAAGAATATAATACATTTATTGGTATTCATGTTCCATATTAATCTTTATTTATATATAATAGAGAAGTTGTTGTGGTCATTCGAGGGTGCGTTTTTTTTGTCATTTTTTGTGTATTTTTTCTTTTTTTTCTTTAAATATTTGAATCTTTTATTTTTTCTTATTTTTAAATTTCTTATTTTGTTTCCAAAAGTTTTATTCTTGCTTATTTACATTCTATTTCTTTGTTTTATATGTAAGTTTTGTGAAACTTAAAGTTCTATTTTGCAGTAATTTGATTTAATTATCAAGTGATTTTGGATTTAGCAATTTATTTAGTATCGGCATAATTCGTGCCAGCAGCCGTGGTTATACGATTGATACAAGTGAATATTATTGGTTAAAACCGTTGTTTATATTTTTAGGGTTAAAATATAAATTTGTAAGGTGAAATGTTAAAATTTATTTATAGCTCTTTTTATGAATCTGTGAAATTTGAATAATAAACTAGGATTAGATGCCCTATTATTTTAAATGTTAATTATATTTACCAGGGTACTATTAGTTAAGGTCTTTAAACCCAAAGAATTTGGCGGTATCTCATTCCATTCAGAGGAACCTACCAAGTGATTGATAATAAACGTTTTACTCTACTTAATTTATTTGTTTGTATATCTCCGTTATCAGAGAATCTATTTAGAGTTATAATTCTCAGGATTTATAATTATAAAATATTTCAGGTCAATGTGCAGCTTATAGTGAAGAGGAGGTGGGTTACAATAGATTTTTGTTTATAACGGATTTGATGGTGAAATACTATTAATGAAGGTGGATTTGATAGTAATTTAATTTATTTAATTTAACTGATATCGGCTCTGACGTGTGTACACACCGCCCATCGCTCTCATTATTGATTATTCTATTTTATTATTTTAATTTAGCTTCAATTTAGATGAGATAAGTCGTAACATAGTAGATGTACTGGAAAGTGTATCTAGGAAGAGTTTTAAGATGTAACTTATTAGTAAAGTGTTTCATTTACACTGAAAATTTTTCTGTGCAAATCAAGATATCTTGATTACTTATTTTATTTTATTAATTTTTTGTTTATTTCATTATTTAATAAAAATAATTTTGTCGAATTTTGTCTTAGTATATTTTGTAGAATTGATTTTTTAGATTATAGTTTATTGGTAATGTAATTGTTTTATGAAATATTATTTTAAATTTTTAAAAGTAGATTTTATTTATTGTACCTTTTGTATCAGGGTTTATCAAAATTTTAGTATTTACTTTACTTGTGGCGATTTGGGTTGATTTATAAATAATTTATAGTTAATGTATCATAATTATTATTAAATTATTTATAGAAATGAGATGTTAATCGTTTTCCAAGATATCTAGTTTCTTAAGAAAAATTTAATTTTTTGAAGTTAATTGTTTTTATTTAATTTTTTAGGTATAAATATTATCTTATTTATTCTGTAAGGGATAAGCTTTGAGTTAGTAACCTATAATTTGTTTTATAAAATATAATAGTAAGCTTTAAACCAGCTATCTCTAAGATTACGTTTTAGTTCATTATTTTTATTTTTGATTTTATAATTATTTTAGGTTTTTTATTAAGCTTATAAATTTAATTTTAAAATTTTTGTAATAACGATAGAATTAGTATATTTATTTGTATATAATTTTTACCTTGTGAATTTATTATAAGGAACTAGTAAAAATTGATTTCCACCTGTTTATCAAAAACATGTCCTCTTGAAAATACTTTGAGGCCTGGCCTGCTCACTGAGCAGATTTTTAAAGAGCCGCAGTATTTTGACCGTGCAAAGGTAGCATAATCATTAGTCTCTTAATTAGTGGCTGGAATGAATGGGTTGACAAGAAATCAACTGTCTCTTAATAAATTTTTGAATTTAACTTTTGAGTCAAAAGGCTTAAATTTTTCTTTAGGACGAGAAGACCCTATAGAGCTTAACATTTTATTTTTATATAGTTTTTTGTTTGTCTTTCTATATTTAATGATGACGTTTTGTTGGGGTGACATGAAGAATAAATAAACTCTTCATTATTATATCATTTATTTATGTTTGTTGTTTTGATCCATAATTTATGATCATAAGATTAAGTTGCCTTAGGGATTAGAGCGTCATTGTTTTTGAAAGCTCATATCGACAAAGCAGATTGCGACCTCAATGTTGGATTAAGAAAAATTTTGGGTGCAGTAGCCCAGTAATGAGGTCTGTTCGACCTTTAAATTCTTACATGATCTGAGTTCAGACCGGCGTGAGCCAGGTTTCTATCCTAAGATTATTAATTCATATTAGTACGAAAGGACCATATGGTTGAAATATTTTTTATTTTATTGATTAATACTAATTAAATTACTATTTTGACAGATTAGTGTGTTGAATTTAGAATTCATTTATGTAGATTTTTTCTACAAATAGTATTGGTACTTTATGATTTATTTATGTTTATTTTGAATTTTCTTTTATTATTTATTTGTGTTTTAATTAGTGTTGCTTATTTAACTTTATTAGAGCGTAAGGTTTTAGGTTACATTCAAAATCGAAAGGGTCCAAATAAGGTAGGTTTTGTTGGAATTCTACATCTACATCTACATTGATACTCCGCAAGCCACCCAACGGTGTGTGGCGGAGGGCACTTTACGTGCCACTGTCATTACCTCCCTTTCCTGTTCCAGTCGCGTATGGTTCGCGGGAAGAACGACTGTCTGAAAGCCTCCGTGCGCGCTCTAATCTCTCTAATTTTACATTCGTGATCTCCTCGGGAGGTATAAGTAGGGGGAAGCAATATATTCGAAACCTCATCCAGAAACGCATCCTCTCGAAACCTGGCGAGCAAGCTACACCGCGATGCAGAGCGCCTCTCTTGCAGAGTCTGCCACTTGAGTTTATTAAACATTTCCGTAACGCTATCACGGTTACCAAATAACCCAGTGACGAAACGCGCCGCTCTTCTTTGGATCTTTTCTATCTCCTCCGTCAACCCGACCTGGTACGGATCCCACACTGATGAGCAATACTCAAGTATAGGTCGAACGAGTGTTTTGTAAGCCACCTCCTTTGTTGATGGACTACATTTTCTAAGCACTCTCCCAATGAATCTCAACCTGGTACCCGCCTTACCAACAATTAATTTTATATGATCATTCCACTTCAAATCGTTCCGTACGCATACTCCCAGATATTTTACAGAAGTAACTGCTACCAGTGTTTGTTCCGCTATCATATAATCATACAATAAAGGATCCTTCTTTCTATGTATTCGCAATACATTACATTTGTCTATGTTAAGGGTCAGTTGCCATTCCCTGCACCAAGTGCCTATCCGCTGCCGATCTTCCTGTATTTCGCTACAATTCTCTAATGCAGCAACTTCTCTGTATACTACAGCATCATCCGCGAAAAGCCGCATGGAACTTCCGACACTATCTACTAAGTCATTTATATATATTGTGAAAAGCAAAGGTCCCATAACACTCCCCTGTGGCATGCCAGAGGTTACTTTAACGTCTGTAGACGTCTCTCCTTTGATAACAACATGCTGTGTTCTGTTTGCTAAAAACTCTTCAATCCAGCCACACAGCTGGCCTGATATTCCGTAGGCTCTTACTTTGTTTATCAGGCGACAGTGCGGAACTGTATCGAACGCCTTCCGGAAGTCAAGAAAAATAGCATCTACCTGGGAGCCTGTATCTAATATTTTCTGGGTCTCATGAACAAATAAGGCGAGTTGGGTCTCACACGATCGCTGTTTCCGCAATCCATGTTGATTCCTACATAGTAGATTCTGGGTTTCCAGAAATGACATGATACACGAGAAAAAAACATGTTCAAAAATTCTACAAGAGATCGACGTAAGAGATATAGGTCTATAGTTTTGCGCATCTGCTCGACGACCCTTCTTGAAGACTGGGACTATCTGTGCTCTTTTCCAATCATTTGGAACCCTCCGTTCCTCTAGAGACTTGCGGTACACGGCTGTTAGAAGGGGGGCAAGTTCTTTCGCGTACTCTGTGTAGAATCGAATTGGTATCCCGTCAGGTCCAGTTGACTTTCCTCTATTGAGTGATTCCAGTTGCTTTTCTATTCCTTGGACACTTATTTCGATGTCAGCCATTTTTTCATTTGTGCGAGGATTTAGAGAAGGAACTGCAGTGCGGTCTTCCTCTGTGAAACAGATTTGGAAAAGGTGTTTAGTATTTCAGCTTTACGCGTGTCATCCTCTGTTTCAATGCCATCATCATCCCGTAGTGTCTGGATATGCTGTTTCGAGCCACTTACTGATTTAACGTAAGACCAGAACTTCCTAGGATTTTCTGTCAAGTCGGTACATAGAATTTTACTTTCGAATTCAATGAACGCTTCACGCATAGCCCTCCTTACTTTAACTTTGACATCGTTTAGCTTCTGTTTGTCTGAGAGGTTTTGGCTGCGTTTAAACTTGGAGTGGAGCTCTCTTTGCTTTCGCAGTAGTTTCCTAACTTTGTTGTTGTACCACGGTGGGTTTTTCCCGTCCCTCACAGTTTTACTCGGCATGTACCTGTCTAAAACGCATTTTACGATTGCCTTGAACTTTTGCCATAAACACTCAACATTGTCAGTGTCGGAACAGAAATTTTCGTTTTGATCTTTTAGGTAGTCTGAAATCTGCCTTCTATTACTCTTGCTAAACAGATAAACCTTCCTCCCTTTTTTTATATTCCTATTAACTTCCATATTCAGGGATGCTGCAACGGCCTTATGATCACTGATTCCCTGTTCTGTACATACAGAGTCGAAAAGTTCGGGTCTGTTTGTTATCAGTAGGTCCAAAATGTTATCTCCACGGGTCGGTTCTCTGTTTAATTGCTCGAGGTAATTTTTGGATAGTGCACTCAGTATAATGTCACTCGATGCTCTGTCCCTACCACCCGTCCTAAACATCTGAGTGTCCCAGTCTATATCTGGTAAATTGAAATCTCCACCTAAGACTATAACATGCTGAGAAAATTTATGTGAAATGTATTCCAAATTT
This sequence comes from Schistocerca serialis cubense, assembly GCF_023864345.2. Classification (NCBI taxonomy): domain Eukaryota; kingdom Metazoa; phylum Arthropoda; class Insecta; order Orthoptera; family Acrididae; genus Schistocerca; species Schistocerca serialis. The sequence continues at coordinate 546,012,609 of NC_064640.1, read as the reverse complement.
TCTCTCAGTTGTTCTGCCACTAATGCTGTTGAGTCGGGAGGTCGGTAAAAGGAGCCAATTATTAACCTAGTTCGGTTGTTTAGTGTAACCTCCACCCATAATAATTCACAGGAGCTATCCACTTCTACTTCACTACAGGATAAACTACTACTAACAGCGACGAACACTCCACCACCGGTTGCATGCAATCTATCCTTTCTAAACACTGTCTGTACCTTTGTAAAAATTTCGGCAGAATTTATCAACCCTTTAGTGATGCTATCAAGTTAATTTGTAAGGAGTAGCCAATTCCTATTATATCTAATTATTTACTTTATTACTTTTCTCCTGTTTTTAATTTAATAATTTCCTTGGCTGTTTGAGTGATTTTCCCTTACTTAACTTATATGTGTTCTTTTTCTTATGGATTTTTGTTTTTTTATGTTGTACTAGATTTGGTGTTTATACTGTTATAATTGCCGGTTGGTCTTCTAATTCAAATTATTCTTTACTAGGTTCTCTTCGTTCTGTTGCTCAAACAATTTCATATGAAGTTAGTTTGGCTTTAATTTTATTATCTTTAATTATTTTCATTGGTAGTTTTAACATGTTTGATTTTATAAATTATCAGCTTTATTGTTGGTTTATTATTATTTCTTTTCATTTAGCTTTAGCTTGTTTTGCTTCTTGTTTAGCTGAGACTAACCGTACTCCTTTTGACTTTGCCGAAGGTGAATCTGAGTTAGTTTCAGGTTTTAGTATTGAATATGGTGCAGGTGGTTTTACTTTAATTTTTTTAGCTGAGTATACTAGAATTGTTTTTATAAGAATATTATTAGCTTTAATTTTTTTAGGTGGTGACTTTTATTCTTTTATATTTTTTATTAAGCTTGCTGTTATGTCCTTTGGTTTTATTTGAGTTCGTGGGACATTACCACGTTTTCGTTATGATAAGTTAATATACTTAGCTTGAAAAAGTTTTTTGCCATTATCTTTAATTTTTTTGATTTTCTTTGTTGGTTTAAAGATTTTATTTATTTCATTTATTTAGTGAAATTTTTTAAGAAAAGTTAATAGAAGAGTTAAACTTCTAGTTTTATGTTTGCAAAACATATCCTGTTGCTAAGCTAATTAACTTATTATTCCTTATTTAGTTTATCTCATGTGTTCGCAACATGTACATTAATTAAGAAGTATGTAAAGTAGATAATTGTTAAGATCTGTCCTGTTATAATGTAAGGTTCTTCAACAGGTCGTTTTCCAATTCATGTTAGTAAGCATACAACAACTACTATAATTCAGAATAAAATCTGATTGATAGGATAGAATTGAATACCTCAGAATGGTGTTTTATTATAAAATGGTAAAATTATTAAGATTCTAATTGATAAGAAAAATGCAATGACACCTCCTAGATTATTAGGGATTGATCGTAGAATTGTGTATGGAAATTAGAAATATCATTCTGGTTGAATATGGACGGGGGTTACTAACGGCTTAGCAGGTACAAAATTATCTGGATCTCCCAGGAGGTAAGGATTAATCAAGCACAGTATAATTAATAATGATGTTATTAATACAAATGTAATAGAGTCCTTGAAAGTAAAGTATGGGTGAAATGGGATTTTTTCAATATCTTCATTTAGGCCTAAGGGGTTATTAGACCCTGTTTGGTGGAGGAAGAATAAATGAATTGCTGCCATTGCAGCAATAATAAACGGCAGTACAAAATGGAATGTAAAGAATCGAATTAATGTTGCATTATCAACAGCAAACCCTCCTCATATTCATTGAACTAAATCTGTTCCTAAATACGGAATTGCTGATAATAAATTAGTAATTACTGTCGCACCTCAGAATGATATTTGACCTCAAGGTAAAACGTATCCTATAAATGCAGTTGCTATAACTAAGAATAGGATTACTGTACCAATTATTCAGGTGTGTATGTATATGTAAGATCCATAGTAAATTCCTCGTCCGACATGTAAATAAATATAAATAATAAATATAGAAGCTTCATTTGCATGTAAGGTTCGAATAATTCAGCCATTATTTACGTCTTGACAGATGTGAACTACACTACTAAATGCTATTTCAATATTTGATGTATAATGTATAGCTAAAAATAGTCCAGTTACAATTTGAATTACCAAACATAACCCTAGTAGGGACCCAAATATCCATCAAAATGAAATATTTGTTGGTGCAGGTAAATCAACTAAAGAGTTTTTAATGATTTTAATTAAAGAATATCTCAATCGTAAGGGTTTATTCATTAGTAAATTATTATATTTTACGAATAGGCCCCCATGTAAATGTTGGTGATTTTAACAACTGCTAATAGTGCTAAAAATAAATATATAATTATTATTATTGTGATAATGAATGTTGGTCTATTATATAGTATTTCTAAAGTTATTGTTATTTCTTGATAATTGATTGAATTATCAATATTTATAGTTTCAGTATATTGTTATATCTAAAATAATTAATATTGATATGATAAAAATTCATTTTGTTAAGGTAATAATTATCGTAATTGATTTAAGTTGAAATATTTCGTTTGATGCAATTCTCGTAATATAAATAAATAGAACTAATATACCACCAAGAAACGTTAAAAATAAAATATATGATAATCAATATCTTTCCATTATTGTTCCTGTTATTAGTCCAACTAGAAATGTTTGTAGGATAATGAAAAGCATTATTGATATTGGGTGTCTTAATTTAATAAAATTAATATTTATTACGTTTGATAGCGATATAATTATTATTTTGATTATTTCAGGGGTTCGTTTATTAAAAATATCGGTTTTGGGGACCGATGATGGAAAGCTTTTCAACCTCTGAAGTTTTAAAAGTGGGGGCTGGACTTATTTCCGGTTTACAAGACCAACGTTTTTTTTTAAACTAATAAAACTAATGTTTATATTCTCTGTCTTTACTTCTTTATTGATTTATTTTGCTGGTGTTTATGTTTTTTCTTCTAAACGTAAGCATTTATTAATGGTTCTTTTGAGATTAGAATATATTTTTCTTTGTTTATTTATATTGGTTATTGTTTTTCTTATTGAGTTTGATTATGATTATTTTTTTCCTGTTATTTTTTTGGTTTTTTTCTGTTTGTGAAGGTGCTTTAGGTCTTTCTATGTTAGTTTCAATAGTTCGTTCTCATGGGAATGATTTTTTTAATTCTTTTGGTTTATCTTTATGTTAAAGTATTTATTTATAACAATTTTTTTGATCCCTCATTGTTTGGTCAACAATTGTTGATGGTTGGTTCATTCTTTTTCTTTTAGTTTGATTCTGCTTAGTTTTTGAATTTGTTCCTTAATAATCACTGCTAGAGGTTCAGTTTATTTAAGTTCTTATCATTCTAATTTTTTTTGTCTTTATAGTCTTAATTTTAATGATTATGCTTTATTGTTCGTTCGCTAGATTGAGTCTTCTTTCTTTTTATATTTATTTTGAGGCTAGATTGGTTCCTACTTTACTTTTGATTTTGGGTTGAGGCTATCAACCTGAACGGTAGCAGGCTGGTGTTTATTTAATTTTTTATACTCTGGTTGCTAGATTACCTTTATTATTAGTGTTATTTAAGGTTTATGATTTTTCTAATACTTTATATTTTCCTTTATTGGTTGATTTTGGTTCTTATTATTTTATATTTTATGTGTTTATAATTCTTGCTTTTGTAGTTAAGATGCCGATATTTTTGGTTCATTTGTGGCTTCCTAAGGCCCATGTTGAGGCCCCTATTTCAGGTAGAATGATTCTTGCTGGTGTTTTATGAAAGTTAGGTGGTTACGGTATTTTTCGTGTTATGAAGGTTATTTCTTATTTGGGTTTAAAGTTTAATTATGTTTGATTGTCTATAGGTTTATCTGTTGGGTTTATTGTTAGATTTATTTGTTTTCGTCAGGTTGATTTAAAGTCTTTAATTTCATATTCTTCTGTTGCTCATATAAGAATGGTTATTGGAGGATTGATAACTATGAATTGATGAGGTTGTATGGGTTCTCTTTCTTTAATGGTTGGTCATTGTTTGTGTTCTTCTGGTTTATTTTGTTTATCTACTATTATTTATGAGCATTTAGGTAGACGAAGATTATTAATTAACAAGGGTATAATTAATTTGATACCAAGAATGGCTTTATGATGATTCCTTTTGAGATCTTCTAATATAGCTGCTCCTCCTTCTTTAAATTTGGCAGGTTAACTTAGATTATTAAATAGAATTATAACTTGATCTTCTTTTAGAACTTTTGCTTTAATTTTTTTGTCTTTTTTTAGAGCTGTTTATACTTTATATATGTATTCTTATTCTCAGCATGTTAATTATTATTCTGGTCTTTATACTTGTTCTCTTGGTTATTTTCGTGAATATCATCTTTTACTTTTACATTGATTGCCTTTAAATATTCTTTGTTTAAAGGGAGAGTATTTTTTTGTTTAGGTTGCTTAAGTATTTTAATTAAAAATGTTGTTTTGTGGAATCAATGATATGAATTTTTCACCTTAGGCCGTGAATTTGTTTTCTATTTCTTCTTTGATTTTTTTCTTTATTTTTTTCTAGAACTATAATTTTTATTTTAGGTATTTATTATTTAATAATTGATTATAGTGTTTTTGTTGAATGAGAACTTTTTTATTTAAATGGTTCTATGGTTGTTATGACTTTAATTTTGGATTGAATGTCTCTTATTTTTATGTCTTTTGTTATGTATATTTCTTCTTTGGGTATTTAAAACGTTTTATTATTATTGTTTTAATATTTATTCTTTCTATAGGTTTTTTAATTATCAGTCCTAATTTGATCAGAATTTTATTGGAATGGGATGGTTTAGGTTTAGTTTCTTATCGTTTAGTTATTTATTATCAAAATATGAAATCTTATAGTGCAGGTATGTTAACTGCACTTTCTAATCGTATTGGTGATGTTGCTATTTTAATTTCTATTGCTTGAATATTGAATTTTGGTGGTTGAAATTATATTTATTATTATGATTTTATTTCTAATTCTTTTGAAATAAAGCTTATTACTATATTAATTGTTTTAGCAGCTATAACTAAAAGAGCTCAAATTCCCTTTTCTTCTTGACTTCCTGCTGCTATGGCTGCCCCTACTCCTGTTTCTGCTTTGGTTCTTTCTTCTACTCTTGTTACTGCTGGGGTTTATTTATTAATTCGTTTCAGACCAATATTAGATACTTATAATTGTGGTTGATTCTTACTTTTAATTGGTTGTATAACTATGTTTATGGCTGGTTTGGGAGCAAATTTTGAATTCGATTTGAAGAAAATTATTGCTCTATCTACTTTAAGACAACTTGGTTTAATAATAAGCATTTTGGCTATGGGTTATCCAAAACTTGCATTTTTTCATTTATTAGCTCATGCTTTATTTAAGGCTTTATTGTTTATGTGTGCAGGTTCAATAATTCATAATTTAAAGGATTCTCAGGATATTCGTTTTATAGGTTCAATTGTTAATTTTATGCATTTAACTTCAGTTTCTTTTAATGTTTCTAGTTTGTCTTTGTGTGGTATACCATTTTTAGCAGGTTTTTATTCAAAGGATTTAATTCTTGAAATGGTTTGTTTAAGATGAATTAACTGGTTGATTTTTTTCTTTATTTCTTTTCTACTGGTTTAACTGCTTCTTATTCTTTTCGTCTTTTTTATTATTCCGTATCTGGTGATAATAATTTTTATTCTAGATTTTCTTTTGATGATAAGGGTTATTATATTTCTTTTGGTATAATTGGTTTATTGTTTGTTGCTGTTTTTGGTGGTAGTCTTTTGTCTTGGTTAATTGTTCCTGTTCCTCATGTGATTGCCTTGCCTTATTATTTAAAGTTTTTAACTATCACTGTAGTTGTTTTGGGTGCTTATTTGGGTTATCTTATTTCTAATTTTGATTTTTCTCAAACTTTATTTTCTTTAAGTATACTTTCTTTTGTCAGATTTGCTGGTTCTATGTGGTTTATACCTTTTATTTCGACTAAGTTTATTAGATATTTTCCTTTAAAATTGGGTTATTATTCATCTAAATCATTTGATTATGGTTGAGGTGAATTATTTGGTGGTCAAGGTTTGTATAGACTATTTATTTATTTAATTAGGTACATACAAGGTTGATATTATTCTAATTTTAAAATTTATTTTTAACTTTTATTTTTTGAATATTTATTTTGGTGGTATTATTTTTCGTTTACTTAAATAGCTTATAATTAGAGCGTGACACTGAAGATGTTAAGGAAGTACTTTTACTTTTAGGTATTTATAAATATACATATTTTATTTTTACAGTTAAAATGCAATGTTTTATTTAAACTACATCAATTTTAGAAATGTTAACGGAGTTTAACCGCTAATATAAAAAGTTAGCAGCATTCATATTGGCTTTACATTTCCTTAATTGGAACTTTATAGTTCAATTATATTATTAACAGTAATACACCTCTTTTTGGCTTCAATTAATAAGAATAAGGGTATTTTATTTACCAACCTTCCAGGTCGAAACTGACTGCAATACTTCGCTTCTTATTCTATTTAAGGTTGATGATTATATCAATACTTTTTGAATGCAACCCAAATGTTATGTTTAACTACAACCCTTTATGCTGCTCATTGTAAGGCTCCTTGATTTAATTCATGGTATAGTCCACCTAATAATACTATAATAAAAAATATTGTTGATACTGTTCAGATTATAATGTCTGAAGTTTTAAAAATAATTACAATTGGGAGGATTAGTGCGATTTCTACATCAAAAATTAAGAAAATTACTGCAATTAAGAAGAATCGAAGTGAGAATGGTATTCGTGCTGATCTTTTTGGGTCAAATCCACACTCAAATGGTGATCTTTTTTCTCGGTCATTAATTAATTTTTTTGATAATGTTGTTGCAAGGATTATAACAATTATTGGAATAATAAATATAATAAAAATTCTTGTAGATAAAATTTGGATTGTTTTTCTTGATTTATATCAAGCTTTTTGATTGGAAGTGAAATGTTCTATTTATACTAAAGAAACAATTATCTACCTCATCAATAAATAGAAATGTATAAGAATAATCATACTACGTCTACAAAGTGTCAGTATCATGCTGCTGCTTCAAATCAAAAGTGGTGTCTTGGTGAGAATTGGTTTATTGAATGTCGAAGTAGACATGTTGATAAAAAATTGTTCCGATAATTACATGTAGACCATGGAATCCTGTTGCAACAAAGAATGTTGATCCATAAACTGCGTCTGCAATGGTGAAGGGTGCTTCTCAATATTCGTATGCTTGAAGTATAGTGAAGTATAGTCCTAGTAGTACTGTGAAGAATAGGCCTTGTAATGCTTGAGTATGATTAGATTCTATTAAACTACGATGTGCTCATGTTACTGTTACTCCTGATGCTAAGAGAATAGCTGTAGTAAGTAATGGAATTTGTATAGGATTAAAAGGTTGAATTCATATTGGGGGTCATAATATCCCTAGTTTAATAGTGGGTGCTAGTCTTCTTCAAAAAAATGCCCCAAAAAATGAAACAAAGAATAGTACTTCTGATGCAATAAATAAAATTATTCCTCATCGTAATCCAATTGATACAAATCCCGTGTGTAGTCCTTGGTATGTTCCTTCTCGTACTACATCTCATCATCATTGGATTATAGTTATTAGGGTAATTCCAAATCCGATTATAAATAAGTTAAAGTTAAATAGGTGAAATCATTTTGCTAATCCTGATACTAGAACTATTGCTCCAATTGCTCCTGTTAATGGTCAAGGTCTGTAATCTACTAAGTGGAATGGGTGGTTTGAGTGAGTTGTTAACATAAGTTTAGTATACTTCTCTAGAATATATAAAGTCTTAAAATTGAGAAAACATAGGCTTGAATTATTGCTACTGCTGATTCTAGAATTAACAGAAGTTAATTAATAGTGAAATTAAGTTTATTGCTATAGATGGTCCTGTATTTCCTAGTAATGTTAATAGTAAGTGTTCTGCAATTATATTTGCTGCTAGTCATACTGCTAGCATACCTGGTCGAATGACATTTCTAATTGTTTCAATTAATACTATAAATGATATTAATGCAGGTGGTGTTCCTTGGGTGACAAGGTGTGTAAATATGTGATTGGTATGATTAATTCATCCAAATAACATAAATCTTAATCATATAGGTAGAGCGATTGCAAATGTTAATGCTAAATGTCTTGTTCTAGTAAAGATGTAGGGAAATAATCCTATGAAATTATTAAATAGTATTATAATAAAGATTGAAATGAAGATGAATGTTGTTCCATTAAATGACTTTGGTCCTAGTAGTGTTTTAAATTCATTGTGTAAGGTTAAGTTTAGTTTATTTCAAATAATATTATTTCGTGATGGTGTAAGTCAAAATATTGATGGGATTAATAATAATCCTAAGAATGTTCTAGTTCAATTTAATGATAAGTTGAAGATATTAGTTGATGGATCAAATGTTGAAAATAAGTTTGTTATCATTTTCAATTCAAGTTCTTTATATCAATTGTTCTTTTTTCTGCTCTTTTAATAAGATTTGGTTTAAATGAGAAAAAGTTTATTTCATTAAATAAAATTAATGTAGTCGAAAATATAATAAATAGGGAGAATCATATGAGAGGGGATATTTGAGGGATTTGGATTAAATTTCCCCATCAGAAGTAGTCGTTAATTTACTATATTTTGGTTTAAGAGACCATTGCTTACTTTCAGTCATCTGATGTATTTCAAGGTGTACTAATTATTTAGTTATTTTAGATTGACACTCTAATGTTATATATTTTAACTAACTCCTTAGATTATCTTAGATAATCACTTGATAAATATGTTTACTGAAGTTGTTTCAATTACAATTGGTATGAATCTGTGGTTTGCTCCACAAATTTCTGAGCATTGTCCAAAGAACAGTCCAGGTCGGTTTATTGTAAATGTTCCTTGGTTTAGTCAGCCCAGCGTTGCGTCAATTTTAACCCCTAATGCAGGTACTGCTCATGAGTGTAGAATGTCTGATGCTCTTGTTAATACTCGTACTTCCGTATTTATTGGTAGAATTGTTCGGTTATCTACATCTAGGAGTCGAAATCCGTCATTTTCTAGGTCTTGTTCTGTTGTTATATAAGTGTCGAATTCTACATCTATAAAGTCAGAATATTCATATCTTCAGTATCATTGTCGTCCAATTGTTTTAATTGTGATTATTGCGTCTACTGAATCATCAAGTAAATATAGTAGTCATAATGATGGGAGTGCAATAAAAATTAGTGTAATTGCTGGTAGTGCTGTTCAGATTGTTTCAATTAAATGTCCGTGAAGTATGTGTAAGTAGGCTGTTTAGGTTTTTTTATTGGTAACGCCACCTCTGTATGAAAATCACTGGCTGTGCTGTGTGCAGTCTGTGGCTGCTTTGCATTGTTGTAATACTCGCCATTTTAGTGTTGGGCAGCGGCAGCTGGATGTGAACAGCGCGTAGCGTTGTGCAGTTGGAGGTGAGCCGCCAGCAGTGGTGGATGTGGGGAGAGAGATGGCGGAGTTTTGAAATTTGTCATGAACTGCTATATTTATATATGATGATATCAAGGTAAATACATTGTTTGTTCTCTATTAATATCTTTCATTTGCTAACTATCCCTATCAGTAGTTAGTGCCTTCGATAGTTTGAATCTTTTATTTAGCTGGCAGTAGTGGCGCTCGCTGTATTGCAGTAGCTTGAGCAGCGAAGATTTTTGTGAGGTAAGTGATTTGTGAAAGGTATAGTTTAATGTTAGTCAGGGCCATTCTTTTGTAGGGAATTTTGAAAGTAAGATTGCATTGCGCTAACAAAATATTGTGTGTCAGTTTAAGCACAGTCATGTATAATTGTTCAAAGGGGAGGTTTCATATGTCGACCCTTAGCCGAGGATACCTCACTGGAATCTTCTGATTTTTTCTTGTAGTTTGTGTAATTAGTGTAGCTATTGTTTATTGCTAGCGCGCAATTGTAGAGAAAATCTCCTTTGTAGTTGCAGTCTTTCATTGTTGTACAGTAAAACAGTTGTGGCATGCATGTAGATTTGCACCAAGTATTTCGCAGCAGCAATTAACTAGATATTATTTTCAGTGCTATGTTAATGTGTTCTCTTATTTTTTATCTTCAAATTGTGTCTTTCTGTGTTGTCGTGTGAAATACTGTGACAATAATGGCGTGTGACAAACGTAATACTAGGCTCCTAAGTAAACTGAGAAATGACAGTGAAAATGAAAGCAGTGTGTTAGCGCCACCGAGTAATGAATTAACTGATGTTCAAAGTAGTAATTTGGTAATTGTGCATAGGGAAATGGAGCGGGCTGCAAACAATGGTGTAGGCAGTGAAACAGGTAGTGAACAGGGAAGCATTATCGTTCGATCGGTCGGCAACAGCTCGCCTCAGGAATCCGAAATGACAGGACACAATTTCGCAAATACTGTAGATTCAGGTTTTGGGTCATCACCGTTTTCTCAAATAAGTCAAGACACATTTTCTGCTTGTCAAAATGTGAATGTTGCCGGTGCAAATGCACTGCCGAAAAGCGTAGAGAAACAGATTCCAGACACTAATACATTATTATTGCAATTAATGCAACAACTGGAACAAAATCAGAGACAAATGGGACAAAATCTTAAAAAGTTAGACACAGTGGAACAAAATCTTAAAAAGTTAGACACAATGGAACAAAATCAGAGACAAACACAGCAAAAGCTTCAAAAGTTAGACACAATGGAACAACACCAGAGACAAACACAGCAACAGTTAGACGCAATGGAACAAAACCTTCACACCACGCTTGAACAAACACGTGAAGATTTAGCTACTGAGTTACATAACATCGAATCGAAATGTCAAAATGTCTGTAATGACGTAAAAACACAAATTTGTGAGCATTTCCAACCTATTTTTTCACGTCATGAAAATGCATTACAGAATCATGAAGCAGCCATAAAAGAACTGCAAACCATTGTTCATGAAAATCATGAGACCTTGTGGGCTAAAATTGACTCAGTTGCATCTACCGATTCGGTTAAGCAACTTGCAAAAACTCAGGAAAACTTAAAGGACACAGTAGATTCGATTTCAACACAAATGGACACTCTGAAACTTGGTTCAGAAAAACACACTGAGGAAATGTGTTCACTATCGGAGAAAGTAGCCGAACTTTCGGATCAGGTCACTAACTTATCTACAAAGGTAGATGATGATCTGAATGACACAAGACCTGTAGCCTTCACTGACACAGAAGAGTATGAACAAATTAGAAAATTCAAACAGAATCAAAATCAAATCAATACACAGTACAAAAGAGAAATCCGGGAAGTACAAGATCAGCTGACACAGTTAATACAAGAATTACCTATTTCAGAGGATACTCGCGCCCCAATACGGGAAGAGGGACACAGAAATACGGAACAGCCACAAAATAATAACACAGGGCATTTCGGAAGTTATGAAAGAAATTGGCAATGTGCACCGAATTTTGAGATGGAACGGCCGACACGACCTAACAATGACCGATATGCGACTCGCCGACATGATGATTTTGACTATAAGCTGTTCATTGCTACACGTAAATTCAAAACATTTAAGAATTCTGGCAACGACATTCATCCACAAGCATGGCTCCATCAATTCTCGCATTGTTTTCCTCCCAACTGGTCGTTAGAACACAGATTAGAATTTATGTGTGGCTACTTGGAGAATGAACCAGCTGTAAGAATGCGATCGGTAATTCACGATTGCCACAGTGAAGGAGAGTTTTACCAATCCTTCCTCTCAGCATATTGGTCTCAAGCTTCACAAGACCGAGTAAAACATAGCATCATAATGATGAAACGTTTCGAACAATCTGAATTTTCCAGTCTTTTGAAATATTTTGAAGACATGTTGCATAAGAATCAGTATCTTTCAAACCCATACAGCCCCTCAGAACTCATCCGCATTTGCTTAATCAAACTGCCTGAACATTTACGACGTATTATTTTGGCAGGACGTTGCAAAGACGACATTGAAGCATTTCACGGACTCTTACAAGAATTAGAAATTGACACTGACAATCGCGGAATGCGAAACCAGGAACACAACAATTACAGGTCACATCCGTCGCAATTCCGCGATGAAAGAAGTAATAACTTGACACGACAAGGCTATTCTCACAACACAAATCGTGACCAAAACAGACACCACCCGTATGACAACCGTTGGCAGAGTAGTAATAACTACAGGGAAAGATCACCTCTCCATGGTAATGACTATCACAGAGACAATAAGAGAAACAGACAATATGGGAACCAAAATAAATACTATCAAGGGAGACAGAATAACTTTAGACGCAACGGACCAGTGCGCAGTTACGATTCAGGGAGAAATTCTCCACCATGTGACCGACAAGAAAGAAACTAAGGAATCTACCGACATGACGACAGACGATATGATCGTAACGACAGACCTGAATTGCATCAGAACTGGCGGGATTCAAACAGAGCAGGGCCCTCTCGTCACGGTGAATTTGTAGAAGTTAGGTCTCCAAATCCCAAAAGCGACGCGCGCCAACAAACAGACAATGGGCAATGACTCACTCCGCTGGCAGCAACAAAACGTACTTATGAAACTGATGACGCAGCTGCCGTAGCTAGTAATTACGTAAAAATGGAAGACATTAGGGACATCTTACTGCAGGAACACGACGTAAAACTTAACAACATTGCATATCCTGTGATTCACATTACTGTAAATGACGTAAAATTTACGGCAGTACTTGACTCTGGCAGTCCCATCTCAGTAATTAGTGAAACAGCCTTTAGCAAATGCAACAAATCGAACGATTGCCCCACACTTCCGTTACGTAAGATTAAATTACAAGGTGCAATCTTTGGAAAAAGTGTAGATGTACGCCAACAAACCAGCTTAGAATTCTTTTGTCAAAGCCACAGCTTCTCTACGAACTTTCTTATTGTTCCATTATTGTCGACGGAAATTATACTGGGAGTAGACTTTTTGAATGAATACAAAGCAATCTTAAACTTTCACGATGCTGAAATAAGTTTAGAGAAGGAAGGTAAGTCAATAGCTTTGAAATTTGAAGATTGGCTCTCAAACCATGACGAAGAAATCAATCGGTTTTACCTTCTGTTGGACAACAGTTCGGAATTTTCTACGGAACTAGACACTAACAATCACTCTGCAAGAACTGACAGGGATGATATCGACGGCATATTTGAAATTAATGAGTTAATTCAGAATAAAATTCAAACAATTGAGAATTGTAATGACACTGATAGGCAGGACATTTTTGAGATTTTACAAGAACATTCCACAGTTTTTACTCATAAAACTGGAACAATCAAGGGATTTCAATACCAATTTCGTGTTCGTGAGCATACTAAATTTTGTGTTAGACCATATGTAATTCCAGCACATTATAGGGACCGTGTTAGAACAGAAATACAATCTATGCTTGACGAGGGCATTATTGAGCCTGCAGTAAGCTCATACAACAATCCATTACATGTTGTTGAGAAGAAAAATGGATCGATCAGGTTTGTCTTATATTCAAGACAAATCAATACGATCATTATTCCTGAAACAGACAGGCCGCAAACGTTGGAAGAACTTCTTCAAAATTTTAATGGTGTAAAAGTGTTGTCTTCCATTGATCTCAGATCCAGCTTTTATCACATCGAACTTCATCCAGAATGTAGAAAATACACAGCTTTCCTTTGTTTCGGCGTTTGTTATCAGTTTCGGAAACTTCCCTTTGGTTTGAACATTTCTTCAGCAGCATTCATTCGCGGGCTAAATTCCATATTACCTGAGTTCTTAAAACGTCACATCACCTTATATGTGGACGATATTCTGATAGCAGAAGATTCATGGGAACTACATAATCACATCCTCAACAGTTTGTAACGTATTTTTGCAGAATCTGGAATTACAGTTAACTTGAAAAAGTCTGAATTCGGTAGGACAAAGGTGAAGTTTTTGGGACATATTATTTCTTCCGAAGGCATTCAGCCGGATCCTGAAAAATTAGAAGCAATCAGAGCCATTCCAGTTCCATCCACAAAAAGACAAATCCGCAGTTTTCTAGGTCTCGTAAATTTTTACCGTCGTTTTCTGAATATGCAAATTCTTGTTACACCAAAACTTTGTTCTCTCACTGGAAAAAATACTATTTGGAACTGGGACAAACAAGCACAATTGGAATTCAATTCTTTGAAAGAAGCGTTACTTCACGCGCCAATCTTAGCTCATCCAGATCTGTCACAAGATTTCTGCCTTAGCACGGATTCTTCTAAAGTCGGTCTTGGTGCCCATTTATTTCAAGAATCCATAGAAAATGACACTAATATTCAGAAAACCATTGCTTTTGCTAGCCGAGTGCTAACGAAATCTGAAAAAAATTATTCCGTTACTGAATCAGAAGCTTTAGCTATCGTTTGGGCATTTAACAAATTCCGTTTCTTTCTTTCTGGTAAGCACGTAAAAGTATACAGTGATCATCGTGCATTACAATTTCTTATGTCTTCAAAATTAAATCATGACAGGTTAAAACGTTGGGCATTGTTTCTGCAAGAATTCCGCTTCACAATAGTCTACATTCCCGGCAAGGAGAACATTGTTGCGGACGCACTGTCACGCGCACCGGCTGGGCTTGAGAAAAGTACCACAGAAGGCAACCTCGAGAAAAATTTCAGTATTCTTTACATTCAGAAAGTCGCCTTTGAAAACTTCATCACCACATCTTTAAAGGACATTGCTCATGAACAAGATAAAGATCCGATTTGGAAAGACATCAAGAGCAAATGGCATGAAAAGACACACACACAGATTCGGCATTATTATCTGGTTAGAAACAACATACTGTTCAAACGCTGCACTGTTGATGACAAGCTATGGGTACTTTGCATTCCTGACGATTTTGTTAATAAGCTCATTTGGTACATTCATTTCAGCTACGCACATTTTGGTCTACGAAAATGTTATCATATTCTTCGAACGACTTGTTATTTTAACAATATGGAAAAAAGAATTCGAAGAGTCTTGTCTATTTGTAAACTTTGTCAAAAGGCGAAACCATCTACTGTCTCACATCGTGCTCCGTTGTTTCCTATTATTTCTTCTAAATTAAAAGAATTTGCTGCTGTTGATCTCTTGGGACCACTTGTCAGAACATCCAACGGATTTTCGTACGTTCTAGTCGCTGTTGAACTTACTTCAAAATTTGTTTCTTTCACTCCGTTACGTAAAGCCACTGGACTATCTGTCTCCAACGCCTTTGTTAAAAATTTCTTACGTGAAGTTGGCCTCATTGCTAAAGTCATTTCAGATAACGGACCGCAATTTAGATCTGCTGTTTGGTCATGCACGCTTCGGAATCATAAAATCAAACCTGTTTTTATTTCATTGTACTCACCACATTGCAACCCGTCTGAACGGATTATGAAAGAAATCAATAAGCTTTGCAGACTTTATTGTCACAGAAAGCATCAGCATTGGGACAGATATCTACAATTATTTCAAAATGTGCTGAATGAAATGCCTCATGATTCCACTGCTTTACCACCTACTCTTGTACTGAAGAATGAAGAACCACCGAACAGAATCAGAGAGCTTGTACCTTTCCCGAATACACGTAAACTTCGACACAAAGACATAATTGATTTGGCTCTTAAAAATATAAAATCTGCAGCAGACAAAAGGAGAGAACTACACGGTAAAGCAAATGCAAAGAAATTATATATTGGTCAGAAAGTTCTCAGTAACGCTCATTCATTGTCACATAAGAAGAAACACTTGAGTCACAAATTCCTTCTAGTTTACAATGGACCTTACAGAATCCGACGTATACCACATGATAATTGTGTTGAAGTTGAAACTCTGCGTACTAGGAAGAGTAAAGGTTTACACCACATTTCACATGTAAAACCGTTTATTGAAAGATAATCTGCTTTTTAACTTTGTCACTGCCATGAAACTTTTCACTTTACATTACTAGTATGCTTGTCAGACTTAGAATCTGTTAACATGCAACAATGTTTGAAGTTAAATATCCAGTCAAGAACCAAGAGAACTTATTGAAACAGAAATGACGAATGCATTGTTATAGTGAACAGACGTCACAGTGTTATTGTGTGTGTACATTCTTGCTTGTTAGTTGCATGACTATGGAACGACTATAAGGCTTACATACTTAGAACATTTACCAGTACTGCTAATGAGACTTTAATGCAACATTTTGGTTTACTTGAAAATATATTCTGGATTTAAAGTACTTTCAGTGAG
Organism: Schistocerca serialis cubense; assembly: GCF_023864345.2. Taxonomy (NCBI): domain Eukaryota; kingdom Metazoa; phylum Arthropoda; class Insecta; order Orthoptera; family Acrididae; genus Schistocerca; species Schistocerca serialis. Next base: position 545,996,306 of record NC_064640.1, on the reverse strand, counting down.
ATACCAGATGGCACAGTGGTTAGTTTATGTGACAGCTACACGATTTTATCACGACGCTACTAATGAGTGACAATTTACAATGTTGCTTTTGCAGTGTTTCTGTTTTATATCTGCACTGTTTTCTGTTTTATTCTGGAAAGTAAAACAGGTTTTAGTAGTAACTTTTGTAGTATAGCTACAATGAGACTGCCTTTTTCGTAGCACAACAATATGTTACAGCACAGTACTTTCCTCATCACGGCAATAAGCGTAATAACTAAGACATTTATACACAAAGCATTTCACTTTTGTGTATTATGAGGTAAGTACATTGACTTCTGCAGAACTTAGCTTTCGGAGGACTATAACTACGACACTTCCACACAGATTATGTTGCAACAAGACGCACATTTAGCGCTATAGTACACGTATTTGAGTGATTAATTTTGTACTTAAAACATTTATTTTTAAAGATTTTTGAATTACAAAGAAAGTTTTCCGTGATACATTTCATTCCATTGCTGTAATCTGTAACACCTGAGGGTATAATTACATTAATCCTCAGGGGGTACACGTTTACTTTGTGTACGATGTGTGTGGCAACCACAAGCAACCCTAGCTAATATGGTATTTGCTTATACAACTTTACACATCGGTATCATATTTCTCTAACACACAAATTACACAGCTATCTGATCATTTAACTGAGAGATAAACATTTTTTTTACTACACCAGTGACACATGTTTACGCCATACACAGTTGGGTAACTTCACACTTATGAAACTGTATTTTGTCTGTACTTTGTAAACTGTTCATATTTTTTCGGAATCATTGTGATACTATGAGAGCTTTGAATGATGTATTTGGTAAGGGAGCATGATTTTAAAGTACGTTTGAGGTAGATGACACTATTGAAATGAGCAGAGAATTTTTTTTAGGTTTTGGAATTATTGCAGAAAGCTACGACGTTTTTGAGATTTGACTGAGGGGTTATGATGTTATTATTACGACGACGATGTGTACTATGCTGTTGAGATATGTTTATGATCAATAAGATGATGCTACCGTATATGAGGAATAAGAAGTATGTTGGAAACCAAGAATCGTGCTTTAAGAGTTATGAAATGTGCGTAAATGCGTGACTGTATCACAATGCTGACGAATATTTTATTTGGACACTTATATTTATTGGATTTTCTTTCTACAGATTTGCAATGCTAATTCTTGACCTGTGAAATATTTTTATGTGAGACTGTTACTGTAGCGGAAACTGCTGTCATAAATATTTCCGTAAGAAAGTTAAGTGACCACCAGCACGTGCGTCGTCGGCACACCACTGTGTCAGACACCTGGAGAACAAGCCATTAGGGTGTGCCTTTCCGGAAGCACAGGTAGAAAAAAAAAAGGGGGAGGCCATTATCCTCGCTATTGACATTTCCTTGTTGAAAGCATACTGTGGAGCTCGTAATTTATTATACTTACTGAAATGCCTAATGAAATGACGAGAAATATTTTTACATCTGCACACCTGATTACGACAAGCGTCTTTCTACGAGAGTTGAGAGAATTTCTACTAACTTATGAAATGTCACATGACTATTGAATGATATTCTTATGCTTTGGTTTGCGTAATTGCTTATTTCATTTGATACCTGTTTTGCAGCAGTGTTACAGCATTAGTTTTATAAAATAAACTTAGATGCATTTGCTAATGTGAACACTTTCTGTCAACAGATCTATTAAATGATAATCTTGTAATCCACATTCTTTAAAAAAAGGAGCACTTGGTAAGGAAAGAACAATAAGAAGGGACTAGTAACAGTAACTAGACACATAATTTTCTTTTCAAGTACATGGTAATATTTCTTTTACAATAAGTTGTTGTGGTGCACCACTTTAATTACATAGACATTAAGATGTGAATATACATTTCCCTTATCTGCATTGTTGTTTTTACTGTAATATTTTTTCTGCTTGAGCTATGTCATGTTTAGATATAAGCTGCTGTTTGCCAGGCATAGTGTTACTGAATTTGACTTTGTGTTACTCTGCTAAGCCAGATTTATTTTTTGTTTGCTGTGCATTGCCTCATATTAGTTGTAATGTTGAATTGCTTGGTAATTTAGATTTACTGTAGCTTGCTTTGCGATTTTCCATTTTTTTTCACTGCTGTTTATATTAATTGTTTTATGTGCTGCTGCATTGCCTCGTCCCTTAGTTTAGCATCTGAGCTCAGTAGATTTAAGTTAGCTTAAGAGGGGGTAGCCTCTAAGAGAATGAGTTGCGATGAATTGGAAGAAATGCATTCAGAAGTTATACAAAAAAAAGTACAGAAAACAGCTTTAGATAGGACTTTTTGGAAATAATGATGAATGAAGGGAGATCTCCAAGAAGTAAAGAAAAATTTGTTTGCAAAATACTGCAGTACAACAAACCCTGTCCTTTCCTTTTGTATTATCCCACTATGTGTTTGTGTACCCTTGTGTATTTGTTTTCTTCCTGTCTCTGTGTAGTTTCATAGAATTTTTTCTTCTTTTAATATTAAGCTACATTCACTATGATGAGGAATACTGTTATCCTCAAATATAATTGGCATTAATAATATGTTATTTACCTTATAAATATGCTTACACATTATTTATTCTATTTTGTTTTAATGCTCATGTGTGAAGTTGATGTTTCAAAAGTGATTCTGATCTTTTATTTTTGTACTCATGTCATAATTCCTGTAACACTGACGTATATATCTATTTCTATTCTTTTGTAAAGCCTTTATTAGTACAAATGCTATCTGTATTATTATGTCTTTAATGATGTATTTTGTACCTTTGTAATTGTATTCTCATGTTATAAAATTGTAATTGACACCAGTTCATCTTATTATTAACTTGTAAGTTACATTTCACTGCACACGTTTCTGTTGGTCATAGTATATGGACAATATGTGAGAAGTAGGGACTGTTAGTGTTTGCACATGTGTTACTAATTCAGCAAGGGACTGGACAACAGCATTGCTGGTTCTAAGGACAATTCCAAAAACTTTGTGAGTGCACAAGTGGTGGTTTATGGACTTGCTATATTATCTGCAAGGCTCTTTGATGGTGATTGTGCACCTGCACAGTCGCAGCAGATGGCTGCTGGCCATCTCTACAAGGACTACAGTGGGTCTGCATCTATGATGACCCACCAACGCCATTATTTCAACAAGGACTGCAGTGGGTCTGCACCTCTGGTGGCCCACCAATACTGTAATCTCTACCAGGACTACAGTGGGTCTGCTCTGTGATGACCTACCTACCAATACTCTTCCAAATTTCGACTGACTCTACTGTGGCTCTGCTCTGTTGTGGCCGATTACCTGTATGCATGTCAAGAGTCAGCACTGTCTTTCTGTTGGAAGGACAACACTACTTCTTCAAGACTGCATGGAAATCCATTACTTCTGTGTGCATTTTCTTTTACTGCTCAGACTTTGAGAAAAACTCTGCATTTTTACTGTGATGAACAGTCTGGACTGTCTTTATGGACTGTGAGAAATTTTTAGCTTTTGACCAACATTGTATCAATAAGTGTGTGCATTTGATTTCTTTGTTATTGTAATTATGAAAATTTTTTTTAAATCTGTATTGGCCACTGCCCAATCCAATTTGTAAAATTTTTTGTGGGGAGCATGGGTGCTATGTAAGTAGGCTGTTTAGGTTTTTTTATTGGTAACGCCACCTCTGTATGAAAATCACTGGCTGTGCTGTATGCAGTCTGTGGCTGCTTTGCATTGTTGTAATACTCGCCATTGTAGTGTTGGGCAGCGGCAGCTGGATGTGAACAGCGCGTAGCGTTGCGCAGTTGGAGGTAAGCTGCCAGCAGTGGTGGATGTGGGGAGAGAGATGGCGGAGTTTTGAAATTTGTCATGAACTGCTATATTTATATATGATGATATCAAGGTAAATACATTGTTTGTTCTCTATTAATATCTTTCATTTGCTAACTATCCCTATCAGTAGTTAGTGCCTTCGATAGTTTGAATCTTTTATTTAGCTGGCAGTAGTGGCGCTCGCTGTATTGCAGTAGCTTGAGCAGCGAAGATTTTTGTGAGGTAAGTGATTTGTGAAAGGTATAGTTTAATGTTAGTCAGGGCCATTCTTTTGTAGGGAATTTTGAAAGTCAGATTGCGTTGCGCTAACAAAATATTGTGTGTCAGTTTAAGAACAGTCATGTATAATTGTTCAAAGGGGACGTTTCATATGTTTCGGTTTGTATAGGCAATGAATAATATGTAACTTAGGGCATAACCTACAATTACTGTAATTAATAATAATACAACCATAGTATGATCATGGAAGAATGATAGTTGCTATATTAATGGTGAAGCTCCATCTTGAAGGGATAAATTTGATCATGTTGCCATTAATGAATTTTTCTAATAAAAGGTCAAACCTTTATTTGTAGAGCTTAAATCTACTGCACTAATCTGCCATATTAGAAATTAATGGTAGTTCTGAGTAACTGTGTTCTGCAGGTGGATTATTTTGTAGTCATTCTGTTGATCTTCTTATATTAGCTCTAAATATGATTGCCCAGTTTGTAACCATTCTTTCTCATATAATTACAATGAATATAATGATTCCTACAATAGAGATTGTAGACCCAATTCTTGATACTACATTTCATGATGTATATGCATCTGGATAGTCTGAATATCGTCGTGGTATTCCTGCTAGTCCTAGGAAGTGTTGAGAGAAGAATGTTAAGTGTACTCCAATAAATATAATTGTAAATTGGATTTTTAATCATGTATTATTTATAGTTAATCCTGTAAATAATGGGTATCATTGAATAACACCTGCTATGATTGCGAATACTGCTCCTATGGATAACACATTATGGAAGTGAGCTACTACATAATATGTATCATGTAATACGATGTCAAGTGATGAATTTGCTAATACTAATCCTGTTAATCCACCAATTGTGAACAGAAGAATAAATCCTAAAGCTCATAATAGCGGTGGATTGAATTTGAATTTAGTTCCATATAGTGTAGCTAATCATCTGAATACCTTAATTCCTGTAGGTACAGCAATAATTATTGTTGCTGATGTAAAGTATGCTCGTGTGTCAACATCTATTCCTACTGTGAATATGTGATGTGCTCATACAATAAATCCTATTAGTCCAATTGATAATATAGCATAAATTATACCTAATGTTCCAAATGATTCAATTTTTCCTCTTTCTTGACGTACAATGTGATAAATAATTCCAAATCCTGGCAGAATTAAAATGTAAATTTCTGGGTGTCCAAAGAATCAGAATAGGTGTTGATATAGAATTGGGTCACCCCCTCCTGCAGGGTCAAAGAATGATGTATTTAAATTTCGATCTGTTAATAGTATAGTAATAGCCCCTGCTAATACTGGAAGCGATAAAAGGAGGAGAAGGGCTGTAATAGCTACAGATCAGACAAAAAAAGTGTTTGATCTAGAGTTATAGTTTCTGATCGTATATTAATTGCTGTTGTAATGAAGTTTACTGCACCAAGAATAGATGATACACCTGCTAAGTGAAGTGAAAAAATAGCTACATCTACAGATGCCCCCCCCATGTGCGATAGCTCCTGCAAGAGGAGGGTAAACTGTTCATCCTGTACCAGCACCGTTATCTACTATAGAAGATGTAAGAAGAAGGGTTAGTGAAGGTGGTAGTAATCAAAAACTTATATTATTAATTCGTTGGAACGCTATATCTGGTGCACCAATTATTAATGGTACAAGTCAATTATCAAATCCAGCAATTATAATAGGTATTACTATAAAAAAAATTATTACAAATGCGTGGGCTGTAATAATGACATTATAAATTTGGTCATCTCCAATAAGAGATCCTGGTTGACCAAGTTCAGCACGGATAAGTATTCTTATTGATGTTCCTACTATTCCTGCTCATGCTCCAAATAAGAAGTATGAAGTACCAATATCCTTATGGTTTGTTGAGAATAATCATTTTTGCGGTTAGATGGCTGAATTTAAGGTGGTAGACTGTAAATCTACTTATGAGATGTTTCTCTCTTACCATGCTTTAGGCCTTATATTCAATTATTATTGTAGACTGCAATTCTAGAGGTGTAAAATTTTACTAAGGCCTAACAGATTTTTCTCTTAATTATAGCTTTGAAGGTTATTAGTTTGGTTAACTTAAGTCTGTAGTATAATGAGATTAAGTTTGATGTTGAGATTAATCCTATTGTTGAAATAATTACGGTTATAGGAAGAATAATTCTTGATTTTTGAGACTTTATTTTATAGATCATGAATTTTCTGTCTATGACATAATTAGGGCTGAGAATCTAATACGTATATAGTAATAAAGTGTAATTGTAGTTAATACAACCATAATTGTCATAATAGTTGTTATGTTGTTTTCTATCAATGATTGTATTATGATTCATTTTGGTAGAAATCCAAGGAATGGTGGTAAACCACCTAGGGATAAAAGAGATAAAAATATTATGAATTTAATTTCAGTTTTTATATTTCTGGCTGAATAATTTTGGTTTATAAAAAACAGATTTATTTGCATAAATAATAAGACCATAATTTATCTTAATAGTGAGTAAATAATAAAGTATAGTTCTCAAATGTTTTCTCTAACTATTAGGGATCTGATTATTCACCCTACATGTCTAATTGAGGAATATGCTAGAAGTTGTCATAGAGATGTTTGACTTAAACCACCTATTTTCGAAATAATAATTCATAGAATCATAATTGTTCAAATGAAAGTTCTTAGTTGAATACAGTAAGACAATACCATTATTGTCCTGCTAGTCCTAGGAAGTGTTGAGGGAAGAATGTTAAGTTTACTCCAATAAATGTAATTGTAAATTGGATTTTTAATCATGTATTATTTATAGTTAATCCTGTAAATAATGGGTATCATTGAATAACACCTCCTATGATTGCGAATACTGCTCCTATGGATAACACATAATGGAAGTGAGCTACTACATAATATGTATCATGTAATACGATGTCAAGTGATGAATTTGCTAATACTAATCCTGTTAATCCACCAATTGTGAATAGAAAAATAAATCCTAAAGCTCATAATAGCGGTGGATTGAATTTGAATTTAGTTCCATATAGTGTAGCTAATCATCTGAATACCTTAATTCCTGTAGGTACAGCAATAATTATTGTTGCTGATGTAAAGTATGCTCGTGTGTCAACATCTATTCCTACTGTGAATATGTGATGTGCTCATACAATAAATCCTATTAGTCCAATTGATAATGTAGCATAAATTATACCTAATGTTCCAAATGATTCAATTTTCCCCCTTTCTTGACATAGAATGTGAGAAATAATTCCAAATTCTGGCAGAATTAAAATGTAAACTTCTGGGTGTCCAAAGAATCAGAATAAGTGTTGATATAGAATTGGGTCACCCCCTCCTGCAGGGTCAAAGAATGATGTATTTAAATTTCGATCTGTTAATAGTATAGTAATAGCCCCTGCTAATACTGGAAGCGATAAAAGGAGGAGAAGGGCTGTAATAGCTACAGATCAGACAAATAAAGGTGTTTGATCTAGAGTTATACTTTCTTATCGTATATTAATTGCTGTTGTAATGAAGTTTACTGCACCAAGAATAGATGATACACTTGCTAAGTGAAGTGAAAATATAGCTAGGTCTACAGATGCCCTCCCATGTGCGATAACTCCTGCAAGAGGAGGGTAAACTGTTCATCCTGTACCAGCACCGTTATCTACTATAGAAGATGTAAGAAGAAGGGTTAGTGAAGGTGGTAGTAATCAAAATCTTAGATTATTTATTCGTGGGAACGCTATATCTAATGCACCAATTATTAATGGTACGAGTCAATAACCAATCCACCAATTATAATAGGTATTATTATAAAAAAAATTATTACAAATGCGTGGGCTGTAATAATGACATTATAAATTTGGTCATCTCCAATTAGATATCCTGGTTGACCAAGTTCAGCACGAATAAGTATTCTTATTGATGTTCCTACAATTCCTGCTCATGCTCCAAATAAGAAGTATAAAGTACCAATATCCTTATGGTTTGTTGAGAATAATCATTTTTGCGGTTAGATGGCTGAATTTAAGGTGGTAGACTGTAAATCTACCTATGTAATTTTTAATGAAGGTAATTTTATTTACTTGATTTACCCTTTCAAGGTAACCCTTTAGTCAGGCACTTCATTTATATTTAATATATAAATTACAAATTTTATTTTAAAATTTGTTTATGTATTATTTTGGTTATATCTAATTAATTTTTAAAATTATTAAATGATTATTTTAATACATTTATTTACCTAGGATTGTAGCTACTTATGTTTTTAGCTTAATATAGGATATTATATTATAAATTATATAATAATATGTAAATTAATATTAAAAATTATAATAATTAAATATAATAATTCTAATCAATATTATTAAATGTAAAATTTTATATTAATATAAATAATTATATTATAATAATACTATAATTTAATATATTTTCTATAATTAGATTATTTAACTAATTAATATTTAAGTTAACTTAATATAAAGTTAATTTTATATTAATACCATATTACATTAATTTACATTATTTATATAAAATATATAATACATTTATTGGTATACATGTTCCAAATTAATCTTTATTGACATATAATAGGGAAGTTGTTGTGGTCATTTGAGGATGCGTTTCTTTTTTTTTGTAATTTTTTGTGTTTTTTTCTTTTTTTTTCTTTAAATATTTGAATTGTTTATTTTTTCTTATTTTTATAAATTTTTAAATTTCTTATTTTGTTTCCAAAAGTTTTATTCTTGCTTATTTATTCACTTTTTCTTTCTTTTATATGTAAGTTTTGTTAAACTAAATGTTCTTTTCTGCCGTAATTTGATTTAATTATCAAGTGAATTTGGATTTAGCAATTGATTTAGTATCAGCATAATTCGTGCCAGCAGCCGCGGTTATACGATTGATACAAGTGAATATTATTTGTTAAAACAGTTGTTTATATTTTTAGGGTTAAAATATAAATTTGTAAGGTAAAATGTTAAAATTTATTTACAGCTCTTTTTATGAATCTGTGAAATTTGAATAATAAACTAGGATTAGATACCCTATTGTTTTAAATGTTAATTATATTTACCAGGGTACTATTAGTTAAGGTCTTTAAACCCAAAGAATTTGGCAGTATCTGATTCCATTCAGAGGAACCTACCCCGTGATTGATAATACTTGATTTACTCTACTTAATTTATTTGTTTGTATATCTCCGTTATCAGAGAATCTTTTTAGAGTTATAATTCTCAAGATTTATAATTATAAAATATTTCAGGTCAAGGTGCAGCTTATAGTTAAGAGGAGGTGGGTTACAATAGATTTTTGTTTATAACGGATTTGATGGTGAAATACTATTAATGAAGGTGGATTTGATAGTAATTTAATTTATTTCATTTAACTGATATTGGCTCTGAGGTGTGTACACATCGCCCGTCGCTCTCATTATTGATTGTTCTATTTTATTATTTTAATTTAGCTTCAATTTAAATGAGATAAGTCATAACATAGTAGATGTACTGGAAAGCGTATCTAGGAAGAGTTTCAAGATAAAACTTATTAGTAAAGTGTTTCATTTACACTGAAAATTTTTCTGTGCAAATCAGGATATCTTGATTATTTATTTTATTATATTTATTTTTTGTTTATTTAATTATTTAATAAAAATAATTTTGTCGAATTTTGTCTTAGTATATTTTGTAGAATTGATTTTTCAGATTATAGTTTATTGTTAATGTAATTGTTTTATGAAACATTATTTCAAATTTTTAAAAGTAGATTTAATTTATTGTACCTTTTAAATCAGGGTTTATCAAAATTTTAGTATTTACTTTACTTGTCTCGATTTGGGTTGATTTATAAATAATTTATAGTTAATGTACCATAATTATTATTAAATTATTTATAGAAATGAGATGTTAATCGTTTCCCAAGATATCTAGTTTCTTAAGAAAAAATTTAATTTTTTGAAGTTAATTGTTTTTATTTAATTTTTTAGGTATAAATATTAACTTATTTATTCTTTAAGGGATAAGCTTAGAAGTAAATAACCTATAATTTATTTTATAAAATACAATAGTAAGCTTTAAACCAGCTATCTCTAAGATTACGTTTTAATTCATTATTTTTATTTTTGAAATTATAAATATTTTAGGTTTTTTATTAAGATTATAAATTCAGTTTTAAAATTTTTGTAATAATGATAGAATTAGTATATTTATTTGTATATAATTTTTACCTTGTGAATTTATTATAAGGAACTAGGCAAAATTAATTTCCGCCTGTTTATCAAAAACATGTCCTCTTGAAAATACTTTGAGGTCTGGCCTGCTCACTGAGCAGATTTTTAAAGAGCTGTGGTATTTTGACCGTGCAAAGGTAGCATAATCATTAGTCTCCTAATTAGTGGCAGGAAGGAATGGCTTCACGAGATATCAACTGTCTCTTAATAAATTTTTGAATTTAACTTTTGAGTCAAAAGGCTTAAATTTTTCCTTAGGGCGAGAAACCCCTATAGAGCTTAACATTTTATTTTTATATAGTTTTATGTTTGTCTTTCTATATTTAATGATGATGTTTTGTTGGGGTGACATGAAGAATAAATAAACTCTTCATTATTATATCATTTATTTATGTTTGTTGTTTTGATCCAAAATTTATGATCATAAGATTAAGTTACCTTAGGGATAACAGCGTAATTGTTTTTGAGAGCTCATATCGAAAATTGGATTAAGAAAAATTTTGGGTGCACTAGCCCAGTAATTAGGTCTGTTCAACCTTTAAATTCTTACATGATCTGAGTTCAGACTGGCGTGAGCCAGGTCGCTTTCTATCCTAAGATTATTAATTCATATTAGTACGAAAGGACCATATGGTTGAAATATTTTTTCTTTTATTGATTAATATTAATTAAGTTACTATTTTGACAAATTAATGTGTTGAATTTAGAATTCATTTATGTAGATTTTTTCTACAAATAGTACTGATACTTTATGATTTATTTATGTTTATTTTGAATTTTCTTTTATTAGTTATTTGTGTTTAAATTAGTGTTGCTCCGCAAGAATCTTCGATGGTGATTGTGCACCTGCACAGTCGCAACGGATGGCCGCTAGGCATCTCTACAAGGACTACAGTGGGTCTGCATCTTTGATGGCCCACCAATACCGTAATCTCTACCAGGACTACAGTGGGTCTGCACCTCTGGTGGCCCACCAATACCATACTCTCTACCAGGATTACAGTGGGTCTGCTCTGTGATGACCTACCCACCAATATTCTTCAAAACTTCGACTGACTCTGCTGTGGGTTTGCTCTGTTGGGGCCAATTATCTGTCAGCATGTCAAGAGTCAGCACTGTCTTTCTGTAGGAAGGACAACACTACTTCTTCAAGATTGCATGGAAATCCACTACTTCCGCGTCCATTTTCTTCTACTGCTCAGACTTTGAGAAAAACACTGCTATTTTACCGTGATGAACGATCAGGACTGTCTTTATGGACTGTGAGAAAATTTGAGCTTTTGACCAACATTGTATCAATAAGTGTGTGCATTTGATTTCTTTGTTATTGTAATTATGAAAAAATTTTTCAAATCTGTATTGGCCACTGCCCAAACCAATATGTAAAATTTTTTTGTGGGGAGCATGGGGGCTATGTAAGTAGGCTGTTCAGGTTTTTTTATTGGTAACGCCACCTCTGTATGAAAATCACTGGCTGTGCTGTGTGCAGTCTGTGTCTAGTTTGCATTGTTGTCTGCCATTGCAGTGTTGGGCAGCGGCAGCTGGATGTGAACAGCGCGTAGCGTTGCGCAGTTGGAGGTGAGCCGCCAGAGGTGGTGGATGTGGGGAGAGAGATGGCGGAGTTTTTAAATTAGTCAAGAACTGCTATATTTATATATGATAATATCAATGTAAATACATTGTTTGTTCTCTATTAATATCTTTCATTTGCTAACTATCCCTATAAGTAGTTAGTGCCTTCCATAGTTTGTATCTTTTATTTAGCAGGCAGTAGTGGCGCTCGCTATATTGCAGTAGCTTGAGCAGCGAAGATTTTTGTGAGGTAAGTGATTTGTGAAAGGTATAGTTTAAAGTTAGTCAGGGCCATTCTTTTATAGGGAATTTTGAAAGTCAGATTGCGTTGCGCTAACATAATATTGTGTGTCATTTTAAGCACAGTCATGTATAATTGTTCAAAGGGGACGTTTCAGTGCTTCTCAATATTCGTATGCTTGAAGTATAGTGAAGTATAGTCCTAGTAGTACTGTGAAGAATAGTCCTTGTAATGCTTGAGTATGATTAGATTCTATTAAACTATGATGTGCTCATGTTACTGTTACTCCTGATGCTAAAAGAATAGCTGTACTAAGTAATGGAATTTGTATAGGATTAAAAGGTTGAATTCCTATTGGGGGTCATAATATCCCTAGTTCAATAGTGGGTGCTAGTCTTCTTGTAAAAAATGCTCAGAAAAATGAAACAAAGAATAGTACCTCTGATGCAATAAATAAAATTATTCCTCATCGTAATCCAATTGATACAAATCCCGTATGTAGTCCTTGGTATGTTCCTTCTCGTACTACATCTCGTCATCATTGGATTATAGTTATTAGGGTAATTCCAAATCCGATTATAAATGAGTTAATGTTAAATAGGTGAAATCGTTTTGCAAATCCTGATACTAGAACTATTGCTCCAATTGCTCCTGTTAATGGTCAAGGTCTGTAATCTACTAAGTGGAATGGGTGGTTTGAGTGAGTTGTTAACATAAGTTTAGTATACTTCTCTAGAATATAAAGTTCTTAAAATTGAGAAAACATAGGCTTGAATTATTGCTACTGCTGATTCTAGAATTAACAGAAGTATTTGTCCAATAATTAATATTGAAATTAAGTTTACTGCTATAGATGGTCCTGTATTTCCTAGTAATGTTAATAGTAAGTGTCCTGCAATTATATTTGCTGCTAGTCGTACTGCTAGCGTACCTGGTCGAATGACATTTCTAATTGTTTCAATTAATACTATAAATGATATTAATGCAGGTGGTGTTCCTTGGGGGACAAGGTGAAACGTCCCCTTTGAACAATTATACATGACTGTCCTTCAACTGACATACAATATTTTTAGCGCAACGCAATCTGACTTTCAAAAATCCTACAAAAGAATGGCCCTGACTAACATTAAACTATACCTTTCACAAATCACTTACCTCACAAAAATCTTCGCTACTCAAGCTACTGCAATACAGCGAGCGCCACTACTGCCAGCTAAATAAAAGATTCAAACTACTGAAGGCACTAACTACTGATAGGGATAGTTAGCAAATGAAAGATATTAATAGAGAACAAACAATGTATTTACCTTGATCTCATCATGTATAAATATAGCAGTTCATGACAAATTACAAATCTCTGCCATCTCTCTCCCCACATCCACCACTGCTGGCGGCTCACCTCCAACTGCGCAACGCTACGCGCTGTTCACAGCCAGCTGCCTAACACTACAATGGCGAGTATTACAACAATGCAAAGCAGCCACAGACTGCACACAGCACAGCCAGTGATTTTCATACAGAGGTGGCGTTACCAATAAAAACACCTAAACAGCCTACTTACATAGCCCCCATGTACCCACAAAAAATTTTACAAATTTTTTTGGGCACTGGCCAATACATATTTGTTAAAAATTTTTTCACAATTACAATAACAAAGATATCAAATGCACACACTTATTGATACAATGTTGGTCAAAAGCTCAAATTTTCTCACAGTCCATAAAGACAGTCCTAATCGTCCATCACAGTAAAACAGCAGTGTTTTTCTCAAAGTCTGAGCAGTAAAAGAAAATGCGCACAGAAGTAGTGGATTTCCATGCTGTCTTGAAGAAGTAGTGTTGTCCTTCCAACGGAAAGACAGTGCTGACTCTCGACATGCTGACAAGTAATGGGCCAGAACAGAGCAAACCCACTGCAGAGTCAGTCGAAGTTTTGATGAATATTGGTAGGTAGGTCATCACAGAGTAGACCCACTGTAGTCCTGGTAGAGAGTATGGTATTGGTGGGCCACCTGAGGTGCAGACCCACTGTAGTCCTTGTAGAAATAATGGTATTGATGGATCATCATAGATGTAGACCCACTGTAGTCCTTGAAGAGGCAGCCAGCAGCCATCTGTTGCGACTGTGCAGGTGCACAATCACCATCGAAGCGTCTTGCGGAGAATATAGCAAGTCCATAAACCACCACTTGTCCACTCACAAAAAATTTGTTTGACCTGTCCTTAGAACCAGCAATGCTGTTATCTAGTCCCTTGCTGAATGATTAACACACGTGCAAACACTAACAGTCCCTACTTCTCACATATTGTCCATATACTATGACCAACAGAAACGTGTGCAGTGAAATGTAACTCACAAGTTACTTAATTTGATTAACTGGTGTCAAGTACTATTTTATAACATGAGAATACAATTACAAAGGTACAAAATACATCATTAAAGAACATAATAATACAGATAACATTTGTAGTACAGGCTTTACAAAAGAATAGAAATAGACATATACGTCAGTGTTACAGGAATTATGACATGAGTACATACATAAAAGATCAGAATAACTTTCGAAACATCAACTTTACACATGAGCATTAAAACAAAACAGAGTAAATAATGAGTAAGCATATTTACAAGGTAAATAACATATTATTAATGCAAATTATATTTGAGGATAACAGTATTCCTCATCATAGTGAGTGTAGCTTAGTATTAGAAAAATTCTGCAATATAAGTCTTATCAGATAAACATATAAATACAGGAAAAACATAAATACCCAAGGGTACACAAACATATAGCGGAATAATACAAGGAAAGGACAGGGTTTATTTTACTGCAGTATTTTGCAAACAAAACTTTCTTTACTTCTCGGAGGTCTCCCTTCGTTCTTCATTATCTCCAAAAGTCCTATCTATACCTGCTTTCTGTACTTTTCTCGTGTAGCCTCTCAGTGCATTTCTTCAAATACATCGCAACTCATTCTCTTTAAGGCTACCCCCTCTTAAGCTAACCTAAATCTACTGAGCTCAGATGCTTAACTAAGGGACGAGGCAATGCAGCAGGACATAAAACAATTAATATAAACAGCAATAAAAAAAATGGAAAATCGCAAAGCAAGCTACAGTAAATCTAAATTACCAAGCAATTCAACATTACAACTAATATGAGGCAATGCACAGCAAACAAAAAAATAAATCTGGCTTAGCAGAGCAACACAAATTAAAGTTCAGTAGCACTATGCCTGGCAAACAGCAGCTTATATCTAAACATGACATAGCTCAAGCAGAAAAAATATTACAGTAAAGATAACACTGCAGATAAGGGAAATGTATAATCACATCTTAAAGTCTAAGTAATTAAAGTGGTGCACTACAACAACTTAATGTAAAAAAAATATTACCATGTACTTGAAAAGAAAATTATGTGTCCAGTTACTGTTACTAGTCCCTTCTTATTGTTCTTTCCTTTCCAAGTGCTCCTTTTTTTAAAGAATGTGGATTACAAAATTATCATTTAATAGATCTGTTGACAGAAAGTGTTCACATTAGCAAATGCATCTACGTTTCTTTTATAAAACTAATGCTGTAACACAGCTGGAAAACAGGTATCAAATGAAATAAGCAATTACGCAAACCAAAGCATACAAATATCATTCAATAGTCATGTGACATTTCATAAGTCAGTAGCTCTCAACTCTCGTAGAAAGACACTTGTCATTATAATGGCCTCCCCTTTTTTTTTTCTACCTGTGCCGCTGAAAGGCTAATGGCTTTTTTTCGGGCGGCTGTCGCCCAGGTGGGTGCCCGCGACGCGTTACGTGCAGGTGGTCACTTAACTTTCTTACGGAAATATTTACGACAGCAGTTTCCGCTACAGTGACAGTCTCACATAAAAATATTTCACAGGTCAAGAATTAGCGTTGCAAATCTGTAGAAACAAAACCCTATAAATATAACAGGGTCCAAAAAATTTTTGCCAGCATTGTGATACATTCACTCATATTCACACATTTCATAACTCTTAAAGTACGATTCTTGGTTTCCAACAATCTTTTTCACAAATCAGAGTCCCTAATCACTACTCATTATTCCTTACCTTATTCGTTGACACTTCTTCAGTATTTCATCATAAGAAATACGTAGCATAATCAAACTCCTCATATACAGTATCATCATCTTATTAATCATAAACATACCTCAACAGTATAATACACATCGTCGTCGTAATAATATCATAACATCTTAGTCAACTCTCAAAATCGTCGTAGCTTCCTCCAATAATGTCAAAACCTAAAAAAAATTCTCTGCTCATTTCAATAGTGTCATCTTCCTCAAATGTACTTTAAAATCATGCTCCCTTACCAAATACATTATTCAAAGCTCTCATAGTATCACAATGATTCCGAAAAAATATGAACAGTTCACAAAGTACAGACAAAATACAGTTTCATAAGTGTGAAGTTATACAACAGTGTAATTACGTAAACATGTGTCACTGATGTAGTAAAAAGAAAATGTTTATCTCTCAGTTAAATGATCAGATAACTGTGTAATTTGTGTGTTAGAGAAAAATGGTACTGATGTGTAAAGTAGTATAAGCAAATACCATATTAGCTAGGGCTCCTTGTGCTTGCCAAACACATGGTACACAAAGTAGGCGTGTACCCCCCTGAGGATTAATGTAATTATACCCTCAGGTGTTACAGATTACAGCAATGAAATGAAATGTATCACTGAAAACCTTTGTATCATTGTACTTCAAATATCTTTAAAAATAAATGTTTTACGTACAAAATTAATCACTCAAATGCATGTCCTGTAGCGCTAAATGTGCGTCTTGCTGTAAGATAATTCTGTGGAAGTGTCGTACCTATCGTCCTCCGAAAGCTAAGTTCTGCAGAAGTCAATGTACTTACCTCATGATAAACAAAAGTGAAACGCTTTACGTATAGATGTTTTAGTTATTACGCTTATTGCCATGATGAAGAAAGTACTGTGCTGTAACGTACTGTTGTGCTATGGAAAAGGCAATCTCATTGTAGCTATACCACAAAGGTTACTACTAAAACATGTTTTACTTTGCAGAATAAAACAGAAAAACTGTGCAGAAATAAAACAGAAACACTACAAAAGCAACATTGTAAATTGTCACTCATTAGTAGCGTTGTGATAAAACCGTGTAGTTGTCACTTAAACTAACCACTGTGTCGTCTGGTATCTCACAGAAAGTACATTAAACCCAGAATGTATTTTCAAGTAAACCAAAATGTTGCATTAAAATCTCATTAGCAGTACCAGTATGTGTCCTAAGTATGTAAGCCTGATATTCGTTACGTAATCGTGCAACTAACAAGCAAGAGTGTACAAATACAACACTGTGTCGTCTGTTCACTATAACAATGCATTCGTAATTTCTGTTTAAAAATGTTCCCTAGGTTCTAGACTGGATATTTAACTTCAAATATTGTTGCATGTTAACAGTTTCTTAAGTCTGACAAAGCATACTAGAAATGTGAAGTGAAAAGTTTTATGGCAAAGACAAAGTTAAAAAGCAGATTATCTTTCAGTAAGCGGTTTTACATGTGAAGTGTGGTGCAATCCTTTACTCTTCCTAGTACTCAGAGTTTGAACTTGAATGCAATTGTCAGGCGGTATACGTCGGTAAAGAATACTGGAATTTTTCTCAAGGTTATCGTCTATGTTATTTTTCTCTGAGCCAGCGGGCGCACGCGGCTGCCTGCTGTGCAAGTCATTGCCTATTGTCTCTTTGTTGGCGCGTGTCGTTATTGGGATTTGGAGACCTAACTTCTACAAATTCACCGTGACGAGAGGGCCCTGCTCTGTTTGAATCACGCCAGTTCTGATGCAATTCAGGTCTGTCGTTACGATCATATCGTCTGTCGTCATGTCGGTAGATTCCATAGTTTCTTTCTTGTTGGTCATGTGGTGGAGAATTTCTCCCTGAGTCGTAACTGCACGCTGGACCGTTGCGTCTAAAGTTATTCTGTCTCCCTTGATAATAATTGTTTTGGTTCCCATATTGTCTGTTTCTCTGATTGTCTCTGTGATAGTCATTACCGCGGAGAGGTAATCTTTCCCTGTAATTATTACTACTCTGCCAACGGTTGTCGTATGGGTGGTGTCTATTTTGGTCACGATTTGCGTTGTAAGAATAGACCAGTCGTGTCCAGTTATTGTTTCTGTCGTCACGGAATTGTGACGGATATGACCTGTAATTGTTGTGTCCTTGTTTTCGCATTCCGCGATTATCAGTGTCAATTTCTAGTTCTTGTAACAGTCCCTGAAAAGCTTCAATGTCGTCTTTGCAACGTCCTGCCAAAATAATATGCCGTAAATGTTCAGGTAATTTGATTAAGCAAATGCGGATGAGTTCTGATGGGCTGTATGGGTTTGACAGGTACTGATTCTTGTGCAACATGTCTTCAAAATATTTCACAAGACTGGAGAAATCAGATTGTTCGAAATGTTTCATCTCTATGATACCATGTTTTACTCGGTCTTGTGTGGCTTGAGACCAATATGCTGAGAGGAAGGCATGGTAAAATTCTCCTTCACTGTGGCAATCGTGAATGACCGATCGCATTCTTACAGCTGGTTCATTCTCTAAGTAGCCACACATAAATTCTAATCTGTGTTCCAACGACCAGTTGGGAGGAAAACAATGAGAGAATTGATGGAGCCATGCTTGTGGATGAATGTCGTTGCCAGAATTCTTAAATGTTTTGAATTTACGTGTAGTAATGAACAGCTTATAGTCAAAATCATCATGTCGGCGAGTCGCATATCGGTCATTGTTAGGTCGTGTCGGCCGTTCCATCTCAAAATTCGGTGCACATTGCCAATTTCTTTCATAATTTCCGAAATGCCCTGTGTTATTATTTTGCGGCTTTTCCGTGTTTCTAAGTCCCTCTTCCCGTGTTGGAGCGCGAGTGTCCTCTGAAATACGTAATTCTTGTATTACCTGTGTCAGCTGATCTTGTACTTCCCGGATTTCTCTTTGGTGTTGTGTATTAATTTGATTCTGATTTTGTTTGAATTTTCTTATTTGTTCATACTCTTCTGTGTCAGTGAAGGCTATGGGTCTTGTGTCATTCAGATCATCATCTACCTTTGTAGATAAGTTAGTGACCTGATCCGAAAGGTCGGCTACTTTCTCCGATAGTGTACTTATCTGTTCAGTGTGTTTTTCTGAACCAAGTTTCAGAGTATGTACTGTGTCCTTAAAGTTTTCCTGAGTTTTTGCAAGTTGCGTAACCGAATCGGTAGATGCAACTGAGTCAAATTTAGCTTGCAAGGTCTCATGATTTTCATGAACAATAATTTGCAGTTCTTTTATGGCTGCTTCGTGATTCTGTAATGCATTTTCATGCCGCGAAAAAATAGGTTGAAAATGCTCACAAATTTGTGTTTTTACGTCATTACAGACTTTTTGACATTTCGATTCAATGTTATGTAACTCAGTAGTTAAATCTTCACGTGTTTGTTCAAGTGTTTGTTCCAATGAGTCTAACTTTTTAAGATTTTGTTCCACTGTGTCTAACTTTTGAAGCTTTTGCTGTGTTTGTCTCTGATTTTGTTCCATTGTGTCTAACTGTTGCTGTGTTTGTCTCTGATGTTGTTCCATTGTGTCTAACTTTTCAAGCTTTTGTCCCATTTGTTGCATTAATTGTAATAACAATGCACTGGTGTCTGAAACATGTTCCTCAGTGCTATTCGGCAGTGAAGTTGCACCGGCAAGCTTCTCATTTTGACAAGTGGAAAATGTGTCTTGACTCATTTGAGAAAACGGTGGGAACCCAAAACCTGAGTCTGCAGTATTTGCAATATTGTGTTCTGTCATTCCTGATTCCTGAGGCGAGCTGTTGCCGACCAATTGGTCGATAACGCTTCCCTGTTCACTACCTGTTTCACTGTCTACACCATTGTTTGCCGCCCACTCCATTTCCCTATGCGCAATTACCAAATTACTACTTTGAACATTAGTTAATTCATTACTCTGCGGCGCTAACACACTGCTTTCGTCTTCACTGTCATTTCTCAGTTTACTTTGGAGCCTAGTATTACGTTTTTCACACGCCATTATTGTCACAGTATTTCACACGATAACACAGAAAAGCGCAATGTGAAGAGCAAAATAAAATAACATAGCAATGGAAATAATGTCTACTTAATTGCCAGCGCAGCTGCGAAATACTTGGTGCAAATCTACATGCATGCCACAACTGTTTTACTGTACAACAATGAAAAACTACAACTACAAAGGAAATTCTCTCTTTAATTACGCGCTAGCAATAAACAATTACACTAATTACACAAACTACAAGAAAAAAATCAGAAGATTCCAGGGAGGTATCCTCGGCTAAGGGTCGCCATATGAAACGTCCCCTTTGAACAATTATACATGACTGTCCTTAAACTTACATACAATATTTTTAGCGCAACGCGATCTGACTTTCAAAAATCCTACAAAAGAATGGCCCTGACTAACATTAAACTATACCTTTCACAAATCACTTACCTCACAAAAATCTTCGCTACTCAAGCTACTGCAATACAGGGAGCGCCACTACTGCCAGCTAAATAAAAGATTCAAACTACAGAAGGCACTAACTACTGATAGGGATAGTTAGCAAATGAAAGATATTAATAGAGAACAAACAATGTATTTACCTTGATATCATCATGTATAAATATAGCAGTACATGACAAATTACAAATCTCCGCCATCTTTCTCCCCACATCCACTGCTGCTGGCGGCTCACCTCCAACTGCGCAACGCTACGCACTGTTCACAGCCAGCTGCCTAACACTACAATGGCGAGTATTACAACAATGCAAAGCAGCCACAGACTGCACACAGCACAGCCAGTACATGACAAATTACAAATCTCCGCCATCTCTCTCCCCACATCCACCGCTGCTGGCGGCTCACCTCCAACTGCGCAATGCTATGCACTGTTCACAGCCAGCTGCCTAACACTACAATGGCGAGTATTACAACAATGCAAAGCAGCCACAGACTGCACACAGCACAGCCAGTGAATTATATACAGAGGTGGCGTTACCAATAAAAAAACCTAAACAGTCTACTTACAAAGGTGTGTAAATATGTGATTGGTATGATTAATTCATCCAAATAACATAAATCTTAATGATATAGGTAGAGCGATTGCAAATGTTAATGCTAAATGTCTTGTTCTAGTAAAGATTTAGGGGAATAATCCTATGAAATTATTAAATAGTATTATAATAAAGATTGAAATGAAGATGAATGTTGTTCCATTAAATGATTTTGGTCCTAGTAGTGTTTTAAATTCATTGTGTAAGGTTAAGTTTAGTTTATTTCAAATAATATTAATTCGTGATGGTGTAAGTCAAAATATTGATGGGTTTAATAATAATCCTAAGAATGTTCTAGTTCAATTTAATGATAAATTGAAGATATTAGTTGATGGATCAAATGTTGAAAATAAGTTCGTTATCATTTTCAATTCAAGTTCTTTATATCAATTGTTCTTTTTTCTGCTCTTTTAATAAGATTTGGCGTGAATGAGAAAAAGTTTATTAGATTAAATTAAAATAATGTAGTCGAAAATATAATAAATAGGGAGAATCATATGAGAGGGGATATTTGAGGGATTTGGATTAAATTTCCCCATCAGAAGTAGTCGTTAATTTACTATTTTTTGGTTTAAGAGACCATTACTTACTTTCAGTCATCTGATGTATTTCAAGGTGTACTAATTATTTAGTTATTTTAGATTGACACTCTAATGTTATATATTTTAACTAAGTCCTTAGATTATTTTAGATTATCACTTGATAAATAAGTTTACTGAAGTTCTTTCAATTACAATTGGTATGAATCTGTGGTTTGCTCCACAAATTTCTGAGCATTGTCCAAACAACAGTCCAGGTCGGTTTATTGTAAATGTTCCTTGGTTTAGTTGGCCCAGCGTTGCATCAATATTAACACCTAATGCAGGTACTGCTCATGAGTGTAGAACGTCTGATGCTCTTGTTAATACTCGTACTTCCGTATTTATTGGTAGAATTGTTCGGTTATCAATATCTAGAAGTCGAAATCCGTCGTTTTCTAGGTCTTGTTCTGTTGTTATATAAGTGTCGAATTCCACATCTATAAAGTCAGAATATTCATATCTTCAGTATCATTGTCGTCCAATTGTTTTAATTGTGATTATTGCGTCTACTGAATCATCAAGTAAATATAGTAATTGTAATGATGGGAGTGCAATAAAAATTAGTGTAATTGCTGGTAGTGCTGTTCAGATTGTTTCAATTAAATGTCCAAGAAGTATGTTTCGGTTTGTATAGGCAATTAATAATATGTAACTTAGGGCATAACCTACAATTACTGTAATTAATAATAATACGACCATAGTATGATCATGGAAGAATGATAGTTGCTCCATTAATGATGAAGCTCCATCTTGAAGGGATAAATTTCATCATGTTGCCATTAATGAATTTTTCTAATAAAAGGTCAAACCTTTATATGTAGAGCTTAAATCTACTGCACTAATCTGCCATATTAGAATCTAGAAATTAATGGTAGTTCTGAGTAACTGTGTTCTGCAGGTGGATTATTTTGTAGTCATTCTGTTGATCTTCTTATATTAGCTCTAAATATGATTGCCCGGTTTGTAACCATTCTTTCTCATATAATTACAATTAATATAATGATTCCTACAATAGAAATTGTAGACCCAATTCTTGATACTACATTTCATGATGTATATGCATCTGAATAGTCTGAATATCATCGTGGTATTCCTGCTAGTCCTAGTATAAGAGACATTCAATCCAAAATTAAAGACATAACAACCATAGAACCATTTTAATTAAAAAGTTCTCATTCAACAAAAACTCTATATTCAATTATTAAATGATAAATACCCAAAGTAATAATTATAGTTCTAGAAAATAATAAAGAAAAAAAACTCAAAGAACAAATAGAAAACAAATTCACAGCCTAAAATGAAAAATTCATATCATTGATTCCACAAAACAACATTTTTAATTAAAATACTTAAGCAACCTAAACAAAAAAAATACTCTCCCTTTAAACAAAGAATATATAAAGGCAATCAGTGTAAAAGTAAAAGATGATATTCTCGAAAATAACCAAGAGAATAGTATAAACACCAGAATAATAATTAGCATGCTGAGAATAAGAATACATATATAAAGTATAAACAGCTCTAAAAAAAGACCAAAAAATTAAAGCAAAAAATCTAAAAGAAGATCAAGATAAAATTCGAGGAAGTGTTGAGGGAAGAATGTTAAGTTTACTCCAATAAATATAATTGTAAATTGGATTTTTAATCATGTATTATTTATAGTTAATCCTGTAAATAATGGGTATCATTGAATAACACCTCCTATGATTGCGAATACTGCTCCTATGGATAACACATAATGGAAGTGAGCTACTACATAATATGTATCATTAAATATAATGTCAAGTGATGAATTTGCTAATACTAATCCTGTTAATCCACCAATTGTGAATAGAAAAATAAATCCTAAAGCTCTTAATAGCGGTGGATTGAATTTTAATTTAGTTCCATATAGTGTAGCTAATCATCTGAATACCTTAATTCTTGTAGGTACAGCAATAACTATTGTTGCTGATGTAAAGTATGCTCGTGTGTCAACATCTATTCCTACTGTGAATATGTGATGTGCTCATACAATAAATCCTATTATTCCAATTGATAATATGGCATAAGTTATACCTAATGTTCCAAATGATTCAGTTTTTCCTCTTTCTTCACATACAATGTGAGAAATAATTCCAAATCCTGGCACAATTAAAATGTAAACTTCTGGGTGTCCAAAGAATCAGAATAGGTGTTGATATAGAATTGGGTCACCCCCTCCTGCAGGGTCAAAGAATGATGTATTTAAATTTCGATCTGTTAATAGTATAGTAATAGCCCCTGCTAATACTGGAAGCGATAAAAGGAGGAGGAGGCTGTAATAGCTACAGATCAGACAATTAAAGGTGTTTGATCTAGAGTTATACTTTCTGATCGTATATTGATTGCTGTTGTAATGAAGTTTACTGCACCAAGAATAGATGATACACCTACTAAGTGAAGTGAAAAATTAGCTAGGTCTACAGATGCCCCCCATGTGCGATAGCTCCTGCAAGAGGAGGGTAAACTGTTCATCCTGTACCAGCAACGTTATCTACTATAGAAGATGTAAGATGAAGGGTTAGTGAAGGCAGTAGTAATCAGAAACTTATATTATTTATTCGTGGGAACGCTATATCTGGTGCACCAATTATTAATGGTACGAGTCAATTACCAAATCCACCAATTATAATAGGTATTACCATAAGAAAATATTACATATGCGTGGGCTGTAATAATGACATTATAAATTTGGTCATCTCCAATTAGAGATCCTGGTTGACCAAGTTCAGCACGAATAAGTATTCTTATTGATGTTCCTACTATTCCTGCTCATGCTCCAAATAAGAAGTATAAAGTACCAATATCCTTATGGTTTGTTGAGAATAATCATTTTTGCGGTAAAATGGCTGAATCTACTTATGAGATGTTTCTCTCTTACCATGCTTTAGGCCTTATATTCAATTATGATTCTAGACTGCAATTCTAGAGGTGTAAAATTTTACTAAGGCCTAAAAGATTATTCTTTTAATTATAACTTTGAAGGTTATTAGTTTGGTTAACTTAAGTCCTTAGTATAATGAGATTAAGGTTGATGTTGAGATTAATCCTATTGTTGAAATTATTACTGTTATAGGAAGAATAATTCTTGATTTTTGAGACTTTATTTTTATAGATCATGAATTTTCTGTGTATGACATAATTAGGGCTGAGAATCTAATACGTATATAATAATAAAGTGTAATAGTAGTTAATACAACCATAATTGTCATAATAGTTGTTATGTTATTTTCTATCAATGATTGTATTATGATTCATTTTGGTAGAAATCCAAGGAATGGCGGTAAACCCCCTAGGGATAAGGGGGATAAAAATATTATGAATTTAATTTCAGTCTTTATATTTCTGGCTGAATAAATTTGGTTTATAGAAAATAGATTTATTTGCTTAAATAATAAGAACATAATTAATCTTAATAGTGAGTAAATAATAAAGTATAGTTCTCAAATGTTTTCTCTAACTGTTAGGGATCTGATTATTCACCCTAAATGTCTAATTGATGAATATGCTAGAAGTTGTCGTAGAGATGTTTGATTTAAACCACCTATTGCACCAATAATAATTCTTAGAATTAAAATTATTCAAATGAAAATTCTTAGTTTTTGCCATGTTATTAGTGTTAAACAGTTATTTCATCTTGAAGCTCCTATTACTTCTGGAAATCAGAAATGAAAGGGTGCAGCCCCGATCTTTAATAATAATCTAGATCTAATTATTATTGATGGAATAAATTGTGTTTATCATCCTATTGGATACTTTATTTGAATCAGCAAAATTGAAAATAATAGTATTGGCGATGCTATTGCTTGGACAATAAAATATTTAATTCTTGATTCATTTATTATTATATTTTTATTTCTTGTTAGGAGCGGAATAAATGAAAGTAAGTTGATCTCAAGTCCTATTCAAACCCCAAATCAGGAGTTTGATGAAATCGACAGGATCGTTCCTATCATTAGTGTTGATAGGAAGAGAAGTTTTGTAGAGTTGTTGGTCATTAAAATGGAGAGGTTTGATACATTAGCTTGTTTAGCTTACCTTTTTACATGTAGGTGTATGATGCATGTTAGTTTTTGATACTAAAGGAGGTAGTTTAATTCGGTCTTATGTAATTTTTAATGAAGGTAATTTTATTTACTTGATTTACCCTACCAAGGTAACCCTTTAGTCAGGCACTTCATTTATATTTAGTATAGAAATTAAATTTTTTTTAAAAAATTTGTTTATGTATTATTTTGGTTATTTCTAATTAATTTATCTCGGTTAGGATAATTTAAATATATATTATATATAATAAATAATTTATATTAATATATTACATTTAATCAAATTTAAATTCCTATAACTTATTTATAATTATTAAATGATTATTTTAATACATCTATTTACCTAGGATTATAGCTACTTATGTTTTTAGCTTAAAATAGGTTATTAAATTATAAATTATTTAATCATATGTAAATTGACGTTAAATATTATTATAATTGGATATAATAAAAATAATCAATATAATTAAATAAAAAATTTTCTATTAATATAAATAATTATATTAATTATAATTATATAATTTAAAATTATTCTCTATAATTAGATTATTTAACTAATTAATATTTAAGTTAACTTAATATAAAGTTAATTTTATATTAATGCCATATTACATTAATTTACATAATTATATAAAATAAATTTATTATTTTATTTCATCTTTCTTTATTATTAGTGAAAAGAAAGATTAAATAAGAAAGAATATAATACATTTATTGTTATACATGTTCCATATTAATCTTTACTTATATATAATAGAGAAGTTGTTGTGGTCATTCGAGGGTGCGTTTCTTTGCTTGAAAAAGTTTTTGCCATTATCTTTAATTTTTTTTATTTTCTTTGTTGGTTTAAAGATTTTATTTATTTCATTTATTTAGTGAAATTTTTTCAGAAAAGTTAATAGAAGAGTTAAACTTCTAGTTTTATGTTTTCAAAACATGTGCTTTTCCTAAGCTAATTAACTTATTATTCCTTAATTAGTTTATCTCATGCGTTTGCAACATGTACATTAATTAAGAAGTAAGTAAAGTAGATAATTGTTAAGATTTGTCCTGTTATAATGTAAGGTTCTTCCACAGGTCGTCTTCCAATTCATGTTAATAAGCATACAACAACTACTATAATTCAGAATAAAATCTGATTGATAGGATAGAATTGATTACTTTGGAATGGTGTTTTATTATAAAATGGTAAAATTATTAAGATTCTAATTGGTAAGAACAATGCAATAACACCTCCTAGTTTATTGGGGATTGATCGTAGAATTGCGTATGAAAATAAGAAATATCATTCTGGTTGAATATGGATGGGGGTTACTAACAGGTTGGCAGGTACAAATTTATCTGGATCTCCCAGGAGGTAAGGATTAATCAAGCACAGTATAATTAATAATGATGTTATTAATACAAATGTAATAGAGTCCTTGAAAGTAATGTATGGGTGAAATAGGATTTTTTCAATATCTCCATTTAGGCCTGAGGGGTTGTTAGACCCTGTTTGGTGGAGGAAGAATAAACGGTAGTACAAAATGGAATGTAAAGAATCGATTTAATGTTGCATTATCAACAGCAAACCTTCCTCATACTCATTGAACTAAATCTGTTCCTAAATACGGAATTCTGATAATAAATTAGTAATTACTGTCGTACCTCAGAATGATATTTGACCTCAAGGTAAAACGTATCCTATAAATGCAGTTGCTATAACTATGAATAGGATTACTGTACCAATTATTCAGGTGTGTATGTATATGTAAGATCCTAGTAAATTCCTCGTCCGACATGTAAATAAATACAAATAAAAAATATAGAAGCTCCATTTGCATGTAAGGTTCGAATAATTCAGCCATTATTTACGTCTCGGCAGATGTGAAGTACACTACTAAATGCTATTTCAATATTTGATGTATAATGTATAGCTAAAAACAGTCCAGTTACAATTTGAATTACCAAACATAACCCTAGTAGGGACCCAAAATTCCATCAAAATGAAATATTTGTTGGTGCAGGTAAATCAACTAAAGAGTTATTAATGATTTTAATTAAAGGATGTCTCAATCGTAAGGGTTTATTCATTAGTAAATTATCTTATTTTACGAATAGTCCCCTGGTTAATGTTGGTGATTTTAACAACTGCTAATAGTGCTAAAAATAAATAAATTATTATTATTATTGTGATAATGGAGGTTGGTCTATTATATAGTTTTTCTAAAGATATTGTTATTTCTTGATAATTGATTGAATTATCAATATTTATAGTTTCAGTATTTTTGAAAAAGTCTATAAATATTGTTATATCTAAAATAATTAATGTTGATATCATAAATATTCATATTGTTAAGGTAATAATTATCGTAATTGATTTAGGTAGAAATATTTCGTTTGATGCAATTCTCGTAATATAAATAAATAGAACTAATATTCCACCAAGAAATGTTAAAAATAAAATATATGATAATCAATATCTTTCCATTATTGTTCCTGTTAATAGTACAATTAGAAAAGTTTGTAGGATAATGAAATGCATTATTGATAATGGCAAAAAACTTTTTCCAGCTAAGAACATTAACTTATCATAACGAAAACGTGGTAATGTCCCACGAACTCAAATAAAACCAAAGGACATAACAGCAAGCTTAATTAAATATATAAAAGAATAAAAGTCACCACCTAAAAAAATTAAAGCTAATAATATTCTTATAAAAACAATTCTAATATACTCTGCTAAAAATATTAAAGTAAAACCACCTGCACCATATTCAGTATTAAAACCTGAAACTAACTCAGATTCACCTTTGGCAAAGTCAAAAGGAGTACGGCTAGTCTCAGCTAAACAAGAAGCAAAACAAGCTAAAGCTAGAGGAAAAGAAATAATAATAAATCAGCACTGAAGCTGATAATTTGTAAAATCAAACATGTTAAAACTACCAATTAAAATAATTAAAGATAATAAATTTAAAGCCAAAGTAACTTCTTATGAAATTGTTTGAGCAACAGAACGAAGAGAACCTAGTAAAGAATAATTTTAATTACAAGACCGACCAGCAATTATAACAGTATAAGCACCTAATCTAGTACAACATAAAAAAAAACCAAAAACCATAAGATAAAGTACACATATAAGGAAATTATTAAATTAAAAACAAGAGAAAAGTAATAAAGTAAATAATTAGATATAATAGGAATTGGCTGCTCCTTACAAATTAACTTGATAGCATCACTAAAGGGTTGAGGAATTCCAACAAAACCTACCTTAATTGGACCCTTTCGAATTTGAATGTAACCTAAAACCTTACACTCTAATAAAATTAAAAAAGCAACACTAATTAAAACACAAATAACTAATAAAAGATAATTCAAAATAAAGATAAATAAATCATAAAGTATCAATACTATTTGTAGAAAAAATCTACATAAATGAATTCTAAATTCAACACATAAATCTGTCAAAATAGTAATTTAATTATTATTAATCAATAAAATAAAAAATGTTTCAACCATATGGTCCTTTCGTACTAATATGAATTAATAATCTTAGGATAGAAACCGACCTGGCTCACGCCGGTCTGAATTCAGTTCATGTAAGAATTTAAAGGTCGAACAGACCTAATTACAGGGCTACTGCACCCAAAATTTTTCTTAATCCAACATCGAGGTCGGAAACTGCTTTGTCGATATGAGCTCTCAAAAACAATTACGCTGTTATCCCTGAGGTAACTTAATCATATGATCATAAATTATGGATCAAAACAACAAACATAAATAAATGATATAATAATGAAGAGTTTATTTATTCTTCATGTCACCCCAACAATACATCATCATTATATATAGAAATACAAAGAAAAAACTATATAAAAATAAAATGTTAAGCTCTATAGGGTCTTCTCGTCCTAAAGAAAAATTTAAGCCTTTTGACTCAAAAGTTAAATTCAAAAATTTATTAAGAGACAGTTGATTTCTCGTCAAGCCATTCATTCCAGCCACTATTTAAGAGACTAATTATTATGCTACCTTTGCACGGTCAAAATACTGTGGCTCTTTAAAAATCTGCTCAGTCAGCAGGCCAGACCTCAAAGTATTTTCAAGAGGACATGTTTTTGATAAACAGGTGGAAATCAATTTTGCCTAGTTCCTTATAATAAATTCACAAGTTAAAAATTATATACAAATAAATATATTAATACTATCATTATTACAAAAATTTTAAAATTAAATTTATAATCTTAATAAAAAACCTAAAATAATTATAAAATCAAAAATAAAAACAATGAACTAAAACGTAATCTTAGAGATAGCTGGTTTAAAGCTTACTATTATATTTTATAAAACAAATTATAGGTTATTAAATTCAAAGCTTATCCCTTAAAGAAAAAATAAGTTAATATTTATACCTAAAAAATTAAATAAAAACAATTAACTTCAAAACATTAAATTTTTTCTTAAGAAACTAGATATCTTCGGAAACGATTAACATCTCATTTCTATACATAATTTAATAATAATTATGATACATTAACTATAAATTATTTATAAATCAACCCGAATCGAGACAAGTAAAGTAAATACTAAAATTTTGATAAACCCTGATACAAAAGGTACAATAAATAAAATCTACTTTTAAAAATTTAAAATAATATTTCATAAAACAATTACATTACCAATAAACTATAATCTAAAAAATCAATTCTACAAAATATACTACAAAATTCGACAAAATTATTTTTATTAAATAATTAAATAAACAAAAAATAAATATAATAAAATAAATAATCAAGATATCCTGATTTGCACAGAAAAATTGTCAGTGTAAATGAAACACTTTACTAATAAGTTATATCTTGAAACTCTTCCTAGATACACTTTCCAGTACATCTACTATGTTATGACTTATCTCATCTAAATTGAAGCTAAATTAAAATAATAAAATAGAATAATCAATAATGAGAGCGACGGGCGATGTGTACACACCTCAGAGCCAATATCAGTTAAATTAAATAAAGTAAATTACTATCAAATCCACTTTCATTAATAGTATTTCACCACCAAAGCCGTTATAAACAAAAATCTATTGTAACCCACCTCCTCTTAACTATAAGCTGCACCTTGACCTGAAATATTTTATAATTATAAATCTTGAGAATTATAACTCTAAAAAGTTTCTCTGATAACAAAGATATACAAACAAATAAATTAAGTAGAGTAAATCGTCTATTATCAATCATGGGGTAGGTTCCTCTTAATGGAATGAGATACAGCCAAATTCTTTGGGTTTAAAGACCTTAACTAATAGTACCTTGGTAAATATAATTAACATTTAAAATAATAGGGTATCTAATCCTAGTTTATTATTCAAATTTCACAGATTCATAAAAAGAGCTATAAATAAATTTTAACATTTCACCTTACAAATTTATATTTTAACCCTAAAAATATAAACAACTGTTTAAACAATAATATTCACTTGTATCAATCGTATAACCATGGCTACTGGCACGAATTATGCCGATACTAAATCAATTGCTAAATCCAAAATCACTTGATAATTAAATCAAATTACTGCGAAATAGAACATTTAGTTTAACAAAACTTACATATTATACAAGCAAAAAGTGAATAAATAGGCAAGAAAAAAAACTTTTGGAAACAAAATAAGAAATTTAAAAACTTATAAAAATAAGAAAAAATAAAATATTCAAATATTTAAAGAAAAAAAAGAAAAAAAACACAAAAAATGACAAAAAAAGAAACGCACCCTCGAATGACCACAACAAACAAATATAATGGACAAATTGTTATTGACCACAACAACTTCTCTATTATATATAAATAAAGATTAATATGGAACATGTATACCAATAAATGTATTATATTCTTTCTTATTTAATCTTTCTTTTCACTAATAATAAAGAAAGATTAAATAATATAATAAATATATTGTATATAATTATGTAAATTAATGTAATATGGTATTAATATAAAATTAATTTTATATTAAGTTAACTTAAATATTAATTAGTTAAATAATCTAATTATAGAAAATACATTAAATTATATTATATAATTAATATAATTATTTATATTAATAAAAAATTTATATTTAATAATATTGATTATATTTATTATATCCAATTATAATAATATTTAATATTAATTTTCATATTATTATATAATTTATAATATAATAAACTATATAAGCTAAAAACATAAGTAGCTATAATCCTAGTTAAATAAATGTATTAAAATAATCATTTAATAATTATAAATTATCATTATAGGTATTTAAATTTAATTACATGTAATATATTAATATAAATTATTTATTATATATAATATATGGTCAAATTATCCTAACCGAGATAAATAAATTAGAAATAACCAAAATAATACATAAACAAATTTAAAATTTTTTTTTAAATTTATATATTAAATATAAAGGTAAGTGCCTGACTAAACGGTTACCTTGATAGGGTAAATCAAGTAAATAAAATTACCTTCATTAAAAATTACATAAGACAGAATTAAATTAACTCTTTTAGTATCAAAAACTAACGTGCATCATACATCTTAATGTAAAAAGGTAAGCTAAACAAGCTAATGGGTTCATACCCCATTTATAGAGGTATCAATCCTCTCCTTTTTAATGACCAACAACTCTACAAAACTTCTCTTCCTATTAACATTAATGATAGGAACGATCCTGTCCATTTCATCAAACTCCTGATTTGGAGTTTGAATAGGACTTGAGATCAACTTACTTTCATTTATTCCGCTCCTAACAAGAAATAAAAGCATTATAATAAATGAATCATCAATTACATATTTTATTGCCCAAGCAATAGCATCGACAATACCATTATTTTCAATTTTGCTGATTCAAATAAAGTATCCAATAGGATGAGAAACAGAATTTATTCCATCAATAATAATTAGTTCTAGATTATTATTAAAGATCGGGGCTGCACCCTTTCATTTCTGATTTCCAGAAGTAATAGGAGCTTCAAGATGAAATAAATGTTTAACACTAATAACATGGCAAAAGATTGCCCCAATAATGGTATTATCTTATTGTATTCAACTAAGAACTTTCATTTGAACAATTATCATTCTAAGGATTATTATTGGGGCATTTGGTGGTTTAAATCAAACATCTCTACGACAACTTCTAGCATATTCCTCAATTAGACATTTAGGGTGAATAATCAGATCCCTAACAGTTAGAGAAAACATTTGAGAACTATACTTTATAATTTACTCCCTATTAAGATTAATTATGGTCTTATTTTTTAAGCAAATAAATCTATTTTTATAGACCAATTTTATTCAGCCAGAAATATAAAAACTGAAATTAAATTCATAATATTTTTATCTCTTTTATCCCTAGGTGGTTTACCACCATTCCTTGGATTTCTACCAAAATGAATTGTAATACAAGCATTGATAGAAAATAACATAACAACTATTATGACAATTATGGTTGTATTAACTACAATTACACTTTATTATTATATACGTATTAGATTCTCAGCCCTAATTATGTCATACACAGAAAATTCATGATCAATAAAAATATAGTCTCAAAAATCAAGAATTATTCTTCCTATAACAGTAATAATTTCAATAATAGGATTAATCTCAACATCAACCTTAATCTCATTATCCCAAGGACTTAAGTTAACCAAACTAATAACCTTCAAAGTTATAATTAAAAGAATAATCTTTTAGGCCTTAGTAAAATTTTACACCTCTAGAATTGCAGTCTAGAATCATAATTGAATATAAGGCCTAAAGCATGGTAAGAGAGAAACATCTCATAAGTAGATTTACAGTCTACCACCTTAAATTCAGCCATCTTACCGCAAAAATGATTATTCTCAACAAACCATAAGGATATTGGTACTTTATACTTCTTATTTGGAGCATGAGCAGGAATAGTAGGAACATCAATAAGAATACGTATTCGTGCTGAACTTGGTCAACCAGGATCTCTAATTGGAGATGACCAAATTTATAATGTCATTATTACAGCCCACACTTTTGTAATAATTTTTTTATAGTAATACCTATTATAATTGGTGGATTTGGTAATTGACTCGTACCATTAATAATTGGTGCACCAGATATAGCGTTCCCACGAATAAATAATATAAGTTTTTGATTACTACTGCCTTCACTAACCCTTCTTCTTACATCGTCTATAGTAGATAATGGTGCTGGTACAGGATGAACAGTTTACCCTCCTCTTATAGGAGCTATCGCATATGGGGGGCATCTGTAGACCTAGCAATTTTTTCACTTCACTAAGCAGGTGTATCATCTATTCTTGGTGCAGTAAACTTCATTACAACAGCAATCAATATACGATCAGAAAGTATAACTCTAGATCAAACACCTTTATGTGTCTGATCTGTAGCTATTACAGCCCTTCTCCTCCTTTTATCGCTTCCAGTATTAGCAGGGGCTATTACTATAATATTAACAGATCGAAATTTAAATACATCATTCTTTGACCCTGCAGGAGGGGGTGACCCAATTCTATATCAACACCTATTCTGATTCTTTGGACACCCAGAAGTTTACATTTTAATTCTGCCAGGATTTGGAATTATTTCTCACATTGTATGTCAAGACAGAGGAAAAATTGAATCATTTGAAACATTAGGTATAATTTATGCTATATTATCAATTGGACTAATAGGATTTATTGTATGAGCACATCACATATTCACAGTAGGAATAGATGTTGACACACGAGCATACTTTACATCAGCAACAATAATTATTGCTGTACCTACAGGATTTAAGGTATTCAGATGATTAGCTACACTATATGGAACTAAATTAAAATTCAATCCACCGCTATTATGAGCTTTAGGATTTATTTTTCTATTGACAGTTGGTGGAGTAGCAGGATTAGTATTAGCAAATTCATCGCTTGACACTGTATTACATGATACATATTATGTAGTAGCTCACTTCCATTATGTGTTATCCATAGGAGCAGTATTCGCAATCATAGGAGGTGTTATTCAATGATACCCATTATTTACAGGATTAACTATAAATAATACATGATTAAAAATCCAATTTACAATTATATTTATTGGAGTAAACTTAACATTCTTCCCTCAACACTTCCTAGGACTAGCAGGAATACCACGACAATATTCAGACTATCCAGATGCATATACATCATGAAATGTAATATCAAGAATTGGGTCTACAATTTCTATTGTAGGAATCATTATATTCATTGTAATTATATGAGAAAGAATGGTTACAAACTGGGCAATCATATTTAGAGCTAATATAAGAAGATCAACAGAATGACTACAAAATAATCCACCTGCAGAACACAGTTACCCAGAACAACCATTAATTTCTAGATTCTAATATGGCAGACTAGTGCAGTAGATTTAAGCTCTACAAATAAAGGTTTGACCTTTTATTAGAAAAATTCATTAATGGCAACATGATCAAATTTATCCCTTCAAGATGGAGCTTCACCATTAATATAGCAACTATCATTCTTCCATGATCATACTATGGTCATATTATTATTAATTACAGTAATTGTAGGTTATGCCCTAAGTTACATATTATTCATTGCCTATACAAACCGAAAGATACTTCACAGACATTTAATTGAAACAATCTGAACAGCACTACCAGCAATTACACTAATTTTTATTGCACTCCCATCATTACGACTACTATATTTACTTGATGATTCACTAGACGCAATAATCACAATTAAAACAATTAGACGACAATGATACTGAAGATATGAATATTCTGACTTAATAGATGTGGAATTCGTCACTTATATAACAACAGAACAAGACCTAGAAAACGACAGATGTCGACTTCTAGCTGTAGATAACCGAACAATTCTACCAATAAATACGGAAGTACGAGTATTAACAAGAGCATCAGACGTTCTACACTCATGAGCAATACCTGCATTAGGGGTTAAAATTGACGCAACGCTGGGCCGACTAAACCAAG
The DNA here is from genome assembly GCF_023864345.2 of Schistocerca serialis cubense. NCBI lineage: Eukaryota > Metazoa > Arthropoda > Insecta > Orthoptera > Acrididae > Schistocerca > Schistocerca serialis. The sequence continues at coordinate 545,960,397 of NC_064640.1, read as the reverse complement.
GAACATTTACAATAAACCGACCTGGACTGTTCTTTGGACAATGCTCAGAAATTTGTGGAGCAAACAACAGATTTATACCAATTGTAATTGAAAGAACTTCAGTAAACTTATTTATTAAGTGATTATCTAAGATAATCTAAGGAGTTAGTTAAAATATATAACATTAGAGTGTCAATCTAAAATAACTAAATGATTAGTACACCTTGAAATACATCAGATGACTGAAAGTAAGTAAAATAGTAAATTAACGACTACTTCTGATGGGGAAATTTAATTCAAATCCCTCAAATATCCCCTCTCATATGATTCTCCCTATTTATTATATTTTCGACTACATTAATTTTATTTAATCAAATAAATTTTTTCTCATTTAAACCAAATCTTATTAAAAGAGCAGAAAAAAGAACAATTGTAAATGATTAGAAACTTATTTTCAACATTTGATCCATCAACTAATATCTTCAATTAATCATTAAATTGAACTAGAACATTCTTAGGATTATTATTAATCCCATCAATTACTTGACTTACACCATCATGAATTAATATTATTTGAAATAAACTAAACTTAACCTCACACAATGAATTTAAAACACTACTAGGACCAAAATCATTTAATGGAACAACATTCATCTTCATTTCAATCTTTATTATAATACTATTTAATAATTTCATAGGATTATTCCCCTACATCTTTACTAGAACAAGACATTTAGCATTAACGTTTGCAATCGCTCTACCTATATGATTAAGATTTATGTTATTTGGATGAATTAATCATACCAATCACATATTTACACACCTTGTCCCCCAAGGAACACCACATGCATTAATATCATTTATAGTATTAATTGAAACAATTAGAAAAGTCATTCGAACAGGTACGCTAGCAGTACGACTAGCAGCAAATATAATTGCAGGACACTTACTATTAACATTACTAGGAAATACAGGACCATCTATAGCAATAAACTTAATTTCACTATTAATTATTGGACAAATACTTCTGTTAATTCTAGAATCAGCAGTAGCAATAATTCAAGCCTATGTTTTCTCAATTTTAAGAACTTTATATTCTTGAGAAGTATACTAAACTTATGTTAACATCTAACTCAAACCACCCACTCCACTTAGTAGATTACAGACGTTGACCATTAACAGGAGCAATTGGAGCAATAGTTGTAGTATCAGGATTAGCAAAATGATTTTACCTATTTAACATTAACTTATTTATAATCGGATTAGGAATTACCCTAATAACTAGAATCCAATGATGACGAGATGTAGTTCGAGAAAGAACATACCAAGGACTACATACGGGATTTGTATCAATTGGATTACGATGAGGAATAATTTTATTTATTGCATCAGAAGTACTATTCTTTGTTTCATTTCTCTGAGCATTTTTTAGAAGAAGACTAGCACCCACTATTGAACTAGGGATATTATGACCACCAATAGGAATTCAACCTTTTAATCCTATACAAATTCCATTACTTAATACAGCTATTCTTTTAGCATCAGGAGTAACAGTAACATGAGCACATCATAGTTTAATAGAATCTAATCATACTCAAGCATTACAAGGACTATTCTTCACAGTACTACTAGGACTATACTTCACTATACTTCAAGCATACGAATATTGAGAAGCACCCTTCACAATTGCAGACGCAGTTTATGGATCAACATTCTTTGTTGCAACAGGATTCCATGGTCTACATGTCATTATTGGAACAATTTTCTTATCAGCATGTCTACTTCGACATTCAATAAACCAATTCTCACCAAGACACCACTTTGGATTTGAAGCAGCAGCATGATACTGACACTTTGTAGACGTAGTATGATTATTCTTATACATTTCTATTTATTGATGAGGTAGATAATTGTTTTTCTAGTACAAATAGTACATTTCACTTCCAATCAAAAAGCTTGATATAAATCATGAAAAACAATCCTAATTTTATCTACAAGAATTTTTCTTATATTTTTTATTCCAATAATTGTTATAATCCTTGCAACAACATAATCAAAAAAATAAATTAATGACTGAGAAAAAAGATCAGCATTTGTGTGTGGATTTGACTCGAAAAGATCAGCACGAATACCATTCTCACTTCGATTCTTCTTAATTGCAGTAATTTTCTTAATTTTTGATGTAGAAATCGCACTAATCCTCCCAATTGTAGTTATTTTTAAAACTTGAGACATTATAATCTGAACAGTATCAACAATAATTTTTATTATAGTATTATTAGGTGGACTATACCATGAATGAAATCAAGGAGCCTTACAATGAGCAGAATAAAGGGTTGTAGTTAAACATAACATTTGGGTTGCATTCAAAAAGTATTGATATAATCAATCAACCTTAAATAGAATAAGAAGCGAAGTATTGCAGTCAGTTTCGACCTGGAAGGTTGGTAAATAAAATACCCTTATTCTTATTAATTGAAGCAAAAAAGAGGTGTATTACTGTTAATAATATAATTGAACTATAAAGTTCCAATTAAGGAAATGTAAAGCCAATATGAAAGCTGCAAACTTTTTATATTAGCGGTTAAACTCCGTTAACATTTCTAAAATTTATATAGTTTAAATAAAACATTACATTTTCACTGTAAAAAAAATATGTATATTTAAAAATACCTAAACGTATAAATACTTCCTTAACATCTTCAGTGTCACGCTCTAATTATAAGCTATTTAAGTAAACGAAAAATAATACCACCAAAATAAATATTCAAAAAATAAAAGTTAAAAGATAAATCTTAAAATTAGAATCATATCAACCTTGTATATAACTAATTAAATAAATAAATATTGTATACAAACCTTGACCACCTAATAATTCACCTCAACCATAATCAAATGATTTAGATGAATAATAACCCAATTTTAAAGGAAAATATCTATCAAACTTAGTCAAAATAAAAGGTATAAACCACATAGGACCAGCAAATCTGACAAAAGAAAGTATACTTAAAGTAAATAAATTTTGATAAAAATCAAAATTAGAAATAAGATAACCCAAACAAGCACCCAAAACAACTACAGTAATAGTTAAAAACTTTAAATAATAAGGCAAGGTAATCACATGAGGAACAGGAAATATTAACCAAGACAAAAGACTACCACCAAAATAGCAACAAACAATGAACCAATTATACCAAAAGAAATATAATAACCCTTATCATCAAAAGAAAATCTAGAATAAAAATAATTATCACCAGATATTGAATAATAAAAAAGACGAAAAGAATAAGAGGCAGTTAAACCAGTAGAAAAGAAATAAAGAAAAAATCAAACAATTAATTCATCTTAAACAAACCATTTCAAGAATTAAATCCTTTGAATAAAAACCTGTTAAAATGGTATACCACACAAAGACAAACTAGAAACATTAAAACAAACTGAAGTTAAAAGCATAAAATTAACAATTGAACCTATAAAACGAATATCCTGAGAATCTTTTAAATTATGAATTATTGAACCTGCACACATAAACAATAAAGCCTTAAATAAAGCATGAGCTAATAAATGAAAAAATGCAAGTTTTGGATAACCCATAGCCAAAATTCTTATTATTAAACCAAGTTGTCTTAAAGTAGAAAGAGCAATAATTTTCTTCAAATCAAATTCCATATTTGCTCCCAAACCAGCCATAAACGTAGTTATATAACCAATTAAAAGTAAGAATCAACCACAATTATAAGTATGTAAAATTGGTCTGAAACGAATTAATAAATAAACCGCAGCAGTAACAAGAGTAGAAGAATGAACCAAAGCAGAAACAGGAGTAGCGGCAGCCATAGCAGCAGGAAGTCAAGAAGAAAAGGGAATTTGAGCTCTTTTAGTTATAGCTGCTAAAACAATTAATATAGTAATAAGCTTTATTTCAAAAGAATTAGAAATAAAATCATAATAATAAATATAATTCCAACCACCAAAATTCAATATTCAAGCAATAGAAATTAAAATAGCAACATCACCAATACGTTTAGAAAGTGCAGTTAACATACCCGCACATTAAGATTTCACATTTTGATAATAAATAACTAAACAATAAGAAACTAAACCTAAACCATCCCATCCCAAAAAAATTCTATTCAAATTAGGACTGATAATTAAAAAACCTATAAAAAGAATAAATGTTAAAACAATAATAATAAAACGATTTATATTTATTTCTCCTGACATATAATCCTCTCTATAAAAAATAACCAAAGAAGAAATATACATAACAAAAGACATAAAAATAAGAGACATTCAATCCAAAATTAAAGTCATAACAAACATAGAACCATTTAAATTAAAAAGTTGTCATTCAACAAAAACTCTATAATCAGTTATTAAATAATAAATACCCAAAATAAAAATTATAGTTCTAGAAAAAAATAAAGAAAAAGAACTCAAAGATCAAATAGAAAACAAATTCATGGCCTAAGATGAAAATTTCATATCATTGATTCCACAAAACAACATTTTTAATTAAAATACTTAAGCAACTTAACCAAAAAAATACTCTCCCTTTAAACAAAGAATATTTAAAGGCAATCAATGTAAAAGTAAAAGATGATATTCACGAAAATAACCAAGGGAACAAGTATAAACACCAGAATAATAATTACCATGCTGAGAATAAAAATACATATATAAAGTATAAACAGCTCTTAAAAAAAAGACAAAAAAATTAAAGCAAAAAATCTAAAAGAGGATCAAGATATAATTCTATTTAATAATCTAAGTTCACCTACCAAATTTAAAGAAGGAGGAGCAGCTATATTAGAAGATCTCAAAAGGAATCATCATAAAGCCATTCTTGGTATCAAATTAATTATACCCTTGTTAATTAATAATCTTCGTCTACCTAAACGCTCATAAATAATATTAGATAAACAAAATAAACCAGAAGAACACAAACCATGACCAACCATTAAAGAAAGAGAACCCATACAACCTCATCAAATCATAGTTATCAATCCTCCAATAAACATTCTTATATGAGCAACAGAAGAATATGCAATTAAAGACTTTAAATCAACCTGACGAAAACAAATAAATCTAACAATAACCCCACCAGATAAACCTAAAGACAATCAAAAATAATTAAACTCTAAACCCAAATAAGAAATAACCTTCATAACACGAAAAATACCGTAACCACCTAACTTTAATAAAACACCAGCAAGAATCATTCTACTTGAAATAGGGGCCTCAACATGGGCCTTAGAAAGCCACAAATGAACCAAAAATATCGGCATCTTAACTAAAAAAGCAAAAATTATAAACACATAAAATATGAAATAATAAGAACCAAAATCAACCACTAACGGAAAATATAAAGTATTAGAAAAATCATAAACCTTAAATAACACTAATAATAAAGGCAATCTAGCAACCAGAGTATAAAAAATTAAATAAACACCAGCTTGCAACCGTTCTGGTTGATTGCCTCAACCTAAAATCAAAAGTAAAGTAGGAACCAATCTAGCCCCAAAAAAAATATAAAATGAAAGAAGACAATCTAGCAAACGAACAATAAAGCATAATCATTAAAATTAAGACTATAAAGACAAAAAAATTAGAATGATAAGAACTTAAATAAACTGTACCTCTAGCAGTAATTATTAAGGAACAAATTCAAAAACTAAGCAGAATCAAACTAAAAGAAAAATAATCAATACCAAAATAATATCTAATCATATTCAAATCTGCATATGAATAAACACAAATCATAAAAACAAAATTAGACAAAAACATTAAAGAATGAACCAACCATCAACAATTATTGACCAAACAAAGAGGGATCAAAAAAATAGTTATAAATAAATACTTTCACATAAAGATAAACCAAAAGAATTAAAAAAATCATTCCCATGAGAACGAATTATTGAAACTAAAATAGAAAGACCTAAAGCACCTTCACAAACAGCAAAAACCAAAAAAATAACAGGAAAAAAATAATCATAATCAAACTCAATAAGAAAAACAATAACCAATATAAATAAAGAAATAACAATATACTCTAATCTCAAAAGAACCATTAATAAATGCTTTTGTTGAGAAGGAAAAACATAAACACCAGCAAAATAAATCAATAAAGAAGTAAAGACAGAGAATATAAACATTAGTTTTAATAGTTTAAAAAAAACGCCGGTCTTGTAAACCGGAAATAAGTCCAGCCCCCACTTTTAAAACTTCAGAGGTGGAAAAGCATTCCATCATCGGTCCCCAAAACCGATATTTTTAATAAACTAACCCCTGAAATGATCAAAATAATAATTATATCGCTATCAAACGTAATAAATATTAATTTTATTAAATTAAGACACCCAATATCAATAATGCTTTTGATTATCCTACAAACTTTTCTAGTTGGACTAATAACAGAAACAATAATGGAAAGATATTGATTATCATATATTTTATTTTTAACGTTTCTTGGTGGTATATTAGTTCTACTTATTTATATTACGAGAATTGCATCAAACGAAATATTTCAACCTAAATCAAGTACGATAATTATTACCTTAACAATATGAATATTTATCATATCAACATTAATTATTTTAGATATAACAATATTTATAGACTTTTCCAAAAACACTGAAACTATAAATATTGTAATTCAATCAATTATCAAGAAATAACAATATCTTTAGAAAAACTATATAATAGAGCAACATTCTTTATCACAATAATAATAATAATTTATTTATTTTTAGCACTATTAGCAGTTGTTAAAATCACCAACATTAACAGGGGCCTATTCGTAAAATAAGATAATTTACTAATGAATAAACCTTTACGATTGAGACATCCTTTAATTAAAATCATTAATAACTCTTTAGTTGATTTACCTGCACCAACAAATATTTCATTTTGATGGAATTTTGGCTCCCTACTAGGGTTATGTTTGGTAAATCAAATTGTAACTGGACTGTTTTTAGCTATACATTATACATCAAATATTGAAATAACATTTAGTAGTGTAGTTCACATCTGCCGAGACGTAAATAATGGCTGAATTATTCGAACCTTACATGCAAATGGAGCTTCTATATTTTTTATTTGTATTTATTTACATGTCGGACGAGGAATTTACTATGGATCTTACATATACATACACACCTGAATAATTGGTACAGTAATCCTATTCTTAGTTATAGCAACTGCATTTATAGGATACATTTTACCTTGATGTCAAATATCATTCTGAGGTGCGACAGTAATTACTAATTTATTATCAGCAATTCCGTATTTAGGAACAGATTTAGTTCAATGAGTGTGAGGAGGGTTTGCTGTTAATAATGCAACATTAAATCGATTCTTTACATTCCATTTTGTACAACCGTTTATTATTGCTGCAGTGGCAGCAATTCATTTATTCTTCCTCCACCAAACAGGGTCTAATAACCCCTTAGGCCTAAATGGAGATATTGAAAAAATCCCATTTCACCCATACATTACTTTCAAGGACTCTATTACATTTGTATTAATAACATCATTATTAATTATACTGTGCTTGATTAATCCTTACCTCCTGGGAGATCCAGATAATTTTGTACCTGCCAACCCATTAGTAACCCCCGTCCATATTCAACCAGAATGATATTTCTTATTTTCATACGCAATTCTACGATCAATCCCCAATAAACTAGGAGATGTTATTGCATTATTCTTACCAATTAGAATCTTAATAATTTTACCATTTTATAATAAAACAGCTTTCCAAAGTAATCAATTCTACCCTATCAATCAGATTTTATTCTGAATTATAGTAGTTGTTGTATGCTTATTAACATAAATTGGAAAACGACCTGTTGAAGAACCTTACGTTATAACAGGACAAATCTTAACAATTATCTACTTTACATACTTCTTAATTAATGTACATGTTGCAAACGCATGGGATAAACTAATTAAGGAATAATAAGTTAATTAGCTTAGCAAATGCATATGTTTTGAAAACATAAAACTCAGATTCACCTTTGGCAAAGTCAAAAGGAGTACGGTTAGTCTCAGCTAAACAAGAAGCAAAACAAGCTGAAGCTAAAGGAAAAGAAATAATAATAAATCAACAATAAAGCTGATAATTTATAAAATCAAACTTGTTAAAACTATCAATTAAAATAATTAAAAATAATAAAATTAAAGCCAAACTAACTTCGTATGAAATTGTTGAGCAACAGAACGAAGAGAACCTAGTAAAGAATAATTTGAATTAGAAGACCAACCAGCAATTATAACAGTATGAACACCTATTCTAGTACAACATAAAAAAACAAAAGTCCATAAGAAAAAGAAAACATATAAGTTAAGTAAGGGAAAATCACTGAAACAGCCAAGGAAGTTACTAAATTAAAAACAGGAGAAAAGTAATAAAGTAAATAATTAGATATAATAGGAATTGGCTGCTCCTTACAACTTAACTTGATAGCATCACTAAAGGGTTGAGGAATTCCAACAAAACCTACCTTATTTGGACCCTTTCGAATTTGAATGTAACCTAAAACCTTACCCTCTAATAAAGTTAAAAAAGCAACGCTAATTAAAACACAAATAACTAATAAAACAAAATTCAAAATAAACATAAATAAATCATAAAGTATCAATACTATTTGTAGAAAAAATCTACATAAATGAATTCTAAATTCAACACATTAATCTGTCATAATAGTAATTTAATTGGTATTAATCAATAAAATAAAAAGAAAGACAAACAAAAAACTATATAAAAATAAAATGTTAAGCTCTATAGGGTCTTCTCGTCCTAAAGAAAAATTTAAGCCTTTTGACTCAAAAGTTAAATTCAAAATTTATAAAGAGACAGTTGATTTCTCGTCAAGCCATTCATTCCAGGCACTAATTAAGAGACTAATGATTATGCTACCTTTGCATGGTCAAAATGCTGCGGCTCTTTAAAAATCTGCTCAGTGGGCAGGCCAGACCTCAAAGTATTTTCAAGAGGACATGTTATTGATAAACAGGCGGAAATCAATTTTGCCAAGTTCCTTATAATAAATTCACAAGGTAAAAATTATATACAAATAAATATGCTAATTCTATCATTATTACAATAATTTTAAAATTAAATTTATAATCTTAATAAAAAACTAAAATAATTATAAAATCAAAAATAAAAATAATGAACTAAAACGTAATCTTAGAGATAGCTGGTTTAAAGCTTACTATTATATTTTATAAAACAAATTATAGGTTATTAACTTCAAACCTTATCCCTTAAAGAATAAATAAGATAATATTTATACCTAAAAAATTAAATAAAAACAATTAACTTCAAAACATTAAATTTTTTCTTAATAAACTAGATATCTTGGGAAACGATTAACATCTCATTTCTATACATAATTTAATAATAATTATGATACATTAACTGTAATTTATTTATAAATCAACCCAAATCGAGACAAGTAAAGTAAATACTAAAATTTTGATAAACCCTGATACAAAAGGTACAACAAATAAAATCTACTTTTAAAAATTTAAAATAATATTTCATAAAACAATTTCATTACCAATAAACTATAATCTAAAAAATCAATTCTACAAAATATACTAAGACAAAATTCGACAAAATTATTTTTATTAAATAATTAAATAAACAAAAAATAAATATAATAAAATAAATAATCAAGATATCCTGATTTGCACAGAAAAATTTTCAGTGTACTACCATGTGCTTATATAACTGTTTGACCCATCAGGTTAATAGTAAGACGTTAGTAACCAGTTCAAGGTTTTGCTTTTGTCAATTGCTTTTCGATCTAATGTATTTTAATTATCAAAATTATTGTGGAGTTGTACGCTTTGTGTAAACCAAGTTGACCACGTGGAGCATGTGGTGTAATCATCAAAGTAGCCCACAGCTATTCTTTTTGCGAAGACTTCACAAAGAGTTAATATGAATTTAGTATACCAGTGTGTGGTAATTACATGACGGACAGGATTGTGGTATGAACGTAATTTCTTTAGGTAAAAAACTGAATCTGTTGGTTGTGGTTAATTTCTTCTTGCTTATGTTTCAATGTTCTTCGTGAGTTATTTTATGAATGCAGTGTCGTATGCAGTCTCCCAATCTTGGCTCCATATTTTATGTGTTCCGTAAGATTACAATCTCACATTTTTCAATCGTAAATAAGGCACCAGCTCAGTTATAACTCACGTATAACATGCTGAAATTTCAATGAACAATCATAAAATAAATTTCCAAATATAAACTGATTTCTTTCTTTTTATTTAAATTCTCTTTTTATATATATATATATATTACCGGTTTTGTATGACTATTAAAAGATTATCATTAATGTTAGTCTGCTTGGTAAACCTAGACTAAATATCTGATGAAACAGTTGCCCAGTAATCCACGGTTAACGTCCCCACACAGATCACGGCTTTTAACCCACTTTCATTGTCAATTAGCACCGATATCAGCATACAAAATTAAAAATACAACATTACACATCAGCTAAGAAAATTAAAGTTACAACATTACAATAGAAATAGACATATACATCAGTGTTACAGGAATTATGACATGAGTACATACATAAAAGATCAGAATAACTTTCGAAACATCAACTTCACACATGAGCATTAACACAAAACAGAATAAATAATGTCTAAACATCTTTACAAAGTAAATAACACATTATTAATGCCAATTGTATTTGAGGATAACAGTATTCCTCATCATAGTGAATGTAACTTAGTATTAGAAGAGAAAAAGTTCTATGAAACAGTACACAGAGACAGGAAGAAAACAAATACACAAGGGTACACAAACATATAGTGGGATAACACAAAAGGGAAAGGACAGGGTTTGTTTTACTGCAGTATTTTGCATGGAGATCTCCCTTTGTTCATCATTATTCCCAAAAAGTCCTATCTAAGCCTGCTTTCTGTATTCTGTTCATATTTCTTTCAAAAATAATTATTTCTGATTGTACAATACTCATTTGGGCCCAAATCTTTTTCATATAACTTCGCAATGCATTCTTTACCTATTCTCCATAGTCAGTTTCTTATATTGTCTACCCCCTCTTAAGCTAACTTAAATCTACTGAGCCCAGATGCTAAACTAAGGGACGAGGCAATGCAGCAGTACATATAACAATTAATATAAACAGCAATAAAAAAATGGAAAATCGCAAAGCAAGCTACAGTAAATCTAAATTACCAAGCAATTCAACATTACAACTAATATGAGGCAATGCACAGCAAACAAAAAAATAAATCTGGCTTAGCAGAGTAACACAAATTAAAGTTCAGTAGCACTATGCCTGGCAAACAGCAGCTTATATCTAAACATGACATAGCTCAAGCAGAAAAAATATTACAGTAAAGATAACAATGCAGATAAGGGAAATGTATAATCACGTCTTAATGTCTAAGTAACTAAGGTGGTGCACCACAACAACTTATTGTAAAAAAAATATTACCATGTACTTGAAAAGAAAATTATGTGTCCAGTTACTGTTACTAGTCCCTTCTTATTGTTCTTTCCTTTCCAAGTGCTCCTTTTTTTAAAGAATGTGGATCACAAAATTATTATTTAATAGATCTGTTGACAGAAAGTGTTCACATTAGCAAATGCATTTAATTTTATTTTATGAAACCAATGCTGCAACACAGCTGGAAAACAGATGTCAAATGAAATAAGCAATTACGCAAACCAAAGCATAAAAATATCATTCAATAGTCATGTGGCATTTCGTAAGTCAGTAGCTCTCAACTCTCGTAGAAAGACACTTGTCATAATCAGGTTTGCAGATGTAAGAATATTTCCCATCAGTTTATAAGCATTTCAGTAAGTAGCAGAAAGTAGGCGCTCCACAATATAATCATATGTTTCCAAGTAATGAGCGTGTCTTATTTGCGATGCTTTCCACAAAGGAATGTCAATAGCGAGGTTAATGGTCTCTCCTTTTTTTTTCTCCACCTGCACCTCTGAAAGGCTAATGGCTTTTTTTCTGGCGGCTGTCGCCCAGGTGGGTGCCTGCTATGCATTATGTGCAGGTGGTCACTTAACTTTCTTACGGAAATATTTACGACAGCAGTTTCCGCTACAGTGACAGTCTCACATAAAAATATTTTACAGGTCAAGAATTAGCGTTGCAAATCTATAGAAAGAAAATCCTATAAATATAAGTGTCCAAATAAAATATTCGTCAGCATTGTGATACAGTCATGAATTTATGCACATTTCATAACTCTTAAAGTACGATTCTTGGTTTCCAACAACCTTTTGCACAAATCAGAGTCCCTAAACACTACTCATTATTCCTTACCTCATTATACTTATACATATTCGTCGACACTTCTTCAATATTTCATCATGAGAAATACGTAGCATAATAAACATTCCTCAACAACATAATACACATCGTCGCCATAAAAATAACATCATAACACCTCAGTCAAATCTCAAAATCGTAGTAGCTTCCTCCAATAATTAAAAAAATTCTCTGCTCATGTCAAAAGTGTCATCTGCCACAAACGAACTTTAAAAATCATGCTCCCTTACCAAATACATCATTCAAAGCTCTTATTGTATCACAATGGTTCCGAAAAATATGAGCATTTCACAAAGTACAGACAAATTACAATTACATAAGTGTGAAGTTATCCAACTGTGTAATTACGTAAACATCTGTTACTGATGTAGTAAAAAAAATGTTTATCTCTCAGTTAAATGTACAGATAGCTGTGTAATTTGTGTGTTAGAGAAATATGGTACCGATGTGTAAATTTGTATAAGCAAATACCATATAAGCTAGGGCTCCTTGTGCTTGCCAAACACATGGCACACAAAGTAAGCGTGTAACCCCCTGAGGATTAATGTAATTATACCCTCAGATGTTACAGATTACAGCAATGAAATGAAATGTATCACTGAAAACTTTTGTATCATTGTACTCCAAATATCTTTAAAAATAAATATATTAAGTACAAAATTAATCACTCAAATACGTGTCCTGTAGCGCTAAATGTGCGTCTTGTTGCAACATAATCTCTGTGGAAGTGTCGTAGTTGTCGTCCTCCGAAAGCTAAGTTCTGCAGAAGTCAATGTACTTACCTCATGATAAACAAAAGTGAAATGCTTTGTGTATAGATATCGTAGTTATTACGCTTATTGTTGTGATGAAGAGAGTACTGTACAGTAACGTATTGTTACGCCACGAAAAAGGCTGTCTCATTGTTGCTATACCACAAAAGTTACTACTAAAACATGTTTTTCTTCCCAGAAGAAATCAGAAAACTGTGCAGATATACAACAGATACACTGCAAAAGCAACATTGTAAATTGTCACTCATTAGTAGCGTCGTTATAAAACCGTGTAGTTGTCACATAAACTAACCACTGTGTCGTCTGGTATCTCACAGACAGTACTTTAAATTCAGAATGTATTTTCAAATAAACCAAAATCAAAATGTTGCATTTAAATCTCATTAGCAGTACTGGTAAATGTTCTAAGTATGTGAGCCTTATAGTCGTTACGTAATCGTGCAACAAACAAGCAACAATGCACACACACAATAACACTGTGACGTCTGTTCACTCTAACAATGCATTCGTCATTTCTGTTTCAATAAGTTCTCTTCGTTCTTGACTGGATATTTAACTTCAAACATTGTTGCATGTTAACAGATTCTTAAGTCTAACACAGCATACTAGTAATGTAAAGGGAAAAGTTATATGGCAAAGACAAAGTTAAAAAGCAGATTATCTTTCAATAAACGGTTTTACATGTGAAATGTGGTGTAAACCTTTACTCTTCCTAGTACGCAGAGTTTCAACCGGAACGCAATTATCATGCAGTATACGTCGATAAAGAATACTGGAATTTTTCTCAAGGTTAGCGTCTATGTTATTTTTCTCTGAGCCAGCCGGCGCACGCGGCTGCCTGCTGTGCGAGTCATTGTCTGTCTCTTTGTTGGCGCGCTTCGTTATTGGGATTAGGAGACCTAACTTCTACAAATTCACCGTGACGAGAGGGCCCTGCTCTGTTTGAATCCCGCCAGTTCTGATGCAATTCAGGTCTGTCGTTATGTCGGTAGTTTCCGTAGTTTCTTCCTTGTCGGTCACGTGGTGGAGAATTTCTCCCTGAATCGTAACTCCGCGCTGAACTGTTGCGTCTGAAGTTATTCTGTCTCTCTTGATAATAATTGTTTTGGTTCCCATATTGTCTGTTTCTCTGATTGTCTCTGTGATAGTCATTACTATGGAAATGCGATCTTTCTCTGTAACTATTATTACTCTGCCAGCGGTTGTCATATAGGTGGTGTCTGTTTTGGTCACGATTTGCGTTGTAAGAATAGCCTTTTCGTGTCCAGTTATTGTTTCTGTCATCACGGAATTGTGACGTATGTGACCTGTATTGATTGTTTTCCTGTTTTCGCATCCGGCGACTGTCTGTGTCAATTTCTAATTCTTGTAGGAGTCCCTGAAAAGCTTCAATGTCGTCTTTGCAACGTCCTGCCAAAATAATATGTCGTAAATGTTCAGGCAATTTGATTAAGCAAATGCGGATGAGTTCTGAGGGGCTGTATGGGTTTGACAGGTACTGATTCTTGTGCAACATGTCTTCAAAATATTTCACAAGACTGGAGAATTCAGATTGTTCGAAATGTTTCATCATTATGATACCATGTTTTACTCGGTCTTGTGTGGCTTGAGACCAATATGCTGAGAGGAAGACATGGAAAAATTCTCCTTCACTGTGGCAATCGTGAATGACCGATCGCATTCTTACAGCTGGTTCATTCTCTCAGTAGCCACACATAAATTCTAATCTGTGTTCCAACGACCAGTTGGGAGGAAAACAATGAGAGAATTGATGGAGCCATGCTTGTGGATGAATGTCATTGCCAGAATTCTTAAATGTTTTGAATTTACGTGTTGTAATGAACAGCTTATAGTCAAAATCATCATGTCGGCGAGTCGCATATCCGTCATTGTTAGGTCGTGTCGGCCGTTCCATCTCAAAATTCGGTGCACATTGCCAATTTCTTTCATAACTTCCGAAATGCCCTGTGTTATTATTTTGCGGCTTTTCTGTGTTTCTAAGTCCCTCTTCCCGTGTTGGAGCGCCAGTGTCCTCTGAAATACGTAATTCTTGTATTACCTGTGTCAGCTGATCTTGTACTTCCCGGATTTCTCTTTGGTGTTGTGTATTAATTTGATTCTGATTTTGTTTGAATTTTCTTATTTGTTCATACTCTTCTGTGTCAGTGAAGGCTTCGGGTCTTGTGTCATTCAGATTGTAAGTAGGCTGTTTAGGTTTTTTATTGGTAACGCCACCTCTATATGAAAATCACTGCCTGTGCTGTGTGCAGTCTGTGGCTGCTTTGCATTGTTGTAATACTCGCCATTGTAGTGTTGGGCAGCGGCAGCTGGATGTGAACAGCGCGTAGCGTTGCGCAGTTGGAGGTGAGCCACCAGCAGTGGTGGATGTGGGGAGAGAGATGGCGGAGATTTGAAATTTGTCATGAACCGCTATATTTATATATGATGATATCAAGGTAAACACATTGTTTGTTCTGTATTAATATCTTTTATTTGCTAACTATCTCTATCAGTAGTTAGTGCCTTCCATAGTTTGAATCTTTTATTTAGCTGGCAGTAGTGGCGCTCGATGTATTGCAGTAGCTTGAGCAGCGAAGATTTTTGTGAGGTAAGTGATTTGTGAAAGGTATAGTTTAATGTTACTCGGGGCCATTCTTTTGCAGGGATTTTTGAAAGTCAGATTGCGTTGCGCTAAAAATATTGTGTGTCAGTTTAAGCACAGTCAGGTATAATTGTTCAAAGGGGACGTTTCATATGTCGACCCTTAGCCTAGGATACCTCACTGGAATCTTCTGATTTTTTCTTGTAGTTTGTGTATTTAGTGTAGCTTTTGTTTATTGCTAGCGCATAATTGTAGAGAGAATCTCCTTTGTAGTTGTACCCTTTAATTGTTGTACAGTAAAACAGTTATGGCATGCATGTAGATTTGCACCAAGTATTTCGCAGCTACGCTTGCAATTAACTACATATTATTTTCAGTGCTATGCTAATGTGTTCTCTTATTTTTGATCTTCAAATTGTGTTTTTCTGTGTTGTCGTGTGAAATACTGTGACAATAATGGAGTGTGAAAAACGTAATACTAGGCTCCAAAGTAAACTGAGAAATGACAGTGATAATGAAAGCAGTGTGTTAGCGCCACCGAGTAATGAATTAACTGATGTTCAAAGTAGTAATTTGGTAATCGTGCATAGGGAAATGGAGCGGGCGGCAAACAATGGCACGGACAGTGAAACAATTAGTGAAGAGGGAAGCATTATCGATCGATCGGTCGGCAACAGCTCGCCTCAGGAATCCGAAATGACAGGACACAGTTTTGCAAATACTGTAGATTCAGGTTTTGCGTCCTCACCGTTTTCTCAAATGAGTCAAGACACATTTTCCGCTTGTCAAAATGTGAATGTTGCCGGTGCAAATTCACTGCCGAAAAGTACTGAGGAACATGTTTCAGACACCAATGCATTGTTATTACAATTAATACAACAAATGGGACAAACACAGCAAAATCTTCAAAAGTTAGACACAGTGGAACAAAATCTTAAAAAGTTAGACACACTGGAACAAAATCAGAGACAAACACAACAACAGCTTCAAAAGTTAGACTCATTGGAACAAACTCTTGAACAAACGCGTGAAGATTTAACTACTGAGTTACATAACATTGAATCGAAATGTCAAAAAGTCTGTAATGACGTAAAAACACAAATTTGTGAGCATTTCCAACCTATTTTTTCGCGTCATGAAAATGCATTACAGAATCACGAAGCAGCCATAAAAGAACTGCAAACTATTGTTCATGAAAATCGCAACACATTGCAAGCTAAAATTGAGGCAGTTGCATCTACCGATTCGGTTACGCAACTTGCAAAAAGTCAAGAAAACTTAAAAGACACAGTAGATACGATTTCAACACAAATGGACACTCTGAAACTTGGTTCAGAAAAACACACTGAGGAAATGTGTTCACTATCGGAGAAAGTAGCCGAACTTTCGGATCAGGTCACTAACTTATCTACGAAGGTAGATGATAATCTGAACGACACAAAACCGGTAGTCTTTAATGACACAGAAGAGTGCGAACAAATTAGGAAACTCAAACAAAATCAGAATCAAATTAATACGCAACACCAAAGAGAAATCCGGGAAGTACAAGATCAGTTGACTCAGGTAATACAAGAATTACGTATTTCAGAGGCCACTCGCGCTCCAATACGGGAAGAGGGACTTAGAAATACGGAACAACCACAAAATAATAACATAGAACACTTCGGAAGTTATGAAAGAAATTGGCAAGGTGCACCGAATTTTGAAATGGAACCGCCGAAGCGACATAACAATGACCGATATGCGACTCGCCGACATGATAACTTTGACTATAAGCTGTTCATTACTACATGTAAATTCAAAACATTTAAGAATTCTGGCAACGACATTCATCCACAAGCATGGCTCCATCAATTCTCTCATTGTTTTCCTCCCAACTGGTCATTAGAGCACAGATTAGAATTTATGTGTGGCTACTTAGAGAATGAACCAGCTGTAAGAATGCAGTCGGTCATTCACGATTGCCACAGTGAAGGAGAGTTTTACCATGCCTTCCTCTCAGCATATTGGTCTCAGGCCACACAAGACCGAGTAAAACATAGCATCATAATGATGAAACGTTTCGAACAATCTGAATTTTCCAGTCTTATGAAATATTTTGAAGACATGTTGCATAAGAATCAGTATCTTTCAAACCCATACAGCCCCTCAGAACTCATCCACATTTGCTTAATCAAACTGCCTGAACATTTACGACATATTATTTTGGCAGGACGTTGCAAAGACGACATTGAAGCATTTCAGGGACTCTTACAAAAATTAGAAATTGACACTGACAATCGCGGAACGCGAAACCAGGAACACAACAATTACAGGTCACATCGGTCGCAATTCCGGGATGAAAGAAGTAATAACTTGACACGACAAGGCTATTGTCACAACACAAATCGTGACCAAAACAGACACCACCCGTATGACAACCACTGGCAGAGTAATAATAGCTACAGGGAAAGATCACCTCTCCGTGGTAATGACTATCACAGAGACAATAAGAGAAACAGACAATATGGGAACCAAAATAAATACTATCAAGGGAGACAGAATAACTTTAGACGCAACGGATCAGCACGCAGTTACGATTCAAGGAGAAATTCTCCACCATGTGACCGACAAGAAAGAAACTATGGAATCTACCGACATGACGACAGACGATATGATCATAACGACAGACCTGAATTGCATCAGAACTGGCGGGATTCAAACAGAGCAGGGCCCTCTCGAGGAGGTGAATTTGTAGAAGTTATGTCTCCAAATCCCAATAACGACGCGCGCCAACAAAGAGACAATAGGCAATGACTCACACCGCTGGCAGCCACAAAACATACTTATGAAACTGACGACGCAGCTGCCGTAGCTAGTAATTACGTAAAAATGGAAGACATTAGGGACATCTTACTCCAGGAACACGACATAAAACATAACAACATTGCATATCCTGTGATTCACATTACAGTAACTGACATAAAATTTACGGCAGTACTTGACTCTGGCAGTCCCATTTCAGTAATCAGTGAAACAGCCTTTAGCAAATGCAACAAATCGAACGATTGCCCCACACTTCCGTTACGTAAGATTAAATTACAAGGTGCAATCTTTGGAAAAAGTGTAGATGTACGCCAACAAACCAACTTAGAATTCTTTTGTCAAAGCCACAGCTTCTCTATGAACTTTCTTATTGTTCCATTATTGTCGACGGAAATTATACTGGGAGTAGACTTTTTGAATGAATACAAAGCAATCTTAAACTTTCACGATGCTGAAATAAGTTTAGAGAAGGAAGGTAAGTCAATAGCTTTGAAATTTGAAGATTGGCTCTCAAACCATGACGAAGAAATCAATCGGCTTTACCTTCTGTTGGACAACAGTTCGGAATTTTCTACGGAACTAGACACTAACAATCACTCTGCAAGAACTGACAGGGATGATATCGACGACATATTTGAAATTAATGAGTTAATTCAGAATAAAATTCAAACAATTGAGAATTGTAATGACACTAATAGGCAGGACCTTTTTGAGATTTTACAAGAACATTCCACAGTTTTTACTCATAAAACAGGAACAATCAAGGGATTTCAATACCAATTTCGTGTTCGTGAACATACTAAATTTTGTGTTAGACCATATGTAATTCCAGCACATTATAGGGACCGTGTTAGAACAGAAATACAATCTATGCTTGATGAGGGCATTATTGAGCCTGCAGTAAGCTCATACAACAATCCATTACATGTTGTTGAGAAGAAAAATGGATCGATCAGGCTTGTCTTAGATTCGAGACAAATCAATACGATCATTATTCCTGAAACAGACAGGCCGCAAACGTTGGAAGAACTTCTTCAAAATTTTAATGGTGTAAAAGTGTTGTCTTCCATTGATCTCAGATCCAGCTTTTATCAGATCGAACTTCATCCAGAATGTAGAAAATACACAGCTTTCCTTTGTTTCGGCGTTTGTTATCAGTTTCGGAAACTTCCCTTTGGTTTGAACATTTCTTCAGCAGCATTCATTCGCGGGCTAAATTCCATATTACCTGAGTTCTTAAAACGTCACAAGCTCATCCAGATCTGTCACAAGATTTCTGCCTTAGCACGGATTCTTCTAAAGTCGGTCTTGGTGCCCATTTATTTCAAGAAGCCATAGAAAATGGCACTACCATTCAGAAAAACATTGCTTTTGCTAGCCGTGTGCTAACAAAATCGGAAAAAAATTATTCCGTTACTGAATTAGAAGCTTTGGCTATCGTTTGGGCATTTAACAAATTCCGTTTCTTTCTTTCTGGTAAGCACGTAAAAGTATACAGTGATCATCGTGCATTACAATTTCTTATGTCTTCAAAATTAAATCATGACAGGTTAAAACGTTGGACATTGTTTCTGCAAGAATTCCGCTTCACAATAGTCTACATTCCCGGCAAGGAAAACATTGTTGCGGACGCACTGTCACGCGCAGCGGCTGGGCTTGAGAAAAGTAACACAGAAGGCAACCTCGAGAAAAATTTCAGTATTCTTTACATTCAGAAAGTCGCCTTTGAAAACTTCATCACCACATCTTTAAAGGACATTGCTCATGAACAAGATAAAGATCCGATTTGGAAAGACATAAAGAGCAAATGGCATGAAAAGACACACACACAGATTCGGCATTATTATCTGGTTAGAAACAACATACTGTTCAAACGCTGCACTGTTGATGACAAGCTATGGGTACTTTGCATTCCTGACGATTTTGTTAATAAGATCATTTGGTACATTCATTTCAGCTACGCACATTTTGGTCCACGAAAATGTTATCATATTCTTCGAACGACTTGTTATTTTAACAATATGGAAAAAAGAATTCGAAGAGTCTTGTCTATTTGTAAACTTTGTCAAAAGGCGAAACCATCTACTGTCTCACATCGTGCTCCGTTGTTTCCTATTATTCCTTCTAAATTAAAAGAATTTGCTGCTGTTGATCTCTTGGGACCGCTTGTCAGAACATCCAATGGATTTTCGTACGTTCTAGTCGCTGTTGAACTTACTTCAAAATTTGTTACTTTCACTCCGTTATGTAAAGCCACTGGACGATCTGTATCCAACGCCTTTGTTAAAAATTTCTTACGTGAAGTTGGCCACGTTGCTAAAGTCATTTCAGATGGAAATGAAATGAGCGTTTGGCGTCATTGGCCGGGAGGCCCCTCGCGGGGCAGGTCCGGCCGCCATATCGCAGGTCTTATTACATTCGGCGCCACATTGGGCGACCTGCACGCCAGATGGGGATGAGATGATGATGAACACAACACAACACCCAGTCCCTGAGCGGAGAAAATCTCCGACCCAGCCGGGAATCGAACCCGGGCCCAGAGGATGGCAATCCGTCACGCTGACCACTCAGCTACTGGGGCGGACAGTCATTTCAGATAATGGACCGCAATTTAGATCTGCTGTTTGGTCACGCACGCTTCGGAATCATAAAATCAAACCTGTTTTTATTTCATTGTACTCACCACATTGTAACCCGTCTGAACGGATTATGAAAGAAATCAATAAGCTTTGCAGATTTTATTGTCACAGAAAGCATCAGCATTGGGACAGATATTTACACTTATTTCAAAACGTGTTGAATGAAATGCCTCATGATTCCACTGCTTTACCACCTACTCTTGTACTAAAGAATGAAGAACCACCCAACAGAATCAGAGAGCTTGTACCTTTCCCAAATACACGTAAACTTCGACACAAAGACATAATTGATTTGGCTCTTAAAAATATAAAATCTGCAGCAGACAAAAGGAGAAAACTACACGGTAAAGCAAATACAAAGAAATTGTATATTGGTCAGAAAGTTCTCATTAAAGCTCATTCATTGTCACATAAGAAGAAACACTTGAGTCACAAATTCTTTCTAGTTTACAATGGACCTTACAGAATCCGACGTATACCACATGATAATTGCTTTGAAGTTGAAACTCTGCGTACTAGGAAGAGTAAAGGTTTACACCACATTTCACATGTAAAACCGTTTATTGAAAGATAATCTGCTTTTTAACTTTATCTTTGCCATATAACTTTTCACTTTACATGACCAGTATGCTTTGTCAGACTTAGAATCTGTTAACAAGCAACAATGTTTGAAGTTAAATATCCAATCAAGAACCAAGAGAACTTATTTAAACAGTAATTACAAATGCATTGTTATAATGAACAGACGACACAGTGTTGTTAGTTGTACATTCTTGCTTGTTAGTTGCACGATTATGTAACGACTATCAGGCTTACATACTTAGGACACATACTGGTACTGCTAACGAGATTTTAATGCAACATTTTGGTTACCTGAAAATACATTCTGTATTTAAAGTACTTTCTGTGAGATACCAGATGACACAGTGGTTAGTTTATGGGACAGCTACACGATTTTATCACGACGCTACTAATGAGTGACAATTTACAATGTTGCTTTTGCAGTGTTTCTGTTTCATATCTGCACAGTTTTTCTGAATTCTTCTGGAAAGTAAAACAGGTTTTAGTAGTAACTTTTGTAGTATAGCTACAATGAGACAGGGATTTCCGTAGCACAACAATACGTTACAGCACAGTACTTTCTTCATCACGCCAATAAGCATAATAACTACGATATCTATACGCAAAGCATTTCACTTTTGTTTATCATGTGGTAAGTACATTGACTTCTGTAGAACTTAGCTTTCGGAGGACGATAACTACGACAGTTCCACAGAATTATCTTACAGCAAGACGCGCATTTAGCGCTACAGGCCACGCATTTGAGTGATTAATCTTATACTTAAAACACTTATTTTTAAAGATTTTTTAATTACAAAGAAAGTTTTCCGTGATACATTTCATTCCATTGCTGTAATTTGTAACACCTGAGGGTATAATTACATTTATCCTCAGGGGGGTACACGCTCACTTTGTGTACCATGTGTTTGGCAAGCACAAGGAGCCCTAGCTAATATGGTATTTGCTTATACAACTTTACACATCGGTACCATATTTTTCTAACACTCAAATTACACAGCTATCTGATCATTTAACAGAGAAAGAAACTTTTTTTACTACATCTGTGACATATGTTTACGCAATACACAGTTGGGTAACTTCACACTTACGAAATTGTATTTTGTCTGTACTTTGAGAAACGCTCATATTTTTCGGAATCATTGTGATACTATGAGAGCTTTGAATGACGTATTTCGTATGGGGTCATGATTTTTAAAGTACGTTTCAGGCAGATGACACTATTGACATGAGTAGAGAATTTTTTAGGTTTTGAAATTATTGGAGGAAGCTAGGACGATTTTGAGAGTTGACTAAGATGTTATGATATTATTATGACGACGATGTGTATTATACTGTTGAGGTATGTTTATGATCAATAAGATGATGCTACCGTATATGAGGAATAAGAAGTATGTTGGAAACCAAGAATCGTACTTTAAGAGTTATTAAATGTGTGTAAATGTGTGACTGTATCACAATGCTGACGATTTTTTTTTTGGACGCTGTTATATTTACAAGATTTTGTTTCTACACATTTGTTACGCAAATTTTCGACCTGTGAAATGTTTATATGAGACTGTCACTGTAGCGGAAACTGCTGTCGTAAATATTTCCGTACGAAAGTTAAGTGACCACCTGCACATAATGCGTCATGGGCACCCAGGTGTGTCAGACGCCTGGAGGACAAGCCATTAGTGTGAGTGCCTCGTCAGAAGCACAGGTAGAAAAAAAAGAAAGGGAAGGCCATTGTCCGCGCTACTGACATCTCCTTGTTGAAAGCATACTGTGGAGCTCGTAATTTATGATATTTACTGAAATGCCTAATGAAACGATGAGAAACATTTCACAGCTATTGTCTTGCTAGTTAAGAAAAATGCCATATGGCTTGCTTTATGTATTTATTTACATATTTTGTTTAATATCAAGTTTCTAGCTGCACTGCAGCATTGTTAAAATAAAATTTAATATACGTACTAGTATAAATATTTTATGCCTACAGATTCAGTAAATAATTTTATGATCTATCTAAAACAAATGAGGGAGCACAAAAAGACATTTCCCTTCACAGGAATTGCATAAATAATTTTTTTACGATTTGGTAACTTATCTACTAGCATAAGTTTTTGTGATGCATCACTCTAATGTTAAGATGTGACATAGGTATTAGACATGGCCATTTTAGTATAATATTTTTTCTGCTTGCGCTATGTCATGTTTAGGTATAAGTTGCTGCTGTTTGCCAGGCATAGTGTTATTGAATTTGACTTTTGCTCATTTATGCTGCTAGCTTTGCCAATTTGCATTTTTTGCATTGCTGTTTGTGTTGATTTGTTATGTGATGCTGCATTGCCTCGTCCCTTAGTTTCGTATCTGAGCTCAGTAGATTTAACTTAGCTTAAGAGGGGTAGACTATATAAGAAACTAACTATGATGAATTGGAAGAAATGCATTTAGACGCTATAAGAAAATGATTTGGCCAAAAGCTCCTATTACTTATGGAAATCAGAAATGAAAGGGTGCAGCCCCGATCTTTAATAATAATTTAGATCTAATTATTATTGATGGAATAAATTCTGTTTCTCATCCTATTGGATACTTTATTTGAATCAGCAAAATTGAAAATAATAGTATTGTCGATGCTATTGCTTGGACAATAAAATATTTAATTGATGATTCATTTATTATTTTATTTTTATTTCTTGTTAGGAGCGGAATAAATGAAAGTATGTTGATCTCAGGTCCTATTCAAACCCCAAATCAGGAGTTTGATGAAATGGACAGGATCGTTCCTATCATTAATGTTGATAGAAAGAGAAGTTTTGTAGAGTTGTTGGTCATTAAAAAGGAGAGGATTGATACCTCTATAAATGGGGTATGAACCCACTAGCTTGTTTAGCTTACCTTTTTACATTAAGGTGTATGATGCATGTTAGTTTTTGATGCTAAAGGAGGTAGTTTAATTATGTCTTATGTAATTTTTTATAAAGGTAATTTTATTTACTTGATTTACCCTATCAAGGTAGCCCTTTAGTCAGGCACTTCATTTATATTTAGTATATAAATGAAATTTTTTTTTTAAATTTGTTTATGTATTATTTTGGTTATTTCTGATTAATTTATCTCGGTTAGGGTAATTTTAATATAAATTATATATAATAAATAAATTATATTAATATATGACATTTAATTAAATTTAAATACCTATAATGTTATTTTGTAATTATTAAATGATTATTTTAATACAGTTATTTACCTAGGATTATAGCAACTTATGTTTTTAGCTTTAAATAGGTTATTATATTATAAATTATATAATAATATGTAAATTAATATTAAATATTATTATAATTGGATATAATAAAGATAATCAATATTATTAAATATAAAAAATTTATATTAATATAAATAATTATATTAATTAAAGTAATATAGTTTAATATATTTTCTATAATTAGATTATTTAACTAATTAATATTTAAGTTAAATTAATATAAAGTTAAATTTATATTAATACCATATTACATTAATTACATAATTATATAAAATATATTTATTATATTATTTAATCTCTCTTTATAATTAGCGGAAAGAAAGAGTAAATAAGAAAGAATATAATACATTTATTGGTATACACATTCCATATTAATCATTATTTATATATAATAGAGAATTTGTTTTGGTCATTCGAGGGTGCATTTCTTTTTTTTATCATTTTTTGTGTTTTTGTCTTTTTTTTCTTTAAATATGTGAATCTTTTATTTTTTCTTATTTTTATAAATGTTTAAATTTTTAATTTTGTTTCCAAAAGTTTTATTCTTGCTTATTTATTCACTTTTTCTTTGTATTATATGTAAGTTTTGTTAAACTAAATGTTCTATTTTGCAGTAATTTGATTTAATTATCAAGTGATTTTGGATTTAGCAATTGATTTAGTATCGGCATAATTCGTGCCAGCAGCCGCAGTTATACAATTGATACAAGTGAATATTATTGGTTAAAACAGTTGTTTATATTTTTAGGGTTAAAATATAAATTTGTAAGGTGAAATGTTAAAATTTATTTATAGCTCTTTTTAAGAATCTGTGAAATTTGAATAATAAACTAGGTTTAGATACCCTATTATTTTAAATGTTAACTATATTTACCAGGGTACTATTAGTAAAGGTCTTTAAACGCAAAGAATTTGGCGGTATCTCAATCCATTCAGAGGAACCTACCCCGTGATTGATAATACACTATTTACTCTACTTAATTTATTTGTTTGTATATCTCCGTTATCAGAGAATCTTTTTAGAGTTATAATTCTCAAGATTTATAATTATAAAATATTTCAGGTCAAGGTGCAGCTTATAGTTAAGAGGAGGTGGGTTACAAAAGATTTTTGTTTATAACGGATTTGATGGTGAAATACTATTAATGAAGGTGGATTTGATAGTAATTTAATTTATTAATTTAACTGATATTGGCTCTGAGGTGTGTACACATCGCCCGTCGCTCTCATTATTGATTATTCTATTTTATTATTTTAATTTAGCTTCAATTTAGATGAGATAAGTCGTAACATAGTAGTTGTACTGGAAAGTGTATCTAGGAAGAGTTTCAAGATATAACTTATTAGTAAAGTGTTTCATTTACACTGACAATTTTTCTGTGCAAATCAGGATATCTTGATTATTTATTTTATTATATTTATTTTTGGTTTATTTAATTATTTAATAAAAATAATTTTGTCGAATTTTGTCTTAGTATATTTTGTAGATTTGATTTTTTAGATTATAGTTTATTGGTAATGTAATTGTTTTATGAAATATTAATTTAAAATTTTTAAAGTAGATTTTATTTATTGTACCTTTTTTATCAGGGTTTATCTAAATTTTAGTATTTACTTTACTTTTCTCGATTTGGGTTGATTTATAAATAATTTATAGTTAATGTATCATGAGATGTTAATCGTTTCCCAAGAAATCTAGTTTCTTGAGAAAAAATTTGAATTTTAGAAGTTAATTGTTTTTATTTAAGTTTTTAGGTCTAAATATTAACTTATTTATTCTTTAAGGGATAAGCTTTGAAGTTAATATCCTATAATTTGTTTTATAAAATATAATAGTAAGCTTTAAACCAGCTATCTCTAAGATTACGTTTTAGTTCATTATTTTTATTTTTGATTTTATAATTATTTCAGGTTTTTATTAAGATTATAAATTAATTTTAAAATTTTTGTTATAAGGATAGAATTAGTATATTTATTTGTATATAATTTTTACCTTGTGAATTTATTATAAGGAACTAGGCAAAACTGATATCGACCTGTTTATCAAAAACATGTCCTCTTGAAAACACTTTAAGGTCTGGCCTGCTCACTGAGCAGATTTTTAAAGAGCTGCGGTATTTTGACCGTGCAAAGGTAGCATAATCATTAGTCTCTTAATTAGTGGCTGGAATGAATGGCTTGGCGATAAATCAACTGTCTCTTAATAATTTTTTTAATTTAACTTTTGAGTCAAAAGGCTTAAATTTTTCTTTAGGACGAGAAGACCCTATCGAGCTTAACATTTTATTTTTATATAGTTTTTTGTTTGTCTTTCTATATTTAATGATGATGTTTTGTTGGGGTGACATGAAGAATAAATACACTCTTCATTATTATATTATTTATTTATGTTTGTTGTTTTGATCCATAATTTATGATCATAAGATTAAGTTACCTTAGGGATAACAGCGTAATTGTTTTTGAGAGCTCATATCGACAAAGCAGATTGCGACCTCGATGTTGGATTAAGAAAAATTTTGGGTGCAGTAGCGCAGTAATTAGGTCTGTTCGACCTTTAAAATCTTACATGATCTGAGTTCAGACCAGCGTGAGCCAGGTCGGTTTCTATCCTAAGATTATTAATTCATATTAGTACGAAAGGACCATATGGTTGAAATATTTTTTATTTTATTGATTAATACTAATTAAATTACTATTTTGAGAGATTAATGTGTTCAATTTAGAATTCATTTATGTAGATTTTTTCTACAAATAGTATTGATACTTTATGATTTATTAATGTTTATTTTGAATTTTCTTTTATTAGTTATTTGTGTTTTAATTAGTGTTGCTTTTTTAACTTTATTAGAGCGTAAGGTTTTAGGTTACATTCAAATTCGAAAGGGTCCAAATAAGGTAGATTTTGTTGGAATTCCTCAACCCTTTAGTGATGCTATCAAGTTAATTTGTAAGGAGCAGCCAATTCCTATTATATCTAATTATTTACTTTATTACTTTTCTCCTGTTTTCAATTTAATAATTTCCTTGGCTGTTTGAGTGATTTTCCCTTACTTAACTTATATGTGTTCTTTTTCTTATGGATTTTTGTTTTTTTATACTGTACTAAATTAGGTGTTTATACTGTTATAATTGCTGGTTGGTCTTCTAATTCAAATTATTGTTAACTAGGTTCTCTTCGTTCTGTTGCTCACGCAATTTCATACGAAGTTAGTTTGGCTTTAATTTTATTATCTTTAATTATTTTAATTGGTAGTTCTAACATGTTTGATTTTATAAATTATCAGCTTTATTGTTGATTTATTATTATTTCTTTTCCGTTAGCTTTAGCTTGTTTTGCTTCTTGTTTACCTGAGACTAAACGTACTCCTTTTGACTTTGCCAAAGGTGAATCTGTGTTAGTTTCAGGTTTTAATATTGAATTTGGTGCAGGTGGTTTTACTGTAATTTTTTTAGCTGAGTATACTAGAATTGTTTTTATAAGAATATTATTAGCTTTAATTTTTTTAGGTGGTGACTTTTATTCTGTTATATTTTTTATTAAGCTTGCTGTTATGTCCTTTCGTTTTATTTGAGTTCGTGGGACATTACCACGTTTTCGTTATGATAAGTTAATGTACTTAGCTTGAAAAAGTTTTTTGCTATTATCTTTAAATTTTTTTATTTTCTTTGTTGGTTTAAAGATTTTATTTATTTCATTTTTAGTGTAATTTTTTAAGAAAAATTAAAAGAAGAGTTAAACTTCTAGTTTTATGTTTTCAAAACATATGCTTTTCCTAAGCTAATTAACTTATTATTCCTTAATTAGTTTATCTCATGCGTTTGCAACATGTACATTAATTAAGAAGTATGTAAAGTTGATAATTGTTAAGATTTGTCCTGTTATAATGTAAGGTTCTTCAACAGGTCGTTTTCCAATTCATGTTAATAAGCATACAACAACTACTATAATTCAGTATAAAATCTGATTGATAGGATAGAATTGAATACCTCGGTATGGTGTTTTATTATAAAATTATTAAGATTCTAATTGATAAGAATAATGCAATAACACCTCCTGGTTTATTAGGAATTGATCGTAGAATTGCGTATGCAAATAAGAAATATCATTCTGGTTGAATATGGACGGGGGTTACTAACGTGTTGGCAGGTACAAAATTATCTGGATCTCCCAGGAGGTAAGGATTAATCAAGCACAGTATAATTAATAATGATGTTATTAATACAAATGTAATAGAGTCCTTGAAAGTAAAGTATGGGTGAAATGGGATTTTTTCAATATCTCCATTTAGGCCTAAGGGGTTATTAGACCCTGTTTGGTGGAGGAAGAATAAATGAATTGCTGCCATTGCAGCAGTAATAAACGGTAGTACAAAATGGAATGTAAAGAATCGATTTAATGTCGCATTATCAACAGCAAACCCTCCTCACACTCATTGAACTAAATCTGTTCCTAAATACGGAATTGCTGACAATAAATTAGTAATTACTGTCGCACCTCAGAATGATATTTGACCTCAAGGTAAAACGTATCCTATAAATGCAGTTGCTATAACTAAGAATAGGATTACTGTACCAATTATTCAGGTGTGTATGTATATGTAAGATCCATAGTAAATTCCTCGTCTGACATGTAAATAAATAGAAATAAAAAATATAGAAGCTCCATTTGCATGTAAGGTTCGAATAATTCAGCCATTATTTACGTCTTGGCAGATGTGAACTACACTACTAAATGCTATTTCAATATTTGATGTATAATGTATAGCTAAAAATATAATTGAATATATTTTCTATAATTAGATTATTTAACTAATTAATATTTAAGTTAACTTAATATAAATTTAAATTTATATTAATACCATATTACATTAATTTACATAATTATATAAAATATATTTATTACATTATTTAATCTTGACCACCAAATAATTCACCTCAACCATAATCAAATGATTTAGTTGAATAATAACCCAATTTTAAAGGAAAATATCTAATAAACTTAGTCGAAATAAAAGGTATAAACCACATGGAATCAGCAAATCTGAGAAAAGAAAGTATACTTAAAGAAAATAAATTTTGAGAAAAATCAAAATTAGAAATAAGATAACTCAAATAGGCACCCAAAACAACTACAGTAATAGTTAAAAACATTAAATAATAAGGCAAGGCAATCACATGAGGAACAGGAAAAATTAACCAAGACAAAAGACTACCACCAAAAACAGCAACAAACAATAAACCAATTACACCAAAAGAAATATAATAACCCTTATCACCAAAAGAAAATCTAGAATAAAAATTAATATCGCCAGATAATGAATAATAAAAAAGACGAAGCAAATAAGAAGCAGTTTAACCAGTAACGAATATCCTGAGAATACTTTAAATGATGAATTATTGAACCTGCACACATAAACAATAAAGCCTTAAATAAAGCATGAGCTAATAAATGAAAAAATGCAAGTTTTGTATAACCCATAGCCAAAATTATTATTATTAAACCAAGTTGTCTTAAAGTAGAAAGAGCAATAATTTTCTTCAAATCAAATTCAGAATTTGCCACCAAACCAGCCATAAACATAGTTATACAACCAATTAAAAGTAAGAATCAACCACAACTACAAGTATCTAATATTAATAAATTTATTAATAATTAATAAATAAACCCCAGCAGTAACAAGAGTAGAAGAATGAACCAAAGCAGAAACAGGAGTAGGGGCAGCCATAGCAGCAGGAAGTCAAGAAGAAAAGGGAATTTGAGCTCTTTTAGTTATAGTAATAAGCTTTATTTCAAAAGAATTAGAAATAAAATCATAATAATAAATATAAATTCAACCACCAAAATTCAATATTCAAGCAATAGAAATTAAAATAGCAACATCGCCAATACGATTAGAAAGTGCAGTTAACATACCCGCACTATAAGATTTGACATTTTGATAATAAATAACTAAACAATAAGAAACTAAACCTAAACCATCCCATCTCAATAAAATTCTAATCAAATTAGGACTGATAATTAAAAAACCTATAGAAAGAATAAATATTAAAACAATAATAATAAAACGATTTATATTTTTTTCTCACGACATATAATCCTCTCTATAGTAAATAACCAAAGAAGAAATATACATAACAAAAGACAAAAATAAGAGACATTCAATCCAAAATTAAAGTCATAACAACCATAGAACCATTTAAATTAAAAAGATCTCATTCAACAAAAACTCTATAATCAATTATTCAAAAATAAATACCCAAAATAAAATTTATAGTTCTAGAAAAAAATAAAGAAAAAAACTCAAAGAACAAATAGAAAACAAATTCATGGCCTAAGATGAAAAATTCATATCATTGATTCCACAAAACAACATTTTTAATTAAAATACTTAAGCAACCTAAACAAAAAAGATACTCCCCCTTTAAACAAAGAATATTTAAAGGCAATCAATGTAAAAGTAAAAGATGATATTTACGAAAATAACCAAGAGAACAAGTATAAACACCAGAATAATAATTACCATGCTGAGAATAAGAATACATATATAAAGTATAAACAGCTCTAAAAAAAGACAAAAAAATTAAAGCAAAAAATCTAAAAGTAAATCAAGTTATAATTCTATTTAATAATCTAAGTTCACCTACCAAATTTAAAAAAGGAGGAGCAGCTATATTAGAAGCTCTCAAAAGGAATCATCATAAAGCCATTCTTAGTATCAAATTAATTATACCCTTGTAAATTAATAATCTTCGTCTACCTAAACGCTCATAAATAATATTAGATAAACAAAATAAACCAGAAGAACACAAACCATGACCAACCATTAAAGAAAGAGAACCCATACAACCTCATCAAATCATAGTTATCAATCCTCCAATAACCATTATTATATGAGCAACAGAAGAATATGCAATTAAAGACTTTAAATCAACCTGACGAAAACAAATAAATCTAACAATAACCCCACCAGATAAACCTAAAGACAATCAAAAATGTTTAAACTTTAAACCCAAATAAGAAATAACCTTCATAACACGAAAAATACCGTAACCACCTAACTTTAATAAAACACCAGCAAGAATCATTCTACCTGAAATAGGGGCCTCAACATGGGCCTTAGGAAGCCACAAATGAACGAAAAATATCGGCATCTTAACTAAAAAAGCAAGAATTATAAACACATAAAATATAAAATAATAAGAACCAAAATCAACCAATAAAGGAAAATATAAAGTATTAGAAAAATCATAAACCTTAAATAACACTAATAATAAAGGCAATCTAGCAACCAGAGTATAAAAAATTAAATAAACACCAGCCTGCAACCGTTCAGGTTGATAGCCTCAACCCAAAATCAAAAGTAAAGCAGGAACCAATCTAGCCGCAAAAAAAATATAAAAAGAAAAGACTCAATCTAGCAAACGAACAACAAAGCATAATCATTAAAATTAAGACTATAAAGACAAAAAAATTTGAATGATAAGAACTTAAATAAACTGAACCTCTTGCAGTAATTATTAAGGAACAAATTCGAAAACTAAGCAGAATCAAACTAAAAGAAAAATAGTCAATACCAAAATAATATCTAATCATATTCAAATCTGCATATGAATAAACACAAATCATAAAAACAAAACTAGACAGAAACATTAAAGAATGAACCAACCATCAACAATTATTGACCAAACAAAGAGGGATCAAAAAAATAGTTATAAATAAATATTTTAACATGAAGATCAACCAAAAGAATTAAAAAATCATTCCCATGAGAACGAATTATTGAAACTAAAATAGAAAGACCTAAAGCACCTTCACAAACAGAAAAAACCAAAAAAATAACAGGAAAAAAATAATCATAATGAAACTCAATAAGAAAAACAATAACCAATATAAATAAAGAAAGAACAATATATTCTAATCTCCAAAGAACCATTAATAAATGCTTATGTTTAGAAGAAAAAACGTAAACACCAGCAAAATAAATCAATAAAGAAGTAAAGACAGAGAATATAAACATTAGTTTTAATAGTTTAAAAAAACGCCAGTCTTGTAAACCGGAAATA
The DNA here is from genome assembly GCF_023864345.2 of Schistocerca serialis cubense. Lineage (NCBI taxonomy): Eukaryota > Metazoa > Arthropoda > Insecta > Orthoptera > Acrididae > Schistocerca > Schistocerca serialis. The sequence goes on along the minus strand of NC_064640.1, from coordinate 545,927,359 downwards.
AGTCCAGCCCCCACTTTTAAAACTTCAGAGGTGGAAAAGCTTTCCATCATCGGTCCCCAAAACCGATATTTTTAATAAACTAACCCCTGAAATGATCAAAATAATAATTATATCACTATCAAACGTAATAAATATTAATTTTATTATATTAAGACACCCAATATCAATAATGCTTTTCATTATCCTACAAACTTTTCTAGTTGGACTAATAACCGGAACAATAATGGAAAGATATTGATTATCATATATTTTATTTTTAACATTTCTTGGTGGTATATTAGTTCTATATATTTATATTACGAGAATTGCATCAAACGAAAAATTTCAACCTTAACCAATTACGATAGTTATTACCTTAACAATATGAATATTTATCATATCAACGGTAAGTATTTTAGATATAACAATATTTATAGACTTTTTCAAAAATACTGAAACCATAAATATTGATAATTCAATCAATTACCAAGAAATAACAATATCTTTAGAAAAACTATATAATAGACCAACATTCATTATCACAATCATAATAATTATTTATTTATTTTTAGCACTATTAGCAGTTGTTAAAATCACCAACATTAACCAGGGGCCTATTCGTAAAATAAGATAATTTACTAATGAATAAACCCTTACGATTGAGACATCCTTTAATTAAAATCATTAATTACTCTTTAGTTGATTTACCTGCACCAACTAATATTTCATTTTGATGGAATTTTGGGTCCCTACTAGGGTTATGTTTGGTAATTCAAATTGTAACTGGACTATTTTTAGCTATACATTATACATCAAATATTGAAATAGCATTTAGTAGTGTAGTTCACATCTGCCGAGACGTATATAATGGCTGAATTATTCGAACTTTACATGCAAATGAAGCTTCTATACTTTTATTTGTATTTATTTACATGTCGGACGAGGAATTTACTATGGATCTTACATATACATACACACCTGAATAATTGGTACAGTAATCCTATTCTTAGTTATAGCAACTGCATTTATAGGATACGTTTTACCTTGAGGTCAAATATCATTCTGAGGTGCGACAGTAATTACTAATTTATTGTCAGCAATTCCACATTTAGGAACAGATTTTGTTCAATGAGTATGAGGAGGGTTTGCTGTTGATAATGCAACATTAAATCGATTCTTTACATTCCATTTTTTACTACCGTTTATTATTGCTGCAATGGCAGCTATTCATGTATTCTTCCTCCACCAAACAGGGTCTAATAACCCCTTAGGCCTAAATGGAGATATTGAAAAAATCCCATTTCACCCATACTTTACTTTCAAGGACTATATTACATTTGTATTAATAACATCATTATTAATTATACTGTGCTTGATTAATCCTTACCTCCTGGGAGATCCAGATAATTTTGTACCTGCCAAACCGTTAGTAACCCCCGTCGATATTCAACCAGAATGATATTTCTTATTTCCATACGCAATTCTACGATCAATCCCTAATAAACTAGGAGGTGTTATTGCTTTATTCTTATCAATTAGAATCTTAATAATATCACCATTTTATAATAAAACACCATTCCAAGGTATTCAATTCTATCCTATCAATCAGATTTTATTCTGAATTATAGTAGTTGTTGTATGCTTATTAACATGAATTGGAAAACGACCTGTTGAAGAACCTTACATTATAACAGGACAAATCTTAACAATTATCTACTTTACATACTTCTTAATTAATGTACATGTTGCAAACGCATGAGATAAACTAATTAAGGAATAATAAGTTAATTAGCTTAGGAAAAGCATATGTTTTGAAAACATAAAACTAGAAGTTTAACTCTTCCATTAATTTTTCTTAAAAATTTTACCAAATAAATGAAATAAATAAAATCGTTAAACCAACAAAGAAAATAAAAAAATTTAAAGATAATGGCAAAAAACTTTTTCAAGCTAAGTACATTAACTTATCATAACGAAGACGTGGTAATGCCCCACGAACTCAAATAAAACCAAAGGACATAACAGCAAGCTTTATTAAAAATATCAAAGAATAAAAGTCACCAAATTAAAATTTAAAGGTAATAATATTCTTACAAAAAAAATTCTAGTATACTCAGCTAAAAAAATTAAAGTAAAACCACCTGCACCATATTCAATATTAAAACCTGAAACTAACTCAGATTCACCTTTGGCAAAGTCAAAAGGAGTACGGTTAGTCTCAGCTAAACAAGAAGCAAAACAAGCTAAAGCTAAAGGAAAAGAAATAATAATAAATCAACAATAAAGCTGATAATTTATAAAATCAAACATGTTAAAACTACCAATTAAGATAATTAAAGATAATAAAATTAAAGCTGAACTAACTTCGTATGAAATTGTTTGAGCAACAGAACGAAGAGAACCTAGTAAAGAATAATTTGAATTAGAAGACCAACTAGCAATTATAACAGTATAAACACCTAATCTAGTACAACATAAAAAAAAACAAAAATCCATAAGAATTAGAACACATATAAGTTAAGTAAGGGAAAATCACTCAAACAGCCAAGGAAATTATTAAATTAAAAACAGGAGAAAAGTAATAAAGTAAATAATTAGATATTATAGGAATTGGCTGCTCCTTACAAATCAACTTGAGAGTATCACTAAAGTTTTGAGGAATTCCAACAAAACCTACCTTATTTGGACCCTTTCGAATTTGAATGTAACACAAAACCTTACGCTCGAATAAAGTTAAAAAAGCAACACTAATTAAATCACAAATAACTAATAAAAGAAATCTCAAAATAAACATAAATAAATCATAAAGTATCAATACTATTTGTAGAAAAATCTACATAAATTAATTCTAAATTCAACACATTAATCTGTCAAAATAGTAATTTAATTAGTATTAATCAATAAAATAAAAAATATTTCAAACATATGGTCCTTTCGTACTAATATGAATTAATAATCTTAGGATAGAAACCGACCTGGCTCACGCCAGTCTGAACTCAGATCATGTAAGAATTTAAAGATCGAACAGACCTAATTACTGGGCTACTGCACCCAAAATTTTTCTTAATCCAACATCGAGGTCGCAATCTGCTTTGTCGATATGAGCTCTCAAAAACAACTACGCTGTTATCCCTAAGGTAACTTAATCTTATGATCATAAAATGTGGATCAAAACAACAAACATAAATAAATGATATAATAATGAAGAGTTTATTTATTCTTCATGTCACCCCAACAAAACATCATCATTAAATATAGAATGACAAACAAAAAGCTATATAAAAATAAAATGTTAAGCTCTATAGGGTCTTCTCGTCCTAAAGAAAAATTTTAGCCTTTTGACTCAAAAGTTAATTTCAAAAATTTATTAAGAGACAGATGATTTCTCGTCAAGCCATTCATTGCAGCCACTAATTATGAGACTAATGATTATGCTACCATTGCATGGTCAAAATACCACGGCTCTTTAAAAATCTGCTCAGTGAGCAGGCCAGACCTCAAAGTATTTTCAAAAGGCCATGTTTTTGATAAACAGGCCGAAATCAATTTTGCCTAGTTCCTTATAATAAATTCACAAGGTAAAAATTATATACAAATAAATATACTAATTCTATCATTATTACAAAAATTTAAAAAATTAAATTTATAATCTTAATAAAAAACCTAAAATAATTATAAAATCAAATATAAAAATAATGAACTAAAACGAAATCTTAGAGATAGCTGGTTTAAAGCTTACTATTATATTTTATAAAACAAATTATAGGTTATTAACTTCAAAGCTAATCCCTTAAAGAATAAATAAGTTAATATTTATACCTAAAAAATTAAATAAAAACAATTAACTTCCAAAATTTAAATTTTTTCTTAAGGAACTAGATATCTTGGGAAACGATTAACATTTCGTTTCTATAAATAATTTAATAATAATTATGATACATTAACTATAAATTATTTATAAATCAACCCAAATCGAGACAAGTAAAGTAAATACAAAAATTTTGATAAACCCTGATACAAAAGGGACAATAAATAAAATCTACTTTTAAAAATTTAAAATAATATTTCATAAAACAATTACATTACCAATAAACTATAATCTAAAAAATCAATTCTACAAAATACTAAGACAAAATTCGACAAAATTATTTTTATTAAATAATTAAAGAAACAAAAAATAAATATAATAAAATAAATAATCAAGATATCCTGATTTGCACAGAAAATTTTTCAGTGTAAATGAAACACTTTACTAATAAGTTATATCTTGAAACTCTTCCAAGATACACTTTCCAGTACAACTACTATGTTACGACTTATCTCATCTAAATTGAAGCTTAATTAAAATAATAAAATAGAATAATCAATAATGAGAGCGACGGGCGATGTGTACACACCTCAGAGCCAAAATCAGTTAAATTAATAAATCAAATTACTATCAAATCCACCTTCATTAATAGTGTTTCACCATCAAATCCGTTATAAACAAAAATCTATTGTAACACACCTCCTCTAAACTATAAGCTGCACCTTGACCTGAAATATTTTATAATTATAAATCTTGAGATTTATAACTCTAAAAAGATTCTCTAATAATGGAGATATACAAACAAATAAATTAAGTAGAGTAAATCGTGTATTATCAATCATGGGGTAGGTTCCTCTGAATGGAATGAGATACCGCCAAATTCTTTGGGTTTAAAGACCTTAACTAATAGTACCCTGGTAAATATAATTAACATTTAAAGTAATAGGGTACCTAATCCTAGTTTATTATTCAAATTTCACAGATTCATAAAAAGAGCTATAAATAAATTTTAACATTTCACCTTACAAATGTATATTTTAACCCTAAAAATATAAACAACTGTTTTAACCAATAATATTCACTTGTATCAATTGTATAACTGCGGCTGCTGGCATGAAGTATGCCGATACTAAATCAATTGCTAAATCCAAAATCACTTGATAATTAAATCAAATTACAGCAAAATAGAACATTTACATATAATACAAAGAAAAAGTCAATAAATATGCAAGAATAATACTTTTGTAAACAAAATAAGAAATTTAAAAATTTATAAAAATAAGAAAAAATAAAAGGTTCAAATATTTAAAGAAAAAAAGAAAAAAAAAAAGAAACGCACCCTGGAATGACCACATCAGCTTCTCTATTATATATAAATAAAGATTAATATGGAACACGTATACCAATAAATGTATTATATTCTTTCTTATTTAAACTTTCTTTTCACTAATAATAAAGAAAGATTAAATTATATTATAAATATATTTTATATAATTATGTAAATTGATGTAATATGGTATTAATATAAAATTAACTATATATTAAGTTAACTTAAATATTAATTAGTTATATAATCTAATTATAGAAAATATATTTAATTATATTATTATAATTAATATAATTATTTATATTAAACAAAATTTTATATTTAATGATATTGATTATATTTATTATATCCAATTATACTTATATTAATTTACATATTATTATATAATATATAATATAATAACCTATTTTAAGCTATAAACATATGTAGCTATAATCCTAGGAAAATAAATGTTTTGAAATAATCATTTAATAATTATAAAAAAAACATTGTAGGTATTTAAATTTAATTAAATGTAATATATTAATATAAATTATTTATTATATATAATATATATTCAAAATATTCTAACCATGATAAATTAATTAGAAATAACCAAAATAATACATAAACAAATTTTTTTAAAAATTTTAATATATATATTAAATATAAATGAAGTGCCTGACTAAAGGGTTACCTTAATAGGGTAAATCAAGTAAATAAAATTACCTTCATTAAAAATTACATAAGACAGAATTAAACTATCTCTATTAGTATCAAAAACTAATGTGCATCATACACCTTAATGTAAAAAGGTAGGCTAAACAAGCTAATGGGTTCATACCCCATTTATAGAGGTATCAATCCTCTCCTTTTTAATTACCAACAACTCTACAAAACTTCTCTTTCTATCAACATTAATGATAGGAACGATCCTGTCCATTTCATCAAACTCTTGATTTGGGGTTTGAATAGGACTTGAGATCAACTTACTTTCATTTATTCCGCTCCTAACAAGAAATAAAAATATAATAATAAATGAATCATGAATTAAATATTTTATTGTCCAAGCAATAGCATTGACAATACTATTATTTTCAATTTTGCTGATTCAAATAAAGTATCCAATAGGATGAGAAACAGAATTTGTTCCATCAATAACAATTAGATCTAGATTATTATTAAAGATCGGGGCTGCACCCTTTCATTTCAGTTTTCCGGAAGTAATATGAGCTTCAAGATGAAATAACTGCTTAACACTAATAACATGGCAAAAAATTGCCCCAATAATGGTATTATCTTATTGTATTCAACTAAGAACTTTCATTTGAACAATTATCATTCTAAGAATTATTATTGGGGCAATAGGTGGTTTAAATCAAACATCTCTGCGACAACTTCTAGCATATCCCTCAATTAGACATTTAGGGTGAATAATCAGATCCCTAACAGTTAGAGAAAACATTTGAGAACTATACTTTATTATTTACTCACTATTAAGATTAATTATGGTCTTATTATTTAAGCAAATAAGTCTCTTTTGTAGAAACCAAATTTATTCAGCCAGAAATATAAAAACTGAAATTAAATTCATAATATTTTTATCTCTTTTATTCCTAGGTGGTTTACCACCATTCCTTGGATTTCTACCAAAATGAATTGTAATACAAGCATTGATAGAAAATAACATAACAACTATTATGACAATTATGGTTGTATTAACTACAATTACACTTTATTATTATATACGTATTAGATTCTCAGCCCTAATTATGTCATACACAGAAATATTCATGATCTATAAAAATAAAGTCTCAAAAATCAAGAATTAGTCTTCCTATAACAGTAATAATTTCAACAATAGGATTAATCTCAACATCAACCTTAATCTCATTATACTAATAACCTTAAAAGTTATAATTAAAAGAATAATCTTTTAGACCTTAGTAAAATTTTACACCTCTAGAATTGCAGTCTAGAATCATAATTGAATATAAGGCCTAAAGCATGGTAAGAGAGAACCATCTCATAAGTAGATTTACAGTCTACCACCTTAAATTCAGCCATCTTACCGCAAAAATTATTATTCTCAACAAACCATAAGGATATTGGTACTTCATACTTCTTATTTGGAGCATGAACAGGAATAGTAGGAACATCAATAAGAATACTTATTCGTGCTGAACTTGGTCAACCAGGATCTCTAATTGGAGATGAACAAATTTATAATGTCATTATTACAGCCCACGCATTTGTAATAATTTTTTTTATAGTAATACCTATTATAATTGGTGGATTTGGTAATTGACTCGTACCATTAATAATTGGTGCACCAGATATAGCGTTCCCACGAATAAATAATATAAGTTTTTGATTACTACCGCCATCACTAACCCTTCTTCTTACATCTTCTATAGTACATAACGGTGCTGGTACAGGATGAACAGTTTACCCTCCTCTTGCAGGAGCTATCGCACATGGGAGGGGCATCTGTAGACCTAGCTATTTTTTCACTTCACTTAGCAGGTGTATCATCTATTCTTGGTGCAGTAAACTTCATTACAACAGCAATTAATATATGATCAGAAAGTATAACTCTAGATCAAACACCTTTGTTCGTCTGATCTGTAGCTATTACAGACCTTCTCCTCCTTTTATCGCTTCCAGTATTAGCAGGGGCTATTACTATACTATTAACAGATCGAAATTGAAATACATCATTCTTTGACCCTGCAGGAGGGGGTGACCCAATTCTATATCAACACCTATTCTGATTCTTTGGACACCCAGAAGTGTACATTTTAATTCTGCCAGGATTTGGAATTATTTCTCACATTGTATGTCAAGAAAGAGGAAAAATTGAATCATTTGGAACATTAAGTATAATTTATGCTATATTATCAATTGGACTAACAGGATTTATTGTATGAGCACATCACATATTCACAGAAGGAATAGATGTTGACACACGAGTATACTTTACATCAGCAACAATAATTATTGCTGTACCTACAGGAATTAAGGTATTCAGATGATTCACTCCTGGAAATTGAAATAAGAACACTGTGAATTCATTGTCCCAGGAAGGGGAAACTTTATTGACACATTCCTGGGGTCAGATACATCACATGATCACACTGACAGAACCACAGGCACATAGACACAGGCAACAGAGCATGCACAATGTCAGCATTAGTACAGTGTATATCCACCTTTCGCAGCAATGCAGGCTGCTATTCTCCCATGGAGACGATCGTAGAGATGCTGGGTGTAGTCCTGTGGAACGGCTTGCCATGCCATTTCCACCTGGCGCCTCAGTTGGACCAGCGTTCGTGTTGCACGTGCAGACCGCGTGAGACGACGCTTCATCCAGTCCCAAACATGCTCAATGGGGGACAGATCCGGAGATCTTGCTGGCCAGGGTAGTTGACTTACACCTTCTAGAGCACGTTGGGTGGCACGGGATACATGCGGACGTGCATTGTCCTGTTGGAACAGCAAGTTCCCTTGCCGGTCTAGGAATGGTAGAACGATGGGTTCGATGACGGTTTGGATGTACCGTGCACTATTCAGTGTCCCGTCGACGATCACCAGCGGTGTACGGCCAGTGTAGGAGATCGCTCCCCACACCATGATGCCGGGTGTTGGCCCTGTGTGCCTCGGTCGTATGCAGTCCTGATTGTGGCTCTCACCTGCACGGCGCCAAACACGCATACGACCATCATTGGCACCGAGGCAGAAGCGACTCTCATCGCTGAAGACGACACGTCTCCATTCGTCCCTCCATTCACGCCTGTCGCGACACCACTGGAGGCGGGCTGCACGATGTTGGGGCGTGAGCGGAAGACGGCCTAACGGTGTGCGGGACCGTAGCCCAGCTTCATGGAGACAGTTGCGAATGGTCCTCGCCGATTCCCCAGGAGCAACAGCGTCCCTAATTTGCTGGGAAGTGGCGGTGCGGTCCCCTACGGCACTGCGTAGGATCCTACGGTCTTGGCGTGCATCCGTGCGTCGCTGCGGTCCGGTCCCAAGTCGACGGGCACGTGCACCTTCCGCCAACCACTGGCGACAACATCGATGTACTGTGGAGACCTCACGCCCCACGTGTTGAGCAATTCGGCGGTACGTCCACCTGGCCTCCCGCATGCCCACCATACGCCCTCGCTCAAAGTCCGTCAACTGCACATACGGTTCACGTCCACGCTGTCGCGGCATGCTACCAGTGTTAAAGACTGCGATGGAGCTCCGTATGCCACGGCAAACTGGCTGACACTGACGGCGGCGGTGCACAAATGCTGCACAGCTAGCGCCATTCGACGGCCAACACCGCGGTTCCTGGTGTGTCCGCTGTGCCGTGCGTGTGATCATTGCTTGTACAGCCCTCTCGCAGTGTCCGGAGCAAGTATGGTGGGTCTGACACACCGGTGTCAATGTGTTCTTTTTTCCATTTCCAGGAGTGTATTTGGAACTAAATTCAAATTCAATCCACCGCTATTATGAGCTTTAGGATTTATTTTTCTATTCACAATTGGTGGATTAACAGGATTAGTATTAGCAAATTCATCACTTGACATCGTATTACATGATACATATTATGTAGTAGCTCACTTCCATTATGTGTTATCCATAGGAGCAGTATTCGCAATCATAGGAGGTGTTATTCAATGATACCCATTATTTACAGGATTAACTATAAATAATACATGATTAAAAATCCAATTTACAATTATATTTATTGGAGTAAACTTAACATTCTTCCCTGAACACTGCCTAGAATTATATCTTGATCTTCTTTTAGATTTCTCAGCATGGTAATTATTATTCTGGTGTTTATACTTGTTCTCTTGGTTATTTTCGTGAATATCATCTTTTACTTTTTCATTGATTGCCTTTAAATATTCTATGTTTAAAGGGAGAGTATTTTTTTTGTTTAGGTTGCTTAAGTATTTTAATTAAAAATGTTGTTTTGTGGAATCAATGATATGAATTTTTCATCTTAGGCCGTGAATTTGTTTTCTATTTGTTCTTTGAGTTTTTTTCTTTATTTTTTTCTAGAACTATAATTTTTATTTTGGGTATTTATTATTTAATAATTGATTATAGAGAGAGAGATATTATTTTTACAGTGAAAATGTAATGTTTTATTTAAACTATATAAATTTTAGAAATGTTAACGGAGTCTAACCGCTAATATAAAAAATTAGCAGCTTTCATAGTGGCCTTACATTTCCTCAATTGGAATTTTTTAGTTCAATTATATTAGTAACAGTAATACGCCTATTTTTAGCTTCAATTAATAAGAATAAGGTATTTTATTTACGGCAATACTTCGATTCTTATTCTATTTAAGGTTGATTGATTATATCAATACTTTTTGAATGCAACTCAAATGTTATGTTTAACTACAACCCTTTATTCTGCTCATTGTAAGGCTCCTTGATTTCATTCATGGTATAGTCCACCTAATAATAGTATAATAAAAATATTGTTGATACTGTTCAGATTATAATGTCTGAGGTTTTAAAAATAATTACAATTGGGAGGATTAGTGCGATTTCTACATCAAAAATTAAGAAAATTACTGCAATTAAGAAGAATCGAAGTGAGAATGGTATTCGTGCTGATCTTTTTGGGTCAATGCCACACTCAAATGGTGATCTTTTTTCTCGGTCATTAATTAATTTTTTTGATAATGTTGTTGCAAGGATTATAATTTTTATTGGAATAAAAAATCTAATAAATATTCTTGTAGATAAAATTAGGATTGTTTTTCTTGATTTATATCAAGCTTTTTGATTGGAAGTCAAATGTAATATTTATACTAGAAAAACAATTATCTACCTCATCAATAAATAGAAATGTATAAGAATAATCATACTACGTCTACAAAGTGTCAGTATCATGCTGCTGCTTCAAATCCAAAGTGGTGTCTTGGTGAGAATTGGTTTATTGAATGTCGAAGTAGACATGTTGATAAGAAAATTGTTCCAATAATTACATGTAGACCATGGAATCCTGTTGCAACAAAGAATGTTGATCCATAAACTGCGTCTGCAATGGTGAAGGGTGCTTCTCAATATTCGTATGCTTGAAGTATAGTGAAGTATAGTCCTAGTAGTACTGTGAAGAATAGTCCTTGTAATGCTTCAGTATGATTAGATTCTATTAAACTATGATGTGCTCATGTTACTGTTACTCCTGATGCTAAAAGAATAGCTGTATTAAGTAATGGAATTTGTATAGGATTAAAAGGTTGAATTCCTATTGGGGGTCATAATATCCCTACTTCAATAGTGGGTGCTAGTATTCTTCTAAAAAATGCTCAGAAAAATGAAACAAAGAATAGTACTTCTGATGCAATAAATAAAATTATTCCTCATCATAATCCAATTGATACAAATCCCGTATGTAGTCCTTGGTATGTTCCTTCTCGTACTACATCTCGTCATCATTGGATTATAGTTATTAGGGTAATTCCAAATCCGATTATAAATAAGTTAATGTTAAATAGGTGAAATCATTTTGCTAATCCTGATACTAGAACGATTGCTCCAATTGCTCCTGTTAATGGTCAGGGTCTGTAATCTACTAAGTGGAATGTGTGGTTTGAGTGAGTTGTTAACATAAGTTTAGTATACTTCTCTAGAATATAAAGTTCTTAAAATTGAGAAAACATAGGCTTGAATTATTGCTTCGGCTGATTTTAGAATTAACAGAAGTATTTGTCCAATAATTAATAGTGAAATTAAGTTTATTGCTATAGATGGTCCTGTATTTCCTAGTAATGTTAATAGTAAGTGTCCTGCAATTATATTTGCTGCTAGTCGTACTGCTAGCATACCTGGTCGAATGACATTTCTAATTATTTCAATTAATACCATAAATGACATTAATGCTGGTGGTGTTCCTTGGGGACAAGGTGTGTAAATATGTGATTGGTATGATTAATTCATCCAAATTACGTAAATCTTAATCATATAGGTAGAGCGATTGCAAATGTTAATGATAAATGTCTTGTTCTAGGAAAGATGAAGGCTAATAATCCTATGAAATTATTAAATAGTATTATAATAAAGATTGAAATGAAGATGAATGTTGTTCCATTAAATGATTTTGGTCCTATTAGTGTTTTAAATTCATTGTGTTAGGCTAAGTTTAGTTTATTTCAAATAATATTAATTCGTGATGGTGTAAGTGAAAATATTGATGGGATTAATAATAATCCTAAGAATGTTCTAGTTCAATTTAATGATAAATTGAAGATATTAGTTGATGGATCAAATGTTGAAAATAAGTTTGTTATCATTTTGAATTCAAGTTCTTTATATCAATTGTTCTTTTTTCTGCTCTTTTAATAAAATTTGGTTTACATGAGAAAAAGTTTATTTCTTTAAATAAAATTAATGTAGTCGAAAATATAATAAATAGGGAGAATCATATGAGAGGGGATATTTGAGGGATTTGGATTAAATTTCCCCATCAGAAGTAGTCGTCAATTTACTATTTTTTGGTTTAAGAGACCATTACTTACTTTCAGTCATCTGATGTATTTCAAGGTGTACTAATTATTTAGTTATATTAGATTGACACTCCAATGTTATATATTTTAACTAACTCCTTGGATTATCTTAGATAATCACTTGATAAATAAGTTTACTGAAGTTCTTTCAATTACAATTGGTATGAATCTGTGGTTTGCTCCACAAATTTCTGAGCATTGTCCAAAGAACAGTCCAGGTCGGTTTATTGTAAATGTTCCTTGGTTTAGTCGGCACGGCGTTGCGTCAATTTTTACCCTTAATGCAGGTACTGCTCATGAGTGTAGAATGTCTGATGCTCTTGTTACTTCCGTATTTATTGGTAGAATTGTTCGGTTATCTACATCTAGAAGTCGAAATCCGTCGTTTTCTAGGTCTTGTTCTGTTGTTATATAAGTGTCGAATTCCACATCTATAAAGTCAGAATATTCATATCTTCAGTATCATTGTCGTCCAATTGTTTTAATTGTGATTATTGCGTCTACTGAATCATCAAGTAAATATAGTAGTCATAATGATGGGAGTGCAATAAAAATTAGTGTAATTGCTGGTAGTGCTGTTCAGATTGTTTCAATTAAATGTCCGTGAAGTATGTTTCGTTTTGTATAGGCAATGAATAATATGTAACTTAGGGCATAACCTACAATTACTGTAATTAATAATAATACGACCATAGTATGATCATGGAAGAATGATAGTTGCTCCATTAATGGTGAAGCTCCATCTTGAAGGGATAAATTTGATCATGTTGCCATTAATGAATTTTTCTAATAAAAGGTCAAACCTTTATTTTTAGAGCTTAAATCTACTGCACTAATCTGCCATATTAGAATCTAGAAATTAATGGTAGTTCTGAGTAACTGTGTTCTGCAGGTGGATTATTTTGTAGTCATTCTGTTGATCTGATATTAGCTCTAAATATGATTGCCTGGTGTGTAACCATTCTTTCTCATATAATTACAATGAATATAATGATTCCTACTATAGAAATTGTAGACCCAATTCTTGATACTACATTTCATGATGAATATGCATCTGGATAGTCTGAATATCGTCGTGGTATTCCTGCTAGTCCTAGGAAGTGTTGAGGGAAGAATGTTAAGTTTACTCCAATAAATATAATTGTAAATTGGATTTTTAATCATGTATTATTTATAGTTAATCCTGTAAATAATGGGTATCACTGAATAACACCTCCTATGATTGCGAATACTGCTCCTATGGATAACACATAATGGAAGTGAGCTACTACATAATATGTACCATGTAATACGATGTCAAGTGATGAATTTGCTAACAGGTACAACTTATTTTCAGTTATCAAGGGTAGTTACTATTTTATTTTTGTAATTTCTTGCGTGTTTGAGTGCCTACTAGACACAACCGTTTATTTTAATAACAGTGTAGTGTACAGTATCGCCGTTGCTATCGACCCTCGTATCGTACAGGCTTTTGTTTGTTTGGTTAGAACAGCTCAGTGTCGGTTAGACCGTCAGTGAGAGAGCACTTCGATTTCCTGCTGCTAATAAGGCCAGTACACCGTTCGCTTGTTACACATTTTTGCGAGCTTCAAACAGGTACAACTTATTTTCAGTTATCTGGGTAGTTACTATTTTATTTTTGTAATTTCTTGCGTGTTTGAGTGCCTACTAGACACAACCGTTTATTTTAATAACAGTGTAGTGTACAGTATCGCCATTGCTATCGACCCTTGTATCGTACAGGCTTTTGTTTGTTTGGTTAGAACAGCTCAGTGTCGGTTAGACCGTCAGTGAGAGAGCACTTCGATTTCCTGCTGCTAATAAGGCGAGTACACCGTTCGCTTGTAGGGTAAACATAGTCATGTGTAGGGACTGTGGTTGTTGTGAGCGGACGCAAGGAGAATTGGCCACTCTTCGGGGGCAGGTGGAGGCTTTGTCTGTTAGGCTCATCGAGCTCGAGGCGCAGGCGTCGGCTCGTAGTGGCGTTGGGGCAACTGTGGTGAGACCTATGCCTACTTCGGTGGCCTTGGAATCGCATGGAACCCCTGATGTCGCTGCGTCTTCCGGCATTGAGCATCTTACCGGTCAGCCATCACTCCAGGGTGAATGGCGGATAGTGGTGGGCTCGCGCGTGCCTGGCCGAAAGGCGAAGGTGGGATCTGGCCGCGTGGCAGCTGCCTTACCCCTTTCCAACAGGTACGGGGTGCTTCTTAGTGGTGATGACATCGTTTCCGAGCCACCACAGGATGCCTCGCCTGTTGGGCCAGTGGCCGATTCTCCGGCAAGGTCCCGACAGTCACAGAGGGCGGGCCTATTAGTTATAGGGAGCTCCAACGTTAGGCGGGTTATGGAGCCCCTTAGGAAAATAGCGGGTAGGTCGGGGAAGAATGCCAGTGTGCACTCGGTGTGCTTGCCGGGGGGTCTCGTCCGTAATGTGGAGGAGGCCCTTCCGGCAGCTATTGAACGCACTGGGTGTGACCGGCTGCAGATAGTAGCACATGTCGGAACGAATGACGCCTGCCGCTTGGGTTCTGAGGCCATCCTTGGTTCCTTCCGGCGGCTGGCTGATTTGGTGAAGACAACCAGCATCGCACGCGGAGTGCAAGCTGAGCTTAATATCTGCAGCATAGTGCCCAGAGTCGATCGCGGTCCTCTGGTTTGGAGCCGTGTGGAGGGTCTAAACCAGAGGCTCAGACGACTCTGCGACTATAATGGTTGCAAATTCATCGACCTCCGTTATTGGGTGGAGAACTGTAGGGCCCCCCTAGACAGGTCAGGCGTGCACTACACACCGGAAGCAGCTACTAGGGTAGCAGAGTACGTGTGGCGTGCACACGGGGATTTTTTAGGTTAGAGGGACCCCCCCTTGGGCGAAACGATAAAATACCTGACGGCTTACCAGAGAGGACATTATCATCGTTGATAAAGAACGTCTGTCCTCAGAGACCAAAAACAGGAAAAGTCAACGTAATATTGGTAAACTGCAGGAGTATCCAGGGCAAGGTTCCTGAATTAGTATCTCTTATTGAAGGAAATAGTGCGCATATAGTATTAGGAACGGAAAGTTGGTTAAAACCGGAAGTGAACAGTAACGAAATCCTAGACACAGAATGGAATATATACCGCAAGGATAGGATAAACGCCAATGGTGGAGGAGTATTTATAGCAGTAAAGAATTCAATAATATCCAGTGAAGTTATTAGCGAATGCGAATGTGAAATAATCTGGGTTAAGTTAAGTATCAAAGGTGGGTCAGATAGGATAGTCGGATGCTTCTATAGACCACCTGCATCAGCAACCGTAGTAGTTGAGCGCCTCAGAGAGAACCTGCAGAACGTCGTGAAGAAGTTTCGTGATCATACTATTGTAATAGGGGGAGACTTCAATCTACCAGGTATAGAGTGGGATAGTCACACAATCAGAACTGGAGCCAGGGACAGAGACTCTTGTGACATTATCCTGACTGCCTTGTCCGAGAATTACTTCGAGCAGATAGTTAGAGAACCAACTCGTGAAGCTAACGTTTTAGACCTCATAGCAACAAATAGACCGGAACTTTTCGACTCCGTGAATGTAGAAGAGGGTATCAGTGATCATAAGTCAGTGGTTGCATCAATGACTACAAGTGTAATAAGAAATTCCAAGAAAGGAAGGAAAATATATTTGCTTAACAAGAGTGATAGGGCACAAATCGCAGAATATCTGAGTGACCACCATCAAACGTTCATTTCTGAGGAAGAGGATGTGGAACAAAAATGGAAAAAATTCAGAAACATCGTCCAGTACGCCTTAGATAAGTTCGTACCGACTAAGGTCCAAAGCGAGGGGAAAGATCCACCGTGGTATAACAATCATGTACGAAAGGTACTACGGAAACAAAGAAAGCTTCATCATAGGTTTAAGAGTAGTCGAATCATAGCTGATAAGGAAAAGCTGAACGAAGCGAAAAAGAGCGTAAAGAGAGCAATGAGAGAAGCATTCAACGAATTCGAACATAAAACATTGGCAAACAATCTAAACAAGAACCCTAAAAAGTTTTGGTCATATGTAAAATCGGTAAGCGGATCTAAATCCCCTATTCAGTCACTCGTTGACCACGATGGCACCGAAACAGAGGACGACCGAAGAAAGGCTGAAATACTGAATTCAGTGTTCCGAAACTGTTTCACTGCGGAAAATCGTAACACGGTCCCTGATTTCAGCCGTCGCACGGACGCCAAAATGGAAAATATTGAAATAAACGATATCGGAATTGAAAAACAACTGCTATCACTTAGTAGCGGAAAAGCATCCGGACCAGACGAGATACCCTTAAGATTCTACAGTGATTATGCTAAAGAACTTGCCCCCTTTCTATCAGCAATTTATCGTAGATCGCTGGAAGAACGTAAAGTACCTAGCGACTGGAAGAAAGCGCAGGTCGTTCCCATTTTCAAGAAGGGTCATAAATCAGATGCGAATAATTATAGGCCTATTTCGCTTACGTCAATCTGTTGTAGAATAATGGAACATGTTTTGTGTTCTCGTATTATGACGTTCTTAGATAATACAAATCTCCTTCATCATAACCAACATGGATTCCGCAAACAGAGATCATGTGAAACTCAGCTCGCCCTATTTGCCCAAGAATTTCACAGTGCCGTAGACACTGGCGAGCAGATTGATGCCGTATTCCTGGACTTCTGGAAGGCATTTGATACGGTTCCGCACTTACGTTTAGTGAAAAAAATACGAGCTCACGGAATATCGGACCAGGTTTGTGATTGGATTCAGGATTTCCTAGAAGAAAGAACACAACATGTCATTCTTAACGGTTCAAAATCTGCAGATGTAGAGGTAATTTCGGGAGTACCGCAGGGAAGCGTGATAGGACCGTTATTGTTTACAATATACATAAATGACTTAGTTGACAACATCGGTAGCTCCGTGAGGCTATTTGCAGATGACACGGTTGTCTACAAGAAAGTAGCAACATCAGAAGACTTGTACGTACTCCAGGAGGACCTGCAGAGAATTAATGCATGGTGCGACAGCTGGCAGCTTTCCCTAAACGTAGATAAATGTAATATAATGCGCATACATAGGGGCAGAAATCCATTCCAGTACGATTATGCCATAGGTGGTAAATCATTGGAAGCGGTAACGACCGTAAAATACTTAGGAGTTACTATCCGGAGCGATCTGAAGTGGAATGATCACATAAAACAAATAGTGGGAAAAGCAGGCGCCAGGTTGAGATTCATAGGAAGAATTCTAAGAAAATGTGACTCATCGACGAAAGAAGTAGCTTACAAAACGCTTGTTCGTCCGATTCTTGAGTATTGCTCATCAGTATGGGACCCTTACCAGGTTGGATTAATAGAAGAGATAGACATGATCCAGCGAAAAGCAGCGCGATTCGTCATGGGGACATTTAGTCAGCACGAGAGCGTTACGGAGATGCTGAACAAGCTCCAGTGGCGGACACTTCAAGAAAGGCGTTACGCAATACGGAGAGGTTTATTATCGAAATTACGAGAGAGCACATTCCGGGAAGAGATGGGCAACATATTACTACCGCCCACATATATCTCGCGTAATGATCACAACGAAAAGATTCGAGAAATTAGAGCAAATATGGAGACTTACAAGCAGTCGTTCTTCCCACGCACAATTCGTGAATGGAACAGGGAAGGGGGATCAGATAGTGGTACAATAAGTACCCTCCGCCACACACCGTAAGGTGGCTCGCGCAGTATAGATGTAGATGTACTAATCCTGTTAATCCACCAATTGTGAATAGAAAAATAAATCCAAAAGCTCATAATAGCGGTGGATTGAATTTGAATTTAGTTCCATATAGTGTAGCTAATCATCTGAATACCTTAATTCCTGTAGGTACAGCAATAATTATTGTTGCTGATGTAAAGTATGCTCGTGTGTCAACATCTATTCCTACTGTGAATATGTGATGTGCTCATACAATAAATCCTATTAGTCCAATTGATAATATAGCATAAAATATGCCTAATGTTCCAAATAATTCAATTTCTCCTCTTTCTTGACATACAATGTGAGAAATAATTCCAAATCCTGGCAGAATTAAAATGTAAACTTCTGGGTGTCCAAAGAATCACAAAAGGTGTTGATATAGAATTGGGTCACCCCCTCCTGCAAGGTCAAAGAATGGTGTATTTAAATTTCGATCTGTTAATGGTATAGTAATAGCCCCTGCTAATACTGGAAGCGATAAAAGGAGGAGAAGGGCTGTAATAGCTACAGATCAGACAAATAAAGTTGTTTGATCTAGAGTTACACTTTCTGATCGTATGTTAATTGCTGTTGTAATGAAGTTTACTGCATCAAGAATAGATGATACTCTTGCTAAGTGAAGTGAAAAAATAGCTAGGTCTACAGATGCCCCCCATGTGTGATAGCTCCTGCAAGAGGAGGGTAAACTGTTCATCCTGTACCAGCACTGTTATCTACTATAGAAGATGTAAGAAGAAGGGTTAGTGAAGGTGGTAGTAATCAAAAACTTATATTATTTATTCGTGGGAACGCTATATCTGGTGCACCAATTATTAATGGTACGAGTCAATTACCAAATCCACCAATTATAATAGGTATTACTATAAAAAAAGTTATAACAAATATGTGGGCTGTAATAATGACATTATAAATTTGTTCATCTCCAATTAGAGATCCTGGTTGACCAAGTTCAGCACGAATAAGTATTCTTATTGATGTTCCTACTATTCCTGCTCATGCTCCAAATAAGAAGTTTAAAGTACCAATATCCTTATGGTTTGTTGAGAATAATCATTTTTGCAGTAAGATGGCTGAATTTAAGGTGGTAGTCTGGAAATCTACTTAAGAGATGTTTCTCTCTTACCATGCTTTAGGACTTATATTCAATTATGATTCTAGACTGCAATTCTAGAGGTGTAAAATTTTACTATGGCCTAAACGATTAATCTTTTAATTATAACTTTGAAGGTTATTAGTTTGGTTAACTTAAGTCCTTAGTATAATGAGATTCAGGTTGATGTTGAGATTAATCCTATTGTTGAAATTATTACTGTTATAGGAAGAATAATTCTTGATTTTTGAGACTTTATTTTTATAGATCATGAGTTTTCTGTGTATGACATAATTAGGGCTGAGAATCTAATACATATATAATAATAAAGTGTAATTGTAGTTAATACAACCATAATTGTCATAATAGTTGTTATGTTATTTTCTATCAATGATTGTATTACAGTTCATTTTGGTAGAAATCCATGGAATGGTGGTAAACCACCTAGGGATAAAAGAGATAAAAGCATTATGAATTTAATTTCAGTTTTTATATTTCTGGCTGAATAAATTTGGTTTATAAAAAATAGACTTATTTGCTTAAATAATAAGACCATAATTAATCTTAATAGTGACTAAATAATAAAGTACAGTTCTCAAATGTTTTCTCTAACTGTTAGGGATCTGATTATTCACCCTAAATGTCTAATTGAGGAATATGCTAGAAGTTGTCGTAGAGATGTTTGATTTAAACCACCTATTGCCCCAATAATAATTCTTAGAATGATAATTGTTCAAATGAAAGTTCTTAGTTGAATACAATAAGATAATACCATTATTGGGGCAATTTTTTGCCATGTTATTAGTGTTAAACAATTATTTCATCTTGAAGCTCCTATTACTTCTGGAAATCAGAAATGAAAGGGTGCAGCCCCGAACTTTAATAATAATCTAGATCTAATTATTAATGATGGAATAAATTCTGTTTCTCATCCTATTGGATACTTTATTTGAATCAGCAAAATTGAAAATAATAGTATTGTCGATGCTATTGCTTGGACAATAAAATATTTAATTGATGATTCACTTATTATTATATTTTTATTTCTTGTTAGGAGCGGAATAAATGAAGTAAGTTGATCTCAAGTCCTATTCAAACCCCAAATCAGGAGTTTGATGAAATGGACAGGATTGTTCCTATCATTAATGTTGATAGGAAGAGAAGTTTTGTAGAGTTGTTGGTCATTAAAAAGGAGAGGAATGATATCTCTATAAATGGGGTATGAACCAATTAGCTTGTTTAGCTTATCTTTTTACATTAAGGTGTATGATGCACGTTAGTTTTTGATACTAAAGGATGTAGTCTAATTCTGTCTTATGTAATTTTTAATGAAGGTAATTTTATTTACTTGATTTACCCTATCAAGGTAACCCTTTAGTCAGGCACTTCATTTATATTTAATATATAAATTAAAATTTTTTTAAAAAAATTTGTTTATGTATTATTTTGGTTATATCTAATTAATTTATCTTGGTTAGGAAAAATTGAATACATATTATATATAGTAAATTATTTATATTAATATATTACATTTAATTAAATTTAAATACCTAAAATGTTATTTTATAATTATTAAATGTTTATTTTAATACATTTATTTACCTAGGATTATAGCTACTTATGTTTTTAGCTTAAAATAGGTTATTATATTAAAATTAAATAACAATATGTAATTTAATATTAAATATTATTATAAATGGATATAATAAATATAATCAATATTATTAAATATAAAATTTTATATTAATATTAATAATTATATTAATTATAATAATATAATTTAATATATTTTCTATAAATAGATTATTTAACTAATTAATATTTAAGTTATCTTAATATAAAGTTAATTTTATATTAATACCATATTACATTGATTTACATAATTATATAAAATATATTTATTATATTATTTAATCTTTCTTTATTATTTTTGAAAAGCATGATTAAATAAGAAAGAATATAATACATTTATTGGTATACATGTTCCATATTAATCTTTATTTATATATAATAGAGAAGTTGTTGTGGTCATTCGATTGTCCGTTTCTTTTTTTTGTCATTTTTTGTGTTTTTTCTTCTTTTTTTTCTCTAAATATTTGAATCTTAAATTATTTCTTAATTTTATAAATTTTTTAATTTCTTTTTTTCTTTCCAAAAATTTTATTCTTGCTTATTTATTCACTTTTTCTTTGCATTATATGTAAGTTTTGTTAAACTAAATGTTCTATTTTGCAGTAATTTGATTTAATTATCAAGTGATTTTGTATTTAGCAATTGATTTAGTATCGGCATAATTCGTACCAGCAGCCACAGTTATACGATTGATACAAGTGAATATTATTGGTTAAAACAGTTGTTTATATTTTTAGGGTTAAAATATAAACTTGTAAGGTGAAATGTTAAACTTTATTTATAGCTCTTTTTATGAATCTTAGATATTTGAATAATAAAATAGGATTAGATACCATATTATTTTAAATGTTAATTATATTTACCAGGGTACAATTAGTTAAGGTTTTTAAACCCAAAGAATTTGACGGTATCTCATTCCTTTCAGAGGAACCTACCCCGTGTTGATAATACACGATTTACTCTACTTAATTTATTTGTTTGTATATCTCCGTTATCAGAGAATATTTTTAGAGTTATAATTCTCAAGATTTATAATCATAAAATATTTCAGATCAAGGTGCAGCTTATAGTTAGGAGGAGGTGGGTTACAATAGATTTTTGTTTATAACGATTTGATGGTGAAATACTATTAATGAAGGTGGATTTGATAGTAATTTAATTTAACTGATATTGGCTCTGAGGTGTGTACACATCGCCCGTCGCTCTCATTATTGATTATTCTATTTTATTATTTTAATTTAGCTTCAATTTAGATGAGATAAGTCGTAACATAGTAGATGTACTGGAAAGTGTATCTAGGAACAGCATCAAGATATAACTTATTAGTAAAGTGTTTCATTTACACTGACAATTTTTCTGTGCAAATGAGGATATCTTGATTATTTATTTTATTATATTTATTTTTCGTTTATTTAATTATTTAATAAAAATAATTTTGTCGAATTTTGTCTTAGTATATTTTGTAGAATTGATTATTTAGATTATAGTTTATTGGTAATGTAATCGTTTTATGAAATATTATTTTAAATTTTGAAAAGTAGATTTTATTTATTGTACCTTTTGTATCAGGGTTTATCAAAATTTTAGTATTTACTTTACTTGTGTCGATTTGGGTTGATTTATAAATAATTTATAGTTAATGTAACATAATTATTATTAAATTATTTATAGAAATGAGATGTTAATCGTTTTCCAAGATATCTAGTTTCTTAAGAAAAAATTTAATTTTTTGAAGTTAATTGTTTTTATTTAATTTTTTAGGTATACATATTAACTTATTTATTCTTTAAGGGATAAGCTTTGAAGTTAATAACCTATAATTTGTTTTATAAATTATAATAGTAAGCTTTGAACCAGCTATCTCTAAGATTTCGTTTTAGTTCATTATTTTTATTTATGATTTTATAAGTATTTTTGGTTTTTTATTAAAATTATCAATTTAATTTTAAAATATTTGTAATAATGATAGAATTAGTATATTTATTTGTATATAATTTTTACCTTGTGAATTTATTATAAGGAACTAGGCAAAATTGATTTCCACCTGTTTATCAAAAACATGTCCTCTTGAAAATACTTTGAGGTCTGGCCTGCTCACTGAGCAGATTTTTAAAGAGCCGCAGTATTTTGGCTGTGCAAAGGTAGCATAATCATTAGTCTCTTAATTAGTGGCTGGAATGATTGGCTTGATGAGAAATCAACTGTCTCTTAATAAATTTTTGAATTTAACTTTTGAGTCAAAAGGCTTAAATTTTTCTTTAGGACGAGAAGACCCTATAGAGCTTAACATTTTATTTTTATATAGTTTTTTGTTTGTCTTTCTATATTTAATGATGATGACATGATTGGGGTGACATGAAGAATAAATAAACTCTTCATTATTATATCATTTATTTATGTTTGTTGTTTTGATATATAATTTTTGATCATAAGATTAAGTTACCTTAGGGATAAGAGCGTAATTGTTTTTGAGAGCTCATATCGACAAAGCAGATTGCGACCTCGATGTTGGATTAAGAAAAATTTTGGGTGCAGTAGCCCAGTAATTAGGTCTGTTCGACCTTTAAATTCTTACATGATCTGAGTTCAGACCGGCGTGAGCCAGGTCGGTTTCTATCCTAAGATTATTAATTCATATTAGTACGAAAGGACCATTTGGTTGAAAAATTTTTTATTTTATAGATTAATACTAATTAAATTACTATTTTGACAGATTAATGTGTTGAATTTACAATTCATTTATGTAGATTTTTTCTACAAATAGTATTGATACTTTATGATTTATTTATGTTTATTTTGAATTTCCTTTTATTGGTTATTTGTGTTTTAATTAGTGTTGCTTTTTTAACTTTATTAGAGCGTAAGGTTTTAGGTTACATTCAAATTCGAAAGGTTCCAAATAAGGTAGGTTTTGTTGGAATTCCTCAACCCTTTAGTGAAGCTATCAAGTTAATTTGTAAGGAGCAGCCAATTCCTATTATATCTAATTATTTAGTTTATTACTTTTCTCCTGTTTTTAATTTAATAATTTCCTTTGCTGTTTGAGTGATTTTCCCTTACTTAACCTATATGTGTTCTTTTTCTTATGAATTTTTGTTTTTTTTTATCTTGTACTAGATTAAGTGCTTATACTGTTATAATTGCTGGTTGGTCTTCTAATTCAAATTATTCTTTACTAGGTTCTCTTCGTTCTGTTGCTCAAACAATTTCATACGAAGGTAGTTTGGCTTTAATTTCATTATCTTTAATTATTTTAATTGGTAGTTTTAACATGATTGCTTTTATAAATTATCAGCTTTATTGTTGATTTATTATTATTTCTTTTCCTTTAGCTTTAGCTTGTTTTGCTTCTTGTTTAGCTGAGACTAACCGTACTCCTTTTGACTTTGCCGAAGGTGAATCTGAGTTAGTTTCAGGTTTTAATATTGAATATGGTGCAGGTGGTTTTACTTTAATTTTTTTAGCTGAGTATACTATAATTGTTTTTATAAGAATATTATTAGCTTCAATTTCTTTAGGTGGTGACTTTTATTCTTTTATATTTTTTATTAAGCTTGCTGTTATGTCCTTTGGTTTTATTTGAGTTCGTGGGACATTACCAGGTTTTTTGTTATGATAAGTTAATGTACTTAGCTTGAAAAAGTTTTTTGCCATTATCTTTAAATGTTTTTTATTTTCTTTGTTGGTTTAATGATTTTATTTATTTCATTTATTTAGTGAAATTTTTTAAGAAAAGTAAATAGAAGAGTTAAACTTCTAGTTTTATGTTTTCAAAACATATGCTTTTCCTAAGTTAATTAACTTATTATTCCTTAATTAGTTTACCTCATGCGTTTGCAACATGTACATTAATTAAGAAGTATGTAAAGTAGATAATTGTTAAGATTTGTCCTGTTATGATGTAAGGTTCTTCAACAGGTCGTTTTCCAATTCATGTTAATAAGCATACAACAACTACTATAATTCAGAATAAAATCTGATTGATAGGATAGAATTGAATACCTCAGAATGGTGTTTCATTATAAAATTATTAAGATTCTAATTGATAAGAATAATGCAATAACACCTCCTAGTTTATTAGGGATTGATCGTAGAATTGTGTATGCAAATAAGAAATATCATTCTGGTTGAATATGGACAGGGGTTACTAACGGGTTAGCAGGTACAAAATTATCTGGCTCTCCCAAGAGGTAAGGATTAATCAAGCACAGTATAATTAATAATGATGTTATTAATACAAATGTAATAGAGTCCTTGAAAGTAAAGTATGGGTGAAATGGGATTTTTTCAATATCTCCATTTAGGCCTAAGGGGTTATTAGACCCTGTTTGGTGGAGGAAGAATAAATGAATTGCTGCCATTGCAGCAATAATAAACGGTAGTACAAAATGGAATGTACAGAATCGATTTAATGTTGCATTATCAACAGCAAACCCTCCTCATACTCCTTGAACTAAATCTCTTCCTAAATACGGAATTGCTGATAGTAAATTAGTAATTACCGTCGCACCTCAGAATGGTATTTGACCTCAAGGTAAAACGTATCCCATAAATGCAGTTGCTATAACTAAGAATAGGATTACTGTACCAATAATTCAGGTTTGTATGTATAAGTAAGATCCATTGAAAATTCCATGTCTGACATGTAAATAAATAGAAATAAAAAATATAGAAGCTCCATTTGCATGTAAGGTTCGAATAATTCAGCCATTATTTACGTCTCGGCAGATATGAACTACACTACTAAATGCTATTTCAATATTTGATGTATAATGTATAGCTAAAAATAGTCCAATTACAATTCGAATTACCAAACATAACCCTAGTAGGGACCCAAAATTCCATCGAAATGAAATATTTGTTGGTGCAGGTAAATCAACTAAAGAGTTATTAATGATTTTAATTAAAGGATGTCTCAATCGTAAGGGTTTATTCATTAGTAAATTATCTTATTTTACAAATAGACCCTGGTAAATGTTGGTGATTTTAACAACTGCTAATAGTGCTAAAAATAAATAAATAATTATTATGATTGTGATAATGAATGTTGGTCTATTATATACTTTTTCTAAAGATATTGTTATTTCTTGGTAATTGATTGAATTATCAATATTTATAGTTTCAGTATTTTTGAAAAAGTCTATAAATATTGTTATATCTAAAATAATTAATGTTGATATGATAAATATTCATATTGTTAAGGTAATAATTATCGTAATTGATTATGTTGAAATATTTCGTTTGATGCAATTCTCGTAATATAAATAAATAGAACTAATATACCACCGTGAAACGTTAAAAATAAAATATATGATAATCAATATCTTTCCATTATTGTTCCTGTTATTAGTCCAACTAGAAAAGTTTGTAGGATCATGAAAAGCATTATTGATATTGGGTGTCTTAATTTAATAAAATTAATATTTATTACGTTTGATAGCGATATAATTATTATTTTGATCATTTCAGGGGTTAGTTTATTAAAAATATCGGTTTTGGGGACCGATGATGGAAAGCTTTTCCACCTCTGAAGTTTTAAAAGTGGGGGCTGGACTTATTTCCGGTTTACAAGACTGGCGTTTTTTTAAACTATTAAAACTAATGTTTATATTCTCTGTCTTTACTTCTTTATTGATTTATTTTGCTGGTGTTTACGTTTTTTCTTCTAAACATAAGCATTTATTAATGGTTCTTTTGAGATTAGAGTATATTGTTCTTTCTTTATTTATATTGGTTATTGTTTTTCTTATTGAGTTTCATTATGATTATTTTTTTCCTGTTATTTTTTTGGTTTTTTCTGTTTGTGAAGGTGCTTTAGGTCTTTCTATTATAGTTTCAATAATTCGTTCTCATGGGAATGGTTTTTTAATTCTTTTGGATTATCTTAATGTTAAAGTATTTATTTATAACTATTTTTTTGATCCCTCTTTGTTTGGTCAATAATTGTTGATGATTGGTTCATTCTTTAATGTTTCTGTCTAGTTTTGTTTTTATGATTTGAATATGATTAGATATTATTTTGGTATTGATTATTTTTCTTTTAGATTGATTCTGCTTAGTTTTTGAATTTGTTCCTTAATAATTACTGCTAGACGTTCAGTTTATTTAAGTTCTTATCATTCTAATTTTTTGTCTATATAGTCTTAATTTTAATGATTATGCTTTATTGTTCGTTTGCTAGATTGAGTTTTCTTTCTTTTTATAATTTTTTTGAGGCTAGATTGGTTCCTACTTTACTTTTGATTTTGCGTTGAGGCTATCAACCTGAACGGTTGCAGGCTGGTGTTTATTTAATTTTTTATACTCTGGTTGGTAGATTGCCTTTATTATTAGTGTTATTTAAGGTTTATGATTTTTCTAATACTTTATATTTTCCTTTATTGGTTGATTTTGGTTCTTATTATTTTATATTTTATGTGTTTATAATTTTGCTTTTTTAGTTAAGATGTCGATATTTTTGGTTCATTTGTGGCTTCCTAAGGCCCATGTTGAGACCCCTATTTCAGGTAGAATGATTCTTGCTGGTGTTTTATTAAAGTTAGGTGGTTATGGTATTTTTCGTGTTATGAAGGTTATTTCTTATTTGGGTTTAAAGTTTAATTATTTTTGATTGTCTTTAGGTTTATCTGTTGGGGTTATTGATAGATTTATTTGTTTTCGTCAGGTTGATTTAAAGTCTTTGGTTGCATATTCTTCTGTTGCTCATATAAGAATGGTTATTGGAGGATTGATAACTATGAATTGATGAGGGTGTATGGGTTCTCTTTCTTTAATGATTGGCCATGGTTTGTGTTCTTCTGGTTTATTTTGTTTATCTAATATTATTTATGAGGGTTTAGGTAGACGAAGATTATTAATTAACAAGGGTATAATTAATTTGATACCAAGAATGGCTTTATGATGATTCCTTTTGAGATCTTCTAATATAGCTGCTCCTCCTTCTTTAAATTTGGTAGGTGAACTTATATTATTAAATAGAATTATATCTTGATCTTCTTTTAGATTTTTTGCTTTAATTTTTTGTCTTTTTTTAGAGCTGTTTATACTTTATATATGTATTCTTATTCTCAGCATGGTAATTATTATTCTGGTGTTTATACTTGTTCTCTTGGATATTTTCGTGAATATCATCTTTTACTTTTATATTGATTGCCTTTAAATATTCTTTGTTTAAAGGGAGAGTATTTTTTTTGTTTAGGTTGCTTAAGTATTTTAATTAAAAATGTTGTTTTGTGGAATCAATTATATGAATTTATCATCTTAGGCCGTGAATTTGTTTTCTATTTGTTCTTTGAGAATTTTCTTTTTTTTTTCTAGAACTATAATTTTTATTTTGGGTATTTATTATTTAATAATTGATTATAGAGTTTTTGTTGAATGAGAACTTTTTAATTTAAATGGTTCTATGGTTGTTATGACTTTAAGTTTGGATTCAATGTCTCTTATTTTTATGTCTTCTGTTATGTATATTTCTTCGTTGGTTATTTATTATAGAGAGGATTATATGTCAGGAGAAAAAAATATAAATCGTTTTATTATTATTGTTTTAATATTTATTCTTTCTATAGGTTTTTTAATTATCAGTCCTAATTTGATTAGAATTTTATTGGGATGGGATGGTTTAGGTTTAGTTTCTTATTGTTTAGTTATTTATTATCAAAATGTGAAATCTTATAGTGTGGGTATGTTAACTGCACTTTCTAATCGTATTGGTGATGTTGCTATTTTAATTTCTATTGCTTGAATACTGAATTTTGGTGGTTGAAATTATATTTATTATTATGATTTTATTTCTAATTCTTTTGAAATAAAGCTTATTACTATATTAATTGTTTTAGCAGCTATAACTAAAAGAGCTCAAATTCCCTTTTCTTCTTGCCTTCCTGCTGCTAAGGCTGCCCCTACTCCGGTTTCTGCTTTGGTTCATTCTTCTACTCTTGTTACTGCTGGGGTTTATTTATTAATTCGTTTCAGACCAATAATAAAGACCTATAATTGTGGTTGATTCTTACTTTTAATTGGTTGTATAACTATGATTATGGCTGGTTTGGGAGCAAATTTTGAATTTGATTTGAAGAAAATTATTGCTCTTTCTACTTTAAGACAACTTGGTTTAATAATAAGAATTTTGGTTATGGGTTATCCAAAACTTGCATTTTTTCATTTATTTGCTCATGCTTTATTAAAGGCTTTATTGTTTATGTGTGCAGGTTCAATAATTCATAATTTAAAGAATTCTCAGGATATTCGTATTATAGGTTCAATTGTTAATTTTATGCTTTTAATTTCAGTTTGTTTTAATGTTTCTAGTTTGTCTTTGTGTGGTATACCATTTTCAGCAGGTTTTTATTCAAAGGATTTAATTCTTGAAATGGTTTGTTTAAGATGAATTGATTGTTTGATTTTTTTTCTTTATTTCTTTTCTACTGGTTTAATTGCTTCTTATTCTCTTTGTCTTTTTTATTATTCAATATCTCGTGATAATAATTTTTATTCTAGATTTTCTTTTGATGATAGGGGTTATTATATTTCTTTTGGTATAATTGGTTTATTGTTTGTTGCTGTTTTCGGTGGTAGTCTTTCATCTTGGTTAATTTTTCCTGTTCCTCATGTGATTGCCTTGCCTTATTATTTAAAGTTTTTAACTATTACTGTAGTTGTTTTGGGTGCTTATTTGGGTTATCTTAATTCTAATTTTGATATTTCTCAAAATTTATTTTCCTTAAGTATACTTTCTTTTGTCAGATTTGCTGGTTCTATGTGGTTTATACCTTTTATTTCGACTAAGTTTATTAGATATTTTCCTTTAAAATTGGGTTATTATTCATCTAAATCATTTGATTATGGTTTGGTGAATTATTTATTATTTAATTATTATTTATTTATTATTTATTATTTATTTAATTAGTTATATACAAGGTTGATATGATTCTAATTTTAAGATTTATCTTTTAACTTTTATTTTTTCAATATTTATTTTGGTGGTATTATTTTTCGTTTACTTAAATAGCTTATAATTAGAGCGTGACACTGAAGATGTTAAGTAAGTATTTTTACTTTTAGGTATTTATATAAATACATATATTATTTTTACAGTGAAAATGTAATGTTTTATTTAAACTATATAAATTTTAGAAATGTAAACGGAGTTTAACCGCTAATTTAAAAAGTAAGCAGCTTTCAAATTGGCTTTACATTTCCTTAATTGGAACTTTATAGTTCAATTATATTATTAACAGTAATACGCCTCTTTTTGGCTTCAGTTAATAAGAATAAGGGTTTTTTATTTACCAACCATCCAGGTCGAAACTGACTGCAATACTTCGCTTCTTATTCTATTTAGGGTTGATTGATTATATCAATACGTTTTGAATGCAACCCAAATCTTATGTTTGACTACAACCCTTTATTCTGTTCATTGTAAGGCTCCTTGATCTCATTCATGGTAAATTCCACCTATTAATACTATAATAAAAAATATTGTTGATACTGTTCAGATTATAATGTCTGAAGTTTTAAAAATAATTACAATTGGGAGGATTAGTGCGATTTCTACATCAAAAATTAAGAAAATTACTGCAATTAAGAAGAATCGAAGTGAGAATGGTATTCGTGATAATCTTTTTGGGTCAAATCCACACTCAAATGGTGATCTTTTTTCTTGGTCAATAATTAATTTTTTTGATAATGTTGTTGCAAGGATTATAACAATTATTGGAATAATAAATCTAATAAAAATTCTTGTAGATAAAATTAGGATTGTTTTTCTTGATTTATATCAAGCTTTTTGATAGGAAGTCAAATGTACTATTTATACTAGAAAAACAATTATCTAACTCATCAATAAATAGAAATGTATAAGAATAATCATACTACGTCTACAAAGTGTCAGTATCATGCTGCTGCTTCAAATCCAAAGTGGTGTCTTGGTGAGAATTCGTTTATTGAATGTCGAAGTAGACATGTTGATAAGAAAATTGTTCCAATAATTACATGTAGACCAAGGAATCCTGTTGCAACAAAGAATGTTGATCCATAAACTGCGTTTGCAATGGTGAAGGGTGCTTCTCAATATTCGTATGCTTGAAGTATAGTAAGTATAGTCCTAGTAGTACTGTGAAGAATAATCCTTGTAATGCTGGAGTATGATTAGATTCTATTAAACTATGATGTGCTCATGTTACTGTTACTCCTGATGCTAAAACAATAGCTGTATTAAGTAATGGATTTTGTATAGGATTAAAAGATTGAATTCCTATTGGGGGTCATAATATCCCTAGTTCAATAGTGGGTGCTAGTCTTCTTCTAAAAATGCTCGGAAAAATGAAACAAAGAATAGTACTTCTGATGCAATGAATAAAATTATTCCTCATCGTAATCCAATTGATACAAATCCCGTATGTAGTCCTTGGTATGTTCCTTCTCGTACTACACCTCGTCATCATTGGATTATAGTTATTAGGGTAATTCCCAATCCGTTTATAAATAAGTTAATGTTAAATAGGTGAAATCATTTTGCTAATCGTGATACTAGAACTATTGCTCCAATTGCTCCTGTTAATGGTCAAGGTCTGTAATCTACTAAGTGCAATAGGTGGTTTGAGTGAGTTGTTACATAAGTTTAATATGCCTGTCTAGAATATAACGTTCTTAAAATTGAGAAAACATAGGCTTGAATTATTGCTACTGTTGATTCTAGAATTAACAGAAGTATTTGTACAATAATTAGTAGTGAAATTAAGTTTATTGCTATAGATGGTCCTGTATTTCCTAGTAATGTTAATAGTAAGTGTCCTGCAATTATATTTGCTGTTAGTCGTACTGCTAGTGTACCTGGTCGAATGACATTTCTAATTGTTTCAATTAATACTATAAATGATATTAATGCAGGTGGTGTTTCTTGGGGGACAAAGTGTGTAAATATGTGATTGGTATGATTAATTCATCCAAATAACATAAATCTTAATCATATAGGTAGAGCAATTGCAAATGTTAATGCTAAATGTCTTGTTCTAGTAAAGTTGTAGGGGAATAATCCTATGAAATTATTAAATAGTATTATAATAAAGATTGAAATGAAGATGAATGTTGTTCCATTAAATGATTTTCGTCCTAGTAGTGTTTTAAATTCATTGTGTAAGGTTAAGTATAGTTTATTTCAAATAATATTAATTCGTGATGGTGTAAGTCAAAATATTGATGGGATTAATAATAATCCTAAGGATGTTATAGTACAATTTAATGATAAATTGGAGATATTAGTTGATGGATCAAATGTTGAAAATATGTTTGTTATCATTTTCAATTCAAGTTCTTTATATCAATTGTTCTTTTTTCTGCTTTTTTAAAAAGATTTGGTTTAAATGAGAAAAAGTTTATTTGATTAAATAAAATTAATGTAGTCGTCCAATTGATTTAATTGTGATTATTCCGTGTACTGAATCATCAAGTAAATATAGTAGTCGTAATGATGGGAGTGCAATAAAATTTAGTGTAATTGCTGGTAGTGCTGTTCAGATTGTTTCAATTAAATGTCCGTGAAGTATGTATCGGTTTGTATAGGCAATGAATAATATGTAACTTAGGGCATAACCTACAATTACTGTAATTAATAATAATACGACCATAGTATGATCATGGAAGAATGATAGTTGCTCCATTAATGGTGAAGCTCCATCTTGATGGGATAAATTTGATCATGTTGCCATTAATGAATTTTTCTAATAAAAAGTCATACCTTTATTTGTAGAGCTTAAATCTACTGCACTAATCTGCCATATTAGAGTCTAGAAATTAATTGTAGTTCTGAGTAACTGTTTTCTGAAGGTGGATTATTTTGTAGTCATTCTGTTGATCTTCTTATATTAGCTCTAAATATGATTGCCCGGTTTGTAACCATTCTTTCTCATATAATTACAAAGAATATAATGATTCCTACAATAGAAATTGTAGACCCAATTCTTGATACTACATTTCATGATGTATATGAATCTGGATAGTCTGAATATCGTCGTGGTGTTCCTGCTAGTCCTAGGAAGTGTTGAGGGAAGAATGTTAAGTTTACTCCAATAAATATAATTGTAGATTGGATTTTTAATCATGTATTATTTATAGTTAATCCTGTAAATAATGGGTATCATTGAATAACACCTCCTATGATTGCGAATACTGCTCCTATGGATAACACATACTGGAAGTGAGCTACTACATAATATGTATCATGTCATACGATGTCAAGTGATAAATTTGCTAATACTAATCCTGTTAATCCACCAATTGTGAATAGAAAAATAAATCCTAAAGCTCATAATAGCGGTGGATTGAATTTGAATTTAGTTCCATATAGTGTAGCTAATCATCTGAATACCTTAATTCCTGTAGGTACAGCAATAATTGTTGTTGCTGATGTAAAGTATGCTCGTGTGTCAACATCTATTCCTACTGTGAATATGTGATGTGCTCATACAATAAATCCTATTAGTCCAATTGGTAAAATAGCATAAATTATACCTAATGTTCCAAATGATTCAATTTTTCCACTTTCTTGACATTCAATGTGAGAAATAATTCCAAATCCTGGCAGAATTAAAATGTAAACTTCTGGGTATCCAAAGAATCAGAATAGGTGTTGATATAGAATTGGGTCACCCCCTCCTGCAGGGTCAAAGAATGATGTATTTAAATTTCGATCTGTTATTAGTATAGTAATAGCCCCTGCTAATACTGTGTAAGTAGGCTGTTTAGGTCTTTTTATTGGTAACGCCACCTCTGTATGAATATCAGTGGCTGTGATGTGTGCAGTCTGTGGCTGCTTTGCATTGTTGTAATACTCGCCATTGTAGTGTTGGGCAGCGGCAGCTGGATGTGAACAGCGTGTAGCGTTGCACAGTTGGAGGTGAGCCGCCAGCAGTGGTGGATGTGGGGAGAGAGATGGCGGAGTTTTGAAATTTGTCATGAACTGCTATATTAATATGATGATATCAAGGTAAATATATTGTTTGTTCTCTATTAATATCTTTCATTTGCTAACTATCCCTATCAGTAGTTAGTGCCTTCCATAGATTGAATCTTTTATTTAGCTGGCAGTGGTGGCGCTCGCTGTATTGCAGTTGTTCGAGTAATGAAGATTTTTGTGAGGTAAGTGATTTCTGAAAGTTATAGTTTAATGTTAGTCAGGGCCATTCTTTTGTAGGGAATTTTGAAAGTCAGATTGCGTTGCGCTAACAAAATATTGTGTGTCAGTTTAAGCACAGTCATGTATAATTGTTCAAAGGGGACGTTACAACTGGAAGCGATAAAAGGAGGAGAAGGGCTGTAATAGCTACAGATCAGACAAATAAAGGTGTTTGATCTAGAGTTGTACTTTCTGATCGTATATTAATTGCTGTTGTAATGAGGTTTACTGCACCAATAATAGATGATACACCTGCTAAGTGAAGTGAAAAAATAGCTAGGTCTACAGATGCCCCCCCATGTGCGATAGCTCCTGCAAGAAGAGGGTAAACTGTTCATCCTGTACCAGCACCGTTATCTACTATAGAAGATGTAAGAAGAAGGGTTAGTGAAGGTGGTAGTAATCAAAAACTTATATTATTTATTCGTGGGAACGCTATATCTGGTGCACCAATTATTAATGGTACGAGTCAATTACCAAATCCACCAATTATAATAGGTATTACTATAAAAAAATTATTACAAATGCGTGGGCTGTAACTGACATTATAAATTTGGTCATCTCCAATTAGAGATCCTGGTTGACCAAGTTCAGCATGAATAAGTATTCTTATTGATGTTCCTACTATTCCTGCTCATGCTCCAAATAAGAAGTATAAAGTACCAATATCCTTATGGTTTGTTGAGAATAATCATTTTTGCGGTAAGATGGCTGAATTTATGGTGGTAGACTGTAAATCTACTTATGAGATGTTTCTCTCTTACCATGCTTTAGGCCTTATATTCAATTATGATTCTAGACTGCAATTCTAGAGGTGTAAATTTTCCTAAGGCCTAAAAGATTATTCTTTTAATTATAACTTTGAAGGTTACTAGTTTGGTTAACTTAAGTCCTTAGTATAATGAGATTAAGGTTGATGTTGAGATTAATCCTATTGTTGAAATTATTACTGTTATAGGAAGAATAATTCTTGATTTTTGAGACTTTATTTTTATAGATCATGAATTTTCTGTGTATGACATAATTAGCGCTGAGAATCTAATACGTATACAATAATAAAGTGTAGTTGGAGTTAATACAACCATAATTATCATAATAGTTGTTATGTTATTTTCTATCAATGATTGTATTACAATTCATTTTGGTAGAAATCCAAGGAACGGTGGTAAACCACCTAGGGATAAAAGAGATAAAAATATTATGAATTTAATTTCAGTTTTTATATTTCTGGCCGAATAAATTTGGTTTATAAAAATAGATTTATTTGGTTAAATAATAAGGCCATAATTAATCTTAATAGTGAGTAAATAATAAAGTATAGTTCTCCAATGTTTTCTCTAAGTGTTAGGGATCTGATTATTCACCCTAAATGTCTAATTGAGGAATATGCTAGAAGTTGTCGTAGAGATGTTTGATTTAAACCACCTATTGCCCCAATAATAATTCTTAGAATGATAAATGTTCAAATGGAAGTTCTTAGTTGAATACAATAAGATAATACCATTATTGGGGCAATTTTTTGCCATGTTATTAGTGTTAAACAGTTATTTCATCTTGAAGCTCCTATTACTTCTGGAAATCAGAAATGAAAGGGTGCAGCCCCGATCTTTAATAATAATCTAGATCTAATTATTATTGATTGAATAAATTCTGTTTCTCATCCTATTGGATACATTATTTGAATCAGCAAAATTGAAAATAATAGTATTGTCGATGCTATTGCTTGGACAATTAAATATTTAATTGATGATTCATTTATTATTATATTTTTATTTCTGTTTTTAATTTAATAATTTCCTTGGCTGTTTGTGTGATTTTCTCTTACTTAACTTATATGTGTTCTTTTTCTTATGGATTTTTGTTTTTTTTATGTTGTACTAGATTAGGTGTTTATACTGTTATAATTGCTGGTTGGTCTTCTAATTCAAATTATTCGTTACTAGGTTCTCTTCGTTCTGTTGCTCAAACAATTTCATACGAAATTAGTTTTGCTTCAATTTTATTATCTTTAATTATTTTAATTGGTAGTTTTAACATGTTTGATTTTATAAATTATCAGCTTTATTGTTGATTTATTATTATTTCTTTTCCTTTAGCTTTAGCTTGTTTTGCTTCTTGTTTAGCTGAGACTAACCGTACTCCTTTTGACTTTGCTGAAGGAGAATCTGAGTTAATTTGAGGTTTTAATATTGAATATGGTGCAGGTGGTTTTACTTTAATTTTTTTAGCTGAGTATACTAGAATTGTTTTTATAAGAATATTGTTAGCTTTAATTTTTTAGGTGGTGACTTTTATTCTTTTCTATTTTTAATTAAGCTTGCTGTTATGTCCTTTGATTTTATTTGAGTTCCTGGGACATTACCACGTTTTCGTTATGATAAGTTAATGTACTTAGCTTGAAAAAGTTTTTTGCCATTATCTTTAAATTTTTTTATTTTCTTTGTTGGTTTAAAGATTTTATTTATTTCATTTATTTAGTGAAATTTCGTAAGAAAAGTTAATAGAAGAGTTAAACTTCTAGTTTTATGTTTTCAAAACATATGCTTTTCCTAAGCTAGTTAACTTATTATTCCTTAATTAGTTTATCTTATGCGTTTGCAACATGTACATTTATTGAGAAGTATGTAGATAATTGTTAAGATTTGTCCTGTTATAATGTAAGGTTCTTCAACAGGTCGTTTTCCAATTCATGTTAATAAGCATACAACAACTACTATAATTCAGAATAAAATCTGATTGATACGATAGAATTGAATACCTCGGAATGGTGTTTTATTATTAAATTATTAAGATTCTAATTGATAAGAATAATGCAATAACACCACCTAGTTTATTAGGGATTGATCGTAGAATTGTGTATGCAAATAAGAAATATCATTCTGGTTGAATATGGACGGGGGTTACTAATGGGTTGGCAGGTACAAAATTATCTGGATCTCCTAGGAGGTAAGGATTAATCAAGCACAGTATAATTAATAATGATGTTATTAATACAAATGTAATAGAGTCCTTGAAAGTAAAGTATGGGTGAAATGGGATTTTTTCAATATCTCCATTTAGGCCTAAGGGGTTATTAGACCCTGTTTGGTGGAGGAAGAATAAATGAATTGCTGCCATTGCAGCAATAATAAACGGTAGTACAAAATGGAATGTAAAGAATCGATTTAATGTTGCATTATCAACAGCAAACCCTCCTCATACTCATTGAACTAAATCTGTTCCTAAATACGGAATTGCTGATAATAAGTTAGTAATTACTGTCGCACCTCAGAATGATATTTGACATCAAGGTAAAACGTATCCTATAAATGCAGTTGCTATAACTAAGAATAGGATTACTGTACCAATTATTCAGGTGTGTATGTATATGTAAGATCCATAGTAAATTCCTTATCCGACATGTAAATAAATACAAATAAAAAATATAGAAATTCCATTTGCATGTAAGGTTCGAATAATTCAGCCATTATTTACGTCTCGGCAGATGTGAACTACACTACTAAATGCTATTTCTATACTTGATGTATAATGTATAGCTAAAATAGTCCAGTTACAATTTGAATTACCAAACATAACCCTAGTAGGAACCCAAAATTCCATTAAAATGAAATATTTGTTGGTGCAGGTAAATCAACTAAAGAGTTATCAATGATATTAATTAAAGGATGTCTCAATCGTAAGGGTTTATTCATTATTAAATTATCTTATTTTACGAATAGGGCCCTGGTTAATGTTGGTGATTTTAACAACTGCTAATAGTGCTAAAAATAAATAAATAATTATTATTATTGTGATAATGAATGTAGGTCTATTATATAGTTTTTCTAAAGATATTGTTATTTCTTGATAATTGATTGAATTATCAATATTTATAGTTTCAGTATTTTTGAAAAAGTCTATAAATAATTAATGTTGATATGATAAATATTCATATTGTTAAGGTAATAATTATCGTAATTGATTTAGGTTGAAATATTTCGTTTGATGCAATTCTCATAATATAAATAAATAGATCTAATATACCACCAAGAAACGTTAAAAATAAAATATATGATAATCAATATCTTTCCATTATTGTTCCTGTTACTAGTCCAACTAGAAAAGTTTGTAGGATAATGAAAAGCATTATTGATATTGGGTGTCTTAATTTAATAAAATTAATATTTATTACGTTTGATAGCGATATAATTATTATTTTGATCATTTCAGGGGTTAGATTATTAAAAATATCGGTTTTGGGGACCGATGATGGAAAGCTTTTCCACCTCTGAAGTTTTAAAAGTGGGGGCTGGACTTTACAATACCGGCGTTTTTTTAAAACTATTAAAATTAATGTTTATATTCTCTGTCTTTACTTCTTTATTGATTTATTTTGCTTGTGTTTATGTGTTTCCTTCTAAACGTAAGCATTTATTAATGGTTCTTTTGGGATTAGAGTATATTGTTCTTTCTTTATTTATATTGGTTATTGTTTTTCTTATTGAGTTTGATTATGATTATTTTTTCCTGTTATTTTTTTTTGGTTTTTTCTGTTTGTGAAGGTGCTTTAGGTCTTTCTATTTTAGTTTCAATAATTCGTTCTCATGGGAATGATTTTTTTAATTCTTTTGGTTTATCTTTATGTTAAAGTATTTATTTATAACTATTTTTTTAATCCTTCTTTGTTTGGTCAATAATTGTTGATGGTTGGTTCATTCTTTAATGTTTCTGTCTAGTTTTGTTTTTATGATTTGTGTTTATTCATATGCAGATTTGAATATGATTAGAGATTATTTTGGTATTGATTATTTTTCTTTTAGTTTGATTCTGCTTAGTTTTTGAATTTGTTCCTTAATAATTACTTCTAGAGGTTCAGTTTATTTAAGTTCTTATCATTCCTATTTTTTGTCTTTATAGTCTTAATTATAATGATTATGCTTTATATTTGTTTGCTAGTTGAGGCTTCTTTCTTTTTATATTTTTTTTGAGGCTAGATTGGTTCCTACTTTACTTTTGATTTTGGTTTGAGGCTATCAACCTGAACGGTTGCAGGCTGGTGTTTATTTAATTTTTTATACTGTGGTTGCTAGATTGCCTTTATTATTAGTGTTATTTAACGTTTATGATTTTTCTAATACTTTATATTTTTCTTTATTGGTCGATTTTGATTCTTATTATTTTATATTTTATGTGTTTATAGTTCTTCCTTTTTTAGTTAAGATGCCGATATTTTTGGTTCATTTGTGGCTTCCTAAGATCCATGTTGAGGCCCCTATTTCAGGTAGAATGATTCTTGCTGGTGATTTATTAAAGTTAGGTGGTTACGGTATTTTTCGTGTTATGAAGGCTATTTCTTATTTGGGTTGAAAATTTAATAATTTTTGATTGTCTTTAGGTTTATTTGGTGCGGTTATTGTTAGATTTATTTGTTTTCGTCAGGTTGATTTAAAGTCTTTAATTACATATTCTTCTGTTGCTCATATGAGAATGGTTATTGGAGGATTGATAACTATGAATTGATGAGGTTGTATGGGTTCTCTTTCTTTAATGGTTGGTCATGGTTTGTGTTCTTCTGGTTTATTTTGTTTATCTAATATTATTTATGAGCGTTTAGGTAGATGAAGATTATTAATTAACAAGGGTATAATTAATTTGATACCAAGAATGGCTTTATGATGATTCCTTTTGAGATCTTCTAATATAGCTGTTCCTCCTTCTTTAAATTTGGTAGGTGAACTTAGATTATTAAATAGAATAATATCTTGATCTTCTTTTAGTTTTTATCTTTAATTTTTTTGTCTTTTTTTAAAGCTGTTTATACTTTATATATGTATTCTTATTCCCAGCATGGTAATTATTATTCTGGTGTCTATACTTGTTCTCTTGGTTATTTTCGTGAATATCATCTTTTACTTTTACATTGATTGCCTTTAAATATTCTTTGTTTAAAGGGAAAGTATTTTTTTTGTTTAGGTTGCTTAAGTATTTTAATTAAAAATGTTGTTTTGTGGAATCAATGATATGAATTTTTCATCTTAGGCTGTGAATTTGTTTTCTATTTGTTCTTTGAGTTGTTTTTCATTATTATTTTCTAGAACTATAATTTTTATTTTGGGTATTTATTATTTAATAATTGATTATAGAGTTTTTGTTGAATGAGAACTTTTTAATTTAAATGGTTCTATGGTTGTTATGACTTTAAATTTGGATTGAATGTCTCTTATTTTTATGTCTTTTGTTATGATTATTTCTTCTTTAGATATTTATTATAGAGAGGATTATATGTCAGGAGAAAAATATATAAATCGTTTTATTATTATTGTTTTAATGTTTATTCTTTCTATAGGTTTTTTAATTATCAGTCCTAATTTGATTAGAATTTTATTGGGATGGGATGGTTTAGGTTTAGTTTCTTATTGTTTACGTTTTAATTATCAAAATGTGAAATCTTATAGTGCAGGTATGTTAACTGCACTTTCTAATCGTATTGGTGATGTTGTTATTGTAATCTCTATTGCTTGAATATTGAATTTTGGTGGTTGAAATTATATTTATTATTATGATTTTATTTCTAATTCTTTCGAAATAAAGCTTATTACTATATTAATTGTTTTAGCAGTTATAACTAAAAGGGCTCCAATTCCCTTTTCTTCTTGACTTCCTGCTGCTATGGCTGCCCCCACTCCTGTTTCTGCTTTGGTTCATTCTTCTACTCTTGTTACTGCTGGGGTTTATTTATTAATTCGTTTCAGACCAATATTAGATACTTATAATTGTGGTTGATTCTTACTGTTAATTGGTTGTATAACTATGTTTATGGCTGGTTTGGGAGCAAATTTTGAATTTGATTTGAAGAAAATTATTGCTCTTTCTACTTGGTTTAATAATAAGAATTTTGACTATGGGTTATCCAAAACTTGCATTTTTTCATTTATTAGCTCATGCTTTATTTATAGCTTTATTGTTTATGTGTGCAGGTTCAATAATTCATAATTTAAAGGAGTCTCAGGATATTCGTTTTATAGGTTCAATTGTTAATTTTATGCCTCTAACTTCAGTTTGTTTTAATTTTTCTAGTTTGTCTTTGTGTGGTATACCATTTTAGCAGGTTTTTATTCAAAGAATTTAATTCTTGAACTGGTTTGTTTAAGATGAATTAATTGTTTGAATTTTTTCTTTATTTCTTTTCTACTGGTTTAA
The DNA here is from genome assembly GCF_023864345.2 of Schistocerca serialis cubense. Classification (NCBI taxonomy): domain Eukaryota; kingdom Metazoa; phylum Arthropoda; class Insecta; order Orthoptera; family Acrididae; genus Schistocerca; species Schistocerca serialis. The sequence goes on along the minus strand of NC_064640.1, from coordinate 545,885,921 downwards.
CTGCTTCCTATTCTTTTCGTCTTTTTTATTATTCAATATCTGGTAATAATAATTTTTATTCTATATTTTCTTTTGATGATAAGGGTTATTATATTTCTTTTGGTATAATTGGTTTATTGTTTGTTGCTGTTTTTGGTGGTAGTCTTTTGTCTTGATTAATTTTTCCTGTTTCTCATGTGATTGGCTTGCCTTATTATTTACAGTTTTTAACTATTACTGTAGTTGTTTTGGGTGCTAATTTGGGTTATCTTATTTCTAATTTAGATTTTTCTCAAAATTTATTTTCCTTAAGTATACTTTCTTTTGTCAGATTTGCTGGTTCTATGTGGTTTATACCTTTTATTTCGACTAAGTTTATTAGATATTTTCCTTTAAAATTGGGCTATTATTCATCTAAATCATTTGATTATGGTTGAGGTGAATTATTTGGTGGTCAAAGTTTGTATAGACTATTTATTTATTTAATTAGTTGTATACAATGTTGATATGATTCTAATTTTAAGATTTATCTTTTAACTTTTATTTTTTGAATATTTATTTGGGTTGAATTATTTTTCGTTTACTTAAATAGCTTATAATTAGAGCGTGACACTGAAGATGTTAAGGAAGTATATTTACTTTTAGGTATTTATATAAATACATATATTATTTTTACAGTGGAAATGTAATGTTTTATTTAAACTATATAAATTTTAGAAACGTTAACGGAGTTTAACCGCTAATATAAAAAGTTAGCAGCTTTCATATTGGCTTTACATTTCCTAAATTGGAACTTTATAGTTCAATTATATTATTAACAGTAATACGCCTCTTTTTGGCTTCAATTAATAAGAATAAGGGTATTTTATTTACCAACCTTCCAGGTCGAGATTGACGGCAATACTTCGCTTCTTATTCTATTTAAGGTTGATTGATTATATCAATACTTTTTGAATGCAACCCAAATGTTATGTTTAACTACAACCCTTTATTCTGCTCATTGTAAGGCTCCTTGATTTCATTCATGGTATAGTCCATCTAATAATACTATAATAAAAAATATTGTTGATACTGTTCAGATTATAATGTCTGAAGTTTTAAAATAAATTACAATTGGGAGGATTAGTGCGATTTCTACATCAAAAATTAAGAAAATTACTGCAATTGAAAAGAATCGAAGTGAGAATGGTATTGGTGCTGATCTTTTTGGGTCAAATCCACACTCAAATGGTGATCTTTTTTCTCGGTCATTAATTAATTATTTGATAATGTTGTTGCAAGGATTATTACAATTATTGGAATAATAAATCTAATAAAAATTCTTGTAAATTAAATTAGGATTTTTTTTCTTGATTTATATCAAGCTTTTTGATTGGAAGTCAAATGTACTATTTATACTAGAAAAACAATTATCTACCTCATCAATAAATAGAAATGTATAAGAATAATCATACTATGTCTACAAAGTGTCAGTATCATGCTGCTGCTTCAAACCCAAAGTGGTGTCTTGGTGAGAATTGGTTTATTGAATGTCGAAGTAGACATGTTGATAAGAAAATTGTTCCGATAATTACATGTAGACCATGGAATCCTGTTGCAACAAAGAATGTTGATCCATAAACTGCGTCTGCAATGGTGAAGGGTGCTTCTCAATATTCGTATGCTTGAAGTATAGTGAAGTATAGTCCTAGTAGTACTGTGAAGAATAGTCCTTGTAATGCTTGAGTATGATTAGATTCTATTAAACTATGATGTGTTCATGTTACTGTCACTCCTGATGCTAAAAGAATAGCTGTATTAAGTAATGGAATTTGTATAGGATTAAAAGGTTGAATTCCTATTGGGGGTCATAATATCCCTAGTTCAATAGTGGGTGCTAGTCTTCTTGTAAAAAATGCTCAGAAAAATGAAACAAAGAATAGTACTTCTGATGCAATAAATAAAATTATTCCTCATCGTAATCCAATTGATACAAATCCCGTATGTAGTCCGTGGTATGTTCCTTCTCGTACTACATCTCATCATCATTGGATTATAGTTATTAGGGTAATTCCAAATCCGATTATAAATAAGTTAATGTTAAATAGGTGAAATCATTTTGCTAATCCTGATACTAGAACTATTGCTCCAATTGCTCCTGTTAATGGTCAAGGTCTGTAATCTACTAAGTGGAATTGGTGGTTTGAGTGAGTTGTTAACATAAGTTTAGTATACTTCTCTAGAATATAAAGTTCTTAAAATTGAGAAAACATAGGCTTGAATTATTGCTACTGCTGATTCTAGAATTAACAGAAGTATTTGTCCAATAATTAATAGTGAAATTAAGTTTATTGCTATAGATGGTCCTATATTTCCTAGTAATGTTAATAGTAAGTGTCCTGCAATTATATTTGCTGCTAGTCGTACTGCTAGTGTACCTGGTCGAATGACATTTCTAATTGTTTCAATTAATACTATAAATGATATTAATGCAGGTGGTGTTCCTTGGGGGACAAGGTGTGTAAATATGTGATTGGTATGATTAATTCATCCAAATAACATAAATCTTAATCATATAGGTAGAGCGATTGCTAATGTTAATGCTAAATGTCTTGTTCTAGTAAAGATGTAGGGGAATAATACTATGAAATTATTAAATAGTATTATAATAAAGATTGAAATGAAGATGAGTGTTGTTCCATTAAATGATTTTGGTCCTAGTAGTGTTTTAAATTCATTGTGTAAGGTTAAGTTTAGTTTATTTCAAATAATATTAATTCGTGATGGTGTAAGTCAAAATATTGATGGGATTAATAATAATCCTAAGAATGTTCTAGTTCAATTTAATGATAAATTGAAGATATTAGTTGATGGATCAAATGTTGAAAATAAGTTTGTTATCATTTTCAATTCAAGTTCTTTATATCAATTGTTCTTTTTTCTGCTCTTTTCATAAGATTTGGTTTAAATGAGAAAAAGTTTATTTGATTAAATAAAATTAATATAGTCGAAAATATAATAAATAGGGAGAATCATATGAGAGGGGATATTTGAGGGATTTGGATTAAATTTCCCCATCAGAAGTAGTCGTTAATTTACTATTTTTTGGTTTAAGAGACCATTACTTACTTTCAGTCATCTGATGTATTTCAAGGTGTACTAATTATTTAGTTATTTTAGATTGACACTCTAATGTTATATATTTTAACTAACTTCTTAGATTATCTTAGATAATCACTTGATAAATAAGTTTACTGAAGTTCTATCAATTACAATTGGTATGAATCTGTGGTTTGCTCCACAAATTTCTGAGCATTGTCCAAAGAACAGTCCAGGTCGGTTTATTGTAAATGTTCCTTGGTTTAGTCGGCCCAGCGTTGCGTCAATTTTAACCCCTAATGCAGGTACTGCTCATGAGTGTAGAAAATCTGATGCTCTTGTTAATACTCGTACTTCCGTATTTATTGGTAGAATTGTTCGGTTATCTACATCTAGAAGTCGAAATCCGTAGTATTCTATGTCTTGTTCTGTTGTTATATAAGTGTCGAATTCCACATCTATAAAGTCAGAATATTCATATCTTCAGTATCATTGTCGTCCAATTGTTTTAATTGTGATTATTGCGTCTACTGAATCATCAAGTAAATATAGTAGTCGTAACGATGGGAGAGCAATAAAAATTAGTGTAATTGCTGGTAGTGCTGTTCAGATTGTTTCAATTAAATGTCCGTGAAGTATGTTTCGTTTTGTATAGGCAATGAATAATATGTAACTTAGGGCATAACCTACAATTACTGTAATTAATAATAATACGACCATAGTATGATCATGGAAGAATGATAGTTGCTCCACTAATGGTGAAGTTCCATCTTGAAGGGATAAATTTGATCATGTTGCCATTAATGAATTTTTCTAATAAAAGGTCAAACCTTTATTTGTAGAGCTTAAATCTACTGCACTAATCTGCCATATTAGAATCTAGAAATTAATGGTAGTTCTGAGTAACTGTGTTCTGAAGGTGGATTATTTTGTAGTCATTCTGTTGATCTTCTTATATTAGCTCTAAATATGTTTGCCCAGTTTGTAACCATTCTTTCTCGTATAATTACAATGAATATAATGATTCCTACAATAGAAATTGTAGACCCAATTCTTGATACTACATTTCATGATGTATATGCATCTGGATAGTCTGAATATCGTTGTGGTATTCGTGCTAGTCCTAGGAAGTGTTGAGGGAAGAATGTTAAGTTTACTCCAATAAATATAATTGTAAATGGGATTTTTAATCATGTATTATTTATAGTTAATCCTGTAAATAATGGGTATCATTGAATAACACCTCCTATGATTGCGAATACTGCTCCTATGGATAACACATAATGGAAGTAAGCTACTACATAATATGTATCATGTAATAAGATGTCAAGTGATGAATTTGCTAATACTAATCCTGTTAATCCACCAATTGTGAATAGAAAAATAAATCCTAAAGCTCATAATAGCGGTGGATTGAATTTGAATTTAGTTCCATATAGTGTAGCTAATCATCTGAATACCTTAATTCCTGTAGGTACAGCAATAATTGTTGTTGCTGATGTACAGTATGCTCGTTTGTCAACATCTATTCCTACTGTGAATATGTGATGTGCTCATACAATAAATCCTATTAGTCCAATTGATAATATAGCATAAATTATACCTAATGTTCCAAATGATTCAATTTTTCCTCTTTCTTGACATACAATGTGAGAAATAATTCCAGGGTCAAAGAATGATGTATTTAAATTTCGATCTGTTAATAGTATGGTAATAGCCCCTGCTAATACTGGAAGCGATAAAAGGAGGAGAAGGGCTGTAATAGCTACAGATCAGACAAATAAAGGTGTTTGATCTAGAGTTATACTTTCTGATCGTATATTAATTGCTGTTGTAATGAAGTTTACTGTACCAAGAATAGATGATACACCTGCTAAGTGAAGTGAAAAAATAGCTAGGTCTACAGATGCCCCCCCATGTGCAATAGCTCCTGCAAGGGGAGGGTAAACTGTTCATCCTGTACCAGCACCATTCTCTACTATAGAAGATGTAAGAAGAAGGGTTAGTGAAGGCAGTAGTAATCAAAAACTTATATTATTTATTCGTGGGAACGCTATATCTGGTGCACCAATTATTAATGGTACGAGTCAATTACCAAATCCACCAATTATAATAGGTATTACTATAAAAAAAATATTACAAATGCGTGGGCTGTAATAATGACATTATAAATTTGGTCATCTCCAATTAGGGATCCTGGTTGACCAAGTTCAGCACGAATAAGTATTCTTATTGATGTTCCTACTATTCCAGCTCATGCTCCAAATAAGAAGTATGAAGTACCAATATCCTTATGGTTTGTTGAGAATAATCATTTTTGCTGTAAGATGGCTGAATTTAAGGTGGTAGACTGTAAATCTACTTATGAGATGTTTCTCTCTTACCATGCTTTAGGCCTTATATTCAATTATGATTCTAGACTGCAATTCTAGAGGTGTAAAATTTTACTAAGGCCTAAAAGATAATTCTTTTAATTATAACTTTGAAGGTTATTAGTTTGGTTAACTTAAGTCCTTAGTATAATGAGATTAAGGTTGATGTTGAGATTAATCATATTGTTGAAATTATTACTGTTATAGGAAGAATAATTCTTGATTTTTGAGACTTTATTTTTATAGATCATGAATTCTCTGTGTATGACATAATTAGGGCTGAGAATCCAATACGTATATAATAACAAAGTGTAATTGTAGTTAATACCACCATAATTGTCATAATAGTTGTTATGTTATTTTGTATCAATGATTGTATTACAATTCATTTTGGTAGAAATCCAAGGAATGGTGGTAAACCACCTAGGGATAAAAGAGATAAAAATATTATGAATTTAACTTCAGTTTTTATATTTCTGGCTGAATAAATTTGGTTTATAAAAAATAGATTTATTTGCTTAATTAATAAGACCATAATTAATCATAATAGTGAGTAAATAATAAAGTGTAGTTCTCAAATGTTTTCTATAACTGTTAAGGATCTGATTATTCACCCTAAATGTCTAATTGAGGAATATGCTAGAAGTTGTCGTAGAGATGTTTGATTTAAACCAGCTATTGCCCCAATAATAATTCTTAGAATGATAATTGTTCAAATGAAAGTTCTTAGTTGAATACAATAAGATAATACCATTATTGGGGCAATCTTTTGCCATGTTATTAGCGTTAAACAGTTATATCATCTTGAAGCTCCTATTACTTCTGGAAATCAGAAATGAAAGGGTGCAGCCCTGATCTTTAATAATAATCTAGATCTAATTATTATTGATGGAATAAATTCTGTTTCTCATCCTATTGGATACTTTATTTGAATCAGCAAAATTGAAAATAATAGTATTGTCGATGCTATTGCTTGGACAATAAAATATTTAATTGATGATTCATTTATTATAATATTTTTATTTATTGTTAGGAGCGGAATAAATGAAAGTAAGTTGATCTCAAGTCCTATTCAAACCCCAAATCAGGAGTTTGATGAAATGGACAGGATCGTTCCAATCATTAATGTTGATAGGAAGAGAAGTTTTGTTGAGTTGTTGGTCATTAAAAAGGAGAGGATTGATACCTCTATAAATGGGGTATGAACCCATTAGCTTGTTTAGCTTACCTTTTTACGTTAAGGTGTATGATGCACATTAGTTTTTGATACTAGAGGAGGTAGTTTAATACTTTCTTATGTAATTTTTAATGAAGGTAATTTTATTTACTTGATTGACCCTATCAAGGTAACCCTTTAGTCAGGCACTTCATTTATATTTAATATATAAATTTAAAAAAAAATTTTTAAAGTTTGTTTATGTGTTATTTTTGTTATTTCTAATTAATTTATCTCGGTTGGGATAATTTGAATATATATTAAATATAATAAATAATTTATATTAATATATTACATTTAATTAAATTTAAAAACCTATAATGTTATTTTATAATTATTAAATGAATATTTTAATACATTTATTTACCTAGGATTATAGCTACTTATGTTTGTAACTTAAAATAGGTTATTATATTATAAATTATATAATAATATGTATATTAATATTAAATATTATGATAATTGGATATAATAAATAAAATCCATATAATTAAAAATAAAATTTTATATAATATATAATTAATTATATTAATATAATTAATTATATTAATTATAATAATATAATTTAATATATTTTCTATAATTAGATTATTTAACTAATTAATATTTAAGTCAACTTAATATAAAGTTAATTTTATATGAATACCATTTTATATTAATTTACATAATTATATAAAATATATTTATTATATTATTTAATCTTTCTTTATTATTAGTGAAAATAAAATTTATTTTAAATTTTAATTATATTTACCAGGGTTCTATTAGTTAAGGTCTTTAAACCCAAAGAATTCAATCTTTCTTTATTATTAGTGAAAAGAAAGATTAAATCTTTCTTTATTATTAGTGAAAAGAAAGATAAAATAAGAAAGAATATAATACATTTATTGGTATACATGTTCCATATTAATCTTTATTTATTTATAATAGAGAAGTTGTTGAGGGTGCGTTTCTTTTTTTTGTCATTTTTTTTGTTTTTTTTTCTTTTTTTTTTCTTTAAATATTTGCATCTTTAATTTTTTCTTATTTTTTATAAATTTTTAAATTTCATATTTTGTTTCCAAAAGCTTTATTCTTGCTTATTTATTCACTTTTTCTTTGTATTATATGTAAGTTTTGTTAAACTAAATGTTCTATTTTGCAGTAATTTTATTTAATTATCAAGTGATTTTGGATTTAGCAATTGATTTAGTATTGGCATAATTCGTGCCAGCAGCTGCAGTTATACGATTGATACAAGTGAATATTATTGGTTAAAACAGTTGTTTATATTTTTAGGGGTAATATATAAATTTGTAAGGTGAAATGTTAAAATTTATATATAGCTCTTTGAATGAATCTGTGAAATTTGAATAATAAACTAGGATTAGATACCCTATTATTTTAAATGTTAATTATATTTACCAGGGTTCTATTAGTTAAGGTCTTTAAACCCAAAGAATTTGGTGGTATCTCATGCCATTCAGAGAACCTACCCCGTGATTGATAATACACGATTTACTCTACTTAATTTATTAGTTTGTATATCTCCATTATCAAAGAATCTTTTTAGAGTTATAATTCTCAAGATTTATAATTATAAAATATTTCAGGTCAAGGTGCAGCTTATAGTTAAGAGGAGGAGGGTTACAATAGATTTTTGTTTGTAACGGATTTGATGGAGAAATACTATTAATGAAGGTGGATTTGATAGTAATCTAATTTATTTAATTTAACTGATATTGGCTCTGAGGTGTGCTCACATCGCCCGTCGCTCTCATTATTGATTATTCTAGTTTATTATTTTAATTTAGCTTCAATTTAGATGAGATAAGTCGTAATATAGTAGATGTACTGGAAAGTGTATCTAGGAAGAGTTTCAAGATATAACTTATTAGTAAAGTGTTTCATTTACACTGAAAATTTTTCTGTGCTAATCAGGATATCTTGATTATTTATTTTATTATGTTTATTTTTTGTTTATTTAATTATTTAATAAAAATAATTTTATCGAATTTTGTCTTAGTGTATTTTGTAGAATAGATTTTTTAGATTATAGTTTATTGGTAATATAATTGTTTTATGAAATATTATTTTAAATATTGAAAGGTAGATTTTATTTATTGTACCTTTTGTATTTTAGTATTTACTTTACTTGTCTCGATTTGGGTTGATTTATAAATAATTTATAGTTAATGTATCAAACTTATTATTAAATTATTTATAGAAATGAGATGTTAACCGTTTAACAAGATATCTAGTTTCTTAAGAAAAAATTTAATTTTTTGAAGTTAATTGTTTTTATTTATTTTTTTAGGTATAAATATTAACTTATTTATTCTTTAAGGGATAAGCTTTGAAGTTAATAACCTATAATTTGTTTTATAAAATATAATAGTAAGCTTTAAACCAGCTATCTCTGAGATTATGTTTTAGTTCATTATTTTTATTTTTGATTTTATACTTATTTTAGGTTTTTTATTAAGATTATAAATTTAATTTTAAAATTTTTGTAATAATGATAGAATTAGTATATTTATTTGTATATAATTTTTACCTTGTGAATTTATTATAAGGAACTAAGCAAAATTGATTTCCGCCTGTTTATCAAAAACATGTCCTCTTGAAAATACTTTGAGGTCTGGCCTGCTCACTGAGCAGATTTTTAAAGAGCCGCGGTATTTTGACCGTGCAAAGGTAGCATAATCATTAGTCTCTTAATTAGTGGCTGGAATGAATAGCTTGATGAGAAATCAACTGTCTCTTAATAAATTTTTGAATTTAACTTTTGAGTCAAAGGGCTTTAATTTTTCTTTAGGACGAGAAGACCCTATAGAGCTTAACATTTTATTTTTATATAGTTTTTTGTTTGTCTTTCTATATTTAATTATGATGTTTTGTTGGGGTGACATGAAGAAAAAATAAACTCTTCATTATTATATCATTTATTTATGTTTGTTGTTTTGATCCATAATTTATGATCATAAGATTAAGTTACCTTAGGGATAACAGCGTAATTGTTTTTGAGAGCTCATATCGACAAAGCAGATTGCGACCTCGATGTTGGATTAAGAAAAATTTTAGGTGCAGTAGTCCAGTAATTACGTCTGTTCAACCTTTAAATTCTTACATAATCTGAGTTCAGACTGGCGTGAGCCGGGTCGGTTATTAATTCATATTAGTACGAAAGACCCATATGCTTGAAATATTTTTTATTTTATTGATTAATACTAATTAAATTACTATTTTGACAGATTAATGTGTTGAATTTAGAATTCATTTATGTAGATTTTTTCTACAAATAGTATTGATACTTTATGATTTATTTATGTTTATTTTGAATTTTCCTTTATTAGTTATTTGTGTTTTAATTAGTGTTGCTTTTTTAACTTTATTAGAGCATAAGGTTTTAGGTTACATTCAAATTCGAAAGGGTCCAAATAAGGTAGGATTTGTTGGAATTCCTCAACCCTTTAGTGATGCTATCAAGTTAATTTGTAAGGAGCAGCCAATTCCTATTATATCCAATTATTTACTTTATTACTTTTCCCCTGTTTTTAATTTAATAATTTCCTTGGCTGTTTGAGTGATTTTCCCTTACTTAATTTATATGTGTTCTTTTTCTTATAGATTTTTGTTTTTTTTATGTTGTACTAGATTAAGTGTTTATACTGTTATTATTGCTGGTTGGTCTTCTAATTCAAATTATTCTTTACTAGGTTCTCTTCGTTCTGTTGCTCAAACAATTTCATAAGATGTTACTTTGGCTTTAATTTTATTATCTTTAATTATTTTAATTGGTAGTTTTAACATGTTTCATTTTATAAATTATCAGCTTTATTGTTGATTTATTATTATTTCTTTTCCGTTAGCTTTAGCTTGTTTTGCTTCTTGTTTAGCTGAGACTAACCGTACTCCTTTTGACTTTGCCGAAGGTGAATCTGAGTTAGTTTCAGGTTTTAATATTGAATATGGTGCAGGTGGTTTTACTTTAATTTTTTTTAGCTGAGTATACTAGAAATGTTTTTATAAGAATATTATTAGCTTTAATATTTTTAGGTGGTGACTTTTATTCTTTAAATTTTTTATTAAGCTTGCTGTTATGTCCTTTGGTTTTATTTGAGTTCGTGGGATATTACCACGTTTTCGTTATGATAAGTTAATGTACTTAGCTTGAAAAAGTTTTTTGCCATTATCTTTAAATTTTTTTATTTTCTTTGTTGGTTTAAAGATTTTATTTATTTCATTTATGTAGTGAAATTTTTTAAGAAAAGTTAATAGAAGAGTTAAACTTCTAGTTTTGTTTTCAAAACATATGCTTTTCCTAAGCTAATTAACTTATTATTCCTTAATTAGTTTATCTCATGCATTTGCAACATGTACATTAATTAAGAAGTATGTAAAGTAGATAATTGTTAAGATTTGTCCTGTTATAATGTAAGGTTCTTCAACAGGTCGTTTTCCAATTCATGTTAATAAGCATACAACAACTACTATAATTCAGAATAAAATCTGATTGATAGTTTTGTGGCGGTGTTCGTAGCAACAAGCAATTTGCTGTAGAAACGACTTACGAAGTCACCGCCACACTTTTAATAGCGGGCCGACCGGTCCGCTGGAACAGTGAACAGAAAGATGAAAGCCCAAACACTCAGATTAAATAAATGTCGGTACTTATCTTTATTAACGAAACTACAGAAACAAGGTCATGAACTCCACTTCTACCGAAATCTGTCTAGTTCGAGTCGGAGCAGCTAGGTCAGTGTCGGCTGACGACAAACAACAACTCTGCTGCGATGAACACAAAGCTGACTAGCAAGTACACAATTCGGTGGCGAGTACACCACTGAGCGGCGAATACAGGACTGTCCTAGCGCTCGCGACTCCAGCGCTTAAGAAGCCAGAAGCCAGCGGTGGCGCGCGCAGACTTGCGGGGATTTCCTGTCTCGCTGGCGCTGCTTATGCGGACGGCGTCCGGACTTTGATGCTGCCAACCTTTTGGCAGCGGGCTCGGTTGGCATTACTGGCTCGGATATAACACTCCTCCCCCCCAAATCGCCGCACCGTCGTTGAATAATGACGTGGCGAGCGTCGACGGCGGGGAAGGGGTCTGGCCGCAGGCATAGCAGAAGAGACCGGGGCGGAGACTGTTGTCGGTGGCAGTCCCCGGTCCGCACCCCAGCATTGGCTGTGCGGAGCCTCGGGAACACCGACTGATAACCGAGGTCAGGCTGCACGCCTGTGACCAAGGGCGCAGCTTCTGGTACTGGACGCGACGGGGCGTCGGGACCCACGAAGAGAGGCAGCGTCTCCTGACGCTGCGTCGACGGCTGCTGAGTGGGCGCCGGACTAGGCGCTGCGGTGTCAGACTCCTTGGGGGTGCCCAAGGAAAGCAGCTGCAGGACAGGCTGCACAGCCACTGCTTGGGAAGGCGGCCCGGCTGAGGGGTCGACGTCCATCAGCTCCGAAGGCGGTGGCGACTGAAGAGGGACCGCAGGCGCTGGAGCGACCACCTGGGGCGCTCCCGGATGAAGCTGCGTGGGAGGCATCAACGGGACGGGCTGTCGGCGTGGTAGCGGCGACGGCTGCTGCTGCTGCCCTGGGGGCGGCAGCGAAGTCAGAAGGCGCGGCTGGAACCCGCCACGGACCAAATCTGTGGACGAAGAACGAGCGGCAGAAACCGGGCGGCCAGCGCGGCGCAACTGGTTCTGATGCCTCCTGTGCACCCCAGTAGCACCTTGAACAGTATAAAAACCGCGACCCTGGACACGTATCACGGTACCACGTTCCCAACGACGGCGACCGTGATAAACTCTGAAAAAAACGGCGTCGTTGCGCTGAAAACGCGTGCGATGCTCAGAAGCGGCGGGTCGATCCGGGGGGTGCAACAACCGTAGTAGGGTGCGATGACGACGGCCGTGGAGAAGCTCTGCAGGTGAAGGGCCGTCGCGTGGCGTGGTCCGGTACGACGACAGGAACGTGATGAGGGCCTGCTGACGAGAGTGCGTAGCACGGAGGCGGTCCATATAATCCTTGAATGTACGTACAAAACGTTCCGCTGTACCATTCGATTGAGGGTGGAACGGCGGAGTAAGAACATGGCGAATGCCATTGGCAGAACCAAAACTTTCAAATTCAGCAGAGGTAAATTGTGGACCATTGTCAGACACTAAAACTTCTGGAAGACCCTCAAGACAAAAAATTGAAGCTAACGCCAGTATAGTTTTTGCAGACGTTGTAGACTGCATGGGCACAACAAACGGAAAATTACTAAATGCATCTATCACGATGAGCCAACGAGAATTCCAATATGGACCAGCGAAATCAATATGTACTCACTGCCAGGGACCGGCAGGGCGTGCCCACTCAAAATAGCGTTGAGGCGGAGCAGCTTGGTGTTTGGCACACGTCGAACAATCTGTAGACATCTGCGTAATCTGCTTATCAGTGCCGATCCATGTACAATGACGGCGGGCAAGCTGCTTGGTGCGGACCACTCCCCAATGACCTTGATGCAACAAGTCGAGGACCTTGGATTGGAGCACTTGGGGAACCACTACACGAAGCTGGTCATTCTCGGTGCGTAACAGCAAAACTCCATGCGAAACAGACAACAGATGACGTTGCAGATAATAGCGACGAACCACAGGATCCGATATGTCCTTTGCCTTGGACGGCCAACCACATTGAACAAAACGTACTAGTAAACTCAGATGAGGATCCGTAGCTGTCTCACATGCCACCTGACGATAATCAACTGGAAAATCCCGGAGGGATTGATGCTCATCGGCGTCAATCTGATGGCAAGAGTCTTCAGAGGAATCGAAGACATCATCCGCAGCAATCGGCAATCTAGAAAGCGCGTCAGCGTTTGCATGCTGAGCTGTAGGGCGATACAGTATCTCATACTGGTATTGTGATAACAAAAGAGCCCAACGTTGTAGTCTCTGAGCTGTCTGCTGAGGAACTGGTTTAGACGGATGAAACAGTGACGTCAGGGGCTTGTGATCTGTTACTAAATAGAATGGTCTACCATAGAGGTAGTGATGGAATTTTGTGACACCGAACACAATAGCCAACGCTTCCTTGTCCAATTGGCTATAATTACACTGAGCTTTGTTTAGCAATTTAGATGCGAACGCAATAGGACGTTCGGTGTTACCGACTCGGTTGGACAACACAGCACCGAGGCCGAAAGAAGAGGCATCACAAGCTAACACCAGAGGCTTGTTAGGGTCGTAATGGACCAGACAACGATCATTCAATAAAGCCTCTTTAAGCTGCTGAAAGGCTGATTGGCAATCAGCTGACCACACAAACGGAACATTCCTACAGCGGAGACGATGCAACGGTGCAGCAATCTGTGATGCATTAGGTATAATTCTAATATAATACGTCAATTTGCGAAGAACTGCTTGCAATTCATGCAGATTGCGAGGGGCGGGCAAATCACGAATAGCTGCTAAATGTGACTGGGAGGGATGAATGCCTTGAGCATTAATAACATGTCCCAGATACTCCATCTCCGTAAGGAAAAATGAACATTTATCGATGTTGCAACGTAGGCCTGCCTGAGACAACACTTTAAACAAACACACCAAATTACGGAAATGTTCAGCAGGCGTCCGACCGGACACAACAATATCGTCTAAATAGTTGCAACACGATGGCACATTAGCCAGAAATTGTGACAAAAAACGCTGAAAAACAGCTGGAGTTGACGCACAACCAAAAGGCAAACGCAGCAAACGGAACAACCCCAACGACGTGTTTATGACAAAATACTGTTGTGATTGCTCGTCGAGGGGCAATTGCAAATAGGCTTCACGGAGATCAATTTTGGAAAAGAAACGAGCTTCTCTTAACTAATCCATCAGCTCGTCCGGTCTAGGCAAAGGAAAAGAATCAATGACAGTCTGAGGATTAACTGTCGACTTAAAATCAGCACACAAACGTAACTTGCCAGACGGTTTCTTTATAATAACTAAGGGAGAAGCCCACTGGCTCGCTGAAACGGGTTGAATAACACCATTGTTTTGCCAACGACGAAGTTCATCTTCTACAGGTGCCCGGAGGGCGTGAGGCACTGGACGAGCACGACAAAATCGAGGCTGAGCATTATCTTTTAACGTAGTATGAGCGGCAAAGTTCGCAGCACAACCTAGTTCGTCTTTAAATATGTCACTGTATCGTTTACACAAATCGGGTATGCTGTCTTGAGGAACAACAACAAAATTAATTTGCAACACATTATCTTGGATAGACAGGCCAAACAAGTCAAAACAGTCTAATCCGAAAATATTTACACTGTCTTTAGCGCGGAGCACTGTGAATGAAACTGTTTTTGTATTGCCACGGAATGTGGCTGGCACGCTACATACACCTAACACAGGAATGTGTTCGCCACTATAAGTAGCCAAAGAATGTTTTGCCGCTGGAAGTTTAGGGCGGCCGATAGCCGCATACGTAGCACCATTTATGAGAGTCACAGACGCACCAGTGTCTAATTGAAAATTGAAGGTCTTATCCTGGATGCGTAGCTTCACAAATAGTTTATTACACTGTCTCTGGATCGGTGCAGTGGAGGCGGAAGACACAAAATCAGCGCGTTTAGCGCGTGTTCGCTGCTTACGACAACTCGTGGGTTGGGCGGGTGGAACAACAACTCCCGCGTCACTTGCAGTCTGTACATTACGTTTTACAGCGTTTGAATTACGCTTGGGTCGCATAGCAGAGGGCTGGGTGGGTGGCTTATTGCGAACAAGTTTATTACCCACACGAACCGTGGAAGAGTCTTTAAACGCGACCTTCTGGGCGGGCTGGCTTTGAAGAACATGAATATCCATGGGCTGGGCAGCACTAGAATTGTTCTTGCGTTTACGCAAACAAACAGTCTGGATGTGTCCTTTCCTTTGACAAAAGTGACAAACCGCGTTTCTTAACGGGCAACGTTCACGAGGATGAGCAAGAACACACTTAGGGCAAGACTTAACTCTATCATTTTGCACACGCGGCTGACGAATGTGTTTAACTTGACGCGGCCGGCTAGTGTTTACAGTCCGACTCTGCCGGTGGGGCCGCGGGCGTGACATAACTTGCTTAGCACAGGCAATTTGAGAAATACATGGCTGATCTAACTCACACTCAGCATAGTCAAAAGTATCTTGGGCTTCAATGATGTTCATCACAGTCTCTAATGACGGGTCAGGCAACTTTAAGATAGCAGCACGAATACGAGAATCTGCAATGTTTTGAGTAATAGCGTCTCGTAACATGACATCACTGTAGGAAGCTCCACACACACAATTAAATCGGCACTGACGGGTGAGGCCCCGTAAATCTGTTAACCACTGTTTATTAGATTGATGTGGCAGTTTCTTTAATCTGAAGAATTGGAATCTGGCTGCTGCCACATGAACTCGCGACTCGAAATACTCAGCAAGCTTGTTAACAACAACGTCATAGTCTAAAGCTTCTGGCTGGGATTCCGGGAACAACTTACAAAGTAGTCGATAGACTTCCACGCCTGCAGTGGAAATTAAATAAAGCTGCCGCTCAGTACCTGTGATTTTGTAGACTGTCATGTGCGCCTGCAACTGCGCGAAATATTCTCGCCATTCTTCACATGATGCATCAAAAACACGGAAAGGTGGTGCTGCCTGTGCTTGTTCCTTTTGTGTTGGTGGATTAGTCGCTTGTTTGGCGATTGCTTCCACCAGACTTTGTATTTGCTGACTCTGTAACAAGAGCAACTGTTGTAAGTCGGCAGACATCGTGAACACAAATTAAACCAGATCCCAAAAGTTCATCGCTATAATGAGGATAACCAGAAACAAGTTGAACCAGCTGTAATGACACATTCCTATGCAGAGACATACAACATCTTAAAAGCTGCGCCAAAGATAAATTGAGAGGCATGTATATTATAATCTTTGTAAAGTTCACATTGGATTCTCTTTTGTTTGATACTCCAAGGAGCTAAGGGACACTTTCGATTGTTGCCTTGTGGAGGATGGACGTGATTTTTGGACTGTGCGGAAAGGCAGCCATATGGTTGGTAATTATGGTTTGTGCGACGAGCACAGCAAGTCTTATTGTGTTGTGAATAAAAAATAGTGAAAAGTATCGAAGTGTTACGAAAATTATTTAAAGCAACGTAGCGTTGTATTCCTTGGTTTCCACCGTCTTCGTGAAGTGAACTGATGCCGACTCATGATGGTACACACGGTCAACAAAGAGAAGAATATCGATGGCGACTAATGAATTAATATTGTGGCAGAAGGACTAATTCTGCGTCTAAGGTGAGAACTCTGATTAAATCAACAATGACGTGGAATTTAAAATGTAAAATGTTTTTTATTTATTTCGCCACACTGGCGACCGCTGACAGGGACAGTGCTGGTGGAACAAAGAGTAAGTACTTCATTGTTGTGCTACAAATGTACTTGTACTAATTACTGTTTCTCTGTTACATGACGCACATGGAAAATGACGAATAAAGTGAAACAGTATTAACTGTATAAACGGATGGCACAATAACCAGAAGGAACAAGGACAAGGACAAGGATTTACAAAACTAACGTAATCGTGAGTGACGCAGCTCTGTCGGAATTAAGGTAGGAAAGCGCAAACGCATGCAGTGGCTGCACCTTGGCTTAGTTCCACTTAAAGCAGAACCATTTCCTGTCCATCTTAAAATCCTGGTAGTGTTTGTGGCAACACACAATTACACTTTGATAATTACTTTTTTATGTTCAACAATCGCAGAATTGGAAGACGTAGTGTGCCATCTTGTAAATTTCTGACGCACAACAAATAACAATCGCGAGATATTTTTATTAATTCAACTGCGAGAGAATTTAAAGATTTAGATTAACAGTAAAGTACAGATAAAAATAATATCTTCACAATGGAATCGGAGAACTTTAATTTAACAAATGTTCATGGACACGTCACCGATTCTGACAATAGTGACGTAAATGATGATGCAATTAGTTTTTCAGCACAACATAATGTAGAAGTAAATACGATTCAATTGCACTCCACAGGGATTAACAATAATGAACCACTTGCAAATGAAAACTTGTGCACAGTCGATGAAGCATCGATTACCAGATCAGATGAAAATATTTCGCGTGAAATCAGTGAACCTAGCCCGGTTTCGATTCAATCAGACCATGGCAGAGAAACAATGGCTACAAATAATGGCATAAATACAAACACACAAGCTTCGTCAGTTACGCTTGAGGCATTATATAGTCTGATGTCAAACGTGAGCGAGCAATTATCTGATTTAAAGATCAGTCACAACACAACGAACACAAAACTGGCGAACATGCACAGACATTTCGATCAACGCTTAAATAAACTCACCAATGAAATCGATCAAAAGATCGAAGACAAAGTCATCAAAACCGTCAATAGTGTATACAATGTATTGGCAAATGATTTAGAAAAGAAATTGTCAGATCTTACAAACAAACAGGAACAGGAACTGTCAGAAATAGTAGAAACACACAATCAAACACAAACTGTACAAAAAGAAATAGATGAAAACGTACAGGCTATTCAATTAAATTTAACAAGAGTACAGTCCGCATGTGAAGAAATACCTGACCAAGTTAATAAAGTTAACGAAGAAGTCGGTTTTCTGAAACAGGAGACTCGACGTATCAACGCCGACATTATCGAAATAAATGAAACTTTAGAAAACGGTAATGTAAATGAATCAATAACTGACCGGGAAACAAAACTTTTTGAAAAATTAGGTAATGAAATCAAAGTAGCCGAGGACAGAATACGCAAGGAAATTGCTGGTAGACTGAATGTTTCAAATGACTTGCCTACGTCAAGCAACAAGCAGCGCGACACTTATTCGCCCATGCCAGATTACGATGTCAGTAACGCAGAACATCACGCGCCCTGTCCGGCGTATGTGCACGCACCGGCACAGGCAAACAATGGCTATTCGCCAAACGCGGTGCTGCAACAGGCAGTAGGCGTGTCGCCTTGCATCTCGACGATTCTAGTCGATGAGAGCCTGTTTGAACATAGACAGTTTCCAGTTTTCTCCACAGAATCCAGAAAAACCCATCCAGTCGTATTTGTAAGAGCATTTAAAAATGTCTTACCAAGAAACTGGACTGAGGCACAGAAGATTAGATATGTAGTAGGCTTCACACAAGGCGACGCACTTTTGTGGGCCACAGACATGGCTGAACAGTGCGTCACCTACGAACAATTTGAGCGGGATTTCTTGGAGAAATATTGGTCTGCTGGGGTCCCAGAAAGACTGCGACGTGAGGTATTCAACCCACAACCGTTCAACCTAAAAAACGGCGGGTTGAGAAAGTATTTCGAAAAGTACTTGAATAAGACGCGCTATTGGAACAATCCAATACCGCACGTAGACGTTCTCAAAATTCTGAAAAACCGACTACCCGCGAATTTACGAGAAAAATTGGTAACCATACCGGAAAACGACCTTGACTACTTTCTTTCCGTGCTTGACTCAATTGATCTAATATACGAAGAGCCGAGCACAAGTAATCGGAATGAATATTCCGGAACCAATCAAAACAACGGTAACGGATATCATTTTAATGGCAGTGGACACAACCCACACAGTTGGCATCCGTATGCGACGAGGCCAAATAATGGAACCTGGAATTACGGGAATCGGAGGAATTCGGCGCCACAGAGACGTGAAGACCGAAGGTATAGTACAGATTACGGTCCACGGCGGTATGGAAATGATAGAAATCACGTGAATGATTGGTCAGGCCCGCGTGATGAAAGGCGGCACATAAATGAAAATTACAATAGTTACAGTAATAGGAATGACAGACCAAGGAGGAATAGCGACGGCCGGTCGCAAGAAAATGTTGCACGCAGCGGTCCGGAAACTAATTGGCGACAGAATAACCACTCAGTACACTTTGTAGATGTAACGGACAGTACTGAAGCAACGCCGTTGTCTCCCCTGGTAAACAACAATCGGTCGTAATGAGCCCCCACCGGCCGACCGATTTGACAACAGGGGGCACAAACAAGCACACATTACATCTTAGACAATTATTTTTAAGATATGATCAGGATGCGACCATAGAAGATGATCTATGTGAAGGTAAGTGACCTCATGCAGGCTGTAATAACAGCAAAGATAGGAACTATAATTACCAACGTAATTTTAGATACAGGCGCATCTACGAATATTATTTCTAACAGTTTATTTAAAGAAGTTTCGAAAGTGTTAAAAGTACCAGCGTTGCCAACGGAAAATTGTAAAATCTTGACAGCTATAGGTAACAAGTCAAAAAGTATTAAGTGGCAGACGCAAATACCTGTTACCATTAGCGATGTCACGATAAACTGTACATTCTTAATCGTTGACATGTTAATCGTCAATTGTATTTTAGGCATGGAAGTTTTCCGGCAGTATAAAGTGAACATCGACATAGGCAGTGGACTTTGCTATTTCCGAGTGGGCAGTCGTAGTGTGAAGGTCAATCTTGTAAAGTCAACAATAGAGCGTAATGGCCAATTACAGAAACAAGCTGAAGTAAAATTAGTTTACCCACAAGTGTTATTGATAGATATTCCTTACCCCGAACAATTAGACACGGAAATAATTAACGAACAGGCTGCCCACGAGAAGGTAGGAAAATCCACTTGTCTTTCAGAAACTCGACAAAATGAACTAGCAGATCTTATTTATGAATACCGCGACATTTTTAGAAAACAGCCAACAATAATCAAAACGTATGAATACAAAATGGAAGTCTACCCACATAAAACGTACTGCCATAAATCATATGCGATACCATTGACAAAGAAGGAAGCGGTTCACAAAGAAATAGATAGAATGGTTCTATGGAAGGTGATAGAACCTTCACATTCACCGTACTGCAGTCCCATCCTAGCTGTTAGCAAACCTGACGGATCAGTCAGATTAGTACTTGATGCGCGGGAAATTAATAAGGTCATCGTACCAATACGCACTAGGCTGGAGAACTTAGATGAGCAATTGCTTAAATTTCATGGAGTGAAGTATTTAACATCCGTTGACATGAAGGCTTCGTATTGGCAAATAGCCCTACATAGTGATAGCAGAAAATATACTGCGTTCATTCATGCTGGCAGAAGCTATCAATTCCAAGTACTGCCATTTGGACTCAACGTGAGTGCTGGGGTGTTTATAGAGGCTTTAGACAGAGTATTGGGTCCAGAACTGATTAGCAAAGTGACGTTGTATGTAGACGATCTCTTGATAGCCACGGACACCTGGCAAGAGCATGTAGAATTGGTACACAAGGTGTTCCAAAAGTTCCGAGAATATGACGTCACAGCAAATTTTAAGAAGTCCGAATTCGGAAGGGATCAAATAAAATTTTTAGGCCACATTATTTCACCAGGCGGAATTTTACCAGATCCAAAAAAGCTTGATGCCATAGAATATTTCCCCTCACCACAAACACGTAAACAATTGAAAGCGTTTCTGGGGCTCACGTCATTTTTTCGAAAATTCGTGTCCAAACAGTTACTGAATAGTGATTCCCTATTCAAACTTCTAAGAAAAAACCACACATGGTTGTGGACAGTAAAATGTGAGGAAGATTTCGTAAAAATCAAACAGGCACTCATAAACGCACCCATTTTGAAGCATCCTAACATGAACTACAACTTTTGTTTGAGCACGGACGCATCATGTCAGGGATTAGGCTCTTGTCTGTTCCAATTAGTAAATGACAATGGAGAACAGAAAGTAAACATAATTAGTTTTGCCAGTAGAACGTTAACGGAATGTGAAAGAGCCTATTCGGCAACTGAACTTGAAGCGTTAGCTGTAGTGTGTGCTTTCCGCAAGTTCCAATACTATCTCTGGGGAAGACATACATGAGTGTTTTGTGACCATCAAGCACTATCGTTTTTACTCACATGCAAATTGTTGCACAAACGGATTGCACGTTGGTGTTTCTTCCTCCAGGAATTTGATTTCGAGATAGTTTATATCAAGGGTGAACAGAATGTAATTGCCGACGCATTATCGCGCTTGCCACAAGGCTTGAGCGAGTTCAATGAATTGATCGAACAGACTTCCGATTTTAGAGTTTTTCTGATGCATGATTGCACATTTCAACCATATTACAGAAAGATGTGTAAGGACATGAGCAAACTACAAAAGGAAGACAATAGATGGAGACAAGTTATGCAAAAACTGCAGGCAGATGACAATAGTACATTGAAACAATATTACACAATGTCAAACGATGTTCTTTTCTACAGGCGCAATCCACAATCCAACACCTGGTGTGTCTGCATCCCGGAAGAATACATAGACAATTTGATAAGACACACACATAGAGTATGGGGACACTATGGGGTATCAAAATGTACAGCGAAAATATCAACGTATTGTTACTTCCCGAATCTCAGACGCAGGATTGAACAAATAATAAAAAAGTGTACAATATGTCAGAAGGTTAAACATCTTAATAGATCTTGTTTGGACGTATTACACCCTATCATTCCAACTAGACCAAGAGAACTAGTTTCCGTGGACGCAGCAGGACCATATCCACGAGCTAGGGGAGGAGTTAGATATGTGATCGCATTTTATGATGTCTTCACAAAGTATTTAAAAATGTATGCTATAAAAGTAGTACTGTCGGGATCAATAATCAAACGCATGATAGAAGACTACATACCACTAGTGGGAAAACCGAAAGTTATATTAACTGATAATGCAACAAACTTCACTAGTAATAAATGGAAAACATTTCTCGAATCTCAAAACATAAAACATATATTGGTATCCAAATTTCACCCAGAATCGAGCCCGATTGAGAGAAATTTTAAAGAATTTAATCGCTTTATAAGAACTTATGTACCAAATAAACAGACAAAATGGGTAGAATACATAGCTCCATTTCAGCATATTGTAAATAATTTAATTCATACTTCAACAGGCTTTACACCTACAGAGTTAATGTTTCAAGGCACAGAACTTGACGAATGGGCTAAACCTTTACCTAAATTAGCCACAAAGGAAATAACACTAGGCGAATAGGTATGTCAAGCATTACTACAGATGGAAGAACAAGCAGAAATAAGGAGAAAGCAGTTCAACAAAAAGATAAGAAAGGTTACAGAATTTAACATTGGACAGGAAGTACTATTACGTACCCACCCAAAATCCTCTAAAATTAAGGCATTAAACAAAAAGTGGCAGTTGTTGTATGATGGCCCTTTCATTATAATAGACAAACCTCACCCAGGATGTTATCTGTTAGGTAACACACGAACGGACAAGGTGAAAGGGTTATACCCCCACAAGGACATCAAGGAATTTTTTCATTAAAGGTTATATGTTATTTTAGCAAAATTGAAATTGTACAACCTTGGATCACATAGTAAAATTGCTGTCATTAACCTAAGAAACTTGCGAACAACTGGGGGCATATGCCAGCTTCAAAACGCATATTTAACCAAACCTAATGAAACGTTTGTTACTGTGAGTCTTAACACTATAAAATAAACCATACGGTACTTTTGTAGTCTAACTCAGTTTTTTAAGAGAGGGGAACAAAGACAAATTAGCGCGAAGGTCAGAGTTTGTTCGCTTGAGACGAGCAACAAATCACACGTCGAAGTTGCAATCCAACGCTCAGCTCAGGAGCACGCGATAGCTGAATGTTAAGACGAGGTCATTGGCCGCGCTGTAGGCAGCGAGCCGGGGAGAAATCTTCCCCCCTTCCATGTCCGATCAGCTGAGCGTATACAATGAACAAAGGCGCATGCGCGGTCGAGTCCATGTGTCACGTGACTATTACACGATGGTGGCTATCACGAATAATGTTCACCAACAATGCAGAGTTTTCCCCGCACCTACAGTCCAGTCACGGTACGTAAGCGCGCATGCGCGGAAAGTTTAAAAGTTTTGAGACCACTCTTACTATGAGACACAGAGACGAAAGTCATTCAAAAACAAGAAAGGAAAGGGTACACAAGTCTTGTAAATAGTAACTTAGAAAATGTAATTATAAGCTGGTATTACGTAATAAAAGTGAACATACAAGTACATACTGGTCATGGACGGTATTGTAATATTATATTATACTGAGTAAAATCTTAGCTTGTACGGAAGGAGAAAGAAAATAGAAAAATAAATAAATAAATAAATAATGCAGATATATAACCGGAAGAAAGGCTATGTACACGAGAACAGCACACAATTACATATAGGGAAAAAGGAGCAAAGAGGAAATCAAAGAGATAACGCATACATTTACATTACACAGTAGCTAGCGACTTTCAGAATGAACAACAAGGTAAACGCGGGAAATTTTGTGACTAAGGAGAAGAGTGACACAAGCTTTAAAATAGGGTAATAATAAACAGACCTATGCAGCGTGAGTAATGAACCGAATCGCTCTCAAAACAAATACCTAGGGTTTATAGAGAGAGAGACACACATTAACGTTAGGAAACACCTGAAGCACTCAGCAAACAACTTTGTAGAATATATAAGCTATACACGAGGGTACATGTACGAAAGCTAAAGTGTAAAGGCGGAAAATAGGGAATGTTGCGCATTAATGGACTGTAAGGCAGTTATGTATGTAAGAAGAAATATTTAGTTGTAAGTATTATTAGTATAAGGGACGATGCTCAGCACACCCTGAATTATTTTGGAATATTGAAGGAATGGTGCAGGGTACCGAAAAAGGGCCACACCAGCAAAGTGTATATTATAGTGGTAGATATTTTTTTGTGTATAAACGTATGTATGAATGTGTGAAAGGCGAAAGAAGCTCTGTACATGTACGGAACTTAAACAACGTAGAAGTGTATAAGGAAAATTAAACTGTAAGACAACCTCGTATAAACAGGTATACCTAACTAGAGATGGGGGATGCACTCTTGAACTAATTCATAGAGTTGAATCTTTCAAAGGAGTGAACAATCAGTGATTCAGAAAAAAAGAACGGTAGCTCCAAACGTTTCCCACGGCAGAGAGAGAGAGAGAGAGAGAGAGAGAGAGACGGAGCATATCAGCGGCGCCTCTGCTGGTCACAGTACAGTGCACGCCACACAACACAGCCAGCGCCGGCCTCTGCCCTGCTTCTACCTTGGCTGCCTCCATTGTGCAGTGCCCCATTGGATTTAGTGTTTTACATATGCTGTGCCGTCTCTGTGCGTCGTCTGCCGCGAGCAGTGTCTGGCGCAGCTTGACTTCGCATCGCACTCTGTCGGCGATCGTTTCAGTCGCGCGTCCTGCCCTCTGGGCAGTTGATGCGAGCAACAGGACAGAGAGCCACCTAGCGGATAACATAGGAACTACTTGCAACAACCTGCTCGCAAGAGAACAGAAGATTTGTCTCGAAGCGGGTGAGTTCACCGCTCCCCCCACCCTCGGAACTCGCCCGCTCAACGCTCACCCCACCGTCTCGACTCTAGCCAGAGCGTTGAGCAAAGCGACTCAGGTGTCACTCTGGTCTCTGCGGTCTCGGCTCACGCAGTAATACAGCTCGCGGCTCGACCTGCTCGACTCAGCGGCTCTGCATCGGAGTTCGTCTCTACTGGATATTGTTCTTCGTAGTAATACCGCTACGTATATTACATTATTATGTTATGTATACATCATTTGTTTTTATTTTATTTTTATTTGTTTAAAGTGATTAGCTTAGGTTCCTGACGACTCCTCTTACTATAGGATTTTTATTATGGACACTCGAATTTACGCTTTAATTACGAGCGAACCAATAAACGTATCGCAAAATGTGATACACCAATATTTTCCTTGTTTTATTCTGCGTAAGGCTATATGCAGCACTTTCGTTTTACAGTCAAATTTATAGTTTTTTTCTTATTCTGGTACGGATTTTGCGATTTTAGGCGTCTTCGGAAGGAAACGTTCACTTTAAAAATATATGGCTTGCGATGTATTTGTATGAGGTTAATGAAATTTTAATACATTGTAGCCAAATATATTGTTAATGTAAATCTCAAGTTACAACATTTTCCGATCACCCAAAAAACCACGATAGTGCAAAATAAATCAATAATCAAAAACTTTGTCATATCGTGGAAATTTCAATAAACAATACAAAATTCTTACTCATTATCTGTGTTACTTCAAAATAGGATCAAATAAGATCAAAATACAGGTATAGTACTGGAATAAACCAAGTTTAAAGGGCAATGTGCCTTCCATTTATTTTCTATTCTAAATGAGTGGTGAGTCATGAAAAAGAGCTAATTCATTTCGGGGAGTGAACAGTTCTGATCCGATCTCTGAAAAGAACAGTTTTGCCCATCTCTATACCTAACGTCAAGAAACAACTTAGTTAAAACCGTAAGACTCTACGAGTTTACGAGAAAATGCGAAAAACTTGATACAAAGTGCAACATTAACGATGCTTCACTTATGTATGCAAAAGGAAGGTATGAATTACTTTACCCACTTGAAACATGAAAGGAAAAATCATGTCAAAATTATATCTTTCACACATATAACAATTTACAGTCACAAAGAATGAAAATGATGTCGCCGCTATACGAGAAACAGGTAAGTAGTGTGATCGACGACCTGTAAGCAAAGGAATCGTCTATAAAATGAATTATGAACAAAAATGTCATAAAGAATTTCATGCTGCACTGAAGCTATGAAGGTCTGATTATTCGTGTACATAGATTTTCATGACAACCAATGCATTAAAATGTCTATTTTTTCTCCCATGATAACACAAGACACCTATAAGCGCACTTTAATTGAAAATGATACACGCACACAAGGGCGTGCCGCTATTATGAAACACTGTACATATTAATAGTAGCTACACCCTGAACTTCAAGATTGTATGTTTATATGTCTATGTTAATGTAGGAAATTTTATTAGAGGTAATGATTTACAAGCACACCAGAACGTGCTTAAGCACAAAACACTGTACATATTAGGGCTATGCTGCATATAAATGATTATTTCGTGCATTTTCAGATTTTATACGCAAAAAACCGTAGCATACACGTAGTCGCTGCCACTACCCTAAGTAGAAGGTAGAAAATTCCCTTCCCAAGCTTCAGTGGAGCGGCTACAGCTGTATTCTCTGCATGCTGATGCATGTCGTTGTGTATGAAGAATACGTGACGGAGGTAAACCTTAACTTATACTCGAGTTCAAGAAGGAAAACAAGGGACTTGTTCCTTCTAACAGATTAATGGAAAATGGCGAGTGTGTGTGTGTCAGTAAAATCCAAGACGAAGAAGCCACTATGAGTGGTCAAAAATTTTTTCAATTTTAGTCGATAGTTTTTTCCTGCAGTTAATGTAAACAATGTATTGTATGTATTATATATTATTCCATTGTATGTGATGTATTTTGTATTTCATGCCAAGTCCCGTGACTTACAAATTATGTGCATGGACCAGAAGTATTGAGGGGAATGAATCTCAGTACAATAGGTAAAAGGGGTTAATGCGAAGAAAACAAAAGGTGTAGTGAAAAGTTAGTTTCGATCGCAGTACTCGCGGTTAAAGTGGTGTGTGTAGAAATTAAAATTGTGCAAAGTAGTGCTACGTTGCAAGTGTCAGCGAGCCTAAACAAGTGACATCGAAAATTGAAGCTTGTATCGTCAAACGACCCATGGCGTCACAGTAGGAAAGGACAATGCCAAACAAGTTTGACATGGTACGCTTCTTACCAGGAGCTGAATCGACGGGATCGTCCTCCGCCTCGCACATAGTGTGGTGTGTTCTTCGGGGCACATATTCCAATGTACCTCGTCGTATCCAGTCTAAGTACTGGAAGGAACTACAAAAAGCACACGCATACTGAGGTTCGGAAGTCTCGACGGTACCAGCACGTCGGTGTATATTCAGTGCACTGTCGCGCGCATTCAACCAACGTCGCCCGCTAACGGACGACCAAACAATCAGGCGCGCGTATCACCCGCCCATATTCAACACGGGTTAGCGAACAAAGCTCGTCGCCCCAGAATAAATACAGAACGCAATACAAGGACTTAATTTTCACCTCTGATGAGGAAGGAAACATTTGTATGTAACGTTGTATTCAGTGTATATTTTATTGTACAAACTTTACTACATGATGTCATTTTCTCAGTATTAACCAGAACTTTGTATATTAGGATTAAGGTTTGTAAATATTAGCATAAGTATACCAAAAAACTGACACACACTCAGAAATACCAAAGAATTCACAGTGCCATGAAAATGAGACAATAAAGATGAAGTTTGTAAATAAAAGACCCCCAAACCTATCAATTGCAAGGTCGACTACTGTATCCTGTCAACCAAATAAAATTTTCTAGTGACAGTATACAGTAGGGGGGCAGTTGTAATGACACATTCCTATGCAGAGACATACAACATCTTAAAAGCTGCGCCAAAGATAAATTGAGAGGCATGTATATTATAATCTTTGTAAAGTTCACATTGGATTCTCTTTTGTTTGATACTCCAAGGAGCTAAGGGACACTTTCGATTGTTGCCTTGTGGAGGATGGACGTGATTTTTGGACTGTGCGGAAAGGCAGATATATGGTTGGTAATTATGGTTTGTGCGACGAGCACAGCAAGTCTTATTGTGTTGTGAATAAAAAATAGTGAAAAGTATCGAAGTGTTACGAAAATTATTTAAAGCAACGTAGCGTTGTATTCCTTGGTTTCCACCGTCTTCGTGAAGTGAACCGATGCCGACTCATGATAGTACACACGGTCAACAAAGAGAAGAACATCGATGGCGACTAATGAATTAATATTGTGGCAGAAGGACTAATTCTACGTCTAAGGTAAGAACTCTGATTAAATCAACAATGACGTGGAATTTAAAATGTAAAATGTTTTTTATTTATTTCGCCACACAGCCCTGCACACGAGTTCGGCAGTCCTCGTCGCCAGTTTTGTGGCGGTGTTTGTAGTGACAAGCAATTCGCTGTAGAAACGGCTTACGAAGTCACCGCCACACTTTAA
Source organism: Schistocerca serialis cubense (assembly GCF_023864345.2). Taxonomy (NCBI): domain Eukaryota; kingdom Metazoa; phylum Arthropoda; class Insecta; order Orthoptera; family Acrididae; genus Schistocerca; species Schistocerca serialis. Next base: position 545,857,304 of record NC_064640.1, on the reverse strand, counting down.
ATAGCGGGCCGACCGGTCCGCTGGAACAGTGAACAGAAAGATGAAAGCCTAAACACTCAGATTAAATAAAAGTCGGCACTTATCTTTATTAACGAAGATACAGAAACAAGGTCGTGAACTCCGTGTCTACCGATATCTGTCTAGTTCGAGTTGGAGCGGCTAGGTCAGCGTCGGCTGACGACAAACAACAACTATGCTGCCATGAACACACAACTGACTAGCAAGTACACTATTCGGTGGCGAGTACACCACTGAGCGGCGAATACAGGACTGTCCTAGTGCTCGCGACTCCAGCGCTTAAGAAGCCAGAAGCCAGCAGTGGCGGGCGCAGACTTGCGGCGATTTCCTGTCTCGCTGGCGCTGCTTATGCGGACGGCGTCCGGACTTTGATGCTGCCAACCTTTTGACAGCGGGCTCGGTTGGCATTACTGTCTAGGATATAACAGATCGGATAGAATTGAATACCTCGGAATGGTGTTTTATTATAAAATGGTAAAATTATTAAGATTCTAATTGATAAGAATAATGCAATAACACCTCCTAGTTTATTAGGGATTGTTCGTAGAATTGCATATGCAAATAAGAAAAATCATTCTGGTTGAATATGGATGGGGGTTACTAACGGGTTGGCAGGTACAAAATTATCTGGATCTCCCAGGAGGTAAGGATTAATCAAGCACAGTATAATTAATAATGATGTTATTAATACAAATGTAATAGAGTCCTTGAAAGTAAAGTATGGGTGAAATGGGAATTTTTCAATATCTCCATTTAGGCCTAAGGGGTTATTAGACCCTGTTTGGTGGGGGAAGAATAAATGAATTGCTGCCATTGCAGCAATAATAAATGGTAGTACAAAATGGAATGTAAAGTATCGATTTAATGTTGCATTATCAACAGCAAACCCTCCTCATACTCATTGAACTAAATCTGTTCCTAAATACGGAATTGCTGATAATAAATTAGTAATTACTGTCGCACCTCAGAATGACATTTGACCTCAAGGTAAAACGTATCCTATAAATGCAGTTGCTATAACTAAGAATAGGATTACTGTACCAATTATTCAGGTGTGTATGTATATGTAAATCCATAGTAAATTCCTCGTCTGACATGTAAATAAATACAAATAAAAAATATAGAAGCTCCATTTGCATGTAAGGTTCGAATAATTCAGCCATTATTTACGTCTCGGCAGATGTGAACTACACTACTAAATGCTATTTTAATATTTGATGTATAATGTATAGCTAAAAATAGTTCAGTTACAATTTGAATTACCATACATAACCCTAGTAAGGACCCAAAATTCCATCAAAATGAAATATTTGTTGGTGCAGGTAAATCATCTAAAGAGTTATTAATGATTTTAATTAAAGGATGTCTCAATCGTAAGGGTTTATTCATTAGTAAATTATCTTATTTTACGAATAGGCCCCTGGTTAATTTTGGTGATTTTAACAACTGCTAATAGTGCTAAAAATAAATAAATTATTATTATTAATGTGATAATGAATGTAGGTCTACTATATAGTTTTTCTAAAGATATTGTTATTTCTTGATAATTGATTGAATTATCAATATTAATAGTTTCAGTATTTTTGAAAAAGTCTATAAATATTGTTATATCTAAAATAATTAATGTTGATATGATAAATATTCAAATTGTTAAGGTAATAATTATCGTAATTGATTTAGGTCGAAATATTTCGTTTGATGCAATTCTCGTAATATAAATAAATAGAACTAATATACCACCAAGAAACGTTAAAAATAAAATATATGATAATCAATATCTTTCCATTATTGTTCCTGTTATTAGTCCAACTAGAAAAGTTTGTTGGATAATGAAAAGCATTATTGATATTGGGTGTCTTAATTTAATAAAATTAATATTTATTACGTTTGATAGCGATATAATTATTATTTTGATCATTTCAGGGGTTAGTTAATTAAAAATATCGGTTTTGGGGACCGATGATGGAAAGCTTTTCCACCTCTGAAGTTTTAATAGTGGGGGCTGGTCTTATTTCCGGTTTACAAGACCGGCGTTTTTTTTAAACTATTAAAACTAATGTTTATATTCTCTGTCTTTACTACTTTATTGATTTATTTTGCTGGTGTTTATGTTTTTTCTTCTAAACGTAAGCATTTATTAATGGGTCTTTTGAGATTAGAATATATTGTTCTTTCTTTATTTATATTGGTTATTGTTTTTCTTATTGAGTTTGATTATGATAATTTTTTCCTGTTATTTTTTTGGCTTTTTCTGTTTGTGAAGGTGCTTTAGGTCTTTCTATTTTAGTTTCAATAATTCGTTCTCATGGGAATGATTTTTTTAATTCTTTTGGTTTGTCTTTATGTTAAAGTATTTATTTAAAGCTATTTTTTTGATCCCTCTTTGTTTGGTCAATAATTGTTGATGGTTGGTTCATTCTCTAATGTTTCTGTCTAGTTTTGTTTTTATGATTTGTGTTTATTCATATGCAGATTTGAATATGATTAGATATTATTTTGGTATTGATTATTTTTCTTTTAGTTTGATTATGCTTAGTTTTTGAATTTGTTCCTCAATAATTCCTGCTAGAGGTTCAGTTTATTTAAGTTCTTATCATTCTAATTTTTTTGTCTTTATTGTCTTAATTTTAATGATTATGCTTTATTGTTCGTTCACTAGATTGACTCTTCTTTCTTTTTATATTTTTTTTAGGCTAGATTGGTTCCTACTTTACTTTTGATTTTGGGTTGAGGCTATCAACCTGAACGGTTGCAGGCTGGTGTTTATTTAATTGTTTATACTCTGGTTGCTAGATTGCCTTTATTATTAGTGTTATTTAAGGTTTATGATTTTTCTAATACTTTATATTTTCCTTTATTTGTTGATTTTGGTTCTTATTATTTTATATTTTATGTGTTTATAATTCTTGCTTTTTTAGTTAAGATGCCGATATTTTTGGTTCATTTGTGGCTTCCTAAGGCCCATGTTGAGGCCCCTATTTCAGGTAGAATGATTCTTGCTGGTGTTTTATTAAAGTTAGGTGGTAACGGTATTTTTTGTGTTATGAAGGTTATTTCTTATTTGGGTTTAAAGTTTAATTATTTTTGATTGTCTTTAGGTTTATCTGGTGGGGTTATTGTTAGATTTATTTGTTTTCGTCAGGTTGATTTAGAGTGGTTAATTGCATATTCTTCTGTTGCTCATATAAGAATGGTTATTGGAGGATTGATAACTATGATTTGATGAGGTTGTATGGGTTCTCTTTCTTTAATGGTTGGTCATGGTTTGTGTTCTTCTGGTTTATTTTGTTTATCTAATATTATTTATGAGCGTTTAGGTAGACGAAGATTATTAATTAATACAGCTATTCTTTTAGCATCAGGAGTAACAGTAACATGAGCACATCATAGTTTAATAGAATCTAATCATACTCAAGCATTACAAGGACTATTCTTCACAGTACTACTAGGACTATACTTCACTATACTTCAAGCATACGAATATAGAGAAGCACCCTTCACCATTGCAGACGCAGTTTATGGATCAACATTCTTTGTTGCAACAGGATTCCATGGTCTACATGTAATTATCGGAACAATTTTCTTATCAACATGTCTACTTCGACATTCAATAAACCAATTCTCACCAAGTCACCACTTTGGATTTGAAGCAGCAGCATGATACTGACACTTTGTAGACGTAGTATGATTATTCTTATACATTTCTATTTATTGATGAGGTAGATAATTGTTTTTCTAGTATAAATAGTACATTTGACTTCCAATCAAAAAGCTTGATATAAATCAAGAAAAACAATCCTAATTTAGTCTACAAGAATTTTTATTAGATTTATTATTCCAATAATTGTTATAACACTTGCAACAACATTATCAAAAAAGTTAAATAATGACCAAGAAAAAAGATCACGATTTGAGTGTGGATTTGACCCAAAAAGATCAGCATGAATACCATTCTCACTTCGATTCTTCTTAATTGCAGTAATTTTCTTAATTTTTGATGTAAAAATCGCACTAATCCTCCCAATTGTAATTATTTTTAAAACTTCAGACATTATAATCTGAACAGTATCAACAATATTTTTTTTATAGTATCATTAGGTGGACTATACCATGAATGAAATCAAGGAGCCTTACAATGAGCAGAATAAAGGGTTGTAGTTAAACATAACATTTGGGTTGCATTCAAAAAGTATTGATATAATCAATCAACCTTAAATAGAATAAGAAGCGAAGTATTGCAGTCAGTTTCGACCTGGAAGGTTGGTAAATAAAATACCCTTATTCTTATTAATTGAAGCCAAAAAGAGGCGCATTACTGTTCATAATATAATTGAACTATAAAGATCCAATTAAGGAAATGTAAAGCCAATATGAAAGCTGCTAACTTTTTATATTAGCAGTTAAACTCCGTTAATATTTCAAAAATTTATATAGTTTAAATGAAACATTACATTTTCACTGTAAAAATAATATATGTATATTTATAAATACCTAAAAGTAAAACTACTTCCTTATCAACTTCAGTGTCACGCTCTAATTATAAGCTATTTAAGTAAACGAAAAATAATACCACCAAAAGAAATGTTAAAAAAATAAAAGTTAAAAGATAAATCTTAAAATTATAATCATATCAACCTTGTATATAACTAATTAAATAAATAAATAGTCTATACAAACCTTGACCACCAAATAATTCACCTCAACCATAATCAAATGATTTAGATGAATAATAACCCAATTTTAAAGGAAAATATCTAATAAACTTAGTCGAAATAAAAGGTATAAACCACATAGGAACAGCAAATCTGACAAAAGAAAGTATACTTAAAGAAAATAAATTTTGAGAAAAATCAAAATTAGAAATAAGATAACCCAAATAAGCACCCAAAACAACTACAGTAATAGTTAAAAACTTTAAATAATAAGGCAAGGCAATCACATGAGGAACAGGAAAAATTAACCAAGACAAAAGACTACCACCAAAAACAGCAACAAACAATAAACCAATTATACCAAAAGAAATATAATAACCCTTATCATCAAAAGAAAATCTAGAATATAAATTATTATCACCAGATATTGAATAATAAAAAAGACGAAAAGAATAAGAAGCAGTTAAACCAGTAGAAAAGAAATAAAGAAAAAAAATCAAACAATTAATTCATCTTAAACAAACCATTTCAAGAATTAAATCTTTTGAATGAAAACCTGCTAAAAATGGTATACCACACAAAGACAAACTACAAACATTAAAAGAAACTGAAGTTTAAGGCATAAAATTAACAATTGTACCTATAAAACGAATATCCTGAGAATCCTTTAAATTATGAATTATTGAACCTGCACACATAAACAATAAAGCCTTAAATAAAGCATGGGCTAATAAATGAAAAAATGCAAGTTTTGGATAACCCATAGCCAAAATTCTTATTATTAAACCAAGTTGTCTTAAAGTAGAAAGAGCAATAATTTTCTTCAAATCAAATTAAAAATTTGCTCCCAAACCAGCCATAACATAGTTATACAACGAATTAAAAGTAAGAATCAACCACAATTATAAGTATCTAATATGGGTCTGAAACGAAATAATAAATAAACCCTAGCAGTAACAAGAGTAGAAGAATGAACCAAAGCAGAAACAGGAGTAGGGGCACCCATAGCAGCAGAAAGTCAAGAAGAAACGGGAATTTGAGCTCTTTTAGTTATAGCTGCTAAAACAATTAACATAGTAATAAGCTTTATTTCAAAAGAATTAGAAATAAAATCATAATAATAAATATAATTTCAACCACCAAAATTCAATATTCAAGCAATAGAAATTAAAATAGCAACATCACCAATACGATTAGAAAGTGCAGTTAACATACCCACACTATAAGATTTCACATTTTGATAATAAACAAGTAAACAATAAGAAACTAAACCTAAACCATCCCATCCCAATAAAATTCTAATCAAATTAGGACTGATAGATAAAAAACCTATAGAAAGAATAAATATTACAACAATAATAATATAACAATTTATATTTTTTTCTCCCGACATAATCCACTCTATAATAAATAACCAAAGAAAAAATATACATAACAAAAGACATAAAAATAAGAGACATTCAATCCAAAATTAAAGTCATAACAACCATAGAACCATTTAAATTAAAAAGTTCTCATTCAACAAAAACTCTATAATCAATTATTAAATAATAAATACCCAAAATAAAAATTATAGTTCTAGAAAAAAATAAAGAAAAAAACTCAAAGAACAAATAGAAAACTAATTAACAGCCTAAGATGAAAAATGCATATCATTGATTCTACAAAACAACATTTTTAATTAAAATACTTAAGCAACCTAAACAAAAAAATACTCTCCCTTTAAACAAAGAATATTTAAAGGCAATCAATGTAAAAGTAAAAGATGATATTCACGAAAATAACCAAGAGAACAAGTATAAACACCAGAATAATAATTACCATGCTGAGAATAAGAATACATTTATAAAGAATAAACAGCTCTAAAAATAGACAAAAAAATTAAAGGAAAAAATCTAAATGATGATCAAGATATAATTCTATTTAATAATCTAAGTTCACCTACCAAATTTAAAGAAGATCTCAAAAGGAATCATCATAAAGCCATTCTTGCTATCAAATTAATTATACCCTTGTTACTTAATAATCTTCGTCTACCTAAACGCTCATAAATAATATTAGATAAACAAAATAAACCAGAAGAACACAAACCATGACCAACCATTAAAGAAAGAGAACCCATATAACCTCATCAATTCATAGTAATCAATCCTCCAATAACCATTCTTATATGAGCAACAGAAGAATATGCAATTAAAGACTTTAAATGAACCTGACGAAAACAAATATATCTAACAATAACCCCACCAGATAAACCTAAAGACAATCAAAAATAATTAAACTTTAAACCCAAATAAGAAATAACCTTCATAACACGAAAAATACTGTAACCACCTAACTTTAATAAAACACCAGCAAGAATCATTCTACCTGAAATTGAGGCCTCAACATGGGCCTTAGGAAGCCACAAATGAACCAAAAATATCGGCATCTTAACTACAAAAGCAAGAATTATAAACACATAAAATATAAAATAATAAGAACCAAAATCAACCAATAAATGAAAATATAAAGTATTAGAAAAATCATAAACCTTAAACAACACTAATAATAGGCAATCTAGCAAGCAGAGTATAAAAAATTAAATAAACACCAGCCTGCAACCGTTCAGGTTGATAGCCTCAACCCAAAATCAAAAGTAAAGTAGGAACCAATCTAGCCTCAAAAAAATATAAAAAGAAAGAAGACTCAATCTAGCAAACGAACAATAAAGCATAATTTTTAAAATTAAGACTATAAAGACAAAAAAATTAGAATGGTAAGAACTTAAATAAACTGAACCTCTAGCAGTATTTATTAAGGAACAAATTCAAAACTATGCACAATCATACTAAAAGATATATAATCAATATCAAAATAATATCTAATCATATTCAAATCTGCATATGAATAAACACAAATCATAAAAACAAAACTAGACAGAAACATTAAAGAATGAACCAACCATCAACAATTATTGACCAAAAAAAAGGGATCAAAAAAATAGTTATAAATAAATACTTTAACATAAAGATAAACCAAAAGAATTAAAAAAATCATTCCCATGAGAACGAATTATTGAAACTAAAATAGAAAGACCTAAAGCACCTTCACAAACAGAAAAAACCAAAAAAAAAATAACAGGAAAAAAATAATCATAATCAAACTCAATAAGAAAAACAATAACCAATATAAATAAAGAAAGAACAATATATTCTAATCTCAAAAGAACCATTAATAAATGCTTACGTTAAGAAGAAAAAACATAAACACCAGCAAAATAAATCAATAAAGAAGTAAAGACAGAGAATATAAACATTAGTTTTAATAGTTTAAAAAAAACGCCAGTCTTGTAAACCGGAAATAAGTCCAGCCCCCACTTTTAAGACTTCAGAGGGGGAACAGCTTTCCATCATTGGTCGCCAAAACCGATATTTTTAATAAAATAACCCCTGAAATGATCAAAATAATAATTATATCGCTATCAAACGTAATAAATATTAATTTTATTAAATTAAGACACCCATTATCAATAATGCTTGTCATTGTCCTACAAACGTTTCTAGTTGGACTAATAACAGGAACAATAATGGAAAGATATTGATTATCATATAATTTATTATTAACGTTTCTCTGTGGTATATTAGTTCTACTTATTTATTTTACGAAAATTGCATCAAACGAAATATTTCAACCAAAATCAATTACGATAATTATTACCTTAACAATATGAATATTTATCATATCAACATTAATTATTTTAGATATAACATAACTTTTTCAAAAATACTGAAACTATTAATATTGATAATTCAATCAATTTTCAAGAAATAACAATATCTTTAGAAAAACTATATAATAGACCAACATTCATTATCACAATAATAATAATAATTTATTTATTTTTAGCACTATTAGCAGTTGTTAAAATCACAAACATTAACCAGGGGCCTATTCGTAAAATAAGATAATTTACTAATGAATAATCCCTTATGATTGAGACATCCTTTAATTAAAATCATTAATAACTCCTTAGTTGATTTACCTGCACCAACAAATATTTCATTTTGATGGAATTATGGGTCCCTACTAGGGTTATGTTTGGTAATTCAAATTGTAACTGGACTATTTTTAGCTATACATTCTACATCAAATATTGAAATAGCATTTAGTAGTGTGGTTCACATCTGCCGAGACGTAAATAATGGCTGAATTATTCGAACCTTACATGCAAATGGAGCTTCTATTTTTTTTTATTTCTATTTATTTACATGTTGGACGAGGAATTTACTATGGATCTTACATATACATACACACCTGAATAATTGGTACAGTAATCCTATTCTTAGTTATAGCAACTGCATTTATAGGATACGTTTTACCTTGAAGTCAAATATCATTCTGAGGTGCGACAGTAATTACTAATTTATTATCAGCAATTCCGTATTTAGGAACAGATTTAGTTCAATGAGGATGAGGGGGGTTTGCTGTTGATAATGCAACATTAAATCGATTCTTTACATTCCATTTTGTACTACCGTTTATTATTGCTGCAATTGCAGCAATTCATTTATTCTTCCTCCACCAAACAGGGTCTAATAACCCCTTAGGCCTAAATGGAGATATTGAAAAAATTCCATTTACCCATATTTTACTTTCAAGGACTCTATTACATTTGTATTAATAACATCATTATTAATTATACTGTACTTGATTAATCCTTACCTCCTGGGAGATCCAGATAATGTTGTACCTGCCAACCCATTAGTAACCCCCGTCCATATTCAACCAGAATGATATTTCTTATTTGCATACACAATTCTATGATCAATCCCTAATAAACTAGGAGGTGTTATTGCATTAATCTTATCAATTAGAATCTTAATAATTTTACCATTTTATAATAAAACACCATTCCGAAGTATTCAATTCAATCCTATCAATCAGATTTTATTCTGAATTATAGTAGTTGTTGTATGCTTATTAACATGAATTGGAAAACGACCTGTTGAAGAACCTTACATTATAACAGGACAAATCTTAACAATCATCTACTTTACATTCTGCTTAATTTATGCACATGTTGCAAACGCATGAGATAAACTAATTAAGGGATAATAAGTTAATTAGCTTGGGAAAAGCATATGTTTTGAAAACATAAAACTAGAAGTTTAACTCTTCTATTAACTTTTCTTAAGAAATTTCACTAAATAAATGAAATAAATATAATCTTTAAACCAACAAAGAAAATAAAAAAATTTAAAGATAATGGCAAAAAACTTTTTCAAGCTAAGTACATTAACTTATCATAACGAAAACGTGGTAATGTCCCACGAACTCAAATAAAAAATAACAGCAAGCTTAATAAAAAATATAAAAGAAAAAAGTCACCATCTAAAAAAATTAAAGCTAATAATATTCTTATAAAAACAATTCTAGTATACTCAGCTAAAAAAATTAAAGTAAAACCACCTGCACCATATTCAATATTAAAACCTGAAACTAACTCAGATTCACCTTCGGCAAAGTCAAAAGGAGAACGGTTAGTCTCAGCTAAACAAGAAGCAAAACAAGCTAAAGCTAAAGGAAAAGAAATAATAATAAATCAACAATAAATCTGATAATTTATAAAATCAAACATGTTATAACTACCAATTAAAATAATTAAAGATAATAAAATTAAAGCCAAACTAACTTCGTACGAAATTGTTTGAGCAACACAACGAAGAGAACCTAGTAAAGAATAATTTGAATTAGAAGACCAACCAGCAATTATAACAGTATAAACACCTAATCTGGTAGAGCATAAAAAAACAAAAATCCATAAGAAAAAGAACACATATAAGTTAAGTAAGGGAAAATCACTCCAACAGACAAGGAAATTATTAAATTAAAAACACGAGAAAAGTAATAAAGTAAAAAATTAGATATAATAGGAATTGGCTGCTCCTTACAAATTAACTTGATAGCTTCACTAAAGGGTTGAGGAATTCCAACAAAACCTACCTTATTTGGACCCTTTCGAATTTGAATGTAACCTAAAACTTTATGCTCTAATAAAGTTAAAAAAGCAACACTAATTAAAACACAAATAACTAATAAAAGAAAATTAAAAATAAACATAAATAAATCATAAAGTATCAATACTATTTGTAGAAAAAATCTACATAAATGAATTCTAAATTCAACAGAGTAATCTGTCAAAATTGTAATTTAATTAGTATTAATCAATAAAATAAAAAATATTTCAACCTTATGGACCTTTCATACTAATATGAATTAATAATCTTAGGATAGAAACCGACCTGGCTCACACTAGTCTGAACTCAGATCATGTAAGAATTTAAAGGTCCAACAGACCTAAGTACTGGGCTACCGCACCCAAAATTTTTCTTAATCCAACATCGAGGTCGCAATCTGCTTTGTCGATATGAGCTCACAAAAACGATTACGCTGTTATCCCTAAGGTAACTTAATCTTATGATCATAAATTATGGATCAAAACATCAAACATAAATAAATGATAAAAATAATGAAGAGTTTATTTATTCTTCATGTCACCCCAACAAAACATCATCATTAAATATAGAAAGACAAACAAAAAACTATATAAAAATAAAATGTTAAGCTCTATAGGGTCTTCTCGTCCTAAAGAAAAATTTAAGCCTTTTGCTTCAAAAGTTAAATTCAAAAATTTATTAAGAGACAGTTGATTTCTCATCAAGCTATTCATTCCAGCCACTAATTAAGAGACTAATGATTATGCTACATTTGCTCAGTGAGCAGGCCAGACCTCAAAGTATTTTCAAGAAGACATGTTTTTGATAAACAGGTGGAAAGCAATTTTGCCTAGTTCCTTATAATAAATTCACAAGGTAAAAATTATATACAAATAAATATACTAATTCTATCTTTATTACTAAAACTTTAAAATTAAATTTATAATCTTAATAAAAAACCTAAAATAATTATAAAATCAAAAATAAAAATAATGAACTAAAACGTAATCTTAGAGATAGCTTGTTTAAAGCTTACTATTATATTTTATAAAACAAATTATAGCTTATTAACTTCAAAGCTTATCCCTTAAAGAATAAATAAGTTAATATTTATACATAAAAAATTAAATAAAAACAATTAATTTCAAAAAATTAAATTTTTTCTTAAGAAACTAGATATCTTGGGAAACGATATACATCTCATTTCTATAAATAATTTAATAATAATTATGATACATTAACTATAAATAATTTATAAATCAACCCAAATCGAGACAAGTAAAGTAAATACTAAAATTTTGATAAACCCTGATACAAAAGGTACAATAAATAAAATCTACTTTTCAAAATTTAAAATAATATTACATAAAACAATTACATTACCAATAAACTATAATCTAAAAAATCAATTCTACAAAACATACTAAGACAGAATTCGACAAAATTATTTTTATTAAATAATTAAATAAACAAAAAATAAATATAATAAAATAAATAATCAAGATATCCTGATTTGCACAGAAAAATTTTCAGTGTAAATGAAACACTTTACTAATAAGTTATATCTTGAAACTCTTCCTAGATACACTTTCCAGTACATCAACTATGTTACGACTTACCTCATCTAAATTGAAGCTAATTTAAAATAATAAAATAGAATAATCAATAATGTGAGTGACGGGCGATGTGTACACACCTCAGAGCCAATATCAGTTAAATTAAATAAATTAAATATCTATCAAATCCACCTTCATTAACAGTATTTCACCAACAAATCTGTTATAAACAAAAATCTATTGTAACCCAACTCCTCTTAACTATAAGCTGCACTTTGACCTGAAATATTTTATAATTATAAATCTTGAGAATTATAACACTAAAAAGATTCTCTGATAATGGAGATATAGAAACAAATAAATTAAGTAGAGTAAATCGTGTATTATCAATCACAGGGTAGGTTCCACTGAATGGAATGAGATACCCCCAAATTCTTTGGGTTTAAAGACCTTAACTAATAGTACCCTGGTAAATATAATTAACATTTAAAATAATAGGGTATCTAATCCTAGTTTATTATTCAAATTTCACAGATTCACAAAAAGAGCTATAAATAAATTTTAACATTTCACCTTACAAATTTATATTTTAACCCTAAAAATATAAACAACTGTTTTAACCAATAATATTCACTTGTATCAATCGTATAACCACGGCGGCTGGCACGAATTATGCTGATACTAAATCAATTGCTAAATCCAAAATCACTTGATAATTAAATCAAATTACTGCAAAATAGAACATGTAGTTTAACAAAACTTACATAAAATACAAAGAAAAAGTGAATAAATAATCAAGAATAAAACTTTTGGAAACAAAATAAGAAATTTAAAAATTTATAAAAATAAGAAAAAATAAAAGATTCAAATATTTAAAGAAAAATAAAGGAAAAAACACAAAAAAGGACAAAAAAAAGAAACGCACCCTTGAATGACCACAACAACTTCTCTATAATATTTAAATAAAGATTAATATGGAACATGTATACCAATAAATGTATTATATTCTTTCCTATTTAATCTTTCTTTTCACTAATAATAACGAAAGATTAAATAATATAATAAATATATTTTTTATAATTATGTAAATTAATGTAATATGGAATTAATATAAAATTAACTTTATATTAAGTTAACTTAAATATTAATTTGTTAAATAATCTAATTATAGAAAATATATTAAATTATATTATTATAATTGATATAATTATTTATGTATATATCAAATTTTATATTTAATAATATTGATTATATTTATTATATCCAATTATAATAATATTTAATATTAATTTACATATTATTATATAATTTATATTAAAATAACCTATTTTAAGCTAAAAACATAAGTAGCTTTAATCCTAGGTAAATAAATGTATTAAAATAATCATTAAATAATTATAAAATAACATTATAGGTATTTAAATTTAATTAAATGTAATATATTAATATAAATTATTTATTATATATAATATATATTCAAATTATCCTAACCGAGATAAATTAATTAGAAATAACCAAAATAATACATAAACAAATTTTTTTTAAAAATTTTTAATTTATATATAAAATATAAATGAAGTGCCTGACTAAAGGGTTACCTTGATAGGGTAAATCAAGTAAATAAAATTACCTTCATTAAAAATTACATAAGACAGAATTAAACTACCTCCTTTAGTATCAAAAACTAACTTGCATCATAGACCTTAATGGAAAAGGTAAGCTAAACAAGCTAATGGGTTCATACCCCATTTATAGAGGTATCAATCCTCTCCTTTTTAATGACCAACAACTCTACAAAACTTCTCTTCCTATCAACATTAATGATAGGAACGATCCTGTCCATTTCATCAAACTCCTGATTTGGGGTTTGAATAGGACTTGAGATCAACTTACTTTCATTTATTCCGCTCCTAACATGAAATAAAAATATAATAATAAATGAATCATCAATTAAATATTTTATTGTCCAAGCAATAGGATCGACAATACTATTTTTTCAATTTTGCTCATTCAAATAAAGTATCCAATAGGATGAGAAACAGACTTTATTCCATCAATAATAATTAGATCTAGATTATTATTAAAGATTGGGGCCTCACCCGTTCATTTCTGATTTCCAGAAGTAATAGGAGCTTCAAGATGAAATAACTGTTTAACACTAATAACATGGCAAAAAATTGCCCCAATAATGGTATTACCTTATTGTATTCAACTAAGAACTTTCATTTGAACAATTATCATTCTAAGAATTATTATAGGGGCAATAGGTGGTTTAAATCAAACATCTCTACGACAACTTCTAGCATATTCCTCAATTAGACATTTAGGGTAAATAATCAGATCCCTAACAGTTAGAGAAAACATTTGAGAACTATACTTTATTATTTACTCACTATTAAGATTTATTATAGTCGTATTATTTAAGCAAATAAATCAATTTTTTATAAACCAAATTTATTCAGCCAGAAATATAAAAACTGAAATTAAATTCATAATACTTTTATCTCTTTTATCCCTAGGTGGTTTACCACCATTCCTTGGATTTCTACCAAAATGAATTGTAATACAATCATTGATAGAAAATAACATAACAACTATTATGACAATTATGGTTGTATTAACTACAATTACACTTTATTATTATATTTGTATTAGATTCTCAGCCCTAATTATGTCATACACAGAAAATTCATGATCTATAAAAATAAAGTCTCAAAAATCAAGAATTATTCTTCCTATAACAGTAATAATTTCAGCAATAGCATTAATCTCAACATCAACCTTAATCTCATTATACTAAGTTAACCAAACTGTTAACCTTCAAAGTTATAATTAAAAGAATAATCTTTTAGGTCTTAGTAAAATTTTACACCTCTAGAATTGCAGTCTAGAATCATAATTGAATATAAGGCCTAAAGCATGGTAAGACGGAAACATCTCATAAGTAGATTTACAGTCTACCACCTTAAATTCAGCCATCTTACCGCAAAAATGATTATTCTCAACAAACCATAAGGATATTGGTACTTTATACTTCTTATTTGGAGCATGAGCAGGAATAGTAGGAACATCAATAAGAATACTTATTCGTGCTGAACTTAGTCAACCAGGATCTCTAATTGTAGATGACCAAATTTATAATGTCATTATTACAGCCCACGCATTTGTAATAATTTTTTTTATAGTAATACCTATTATAAATGGTGGATTTGGTAATTGACTCGTACCATTAATAATTGGTGCACCAGATATAGCGTTCCCACGAATAAATAATATAAGTTTTTGATTACTACCACCTTCACTAACCCTTCTTCTTACATCTTCTATAGTAAATAACGGTGCTGGTACAGGATGAACAGATTACCCTCCTCTTGCAGGAGCTATCGCACATGGGGGAGCAACTGTATACCTAGCTATTTTTTCACTTCACTTAACAGGTGTATCATCTACTCTTGGTGCAGTAAACTTCATTAAAACAGCAATTAATATACGATCAGAAAGTATAACTCTAGATCAAACACCTTTATTTGTCTGATCTGTAGCTATTACAGCCCTTCTCCTCCTTTTATCGCTTCCAGTATTAGCAGGGGCTATTACTATACTATTAACAGATCGAAATTTAAATACATCATTCTTTGACCCTGCAGGAGGGGGTGACCCAATTCTATATCAACACCTATTCTGATTCTCTGGACACCCAGAAGTTCACATTTTAATTCTGCCAGGATTTGGAATTATTTCTCACATTGTATGTCAAGAAAGAGGAAAAATTGAATCAATTGGAACATTAGGTATAATTTATGCTATATTATCAATTGGACTAATAGGATTTATTGTATGAGCACATCACATATTCACAGTAGGAATAGATGTTGACACACGAGCATACTTTACATCAGCAACAATAATTATTGCTGTACCTACAGGAATTAAGGTATTCAGATGATTAGCTACACTATATGGAACTAAATTCAAATTCAATCCACTTCCATTATGTGTTATCCATAGGAGCAGTATTCGCAATCATATGAGGTGTTATACAATGATGCCCATTATTTACAGGATTAACTATAAATAATACATGATTAAAAATCCAATTTACAATTATATTTATTGGAGTAAACTTAACATTCTTCCCTCAACACTTCCTAGGACTAGCAGGAATACCACGACGATATTCAGACTATCCAGATGCATATACATCATGAAATGTAGTATCAAGAATTGGGTCTACAATTTCTATTGTAGGAATCATTATATTCATTGTAATTATATGAGAAAGAATGGTTACAAACCGGGCAATCATATTTAGAGCTAATATAAGATGATCAACAGAATGACTATAAAATAATCCACCTGCAGAACACAGTTACTCAGAACTACCATTAATTTCTAGATTCTAATATGGCAGATTAGTGCAGTAGATTTAAGCTCTACAAATAAAGGTTTGACCTTTTATTAGAAAAATTCATTAATGGCAACATGATCAAATTTATCCCTTCAAGATGGAGCTTCACCATTAATGGAGCAACTATCATTCTTCCATCATCATACTATGGTCATATTATTATTCATTACAGTAATTGTAGGTTATGCCCTAAGTTACATATTATTCATTGCCTATACAAACCGAAACATACTTCACGAACATTTAATTGAAACAATCTGAACAGCACTACCAGCAATTACACTAATTTTTGTTGCACTCCCATCATTACAACTACTATATTTACTTGATGATTCAGTAGACGCAATAATCACAATTAAAACAATTGGACAACAATGATACTGAAGATATGAATATTCTGACTTTATAGATGTGGAATTCGACACTTATATAACAACAGAACAAGACCTAGAAAACGACAGATTTCGACTTCTAGATGTAGATAACCGAACAATTCTACCAATAAATACGGAAGTACGAATATTAACAAGAGCATCAGACGTTCTACACTCATGAGCAGTACCTGCATTAGGAGTTAAAATTGACGCAACGCCGGGCCGACTAAACTAAGGAACATTTACAATAAACCGACCTGGTTGTTCATTGGACAATGCTCAGAAATTTGTGGAGCAGACCACAGATTCATACCAATTGTAATTGAAAGAACTTCAGTAAACTTTTTTATCAAGTGATTATCTAAGATAATCTAAGGAGTTACTTAAAATATATAACATTAGAGTGTCAATCTAAAATAACTAAATAATTAGTACACCTTGAAATACATCAGATGACTGAAAGTAAGTAATGGTCTCTTAAACCAAAAAATAGTAAATTAACGACTACTTCTGATGGGGAAATTTAATCCAAATCCCTCAAATATCCCCTCTCATATGATTCTCCCTATTTATTATATTTTATGCTACATTAATTTTATTTAATCAAATAAACTTTTTCTCATTTAAACCAAATCTTATTAAAAGAGCAGAAAAAAGAACAATTGATATAAAGAACTTCAACTGAAAATGATAACAAACTTATTTTCAACATTTGATCCATCAACTAATATCTTCAATTTATCATTAAATTGAACTAGAACATTCTTAGGATTATTAATAATCCCATCAATATTTTGACTTACACCATCACGAATTAATATTATTTGAAATAATTAACCTTACACAAATAATTTAAAACACTACTACGACCAAAATCATTTAATGGAACAACAATCATCTTCATTTCAATCTTTATTATAATACTATTTAATAATTTCATACGATTATTCCCCTACATCTTTACTAGAACAAGATATTTAGCTTTAACATTTGCAATCGCTCTACCTATATGATTAAGATTTATGTTATTTGGATGAATTAATCATACCAATCACAAATTTACACACCTTGTCCCCCAAGGAACACCACCTGCATTAATATCATTAATAGTATTAATTGAAACAATTAGAAATGTCATTCGACCAGGCACGCTAGCAGTACGACTAGCAGCAAATATAATTGCAGGACACTTAGTATTAACATTACTAGGAAATACAGGACCATCTATAGCAATAAACTTAATTTCACTATTAATTATTGGACAAATACTGAAACGTCCCCTTTGAAGAATTATACATTTCACTGTCCACGCCATTGTTTGCCGCCCGCTCCATTTCCCTATGCACAGTTACCAAATCACTACTTTGAATGTCTGTTAATTCATTACTCTGCGGCGCTAACACACTGCTTTACTCTTCACTGTCATTTCTCAGTTTACTTTGGAGCCTAGTATTACGTTTTTCACACGCCGTTATTGTCACAATATTTCACACGACAACACAGAAAAGCTCAATTTGAAGAGCAAAAATAAGAGAACACATTAACATAACACTGAAAATAATATCTAGTTAATTGCAGCTGCGAAATACTTGGTGCAAATCTACATGCATGCCACAACTGTTTTACTGTACAACAATGAAAGACTGCAACTACAAAGGAGATTTTCTCTACAATTGTGCGCTAGCAATAAACAAAGGCTACACTAATTACACAAACTACAAGAAAAAAAATCAGAACATTCCAGTGAGGTATCCTGGCAGGGTTGCCATATGAAACGTCCCCTTTGAAGAATTATACATAACTGTGCTTATACTGACACACAATATTTTGTTAGCGCAACGCAATCTGACTTTCAAAATTCCCTACAAAAGAATGGCCCTGACTAACATTAAACTATACCTTTCACAAATCACTTACCTCACAAATATCTTCGCTGCTCAAGCTACTGCAATACAGCGAGCGCCACTACTGCCGGCTAAATAAAAGATTCAAACTATGGATGGCACTAACTACTGATAGGGATAGTTAGCAAATAAAAGATATTAATAGAGAACAAACAATGTATTTACCTTGATATCATCATATATAAATATAGCAGTTCATGACAAATTTCAAAACTCCGCTATCTCTCTCCCCACATCCACCATTGCTGGCGGCTCACCTCCAACTGCGCAACGCTATGCGCTGTTCACAGCCAGCTGCCTAACGCTACAATGGCGAGTATTACAACAATGCAAAGCAGCCACAGACTGCACACAGCATAGCCAGTGATTTTCATACAGAGGTGGCGTTACCAATAAAAAAACCTAAACAGCCAGTTACATAGCCCCCATGCTCCCCACAAAAAATTTTACAAATGGGTTTGGGCAGTGGCCAATACAGATTTGAAAAAATTTTCATAATTACAATAACAAAGAAATCAAATGCACACACTTATTGATACAATGTTGGTCAAATGCTCAAATTTTCTCACAGTCCATAAAGACAGTCCTGATCGTTCATCTAGGTAAAATAGTAGTGTTTTCCTCAAAGTCTGAGCAGTAGAAGAAAATGCACACAGAAGTAGTGGATTTCCATGCAGTCTTGAAGAAGTAGCGTTGTCCTTCCAACGGAAAGACAGTGCTGACTCTTGACATGCTGACAGATAATGCGCCACAACAGAGCAAACCCACAGCAGAGTCAGTCGAAGTTTTGAAGAATATTGGTGGGTAGGTCATCACAGAGCAGACATACTGTAGTCCTGGTAGAGATGGCCAGCAGCCATCTGTTGTGACTGTGCAGGTGCACAATCACCACTGAAGAGTCTTGCGGATAATGTAGCAAGTCCATAAACCACCACTTGTGCACTCACAAAGTTTTTGGAATTGTCCTTAGAACCAGCAATGCTGTTATCCAGTCCCTTGCTGAATCATTAACACACGTGCAAACACTATCAGTCCCTACTTCTCACATATTGTCCTTATACTATGACCAACGGAAATGTGTACAGTGAAATGAATGCTTACAAGTTACTTAGTTTGATAAACTGGTGTCAATTACAATTTTATAACATGAGAATACAATAACAAAGGTACAGAATACATCATTAAAAACATAACAATACAGATAACATTTGTAGTACAGGCTTTACAAAAGAATCGAACTAACACATACATCAGTGGAATTATGACATGGGTACATACATAAAAGATCACAATAACTTTAGAAAAATCAACTTCACACATGGGCATTAAACAGAACAGAATTAATAATGTCTAACATCTTTACAAAGTAAATAACATATTATTAATGCCAATTATATTCGAGGATAACAGTATTCCTCATCATAGTGAATGTAGCTTAATATCAAAAGAAGAAAAAATTCTATGAAACTACACAGAGACAGGAAGAAAACAAATACACAAGTGTACACAAACACATAGTGGGATAACACCAATAGGAAAGGACAGGGTTCGTTCTCAGTGTAACATTTGGTACTGCAGTCCAACCCAAAACTTCATATAGCTTTCCTCTTATTTCACCTTTGTTTCCACCAAAAAAATTCTATCTAAGCATGCTTTCTGTATTTATATGTTCACACATTTCTTACCTCAACATTTATTTCCAAGAAAATCCTACCTAAACCTGTTTTCTGTACTTTTTTTCGTATAACTTCTCAATGCATTTCTTCCAATTCATCGCAACTCATTCTCTTAGAGGCTACCCCCTCTTAAGCTAACTTAAATCTACTGAGCTCAGATGCTAAACTAAGGGACGAGGCTATGCAGCAGCACAAAATAAGTAACACAAACAGCAATGACCAAAAAAATGGAAAATTGCAAAGCAAGCTACAGTAAATCTAAATTACCAAGCAATGCAACATTACAACTAATATGAGCCAATGTGCAGCAACAAGAAAAATAAATCAGTAGTAAACTGGCTTAGCAGAGTAACACAAAGTCAAATTCAGTAACACTATGCCTGGCAAACAGCAGTAACTTACCCGTGTACCTAACCTTGACATAGCTCAAGCAGAAAAAATATTACAGTAAAAACAACAATGCAGATATGGGAAATGTATATTCACATCTTAATGTCTATGTAATTAAAGTGGTGCACCACAAATTATTCTACAAAAGAAATTACCAAGTACTTGAAAAGAAAATTATAGATGCAGTTACTGTTATTAGTCCCTTGTTATTGTTCTCTCCATTCCAAGAGCTCCTTTTTCGAAGAATGTGGATCAGAAAATAATTATTTAATAAATCTGTTGACAGAAAGTGTTCACATTAGCAGATGCATTTAAGTTTATTTTATAAAACCAATGCTGCAACACAGCAGGAAACCAGATATTAAACAAAATGAGCAATCTCTTAACTACAAAGACAATAGATGTAAAATGTTTCTAATCATTTCATTAGGCATTTTAGTAAATATCATAAATTACGAGCTCCACAGTATGCTTTCAACAAGGAAATGTCAATAGCGAGGACAATGGCCTCCCCTTTCTTTTATTCTACCTGTGCTACTGATGAGGCACTCACTAATGACTTGTTCTCCCGGCGTCTGACACAGCTGCGTGCCCATGACGCATTACGTGCAGGTGGTCACTTAACTTTCTTACGGAAATATTTACGTCAGCAGTTTCCGCTACTGTGACAGTCTCATATACAAAATTTCATGGGTCGAGAATTTGCGTTGCAAATGTGTAGAAACAAAACCCTATAAAAATAATTGTCCAAATAAAATATTCGTCAGCATTGTGATACAGTCACGCATTTACGCACATTTCATAACTCTTAAAGTGCGCTTCTTGGTTTCCAACATACTTCTTATTCCTCATATATGGTAGCATGATCTTATTGATCATAAACATATCTCAACAGCATAGTACCCATCGTCGTCGTAATAATATCATAACATCTCAGTCAATTCTCAAAATCGTCGTAGCTACCTCCAATAATTTCAAAACCTAAAAAAAATTCTCTGCTCATTTCAATAGTGTCATCTACCTCAAACGTACTTTAAAAATCACGATCCCATACCAAATATATCATTCAAAGCTCTCATAGTATCACAATGGTTCCGAAAAAATATGAGCATTTCACAAAGTACAGACAAAATACAATTTCATAAGTGTGAAGTTATCCAACTGTGTAATTGCGTAAACATCTGTCACTGATGTAATAAAAAAAAGTTTATCTCTCAGTTACATGATCAGATAGCGGTGTAATTTGTGTGTTAGAGAAATATGGTACCGATGTGTAAAGTTGTATAAGCAAATACCAAATTAGCTAGGGCTCCTTGTGTGTGCCAAACACATGATACACAAAGTAAGCGTGTACCGCCCTGAGGATTAATGTAATTATACCCTCAGGTGTTACAGATTACAACAATGGAATGAAATGTATTACGGAAAACCTTTGTATCATTGTCCTTCAAATATCTTTAAAAATAAATGATTTAAGTACAAAATTAATCACTCAAACACATGTCCTGCAGCGCTAAATGTGCGTCTTGCTGTAAGATAATCTCTGTGAAAGTGTCGTAGTTATTGTCCTCTGAAAGCTAAGTTCTTCAGAAGTCAATGTACTTACCTCATGATAAACAAAAGTGAAATGCTTTATGTATAGATATCTTAGTTATTACGCTTATTGCCATGATGAAGAAAGTACTGTGCTGTAACGTCTTGTTGTGCTACGGAAAAGGCAATCTCATTGTAGCTATACCACAAAAGTTACTACTAAAACATGTTTTACTTTCCAGAATAAAACAGAAAACTGTGCAGATATAAAACAGAAACACTGCAAAAGCAACATTGTAAATTGTCACTCATTAGTAGCGTCGTGATAAAATCGTGTATCTGTCACATAAACTAACCACTGTGCCATCTGGTATCTCACTGAAAGTACTTTAAATCCAGAATATATTTTCAAGTAAACCAAAATGTTGCATTAAAATCTCATTAGCAGTACTGGTAAATGTTCTAAGTATGTAAGCCTTATAGTCGTTCCATAATCGTGCAACTAACAAGCAAGAATGTACACACACAATAACACTGTGACGTCTGTTCACTATAACAATGCATTCGTCATTTCTGTTTAAATAAGTTCTCTTGGTTCTTGATTGGATATTTAACTTCAAACATTGTTGTATGTTAACAGATTCTAAGTCTGACAAAGCATATTAGTAATGTGAAGCGAAAAGTTATATGGCAAAGACAAAGTTAAAAAGCAGATTATCTTTCAATAAACGGTTTTACATGTGAAATGTGGTGTAAACCTTTACTCTTCATAGTACGCAGAGTTTCAACTTGAATACAATTGTCATGCGGTATACGTCGGTAAAGAATACTGGAATTTTTCTCAAGGTTAGCGTCTATGTTATTTTTCTCTGAGCCAGCCGGCGCACGTGGGTGATTGCGGCGCGAGTCATTGCCTGTCTCTTTGTTGGCACGCGTTGTTATTGGGATTTGGAGACCTAACTTCTACAAATTCACCGTGACGAGAGGGCCCTGCTCTGTTTGAATCCCGCCAGTTCTGATGCAATTCAGGTCAGTCGTTACGATCATATCGTCTGTCGTCATGTCGGTAGATTCCATAGTTTCTTTCTTGTCGGTCACATGGTGGAGAATTTCTCCCTGAATCGTAACTGCGCGCTGGTCCGTTGCGTCTAAAGTTATTCTGTCTCCCTTGATAATATTTATTTTGGTTCCCATATTGTCTGTTTCTCTTATTGTCTCTGTGATAGTCATTACCACGGAAATGCGATCTTTCTCTGTAACTATTACTCTCCCAGCGGTTGTCATAAGGGTGGTGTCTGTTTTGGTCACGATTTGTGTTGTGAGAATAGCCTTGTCATGTCAAGTTATTACTTCTTTCATCGCGGAATTGCGACGGATGTGACCGGTAATTGTTTTGTTCCTGGTTTCATGTTCCGCGATTGTCAGTGTCAATTTCTAATTCTTGTAAGAGTCCCTGAAATGCTTCAATGTCGTCTTTGCAACGTCCTGCCAAAATAATATGTCGTAAATGTGCAGGCAGTTTGATTAAGCAAATGTGGATAAGTTCTGAGGGGCTGTATGGGTTTGAAAGATACTGATTCTTATGCAACATGTCTTCAAAATATTTCATAAGACTGGAAAATTCAGATTGTTCGAAACGTTTCATCATTATGATGCTATGTTTTACTCGGTCTTGTGTGGCTTGAGACCAATATGCTGAGAGGAAGGCATGGTAAAACTCTCCTTCACTGTGGCAATCGTGAATGACCGATCGCATTCTTACAGCTGGTTCATTCTCTAAGTAGCCACACATAAATTCTAATCTGTGCTGTAATGACCAGTTGGGAGGAAAACAATGAGACAATTGATGAAGCCATGCTTGTGGATGAATGTCCTTGCCAGAATTCTTAAATGTTTTGAATTTACGTGTAGTAATGAACAGCTTATAGTCAAAGTCATCATGTCGGCGAGTAGCATATCGGTCATTGTTACGTCGTGTCGGCGGTTCCATCTCAAAATCCAATGCACCTTGCCAATTTCTTTCATAATTTCCTAAATGCGCTGTGTCATTATTTTGTGGCTGTTCCGCATTTCTATGTCCCTCTTCCCGTATTGGGGCGCGAGTGTCCTCTGAAATACATCATTCTTGTACTACTTGTGCCAACTGATCTTGCACTTCCCAGATTTCTCTTTTGTACTGTGTATTGATTTGATTTTGATTTTCTTTGAATTTCCTAATTTTTTTGCACTCTTCTGTGTCATTCAGATTATCATCTACCTTCGTAGATAAATTATTGAACTGATCCGAAAGTTTGGCTACTTTCTCCGATAGTGAACACATTTCCTCAGTGTGTTTTTCTGAACCAAGTTTCAGAGTGTCCATTTGTGTTGAAATCGAATCTACTGTGTCCTTTAAGTTTTCCTGAGTTCTTGCAAGTTGCGTAACCAAATCGGTAGATGCAACTGAGTCAATTTTAGCTTGCAAGGTCTCATGATTTTCATGAACAATAGTTTGCAGTTCTTTTATGGCTGCTTCGTGATTCTGTAATACATTTTCATGACGCGAAAAAATAGGTTGGAAGTGCTCACTAATTTGTGTTTTTACGTCATTACAGACCTTTTGACATTTCGATTCAATGTTATGTAACTCAGTAGTTAAATCTTGACGTGTTTTTGCAAGTGTGGTGTCTAACTTTTCAAGCTTTTGCTGTGTATGTCTCTGATTTTGTTCCAGTGTGTCTAACTTTTGAAGCTTTTGCTGTGTTTGTCTCTGATTTTGTTCCATTGTGTCTAACTTTTCAAGCTTTTGTCCCATTTGTTGCATTAATTGTAATAACAATGCACTGGTGTCCGAAACATGTTCCTCAGTGCTTTTCGGCAGTCAAGTTGCACCGGCAACATTCACATTTTGACAAGCGGAAAATGTGTCTTCACTCATTTGAGAAAACGGTGAGAACCCAAAACCTGAGTCTACATTATTTGCAAAATTGTGTCCTGTCATTCCCGATTCCTGAGGCGAGCTGTTGCCGACCGATCGATCGATAATGCGTCCCTCTTCACTAATTGTTTCACTGTCCACGCCATTGTTTGCCGCCCGCTCCATTTCCCTATGCACAGTTACCAAATCACTACTTTGAATGTCTGTTAATTCATCACTCTGCGGCGCTAACACACTGCTTTCCTCTTCACTGTCATTTCTCAGTTTACTTTGGAGCCTAGTATTACGTTTTTCACACGCCGTTATTGTCACAATATTTCACACGACAACACAGAAAAGCTCAATTTGAAGAGCAAAAATAAGAGAACACATTAACATAACACTGAAAATAATATCTAGTTAATTGCAGCTGCGAAATACTTGGTGCAAATCTACATGCATGCCACAACTGTTTTACTGTACAACAATGAAAGACTGCAACTACAAAGGAGATTTTCTCTACAATTGTGCGCTAGCAATAAACAAAGGCTACACTAATTACACAAACTACAAGAAAAAAAATCAGAACATTCCAGTGAGGTATCCTGGCAGGGTTGCCATATGAAACGTCCCCTTTGAAGAATTATACATAACTGTGCTTAAACTGACACACAATATTTTGTTAGTGCAACGCAGTCTGACTTTCAAAATTCCCTACAAAAGAATGGCCCTGAATAACATTAAACTATACCTTTCACAAATCACTTACCTCACAAATATCTTCGCTGTTCAAGCTACTGCAATACAGCAAGAGCCACTACTGCCAGCTAAATAAAAGATTCAAACTACTGAAGGCACTAACTACTGATAGGGATAGTTAGCAAATGAAAGATATTAATAGAGAACGAACAATGTATTTACCTTGATATCATCATATATAAATATAGCAGTTCATGACAAATTTCAAAACTCCGCCATCTCTCTCCCCACATCCACCACTGCTGGCGGCTCACCTCCAACTGCGCAACGCTACGCGCTGTTCACATCCAGCTGCCGCTGCCCGACACTACAATGGCAGACAACAATGCAAAACTAGCCACAGACTGCACACAGCACAGCCAGTGATTTTCATACAGAGGTGGCGTTACCAATAAAAAAACTTTAACAGCCTACTTACACCATCATTACGACTACTATATTTACTTGATGATTCAGTAGACGCAATAATCACAATTAAAACAATTGGACGACAATGATACTGAAGATATGAGTATTCTGACTTTATAGATGTGGAATTCGACACTTATATAACAACAGAACATGACCTAGAAAACGACGGATTTCGACTTCTAGATGTAGATAACCGAACAATTCTACCAATAAATACGGAAGTACGAGTATTAACAAGAGCATCAGACGTTCTACACTCATGAGCAGTACCTGCATTAGGGGTTAAAACTGATGCAAAGCCAGGCCGACTAAACCAAGGAACATTTACAATAAACCGACCTGTACTGTTCTTTGGACAATACTCAGATATTTGTTGATCAAACCACTGATTCATACCAATTGAAATCGAAAGAACTTCAGTAAACTTATTTATCAAGTGATTATCTAAGATAATCTAAGGAGTTAGTTAAAATATATAACATTAGAGTGTCAATCGAAAATAACTAAATAATTAGTACACCTTGAACTACATCAGATGACTGAAAGTAAGTAATGGTCTCTTAAACCAAAAAATAGTAAATTAACGACTGCTTCTGATGGGGAAATTTAATCCAAATCCCTCAAATATCCCCTCTCATATGATTCTCCCTATTTATTATATTTTCGACTACATTAATTTTATTTAATCAAATAAACTTTTTCTCATTTAAACCAAATCTTATTAAAAGAGCAGAAAAAAGAACAATTGATATAAAGAACTTGAATTGAAAATGCTAACAAACTTATTTTCAACATTTGATCCATCAACTAATATCTTCAATTTATCATTAAATTGAACTAGAACATTCTTAGGATTATTATTAATCCCATCAATATTTTGACTTACACCATCACGAATTAATATTATTTGAAATAAACTAGACTTAACCTTACACAATGAATTTAAAACACTACTATGACCAAAATCATTTAATGGAACAACATTCATCTTCATTTCAATCTTTATTATAATACTATTTAATAATTTCATAGGATTATTCCCTTACATCTTTACTAGAACAAGACATTTAGCATTAACATTTGCAATCGCTCTACCTATATGTTTAAGATTTATAGTATTAATTGAAACAATTAGAAATGTCATTCGACCAGGTACGCTAGCAGTACGACTAGCAGCAAATATAATTGCAGGACACTTACTATTAACATTACTAGGAAATACAGGACCATCTATAGCAATAAACTTAATTTCACTATTAATTATTGGACAAATACTTCTGTTAATTCTAGAATCAGCAGTAGCAATAATTCAAGGCTATGTTTTCTCAATTTTAAGAACTTTATATTCTAGAGAAGTATACTAAACTTATGCTAACAACTCACTCAAACCACCCATTCCACTTAGTAGATTACAGACCTTGACCATTAACAGGAGCAATTGGAGCAATAGTTCTAGTATCAGGATTAGAAAAATGATTTCCCGTATTTAACATTAACTTATTTATAATCGGATTTGGAATTACCCTAATAACTATAATCCAATGATGCCGAGATGTAGTACGAGAAGGAACATACCAAGGACTACATATGGGATTTGTATCAATTGCATTATGATGAGGAATAAATTTATTTATTGTACCAGAAGTACTATTCTTTGTTTCATTTTTCTGAGCATTTTTTAGAAGAAGACTAGCACCCACTATTGAACTAGGGATATTACGACCCCCAATTGGAAATAAACCTTTTAATCCTATACTAATTCCATTACTTAATACAGCTATTCTTTTAGCATCAGGAGTAACAGTAACATGAGCACATCATAGTTAAATAGAATATAATCATACTCAAGCATTACAAGGACTATTCTTCACAGTACCACTAGGACTATACTTCAGTATACTTCAAGCATACGAATATTGAGAAGCACCCTTCACCATTGCAGACGCAGTTTATGGATCAACATTCTTTGTTGCAACAGCATTCCATGGTCTACATGTAATTATCAGAACAATTTTCTTAGCAACATGTCTACTTCGACATTAAATAAACCAATTCTCACCAAGACACCACTTTGGATTTGAAGCAGCAGCATGATACTGACACTTTGTAGACGTAGTATACATTTCTATTTATTCTTATACATTTCTATTTATTGATGAGGTAGATAATCGTTTTTCTAGTATAAATAGTACATTTGACTTCTAATCAGAAAGCTTGATATAAATCTAGAAAAACAATCCTAATTTTATCTACAAGAATTTTTATTAGATTTATTATTCCAATAATTGTTATAATCCTTGCAACAACATTATCAAAAACATTAATTAATGACCGAGAAAAAAGATCACCATTTGAGTGTGGAATTGACCCAAAAAGATCAGCACGAATACCATTCTCACTTCGATTCTTCTTAATTGCAGTAATTTTCTTAATTTTTGATGTAGAAATCACACTAATCCTCCCAATTGTAACTATTTTTAAAACTTCAGACATTAAAAACTGAACAGTATCAACAATATTTTTTATTATAGTATTATTAGGTGGACTATACCATGAATGAAATCATGGAGCCTTACAATCAGCACAATAAAGGGTTGTAGTTAAACATAACATTTGGGTTGCATTCAAAAAGTATTGATATAATCAATCAACCTTAAATATAATAAGAAGCAAAGTTTTGCAGTCAGTTTCAACCTGGAAGGTTGGTAAATAAAATACCCTTATTCTTATTAATTGAAGCCAAAAAGAGGCATATTACTGTTAATAATGTAATTGAACTATAAAGTTCCAATTAAGGAAATGTAAAGCCAATATGAAAGCTGCTAACTTTTTATATTAGCGGTTAAACTCCGTTAACATTTCTAAAATTTATATAATTCAAATAAAACATTCCATTTTCACTGTAAAAATAATATATGTATATTTATAAATTCATAAAAGTAAAAATACTTCCTTAACATCTTCAGTGTCACACTCTAATTATAAGCTATTTAAGTAAACGAAAAATAATACCACAAAAATAAATATTCAAAAAATAAAAGTTAAAATATAAATCTTAAAATTAGAATCATATCAACCTTGTATATAACTAATTAAATAAATAAATAGTCTATACAAACCTTGACCACCAAATAATTCACCTCAACCATAATCAAATGATTTAGATGAATAATAACCCAATTTTAAAGGAAAATATCTAATAAACTTAGTCAAAATAAAAGGTATAAACCACATACAACCAGCAAATCTGACAAAAGAAAGTATACATAAAGAAAATAAATTTTGAGAAAAATCAAAATTAGAAATAAGATAACCCAAATAAGCACCCAAAACAACTACAGTAATAGTTAAAAACTTTAAATAATAAGGCAAGGCAATCACATGAGGAACAGGAAAAATTAACCAAGACAAAGACTACCACCAAAAACAGCAACAAACAATAAACCAATTATACCAAAAGAAATATAATAACCCTTATCATCAAAAGAAAATCAAGAATAAAAATTATTATCACCAGATATTGAATAATAAAAAAGACGAAAAGATTAAGAAGCAGTTAAACCAGTAGAAAAGAAATAAAGAAAAAAAATAAAACCGTTAATTCATCTTAAACAAACCATTTCAAGAATTAAATCCTTTGAATAAAAACCTGCTAAAAATGGGATACCACACAAAGACAAAGTAGAAACATTAACACAAACTGAAGTTAAAGGCATCAAATTAACAATTGAACCTATAAAACGAATATCCTGAGAATCCTTTAAATTATGAATTATTGAACGTGCACACATAAACAATAAAGCCTTCAATAAAGCATGAGCTAATAAATGAAAAAATGCAAGTTTTGGATAACCCATAGCCAAAATTCTTATTATTAAACGAAGTTGTCTTAAAGTAGAAAGAGCAATAATTTTCTTCAAATCAAATTAAAAATTTGCTCACAAACCAGCCATAAACATAGTTATACAACCAATTAAAAGTAAGAATCAACCACAATTATAAGTATCTAATATTGGTCTGAAACGAATTAATAAATAAACCCCAGCAGTAACAAGAGTAGAAGAATGAACCAAAGCAGAAACAGGAGTAGGGGCAGCCATAGCAGCAGGAAGTCAAGAAGAAAAGGGAATTTGAGCTCTTTTAGTTATAGCTGCTAAAACAATTAATATAGTAATAAGCTTTATTTCAAAAGAATTAGAAATAAAATCATAATAATAAATATAATTTCAACCACCAAAATTCAATATTCAAGCAATAGAAATGAAAATAGCAACATCACCAGTACGATTAGAAAGTGCAGTTAACATAGCCGCACTATAAGATTTCACATTTTGATAATAAATAACTAAACAATAAGAAACTAAACCTAAACCATCCCATCCCAATAAAATTTCTAATCAAATTAGGACACATAATTAAAAAACCTATAGAAAGAATAAATATTAAAACTATAATAATAAAACGATTTATATTTTTTTCTCCCGACATATAATCCTCTCTATAATAAATAACCAAAGAAGAATTATACATAACAAAAGACATAAAAATAAGAGACATTCAATCCAAAATTAAAGTCATAACAACCATAGAACCATTTAAATTAAAAAGTTCTCATTCAACAAAAACTCTATAATCAATTATTAAATAATAAATACCCAAAATAAAAATTATTGTTCTAGAGAAAAATAAAGAAAAAAACTCAAAGAACAAATAGAAAACAAATTCACGGCCTAAGATGAAAAATTCATATCATTGATTCCACAAAACAACATTTTTAATTAAAATACTTAAGCAACCTAAACAAAAAAATACTCTCCGTTTAAACAAAGAATATTTAAAGGCAATCAATGTAAAAGTAAAAGATGATATTCACGAAAATAACCAAGAGAACAAGTATAAACACCAGAATAATAATTACCATACTGAGAATAAGAAACATATATAAAGTATAAACAGCTCTAAAAAAGACAAAAAATTAAAGCAAAATATCTAAAAGAAGATCAAGATATAATTCTATTTAATAATCTAAGTTCACCTACCAAATTTAAAGAAGGAGGAGCAGCTATATTAGAAGATCTCAAAAGGAATCACCATAAAGCCATTCTTGGTATCAAATTAATTATACCCTTGTTAATTAATAATCTTTGTCTACCTAAACGCTCATAAATAATATTAGATAAACAAAATAAACCAGAAGAACACAAACCATGACCAACCATTAAAGAAAGAGAACCCATACTACCTCATCAATTCATAGTTATCAATCCTCCAATAACCATTCTTATATGAGCAACAGAAGAATATGAAATTAACGACTTTAAATCAACCTGACGAAAACAAATAAATCTAACAATAACCCCACCAGATAAACCTAAAGACAATCAAAAATAATTAAACTTTAAACCCAAATAAGAAATAAACTTCATAACACGAAAAATACCGTAACCACCTAACTTTAATAAAACACCAGCAAGAATCATTCTGCCTGAAATAGGGGCCTCAACATGGGCCTTAGGAAGCCACAAATGAACCAAAAATATCGACATCTTAACTAAAAAAGCAAGCATTATAAACATATAAAATATAAAATAATAAGAACCAAAATCAACCAATAAAGGAAAATATAAAGTATTAGAAAAATCATAAACCTTAAATAACACTAATAATAAAGGCAATCTAGCAACCAGAGTATAAAAAATTAAATAAACACCAGCCAGCAACCGTTCAGGTTGATAGCCTCAACCCAAAATCAAAAGTAAAGTAGGAACCAATCTAGCCTCAAAAAAAAATATAAAAAGAAAGAAGACTCAATCTAGCAAACGAACAATAAAGAATAATCATTAAAATTAAGACTATAAAGACAAAAAAATTAGAATGATAAGAACTTAAATAAACTGAACCTCTAGCAGTAATTATTAAGGAACAAATTCAAAAACTAAGCAGAATCAAACTAAAAGAAAAATAATCAATACCAAAATAATATCTAATCATATTCAAATCTGCATATGAATAAACACAAATCATAAAAACAAAACTAGACAGAAACATTAAAGAAGAACCAACCATCAACAATTATTGACCAAACAAAGAGGGATCAAAAAAATTGTTATAAATAAATACTTTAACATAAAGATAAACCAAAAGAATTAAAAAAATCATTCCCATGAGAACGAATTATTGAAACTAAAATAGAAAGATCTAAAGCACCTTCACAAACAGAAAAAACCAAAAAAATAACAGGAAAAAAATAATCATAATGAAACTCAATAAGATAAACAATAACCAATATAAATAAAGAAAGAACAATTTATTCTAATCTCAAAAGAACCATTAATAAATGCTTACGTTTAGAAGAAAAAACATAAACACCAGCAAAATAAATCAATAAAGAAGTAAAGACAGAGAATATAAACATTAGTTTTAATAGTTTAAAAAAACGCCGGTCTTGTAAACCGGAAATAAGTCCAGCCCCCACTTTCAAAACTTCAGAGGTAGAAACACTTTCCATCATCGGTCCCCAAAACCGATACTTTTATTAAACTAACCCCTGAAATGATCAAAATAATAATTATATCGCTATCAAACGTAATAAATATTAATTTTATTAAATTAAGACACCCAATATCAATAATGCTTTTAATTATCCTACAATTTTTTCTAGTTGGATTAATAACAGGAACAATAATGGAAAGATATTGATTATCATATATTTTATTTTTAACGTTTCTTGGTGGTATATTAGTTCTATTTATTTATATTACGAGAATTGCATCAAACGAAATATTTCAACCTAAATCAATTACGATAATTATTACCTTAACAATATGAATATTTATCATATCAACATTAATTATTTTAGATATAACAATATTTTTAGACTTTTTCGAAAATACTGACACCATAAATATTGATAATTCAATCAATTATCAAGAAATAATATCTTTAGAAAACTATATAATAGACCAACATTCTTAATCACAATAATAATAATAATTTATTTATTTTTAGCACTATTAGCAGTTGTTAAAATCACCAACATTAACCAGGGGCCTATTTGTAAAATAAGATAATTTACTAATGAATAAGCCCTTACGATTGAGACATCCTTTAATTAAAATCATTAATAACTCTTTAGTTGATTTACCTGCACCAACAAATATTTCATTTTGATGGAATTTTGGCTCCCTACTAGGGTTATGTTGGGTAATTCAAATTGTAACTGGACTATTTTTAACTATACATTATACATCAAATATTGAAATAGCATTTAATAGTGTAGTTCACATCTACCGAGACGTAAATAATGGCTGAATTATTCGAACCTTACATGCAAATGGAGCTTCTATATTTTTTATTTGTATTTATTTACATGTCAGAGGAGGAATTTACTATGGATCTTACATATACATACACACCTGAATAATTGGTACAGTAATCCTATTCTTAGTTATAGCAACTGCATTTATAGGATACGTTTTACCTTGAGGTCAGATATCATTCTGAGGTGCGACATTATTTACTAATTTATTATCAGCAACTCCGTATTTAGGAACAGATTTAGTTCAATGACTATGAATAGGGTTTGCTGTTGATAATGCAACGTTAAATCGATCCTTTACATTCCATTTTGTACTACCATTTATTATTGCTGCAATGGCAGCAATTCATTTATTCTTCCTCCACCAAACAGGGTTAATAACCCCTTAGGCCTAAATGGAGATATTGAAAAAATCCCATTTCACCCATACTTTACTTTCATGGACTCTATTACATTTGTATTAATAACATCATTAGTAATTATACTGTGCTTGATTAATCCTTATGAAACGTCCCCTTTGAACAACTATACATGACTGTGCCTAAACTGACACACAATATTTTGTTAGCACAACGCAATCTGACTTTCAAAATTCCCTACAAAAGAATGGCCCTGACTAACATTAAACTATACCTTTAACAAATCACTTATCTCACAAAAATCTTCGCTGCTCAAGCTACTGCAATACAGCGAGCGCCACTACTGCTGCCAGCTAAATAAAAGATTCAAACTATGGAAGGCACTAACTACTGATAGGGATAGTTAGCAAATGAAACATATTAATAGAGAACAAACAATGTATTTACCTTGATATCATCATATATAAATATAGCAGTTCATGACAAATTTCAAAACTCCATCTCTCTCCCCACATCCACCACTGCTGGCGGCTCACCTCCAACTACGCAACGCTACCCGCTGTTCACAACCAGCTGCCTAACACTACAATGGCGAGTATTACAACAATGCAAAGCAGCCACAGACTGCACACAGCACAGCCAGTGATTTTCATATTGAGCGGTACGTAACGTTGCCAACAAGAAAACATAAACAGCCTACTTACATAGAGAAAACATAAACAGTCTACTTGACGTTGCCAACAAGAAAACATAAACAGCCTACTTACATAGAGAAAACATAAACAGCCTACTTACATAGCCCCCATGCTCCCCACAAAAAATTTTACAAATTGGTTTGGGCAGTGCGCAATACAGATTTGAAAAAATTTTTCATAATTACAATAACAAAGAAATCAAATGCACACACTTATTGATACAATGTTGGTCAAAAGCTAAAATTTTCTCACAGTCTATAAAGACAGTCCTGATTCATCACAGTAAAATTACAGTGTTTTTCTTTTATTTCAAAGTCTGAACAGTAAAAGAAAATGCACACAGAAGTAGTGGATTTCCATGCAGTCTTGAAGAAGTAGTGTTGTCCTTCCAACGGAAAGACAGTGCTGACTTTTGACATGCATACAGGTAATGGGCCACAACAGAGTAAACCCACAGCAGAGTCAGTCGATGTTTTGAAGAATATTGGTAGTTAGGTCATCACAGAGCAGACCCACTGTAGTCCTGGTAGAGATTACGGTATTGGTGGGCCACCAGAGGTGCAGACCCACTGTAGTCCTTGTAGAGACAATGGTAATGGTGGGCCATCAAAGATGCAGACCCACTGTAGTCCTTGTAGAGACGGCCAGCAGCCATCTGTTGCGACTGTGCAGGTGCACAATCACCATTGAAGAGTCCATAAACCACCACTTGTGCACTCACAAAGTTTTTGGAATTGTCCTTAGAATAAGCAATGCTGTTAACCAGTCCCTTGCTCAGTTGTTAACACACATGCAAACACTAACAGTCCCTACTTCTCACATATTGTCCATATACTATGACCAACAGAAACGTGTGCAGTGAAATGTAACTAACAAGTTAATAATATCATGAACTGGTGACAATTACAATTTTATAACATAAGAATACAATAACAAAGGTACAAAATACATCATTAAAGAACATAACAATACAGATAACATTTGTAGTACAGGCTTTACAAAAGAATCGAACTAACATATACATCAGTGGAATTATGACATGAGTACATACATAAATAAAAGATCACAATAACTTTTGAAACATCAACTTCACACATGAGCATTAACACAAAAGAGAATAAATAATGTCTAAACATCTTTACAAAGTAAATAACATATCATTAGTGCCAATTATATTCGAGGATAACAGTATTCCTCATCATAGTGAATGTAGCTTAATATTAAAAGATGAAAAAATTCTATGAAACTACACAGAGACAGGAAGAAAACAAATACACAAAGGTACACAAACACATAGTGGGATAACACCAATAGGAAAGGACAGGGTTTGTTTCATTGCAGTATTTTGGAAACAAAACTTTCTTTGCTTCTTGGAGATCTCCCTTCATTCATCATTATTCCCAAAAGTCCTATCTAAGCCTGCCTTCTGTATTTTGTTCACATCCTCTGTCAAAAATAGTTTTTCTCCCTGCTTTCTGTATTCTGTTCACTTCCTCTGTCAATAATAGTTTTTCTCCACTGTACAGTATCCTTTTTATTTTGCCAGACCATTTTCTGATAGCTTCTCAATGCATTTCTTATAAATTTATAATAGTTAGTTTCTTATATAGTCTACTCCTCTTAAGCTAACTTAAATCTACTGAGCTCAGATGCTAAACTAAGGGACGAGGCAATGCAGCAGCACAAAATAAGTAACACAAACAGCCCTGATAAAAAATACAAAAGGCAAAGCAAGCAGCATAAATTACAATTAATATAAACAGCAATGAAAAAAAAATGGAAAATCGGAAAGCAAGCTACAGTAAATCTAAATTACCAAGCAATTCAACATTACAACTAATATGAGCCAATGTGCAGTAACAACAAAAATAAGTCAGTAGGAAAACTAGCTTTACAGAGGAACACAATTTAAAATTCAGTAGCACTATGCCTGGCAAACAGCAACAGCAAATATAAAAAAATATAAAACTTATATCTATACCTGACAAAGCTCAAGCAGAAAAGATATTACAGTAAAAACAACAATGCAGATAAGGGAAGTGTATATTCACATCTTAATGTCTATGTGAATTAAAGTGGTGCACCACAACAACTGATTGTAAAAAGAAATATTACCATGTACTTGAAAAGAAAATTATGTGTTACTGTTACTAGTTCCTTCTTATTGTTCTTTCCTTTCCAAGTGCTCCTTTTTTAAAGAATGTGGATCATAAAATAATTATTTAATAGATCTGTTGACAGAAAGTGTTCACATTAGCAAATGCATTTCATTTTATTTTATGAACCCAATGCTGCAACACAGCTGGAAAACAGATGTCAAATGAAATAAGCAATTACGCAAACCAAAGCATAAAAACATAATTCAATAGCTATGTGGCATTTCGTAAGTCAGTAGCTCTCAACTCTCGTAGAAAGACACTTGTCATAATCAGGTGTGCAGATGTACGAATATTTCCCATCAATTCATAAGCATTTCAGTAATTAGCACAAAGTACTAGTAATCATATGTTGTCAAGTAATGAGCGTGTAATATTTGCGATGCTTTCTACAAAGGAACGTCAATAGCGGGGATAATGGCCTCCCCTTTTTTTTCTACCTGTGCCGCTGAAAGGCTAATGGTTTTTTTTTTTTCGGGCGGCTGTCGCCCAGGTGGGTGCCCGCGACGCATTACGTGCAGGTGGTCACTTAACTTTCTTACGGAAATATTTACGACAGCAGTTTCCGCTACAGTGACAGTCTCACACACAAAATTTCACGGGTGGAGAATTTGCGTTACAAATCTGTAGAAACAAAATGCTATTGATATAACAGTTTCCAAAAAAATTTTCGTCTGCATTGTAATACATTCACGCATATACACACACATTTCATAACTCTTAAAGTACGTTTCTTGGTTTCCAACATCCTTTTCATAAATCAGAGTCCCTAAACACTACTCATTATTCCTTACCTCATTATACATATACATATTCGTCGACACTTCTTCAATATTTCATCATGAGAAATACTTAGCATAATAAACATTCCTCAACAACATAATACACATCGTCGTCGTAATAATAACATCATAACACTTCAGTCAAATCTCAAAATCGTCGTAACTTCCTCCAATAATTTCTAAGCCTAAAAAAATTCTCTGCTCATGTCAAAAGTGTCAGCTGCCTCAAACGTACTTTAAAAATCATGATCTCATACCAAATACATCATTCCAAGCTCTCATAGTATCACAATGATTCCGAAAAAATATGAACAGTTTACAAAGTACAGACAAAATACAGTTTCATAAGTGTGAAGTTATCCAACTGTGTAATTACGTAAACATCTGTCACTGATAAAGTAAAATAAATGTTTGTCTCTCTCAGTTAAATGATCAGATAGCTGTGTAATTTGTGTGTTAGAGAAATATGGTACCGATGTCTAAAGTTGTATAAGCAAATACCATATTAGCTAGGGTTCCTTGTGCTTGCCAAACACATGGTACACAAAGTAGTCGTGTACCCCCCTTAGGATTAATGTAATTATACCCTCAGGTGTTACAGATTACACCAATGGAATGAAATATATCACGGAAAGCTTTCTTTGTAATTCAAAAATCTTTAAAAATAAATGTTTTAAGTATAAGATTAATCACTCAAATGCGTGTACTGTAGCGCTAAACTGTGCGTCTTGTTGCAACATAATCTCTGTGGAAGTGTCGTAGTTATCGTCCTCCAGAAGCTAAGTTCTCCAGAAGTCAATGTACTTACCTCATGATAAACAAAAGTGAAATGTTTTGTGTATAGATATCGTAGTTATTACGCTTATTGTTGTGATGAAGAAAGTACTGTACTATAACGTATTGTTGTGCTACGGAAAACCCTGTCTCATTGTAGCTATACTACAAAAGTTACTACTAAAACTTGTTTTCCTTTCCAGGAGAATTCAGAAAACTGTGCAGATATAAAACAGATACACCGCAAAAGCAACAATGTAAATTGTCACTCATTAGTAGCGTTGTGATAAAATCGTGTAGCTGTCACTTAAACTAACCTCTGTGTCATCTGGTATCTCTCAGAAAGCACTTTAAATTCAGAATGTATTTTCAAATAAACCAAAATGTTGCATTAAAATCTCATTAGCAGTACTGGTAAATGTTCTAAGTATGTGAGCCTTATAGTCGTTACGTAATCGTGCAACAAACAAGCAAGAATGTACACACACAATAACACTGTGATGTCTGTTCACTATAACAATGCATTCGTCATTTCTGTTTAAATAAGTTCTCTTGGTTCTTGATTGGATATTGAACTTCAAACATTGTTGTATGTTAACAGATTCTAAGTCTGACAAAGCATATTAGTAATGTGAAGCGAAAAATTTTATGACAAAGACTAAGTTAAAAAGCAGATTATCTTTCAATAAACGGTTTTACATGTGAAATGTGGTGTAAACCTTTACTCTTCCTAGTACGCAGAGTTTCAACTTCAACGCAATTATCATGTGGTATACGTCGGATTCTGTAAGGTCCATTGTAAACTAGAAAGAATTTGTGACTCAAGTGTTTCTTCTTATGTGACAATGAATGAGCTTTAATGAGAACTTTCTGACCAATATACAACTTCTTTGCATTTGCTTTACCGGGTAGTTTTCTCCTTTTGTCTGCTGCAGATTTTATATTTTTAAGAGCCAAATCAATTATGTCTTTGTGTCGAAGTTTACGTCTATTCGGGAAAGGTACAAGCTCTCTGATTCTGTTCGGTGGTTCTTCATACTTCAGTACAATAGTAGGTGGTAAAGCAGTGGAGTCGTGAGGCATTTCATTCAGCACGTTTTGAAATAAGTGTAAATATCTGTCCCAATGCTGATGCTTTCTGTGACAATAAAGTCTGCAAAGCTTATTGATTTCTTTCATAATCCGTTCAGACGGGTTGCAATGTGGTGAGTACAATGAAATAAAAACAGGTTTGATTTTATGATTCCGAAGTGTGCGTGACCAAACAGCAGATCTAAATGCGGTCCGTTATCTGAAATGACTTTAGCAACGTGGCCAACTTCACGTAAGAAATTTTTAACAAAGGCGTTGGATACAGATCGTCCAGTGGCTTTACGTAACGGAGTGAAAGAAACAAATTTTGAAGTAAGTTCAACAGCGACTAGAACGTACGAAAATCCATTGGATGTTCTGACAAGCGGTCCCAAGAGATCAACAGCAGCAAATTCTTTTAATTTAGAAGGAATGATAGGAAACATTGGAGTACGATGTGAGACAGTAGATGGTTTCGCCTTTTGACAAAGTTTACAAATAGACAAGACTCTTCGAATTCGCTTTTCCATATTGTTAAAATAACAAGTCGTTCGAAGAATATGATAACATTTTCGTGGGCCAAAATGTGCGTAGCTGAAATGAATGTACCAAATGAGCTTATTAACAAAATCTTCTGGAATGCAAAGTAGCCATAGCTTGTCATCAACAGTGCAGTGTTTGAACAGTATGTTGTTTCTAACCAGATAATAATGCCGAATCTGAGTGTGTGTCTTTTCATGCCATTTGCTCTTGATGTCTTTCCAAATCGGATCTTTATCTTGTTCATGAGCAATGCCCTTTAAAGATGTGGTGATGAAGTTTTCAAAGGCGACTTTCTGAATGTAAAGAATACTGAAATTTTTCTCGAGGTTGCCTTCTGTGGTACTTTTCTCAAGCCCAGCCGGTGCGCGTGACAGTACGTCCGCAACAATGTTCTCCTTGCCGGGAATGTAGACTATTGTGAAGCGGAATTCTTGCAGAAACAATGCCCAACGTTTTAACCTGTCATGATTTAATTTTGAAGACATAAGAAATTGTAATGCACGATGATCACTGTACACTTTTAAGTGCTTACCAGAAAGAAAGAAACGGAATTTGTTAAATGCCCAAACGATAGCTAAAGCTTCTAATTCAGTAACGGAATAATTTTTTTCTGATTTTGTTAGCACTCGGCTAGCAAAAGCAATGGTTTTCTGAATGGTAGTGTCATTTTCTATGGCTTCTTGAAATAAATGGGCACCAAGACCGACTTTAGAAGAATCCGTGCTAAGGCAGAAATCTTGTGACAGATCTGGATGAGCTAATATTAGCGCGTGAAGTAACGCTTCTTTCAAAGAATTGAATTCCAACTGTGCTTGTTCGTCCCAGTTCCTAATAGTATTTTTTCCAGTGAGAGAACAAAGTTTTGGTGTAGCAAGAATTTGCATATTCAGAAAACAACGGTAAAAATTTACGAGACCTAGAAAACTGCGGACTTGTCTTTTTGTGGATGGAACTGGAATGGCTCTGATTGCTTCTAACTTTTCAGGATCCGGCTGAATGCCTTCAGAAGAAATAATATGTCCTAAAAACCTCACCTTTGACCTACCGAATTCAGACTTTTCCAAGTTAACTGTAATGCCAGATTCTGCAAAAATACGTAACAAACTGTTGAGGATGCGATTATGTAGTTCCCATGAAGCTTCTGCTATTAGAATATCGTCCACATATAAGGTGATGTGACGTTTTAAGAACTCAGGTAATATGGAATTTAGCCCGCGAATGAATGCTGCTGAAGAAATGTTCAAACCAAAGGGAAGTTTCCGAAACTGATAACAAACGCCGAAACAAAGGAAAGCTGTGTATTTTCTACATTCTGGATGAAGTTCGATCTGATAAAAGCTGGATCTGAGATCAATGGAAGACAACACTTTTACACCATTAAAATTTTGAAGAAGTTCTTCCAACGGTTGCGGCCTGTCTGTTTCAGGAATAATGATCGTATTGATTTGTCTCGAATCTAAGACAAGCCTGATCGATCCATTTTTCTTCTCAACAACATGTAATGGATTGTTGTATGAGCTTACTGCAGGCTCAATAATGCCCTCGTCGAGCATAGATTGTATTTCTGTTTTAACACGGTCCCTATAATGTGCTGGAATTACATATGGTCTAACACAAAATTTAGTATGCTCACGAACACGAAATTGGTATTGAAATCCCTTGATTGTTCCTGTTTTATGAGTAAAAACTGTGGAATGTGCTTGTAAAATCTCAAAAAGGTCCTGCCTATCAGTGTCATTACAATTCTCAATTGTTTGAATTTTATTCTGAATTAACTTATTAGTGTCAAATGCGACGTCGATATCATCCCTGTCAGTACTTGCAGAGTGATTGTTAGTGTCTAGTTCCGTAGAAAAGTCCGAACTGTTGTCTAACAGAAGGTAAAACCGATTAATTTCCTCGTCATGGTTTGAGAGCC
Source organism: Schistocerca serialis cubense (assembly GCF_023864345.2). NCBI lineage: Eukaryota > Metazoa > Arthropoda > Insecta > Orthoptera > Acrididae > Schistocerca > Schistocerca serialis. Next base: position 545,815,133 of record NC_064640.1, on the reverse strand, counting down.
TATCTTCAAATTTCAAAGCTATTGACTTACCTTCTTTCTCTAAACCTATTTCAGCATCGTGAAAGTTTAAGATTGCTTTGTATTCATTCAAAAAGTCTACTCCCAATATAATTTGCGTCGACAATAATGGAACAATGAGAAAGCTCATAGAGAATCTGTGGCTTTGACAAAAGAATTCTAAATTGGTTTGTTGGCGTACATCTACACTTTTTCCAAAGATTGCACCTTGTAATTTAATCTTACGTAACGGAAGTGTGGGGCAATCGTTCGATTTGTTGCATTTGCTAAAGGCTGTTTCACTGATTACTGAAATGGGACTGCCAGAGTCAAGTACTGCCGTAAATTTTACGTCATTTACAGTAATGTGAATCACAGGATATGCAATGTTGTTATGTTTTACGTCGTGTTCCTGGAGTAAGATGTCCCTAATGTCTTCCATTTTTACGTAATTACTAGCTACGGCAGCTGCGACGATAGTGTCATAAGAACGTTTTGTGGCTGCCAGCTGTGTGAGTCATTGCCTATTGTCTCTTTGTTGGCGAGCGTCGTTATTGGGATTTGGAGACCTAACTTCTACAAATTCACCGTGACGAGAGGGCCCTGCCCTGTTTAAATCCCGCCAGTTCTGATGCAATTCAGGTCTGTCGTTACGATCACATCGTCTGTCGTCATGTCGGTAGTTCCTGTAGTTTCTTTCTTGTCGGTTAAGTGGTGGAGAATTTCTCCCTGAATCGTAACTGCGCGCTGGACTGTTGCATCTGAAGTTATTCTGTCTCCCTTGATAATAATTATTTTGGTTCCCATATTGTCTGTTTCTTTGATTGTCTCTGTGATAGTCACTACCGCGGAGAGGTGATCTTTCCCTGTAATTATTACTACTCTGCCAACGGTTGTCGTACGGGTGGTGTCTATTCTGGTCACAATTTGCGTTGTAAGAATAGACCAGTCATGTCCGGTTATTGTTTCTGTCGTTACGGAATTGTGACGGATGTGACCTGTAATTGTTGTGTCCTTGTTTTCGCGTTCCGCGATTATCAGTGTCAATTTCTAGTTCTTGTAACAGTCCCTGAAAAGCTTCAATGTCGTCTTTGCAACGTCCTGCTAAAATAATATGCCGTAAATGTTCAGGTAATTTGATTAAGCAAATGCGGATGAGTTCTGAGGGGCTGTGTGGGTTTGACAGGTACTGATTCTTGTGCAATATGTCTTCAAAATATTTCACAAGACTGGAGAATTCAGATTGTTCGAAATGTTTCATCATTATGATACCATGTTTTACTCGGTCTTGTGTGGCTTGAGACCAATATGCTGAGAGGAAGGCATGGTAAAATTCTCCTTCACTGTGGCAATCGTAAATGACCGATCGCATTCTTACAGCTGGTTCATTCTGTAAGTAGCCACACATAAATTCTAATCTGTGCTCCAACGACCAGTTGGGAGGAAAACAATGAGAGAATTGATGGAGCCACGCTTGTGGATGAATGTCGTTGCCGGAATTCTTAAATGTTTTGAATTTACGTGTAGTAATGAACAGCTTATAGTCAAAATCATCATGTCGGCGAGTCGCACATCGGTCGTTGTTAGGTCGTGTCGGCCGTTCCATCTCAAAATTCGGTGCACATTGCCAATTTCTTTCATAACTTCCGAAATGCCCTGTGTTATTATTTTGCGGCTTTTCCGTATTTCTAAGTCCCTCTTCCCGTGTTGGAGCGCGAGTGTCCTCTGAAATACGTAATTCTTGTATTACCTGTGTCAGCTGATCTTGTACTTCCCGGATTTCTTTTTGGTGTTGTGTATTAATTTGATTCTGATTTAGTTTGAATTTCCTAATTTGTTCGTACTCTTCTGTGTCATTAAAGACTACCGGTCCTGCGTCAATCAGATTATCATCTACCTACGTAGATAAATTAGTGAACTGATCCAAAAGTTCGGCTACTTTCACCGATAGTGTACTTATTTCCTCAGTGTGTTTTTCTGAACCAAGTTTCAGAGTATCTACTGTGTCCTTAAAGTTTTCTTGAGTTTTTGCAAGTTGCGTAACCGAATCGGTAGATGCAACTGAGTCAAATTTAGCTTGCAAGGTCTCATGATTTTCATGAACAATAATTTGCAGTTCTTTTATGGCTGCTTCGTGACTCTGTAATGCATTTTCATGCCGCGAAAAAATAGGTTGAAAATGCTCACAAATTTGAGTTTTTTACGTCATTACAGACTTTTTGACATTTCGATTCAATGTTATGTAACTCAGTAGTTAAATCTTCACGTGTTTGTTCAAGAGTTTGTTCCAATGAGCGTAACTTTTGAAGCTGTTGCTGTGTTTGTCTCTGATTTTGTTCCATTGTGTCTAACTTTTTGAGATTTTGTTCCACTGTGTCTAACTGTTGCTGTGTTTGTCTCTGGTGTTGTTCCATTGTGTCTAACTTTTCAAGCTTTTGTCTCATTTGTTGCATTAATTGTAATAACAATGCACTGGTGTCTGAAACATGTTCCTTAGTGCTTTTAGGCAGTGAAGTTGCACCGGCAACATTCACATTTTGACAAGTGTAAAATGTGTCTTGACTCATTTGAGAAAACGGTGAGAACCCAAAACCTGAGTCTGCAGTATTTGCAATATTGTGTTCTGTCATTCCCGATTCCTGAGGCGAGCTGTTGCCGACCAATCGATCGATAACGCTTCCCTGCTCACTACCTGTTTCACTGTCTACACCATTGTTTGCCGCCCGCTCCATTTCCCTATTCGCAATTACCAAATTACTACTTTGAACATTAGTTAATTCATTACTCGGTGGCACTAACATACTGCTTTCATTTTCACTGTCATTTCTCAGTTTACTTTGGAGCCTAGTATTAGGTTTTTCACACGCCATTATTGTCACAGTATTTCACACGACAACACAGAAAAATACAATTTGAAGATCAAAAATAAGAGAACACATTAAAATAGCACTGAAAATAATATCTAGTTAATTGCAGCTGCGAAATACTTGGTGCAAATCTACATGCATGCCACAACTGCTTTACTGTACAACAATGAAAGACTGCAACTACAAAGGAGATTCTCTCTACAGTTACGCACTAGCAATAAACAAAATCTACACTAATTACACAAACTACAAGAAAAATCAGAAGATTCCAGTGAGGTATCCTAAGCTAAGGGTCGACATATGAAACGTCCCCTTTGAACAATTATACATGACTGTGCTTAAACTGACACACAATATTTTGTTAGCGCAACGCAATCTGACTTTCAAAATTCCCTACAAAAGAATGGCCCTGACTAACATTAAACTATACCTTTCACAAATCACCTACCTCACAAAAATCTTCGCTGCTCAAGCTACTGCAATACAGCGAGCGCCACTACTGCTGCCAGCTAAATAAAAGATTCAAACTATGGAAGGCACTAACTACTGATAGGGATAGTTAGCAAATGAAACATATTAATAGAGAACAGACAATGTATTTACCTTGATATCATCATATATAAATATAGCAGTTCATGACAAATTTCAAAACTCCATCTCTCTCCCCACATCCACCACTGCTGGCGGCTCACCTCCAACTGCGCAACGCTACGCGCTGTTCACAACCAGCTGCCTAACACTACAATGGCAGTATTACAACAATGCAAAGCAGCCACAGACTGCACACAGCACAGCCAGTGATTTTCATATTGAGCGCTACATAACGTTGCCAACAAGAAAACATAAACAGCCTCCTTACATAGAGAAAACATAAACAGTCTACTTAACGTTGCCAACAAGAAAACATAAACAGCCTACTTACATAGAGAAAACATAAACAGCCTACTTACATCCTTACCTCCTGGGAGATCCAGATAATTTAGTACCTGCCAACCCATTAGTAACCCCCGTCCATATTCAACCAGAATGATATTTCTTATTTGCATACGCAATTCTACGATCAATCCCTAATAAACTAGGAGGTGTTATTGCATTATTCTTATCAATTATAATCTTAATAATTTTACCATTTTATAATAAAACACCATTCCGAGGTATTCAATTCTATCCTATTAATCAGATTTTATTCTGAATTATAGTAGTTGGTGTATGCTTATTAACATGAATTGGAAAACGACCTGTTGAAGAACCTTACATTATAACAGGACAAATCTTAACAATTATCTACTTTACATACTTCTTAATTAATGTACATGTTGCAAACGCATGAGATAAACTAATTAAGGAATAATAAGTTAATTAGCTTAGGAAAAGCATATGTTTTGAAAACATAAAACTAGAAGTATAACTCTTCTATTAACTTTTCTTAAAAAATATCACTAAATAAATGAAATAAATAAAATCTTTAAACCAACAAAGAAAATAAAAAAATTTAAAGATAATGGCAAAAAACTTTTTCAACCTAAGTACATTAACTTATCATAAAGAAAACGTGTTAATGTCCCACGAACTCAAATAAAACCAAAAGACATAACAGCAAGCATAATAAAAAATATAAAAGAATAAAAGTCACCACCTAAAAAAATTAAAGCTAATAATATTCTTATAAAAACAATTCTAGTATACTCAGCTAAAAAAATTAAAGTAAAACCACCTGCACCATATTCAATATTAAAACCTGAAACTAACTCAGATTCACCTTCGGCAAAGTCAAAAGGAGTACGGTTAGTCTCAGCTAAACAAGAAGCAAAACAAGCTAAAGCTAAAGGAATAGAAATAATAATAAATCAACAATAAAGCTGATAATTTATAAAATCAAACATGTTAAAACTACCAATTAAAATAATTAAAGATAATAAAATTGAAGCCAATCTAACTTCGTATGAAATTGTTTGAGCAACAGAACGAAGAGAACCTAGTAAAGAATAATTTGAATTAGAAGACCAACTAGCAATTACAACAGTATAAACACCTAATCTAGTACAATATAAAAAAAACAAAAATCCATTAGAAAAAGAACACATATAAGTTAAGTAAGGGAAAATCACTCGAACGGCCAAGGAAATTATTAAATTAAAAACAGGAGAAAAGTAATAAAGTAAATAATTAGATATAATAGGAATTGGCTGCTCGTTACAAATTAACTTGATAGCATCACTAAAGGGTTGAGGAATTCCAACAAAACCTACCTTATTTGGACCCTTTCGAATTTGAATGTAACCTAAAACCTTACACTCTAATAAAGTTAAAAAAGCAACATTAATTAAAACACAAATAACTAATAAAATAAAATTCAAAATAAACATAAATAAATCATAAGGTATCAATACTATTTGCAGAAAAAATCTACATAAATGAATTCTAAATTCAACACATTAATCTGTCAAAATAGTAATTTAATTAGTATTAATCAATAAAATAAAAAATATTTCAACCATATGGTCCTTTCGTACTAATATGAATTAATAATCTTAGAATAGAAACCGACCTGGCTCACGCCGGTCTGAACTCAGATCATGTAAGAATTTAAAGATCGAACAGGCCTAATTACTGGGCTACTGCACCCAAAATTTTTCTTAATCCAACATCGAGGTCGCAATCTGCTTTGTCGATATGAGCTCTCAAAAACAATTACGCTGTTATCTCTAAGGTAACTTAATCTTATGATCATAAATTATGGATCAAAACAACAAACATAAATAAATGATATAATAATGAAGAGTTTATTTATTCTTCATGTCACTCCAATAAAACATCATCATTAAATATAGAAAGACAAACAAAAAACAAAAAAAAAATAAAATGTTAAGCTCTATAGGGTCTTCTCGTCCTAAAGAAAAATTTAAGCCTTATGACTCAAAAGTTAAATTCAAAAATTAATTAAGAGACAATTGATTTCTCGTCAAGCCATTCATTCCAGCCACTAATTAAGAGACTTATGATTATGCTACCTTTGCACGGTCAAAATACCGTGGCTCTTTAAAAATCTGCTCAGTGAGCAGGCCAGACCTCAAAGTATTTTCAAGAGGACATCTTTTTGATAAACAGGTGGATATCAATTTTGCGTAGTTAATTATAATAAATTCACAAGGTAAAAATTATATACAAATAAATATACTAATTCTATCATTATTACAAAAATTTTAAAATTAAATTTACAATCTTAATAAAAAACCTAAAATAATTATAAAATCAAAAATAAAAATAATGAACTGAATCGTAATCTTAGCGATAGCTGGTTTAAAGCTTACTATTATATTTTATAAAAGAAATCATAGGTTATTAATTTCAAAGCTTATCCGTTAAAGACTAAATAAGTTAATATTTAGACCTAAAAAATTAAATAAAAACAATTAACTTCAAATAATTAAATTTTTTCTTAAGAAACTAGATATCTTGGGAAACGATTAACATCTCTTTTCTATAAATAATTTAATAATAATTATGATACATTAACTATAAATAATTTATAAATCAACCCAAATTGAGACAAGTAAATACTAAAATTTTGATAAACCCTGATACAAAAGGTACAATAAATGAAATCTACTTTTAAAAATTTAAAATAATATTTCATAAAACAATTACATTACCAATAAACTATAATCTAAAAAATCAATTCTACAAAATATACTAAGTCAAAATTCGACAAAATTATTTTTATGAAATAATTGAATAAACAAAAAATAAATATAATAAAATAAATAATCAAGATATCCTGATTTGCACACAAAAATTTTCAATGTAAATGAAACACTTTACTAATAAGTTATATCTTGAAACTCTTCCTAGATACACTTTCCAGTACATCTACTATGTTACGACTTATCTCATCTAAATTGAAGCTAAATTAAAATAATAAAATAGAATAATCAATAATGAGAGCGACAGGCGATGTGTACACACCTCAGAGCCAATATCAGTTAAATTAAATAAATTAAATTACTATCAAATCCACCTTCATTAATAGTATTTCACCATCAAATCCGTTATAAACAAAAATCTATTGTAACCCACCTCCTCTTAACTATAAGCTGCACCTTGACCTGAAATATTTTATAATTATAAATCTTGAGAATTATAACTCTAAAAAGATTCTCTGATAACGGACATATACAAACAAATAAATTAAGTAGAGAAAAGCGTGTATTATCAATCACGTGGTAGGTTCCTCTGAATGGAATGAGATACCGCCAAATTCATTGGGTTTAAAGACCTTAAATAATAGACCCTGGTAAATATAATTAACATTTAAAATAATAGGGTATCTAATCCTAGTTTATTATTCAAATTTCACAGATTCATAAAAAGAGCTATAAATAAATTTTAACATTTCTCCTTACAAATTTATATTTTAACCCTAAAAATATAAACAACTGTTTTAACCAATAATATTCATGTGTATCAATCATATAACCGCGGCTGCTGGCACTAATTATGCCGATACTAAATCATTTGCTAAATCCAAAATCACTTGATAATTAAATCAAATTACTGCAAAATAGAACATTTAGTTTAACAAAACTTACATATAATACAAAGAAAAAGTGAATAAATAAGCAAGAATAAAAGTTTTGGAAACAAAATAACAAATTTAGAAATTTATAAAAGTAAGAAAAAATAAAAGATTCAAATATTTAAAGAAAAAAAAGAAAAAAAAATGACAAAATAAGAGAAACGCGCCCTCGAATGACCACAACAACTTCTCTATTATATATAAATAAAGATTAATATGGAACATGTATACCAATAAATGTATAATAGTCTTTCTTATTAAATCTTTCTTTTCACTAATAATAAAGAAAGATTAAGTAACATAATAAATATATTTTATATAATTAGGTAAATTAATGTAATATGGTAGTAATAAAAAATTAACTTTATATTAAGTTAACTTAAATATTAATTAGTTAAATAACCTAATTATAGAAAATATACTAAATTAAATTATTATAATTAATATAATTATTTATATTAATATAAAATTTTATATTTAATATTATTGATTATATGTATTATATCAAATTATAATAATATTTAACATTAATTTACATAGTATTAAATAATTTATAATATAATAACCTATTTAAAGCTAAAAACACAAGTAGCTATAATCCTAGGTAATAAATGTATTAAAATAATCATTTAATCATTATAAAATAACATTACAGGTATTTAAATTTAATAAAATGTAATATATTAAATAAATTATTTATTATATATAATAAATATTCAAATTATCCTAACCGAGATAAATTAATTAGAAGTAACCAAAATAATACATAAACAAATTTTTAAAAAAAAATTTTAATTTATATATTAAATATAAATGAAGTGCCTGACTAAAGGGTTACCTTGATAGGGTAAATCAAGTAAACAAAATTACCTTCATTAAAAATTACATAAAACAGAATTAAACTACCTCCTTTAGTATCAAAAACTAATGTGCATCATACACCTTAATGTAAAAAGGTAATCTAAACAAGCTAAAGGGTTCATACCCCATTTATAGAGGTATCAATCCTCTCCTTTTTAATGACCAACAACTCTACAAAACATCTCTTCCTATCAACATTAATGATTGGAACGTTATTGTCCATTTCATCAAACAAACAGAGAGAAACAGAATTTATTCCATCAATAATAATTAGATCTAGATTATTATTAAAGATCGGGCTGCACCCTTTCATTTCTGATTTCCTGAAGTAATAGGAGCTTCAAGATGAAATAACTGTTTAACACTAATAACATGGCAAAAAATTGCCCAATAATGGTATTATCTTATTGTATTCAACTAAGAACTTTCATTTGAACAATTATCATTCTAAGAATTATTATTGGGGCAAAAGGTGGTTTAAATCAAACATCTCTACGACAACATTTAGCATATTCCTCAGTTGGACATTTAGGGTGAATAATCAGATCCCTAACAGTTAGAGAAAACATTTGAGAACTATACTTTATTATTTACTCACTATTAAGATTAGTTATGGTCTTATTATTTAAGCAAATAAATCTATTTTTTATAAACCAAATTTATTCAGCCAGAAATATAAAAACTGAGATTAAATTCATAATATTTTTATCTCTTTTATCCCTAGGTGGTTTACCACCATTCCTTGGATTTCTACCACAACGAATTGTAATGCAATCATTGCTAGAAAATAACATAACAATTATTATGACAATTATGGTTGTATTAACTACAATTACACTGTATTATTATATACGTATTAGATTCTTAGCCCTAATTATGTCATACACAGAAAATTCATGATCTATAAAAATAAAGTCTCAAAAATCAAGAATTATTCTTCCTATAACAGTAATAATTTCAACAATAGGTTCAATCTCAACATCAACCTTAATCTCTTTATACTAAGGACTTAGGGTAACCAAACTAATAACCTTCAAAGTTATAATTAAAAGAATAATCTTTTAGGCATTAGTAAAATTTTACACCTCTAGAATTGCAGTCTAGAATCATAATTGAATATAAGGCCTAAGCATGGTAAGAGAGAAACATCTCATAAGGAGATTTACAGTCTACCACCTTAAATTCAGCCATCTTACTGCAACAATGATTATTCTCAAAAAACCATAAGGATATTGGTACTTTATACTTCTTATTTGGAGCATGAGTAGGAATAGTAGGAACATCAATAGGAGTACTTATTCGTGCTGAACTTGGTCAACCAGAATCTCTAATTGGAGATGACCAAATTTATAATGTCATTATTACAGCCCACGCATTTGTAATAATTTTTTTAATGGTAATACCTATTATAATTTGTGGATTTGGTAATTGACTCGTACCATTAATAATTGGTGCACCAGATATAGTGTTCCCACGAATAAATAATATAAGTTTTTGATTACTACCGCCTTCACTAACCCTTCTTCTTACATCATCTATAGTAGATAACGGTGCTGGTACAGGATGAAAAGTTTACCCTCCTCTTGCAGGAGCTATTGCACATGAGGGGGGCATCTGTAGACCTAGCTATTTTTTCACTTCACTTAGCAGGTGTATCATCTATTCTTGGTGCAGTAAACTTCATTACAACAGCAATTAATATACGATCAGGAAGTATAACTCTAGATCAAACACCTTTATTTGTCTGATCTGTAGCTATTACAGCCCTTCTCCTCCCTTTATCGCTTCCAGTATTAGCAGGGGCTATTACTATACTATTAACAGATCGAAATTTAAATACATCATTCTTTGACCCTGCAGGAGGTGGTGACCCAATTCTATATCAACACCTATTCTGATTCTTTGGACACTCAGAAGTTTACATTTTAATTCTGCCAGGATTTGGAACTATTTCTCACATTGTATGTCAAGAAAGAGGAAAAATTGAATCATTTGGAACATTAGGTATAATTTATGCTATATTATCAATTGGACTAATAGGATTTACTGTATGAGCACATCACATATTCACAGTAGGAATAGATGTTGACACACGAGCATTCTTTACATCAGCAACAATAATTATTGCTGTACCTACAGGAATTAAGGTATTCAGATGATTAGCTACACTATATGGAACTAAATTCAAATTCAATCCACCGCTATTATGAGCTTTAGGATTTATTTTTCTATTCACAATTGGTGGATTAACAGGATTAGTATTAGCAAATTCATCACTTGATATCGTATTACATGATACATATTATGTAGTAGCTCACTTCCATTATGTGTTATCCATAGGAGCAGTATTCGCAATCATAGGTGGTGTTATTCAATGATACCCATTATTTACAGGATTAACTATAAATAATACATTTAATAATTTCATAGGATTATTCCCCTACATCTTTACTAGAACAAGACATTTAGCATTTACATTTGCAATCGCTCTACCTATATGATTAAGATTTATGTTATTTGGATGAATTAATCATACCAATCACATATTTACACACCTTGTCCCCCAAGGAACACCACCTGCATTAATATCATTTATAGTATTTATTGAAACAATTAGAAATGTCACTCGACCAGGTACGCTAGCAGTACCACTAGCAGCAAATATAATTGCAGGACTCCTACTATTAACATTACTAGAAAATACAGGACCATCTATAGCTATAAACTTAATTTCACTATTAATTATTGGACAAATACTTCTGTTAATTCTAGAATCAGCAGTAGCAATAATTCAAGCCTATGTTTTCTCAATTTTGAGAACTTTATATTCTAGAGAAGTAAACTAAACTTATGTTAACAACTCACTCAAACCACCCAATCCACTTAGTAGATTACAGACCTTGACAATTAACAGGAGCAATTGGAGCAATACTTCTAATATCAGGATTAGCAAAATGATTTCACCTATTTAACATTAACTTATTTATAATCGGATTTGGAATTACCCTAATAACTATAATCCAATGATGACGAGATGTAGTACGAGAAGGAACATACCAATTACTACATACGGGATTTGTATCAATTCGATTACGATGAGGAATAATTTTATTTATTGCATCAGAAGTACTATTCTTTGTTTCATTTTTATGAGCATTTTTTAGAAGACTGGCACCCACTATTCAACTAGGGATATTATGACCCCCAATAGGAATTCAACCTTTTAATCCTATACAAATTCCATTACTTAATACAGCTATTCTTTTATTATCAGGAGTAACAGTAACATGAGCACCTCATAGTTTATTAGAATCTAATCATACTCAAGCATAACAAGGATTATTCTTCACAGTACTACTAGGACTATACTACACTATACTTCAAGCATACGAATATTGAGAAGCACCCTTCACCATTACAGACGCAGTTTATGGATCAACATTCTTTGTTGCAACAGGATTCCATGGTCTACATGTAATTATCGGAACAATTTTCTTATCAACATGTCTACTTCGACATTCAATAAACCAATTCTCACCAAGACACCACTTTGGGTTTGAAGCAGCAGCATGATACTGACAGTTTGCAGACGTAGTACGATTATTCTTATACATTTCTATTTATTGATGAGGTAGATAATTGTTTTTCTAGTATAAATAGTACATTTGACTTCCAATCAAAAAGCTTGATATAAATCAAGAAAAACAATCCTAATTTTATTTACTGATGAAATGGACAGGATCGTTCCTATCATTAATGTTGATAGGAAGAGAATTTTTGTAGAGTTGTTGGTCATTAAAAAGGAGAGGATTGATACCTCTATAAATGGGGTATGAACCCATTAGCTTGTTTAGCTTACCTTTTTACATTAATGTGTATGATGCACATTAGTTTTAGATACTAAAGGAGGTAGTTTAATTCTGTCTTATTTAATTTTTAATGAAGGTAATTTTATCTACTTGATTCACCCTATCAAGGTAACCCTTTAGTCAGGCACTTCATTTATATTTAATATATAAATTAAATTTTTTTCTAAAATTTGGTTATGTATTATTTTGGTTATTTCTAATTAATTTATCTTGGTTAGGACAATTTGAATATATATTATATATAATAAATAGTTTATATTAATATATTACATGTAATTAAATTTAAATACCTATAATGTTATTCATAATTATTAAATGAGTATTTTAATACATTTATTTACCTAGGATTATAGCTACTTATGTTATTAGCTTAAAGTAGGTTATTATACTTATATTATCCAATAATATGTAAATTAATATTAAATATTATTATAATTGGATATAATAAATATAATCAATATTATTAAATATAAAATTTAATATTAAATAAATAATTATATTAATTATAATAATATAATTTAATATATTTTCTATAATAAGATTATTTAACTAATTAATATTTAAGTTAACTTAATATAAAGTTAATATTATATTAATACCATATTACATTAAATTACATAATTATATAAAATATATTTATTTTATTATTTAATCTTTCTTTATTATTAGTGAAAAGAATGATTAAATAAGAAAGAATATAATACATTTATTGGTATACATGTTCCATATTAATCTTTTTTTATATATAATAGAGAATTTGTTGTGGTCATTCGAGGGTGCGTTTCTGTTTTTTGTCATTTTTTGTGTTTTTTTTCTTTAAGTATTTGAATCTTTTATTTTTTCTTATTTTTTTTTTTTAAATTTCTTATTTTGTTTCCAAAAGTTTTATTCTTGCTTATTTATTCACTTTTTCGTTGTATTATATGTAAGTTTTGTTAAACTAAATGTTCTATTTTGCAGTAATTTGATTTAACTATCAAGTGATTTTGGATTTAGCAATTGATTTAGTATCGGCATAATTCGTGCCAGCAGCCGCGGTTATACGATTGATACAAGTGAATATTATTGGTTAAAACAGTTGTTTATATTTTTAGGGTTAAAATATAAATTTGTAAGGTGAAATGTTAAAATTTATTTATAGCTCATTTTATGAATCTATGAAATTTGAATAATAAACTAGGATTAGATACCCTATTATTTTAAATGTTAATTATATTTACCAAGGTACTATTAGTTAAGGTCACTAAACCCAAAGAATTTCGCGGTATCTCATTCCATTCAGAGGAACCTACCCCGTGATTGATAATACACGATTTACTCTACTTAATTTATTTGTTTGTATATCTCCATTATCAGAGAATCTTTTTAGAGTTATAATTCTCATGATTTATAATTATAAAATATTTGAGGTCAAGGTGCAGCTTATAGGTAAGACGAGGTGGGTTACAATAGAATTTTGTTGATAACGGATTTGATGGTGAAATACTATTAATGAAGGTGGATTTGATAGTAATCTAATTTATTTAATTTAACTGATATTGGCTCTGTGGCGATTACACATCGCCCGTCGCTCTCATTATTGATTATTCTATTTTATTATTTAATTTAGCTTCAATTTAGATGAGATAAGTCGTAACATAGTAGATGTACTGGAAAGTGTATCTAGGAAGAGTTTCAAGATATAACTTATTAGTAAAGTGTTTCATTTACACTGAAAATTTTTCTGTGCAAATCAGGATATCTTGATTATTTATTTTATTATATTTATTTTTTGTTAATTTAATTATTTAATAAAAATAATTTTGTCGAATTTTGTCTTAGTATATTTTGTAGAATTGATTTTTTAGATTATAATTTATTGGTAATGTAATTGTTTTTTGAAATATTATTTTAAATTTTGAAAAGTAGATTTTATTTATTGTACCTTTTGTATCAGGGTTTATCAATATTTTAGTATTTACTTTACTTGTCTCAATTTGGGTTGATTTATAAATAATTTATAGTTAATGTATCATAATTATTATTAAATTATTTATAGAAATGAGATGTTAATCGTTTCCTAAGATAACTAGTTTCTTAAGAAAAAATTTAATTTTGTGGAAGTTAATTGTTTTTATTTAATTTTTTAGGTCTAAATATTAACTTATTTATTCTTTAATGGATAAGCTTTGTAGTTAATAACCTATAATTTGTTTTATAAAATATAATAGTAAGCTTTAAACCAGCTATCTCTAAGTTTACGTTTTAGTTCATTATTTTTATTTTTGATTTTATAATTATTTTAGGTTTTTATTAAGATTATAAATTTAATTTTAAAATTTTCGTAATAATGATACAATTAGTATATTTATTTGTATATAATTTTTACCTTGTGAATTTATTATAAGTAACTAGGCAAAATTGAATTCCGCCTTTCTATCAAAAACATGTCCTCTTGAAAATACTTTGAGGTCTGGCCTGCTCACTGAGCAGATTTTTAAAGAGCCGCGGTATTTTGACTGTGCAAAGGTAGCATAATCATTAGTCTCTTAATTAGTGGCTGGAATGAATGGCTTGACAAGAAATCAACTGTCTCTTAATAAATTTTTGGTTTTAACTTTTGAGTCAAAAGGCTTAAATTTTTCTTTAGGACGAGAAGACCCTATAGAGCTTAACATTTTATTTTTATATAGTTTTTTGTTTGTCTTTCTATATTTAATGATGATGTTTTGTTGGGGTGACATGAAGAATAAATAAACTCTTCATTATTATATCATTTATTTATGTTTGTTGTTTTGATCCATAATTTATGATCATAAGATTAAGTTACTTAGGGATAACAGCGTAATTGTTTTTGAGAGCTCATATCGACAAAGCAGATTGCGACCTCGATGTTGGATTAAGAAAAATTTTGGGTGCAGTAGCCCAGTAATTAGGTCTTTTCGACCTTTAAATTCTTACATGATCTGAGTTCAGACCGGCGTGAGCCAGGTCGGTTTCTATTCTAAGATTATTAATACATACGGTTGAAATATTTTTTTATTGATTAATACTAATTAAATTACTATTTTGACAGATTAATGTGTTGAATTTAGAGTTCATTTATGTAGATTTTTTCTACAAATAGTATTGATACTTTATGATTTATTTATGTTTATTTTGAATTTTCTTTTATTAGTTATTTGTGTTTTAATTAGTGTTGCTTTTTTAACTTTATTAGAGCGTAAGGTTTTAGGTTACATTCAAATTCGAAAGGGTCCAAATAAGGTAGGTTTTGTTGGAATTCCTCAACCCTTTAGTGATGCTATCAAGTTAATTTGTAAGGAGCAGCCAATTCCTATTATATCTAATTATTTACTTTATTACTTTTCTCCTGTTTTTAATTTAATAATTTCCTTGGCTGTTTGAGTGATTTTCCCTTACTTAACTTATATGTGTTCTTTTTCTTCTGGATTTTTGTTTTTTTATGTTGTACTAGATTAGGTGTTTATACTGTTATAATTGCTGGTTGGTCTTCTAATTCAAATTATTCTTTACTAGGTTCTCTTCGTTCTGTTGCTCAAACAATTTCATACAAAGTTAGTTTGGCTTCAATTTTATTATCTTTAATTATTTTAATTCGTAGTTTTAACATGTTTGATTTTATATATTATCAGCTTTATTGTTGATTTTTTATTATTTCTTTTCCTTTAGCTTTAGCTTGTTTTGCTTCTTGTTTAGCTGAGACTAACCGTACTCCTTTTGACTTTGCCGAAGGTGAATCTGAGTTAGTTTCCGGTTTTAATATTGAATATGGTGCAGGTGGTTTTACTTTAATTCTTTTAGCTGAGTATACTAGAATTGTATTGATAAGAATATTATTAGCTTTAATTTTTTTAGGTGGTGACTTTTATTCTTTTATATTTTTTATTAAGCTTGCTGTTATGTCTTTTGGTTTTATTTGAGTTCGTGGGACATTAACACGTTTTCGTTATGATAAGTTAATGTACTTAGGTTGAAAAAGTTTTTTTGCCATTATCTTTAAATTTTTTTATTTTCTTTGTTGGTTTAAAGATTTTATTTATTTCATTTGTTTAGTGAAATTTTTTAAGAAAAGTTAATAGTAGAGTTAAACTTCTAGTTTTATGTTTTCAAAACATATGCTTTTCCTAAGCTAATTAACTTATTATTCCTTAATTAGTTTATCTCATGCGTTTGCAACATGTACATTAATTAAGAAGTATGTAAAGTAGATAATTGTTAAGATTTGTCCTGTTATAACGTAAGGTTCTTCAACAGGTCGTTTTCCAATTCATGTTAATAAGCATACAACAACTACTATAATTCAGAATAAAATCTGATTGATAGGATAGAATTGAATACCTCGGAATGGTACTTTATTATAAAATGGTAAAATTATTCAGATTCTAATTGATAAGAATAATGCAATAATACCTCCTAGTTTATTAGCGATTGATCGTAGAATTGCGTATGCAAATAAGAAATATCATTCTGGTTGAATATGGACGGGGGTTACTAACTGGTTGGCAGGTACAAAATTATCTGGATCTCCCAGGAGGTAAGGATTAATCAAGCACAGTATAATTAATAATGATGTTATTAATACAAATGTAATAGAGTCCTTGAAAGTAAAGTATGGGTGAAATGGGATTTTTTCAATATTCCCATTTAGGCCTAAGGGGTTATTAGACCAAGTTTGGTGAAGGAAGAATAAATGAATTGCTGCCATTGCAGCAATAATAAACGGTAGTACAAAATGGAATGTATAGAATCGATTTAATGTTTCATTATCAACAGCAAACCATCCTCATACTCATTGAATTAATCTGTTCCTAAATACGGAATTGCTTATAATAAATTAGTAATTACTGTCGCACCTCAGAATTATATTTGACCTCAAGGTAAAACGTATCCTATAAATGCAGTTGCTATAACTAAGAATAGGATTACTGTACCAATTATTCAGGTGTGTATGTATATGTAAGATCGATAGTAAATTCCTCATCCAACATATAAATAAAAACAAATAAAAAATATAGATGCTCCATTTGCATGTAAGGTTCCAATAATTCGGCCATTATTTACGTTTCGGCAGATGTGAACTACACTACTAAATGCTATTTCAATATTTGATGTATAATGTATAGCTGAAAATAGTCCAGTTACAATTTGAATTACCAAACATAACCCTAGTAGGGCACAAAATTCTATCAAAATGAAATATTTGTTGGTGCAGGTAAATCAACTAAAGAGTTATTAATGATTTTAATTAAAGGATGTCTCAATCGTAAGGGTTTATTCATTAGTAAATTATCTTATTTTACGAATAGGCCCCTGGTTAATGTAGGTTATTTTAACAACTGCAAATAGTGCTAAAAATAAGTAAATTATTATTATTATTGTGATAAAGAATGTTGGTCTATTATATAGTTTTTCTAAAGATAATGTTATTTCTTGATAATTGATTGAATTATCATTATTTATAGTTTCAGTATTTTTGAAAAAGTCTATAAATATTGTTATATCTAAAATAATTAATGTTGGTATGTTAAATATTCATATTGTTAAGGTAATAATCATCGTAATTGATTTAGGTTAAATATTTCTTTGACGCAAATCTCGTAATATAAATAAATAGAACTAATATACCACCAAGAAACGTTAAAAATAAAATATATGATAATCAATATCTATCCATTATTGTTCCTGTTATTAGTCCAACTAGAAAAGTTTGTAGGATAATGAAAAGCATTATTGATATTGGGTGTCTTAATTTAATAAAATTAATATTTATTACGTTTGATAGCGATATAATTATTATTTTGATCATTTCAGGGGTTAGTTTATTATAAATATCGGTTTTGGGGACCGATGATGGAAAGCTTTTCCACCTCTGAAGTTTTAAAAATGGGGACTGGAGTTATTTCCGGTTTACAAGACCGGCGTTTTTTTTAAACTATTAAAACTAATGTTTATATTCTCTGTCTTTACTTCTTTATTGATTTATTTTGCTGGTGTTTATGTTTTTTCTTCTAAACGTAAGCATTTATTAATGGTTCTTTTGAGATTAGAATATATTGTTCTTTCTTTATTTATATTGGTTATTGTTTTTCTTATTGAGAAAGATAATGATAATTTTTTTCCTGTTATGTTTTTGGTTTTTTCTGTTTGTGAAGGTGCTTTAGGTCTTTCTATTTTAGTTTCAATAATTCGTTCTCACCGGAATGATTTATTTATTCTTTTGCTTTATCTTTATGGTAAAGTATTTATTTGAAACTATTTTTTTGATCCCTCTTTGTTAGGTCAATAATTGTTGATGGTTGGTTCATTCTTTAATGTTACTGTCTAGTTTTGTTTTTATGATTTGTGTTTATTCATATGCAGATTTGAATATGATTACATATTATTTTGGTATTGATTGTTTTTCTTTTAGTTTGATTCTGCTTAGTTTTTGAATATGTTCCTTAATAATTACTGCTAGAGGTTCAGTTTATTTAAGTTCTTATCATTCTAATTTTTTTGTCTTTATAGTCTTAATTTTAATGATTATGCTTTATTGTTAGTTTGCTAGATTGAGTCTTCTTTCTTCTTATATTTTTTTTGAGGCTAGATTGGTTCCTACTTTACTTTTGATTTTGGTTTGAGGCTATCAACCTGAACGGTTGCAGGCTGGTGTTTATTTAATTTTTTTACACTCTGGTTGCTAGATTGCCTTTATTATTAGTGTTATTTAAGGTTTATGATTTTTCTAATACTTTATATTTTCCTTTATTGGTTGATTTTGGTTATTATTATTTTATATTTTATGTGTTTATATTTCTTGCTTTTTTAGTTAAGATGCCGATATTTTTGGTTCATTTGTGGTTTCCTAAGGCCCATGTTGAGGCCTCACTTTCAGGTAGAATGATTCTTGCTGGTGTTTTATTAAAGTTAGGTGGTTACGGTATTTTTCGTGTTATGAAGGTTATTTCTTATTTGGTTTTAAAGTTTAATTACTTTGATTGTCTTTAGGTTTATCTGGTGGGGTTATTGTTAGATATATTTGTTTTCGTCAGGTTGATTTAAAGTCTTTAATTGCATATTCTTCTGTTGTTCATATAAGAATGGTTATTGGAGGATTGATAACTATGAATTGATGAGGTTGTATGGGTTCTCTTTCTTTAATGGTTGGTTATGGTTTGTGTTCTTATGGTTTATTTTGTTTATCTAATATTATTTATGAGCGTTTAGGTAGACGAAGATTGTTAATTAACAAGGCTATAATTAATTTGATACCAAGAATTTCTTTATGATGATTCCTTTTGAGATCATCTAATATAGCTGTTCCTCCTTCTTTAAATTTGGTAGGTGAACTTAGATTATTAAATAGAATTATATCTTGATTTTCTTTTAGATTTTTTGCTTTAATTTTTTTGTCTTTTTTTAGAGCTGTTTATACTTAATATATGTATTCTTATTCTCAGCATGGTAATTATTATTCTGGTGTTTATACTTGTTCACTTGGTTATTTTAGTGAATATCATCTTTTACTATTACATTGATTGCCTTTAAATATTCCTTGTTTAAAGGGAGAGTATTTTTTTTGTTTCGGTTGCTTAAGTATTTTAATTAAAAATGTTGTTTTGTGGAATCAATGATATGAATTTTTCATCTTAGGCTGTGATTTTGTTTTCTATTTGTTCTTTGAGTTTTTTTTCTTTATTTTTTCTAGAACTATAATTTTTATTTTGGGTATTTATTATTTAATAAATGATTATAGAGTTTTTGTTGAATGAGAACTTTTTAATTTAAATGGTTCTATGGTTGTTATGAC
Source organism: Schistocerca serialis cubense (assembly GCF_023864345.2). Classification (NCBI taxonomy): domain Eukaryota; kingdom Metazoa; phylum Arthropoda; class Insecta; order Orthoptera; family Acrididae; genus Schistocerca; species Schistocerca serialis. The sequence goes on along the minus strand of NC_064640.1, from coordinate 545,795,171 downwards.
TATAATTTTGGATTGAATGTCTCTAATTTTTATGTCTTTTGTTATGTATATTTCTTCTTTGGTTATTTATTATAGAGAGGACTATATGTCGGGAGAAAAAAATATAAATCGTTTTATTATTATTGTTTTAATATTTATTCTTTCTATAGGTTTTTTAATTATCAGTCCTAATTTGATTAGAATTTTATTGGGATGGGATGGTTTAGGTTTAGTTTCTTATTGTTTAGTTATTTATTATCAAAATGTGAAATCTTATAGTGCGGGTATGTTAACTGCACTTTATAATCGTATTGGTGATGTTGCTATTTTAATTTCTATTGCTTGAATATTGTATTTTGGTGGTTGAAATTATATTTATTATTATGATTTTATTTCTAATTCTTTTGAAATAAAGCTTATTACTATATTAATTGTTTTAGCAGCTATAACTAAAAGAGCTCAAATTTCCTTTTCTTCTTGACTTCCTGCTGCTATGGCTGCGCCTACTCCTGTTTCTCCTTTGGTTCATTCTTCTACTCTTGTTACTGCTGGGGTTTATTTATTAATTCGTTTCAGACCAATATTAGATACTTATAATTTTGGTTGATTCTTACTTTTAATTGGTTGTATAACTATGATTATGGCTGGTTTGTGAGCAAATTTTGAATTTGATTTGAAGAAAATTATTGCCCTTTCTACTTTAAGACAACTTGGTTTAATAATAAGAATTATGGCTATGGGTTATCCAAAACTTGCATTTTTTCATTTATTAGCTCATGCTTTATTTAAGGCTTTATTGTTTATGTGTGCAGGTTCAATAATTCATAATTTAAAGGATTCTCAGGATATTCGTCTTATAGGTTCAATTGTTACTTTTATGCCTTTAACTTCAGTTTGTTTTAATGTTTCTAGTTTGTCTTTGTGTGGTATACCATTTTTAGCAGGTTTTTATTCAAAGGATTTAATTCTTGAAATGGTTTGTTTAAGATGAATTAATTGCTTAATTTTTTTTCTTTATTTCTTTTCTACTGGTTTAGCTGCTTCTTATTCTTTACGTCTTTTTTATTATTCAATATCTGGTGATAATAATTTTTATTCTAGATTTTCTTTTGATGATAAGGGTTATTATATTTCTTTTGGTATAATTGGTTTATTGTTTGTTGCTGTTTTTGGTGGTAGTCTTTTGTCTTTGTTAATTTTTCCTGTTCCTCATGTGATTGCCTTGCCTTATTATTTAAAGTTTTCAACTTTTACTGTAGTTGTTTTGGGTGCTTGTTTGGGTTATCTTATTTCTAATTTTGATTTTTCTCAAAATTTTTTTTCTTTAAGTATACTTTCTTTTGTCAGATTTGCTGGTTCTATGTGGTTTATACCTTTTATTTCGACTAAGTTTATTAGATATTATCCTTTAAAATTGGGTTATTATTCATCTAAATCATTTGATTATGGTTGAGGTGAACAATCAAGATTTGTATAGACTATTTATTTATTTAATTAGTTATATACAAGGTTGATATGATTCTAATTTTAAGATTTATCTTTTAACTTTTATTTTTTAAATATTTATTTTGGTGGTATTATTTTTCGTTTACTTAAATAGCTTATAATTAGAGCATGACACTGAAGATGTTAAGGAAGTATTTTTCCTTTTAGGTATTTATAAATATATATATATAGTATTTTTACAGTGAAAATGTAATGTTTTATTTAAACTATATAAATTTTAAAAATGTTAACGGAGTTTATCTGCTAATATAAAAAGTTAGCAGCTTTCATATTGGCTTCACATTTCCTTAATTGGAACTTTATAGTTCAATTATATTATTAACAGTAATACGCCTCTTTTAGGCTTCAATTAATAAGAATAAGGGTATTCTATTTACCAACCTTCCAGGTCGAAACTGACTGCAAAACTTCACTTCTTATTCTATTTAAGGTTGATTGATTATATCAATACTTTTTGAATGCAACCCAAATGTTATGTTTATCTACAACCCTTTATTCTGCTCATTGTAAGGTTCCTTGATTTCATTCATAATATAGTCCACTTAATAATACTATAATAAAAAATATTGTTGATACTGTTCAAATTATAATGTCTGAAGTTTTAAAAATAATTACAATTGGGAGGATCAGTGCGATTTCTAAATCAAAAATTAAGAAAATTACTGCAATTAAGAAGAATCGAAGTGAGAATGGTATTCGTGCTGATCTTTTTGGGTCAAATCCACACTCAAATGGTGATCTTTTTTCTCGGTCATTAATTAATTTTTTTGATAATGTTGTTGCAAGGATTATAACAATTATTGGAATAATAAATCTAATAAAAATTCTTGTAGATAAAATTAGGATTGTTTTTCTTGATTTATATCAAGCTTTTTGATTGGAAGTCAAATGTACTATTTATACTAGAAAAACAATTATCTACCTCATCAATAAATAGAAATGTATAAGACTAATCATACTACGTCTACATAGTGTCAGTATCATGCTGCTGCTTCAAATCCAAAGTGGTGTCTTGGTGAGAATTGGTTTATTGAATGTCGAAGTAGACATGTTGATAAGAAAATTGTTCCGATAATTACATGTAGACCATGGAATCCTGTTGCAACAAAGAATGTTTATCCATAAACTGCATCTGCAATGGTGAAGGGTGCGTCTCAATATTCGTATGCTTGAAGTATACTGAAGTATAGTCCTAGTAGTACTGTGAAGAATAGTCCTTGTAATGCTTGAGTATGATTAGATTCTATTAAACCATGATGTGCTCATGTTACTGTTACTCCTGATGCTAAAAGAATAGCTGTATTAAGTAATGGAATTTGTATAGGATTAAATGGTTGAATTCCTATTGGGGGTCATAATATCCCTAGTTCAATAGTGGGTGCTAGTCTTCTTCTAAAAAATGCTCAGAAAAATGAAACAAAGAATAGTACTTCTGATGCAATAAATAAGATTATTCCTCATCGTAATCCAATTGATACAAATCCCATATGTAGTCCTTGGTATGTTCCTTCTCGTACTACATCTTGTCATCATTGGATTTTAGTTATTAGGGTAATTCCAAATCCGATTATAAATAAGTTAATGTTAAATTGGTGAAATCATTTTGCTAATCCTGATACTACAACTATTGTTCCAATTGCTCCTGTTAATGGTCAAGGTCTGTAATCTACTAAGTGGAATGGGTGGTTTGAGTGAGTTGTTAACATAAGTTTAGTATACTTCTCTAGAATATAAAGTTCTTAAAATTGAGAAAACATAGGCATGAATTATTGCTACTGCTGATTCTAGAATTAACAGAAGTATTTGTCCAATAATTAATAGTGAAATTAAGTTTATTGCTATAGATGGTCCTGTATTTCCTAGTAATGTTAATAGTAAGTGTCCTGCAATTATATTTGCTGCTAGTCGTACTGCTAGCGTACCTGGTCGAATGACATTTCTAATTGTTTCAATTAAAACTATAAATGATATTAATGCAGGTGGTGTTCCTTGGAGGACAAGGTGTGTAAATATGTGATTGGTATGATTAATTCTTCCAAATAACATATATCTTAATCATATAGGTAGAGCGATTGCTAATGTTAATGCTAAATGTCTTGTTCTAGTAAAGATGTAGGGGAATAATCCTATGAAATTATTAAATAGTATTATAATAAAGACTGAAATGAAGATGAATGTTGTTCCATTAAATGATTTTGGTTCTAGTAGTGTTTTAAATTCATTGTGTAAGGTTAAGTTTAGTTTATTTCAAATAATATTAATTCGTGATGGTGTAAGTCAAAATATTGATGGGATTAATAATAATCCTAAGAATGTTCTAGTTCAATTTAATGATAAATTGAAGATATTAGTTGATGGATCAAATGTTGAAAATAAGTTTGTTATCATTTTCAATTCAAGTTCTTTATATCAATTGTTCTTTTCTCTGCTCTTTTAATAAGATTTGGTTTAAATGAGAAAAAGTTTATTTGATTAAATAAAATTAATGTAGTCGAAAATATAATAAATAGGGAGATTCATATGAGAGGGGATATTTGAGGGATTTGGATTAAATTTCCCTATGAGAAGTAGTCGTTAATTTACTATTTTTTGGTTTAAGAGACCATTACTTACTTTCAGTCATCTGATGTATTTCAAGGTGTACTAATTATTTAGTTTTTTTAGATTGACACTCTAATGTTATATATTTTAACTAACTCCTTAGATTATCTTAGATAATCACTTGATAAATAAGTTTACTCAAGTTCTTTCAATTACAATTGGTATGAATCTGTGGTTTGCTCCACAAATTTCTGAGCATTGTCCAAAGAACAGTCCAGGTCGTTTTATTGTAAATGTTCCTTGGTTTAGTCGGCCCGGCGTTGCGTCAATTTTAACCCCTAATGCAGGTACTGCTCATGAGTGTAGAACGTTTGATGCTCTTGTTAATACTCGTACTTCCGTATTTATTGGTAGAATTGTTCGGTTATCTACATCTAGAAGTCGAAATCTGTCGTTTTCTAGGTCTTGTTCTGTTGTTATATAAGTGTCGAATTCCACATCTATAAAGTCAGAATATTCATATCTTCAGTATCATTGTCGTCCAATTGTTTTAATTGTGATTATAGCGTCTACTGAATCATCAAGTAAATATAGTAGTAATAATGATGGGAGTGCAATAAAAATTAGTGTAATTGCTGGTAGTGCTGTTCAGATTGTTTCAATTAAATGTCCGTGAAGTATGTTTCGGTTTGTATAGGCAATGAATAATATGTAACTTAGGGCATAACCTACAATTACTGTAATTAACAATAATACGACCATAGTATGATCATGGAAGAATGATAGTTGCTCCATTAATGGTGAAGCTCCATCTAGAAGGGATAAATTTGATCATGTTGCCATTAATGAATTTTTCTAATAATAGGTCAAACCTTTATTTGTAGAGCTTAAATCTACTGCACTAATCTGCCATATTAGAATCTAGAAATAAATGGTAGTTCTGAGTAACTGTGTTCTGCAGGTGGATTATTTTGTAGTCATTCTGTTGATCTTCTTATATTAGCTCTAAATATGATTGCCCGGTTTGTAACCATTCTTTCTCATATAATTACAATGAATATAATGATTCCTACAATAGAAATTGTAGACCCAATTCTTGATACTACATTTCATGATGTATATGCATCTGGATAGTCTGAATATCGTCGTGGTATTCCTGCTAGTCCTAGGAAGTGTTGAGGGAAGAATGTTAAGTTTACTCCAATAAATATAATTGTAAATTGGATTTTTAATCATGTATTATATATAGTTAATCCTGTAAATAATGGGTATCATTGAATAACACCTCATATGATTGCGAATACTGCTCCTATGGATAACACATAATGGAAGTGAGCTACTACATAGTATGTATCATGTAATATGATGTCAAGTGATGAATTTGCTAATACTAATCCTGTTAATCCACCAATTGTGAATAGAAAAATAAATCCTAAAGCTCATAATAGCTGTGGATTGAATTTGAATTTAGTTCCATATAGTGTAGCTAATCATCTGAATACCTCAATTCCTCCCCCCCATGAACCATGGACCTTGCCGTTGGTGGGGAGGCTTGCGTGCCTCAGCGATACAGATAGCCGTACCGTAGGTGCAACCACAATGGAGGGGTATCTGTTGAGAGGCCAGACAAACGTGTGGTTCCTGAAGAGGGGCAGCAGCCTTTTCAGTAGTTGCAAGGGCAACAGTCTGGATGATTGACTGATCTGGCCTTGTAACAATAACCAAAACGGCCTTGCTGTGCTGGTACTGCGAACGGCTGAAAGCAAGGGGAAACTACAGCCGTAATTTTTCCCGAGGGCATGCAGCTTTACTGTATGATTACATGATGATGGCGTCCTCTTGGGTAAAATATTCCGGAGGTAAAATAGTCCCCCATTCGGATCTCCGGGCGGGGACTACTCAAGAGGATGTCGTTATCAGGAGAAAGAAAACTGGCGTTCTACGGATCGGAGCGTGGAATGTCAGATCCCTTAATCGGGCAGGTAGGTTAGAAAATTTAAAAAGGGAAATGGATAGGTTGAAGTTAGATATAGTGGGAATTAGTGAAGTTCGGTGGCAGGAGGAACAAGACTTCTGGTCAGGTGACTACAGGGTTATAAACACAAAATCAAATAGGGGTAATGCAGGTGTAGGTTTAATAATGAATAGGAAAATAGGAATGCGGGTAAGCTACTACAAACAGCATAGTGAACGCATTATTGTGGCCAAGATAGATACGAAGCCCACACCTACTACAGTAGTACAAGTTTATACGCCAACTAGCTCTGCGGATGACGAAGAAATTGAAGAAATGTATGATGAAATAAAAGAAATTATTCAGATTGTGAAGGGAGACGAAAATTTAATAGTCATGGGTGACTGGAATTCGAGTGTAGGAAAAGGGAGAGAAGGAAACATAGTAGGTGAATATGGATTGGGGGACAGAAATGAAAGAGGAAGCCGCCTGGTAGAATTTTGCACAGAGCACAACATAATAATAACTAACACTTGGTTTAAGAATCATGAAAGAAGGTTGTATACATGGAAGAACCCTGGAGATACTAAAAGGTATCAGATAGATTATATAATGGTAAGACAGAGATTTAGGAACCAGGTTCTAAATTGTAAGACATTTCCAGGGGCAGATGTGGACTCTGACCACAATCTATTGGTTATGACCTGTAGATTAAAACTGAAGAAACTGCAAAAAGGTGGGAATTTAAGGAGATGGGACCTGGATAAACTGAAAGAACCAGAGGTTGTACAGAGATTGAGGGAGAGCATAAGGGAGCAATTGACAGGAAGGGGGGAAATAAATACAGTAGAAGAAGAATGGGTAGCTTTGAGGGATGAAGTAGTGAAGGCAGCAGAGGATCAAGTAGGTAAAATGACGAGGGCTAGTAGAAATCCTTGGGTAACAGAAGAAATATTGAATTTAATTGATGAAAGGAGAAAATACAAAAATGCAGTAAGTGAAACAGGCAAAAAGGAATACAAACGTCTCAAAAATGAGATCGACAGGAAGTGCAAAATGGCTAAGCAGGGATGGCTAGAGGACAAATGTAAGGATGTAGAGGCCTATCTCACTAGGGGTAAGATAGATACCGCCTACAGGAAAATTAAAGAGACCTTTGGAGATAAGAGAACGACTTGTATGAATATCAAGGGCTCAGATGGAAACCCAGTTCTAAGCAAAGAAGGGAAAGCAGAAAGGTGGAAGGAGTATATAGAGGGTCTATACAAGGGTGATGTACTTGAGGACAATATTATGGAAATGGAAGAGGATGTAGATGAAGATGAAATGGGAGATACGATACTGCGTGAAGAGTTTGACAGAGCACTGAAAGACCTGAGTCGAAACAAGGCCCCCGGAGTAGACAATATTCCATTGGAACTACTGACGGCCGTGGGAGAGCCAGTCCGTACATAACTCTACCATCTGGTGAGCAAGATGTATGAAACAGGCGAAATACCCTCAGACTTCAAGAAGAATATAATAATTCCAATCCCAAAGAAAGCAGGTGTTGACAGATGTGAAAATTACCGAACTATCAGCTTAATAAGTCACAGCTGCAAAATACTAACACGAATTCTTTACAGACGAATGGAAAAACTAGTAGAAGCCAACCTCGGGGAAGATCAGTTTGGATTCCGTAGAAACACTGGAACACGTGAGGCAATACTGACCTTACGACTTATCTTAGAAGAAAGATTAAGAAAAGGCAAACCTACGTTTCTAGCATTTGTAGACTTAGAGAAAGCTTTTGACAATGTTGACTGGAATACTCTCTTTCAAATTCTAAAGGTGGCAGGGGTAAAATACAGGGAGCGAAAGGCTATTTACAATTTGTACAGGAACCAGATGGCAGTTATAAGAGTCGAGGGACATGAAAGGGAAGCAGTGGTTGGGAAGGGAGTAAGACAGGGTTGTAGCCTGTCCCCGATGTTGTTCAATCTGTATATTGAGCAAGCAGTAAAGGAAACAAAAGAAAAATTCGGAGTAGGTATTAAAATTCATGGAGAAGAAATAAAAACTTTGAGGTTTGCCGATGACATTGTAATTCTGTCAGAGACAGCAAAGGACTTGGAAGAGCAGTTGAATGGAATGGACAGTGTCTTGAAAGGAGGATATAAGATGAACATCAACAAAAGCAAAACAAGGATAATGGAATGTAGTCTAATTAAGTCGGGTGATGCAGAGGGAATTAGATTAGGAAATGAGGCACTTAAAGTAGTAAAGGAGTTTTGCTATTTGGGGAGCAAAATAACTGATGATGGTCGAAGTAGAGAGGATATAAAATGTAGACTGGCAATGGCAAGGAAAGCGTTTCTGAAGAAGAGAAATTTGTTAACATCCAGGATTGATTTAAGTGTCAGGAAGTCATTTCTGAAAGTATTTGTATGGAGTGTAGCCATGTATGGAAGTGAAACATGGACGATAAATAGTTTGGACAAGAAGAGAATAGAAGCTTTCGAAATGTGGTGCTACAGAAGAATGCTGAAGATTAGATGGGTAGATCACATAACTAATGAGGAAGTAATGAATAGGAATGGGGAGAAGAGAAGTTTGTGGCACAACTTGACCAGAAGAAGGGATCGGTTGGTAGGACATGTTCTGAGGCATCAAGGGATCACCAATTTAGTATTGGAGGGCAGCGTGGAGGGTAAAAATCGTAGGGGGAGACCAAGAGATGACTACACTAAGCAGATTCAGAAGGATGTAGGTTGCAGTAGGTACTGGGAGATGAAAAAGCTTGCACAGGATAGAGTAGCATGGAGAGCTGCATCAAACCAGTCTCAGGACTGAAGACCACAACAACAACAACCTCAATTCCTGTAGGTACAGCAATAATTATTGTTGTTAATGTAAAGTATGCTCGTGTGTCAACATCTATTCCTACTGTGAATATGTGATGTGCTCATACAATAAATCCTATTAGTCCAATAGATAATACAGCATAAATTATACCTAATGTTCCAAATGATTCAATTTTTCCTCTTTCTTGACATACAATATGAGAAATAATTCCAAATCCTGGCAGAATTAAAATGTAAACTTCTGGGTGTCCAAAGAATCAGAATAGGTGTTGATATAGAATTAGGTCACCCCCTCCTGCAGGGTCAAAGAACGATGTATTAAAATTTCGATCTGTTAATAGTATAGTAATAGCCCCTGCTAATACTGGAAGCGATAAAAGGAGGAGAAGGGCTGTAATAGCTACAGATCAGACAAATAAAGGTGTTTGATCTAGAGTTATACTTTCTGATCGTATATTAATTGCTGTTGTAATGAGGTTTACTGCACCAAGAATAGATGATACACCTGCTAAGTGAAGTGAGAAACTAGCTAGGTCTGCAGATGCCCCCCCCCCATGTGCGATAGCTCCTGCGAGAGGAGGGTAAACTGTTCATCCTGTACCAGCACTGTTATCTACTATAGAAGATGTAAGAAGAAGGGTTAGTGAAGGCGGTAGTAATCAAAAACTTATATTATTTATTCGTGGGAGCGCTATGTCTGGTGCGCCAATTATTAATGGTACGAGTCAATTACCAAATCCACCAATTATAATAGGTATTACTATAAAAAAATTATTACAAATGTGTGGGCTGTAATAATGACATTATAAATTTGGTCATCTCCAATTAGAGATCCTGGTTGACCAAGTTCAGCACGAGTAAGTATTCTTACTGATGTTCCTACTATTTCTGCTCATGCTCCAAATAAGAAGTATAAAGTACCAATATCCTTATGGTTTGTTGAGAATAATCATTTTTGTGGTAAGATGGCTGAATTTAAGGTGGTAGACTGTAACTCTACTTATGAGATTTTTCTCTCTTATGATGCTTTAGGCCTTATATTCAATTATGCTTCTAGAACGCAATTCTAGAGGTGTAAAATTTTACTAAGGCCTAAAAGATTATTCTTTTAATTATAACTTTGAAGGTTATTAGTTTGGTTAACATAAGTCCTTAGTATAACGAGATTAAGGTTGATGTTGAGATTAATCCTATTGTTGAAATTATTACTGTTATAGGAAGAATAATTCTTGATTTTTGAGACTTTATTTTTATTGATCATGAATTTTCTGTGTATGACGTAAATAGGGCTGAGAATCTAATACGTATATAATAATAAAGTGTAATTGTAGTTAATACAACCATAATTGTCATAATAGTTGTTATGTTATTTTCTATCAATGCTTGTATTACAATTCATTTTGGTAGAAATCCAAGGAATGGTGGTAAACCACCTAGGGATAAAAGAGATAATAATATTATGAATTTAATTTCAGTTTTTATATTTCTGGCTGAATAAATTTGGTTTATAGAAAATAGATTTATTTGCTTAAATAATAAGACCATAATTAATCTTAATAGTGAGTAAATAATAAAGTATAGTTCTCAAATGTTTTCTGTAACTGTTAGGGATCTGATTATTCACCCTAAATGTCTAATTGAGGAATATGCTAAAAGTTGTCGTAGAGATGTTTGATTTAAACCACCAATTGCCCCAATAATAATTCTTAGAATGATAATTGTTCAAATGAAAGTTCTTAGTTGAATACAATAAGATAATACCATTATTGGGGCAATCTTTTGCCATGTTATTAGTGTTAAACAGTTATTTCATCTTGAAGCTCCTATTACTTCTGGAAATCAGAAATGAAAGGGTGCAGCCCCGATCTTTAGTAATAATCTAGATCTAATTATTATTGATGGAATAAATTCTGTTTCTCATCCTATTGGATACCATATTTGAATCAGCAAAATTGAAAATAATAGTATTGTCGATGCTATTGCTTGGACAATAAAATATTTAATTGATGATTCATTTATTATAATATTTTTATTTCTTGTTAGGAGCGGAATAAATGAAAGTAAGTTGATCTCAAGTCCTATTCAAACCCCAAATCAGGAGTTTGATGAAATGTTGATAGGAAGAAAAGTTTTGTAGAGTTGTTGGTCATTAAAGAAGGAGAGGATTGATACCTCTATAAATGGGGTATGAACCCATTAGCTTGTTTAGCTTACCTTTTTACATTAAGGTGTATGTTGCATGTTAGTTTTTGATACTAAAGGAGGTAGTTTAATTCTGTCTAATGTAATTTTATTGAAGGTAATTGTATTTACTTGATTTACCCTATCAAGGTAACCCTTTAGTCAGGCACTTCATTTATATTTAACATATAAATTAAAATTTTTTTAAAAATTTGTTTATGTGTTATTTTGGTTATTTCTAATTAATATAACTCGGTTAGGATAATTTGAATATATATTATATATAATAAATAATTTTATTAATATATTACATTTAAATAAATTTAAATACCGATAATGTTATTTTATAATTACTAAATGATTATTTTAATACATTTATTTACCTAGGATTATAGCTACTTATGTTCTTAGCATAAAATAGGTTATTATACTATAAATTATATAACAATATGTAAATTAATATTAAATATTTTTATAATTGGATATAATAAATATAATCAATATTATTAAATATAAAATTTTATATTAATATTAATAAGTATATTAATTATAATAATATAGTTTAATATATTTTCTATAATTAGATTATTTAACTAATAAATTTTTAAGTTAACCTATCATAAAGTTAATTTTATATTAATACCATATTACATTAATTTACATAAATATATAAAATATATTTATTATATAATTTAATCTTTCTTTATTTTAGTGAAAAGAAAGAAATCTTTCTTTACACTAATAATAAAGAAAGATTAAATAAGAAAGAATATAATACATTTATTGGTATACTTGTTCCATATTAATCTTTATTTATATATAATAGAGAAGTTGTTGTGGTCATTCGAGGGTGCGTATCTTTTTTTTTGTCATTTTTTGTGCTTTTTTCTTTTTTTTCTTTAAATATTTGACTCATTTATTTTTTCTTATTTTTATAAATTTTTAAATTCAAAATTTGCTCACAAACCATCCATAAACATAGTAATACAACCAATTAAAAGTAAGAATCAACCACAATTATAAGTATCTAATATTGGTCTGAAACGAATTAATAAATAAACCCCAGCAGTAACAAGAGTAGAAGAATGAACCAAAGCAGAAACAGGAGTAGGGGCAGCCATAGCAGCAGGAAGTCAAAAAGAAAAGGGAATTTGAGTTCTTTTAGTTATAGCTGCTAAAACAATTAATATAGTTATAAGCTTCATTTCAAATGAATTAGAAATATAATCATAATAATAAATATAATTTCAACCACCAAAATTCAATATTCAAGCAATAGAAATTGAAATAGCAACATCACCAATACGATTAGAAAGTGCAGTTAACATACCCGCACTATAAGATTTCACATTTTGATAATAAATAACTAAACCACAAGAAACCAAACCTAAACCATCCCATCCCAATAAAATTCTAATCAAATTAGGACTGATAATTAAAAAACCTATAGAAAGACTAATATTAAAACAATAATAATAAAACGATTTATATTTTTTTCTCCTGACATATAATCCTCTCTATAATAAATAACCAAAGAAGAAGTATACATAACAAAAGACATAAAAATAAGAGACATTCAATCCAAAATTAAAGTCATAACAACCATAGAACCATTTAAATTAAAAAGTTCTCATTCAACAAAAACTCTATAATCAATTATTAAATAATAAATACCCAAAATAAAAATTATAGTTCTAGAAGAAAATAAAGAAAAAAAACTCAAAGAACAAATAGAAAACAAATTCACGGCCTAAGATGAAAAATTCATATCATTGATTCCACAAAACAACATTTTTAATTAAAATTCTTAAGCAACCTAAACAAAAAAAATACTATCCCTTTGAACAAAGAATATTTAAAGGCAATCAATGTAAAAGTAAAAGATGATATTCACGAAAATAACCAAGAGAACAAGTATAAACACCAGGACAATAATTACCATGCTGAGAATAAGAATACATATATAAAGTATAAACAGCTCTAAAAAAAGACAAAAAAATTAAAGCAAAAAATCTAAAAGAAGATCAAGATATAATTCTAGGAAGTGTTGAGGGAAGAATGTTAAGTTTACTCCAATATATATAATTGTAAATTGGATTTTTAATCATTTATTATTTATAGTTAATCCTGTAAATTATGGGTATCATTGAATAACACCTCCTATGCTTGCGAATACTGCTCCTATGGATAACACATAATGGAAGTGAGCTACTACATAATATGTATCATGTAATACGATGTCAAGTGATGAATTTGCTAATACTAATCCTGTTAATCCACCAATTGTGAATAGAAAAATAAATCCTAAAGCTCATAATAGCGGTGGATTGAATTTGAATTTAGTTCCATATAGTGTAGCTAATCATCTGAATACCTTAATTCCTGTAGGTACAGCAATAATTATTGTTGCTGATGTAAAGTATGCTCGTGTGTCAACATCTATTCCTACTGTGAATATGTGATGTGCTCATACAATAAATCCAATTAGTCCAATTGATAATATAGCATAAATTATACCTAATGTTCCAAATGATTCAATTTTTCCTCGGTCTTGACATACAATGTGAGAAATAATTCCAAATCCTGGCAGGATTAAAATGTAAACTTCTGGGTGTCCAAAGAATCAGATAAGGTGTTGATATAGAATTGGGTCACCCCCTCCTGCAGGGTCAAAGAATGATGTATTTAAATTTCGATATGTTAATAGTATAGTAATAGCCCCTGATAATACTGGAAGCGATAAAAGGAGGAGAAGGGCTGTAATAGCTACAGATCAGATAAATAAAGGTGTTTGATTTAGAGTTATACTTTCTGATCCTATATTAATTGCTGTTGTAATGAAGTTTACTGCTCCAAGAATAGATGATACACCTGCTAAGTGAAGTGAAAAAATAGCTAGGTCTACAGATGCCCCCCCATGTGCGATAGCTCCTGCAAGAAAAGGGTAAACTGTTCATCCTGTACCAGCACCGTTATCTACTATAGAAGATGTAAGAAGAAGGGTTAGTGAAGGCGGTAGTACTCAAAAACTTATATTATTTATTCGTGGGAACGCTATATCGGGTGCACCAATTATTAATGGTACGAGTCAATTACCAAATCCACCAATTATAATAGGTATTACCATTAAAAAATATTACAAATGCGTGGGCTGTAATAATTACATTATAAATTTGGTCATCTCCAATTAGAGATCCTGGTTGACCAAGTTCAGCACGAATAAATATTCTTATTGATGTTCCTACTATTCCTGCTCATGCTCCAAATAAGAAGTATAAAGTACCAATATCCTTATGGTTTGTTGAGAATAATCATTTTTGCGGTAAGATGGCTGAATTTAAGGTGGTAGACTGTAAATCTACTTATGAGATGTTTCTCTCTTACCATTCTTAGGCCTTATAGTCAATTATGATTCTAGACTGCAATTCTAGAGGTGTAAAATTTTACTAAGGCCTAAAAGATTATTCTTTTAATTATAACCTTGAAGGTTATTAGTTTGGTTAACCTAAGTCCTTAGTATAATGAGATTAAGATTGATGTTGAGATTAATCCTACTGTTGAAATTATTACTGTTATAGGAAGAATAATTCTTGATTTTTGAGACTTTATTTTTATAGATCATGAATTTTCTGTGTATGACATAATTAGGGCTGAGAATCTAATATGTATATAATAATAAAGTGTAATTGTAGTTAATACAACCATAATTGTCATAATAGTTGTTATGTTATTTTCTATCAATGATTGTATTACAATTCATTTTGGTAGAAATCCAAGGAATGGTGGTAAACCACCTAGGGATAAAAGAGATAAAAATATTATGAATTTAATTTCAGTTTTTATATTTCTGGCTGAATAAATTTGGTTTATAAAAAATAGATTTATTTGCTTAAATAATAAGACAATAATTAATCTTGATAGTGAGTAAATAATAAAGTATAGTTCTCAAATGTTTTCTCTAACTGTAAGGGATCTGATTATTCACCCTATATGTCTAATTGAGGAATATGCTAGAAGTTGTCGTAAAGATGATGATTTAAACCACCTATTGCCCCAATAATAATTCTTAGAATGATAATTGTTCAAATGAAAGTTCTTAATTGAATACAATAAGATAATACCATTATTGGGGCAATTTTTTGCCATGTTATTAGTGTTAAACCGTTATTTCAACTTGAAGCTCCTATTTCTTCTGGAAATCAGAAATGAAAGGGTGCAGCCCCGATCCCTAATAATAATCTAGATCTAATTATTATTGATGGAATAAATTTTGTTTCTCATCCTAATGGATACCTTATTTGAATCAGTAAAATTGAAAATAATAGTATTGTCGATGCTATTGCTTGGACAATAAAATATTTAATTGATGATTCATTTATTATTATATTTTTATTTCTTGTTAGGAGCCGAATAAATGAAAGTAAATTGATCTCAAGTCCTATTCAAACTCCAAATCAGTAGTTTGATGAAATGGACAGGATCTTTCCTATCATTAATGTTGATAGGAAGAGAAGTTTTGTGGAGTTGTTGGTCATCAAAAAGGAGAGGATTGATACCTCAATAAATGGGGTATGAACCCATTAGCTTGTTTAGCTTGCCTTTTTACATTAAGGCTTATGTTGCACGTTAGTTTTTGATACTAAAGGAGGTAGTTTAATTCTGTCTAATGTAATTGTACTGAAGGTAATTTTATTTACTTGATTTACCCAATCAAGGTAACCCTTTAGTCAGGCACTTCATTTATATTTAATATATAAATTAAAATTTTTTTTTAAACATTTGTTTATGTATTATTTTGGTTATTTCTAATTAATTTATCTCGGTTAGGATAATTTTAATATATATTATATATAATAAATAATATAAATTAATATACTACATTTAATTAAATTTAAATACCTATAATGTTATTTTATAATTGTTGTTGTTGTGGTCTTCAGTCCTGAGACTGGTTTGATGCAGCTCTCCATGCTACTCTATCCTGTGCAAGCTTTTTCATCTCCCAGTACCTACTGCAACCTACATCCTTCTGAATCTGCTTAGTGTATTCATCTCTTGGTCTCCCTCTACGATTTTTACCCTCCACGCTGCCCTCCAATACTAAATTGGTGATCCCTTGATGCCTCAGAACATGTCCTACCAACCGATCCCTTCTTCTGGTCAAGTTGTGCCACAAACTTCTCTTCTCCCCAATCCTATTCAATACTTCCTCATTAGTTATGTGATCTACCCATCTAATCTTCAGCATTCTTCTGTAGCACCACATTTCGAAAGCTTCTATTCTCTTCTTGTCCAAACTATTTATCGTCCATGTTTCACTTCCATACATGGCTACACTCCATACGAATACCTTCAGAAATGACTTCCTGACACTTAAATCAATACTGGATGTTAACAAATTTCTCTTCTTCAGAAACGCTTTCCTTGCCATTGCCAGCCTACATTTTATATCCTCTCTACTTCGACCATCATCAGTTATTTTGCTCCCCAAATAGCAAAACTCCTTTACTACTTTAAGTGCCTCATTTCCTAATCTAATTCCCTCAGCATCACCCGACTTAATTAGAGTACATTCCATTATCCTTGTTTTGCTTTTGTTGATGTTCATCTTATATCCTCCTTTCAAGACACTGTCCATTCCATTCAACTGCTCTTCCAAGTCCTTTGCTGTCTCTGACAGAATTACAATGTCATCGGCGATTTTATAATTATTAAAAGATTATTTTGATACATTTATTTACCTAGGATTATAGCTACTTATGTTTTTAGCTTAAAATAGGTTATTATATTATAAATTATATAATAATATGTAAATTAATATTAAATATTATTATAATAGGATATAATAAAAATAATCAATATTATAAATTATAAAATTTTATATTAATATAAATAAAATAATAATTCTAATAATAAAATTTAATATATTTTCTATAATTAGATTATTTAACTAATTAATATTTAAGTTAACTTAATATAAAGTTAATTTTATATAAATACCATATTACATTAATTTAAATAATTACATAAAATATATTTATTATATTATTTAATCTTACATTATTATTAGTGAAAAGAAATATTAAATAAGAAAAAATATAATACATTTATTGGAATACATGTTCCATATTAATCTTAATTTATATATAATAGAGAAATTGTTGTGGTCATTCGAGGGTGCGTTTCTTTTCTTTTTGTCATTTTTGGTGTTTTTTTCTTTTTTTTTCTATAAATATTTGAATCTTTTATTTTTTCTTATTTTTATAAATTTTTAAATTTCTTATTTTGTTTCCAAAAGTTTTATTCTTGCTTATTTATTCACTTTTTCTTTGTATTATATGTAAGTTTTGTTAAACTAAATGTTCTGTTTTGCAGTAATTTGATTTAATTATCAAGTGATTTAAGATTTAGCAATTGATTTAGTATTGGCATATTTCGTGCCAGCAGCCGCTGTTATACAAGTGATACAATCGAATATTATTGGTTAAAACAGTTGTTTATATTTTTAGGGTTAAAATATATATCTGTAAGGTGAAATGTTAAAATTTATTTATAGCTCTTTTTATGAATCTGTGAAATTTGAATAATAAACTAGGATTAGATACCCTATTATTTTAAATGTTAATTATATTTACCAGGGTACTATTAATTAAGGTCTTTAAACCCAAAGAATTTGGCAGTATCTCATTCCATTCAGAGGAACCTACCCCGTGATTGATAATACACGATTTACTCTACTTAATTTATTTTTTTGTATATCTCCGTTATCAGAGAATCTTTTTAGAGTTATAATTCTCAAGATTTATAATTATAAAATATTTCAGGTCAAGGTGCAGCTTATATTTAAGAGGAGGTGGGTGACAATAGATTTTTGTTTTTAATGTATTTGATGGTGAAATACTATTAATGAAGGTGGATTTGATAGTAATTTAATTTACTTAATTTAACTGATATTGGCTCTGAGGTGTGTACACATCGCCCGTCGCTCTCATTATTGATTATTCTATTGTATTATTTTAATTTAGCTTCAATTTAGATGAGATAAGTCGGTTGGTGGGACATGTTCTGAGGCAACAAGGGATCACCAATTTAGTATTGGAGGGCAGCGTGGAGGGTAAAAATCGTAGAGGGAGACCAAGAGATGAATGCACTAAGCAGATTCAGAAGGATGTAGGTTGCAGTAGGTTCTGGGAGATGAAAAAGCTTGCACAGGATAGAGTAGCATGGAGAGCTGCATCAAACCAGTCTCAAGACTGAAGACCACAACAACAACAACAAGTCGTAACATAGTAGATGTACTGGAAAGTGTATCTAGGAAGAGTTTCAAGATATAACTTATTAGTAAAGTGTTTCATTTACACTGAAAATTTTTCTGTGCAAATCAGGGTATCTTGATTATTTATTTTATTATATCCATTTTTTGTTTATTTAGTTATTTAATAAAAATAATTTTGTCGAATTTTGTCTTAGTATATTTTGTAGAATTGATTTTTTAGATTATAGTTTATTGGTAATGTAATTGTTTTATGAAATATTATTTTAAATTTTTAAAAGTAGATTTTATTTATTGTACCTTTTGTATCAGGGTTTATCAAAATTTTAGTATCTACCTTACTTGTCTCGATTTGGGTTGATTTATAAATAATTTATAGTTCGTGTATCTTAATTATTATTAAATTATTTATAGAAATGAGATGTTAATCGTTTCTTAAGAAAAAATTTAATTTTTGGAAGTTAATTGTTTTTATTTAATTTTTTAGGTATAAATATTAACTTATTTATTCTTTAAGGGATAAGCTTTGAAGTTAATAACCTATAATTTGTTTTATAAAATATAATAGTAAGCTTTAAACCAGCTATCGCTAAGATTACGTTTCAGTTCATTATTTTTATTTTTGATTTTATAATTATTTTAGGTTTTTTATTAAGATTATAAATTTAATTTTAAAATTTTTGTAATAATGATAAAATTAGTATATTTATTTGTATATAATTTTTACCTTGTGAATTTATTATAAGGAACTAGGCAAAATTGATTTCTGTCTGTTTATCAAAAACATGTCCTATTGAAAAAACTTTGAGGTCTGGCCTGCTCACTGAGCAGATTTTTAAAGAGCCACGGTATTTTGACCGTGCAAAGGTAGCATAATCATTAGTCTCTTAATTAGTGGCTGGAATGAATGGCTTGACGAGAAATCAACTGTCTCTTAATAAATTTTTGAATTTAACTTTTGAGTTAAAAGGCTTAAATTTTTCTTTAGGACGAGAAGAACCTATAGAGCTTAACATTTTATTTTTATATAGTTTTTTGTTTGTATTTCTATATTTAATGATGATGTTTTGTTGGGGTGACATGAAGAATAAATAAACTCTTCATTATTATATCATTTATTTATGTTTGTTGTTTTGATCCATAATTTATGATCATAAGATTAAGTTACGTTAGGGATAACAACGTAATTGTTTTTGAGAGCTCATATGGACAAAGCAGATTGCGACCTTGATGTTGGATTAAGAAAAATTTTGGGTGCAGTAGCCCAGTAATTAGGTCTGTTCGACCTTTAATTTCTTACATGATCTGAGTTCAGACCGGCGTGATCCAGGTCGGTTTCTATCATAAGATTATTAATTCATATTAGTACAAAAGGACCATATGGTTGAAATATTTTTTATTTTATTGATTAATACTAATTAAATTACTATTTTGACCGATTAATGTGTTGAATTTAGAATTCATTGATGTAGATTTTTTCTACAAATAGTATTGATACTTTATGATTTATTTATGTTTATTTTGAATTTTCTTTTATTAGTTATTTGTGTTTTAATTAGTGTTGCTTTTTTAACTTTATTAGAGCATAAGGTTTTAGGTTACATTCAAATTCGAAAGGGTCCAAATAAGGTAGGTTTTGTTGGAATTCCTCAACCCTTTAGTGATGCTATCAAGTTAATTTGTAAGGAGCAGCCAATTCCTATTATATCTAATTATTTACTTTATTACTTTTCTCCTGTTTTTAATTTAATAATTTCCTTGGCCGTTCAAGTGATTTTCCCTTACTTAACTTATATGTGTTCTTTTTCTTATGGATTTTTGTTTTTTTTATGTTGTACTAGATTAAGTGTTTATACTGTTATAATTGCTAGTTGGTCTTCTAATTCAAATTATTCTTTACTAGGTTCT
The DNA here is from genome assembly GCF_023864345.2 of Schistocerca serialis cubense. NCBI lineage: Eukaryota > Metazoa > Arthropoda > Insecta > Orthoptera > Acrididae > Schistocerca > Schistocerca serialis. The sequence goes on along the minus strand of NC_064640.1, from coordinate 545,774,986 downwards.
CTTCGTTCTGTTGCTCAAACAATTTCTTACAAAGTTAGCTTGGCTTTAATTCTATTATCTTTAATTATTTTAATTGGTAGTTTTAACATGTTTGATTTTATAAATTATCAGCTTTATTGTTGATTTTTTATTATTTCTTTTCCTTTAGCTTTAGCTTGTTTTGCTTCTTGTTTAGCTGAGACTAACCGTACTCCTTTTGACTTTGCCAAAGGTGAATCTGAGTTAGTTTCAGGTTTTAATATTGAATATGGTGCAGGTGATTTTACTTTAATTTTTTTAGCTGAGTATACTAGAATTGTTTTTATAAGAATATTATTAGCTTTAATTTTTTTAGGTGGTGACTTTTATTCTATTATATTTTTTATTAAGGTTGCTCTCATGTCCTTTGGTTTTATTTGAGTTCGTGGGACATTACCACGTTTTCGTAATGATAAGTTAATGTACTTAGCTTGAAAAAGTTTTTTGCCATAATCTTTAAATTTTTTGATTTTCTTTTTTGGTTTAAAGATTTTATTTATTTCATTTATTTAGTGAAATCTTTTAAGAAAAGTTAATAGAAGAGTTAAACTTCTTGTTTTATGTTTTCAAAACATATGCTTTTCCTAAGCTAATTAACTTATTATTCCTTAATTAGTTTATCTCATGCGTTTGCAACATGTACATTAATAAAGAAGCATGTAAAGTAGATAATTGTTAAGATTTGTCCTGTTATAATGTAAGGTTCTTCAACAGATCGTTTTCCAATTCATGTTAATAAGCATACAACAACTACTATAATTCAGAATAAAATCTGATTGATAGGATAGAATTGAATACATCGGAATGGTGTTTTATTATAAAATGGTAAAATTATTAAGATTCTAATTGATAAGAATAATGCAATAACACCTCCTAGTTTATTAGGGATTGATCGTAGAATTGTGTATGCAAATAAGAAATATCGTTCTGGTTGAATGTGGTTGGGGGTTACTAACGGGTTGGCAGGTACAAAATTATCTGGATCTCCCAGGAGGTAAGGATTAATCATGCACAGTATAATTAATAATGATGTTATTAATACAAATGTAATAGAGTCCTTGAAAGTAAAGTATGGGTGAAATGGGATTTTTTCAATATCTCCATTTAGGCCTAAGGGGTTATTAGACCCTGTTTGGTGGAGGAAGAATAAATGAATTGCTGCCATTGCAGCAATAATAAACGGTAGTACAAAATGGAATGTAAAGATTCGATTTAGTGTTGCATTATAAACAGCAAACCCTCCTCATACTCATTGAACTAAATCTTTTCCTAAATATGGAATTGCTGATAATAAATTAGTAATTACTGTCGCACCTCAGAATGATATTTGACCTCAAGGTAAAACGTATCCTATAAATGCAGTAGCTATAACTAAGAATAGGATTACTGTACCAATTATTCAGGTGTGTATGTATATGTAAGATCCATAGTAAATTCCTCGTCCGACATGTAAATAAATACAAATAAAAAATATAGAAGCTCCATTTGCATGTAAGATTCGAATAATTCAGCCATTATTTACGTCTCGGGAGATGTGAACTACACTACTAAATGCTATTTCAATATTTGTTGTAAATTGTAGAGCTAAAAATAGTCCAGTTACAATTTGAATTACCAAACATAACCCTAGTAGGGACCCAAAATTCCATCAAAATGAAATATTTGTTGGTGCAGGTAAATCAACTAAAGGGTTATTAATGATTTTAATTAAAGGATGTCTCAATCGTAAGGGTTTATTCATTAGTAAATTATCTTGTTTTACGAATAGGCCCCTGGTTAATGTTGGTGATTTTAACAACTGCTAATAGTGCTAAAAATAAATAAATTATTATTATTATTGTGACAATGAATGTTCGTCTATTATATAGTTTTTTTAAAGATATTCTTATTTCTTGATAATTGATTGAATTATCAATATTTATAGTTTCAGTATTTTTGAAAAGGTCTATAAATATTGTTATATCTAAAATAATTAATGTTTATATGATAATTATTCATATTGTTAAGGTAATAATTATCGTAATTGATTTAGGTTGGAATATTTCTTTGATGCAATTCTCGTAATATAAATAAATAGAACTAATATACCACCAAGAAAAGTTAAAAATAAAATACATGATAATCAATATCTTTCCATTATTGTGCCTGTTATTAGTCCAACTAGAAAAGTTTGTAGGATAATGAAAAGCATTATTGATATTGGGTGTCTTAATTTAATAAAATTAATATTTATTACGTTTGATAGCGATATATTTATTATTTTGATCATTTCAGGGGTTAGTTTATTAAAAATATCGGTTTTGGGGACCGATGACGGAAAGCTTTTCCACCTCTGAAGTTTTAAAAGTGGGGGCTGGACTTATTTCCGGTTTACTAGACCGGCGTTTTTTTTAAACTATTAAAACTAATGTTTATATTCTTTGTCTTTACTTCTCTATTGATTTATTTTGCTGGTGTTTATGTTTTTTCTTCTAAACGTAAGCATTTATTAATGGTTCTTTTGAGATTAGATTATATTGTTCTTTCTTTATTTATATTGGTTATTCTTTTTTTATTGAGTTCGATTATGATTATTTTTTTCCTGTTATTTTTTTGGTTTTTTCTGTTTGTGAAGGTGCTTTAGGTTTTCTATTTTAGTTTCAATAATTCGTTCTCATGGGAATGATTTTCTGAATATCGTCGTGGTATTCCTGCTAGTCCTAGGTAGTGTTGAGGGTAGAATGTTAAGTTTACTCCAATAAATATAATTGTAAATTGAATTTTTAATCATGTATTATTTATAGTTAATCCTGTAAATAATGGGTATCATTGAATAACACCTCCTATGATTGCGAATACTGCTCCTATGGATAACACATAATGGAAGTGAGCTACTACATAATATGTATCATGTTATATGATGTCAAGTGATGAATTTGCTAATACTAATAATGTTAATCCACCAATTGTGAAGAGAAAAATAAATCCTAAAGCTCATAATAGCGGTGGATTGAATCTGAATTCAGTTCCATATAGTGCAGCTAATCATCTGAATACGTTAATTCCTGTAGGTACAGCAATAATTATTGTTGCTGATGTAAAGTATGCTCGTGTGTCAACATCTATCCCTACTGTGAATATGTGATGTGCTCATACAATAAATCCTATTAGTCCAATTGATAATATAGCATAAATTATACCTAATGTTCCAAATGATTCAATTTTTCCTCTTTGTTGACATACAATGTGAGAAATAATTCCAAATCCTGGCAGAATTAAAATGTAAACTTCTGGGTGTCCAAAGAATCAGAATAGGTGTTGATATAGAATTGGGTCACCCCCTCCTGCAGGGTCAAAGAATGATGTATTTAAATTTCGATCTGTTAATAGTATAGTAATAGCCCCTGCTAATATTGGAAGCAATAAAAGGAGGAGAAGGGCTGTAATAGCTACAGATCAGACAAATCAATGTGTTTGATCTAGAGATATACTTTCTGATCGTATATTAATTGCTGTTGTAATGAAGTTTACTGCACCAAGAATAGATGATACACCTGCTAAGTGAAGTGAAAAAATAGCTAGGTCTACAGATGCCCCACCATGTGCGATAGCTCCTGCAAGAGGAGAGTAAACTATTCATCCTGTACCAGCACCGTTATCTACTACAGAAGATGTAAGAAGAAGGGTTAGTGAAGGCAGTAGTAAACAAAAACTTATATTATTTATTCGTGGGAATGCTATATCTGGTGCACCAATTATTAATGGTACGAGTCAATTACCAAATCCACCAATTATAATAGGTATTACTATAAAAAAAATTATTACAAATGTGTGGGCTGTAATAATGACATTATAAATTTGGTCATCAACAATTAGAGATCCTGGTTGACCAAGTTCAGCACGAATAAGTATTCTTAATGATGTTCCAACTATTCCTGCTCATGCTCCAAATAAGAAGTATAAAGTACCAATATCCTTATGGTTTGTTGAGAATAATCATTTTTGCAGTAAGATGGCTGAATTTAAGGTGGTAGACTGTAAATCTACTAATGAGATGTTTCTCTCTTACCATGCTTTAGGCCTTATATTCAATTATGATTCTAGACTGCAATTGTAGAGGTGTAAAATTTTACTAAGGCCTAAAAGATTATTCTTTTAATTATAACTTTGAAGGTTATTAGTTTGGTTAACTTAAGTGCTTAGCGCAATGAGATTAAGATTGATGTTGAGATTAATCCTATTGTTGAAACTATTACTGTTGTAGGGAAAATAATTCTGGATTTTTGAGACTTTATTTTTATAGATCATGAATTTTCTGTGTATGACATAATTAGGGCTGAGAATCTAACACGTATATAATAATAAAGTGTAATTGTAGTTAATACAACCATAATTGTCATAATAGTTGTTATGTTATTTTCTATCAATGATTGTATTACAATTCATTTTGGTAGAAATCCAAGGAATGGTGGTAAACCACCTAGGGATAAAAGAGATAAAAGTATTATGAATTTAATTTCAGTTTTTATATTTCTGGCTGAATAAATTTGGTTTATAAAAAATATATTTTTATTTGCGTAAATAATAAGACCATAATTAATCTTAACAGAGAGTAAATAATAAAGTATAGTTCTCAAATGTTTTCTGTAACTGTTAGGGATCTGATTATTCACCCTAAATGTCTAATTGAGGAATATGCTAGAAGTTGTCGTAGAGATGTTTGATTTAAACCACCTATTGCTCAATAATAATTCTTAGAATGATAATTGTCCAAATGAAAGTTTTTAGTTGAATACAATGAGATAATACCATTATTGGGGCAATTTTTTGCCATGTTATTAGTATTAAACAGTTATTTCATCTTGAAGCTCCTATTACTTCTGGAAATCAGAAATGAAAGGGTGCAGCCCCGATCTTTAATAATAATCTAGATCTAATTATTATTGATGGAATAAATTCTGTTTCTCATCCTATTGGATACTTTATTTGAATCAGCACAATTGAAAATAATAGTATTGTCGATGCTATTGCTTCGACAATAAAATATTTAATTGATGATTCATTTATTATTATATTTTTATTTCTTGTTAGGAGCGGAATAAATGAAAGTAAGTTGATCTCAAGTTCTATTCAAACCCCAAATCAGGAGTTTGATGAAATGGACAGGATCGTTCCTATCATTAATGTTGATAGGAAGAGAAGTTTTGCAGAATTGTTGGTCATTAAAAAGGAGAGGATTGATACCTCTATAAATGGGGTATGAACCCATTAGCTTGTTTAGCTTACCTTTTTACATTAAGGTGTATGATGCACGTTAGTTTTTGATACTAAAGGAGGTAGTTTAATTCTGTCTTATGTAATTTTTAATGAAGGTAATTTTATTCACGTGATTTACCCTATCAAGGTAACCCTTTAGTCAGGCACTTCATTTATATTTATTATATAAATTAAAATTTTTTTAAAAATTTGTTAATGTATGATTTTGGATATTTCTAATTAATTTATCTCGGTTAGGATAATTTGAATATATATTATATATAATAAACAATTTATATTAATATATTACATTTAATTAAATTTAAATACCTATAATGTTGTTTATAATTATTAAATGATTATTTTAATACATTTATTTACCTAGGATTATAGCTACTTATGTTTTTAGCTTAAAATAGGTTATTATATTATAAATTATATAATCATATGTAAATTAATGTTAAATATTATTATGATTGGATATAATAAATATAATCAATATTATTAAATATAAAATTTAATATTAATATAAATAAATATATTTATTATAATAATATAATTTAATATATTTTCTATAATTAGATTATTTAACTAATTAATAATTAAGTTGTAAGTAGGCTGTTTATGTTTTCTCTATGTAAGTAGGCTGTTTGGTTTTTTTATTGGTAACGCCTCCTCTGTATGAAAATCACTGGCTGTGCTGTGTGCAGTCTGTGGCTGCTTTGCATTGTTGTAATACTCGCCATTGTAGTGTTGAGCAGCGGCAGCTGGATGTGAACAGCGTGTAGCGTTGTGCAGTTGGAGGTGAGCCGCCAGCAGTGGTGAATGCGGGGAGAGAGATGGCGGAGTTTTGAAATTTGTCATGAACTGCTATATTTATATATGATGATATCAAGGTAAATACATTGTTTGTTCTCTATTAATATCTTTCATTTGCTAACTATCCCTATCAGTAGTTAGTGCCTTCCATAGTTTGAATCTTTTATTTAGCTGGTAGTAGTGGCGCTCGCTGTATTGCAGTAACTTGAGCAGCGAAGGTTTTTGTGAGGTAAGTGATTTGTGAAAGGTATAGTTTAATGTTAGTCAGGGCCATTCTTTTGTAGGGAATTTTGAAAGTCAGATTGCGTTGCGCTAACAAAATATTGTGTGTCAGTTTAAGCACAGTCATGTATAGTTGTTCAAAGGGGACGTATATGAGGAATCAGAAGTATGTTGGAAACCAAGAATCGTACTTTAAGAGTTATGAAATGTGGGTAAATGCGTGACTGTATCACAATGCTGACGAATATTTTATTTGGACACTTATATTTATAGGATTTTCTTTCTACAGATTTGCAACGCTAATTCTTGACCTGTGAAATATTTTTATGTGAGACTGTCACTGTAGCGGAAACTGCTGTCGTAAATATTTCCGTAAGAAAGTTAAGTGACCACCTGCACGTAATGCGTCGTAGGCACCCACCTGGGCGACAGCCGCCCGAAAAAAAGCACAGGTAGAAAAAAAAAGGGGAGGCCATTATCCTCGCTATTGACGTTCCTTTGTAGAAAGTATCGCAAAAACGACACTGTCGAACTTGAAAACATATGATTTCACTGTGGAGCTCTTAATTTATGATATTTACTGAAATGCTTATGAATTGATGGGAAATATTCTTACATCTGCAAACCTGATAATGACAAGTGTCTTTCTACGAGAGTTGAGAGCTACTGACTTACGAAATGCCACATAGCTATTGAATGATGTTTTTATGCTTTGGTTTGCGTAATTGCTTATTTCATTTGACATCTGTTTTCCAGCTGTGTTGCAGCATTGGTTTCATAAAATAAAATTAAATGCATTTGCTAATGTGAACACTTTCTGTCAACAGATCTAATAAATATTAATTTTGTGATCCACATTCTTCAAAAAAGGAGCACTTGGAAAGGAAAGAACAATAAGAAGGGACTAGTAACAGTAACTGCATACATAATATTCTTTTCAAGTACATGGTAATATTTCTTTTACAATAAGTTGTTGTGGTGCACCACTTTAATAACTTAGACATTAAGATGTGATTATACATTTCCCTTATCTGCATTGTTATCTTTAGTGTACTATTTTTTCTGCTTGAGCTATGTCATGTTTAGATACAAGCTGCTGTTTGCCAGGCATAGTGCTACTGAACTTTAATTTGTGTTACTCTGCTAAGCCAGATTTATTTTTTGTTTGCTGCGCATTGCCTCATATTAGTTGTAATGTTGAATTGCTTGGTAATTTAGATTTACTGTAGCTTGCTTTGCGATTTTCCATTTTTTTTCATTGCTGTTTATATTAATTGTTTTATGTGCTGCTGCATTGCCTCGTCCCTTAGTTTAGCATCTGAGCTCAGTAGATTTAAGTTAGCTTAAGAGGGGGTAGACTATATAAGAAACTGACTATGGAGAATAGGTAAAGAATGCATTGCGAAGTTATATGAAAAAGATTTGGGCCCAAATGAGGATTGTACAAACAGGAATAATTATTTTGAAAGAAATATGAACAGAATACAGAAAGCAGGCTTAGATTTGACTTTTTGGGAATAATGATGAACAAAGGGAGATCTCCATGCAAAATACTGCAGTAAAACAAACCCTGTCCTTTCCCTTTTGTGTTATCCCACTATATGTTTGTGTACCCTTGTGTATTTGTTTTCTTCCTGTCTCTGTGTACTGTTTCATAGAACTTTTTTCTCTTCTAATACTAAGTTACATTCACTATGATGAGGAATACTGTTATCCTTAAATACAATTGGCATTAATAATGTGTTATTTACTTTGTAAAGATGTTTTGACATTATTTATTCTGTTTTGTGTTAATGCTCATGTGTGAAGTTGATGTTTCGAAAGTTATTCTGAACTTTTATGTATGTACTCATGTCATAATTCCTGTAACACTGACGTATATGTCTATTTCTATTCTTTTGTAACGCCTGTTTTACTACAAATGTTATCTGTATTGTTATGTTTTTAACGATGTATTTATACCTTTGTAATTATATTTTCGTGTTATAATATTGTAATTGACACCAGTTAATCAAATTAAGTAACTTGTAAGTTCCATTTCACTGCACACGTTTCTGTTGGTCATTGTATATGGGCAATATGTAAGAAGTAGGGACTGTTAGTGTTTGCACATGTGTTGATAATTCAGCACGGGACTGGATAACAGCATTGCTCGTTCTAAGGACAAACGAAATATTTGAACCTGAATGAATTACGATAATTATTACCTTAACAATATGAATATTTATCATATCAACATTAATTATTTTAGATATAACAATGTTTATAGACTTTTTCAAAAATACTGAAACTTTAAATATTGATAATTCAATCAATTATCAAGAAATAACAATATTTTTAGAATAACTATATAATAAACCAACATTCATTATCACAATAATAATAATAATTTATTTATTTTTAGCACTATTAGCAATTGTTAAAATCACCAACATTAACCAGGGGCCTATTCGTAAAATAAGATAATTTTCTAATGAATAAATCCTTACGATTGAGACATCCTTTAATTAAAATCATTAATAACTCCTTAGTTGATTTACCTGCACCAACAAATATTTTATTTTGATGGAATTTTGGGTCCCTACTAATGTTGTGTTTGGTAATTCAAATTATAACTGGACTATTTTTAGCTATTTATTATACATCAAATATTGAAATAGCATTTAGTAGTGTAGTTCACATCTGCCGAGACGTAAATAATGGCTGAATTTTTCGAACCTTACATGCAAATGGTGCTTCTATATTTTTTATTTGTATTTATTTACATGTCGACGAGGAATTTACTATGGATCTTACATATACATACACACCTGAATAATTGGTACAGTAATCCGATTCTTAGTTATAGCAACTGCATTTATAGGATACGTTTTACCTTGAGGTCAATTATCATTCTGAGGTGCGACAGTAATTACTAATTTATTATCAGCAATTCCGTATTTAGGAACATATTTAGTTCAATGAGTATGAGGAGAGTTTGCTGTTGATAATGCAACATTAAATCGATTCTTTACATTCCATTTTGTATTACCGTTTATTATTGCTGCAATGGCAGCAATTCATTTATTCTTCCTCCACCAAACAGGGTATAAAAACCCCTTAGGCCTAAATGGAGATATTGAAAAAATCCCATTTCACCCATACTTTACTTTCAAGGACTCTATTACATTTGTATTAATAACATCATTATTAATTATACTGTGCTTGATTAATCCTTACCTCCTGAGAGATCCAGATAATTTTGTACCTGCCAACCCGTTAGTAACCCCCGTCCATATTCAACCAGAATGATATTTCTTATTTGCATACGCAATTCTATGATCAATCCCTAATAAACTAGGAGGTGTTATTGCATTATTCTTATCAATTAGAATCTTAATAATTTTACCATTTTATAATAAAACACCATTCCGAGGTTTTCAATTCTATCCTGTCAATCAGATTTTATTCTGAATTATAGTAGTTGTTGTATGCTTATTAACATGAATTGGAAAACGACCTGTTGAAGAACCTTACATTATAACAGGACAAATCTTAACAATTATCTACTTTACATACTTCTTAATTAATGTACATGTTGCAAACGCATGAGATAAACTAATTAAGGAATAATAAGTTAATTAGCTTAGGAAAAGCATATGTTTTGAAAACATAAAAGTAGAAGTTTAACTCTTCTATTAACTTTTCTTAAAATATTTCACTAACTAAATGAAATAAATAAAATCTTTAAACCAACAAAGAAAATATAAAAATTTAAAGATAATGGCAAAAACTTTTTCAAGCTAAGTACATTAACTTATCATAACGAAAACGTGGTAATGTCCCACGAACTCAAATAAAACCAAAGGACATAACAGCAAGTTTAATAAAAAATATAAAAGAATAAAAGTCACCATCTAAAAAAATTAAAGCTAATAACATTCTTATAAAAACAATTCTAGTATACTCAGCTAAAAAAATTAAAGTAAAACCACCTGCACCATTTTCAATATTAAAACCTGAAACTAACTCAGTTTCACCTTCGGCAAAGTCAAAAGGAGTACGGTTAGTCTCAGCTAAACAAGAAGCAAAACAAGCTAAAGCTAAAGGAAAAGAAATAATAAAAAATCAACCATAAAGCTGATAATTTATAAAATCAAACATGTTAAAACTACCAATTAAAATAATTAAAGATAATAATATTAAAGCCAAACTAACTTCGTATGGAATTGTTTGAGCAACAGAACGAAGAGATACTAGTAAAGAATAATTTGAATTAGAAGACCAGCCAGCAATTATAACAGTATAAACACCTAATCTAGTACAACATAAAAAAAACAAAAATCCATAAGAAAAAGAACACATATAAGTTGAGTAAGGGAAAATCACTCAAACAGCCAAGGAAATTGTTAAATTAAAAACAGGAGAAAAATAATAAAGTAAATAATTAGACATAATAGGAATTGGCTGCTCCTTACAAATTAACTTGATAGTATCACTAAAGGGTTGAGGAATTCCAACAAAACCTACCTTATTTGGACCTTTAGAATTTGAATGTAACCTAAAACCTTATGCTCTAATAAAGTTAAAAAAGCAACACTAATTAAAATACAAATAACTGATAAAAGAAAATTCAAAATAAACATAAATAAATCATCAAGTATCAATACTATTTGTAGAAAAAATCTACATAAATGAATTCTAAATTCAACACATTAATCTGTCAAAATAGTAATTTAATTAGTATTAATCAATAAAATAAAAAATATTTCAACCATATGGTCCTTTTGTACTAATATGAATTAATAATCTTAGGATAGAAACCGACCTGGATCACGCCGGTCTGAACTCAGATCATGTAAGAATTTAAAGGTCGAACAGACCTATTTACTGGGCTACTGCACCCAAAATTTTTCTTAATCCAGCATCGAGGACGCAATCTGCTTTGTCGATATGAGCTCTCAAAAACAATTATGTTGTTATCCCTAAGCTAACTTAATCTTAATATCATAAATTATGGATCAAAACAACAAACATAAATAAATGATATAATAATGAAGAGTTTATCTATTCTTCATGTCACCCCAACAAAACATCATCATTAAATATAGAAAGACAAACAAAAAACTATATAAAAATAAGATGTTAAGCTCTATAGGGTCTTCTTGTCCTAAAGAAAAATTTAAGCCTTTTGACTCAAAAGTTAAATTCAAAAATTTATTAAGAGACAGTTGATTTCTCGTCAAGCCATTCATTCCAGCCACTAATTAAGAGACTAATGATTATGCTACCTTTGCACGGTCAAAATACCGCGGCTCTTTAAATATCTGCTCAGTGAGCAGGCCAGACCTCAAAGTATTTTCAAGAGGACATGTTTTTGATAAACAGGCGGAAATCAATTTTGCCTAGTTCCTTATAATAAAATCACAAGGTAAAAATTATATACAAATAAATATACTAATTCTATCATTATTACAAAAATTTTAAAATTAAATTTATAATCTTAATAAAAAACCTAAATAATTATAAAATCAAAATTAAAATAATGAACTAAAACGTAATCTTAGAGATAGCTGGTTTAAAGCTTACTATTATATTTTATAAAACAAATTATAGGTTATTACCTTCAAAGCTTATCCCTTAAAGAATAAATAAGTTAATATTTATACCTAAAAAATTAAATAAAAACAATTAACTTCAAAAAATTAAATTTTTTCTTAAGAAACTAGATATCTTGTTAAACGATTAACATCTCATTTCTATAAATAATTTAATAATAATAATGACACATTAACTATAAATTATTTATAAATCAACCCAAATCGGGACAAGTAAAGTAAATAGTAAAATTTTGATAAACCCTGATACAAAAGGTACAATAAATAAAATCTACTTTTAAAAATTTAAAATAATATTTCATAAAACAATTACATTACCAATAAACTATAATTTAAAAAATCAATTCTACAAAATATACTAAGAAAAAATTTGACAAAATTATTTTTATTAAATAATTAAATAAACAAAAAATAAATATAATAAAATAAATAATCAAGATATCCTGATTTGCACACAAAAATTTTCAGTGTAAATGAAACACTTTACTAATAAGTTATATCTTGAAACTCTTCCTAGATACACTTTCCAGTACATCTACTATGTTACGACTTATCTCATCTAAATTGAAGCTAAATTAAAATAATAAAATAGAATAATCAATAATGAGAGCGAGGGGCGATGTGTACACACCTCAGAGCCAATATCAGTTAAATTAAATAAATTAAATAACTATCAAATCCACCTTCATTAATAGTATTTCACCATCAAATCCGTTATAAACAAAAATCTATTGTAACCCACCTCCTCTTAACTATAAGCTGCACCTTGACCTGAAATATTTTATAATTATAAATCTTGAGAATTATAACTCTAAAAAGATTCTCTGATAATGGAGATATAGAAACAAATAAATTAAGTAGAGTAAATCGTGTATTATCAATCACGGGGTAGGTTCCACTGAATGGAATGAGATACCGCCAAATTCTTTGTGTTTAAAGACCTTAACTAATAGTACCCTGGTAAATATAATTAACATTTAAAAAATAGGGTATTCCATCCTAGTTTATTATTCAAATTTCACAGATTCATAAAAAGAGCTATAAATAAATTTTAACATTTCACCTTACAAATTTATATTTTAACCCTAAAAATATAAACAACTGTTTTAACCAATAATATTCACTTGTATCAATCATATAACCGCGGCTGCTGTCACGATTTATGCCGATACTAAATCAATTGCTGACTCCAAAATCACTTGATAATTAAATCAAATTACTGCAAAATAGAACATTTAGTTTAACAAAACTTACATATAATACAAAGAAAAAGTGAATAAATAAGCAAGAATAAAACTTTTGGAAACAAAATAAGAAATATAAAAATTTATAAATGTAAGAAAAAATAAAAGATTCAAATAGTTAAAGAAAAAAAAGAGAAAAAAACACAAAAACTGCCAAAAAAAGAAACGCACCCTCGAATGACCACAACAACTTCTCTATTATATATAAATAAAGATTAATATGGAACATGTATACCAATAAATGTATTATATTCTTTCTTATTTGATCTTTCTTTTCACTAATAATAAAGAAAGATTAAATAATATAATAAATATATTTAATATAATTATGTAAATTAATGTAATATGCTATTAATATAAAATTAACTTTATATTAAGTTAACTTTATGAAACGTCCCCTTTGAACAATTATACATGACTGTGCATAAACTGACACACAATATTTTGTTAGCGCAACGCAATCTGACTTTCAAAATTCCCTACAAAAGAATGACCCTGACTAACATTAAACTATACCTTTCACAAATCACTTACCTCACAAAAATCTTCGCTGCTCAAGCTACTGCAATACAGCGAGCGCCACTACTACCAGCTAAATAAAAGATTCAAACTATGGAAGGCACTAACTACTGATAGGGATGGTTAGCAAATGAAAGATATTAATAGAGAACAAACAATGTATTTACCTTAATATCATCATATATAAATATAGCAGTTCATGACAAATTTCAAAACTCCGCCATCTCTCTCCCCACATCCACCACTGCTGGCGGCTCACCTCCAACTGCGCAATGCTACGCGCTGTTCACATCCAGCTGCCGCTGCCCAACACTACAATGGCGAGTATTACAACAATGCAAAGCAGCCATAGACTGCACACAGCACAGCCAGTGATTTTCATACAGAGGTGGCGTTACCAATAAAAAAACCTTAACAGCCTACTTACATAGAGAAAACATAAACAGCCTACTTACATAGCCCCCATGCTCCCCACAAAAAATTTTACAAATTGGTTTGGGCAGTGGCCAATAATGATTTGATAAAATTTTTCATAATTACAATAACAAAGATATCAAATGCACACACTTATTGATACAATGTTGGTCAAAAGCTAAAATTTTCTCACAGTCCATAAAGAGAGTCCTGATCATTCATCACAGTAAAATAGTAGTGGTTTTCTCAAAGTCTGAGCAGTAGAAGAAAATGCACACGGAAGTAGTGGATTTCCATGCAGTCTTGAAGAAGTACTCTTGTCCTCCCAACTGAAAGACAGTGCTGACTCTTGACATGCTGACAGGTAATGGGCCACAACAGAGCAAACCCACAGCTGAGTCATTCGACGGTTTGAAGAAGATTGGTAGGTAGGTCATCACAGAGAAGACCCACTGTAGTCCTGGTAGAGAGTATGGTATTGGTGGGCCACCAGAGGTTCAGACCCACTGCAGTCCTTGTATAAAGTGTCGACAGGCCCACTGTAGTCCTGGCAGAGATGACCAGCAGCCATCTGTTGTGATTGTGCAGGTGCACAATCACCAGTGAAGAGTCTTGCAGTTAATATAGCAAGTCCATAACCACCACTTGTGCACTCACAAAGTTTTTTGGAATTGTCCTTAGAACGAGCAATGCTGTTATCCAGTCCCTTGCTGAATTATCAACACACGTGCAAACACTAACAGTCCCTACTTCTTACATATTGTCCATATACTATGACCAACAGAAACGTGTGCAGTGAAATGGAACTTAAAAGTTACTTAATTTGATTAACTGGTGTCAATTACAATATTATAACACGAAAATATAATTACAAAGGTATAAATACATCGTTAAAAACATAACAATACAGATAACATTTGTAGTAAAACAGGCATTACAAAAGAATAGAAATAGACATATACGTCAGTGTTACAGGAATTATGACATGAGTACATACATAAAAGTTCAGAATAACTTTCGAAACATCAACTTCACACATGAGCATTAACACAAAACAGAATAAATAATGTCAAAACATCTTTACAAAGTAAATAACACATTATTAATGCCAATTGTATTTAAGGATAACAGTATTCCTCATCATAGTGAATGTAACTTAGTATTAGAAGAGAAAAAAGTTCTATGAAACAGTACACAGAGACAGGAAGAAAACAAATACACAAGGGTACACAAACATATAGTGGGATAACACAAAAGGGAAAGGACAGGGCTGTTTTACTGCAGTATTTTGCATGGAGATCTCCCTTTGTTCATCATTATTCCCAAAAAGTCATATCTAAACCTGCTTTCAGTATTCTGTTCATATTTCTTTCAAAATAATTATTCCTGATTGTACAATACTCATTTGAGCCCAAATCTTTTTCATATAACTTCGCAATGCATTCTTTACCTATTCTCCATAGTCAGTTTCTTATATAGTCTACCCCCTCTTAAGCTAACTTAAATCTACTGAGCTCAGATGCTAAACTAAGGGACGAGGCAATGCAGCAGCACATAAAACAATTAATATAAACAGCAATGAAAAAAAATGGAAAATCGCAAAGCAAGCTACAGTAAATCTAAATTACCAAGCAATTCAACATTACAACTAATATGAGGCAATGTGCAGCAAACAAAAAATAAATCTGGCTTAGCAGAGTAACACAAATTAAAGTTCAGTAGCACTATGCCTGGCAAACAGCAGCTTATATCTAAACATGACATAGCTCAAGCAGAAAAAATAGTACACTAAAGATAACAATGCAGATAAGGGAAATGTATAATCACATCTTAATGTCTAAGTAATTAAAGTGGTGCACCACAACAACTTATTGTAAAAGAAATATTACCATGTACTAAAAAGAATATTATGTATGCAGTTACTGTTACTAGTCCCTTCTTATTGTTCTTTCTTTTCCAAGTGCTCCTTTTTTGAAGAATGTGGATCACAAAATTACTATTTAATAGATGTGTTGACAGAAAGTATTCACATTAGAAAATGCATTTAATTTTATTTTATGAAACCAATGCTGCAACACAGCTGGAAAACAGATGTCAAATGAAATAAGCAATTACGCAAACCAAAGCATAAAAACATCATACAATAGCTATGTGGCATTTCGTAAGTCAGTAGCTCTCAACTCTCATAGAAAGACACTTGTCATTATCAGGTTTGCAGATGTAAGAATATTTCCCATCAATTCATAAGCATTTCAGTAAATATCATAAATTAAGAGCTCCACAGTGTAATCATATGTTTTCAAGTTCGACAGTGTCGTTTTTGCGATGCTTTCTACAAAGGAACGTCAATAGCGAGGATAATGGCCTCCCCTTTTTTTTTCTACCTGTGCTTTTTTTCGGGCGGCTGTCGCCCAGGTGGGTGCCTACGACGCATTACGTGCAGGTGGTCACTTAACTTTCTTACGGAAATATTTACGACAGCAGTTTCCGCTACAGTGACAGTCTCACATAAAAATATTTCACAGGTCAAGAATTAGCGTTGCAAATCTGTAGAAAGAAAATCCTATAAATATAAGTGTCCAAATAAAATATTCGTCAGCATTGTGATACAGTCACGCATTTACGCACATTTCATAACTCTTAAAGTACGATTCTTGGTTTCCAACATACTTCTGATTCGTCATATACGTCCCCTTTGAACAATTATACATGACTGTGCTTAAACTGACACACAATATTTTGTTAGCGCAAGGCAATCTGACTTTCAAAATTCCCTACAAAAGAATGGCCCTGACTAACATTGAACTATACCTTTCACAAATCACTTACCTCACAAAAATCTTCGCTGCACAAGCTACTGCAATACAGCGAGCGCCACTACCGCTAGCTAAATAAAAGATTCAAACTATGGAAGGCACTAACTACTGATAGGGATAGTTAGAAAATGAAAGATATTAATAGAGAACAAACAATGTATTTACCTTGATATCAGCATATATAAATATAGCAGTTCATGACAAATTTCAAAACTCCGCCATCTCTCTCCCCACATCCAACACTGCTGGCGGCTCACCTCCAACTGCACAACACTACGCGCTGTTCACATCCAGCTGCCACTGCCCAACACTACAATGGCGAGTATTACAACAATGCAAAGCAGCCACAGACTGCACACAGCACAGCCAGTGATTTTCATACAGAGGTGACATTACCAATAAAAAAACCAAACAGCCTACTTACATAGAGAAAACATAAACAGCCTACTTACAACTTAAATATTAATTAGTTAAATAATCTAATTATAGAAAATATATTAAATTATATTATTATAATTAATATATTTATTTATATTATATTAAATTTTATATTTAATAATATTGATTATATTTATTATATCCAATCATAATAATATTTAATATTAATTTACATATTGTTATATAATTTATAATATAATAACCTATTTTAAGCTAAAAACATAAGTAGCTATAATCCTAGGTAAATAAATGTATTAAAATAATAATTTAATAACTAATAAAATAACATTATAGGTATTTAAATTTAGTTAAATATAATATATTAATATAAATTATTTATTATATATAATATATACTCAAATTATCCTAACCGAGATTAATTAATTAGAAATAACCAAAATAATACATAAAAAAATTTTTAAAAAAAATTTTTAATTTACATATTAAACATAAATGAAGTGCCTGACTAAAGGGTTACCTTGATAGGATAAATCAAGTAAATAAGATAGAATTAAACTACCTCAAGTAAATAAGACAGAATTAAACTACGTAGTATCAAAAACTAAAGTGCATCATACACCTTAATGTAAAAAGGTAAACTAAAACAAGCTAATGTGTTCATACCCCATTTATAGAGGTATCAATCCTCTCCTTTTTAATGACCAACAACTCTACAAAACATCTCTTCCTATCAACAATAATGATAGGAACGATCCTGTCCATTTCATCAAACTCCAGATTTGGGGTTCGAATAGGACTTGAGATCAACTTACTTTCATTTATTCCGCTGCTAACAAGAAATAAAAATATAATAATAAATGAATCATCAATTAAATATTTTATTGTCCAAGCAATAGCATCGACAATACTATTATTTTCAATTTTGCTGATTCAAATAAAGTATCCAATAGGATGAGATACAGAATTTATTCCATCAATAATAATTAGATCTAGATTATTATTAAAGATTGGGGCGGCACCCTTTCATTTCTGATTTCCAGAAGTAATAGGAGCTTCAAGATGAAATAACTGTTTAACACTAATAACATGGCAAAAAGTTGCCCCAATATTGGTATTATCTTATTGTATTCAACTAAGAAGTTTCATTTGAACAATTATCATTCTAAGAATTATTATTTGGGCAATAGGTGGTTTAAATCAAACATCTCTACGACAACTTCTAGCATATTCCTCAATTAGACATTTAGGGTGAATAATCAGATCCCTAACAGTTAGAGAAAACATTTGAGAACTATACTTTATTATTTACTCACTATTCAGATTAATTATGGTCTTATTATTTAAGCAAATAAATCTTTTTTTTATAAAGCAAATTTATTCAGCCAGAAATATAAAAACTGAAATTAAATTCATAATATTTTTATCTCTTTTATCCCTAGGTGGTTTACCACCATTCCTTGGATTTCTACCAAAATGAATTGTAATACAATCATTGATATAAAATAACATAACAACTATTATGACAATTATGGTTGTATTAACAACAATTACGCTTTATTATTATAAACGTATTAGATTCTCAGCCCTAATTATGTCATACACAGAAAATTCATGATCTATAAAAATAAAGTCTCAAAAATCAAGAATTGTTCTTCCTAAAACAGTAATAATTTCAACAATAGGATTAATCTCAACATCAACCTTAATCTCATTATACTAAGGACTTAAGTTAATCAGACTAATAACCTTCAAAGTTATAATTAAAAGAATAATTTTTTAGGCCTTAGTAAAATTTTACACCTTTAGAATTGCAGTCTAGAATCATAATTGAATATAAAGCCTAAAGCATGGTAAGAGAGAAACATCTCATAAGTAGATTTACAGTCTACCACCTTAAATTCAGCCATCTTACCACAAAAATGATTATTCTCAACAAACCATAAGGATATTGGTACTTTATACTTCTTATTTGGAGCATGAGCAGGAACAGTAGGAATATCAATAAGAATACTTATTCGTGCTGAACTTGGTCAACAAGGATCTCTAATTGGAGATGACCAAATTTATAATGTCATTATTACAGCCCACGCATTTGTAACAATATTTTTATAGTAATACCTATTATAATTGGTGGATTTGGTAATTGACTCGTACCATTAATAATTGGTGCACCAGATATAGCGTTCCCACGAATAAATAATATAAGTTTTTGATTACTACCGCCTTCACTAACCCTTCTTCTTACATCTTCTATAGTAGATAACGGTGCTGGTATAGGATGAACAGTTTACCCTCCTCTTGCAGGAGCTATCGCAGATGGGGGGGCATCTGTAGACCTAGCTATTTTTTCAGTTCACTTAGCAGGTGTATCATCTATTCTTGGTGCAGTAAACTTCATTACAACAGCAATTAATATACGATCAGAGAGTATAACTCTAGATCAAACACCTTTATTTGTCTGATCTGTAGCTATTACAGCCCTTCTCCTCCTTTTATCGCTTCCAGTATTAGCAGGGGCTATTACTATACTATTAACAGATCGAAAATTATATACATCATTCTTTGACCCTGCAGGAGGGGGTGACCCAATTCTATATCAACACCTATTCTGATTCTTTGGACACCAAGAAGTTTACATTTTAATTGTGCCAGGATTTGGAATTATTTCTCACATTGTATGTAAAGAAAGAGGAAAAATTGAATCATTTGGAACATTAGGTATAATTTATGCTATATTATCAATTGGCCTAATAGGATTTATTGTATGAGCACATCACATATTCACAGTAGGAATAAATGTTGACACACGAGCATACTTTACAACAGCAACAATAATTATTGCCGTACCTACAGGAATTAAGGTATTCAGATGATTAGCTACACTATATGGAACAAAATTCAAATTCAATCCACCGCTATTATGAGCTTTAGGATTTATTTTTCTATTCACAATTGGTGGATTAACAGGATTAGTATTAGCAAATTCATCACTTGACATCGTATTACATGACACACATTATGTAGTAGCTCACTTCCATTATGTGTTATCCATAGGAGCAGTATTCGCAATCATAGGAGGTGTTATTCAATGATACCCATTATTTACAGGATTAACTATAAATAATACATGATTAAAAATCCAATTTACAATTATATTTATTGGAGTAAACTTAACATTCTTCCCTCAACACTTCCTAGGACTAGCAGGAACACCACGACGATATTCAGACTATCAAGATGCATTTACATCATGAAATGTAGTATCAAGAATTGGGTCTACAATTTCTATTGTAGGAACCATTATATTCATTGTAATTATATGAGAAAGAATGGTTACAAACTGCGCAATCATATTTAGAGCTAATATAAGAAGATCATCAGAATGGCTACAAAATATTCCACCCGCAGAACACAGTTACTCAGAACTACCATTAATTTCTAGATTCTAATATGGCAGATTAGTGCAGTAGATTTAAGCTCTACAAATAAAGGTTTGACCTTTTATTAGAAAAATTCAATAATGGACACATGATCAAATTTATCCCTTCAATATGGAGCTTCAAGATGAAATAACTGTTTAACACTAATAACATGACAAAAAATTGCCACAATAATGGTATTATCTTATTGTATTCAACTGAGAAGTTTCATTTGAACAATTATCATTCTAAGAATTATTATTTGGGCAATAGGTGGTTTAAATCAAACATCTCTACGACAACTTCTAGCATATTCCTCAATCAGACATTTAGGGTGAATAATCAGATCCCTAACAGTTAGAGAAAACATTTGAGAACTATACTTTATTATTTACTCACTATTAAGATTAATTATGGTCTTATTATTTAAACAAATAAATCTTTTTTTTATAAACCAAATTCATTCAGCCAGAAATATAAAAACTGAAATTAAATTCATAACATTTTTATCTCTTTTATCCCTAGGTGGTTTACCACCATTCCTTGGATTTCTACCAAAATGAATTGTAATACAATCATTGATAGAAAATAACATAACAACTATTATGACAATTATGGTTGTATTAACTACAATTACGCTTTATTATTATATACGTATTAGATTCTCAGCCCTAATTATGTCATACACAGAAAATTCATGATCTATAAAAATAAAGTCTCAAAAATCAAGAATTATTCTTCCTATATCAGTATTAATTTCAACAATAGGATTAATCTCAACATCAACCTTAATCTCATTATACTAAGGACTTAAGTTAACCAAAGTAATAACCTTCAAAGTTATAATTAAAAGAATAATCTTTTAGGCCTTAGTAAAATTTTACACCTCTAGAATTGCAGTCTAGAACCATAATTGAATATAAGGCCTAAACCATGGTAAGAGAGAAACATTTCATAAGTAGATTTACAGTATACCACCTTAAATCCAGCCATCTTACCGCAAAAATGATTATTCGCAACAAACCGTAAGGATATTGGTACTTTATACTTCTTATTTGGAGCATGAGCAGGAATAGTAGGAACATCAATAAGAATACTTATAAAAATTAGTGTAATTGCTGTTAGTGCTGTTCAGATTGTTTTAATTAAATGTCCGTGAAATATGTTTCGGTTTGTATAGGTAATGAATAATATGTAACTTAGGGCATAACCTACAATTACTGTAATTAATAATAATACGACCATAGAATGATCATGGAAGAATGATAGTTGCTCCATTAATGGTGAAGCTCCATCTTGAAGGGATAAATTTGATCATGTTGCCATCAATGAATTCTTCTTATAAAAGGTCAAACCTTTATTTGTAGAGCTTAAATCTACTGCACTAATCTGCCATATTAGAATCTAGAAATTAATGGTAGTTCCGAGTTACTGTGTTCTGCAGGTGGATTATTTTGTAGTCATTCTGTTGATCTTCTTATATTAGCTCTAAATATGGTTGCCCGGTTTGTAACCATTCTTTCTCAAATAATTACAATGAATATAATGATTCTTACAATAGAAATTGTAGACTTAATTCTTGACACTACATTTCATGTTGTATATGCATCTGGATAGTCTGAATATCGTCGTGGTATTCCTGCTAGTCCTAGGAAGTGTTGAGGGAAGAATGTTAAGTTTACTCCAATAAATATAATTGTAAATTGGATTTTTAATCATGTATTATTTATAGTTAATCCTGTAAATAATGGGTATCATTGAATAACACCTCCTATGATTGCGAATACTGCTCCTATGGATAACACATAATGGAAGTGAGCTACTACATAATATGTATCATGTAATACGATGTCAAGTGATGAATTTGCTAATACTAATCCTGTTAATCCACCAATTGTGAATAGAAAAATAACTCCTAAAGCTCATAATAGCGGTGGATTGAATTTGAATTTAGTTCCATATAGTGTAGCTAATCATCTGAATACCTTAATTCCTAACTAGAAACATTAAAACAAACTGAAGTTAAAGGCATAAAACTAACAATTGAACCTATAAAACGAATATCCTGAGAATCCTTTAAATTATGAATTATTGAACCTGCACACATAAACAATAAAGCCTTAAATAAAGCATGAGCTAATAAATAAAAAAATGCGAGTTTTGGATAACCCATAGCCAAAATTCTCATTATTAAACCAAGTTGTCTTAAAGTAGAAAGAGCAATAATTTTCTTCAAATCAAATTCAAAATTTGCTCCCCATCCAGCCATAAACATAGTTATACAACCAATTAAAAGTAAGAACAACCACAATTATAAGTATCTAATATTGGTCTGAAACGAATTAATAAATAAACCCCAGCAGTAACAAGAGTAGAAGAATGAACCAAAGCAAAAACAGGAGTAGGAGCAGCCATAGCAGCAGGAAGTCAAGAAGAAAAGGGAATTTGAGCTCTTTTAGTTATAGCTTCTAAAACAATTAATATAGTAATAAGCTTTATTTTAAAAAAATTCAAAATAAAATCATAATAATAAATATAATTTAAACCACCAAAATTTAATATTCAAGCAATAGAAATTAAAATAGCAACATCACCAATACGATTAGAATGTGCAGTTAACATACCCACACTATAAGATTTCACATTTTGATAATAAATAACTAAACAACGAGAAACTAAACCTAAACCATCCCATCCCAATAAAATTCTAATCAAATTAGGACTGATAATTAAAAAACCCATAGAAACAATAAATATTAAAACAATACATGATACTGACACTTTGTAGATGTAGTATGATTATCCTTATACATTTCTATTTATTGATGAGGTAGGTAATTGTTTTTCTAGTATAAATAGTACATTTGACTTCCAATCAAAAAGCTTGATATAAATCAAGAAAAACAATCCTAATTAGATCTACAAGAATTTTTATTAGATTTATTATTCCAATAATTGTTATAATCCTTGCAACAACATTATCGAAAAAATTAATTAATGACTGAGAAAAAAGATCACCATTTGAGTGTGGAATTGACCCAAACAGATCAGCACGAATACCATTCTCACTTCGATTCTTCTTAATTGCAGTAATTTTGTTAATTTTTGATGTAGAAATCGCACTAATCCCCCAATTGTAATTATTTTTAAAACTTCACACATTATAATCTGAACAGTATCAACAATATTTTTTATTATAGTATTATTAGATGGACTATACCATGAATGAAATCAAGGAGCCTTACAATGAGCAGCATAAAGGGTTGTAGTTAAACATAACATTTGGAATGCATTCAAAAAGTATTGATATAATCAATCAACCTTAAATAGAATAAGAAGCGAAGTATTGCAGTCAGTTTCGACCTGGAAGGTTGGTAAATAAAATACCCTTATTCTTATTAATTGAAGCCAAAAAGAGGCGTATTACTGTTAATAATATAATTGAACTATAAAGTTCCATTTAAGGAAATGTAAAGCCCATATGAAAGCTGCTAACTTTTTATATTAGCGGTTAAACTCTGTGAACATTTCTAAAATTTATATAGTTTAAATAAAACATTACATTCTCACTGTAAAAATAATATATGTATATTTATAAATACCTAAAAGTAAAAATACTTCCTTAACATCTTCAGTGTCACGCCCTAATTATAAGCTATTTTAATAAACGAAAAATAATACCACCAAAATAAATATTCAAAAAATAAAAGTTAAAAGATTAATCTTAAAATTAGAATCATATCAACCTTGTATATAACTAATTAAATAAATAATTAGTCTATACAAACTTCGACCACCTAATAGTTCACCTCAACCATAATCAAATGATTTAGATGAATAATAACCCAATTTTAAAGGAAAATATCAAATAAACTTAGTCGAAATAAAAGGTATAAACCACATAGAACCAGCAAATCTGACAAAAGAAAGTATACTTAAAGAAAATAAATTTTGAGAAAAAACAAAATTAGAAATAAGGTAACCCAAATAAGCACCCAAAACAACTACAGTAACAGTTAAAAACTTTAAATAAATCACATGAGGAACAGGAAAAATTAACCAAGACCAAAGACTACCACCAAAAACAGCAACAAACAATAAACCAATTATACCAAAAGAAATATAATAACCCTTATCTTCAAAAGAAAATCTAGAATAAAAATAATTATCACCAGATATTGAATAATAAAAAAGGCGAAAAGAATAAGAAGCAGTTAAACCAGTAGAAAAGAAATAAAGAAAAAAATTCAAACAATTAATTCATCTTAAACAAACCATTTCAAGAATTAAATCCTTTGAATAAAAACCTGCTAAAAATGGTATACCATACAAAGACAAACTAGAGACATTAAAACAAACTGAATTTAAAGGCATAAAATTAAAAATTGAACCTATAAAACGAATATCCTGAGAATCCTTTAAATTATGAATTATTGAACCTGCACACATAAACAATAAAGCCTTAAATAAAGCATGAGCTAATAAATGAAAAAATGCAAGTTTTGGATAACCCATAGCCAAAATTCTTATTGTTAAACCAAGTTGTCTTAAAGTAGAAAGAGCAATAATTTTCTTCAAATCAAATTCAAAATTTGCTCACAAACCAGCCATAAACATAGTTATACAACCAATTAAAAGTAAGAATCAACCACAATTATAAGTATCTAATATTGGTCTGAAACGAATAAATAAACCCCAGCAGTAACAAGAGTAGAAAAATGAACCAAAGCAGAAACAGGAGTAGGGGCAGCCATAGCAGCAGGAAGTCAAGAAGAAAAGGGAATTTGAGCTCTTTTAGTTATAGCTGCTAAAACAATTAATATAGTAATAAGCTTTATTTCAAAAGAATTAGAAATAAAATCATAATAATAAATATAATTTCAACCACCAAAATTCAATATTCAAGCAATAGAAATTAAAATAGCAACATCACCAATACGATTAGAAAGTGCAGTTAACAAACCCGCACTATAAGATTTCACATTTTGATAATAAAGAACTAAACAATAAGAAACTAAACCTAAACCATCCCATCCCAATAAAATTCTAATCAAATTAGGACTGATAATTAAAAAACCTATAGAAAGAATAAATATTAAAACAATAATAATAAAACGATTTATATTTTTTTCTCCCAACATATAATCCCCTCTATAATAAATAACCAAAGAAGAAATATACGTAACAAAAGACATAAAAATAAGAGACATTCAATCCAAAATTAAAGTCATAACAACCATAGAACCATTTAAATTAAAAAGTTCTCATTCAACAAAAACTCTATAATCAATTATTAAATAATAAATACCCAAAATAAAAGTTACTGTTCTAGAAAAAAATAAAGAAAAAAACTCAAAGAACAAATAGAAAACAAATTCACAGCCTAAGATGAAAAATTCATATAATTGATTCCACAAAACAACATTTTTAATTAAAATACTTAAGCAACCTAAACAAAAAAAACTCTCCCTTTAAACAAAGAATATTTAAAGGCAATCAATGTAAAAGTAAAAGATGATATTCACGAAAATAACCAAGAGAACAAGTATAAACACCAGAATAATAATTACCATGCTGAGAATAAGAATACATATACAAAGTATAAACAGCTCTAAAAAAAGACAAAAAAATTAAAGCAAAAAATCTAAAAGAAGATCAAGATATAATTCTATTTAATAATCTAAGTTCACCTACCAAATTTAAAGAAGGAGGAGCAGCTATATTAGAAGATCTCAAAAGGAATCACCATAAAGCCATTCTTGGTATCAAATTAATTATACCCTTGTTAATTAATAATCTTCGTCTACCTAAACGCTCATAAATAATATTAGATAAACAAAATACACCAGAAGAACACAAACCATGACCAACCATTAAAGAAAGAGAAACCATACAACCTCATCAATTCATAGTTATCAATCCTCCAATAACAATTCTTATATGAGCAACAGAAGTATATGCAATTAAAGACTTTAAATCAACCTGACGAAAACAAATAAATCTAACAATAACCCCACCACATAAACCTAAAGACAATCAAAAACAATTAAACTTTAAACCCAAATACGAAATAATCTTCATAACTCGAAAAATACCGTAACCACCTAACTTTAATAAAACACCAGCAAGAATCATTCTACCTGAAATAGGGGCCTCAACATGGGCCTTAGGAAGCCACAAATGAACCAAAAATATCAGCATCTTAACTAAAAAAGCAAGAATTATAAACACATAAAATATAAAATAATAAGAACCAAAATCAACCAATAAAGGAAAATATGAAGTATTAGAAAAATCATAAACCTTAAATAACACTAATAATAAAGGCAATCTAGCAAGCAGAGTATAAAAAATTAAATAAACACCAGCCTGCAACCGTTCAGGTTGATAGCCTCAACCAAAAATCAAAAGTAAAGTAGGAACCAATCTAGCCTCAAAAAAATATAAAAAGAAAGAAGACTCAATCTAGCAAATGAACAATAAAGCATAATCATTAAAATTAAGACTATAAGACAAAAAAATTAGAATGATAAGAACTTAAATAAACTGAACCTCTAGCAGTATTTATTAAGGAACAAATTCAAAAACTAAGCAGAATCAAACTAAAAGAAAAATAATCAATACCAAAATAAATTCTAATCATATTCAAATCTGCATATGAATAAACACAAATCATAAAAACAAAACTAGACAAAAACATTAAAGAATGAAGCATCCATCAACAATAATTGACCAAACAAAGAGGGATCAAAAAAATAGTTATAAATAAATACTTTAACATAAAGATAAACCAAAAGAATTAAAAAATCATTCATATGGGAACGAATAATTGAAACTAAAATAGAAAGACCTAAAGCACCTTCACAAACAGAAAAAACCAAATATATAAGAGGAAAAAAATAATCATAATCTAATTCAATAAGAAAAACAATAACCAATATAAATAAAGAAAGAGCAATATATTCTAATCTCAAAAGAACCATTAATATATGCTTACGTTTAGAAGAAATAACATAAACACCAGCAAAATAAATCAATAAAGTACTAAAGACAGGGAATATAAACATTAGTTTTAATAGTTTAAAAAAAACGCCAGTGTTGTAAACCGGAAATAAGTCCAGCCCCCACTTTTAAAACTTCAGAGGTGGAAAAGCTTTCCATCATTGGTCCCCAAAACCGATATTTTTAATAAACTAACCCCTGAAATGATCAAAATAATAATTATATCGCTCTCAAACGTAATAGATATTAATTTTATTAAATTAAGACACCCAATATCAATAATGCTATTCATTATCCAACAAACTTTTCTAGTTGGACTAATAAGAGGAACAATAATGGAAAGATATTGATTATCATATATTTTATTTTTAACGTTTCTTGGTGGTATATTAGTTCTATTTATTTATATTACGAGAATTGGATCAAACGAAATATTTCAGCCTAACTCAATGAAGATAATTATTACCTTAAGAATATGAATATTTATCATATCAACATTAAGTATTTTAGGTATAACAATATTTATAGACTTTTTCAAAAATACTGAAATTATAAATATTGATAATTCAATCAATTATCAAGAAATAACAATATCTTTAGAAAAACTATATAATAGACCAACATTCATTATCCCAATAACAATTATAATTTATTTATTTTTAGCACTATTAGCAGCTCTTAAAATCATCAACATTAACCAGGGGCCTATTCGTAAAATAAGATAATTTACTAATGAATAATCCCTTACGATTGAGACATCCTTTAATTAAAATCATTAATAACTCTTTAGTTGATTTACCTGCACCAACAAATATTTCATTTTGATGGAATTTTGGGTCCCTACTAGGGTTATGTTTGGTAATTCAAATTGTAACTGGACTATATTTAGCTATATATTATACATCAAATATTGAAATAGCATTTAGTAGTGTAGTTCACATCTGCCGAGACGTAAATAATGGCTGAATTATTCGAACCTTACATGCAAATGGAGCTTCTATTTTTATATTTGTATATATTTACATGTCGGATAAGGAATTTACTATGGATCTTACATATACATACACACCTGAATAATTGGTACAGTAATCCTATTCTTAGTTATAGCAACTGCATTTATAGGATACGTTTTACCTTGAGGTCAAATATCATTCTGAGGTGCGACAGTAATTACTAATTTATTATCAGCAATTCCGTATTTAGGATCAGATTTAGTTCAATGAGTATGAGGAGAGTTTGCTGTTGATAATGCAACATTAAATCGATTTTTTACATTCCATTTTGTACTACCGTTTATTATTGCTGCAATGGCAGCAATTCATTTATTCTTCCTCCACCAAACAGGGTTAATAACCCCTTAGGCCTAAATGGAGATATTGAAAAAATCCCATTTCACCCATACTTTACTTTCAAGGACTCTATTACATTTGTATTAATAACATCATTTTTAATTATACTGTGCTTGATTAATCTTTACCTCCTGGGAGACCCAGATAATTTTGTACCTGCCAACCCATTAGTAACCCCCGTCCATATTCAACCAGAATGATATTTCTTATTTGAATACGCAATTCTATGATCAATCCCTAATAAACTAGGAGGTGTTATTGCATTATTCTTATCAATTAGAATCTTAATAATTTTACCATTTTGTAATAAAACACCATTCCGAGGTATTCAATTCTATCCTATCAATCAGATTTTATTCTGAATTATAGTAGTTGTTGTATGCTTATTAGCATGAATTGGAAAACGACCTGTTGAAGAACCTTACATTATAACAGGACAAATCTTAACAATTATCTACTTTACATACTTCTTAATTAATGTACATGTTGCAAACGCATGAGATAAACTAATTAAGGAATAATAAGTTAATTAGCTTAGGAAAAGCATATGTTTTGAAAACATAAAACTAGAAGTTTAACTCTTCTATTAACTTTTCTTAAAAATTTCACTAAATAAACGAAACAAATAAAATCTTTAAACCAACAAAGAAAATAAAAAAATTTAAAGATAATGGCAAAAAACTTTTTCAAGCTAAGTACATTAACTTATCATAACAAAAACGTGGTAATGTCTCACGAACTCAAATAAAACCAAAGGACGTAACAGCAAGCGTAATAAAAAATATAAAAGAATAAAAGTCACCACCTAAAAAAATTAAAGCTAATAACATTCTTATAAAAACAATTCTAGTACACTCAGCTAAAAAAATTAAAGTAAAACCACCTGCACCATATTCAATATTAAAACCTGAAACTAACTCAGATTCACCTTCGGCAAAGTCAAAAGGAGTACGGTTAGTCTCAGCTAAACAAGAAGCAAAACAAGCTAAAGCTAAAGGAAAAGAAATAATAATAAATCAACTATAAAGCTGATAATTTATAAAATCAAACATGTTAAAACTACCAATTAAAATAATTAAAGATAATAAAATTAAAACTGTCTAACTTCGTATGAAATTGTTTGAGCAACAGAACGAAGAGAACCTAGTAAAGAATAATTTGAATTAGAAGACCAACCAACAATTATAACAGTATAAACACCTAATCTAGTACAACATAAAAAAACAAAAATCCATAAGAAAAAGAACACATATAAGTTAAGTAAGGGAAAATCACTCAAACAGCCAAGGAAATTATTAAATTAAAAACAGGAGAAAAGTAATAAAGTAAATAATTAGATATAATAGGAATTGGCTGCTCCTTACAAATTAACTTGATAGCATCACTAAAGGGTTGAGGAATTCCAACAAAACCTACCTTATTTGGACCCTTTCGAATTTGAATGTAACCTAAAACCTTACACTCTAATAAAGTTAAAAAAGCAACACTAATTAAAACACAAATAACTAATAAAAGAAAATTCAAAATAAACATAAATAAATCATAAAGCATCATTACTATTTGTAGAAAAAATCTACATAAATGAATTCTAAATTCAACACATTAATCTGTCAAAATAGTAATTTAATTAGTATTAATCAATAAAATAAAAAATATTTCAACCATATGGTCCTTTCGTACTAATATGAATTAATAATCTTAGGATAGAAACCGACCTGGCTCACGCCGGTCTGAACTCAGATCATGTAAGAATTTAAAGGTCGAACAGACCTAATTACTGGGCTACTGCACCCAAAATTTTTCTTAATCCAACATCGAGGTCGCAATCTGCTTTGTCGATATGAGTTCTCAAAAACAATTACGCTGTTATCCCTAAGTAACTTAATCTTATGATGATAAATTATTGATCCAAACAACAAACATAAATAAATGATATAATAATGAAGAGTTTATTTATTCTTCATGTCACCCCAACAAAACATCGTCATTAAATATAGAAAGACAAAGAAAAAACTATATAAAAATAAAATGTTAAGCTCTATAGGATCTTCTCGTCCTAAAGAAAAATTTAAGTCTTTTGACTCAAAAGTTAAATTCAAAAATTTATCAAGAGACAGTTGATTTCTCGTCAAGCCATTCATTCCAGCCACTAATTAAGAGACTAATGATTATGCTACCTTTGCACGGTCAAAATACCGCGGCTCTTTAAAAATCTGCTCAGTGAGCAGGCCAGACCTCAAAGTATTTTCAAGAGGACATGTTTTTGATAAACAGGCGGAAATCAATTTTGCCTAGTTCCTTATAATAAAATCACAAGGTAAAAATTATATACAAATAAATATACTAATTCTATCATTATTACAAAAATTTTAAAATTAAATTTATAATCTTAATAAAAAACCTAAAATAATTATAAAATCAAAATTAAAAATAATGAACTAAAACGTAATCTTAGAGATAGCTGGTTTAAAGCTTACTATTATATTTTATAAAACAAATTATAGGTTATTACCTTCAAAGCTTATCCCTTAAAGAATAAATAAATTAATATTTAGACCAAAAAAATTAAATAAAAACAATTAACTTCAAAAAATTAAATTATTTCTTAAGAAACTAGATATCTTGGGAAACGATTAACATCTCATATCTATAAATAATTTAATAATAATTATTATACATTACCTATAAATTATTTATAAATCAACCCAAATCGAGACAAGTAAAGTATATACTAAAATTTTGATAAACCCTGATACAAAAGGTACAATAAATAAAATCTACTCTTAAAAATTTAAAATAATATTTCATAAAACAATTACATTACAAATAAACTATAATCTAAAAAATCAATTCTACAAAATTTACTAAGACAAAATTCGACAAAATTATTTTTATTAAATAATTAAATAAACAAAAAATAAATATAATAAGATAAATAATCAAGATATCCTGATTTGCACAGAAAAATTTTCAGTGTAAATGAAACACTTTACTAATAAGTTATATCTTGAAACTCTTCCTGGATACACTTTCCAGTACATCTACTATGTTACGACTTATCTCATCTAAATTGAAGCTAAATTAAAATAATAAAATAGAATATTCAAAAATGAGAGCGTCGGGCGATGTGTACACACCTCAGAGCCAATATCAGTTAAATTAAATAAATTAAATTACTATCAAATCCACCTTCATTAATAGTATTTCACCATCAAATCCGTTGTAAACAAAAATCTATTGTAACCCACCTCTTCTTAACTATAAGCTGCACCTTGACCTGAAATATTTTATAATTATAAATCTTGAGAATTATAACTCTAAAAAGATTCTCTGATAATGGAGATATACAAACAAATAAATTAAGTAGAGTAAATCGTGTATTATCAATCATGGGGTAGGTTCCTCTGAATGGAATGAGATACCACCAAATTCTTTGGGTTTAAAGACCTTAACTAATAGTACCCTGGTAAATATAATTAACATTTAAAATAATAGGGTATCTAATCCTAGTTTATTATTCAAATTTCACAGATTCACAAAAAGAGCTATAAATAAATTTTAACATTTCACCTTACAAATTTATATTTTAACCCTAAAAATATAAACAACTGTGTTAACCAATAATATTCACTTGTATCAATCGTATAACCGCTTCTGCTGGCACGAATTATGCCGATACTAAATCAATTGCTAAATCCAAAATCACTTGATAATTAAATCAAATTACTGCAAAATAGAACATTTAGTTTCACAAAACCCACATATAATACAAAGAATTAGTGAATAAATAAGCAAGAATAAAACTTATGGAAACAAAATAAGAAATTTAAAAAATTATAAAAATAAGAAAAAATAAAAGATTCAAATATTTTAAAAAAAAGGAAAAAACACAAAAATTGCCAAAAAAAAGAAACGCACCCTCGAATGACCACAACAACTTCTCTATTATATATAAATAAAGATTAATATGGATCATGTATAACAATAAATGTATTATATTCTTTCTTATTTAATCTTTCTTTACACTAAAAATAAAGAAATATTAAATAATATAATAAATATATATTATATAATTATGTAAATTAATGTAATTAGGTATTAACATAAAATTAAATTTATATTAAGATAACTTAAATATAAATTAATTAAATAATCTAATTATAGAAAATATATTAAATTATATTATTATAATTAATTAAATTATTTATATTAATATAAAATTTTATATTTAATAATTTTGATTATATTTATTATATCCAATTATAATAATATATAATATTAATTTACATATTATTATATAATTTATAATATAATAACCTATTTTAAGCTAAAAACATAAGTAGCTATAATCCTAGGTAAATAAATGTATTAAAATAATCTTTTAATAATTATAAAATAACATTATAGGTATTTAAATTTAATTAAATGTAGTATATTAATTTATATTATTTATTATATATATAATATATTCAAATTATCCTAACAGAGATAAATTAATTAGAAATAACCAAAATAATACATAAACAAATTTTAAAAAAAAATTTAATTTATATATTAAATATAAATGAAGTGCCTAACTAAAGGGTTACCTTGATAGGGTAAGTCAAGTAAATAAAATTACCTTCATAAAAATTACATAAAACAGAATTAAACTACCTCTTTTAGTATCAAAAACTAACGTGCATTATACACCTTAATGAAAAAAGGTAAGCTAAACAGGCTAATGGGTTCATACCCCATTTATAGAGGTATCAATCCTCTCCTTTTTAATGACCAACAACTCTACAAAACTTCTCTTCCTATCAACATTAATGATAGGAACGATCCTGTCCATTTCATCAAACTCCTGATTTGGGGTTTGAATAGGACTTGAGATCAACTTACTTTCATTTATTCCGCTCCTAACAAGAAATAAAAATATAAAAATAAATGAATCATCAATTAAATATTTTATTGTCCAAGCAATAGCATCGACAATACTATTATTTTCAATTTTGCTGATTCAAATAAAGTATCCAATAGGATGAGAAACAGAATCTATTACATCAATAATAATTAGATCTAGATTATTATTAAAGATCGGGGCTGCACCCTTTCATTTCTGATTTCCAGAAGTAATAGGAGCTTCAAGATGAAATAACTGTTTAACACTAATAACATGGCAAAAATTGCCCCAATAATGGTATTATCTTACTGTATTCAACTAAGAACTTTCATTTGAACAATTATCATTCTAAGAATTATTATTGGGGCAATAGGTGGTTTAAATCAAACATCTCTACGACAACTTCTAGCATATTCCTCAATTAGACATTTAGGGTGAATAATCAGATCCCTAACAGTTAGAGAAAACATTTGAGAACTATACTTTATTATTTACTCACTATTAAGAATAATTATGGTCTTATTATTTAAGCAAATAAATCTATTTTTTATAAACCAAATTTATTCAGCCAGAAATATAAAAACTGAAATTAAATTCATAATATTTTTATCTCTTTTATCCATGCCTTGAATTTCTACCAAAATGAATTGTAATACAATCATTGATAGAAAATAACATAACAACTATTATGACAATTATGGTTGTATTAACCAGAATTACACTTTTTTATTATATACATATTAGATTCTCAGCCCTAAATATGTCATACACAGAAAATTCATGATGTATAAAAATAAAGTCTCAAAAATCAAGAATTATTCTCCCTATAACAGTAATAATTTCAACAATAGGATTAATCTCAACATCAACCTTAATCTCATTATACTAAGGACTTAAGTTAACCAAACTAATAACCTTCAAAGTTATAATGGAAAGAATAATCTTTTAGGTCTTACCTCTAGAATTGCAGTCTAGAATCGTAATTGAATATAAGGCCTAAAGCATGGTAAGAGAGAAACATCTCATAAGTAGATTTACAGGCTACCACCTTAAATTCAGCCATCTTACCGCAAAAATGATTATTCTCAACAAACCATAGGGATATTGGTACTTTATACTTCTTATTTGGAGCATGAGCAGGAATAGTAGGAACATCAATAAGAATACTTATTCGTGCTGAACTTGGTCAACCAGGATCTCTATTTGGAGATGACCAAATTTATAATGTCATTATTACAGTCCACGCATTTGTAATAATTTTTTTTATAGTAATACCTATTATAATTGGTGGATTTGGTAATTGACTCGTACCATTAATAATTGGTGCACCAGATATAGCGTTCCCACGAATAAATAATATAAGTTTTTGATTACTGCCACCTTCACTAACCCTTCTTCTTACATCTTCTATAGTAGATAACGGTGCTGGTACAGGATGAACAGTTTACCCTCCTCTCGCAGGAGCTATCGCACATGGGGGGCATCTGTAGACCTAGCTATTTTTTCACTTCACTTAGCAGGTGTATCATCTATTCTTGGTGCAGTAAACTTCATTACAACAGCAATTAATATACGATCAGAAAGTATAACTCTAGATCAAACACCTTTATTTGTCTGATCTGTAGCTATTACAGCCCTTCTCCTCCTTTTATCGCTTCCAGTATTAGCAGGGGCTATTACTATGCTATTAACAGATCGAAATTTAAATACATCATTCTTTGACCCTGCTGGAGGGGGTGACCCAAATTCTATGTCAACACCTATTCTGATTCTTTGGACACCCAGAAGTTTACATTTTAATTCTGCCAGGATTTGGAATTATTTCTCACATTGTATGTCAAGAAAGAGGAAAAATTGAATCTTTTGGAACAATAGGTATAATTAATGCTATATTATCAAATGGACTAATAGGATTTATTGTATGAGCACATCACATATTCACAGTAGGAATAGATGTTGACACACGAGCATACTTTACATCAGCAACAATAATTATTGCTGTACCTACAGGAATTAAGGTATTCAGATGATTAGCTACACTATATGGAACTAAATTCAAATTCAATCCACCGCTATTATGAGCTTTAGGATTTATTTTTCTATTCACAATATATTTATAGTTTCAGTATTTTTGAAAAAGTCTATAAATATTGTTAGATCTAAAATAATTAATGTTGATATGTTAAATATTCATATTGTTAAGGTAATAATTATCGTAATTGATTTAGGTTGAAATATTTCGTTTGATGCAATACTCGTAATATAAATAAATAGAACTAATATACCACCAAGAAACGTTAAAAATAAAATATATGATAATCAATATCTTTCCATTATCGTTCCTGTTATCGGTTTTGGGGACCCATGATGGAAAGCTTTTCCACCTCTGAAGTTTTAAAAGTGGGGGCTGGACTTATTTCCGGTTTACAAGACCGGCGTTTTCTTTAAACTATTAAAACTAATGTTTATATTCTCTGTCTTTACTTATTTATTGATTTATTTTGCTGGTGTTTATGTTTTTTCTTCTAAAAGTAAGCATTTATTAATGGTTCTTTTGAGATTAGAATATATTGTTCTTTCTTTATTTATATTAGTTATTGTTTTTCTTATTGAGTTTGATTATGATTATTTTTTTCCTGTTATTTTTTTGGTTTTTTCAGTTTGTGAAGGTGCTTTAGGTCTTTCTATTTTAGTTTCAATAATTCGTTCTCAAGGGAATGAGTTTTTTAATTCTTTTGGTTTATCTTTATGTTAAAGTACTTATTTATAACTATTTTTTTGATCCCTCTTTGTTTGGTCAATAATTGTTGATGGTTGGTTCATTCTTTAATGTTTCTGTCTAGTTTTGTTTTTATGATTTGCGTTTATTCATATGCAGATTTGAATATGATTAGATATTATTTTGGTATTGATTATTTTTCTTTTAGTTTGATTCTGCTTAGTTTTTGAATTTGTTCCTTAATAAATACTGCTAGAGGTTCAGTTTATTTAAGTTCTTATCATTCTAATTTTTTTGTCTTTATAGTCTTAATTTTAATGATTATGCTTTATTGTTCGTTTGCTAGATTGAGTCTTCTTTCTTTTTGTATTCTTTTGAGGCTAGATTGTTTCCTACTTTACTTTTGATTTTGGGTTGAGGCTATCAACCTGAACGGTTGCAGGCTGGTGTTTATTTAATTTTTTATACTCTGCTTGCTAGATTGCCTTTATTATTAGTGATATTTAAGGTTTATGATTTTTCTAATACTTTATATTTTCCTTTATTGGTTGATTTTGGTTCTTATTATTTTATATTTTGTGTGTTTATAATTCTTGCTTTTTTAGTTAAGATGCCGATATTTTTGGTTCATTTGTGGCTTCCTAAAGCCCATGTTGAGGCCCCTATTTCAGGTAGAATGATTCTTGCTGGTGTTTTATTAAAGTTAGGTGGTTACGGTATTTTTCGTGTTATGAAGGTTATTTATTATTTGGGTTTAAAGTTTAATTATTTTTGATTGTCTTTAGGTTTATCTGGTGGGGTTATTGTTAGATTTATTTGTTTTCGTCAGGTTGATTTAAAGTCTTTAATTGTATATTCGTCTGTTGCTCATATAAGAATGGTTATTGGAGGATTGATAACTATGAATTGATGAGGTTGTATGGGTTCTCTTTCTTTAATAGTTGGTCATGGTTTGTGTTCTTCTGGTTTATTTTGTTTATCTAATATTATTTATGAGCATTTAGGTAGACAAAGATTATTAATTAACAAGGGTATAATTAATTTGATACCAAGAATGGCTTTATGATGATTCCTTTTGAGATCTTCTAATATAGCTGCTCCTCCATCTTTAAATTTGGTAGGTGAACTTAGATTACGAAGTAGAATTATATCTTGATCTTCTTTTAGATTTTTGCTTTAATTTTTTTGTCTTTTTTTAGAGCTGTTTATACTTTATATATGTATTCTTATTCTCAGCATGGTAATTATTATTCTGGAGTTTATACTTGTTCTCTTGGTTATTTTCGTGAATATCATCTTTTACTTTTACATTGATTGCCTTTAAATAATCTTTGTTTAAAGGGAGAGTATTTTTTTTGTTTAGGTTGCTTAAGTATTTTAATTAAAAATGTTGTTTTGTGGAATCAATGATATGAATTTTTCATCCTAGGCCATGAATTTGTTTTCTATTTGTTCTTTGAGTTTTTTTCTTTATTTTTTTTCTAGAACTATAATTTTTATTATGAGTATTTATTATTTAATAATTGATTATAGAGTTTTTGTTGAATGAGAACTTTTTAATTTAAATGGTTCTATGGTTGTTATGACTTTAATTTTGGATTGAATGTCTCTTATTTTTATGTCTTTTGTTATGTATATTTCTTCTTTGGTTATTTATTATAGAGAGGATTATATGTCCGGAGAAAAAAATATAAATCGTTTTATTATTATTGTTTTAATATTAATTCTTTCTATAGGTTTTTTAATTATCAGTCCTAATTTGATTAGAATTTTATTGGGATGGGATGGTTTAGGTTTAGTTTCTTATTGTTTAGTTATTTATTATCAAAATGTGAAATCTTATAGTGTGGGTATGTTAACTGCACTTTCTAATCGTATTGGCGATGTTGCTATTTTAATTTCCATTGCTTGAAAATTGAATTTTGGTGGTTGAAATTATATTTATTATTATGATTTTATTTCTAATTCTTTTGAAATAAAGCTTATTACTATATTAATTGTTTTAGCAGCTATAACTAAAAGAGCTCAAATTCCCTTTTCTTCTTGACTTCCTGCTGCTATGGCTGCCCCTACTCCTGTTTCTGCTTTGGTTCATTCTTCTACTCTTGTTACTGCTGGGGTTTATTAATTCGTTTCAGACCAATATTAGATACTTATAATTGTGGTTGATTCTTACTTTTAATTGGTTGTATAACTATGTTTATGGCTGGTTTGTGAGCAAATTTTGAATTTGATTTGAAGAAAATTATTGCTCTTTCTACTTTAAGACAACTTGGTTTAATAATAGGAATTTTGGCTATGGGTTATCCAAAACTTGCATTTTTTTATTTATTAGCTCATGTTTTATTTAAGGCTTTATTTTTTATGTGTGCTGGTTCAATAATTCATAATTTAAAGGATTCTCAGGATATTCGTTTTATAGGTTCCATTGTTAATTTTATGCCTTTAACTTCAGTTTGTTTTAATGTTTCTAGTTTGTCTTTGTGTGGTATACCATTTTTAGCAGGTTTTTATTCAAAGGATTTAATTCTTGAAATGGTTTGTTTAAGATGAATTAATTGTTTGATTTTTTTCTTTATTTCTTTTCTATTGGTTTAACTGCTTCTTATTGTTTTCGTCTTTTTTATTATTCAATACCTGGTGATAATAATTTTTATTCTAGATTTTCTTTTGATGATAAGGGTTATTATATTTCTTTTGGTATAATTGGTTTATTGTTTGTTGCTGTTTTTGGTGGTAGTCTTTTGTCTTGGTTAATTTTTCCTCTTCCTCATGTGATTCCCTTGCCTTATTATTTAAAGTTTTTAGTTACTACTGTAGTTGTTTTGGGTGCTTATTTGGGTTATCTTATTTCTAATTTTGATTTTTCTCAAAATTTATTTTCTTTAAGTATACTTTCTTTTGTCACATTTGCTGGTTCTATGTTGTTTATACCTTTTATTTCGACTAAGTTTATTAGATATTTTCCTTTAAAATTGGGTTATTATTCATCTAAATCATTTGATTATGGTTGAGGTGAATTATTTGGTGGTCAAGGTTTGTATAGACTATTTATTTATTTAATTAGTTATATACAAGGTTGATATGATTCTAATTTTAAGATTTATCTTTTACCTTTTATTTTTTGAATATTTATTTTGGTGGTATTATGTTTCGTTTACTTAAATGGCTTATAATTAAAGCGTTACACTGAAGATGTTAAGGAAGTATTTTTACTTTTAGGTATTTATAAATATATATGTATTATTTTTACAGTGAAAATGTAATGTTTTATTTAAACTATATAAATTTTAGAAATGTTAACGGAGTTTAACCGCTGATATAAAAAGTTTGCAGCTTTCATATTGGCTTTACATTTCCTTAATTGGAACTTTATAGTTCAATTATATTATTAACAGTAATACACCTCTTTTTGGCTTCAATTAATAAGAATAAGGGTATTTTATTTACCAACCTTCCAGGTCGAAACTGACTGCAATACTTCGCTTCTTATTCCATTTAAGGTTGATTGATTATATCAATACTTTTTGAATGCATCCCAAATGTTATGTTTAACTACAACCCTTTATTCTGCTCATTGTAAGGCTCCTGATTTCATTCATGGTATGGTCCACCTAATAATACTATTATAAAAAATATTGTTGATACTGTTCAGATTATAATGTCTGAAGTTTTAAAAATAATTACAATTGGGAGGATTAGTGCGATTTCTACATCAAAAATTAAGAAAATTACTGCAATTAAGAAGAATCGAAGTGAGAATGGTATTCGTGCTGATCTTTTTGGGTCAAATCCACACTCAAATGGTGATCTTTTCTCTCAGTCATTAAGTAATTTTTTTGATAATGTTGTTGCAAGGATTATAACAATTATTGGAACAATAAAACTAATAAAAATTCTTGTAGATAAAATTAGGATTGTTTTTCTTAATTTATACCAAGCTTTTTGATTGGAAGTCAAATGTACTATTTATACTAGAAAAACAATTATCTACCTCATCAATAAATAGAAATGTATAAGAATAATCATACTACATCTACAAAGTGTCAGTATCATGCTGCTGCTTCAAATCCAAAGTGGTGTCTTGGTGAGAATTGGTTTATTGAATGTCGAAGTAGACATGTTGATAAGAAAATTGTTCCGATAATTACATGTAGACCATGGAATCCTGTTGCAACAAAGAATGTTGATCCATAAACTGCGTCTGCAATGGTGAAGGGTGCTTCTCAATATTCGTAAGCTTGAGGTATAGTGAAGTATAGTCCTAGTAGTACTGTGAAGAATAGTCCTTGTAATGCTTGAGTATGATTAGATACTATTAAACTATGGTGTGCTCATGTTACTGTTACTCCTGATGCTAAAAGAATAGCTGTATTAAGTAATGGAATTTGTATAGGATTAAAAGGTTGAATTCCTATTGGGGGTCATAATATCCCTAGTTCAATAGTGGGTGCTAGTCTTCTTCTAAAAAATGCTCAGAAAAATGAAACAAAGAATAGTACTTCTGATGCAATAAATAAAATTATTCCTCATCGTAATCCAATTGATACAAATCCCGTATGTAGTCCTTGGTATGTTCCTTCTCGTACTACATCTCGTCATCATTGGATTGTAGTTATTAGGGTAATTCCAAATCCAATTATAAATAAGTTAATGTTAAATAGGTGA
The DNA here is from genome assembly GCF_023864345.2 of Schistocerca serialis cubense. Lineage (NCBI taxonomy): Eukaryota > Metazoa > Arthropoda > Insecta > Orthoptera > Acrididae > Schistocerca > Schistocerca serialis. Next base: position 545,733,661 of record NC_064640.1, on the reverse strand, counting down.
AACCATTTTGCTAATCCTGATACTAGAACTATTGCTCCAATTGCTCCTGTTAATGGTCAAGGTCTGTAATCTACTAAGTGGAATGGGTGGTTTGAGTGAGTTGTTAACATAAGTTTAGTATACTTCTCTAGAATATAAAGTTCTTAAAATTGAGAAAACATAGGCTTGAATGATTGCTACTGCTGATTCTAGAATTAGAAGAAGTATTTGTCCAATAATTAATAGTGAAATTAAGTTTATTGCTATAGATGGTCATGTATTTCCAATAATGTTAATAGTAAGTGTCCTGCAATTATATTTGCTGCTAGTCATACTGCTAGCGTACCTGGTCGAATGACATTTCTAATTGTTTCAATTAATACTATAAATGATATTAATGCAGTTGGTGTTCCTTGGGGGACAAGGTGTGTAAATATGTGATTGGTATGATTAATTCATCCAAATAACATAAATCTTAATCATCAATGTTAATGCTAAATGTCTTGTTCTAGTAAAGATGTAGGGGAATAATCCTATGAAATTATTAAATAGTATTATAATAAAGATTGAAATGAAGATGAATGTTGTTCCATTAAATGATTTTGGTCATAGTAGTGTTTTAAATTCATTGTGTAAGGTTAAGTTTAGTTTATTTCAAATAATATTAATTCGTGATGGTGTAAGTCAAAATATTGATGGGATTAATAATAATCCTAAGAATGTTCTAGTTCAATTTAATGATAAATTGAAGATATTAGTTGATGGATCAAATGTTGAAAATAAGTTTATCATTTTCAATTCAAGTTCTTTATATCAATTGTTCTTTTTTCTGCTCTTTTAATAAGATTTGGTTTAAATGAGAAAAAGTTTATTTGATTAAATAAAATTAATGTAGTCGAAAATATAATAAATAGGGAGAATCATATGAGAGGGGATATTTGAGGGATTTGGATTAAATTTCCCCATCAGAAGTAGTCGATAATTTACTATTTTTTGGTTTAAGAGATCATTACTTACTTTCAGTCATCTGATGTATTTCAAGGTGTTCTAATTATTTAGTTATTTTAGATTGACACTGATGTTATATTTTTTAACTAACTCCTCAGATTATCTTAGATAATCACTTGATAAATAAGTTTACTGAAGTTGTTTCAATTACAATTGGTATGAATCTGTGGTTCGCTCCACAAATTTCTGAGCATGGTCCAAAGAACAGTCCAGGTCGGTTTATTGTAAATGTTCCTTGGTTTAGTCGGCCCGGCGTTGCGTCAATTTTAACCCCTAATGCTGGTACTGCTCGTGAGTGTGGAACGTCTGATGCTCTTGTTAATACTCGTACTTCCGTATTTATTGGTAGAATTGTTCGGTTATCTACATCTAGAAGTCGAAATCCGTCGTTCTCTAGGTCTTGTTCTGTTGTTATATAAGTGTCGAATTCCACATCTATAAAGTCAGAATATTCATATCTTCAGTATCATTGTCGTCCAATTGTTTTAATTGTGATTATTGCGTCTACTGAATCATCAAGTAAATATAGTAGTCGTAATGATGGGATTGCAATAATAATTAGTGTAATTGCTGGTAGTGCTGTTCAGATTGTTTCAATTAAATGTCCGTGAAGTATGTTTCGGTTTGTATCGGCAATGAATAATACGTAACTTAGGGCTTAACCTACAATTAATGTAATTAATAATAATACAACCATAGTATGATTATGGAAGAATGATAGTTGCTCCATTAATGGTGAAGCTCCATCTTGAAGGGATAAATTTGATCATGTTGCCATTAATGAATTTTTCTAATAAAAGGTCAAACCTTTATTTGTAGAGCTTAAATCTACTGCACTAATCTGCCATATTTGAATCTAGAAATTAATGGTAGTTCTGAGTTACTGTCTTCTGCAGGTGGATTATTTTGTAGTCATTCTGTTGATCTTCTTATATTAGCTCTAATTATGATTGCCCGGTTTGTAACCATTCTTTCTCATGTAATTACAATGAATATAATGATTCCTACAATAGAAATTGTAGACCCAATTCTTGATACTACATTTCATGATGTATAAGCATCTGGATAGTCTGAATATCGTCGTGGTATTCCTGCTAGTCCTAGGAAGTGTTGAGGGAAGAATGTTAAGTTTACTCCAATAAATATAACTGTAAATTGGATTTTTAATCATGTATTATTTATAGTTAATCCTGTAAATAATGGGTATCATTGAATAACACCTCCTATGATTGCGAATACTGCTCCTATGGATAACACATAATGGAAGTGAGCTACTACATAATATGTATCATGTAATACGATGTCAAGTGATGAATTTGCTAATACTAATCCTGTTAATCCACCAATTGTGAATAGAAAAATAAATCCTAAAGCTCATAATAGCGGTGGATTGAATTTGAATTTAGTTCCATATAGTGTAGCTAATCATCTGAGTACCTTATTTCCTGTAGGTACAGCAATAATTATTGTTGCTGATGTAAAGTATGCTCGTGTGTCAACATCTATTCCTACTGTGAATATGTGATGTGCTCATACAATAAATCCTATTAGTCCAATTGATAATATAGCATAAATTATACCTAATGTTCCAAATGATTCAATTTATCCTCTTTCTTGACATACAATGTGAGAAATAATTCAAAATCCTGGCAGAATTAAAATGTAAACTTCTGGGTGTCCAAAGAATCAGAATAGGTGTTGATATAGAATTGGGTCACCCCCTCCCACAAGGTAAAAGAATGATGTATTTAAATTTCGATCTGTTAATAGTATAGTAATAGCCCCTGCTAATACTGGAAGCGATAAAAGGAGGAGAAGGGCTGTAATAGCTACAGATCAGACAAATAAAGGTGTTTGATCTAGAGTTATACTTTCTGATCGTATATTATTTGCTGTTGTAATGAAGTTTACTGCACCAAGAATAGATGATACACCTGCTAAGTGAAGTGAAAAAATAGCCAGGTCTACAGATGCCCCCCATGTGCGATAGCTTCTGCAAGAGGAGGGTAAACTGTTCATCCTGTACCAGCACCGTTATCTACTATAGAAGATGTAAGAAGAAGGGTTAGTGAAGGCAGTAGTAATCAAAAACTTATATTATTTATTCGTGGGAACGCTATATCTGGTGCACCAATTATTAATGGTACGAGTCAATTAGAAAATCCACCAATTATAATAGGTATTACTATTAAAAAAATTATTACAAATGCATGGGCTGTAATAATGACATTATAAATTTGGTCATCTCCAATTAGAGATCCTTGTTGACCAAGTTCAGCACGAATAAGTATTCTTATTGATGTTCCTACTATTCCTGCTCATGCTCCAAATAAGAAGTATAAAGTACCAATATCCTTATGGTTTGTTGAGAATAATCATTTTTGCGGTAAGATGGCTGAATTTAAGGTGGTAGACTGTAAATCTACTTATGAGATGTTTCTCTCTTACCATGCTTTAGGCCTTATATTCAATTACGATTCTAGACTGCAATTCTAGAGGTGTAAAATTTTACTAAGGCCAAAAAGATTATTCTTTTAATTATAACTTCGAAGGTTATTGGTTTGGTTAACTTAAGTTCTTAATTTAATGAGATTAAGGTTGATGTTGAGATTTATCCTATTGTTGAAATTATTACTGTTATAGGAAGAATAATTCTTGATTTTTGAGACTTTTTTTTTATAGATCATGAATTTTCTGTGTATGACATAATTAGGGCTGAGAATCCAATACGTATATAATAATAAAGTGTAATTGTAGTTAATACAACCATAATTGTCATAATAGTTGTTATGTTATTTTCTATCAATGATTGTATTACAATTCATTTTGGTAGAAATCCAATCGTCCTTTCTTCTTCAACTTTTGCTATGTAAGCATCTATCTGGTTTGCTCGTAAGATCCATGGATATATTTAGGTCTATTTAAATTAATACCTTTCAGATGTATTAATTTAAAAACTAACCATATCTCTTTGTATTATTGTCTTTATCAGCTTTGTGTACAGCTATTCGTGAAAGAAATGCAAAACTGCTGACGTGGAGTCAGTCTGCCTTTGGTGTGATCCAAATACTGATTAACAATTTATCAGATCTTTTATGGTGCACCTACGAACCTGCAGTTTTTCAGAAACGATGTTGGATACTCAATTAACTATATAGCATAATGCGAGGGACCAATCGCATTATGCAATTGCCTTATGAAAATTACATTGGAACCACATCTGTAACTTTGCGTTTCTCTCTTATACCAAGCTGGAGTAATAAGAAATCACAACATGAATAAAAAAGCACTGCTCGGTTAATTTCATTTGACATTACTGAGCTGAATACCTGCTGGTAAGTGGTAGGTGATCTCGACTATTTTCTTTACATTCTCTATCTTCCTTTCAGTTTCGCAAGCAGGCAAGTTAACAGTTACAGCTCACAACTTCCACTCGCTCATCCACCTTCCAGAGAGGTTGCTGCTATTGTTGCTTATACAGTGGTCACTCCACGTGTGGTTACAGTTTAACGTCATACCAGAGACATTTCTGTTTCCAACAACAAAAGAATACAAGAACTGCTACCTCAGTTCGTTGCATTGGCTAATAGTGTGAGATTCATGGCTTTTCTCATAGGAGAATGAGCAGCGCCGTTAGTTTAGAGCAATATAGAAACGTCTTGTGCAATGTCAACAGCCGAGGGTGCTGAATCACACGAGACCTACCTTTCTCAAAAGTTTTCACAGTAGAGAACTAGAAAATTGTGGACCAGAAGCCTACTTCTTCCACCCACCCCCTTCCCCAGTGTTGCTGTTGTGGTGTTCAGTCTGAAGACTGATGCAGCTGCTCATGCTAGTCTATTCTTTAAAAGCCTTTTAAGCGCTGCACAGCTAATGCAATGTGCATCAGTTTGAACCTGCTACCTGTATTCGAGACTTTGTCTCCCTCTACAATTTTAACACCCCCCTCCCTCTCCAACATCTACATATTCACATTTCTCTCCATTAGCAAATTGACAATTCCTTGGTGCCTCAGGATATGCCCTATGAAACGAAGTGTGCCATACGTTTCTTGTTTTCCCCATTTCGACTCAATATCTTCATATCAGTTATTCGATCTGCAGCGCCACCACTAATTTTCGGCGCTACTGATTAATACTGTGATTGTGGTATCGATAGCTACGATGCTACGGAGTAGGTGGAAGTTCCTAAGTGGGCACTACGACAGACAACGATGACAGCACCCTCTAGCCGGTGCTGTGGAGGTCTACTAGCTCCATGACAGATTCTGCCTATTTTGATCAAGAACAGATGGCCAGGAAGCTTCGCTTGCTATTGAGATATGTACTTCTTATGATGTGTCTAAGGCTTCCCACCTCTGTGCAAAGTTTGTATTGTAGTGTTGCGGAATAGTAAAGAGTTTGAAACGTGGAATATGGTCAAAGTTTCGTTGCCTATGCCAAGTGCCAGAGGCAGTAAGTTAGCCAAGAGGTAAGAGGATTGCACATATATCGGAATGTGTCGTCACTCAGGGGCAGTGGCCAGTTACACACAATAGGCGAGAGAGAATTGCTTAGCATGCGGATTTGTGTTAGACGGAGATTTTTGTAGAGTGCAAGACAGAGGTATAGCGTCAGGTGTACTGTATTTAACAACTTTGCGTAGGTCTGCCGTAACAACACATAACGCTGGCCAGAGTGACCGAGCAGTTCTAGGCGCTACAGTCTGGAACTGCGCGACTGCTATGGTCACAGGTTCGAATCCTGCCTCGGGAATGGATGTGTGTGGTGTCCTTAGGTTAGTTAGGTTTAAGTAGTTCTAAGTTCTAGGGGACTGATGACCACAGCAGCTAAGTCCCATAGTGCTCAGAGCCATTTGAGCTACAACAGGTAACTCCATCGCAAGAACACCTACGGGGCGAGTACGACAGATGAATCAGCAGTATAAGTGGAACGAATGCATTCATTACAAACGAGCATGACGTCAGAACGTCGCTCGTGCTTCCTTTAAATACACCAGCTTTGATAGCAACAAGGCACTCGCAGTTAGACTTGCAGTTAGATGTTACTGGGTCATTGCTTAGTGCTCAGCTCAGAGATCGACGTGTTAATCTTTATTACGGAGATGTTGCAGTAAGGGCGGCCCATCCAGCAGCAGACGTGAGGGGACAGTACCAGCTCTGGTCTTCTCTGCTGCCACTGTCAATCATTTACCCTGGATTAGCAGACATAGCAATAGACTTGCTCGCCGCCAATGCTGACCACATCAGTGAGCCATCATCGAAATCATGTGGGGTCTAGGCCCTGTGCATCTGCTGTCACAACTGGGTGAGCCGACGATGCTGGGGGACTGCAGCCTGTTCTGCCCGTCCACCGTGGACGAGCCACCAGGTGGAGCAGGGAAGAAGATGGGGTGGGAGAGAGTACACTCTGCACTACGAGGACGCCTCTCGTGCCGACAGCGCCAGGACTCCAACCCGAAGCCCCCTACGTACAGCAGCTTGCTGTCCGCAGCCAAGCCGGCCGGCCAGCTGGGCGCCACCAGCCTCGCGCGGCCGAAGTACGAAGTAGAGACATTCCTTCGCAACGTCACAGCATGCGGCGCTGTGCTAGCAAGACTGTGTGGCCCGGAGCTGGTGACATTGCTATGAGTCAAAAATGGTTCAAATGGCTCTGAGCACTATGGGACTTAAGATCTATGGTCATCAATCCCCTAGAACTTAGAACTACTTAAACCTATCTAACCTAAGGACATCACACAACACCCAGTCATCACGAGGCAGAGAAAATCCCTGACCCTGCCGGGAATCGAACCCGGGAACCCGGGTATGGGAAGCGAGAACGCTACTGCACGTACTATGAGTCAGCGAGGATTCGGGAAGGTCGTTGGTATCACCAAGCCACATTGTACTCTGCAGAATTAAATGTGTTATGAATTAATAATGTTTCTTTTGCGTTTCTGACGCGTCCACAGTCATTTCCTAGTATCCTGACAACTGGAGGGGTCACCGCTCTGCCATACAGTCCAACATAGGCGACCGGGACCGCCTACAGATTTGGTGTCAGGGGTGGTGTCAGAAGTCCTCGCATCCACTGCCTACAGATTTTGTGTCTAAAGTCCTTGCACCCACCGCCTACAGATTTGGTGTAGTGGTAAGTGGACAAGGCGATTTTTGTTAATAACTACGGATGCACGTTCTTTGTTGGGAGTGCACTTTGTGAGACCTGCTGAAACCCCAGATTTATCTGAGTTTAAGGGCAACAGTTGGGAAACGTACTTGGTACCAGTCAGATGTACTGTGTGTAATTTAACGGGGCATGGGGAGCCATGCACGAAGTTTGTACCAGTAGAATGTTCAATTTGTAAACGGTTTGGTCACACAGCGAACAATTGTGGACAGTGTTGCTGGGCAATAACAAGGCGGAAGGATGGATTTTGTTTAGTTGTGCATTGTGAGTCTTGTTTGTCTTCGTGTGTGTAGTGCTCAACTGTGACAAAGGAGTTGAGTAGCTGGTGTTGTTATTGTTCTGAGGAGTAAATTCATTATAGAGTAAGTTGTTGGTAATTTGCAGAAATCATGTCAGAAACAAAATCCGTTAGTACTGATGTGAGTATAGCTGCTGTGACGGAGCAAGTCTCAAAATTCTTAGAAGAGAATGCGCAGCATAAGTTACGTCATGTAGAATTAATGACGCAAATGGAGACCTTGCGTTCGGCGCAAGAGTCGCAAACGGGTTCAAGTGAGTGCAAGTCAGCAGCAGTGTCCAACCTTGCAATATGTCCTTCAGTAGCTAACCTAATCACGCCTTTCTCGGGTAAAACAGCAGAGGTTGTCACAGCGTTCATTAATGATGTTTTGGCAACAGCTGCAATGAGCAATTGGTTGGACGTAACTATGTTACGTATATCAAATTTTCGACTTGCATGGGAAGCCAAGACGTTCGTGATGTACCATGAGACGCAGACGCTTAGTAAGGCGAGCACGTTTGAAGAATTGGCAGATGGGTTACGACAAAGATATCGTAAGCAGAATAGTGCAAGATTTTTTAGGGCGAAGTTAGGTAATTTGACACAGAAGGTCAATGAGACAGTGGAGTCTTTTTCAGATAGGATACCTAAAATTAATTCGCAGACCTATGAATTATCGGGTAATCCTGATGCGGATCATTTATTACTTTGAGAGGCAGAAAACAGGGCCCTCGATGTATTCCTCAGGGGAATTCCTGCCGGATTTTCTTGTAGGGTTAGGATGGAGAATCCTGGGGATATAGCTGCAGCACTGCGTATTGCAATGCACCTGCAGGAGATAGACATTGCAACAAGGGTTCGCAATGATAAACGCATCTTTGCGTCGGAGAGGAATTGTTACCGTTGTGGGATGATAGGTCACATGAGGACTCAATGCAGACAGCCGCAGTGCTATGTTTGTAAACGCTACTGTCACAAGGCGAATGAGTGTCGTAGTAGGCAGAATGGTAACGGAATAAACAGGAAAAGGCGTTAAACGGGAACGGGAGTGTTTCGTCCGTCGGAAGCCATTCCCGGTAAGCAGAAGTACGGTGAAAACTAGTACAGAGACGGATTGTTGCTTGATGGTTGTTGTAAGGAATAACAGTTGTAAGTTTTTGATCGATACAGGGGCACATGTATCTGTTGCTAGTCTAGACCTCGTGGGTAGGAGAAGACTAGATACTCCTAGGTATAGATTACGTGGAGTAGGGAATAATGAGTTGCAATCATTGGGTACAACACAGCTGGTTTTTAAGATTGGAACTGTAGAGTTCGGAAAGCATATGGAAGTGTTGCCAACTGTGGGACAAGGGTATTCTGTGATTCTCGGACTGGACTTCCTCGATAAACACCACGCCAAAATTAATCTTTCACAGCGTACAGTTGAACTTAGTGCAAACTTGTTTTGCATGGGTACAACAGCTGTAAATGTTTCTACGTCGCGAGGTGCATCCGTTGCTAAGATATCACCAATTGAGCCGCGTACATGGGCAAAAAGATGATTACGCATGTCAAAGTGCCTTGGGGTACAGGGAAGTTAGTTTGGTTGTCAGTATGTACCGAAGTACCACAGCAGAGACAATGTGTGGTGGAGCCACTGCAGAGCAATGAAACAGTGGATAAAATGCATTGTTTTATTAGGAGGAGCGTTGCGCACGTAACGGATATAAATGAGGAACTGATGATTCCGGTCAGTGTAGATAATTTTGGGGCAGATGAAGTGGATCTCTCAAAGGGTTTAGTGGTAGCAAGTTTTGAAATACTCGACGATGAGGATACAGGTGAATCCCAAGGTGATTATAACGTCAAGCAAACAGTCAAGGCTTCTGTACTACGTGATAAGATTCGTCATTTGGAGAATGGTGATCGGAGAGCTATGGAAGCTTTGTTATTAGAGTATTTAGATTTGTTTAATTTGGAAGGTCCATCACCAGCAACTCCTATTACACAGCACCATACACCGACTGGCGATAGTCCGCCGGTCTATAGAAAACCATACAGGATAGCGAAACACCTACAACTACTAGTGGAAGAATTTATTAATCAACTGCTAAGGGACGGTATTATAGAGAACAGTGAAAGCCCGTGGTCTGCCAACATAGTGGTAGTTCCTAAGAAGTCATTGGACGGTACTAAGAAGTATAGGTTTTGTTGTGACTATCGTTTTTTGAACACACGAACTGTAACAGATGCGTATCCAATACCGAACATCACGGAAACATTGGACAACCTAGGTCGGTGTAACTATTTTTCGACGCTAGATCTAAAGAGTGGGTACCCTCAGATAGAAGTAAGTCCCAAGGATAGACCGAAGACGACCTTTACAACAAGCCTTGGTTACTTTCAGTGTAACATAATGCCATTTGGGTTGAAAAACACTCCTGCTACTTTCCAGCGTCTGTTAGATGGTGTGCTTCGAGGACTGAAACCGAAGATTGCTATGGTATACCTCGATGATATTGTTACTTTTTCGCGTAACATAGAAGAGCATGTGGAACGACTGAACGAAGTATTTAGTAGGCTACGAGAGGCAAATCTTACGCTTAATGTAAAGAAATGTCAGTTTTTCCCAGACGCAAGTGACTTATCTTGGGCATATTATCAGTCAGGATGGGGTAAGAACGGATCCTCGTCTAACGTCGGCTGTACGTGGTTTCCCAGTACCACAGACCATTAGACAAGTTCAGCAATATGTCGGTTTATGTAATTACTACAGACGATATGTAAAGGGGTTCGCGAAAATTGCACATCCATTAACGAGATTGTTAAAGAAAGGTGTTAAGTTTAAATGGAGAGCACAGTGTCAGGAGGCATTCGAGAAACTCAGATACTAATGGCAGACCCGTGCTGATACTTCCTGATTACGAACAAGAGTTCATACTATCTTGTGATGCCAGTAATATTCCTGCAGGTGTTATTCTTTCTCAGAAGGTTAATGGACAGGATCATCCAGTGGCTTATGCTTCCAGGCAACTGAATAAGGATAGAGAAGAATTATTCAACTACAGAGAAAGAAATGTTAGCAGTGATTTACGTTATCTCGTATTTTCGCTGTTATTTATATGGGCGTAAGTTCAAGGCGATTACAGATCACGCAGCATTGAAGTGGTTGTTGGGGTTGAAAGAAGGTTCTTCAAGTCGTTTAACTAGATGGGCATTGAAACTAAGTGAATTTGACTACGAGGTAATTCACAAACCAGGGGTAAAACTTACGAATGCAGATGCACTTAGTAGAAAAACAGCAGCTGTACAAGTTGTGGGCAAAAGTGAGAAGGAGTGGATAAAGGCGCAAGCTACTGACAGAGAGTGTCAATTGTCCAAACGCAACCGCAGTTTGAAATGCAGGATGGGTTGCTTTGCAGGAAGACAAAGTGCGGACTACGCGTCGTAGTACCGGAGTCGCTGAGGAAAGAAGTGTTGAAACAAGGGTACGACCATGTATTGTCGGGTCATGGTGGTAAAAGAACGACTGATAGACGGGTAGCTGAAAGGTTTTGGTGGAAGACACGTCGCAATGATGTAGAGCAGTATGTGCAGAGAGCAGATTTAAGTCATCAGAAAATTCAGTCACAGAGACTACCTGAAGCGGATCGTCCGTTCGCATTCATTGGATTAGACGTAATCGGAACATTTAACAAGACCCAAGCGGGTAATCGATACGTATTAACAATATTAGATCATTTTTACCGATACCTGGTAATGGTAGCTATTCCAGATCGGAAGGCAAGCACTGTTGCGGAAGCCTTAATATATAACTGGTTGCTGAAGTATGGTGTGCCTGATACTGTAATTACAGATCAGGGTAGTAACTTTATGTCGGAGCTGATGAAGCAGTTATGCCGTTTATTGAAAGTTAAGAAATTGCTGTCAAGCCCATTTCATCCTCAGTCGAATGGACAAACAGAATGGGTTCATAGGACGTTAGTTAAGATGATTAGTCATTACGTAAATTCAGAACACGTGGATTGGGACGTGTATTTAAATATGTTGACAGGCGCATATAACGCGAAATATCATACAGGAACGGGGCTCTCTCCGTATGAGGTAAGTTATGGTCGGAAAATGCCATCACCATTTGATGTGCTCAAACCTCAGGTAGGTTCACAGGATGAGTCAGTGAAGAATTTCGCCAAGAAATTGAGAAAGTTTAGGCAAAGAGTACGGCGTGTTAACACTAAAGCTTTGGAGAAACAAGAGAGTATTGGGCAAAGAACAGGTTAACTGCCGCAATACAGAATTGGTCAATGGGTATTGTTGGCTAATCCTTATGTTCCGAAGGGTAAAACGAAGAAGTTTTTGACTAGATATTCTGGACCGTATCAGGTAAATGAAATAGTGTCTCCCGTGAACGTAAATTTGCAGTTACCAACCAAGTTGTCAGTAGTTAATGTGAGTAGGATTAAGCCGTTAAAGGGCGCAGTGGATGCGTTACCGCAGGTTCCTCCAGCAGTAACAAAGGGTGTGAGGGTACCGAAGCTAAAAAAACAGCAGAGGAACGTTCCTGCCGCACGTAGGTCTAGTGATAAGTAGATTAAGTGTCCTCCAGGAGGAACATGTCGTATATATTGTTATTAGGTAATAGGGTATGTGTAGTTTTTACTTGTCATTTGTGTGTTTTAGACGTGGTAAAGAAGGGAGCGATTGACATGGCTTCCTTTTCCTTCAGGTGCCATGCCAGGATGTGGCCCAGGAAATTTTCGTCAGTCTGGTACTGCTACACTGTTGCAGAGGAGAGGTGGTGCAGGTGCAACCACTGGATAAGGGAATTTTGTTTGCAAGACAATTAGATGTGGTATTGTCAAGCCGCAGGTTGACAGTTGTGTTCACGTATAATATATGGGGAGTGAGGAATGACGTATGGACACTACAGGATAGGTTTACGGCACTACAGGTGGCCACGGAGAAAGAGGGGTTGTTTCAAGACATACGGAACGAGTATCAGGAACTGAAGCTCTTATACGAAAAGCTGAGAAGGCAGTTGCAACAAGTAACAGAAGTGGGCCCGCAAACGCTCGTTCGCAGGAAACGAGCTTGGTTGGATGCAGGGTGAAAATTGCTGAAAACAGTGTTTGGAACCACGGACGAGGAAGATATAAGGAGCTTAAATACTATGGTGGGGAGGTGCAGGAGTTGGCGGAGGAGACAAAATCGAAAGTGGATTGGCACACGACACGTATAGATAACATGCAGCAGGGGATATTGAATGTCACTAGAACAGTACGGGAGTTGACGTCAGACCTGGAACGGTATGCAGCAAAGACCAGGAAAGTATTGAATGGGTATATAGTGCGGTAGCGTTCTCGCTTCCCACGCTCGGGTTCCCGGGTTCGATTCCCGGCGGGGTCAGGGATTTTCTCTGCCTCGTGATGGGTGGGTGCTGTGTGATGTCCTTAGGTTAGTTAGGTTTAAGTAGTTCTAAGTTCTAGGGGACTGATGACCATAGATGTTAAGTCCCATAGTGCTCAGAGCCATTTGAACCAATGGGGATATTGAGGCTATACAGACGAGATTGATCCGAATAGACGGGAAAATACAAGTAGCACCTTTATTGAGGGCATTGGCAGACAGGGTGGATGATGTACGTGTCGAATTGGAAGCGTTATATGAAACTATGTATCACGCAGTGCATGGGCAATTGAGTGCCACTTTGTTAGGTCCAGATCACGTGCTGAAGGCGTTGCTGAAAGTGCAGAAAGAATTCTCGGAAGGAGTGCGTCATGTCGTGCCTCCGGCGAAGCGGAATTTACCGTTACTCTATCGCATGTCTAAACTGAGAGTAATTACAGATCAGACGAGTATACACGTAGAAGTGCAAATACCAGTGATGGGTATCAATTCGCAGTACCAGTGTTACACAGTACACCCGTATCCAATTAGATGGGGTGCACTTGGGAAGTGGGTGCAAGTGCAAACTCGGGAAGTATTGGTAGTGTCAAGACGGAGGAGTGCTCATGTGGTAATGTCTACGGAAGATTTGACAGACTGTTTCAGGGGAAGTGTTTTTATTTGTCCAGCAAAGGAGGTGGCAACCCACAATCATTCGTGTCAGATGCAGTTATTCTTGGGGAATATGAGAACCTTAGAATGCGAAAAGAAGGTCTTACTTCCGAGACCGAAATTTCAGAAAGTTGGGGAATATTGGATTTACTCTGTGTTCGAACTAGAGATCGTAGTTGTCACTTGTTACAGAAATGGTAGATTTACAGATATATCAAAGCTTGAATTGCAGGGCAGTGGGTTTTTGATTAATGGCACTGGATGTAAAATAGTGGGGAAGCATTTTCACCTACCAGCTACTTTCATGGGTACAACAATGATTAACGTGACACAGCCTATCTTGAAATATCCAGAGGAACTGCCACACATATTGCCTCGCCAGAATCTAACGTTTATAAAGAGTCCTTGGATCCTACATTACTACAATCTTTAGATAGCCTGATTATCTCAGAAAAAGAGCAGATCTCAGTTAATCAACTACTGCAGCACGTGCAGCAATATCGGGAGAAACGTAAGCAAAACACAATCATATTTGGTGTCTCAATGACGCGCATAATATTAGATCTAGCGCTTATTTGTGCAACTTACTTTTGTATACGGAAAAAGATGTCTCGTTCTGAAATAACAACCGTACATCAAATACCGATGGGATGGATTGGGAATAGTGGAACGTAATATAAATTGATAAGCAATGATAACGTTGGAATCAGTATTGAGTGCAAATAGATTATTAGCAGGTAAGAAAAGTTTGACAGTGTTGAAGGAGTAGTTGTAAGATACCTGTAGAGTATAAGGAAGTATGGCGTGCACAATCAGTAAGTCCACAATTATAAAATTCGGGACGAATTTTGTTAAAGGAGGGGGATGTGTAGTTTCACGGAATAGTAAAGAGTTGGAAACGTGGAATATTGTCCAAATTTCGTTGCCTATGCCGAGAGCCAGAGGCAGTAAGTTAGCCAAGAGGTAAGGGGATTGCACATTTATTGGAATGTGTCGTCACTCAGGGGCAGTGGCCGGTTACACACAAGAGGTAAGAGAGAATGCGGGTTTCTGTAAGACGGAGACTTTGTAGAGTGCCTGACAGAGGTATAGCGTCAGCTGTACTGCATTTCACAACTTCGTGTAAGTCTACCGCAACAACATGTAACTCTGTCGCAAGAAAACCTAAGGGGCGAGTACGACAGATGAATCAGCAATATAAGTGGAAAGAATGTGTTCATTACAAACGAGCATGACGTCAGGACGTCGCTCGTGCTTCCTTTAAATACGTCAGCTTTGATAACAACAAGGCACTCGCAGTTAGACTTGCAGTTAGATGTGTAATGGGTTGCTGCGTAGCGCTCAGCTCGGTGATCGACATGTATTAAGGAGATTTTGCAGTAAGGGTGGCCCAACCAGCAGCAGACGTGAGGGGACAGTTCCGGCTCTGGTCCTCTCTGCTGCCACTGTCAACCATCAACCCAGGATTAGCAGACATCACGGCAGACTGGCTCGCAGCCAATGCTGACCACGTCAGTGAGCCATCGTCGAGATCGTGCGGGGCCTAGACCCTGTGCATCCACCTTCACAACCGAGTGAGCGATGACGCTGGGGGACTGCAGCCCATTCCGCCTGTCCACCGTGGACGAGCCACCAGGAGGAGCAGGGAAGATGACGGGGTGGGATAGAGTACACTCTGCACGACGAGAACGCCTCTCGTGTGAACAGTGCCGGGACTCCAACCCAGAGCTTCCTATGCGCAGCAGCTTGATGTCCGCAGCCGATCCGGCCGGCCAGCCGAGTGCCACCAGGCATGCGTGGCCAAAGTACGAAATAAGGACATTCCTTCGCAACATCACAGCACGCGGCGCTGCGCTATCAAGACTGTGCGGCCCAGAGCTGGTGTCATTGCTATGAATCAGTGAGGACTCGGGAAGGTCGTTGATATCACCAAGCCCCATTGTACTTGGCAGGAATAAAGGTGTTATGAATTAATAATGTTTCTTTGGCGTTTCTGACGCGTCCACAGTCATTTCCCAGCATCGTGACTGTGGTGTCACCGCCAGACACCACACTTGCCAGGTGGTAGCCTTTAAATCGGCCGCGGTCCGTTAGTATACGTCGGACCCGCGTGTCGCCACTATCAATGATTGCAGACTGAGCGCCGCCACACGGCAGGTCTAGAGAGACTTCCTAGCACTCGCCCAGCTGTACAACCGACTTTGCTAGGGATGGTTCACTGACAAAACACACACTCATTTGCCGAGACGATAGTCTAGCATAGCCTTCAGCTACATCATTTGCTATGACCTAGCAAGGCGGCATTGTCATTTACTATTGGTATTGTGAATCATGTACTGTCCACACCGACATTCACCATTAATGGATGAAAGTTAAGTATTCCACCAGCTACGTCCTTTTTTCTAAATTCTAATTTCTTTGTCCTGTTCCAGACCTCACGCAAGCCTGTGTGAGCTAAAATGCGTGCCTTTCGGCCTCCTCTAGTAACCCGGTGTTGGCTCTCCTGCCAACCAAAACATTGGCGACGAGGCAAAACCGCGTTCTTATCGATATTGCCCTGATTTACTTGTGTAATGGCTTCGCCACAATCTCCAGATGTACTGTCCGAATTTTTTGGCTTACAGAATCAGCAGAAACAGGCATTACTGGATGCCCTTGGACAGGTCGTCCAGGGTCAACAGGCAATGCTAAACGAAGCGGCAGCCGCCGCTCCACCGCTAGCGCAGCCACAACACGCTGTTGCACCAACTTTTCGTCCTTTTGATGCTGCACTGGAAAGCTGGACGGAGTGGTCATGCCAATTTGGATTCCATCTCGCCACCTATAGTATTCTAGGTAACGAGCGGCAGCCATTGTTGTTATCATCGGTCGGCGTCCAAAGGTACCGTGTGATAGTCAAATTATTTCCCCGACGCGACATAGCAACTCTGTCCTACGACGAAATTTTGTCTGCATTAGATGCATATTTCAAAGAATCAGTTAATGTAGTTGCGAAAAGGTATACCTTCTTATGTACAAAACGTATGGCAGGTCAGACTAATCGGGAGTGGGTTGCAACCTTGCATTGCCTTACTAGGGATTGTGCTTTTGAGTGTCAATATGGACTCCCTTATTCAGATACTACGGTACGTGATGCAATTGCACAGAACGTTTCTGATGTTCGTATAAGGGAACAGATTTTGAAACTCGTGATGACTGGGTGTTGTGTGATGTCCTTTGGTTAGTTAGGTTTAAGCAGTTCTAAGTTGTAGGGGACTATGACCATAGCTGTTAAGTCCCATAGTGCTCAGAGCCATTTGAACCATTTTGATTTTGAAACTATTCAATCCCTCCCTTCAACAAGTGATGGACATATTGGATCGGCAGGACACACTTGACTTTGCTCAGGAATCATTTGAAACCAGCCGTGTGTCAGGTTAACCCGCCCTCCGGGCGAGCTGCACGGAGCAGTAAACAGCCCTCACGCCTGGCCGCGTAGCTGCCTCCAGGCTCTCAGCCACGTGTGCCGCGCAGGCAAGTAAATGCAGTGCTAAAATCCTGCATGCGGTGCACTACTAGACATTCGTGTGAGAATTGCCCGTCACACCAAGCTATTTGCTTTTTCTGTAATTAAAAAGGACATGTTCAGAGTGTTTTCCAGAAAGTCTCAGATCGAAAACTCACAACCATTCCAGGCCCTTTGCTTCGCGCCGGATTAGAACCTAGGACACTCAGGCTCATGAACATCGCCCATGGAAATTCATTTAGTTCATTCCACTCCGCCCAGTGCCACTCTCTCTAACAGCGACTGTGTTCGTCCCACAAATAGTGTGCGTCGACATCGCCGGAAATCCCGTCAAGTCGCATGTGATTATATACCAGTGTCAGTTCACGTTGCGCGAGACAGACGCTCTTCTCGTCAGGAAGACAATTAACTTTTTGTAGACTTGGACATTAGCGGCAAAGTGATACCATTCCAGCTCAATACCAGAGCTGCAGTTTCACTGATCAATCAAGACACGTACAAACAGCTGGGCACACCTCCATCGCATGCCGCAAATGTTAAGTTAACTAGTTATTCAGGTCAAGATCTCCCTGTGTTAGGACAGTGCAGCCTTCTTGCAACATACAAAGGACAAACAAAACTTGTATCATTTTACATCCTTCGTTCTTCTTCTGCAGTGAACTTGTTTGGTTTCATTTTTTTCAGTTGTTTAACTTGTCTATAGTAAGTCCCACCCCTGCATTGTTCCAGCAATATCTCCAGACTGTTTGTACGTCGGTTCCTACTGCAGCAAACAATCTGGACGATATTGTGATCTCCGGAAAGACGGAAGAAGAACATTTAGCCAATCTCAGAACATTATTTTCAGGTTTTGCGACAAAATGGTCTTCGCTTGCAGAGAGACAAATGTGTGTTTTTTGCTCGTGACTTGCCCTACCTGGGACATGTACTCAATGCCCAAGGCATACTCCCAGTCCCGAGCACCTCCGTGCCATACAAGACTTGCCTTCGCCGCAGCTACAGACTGTGCTGGGAAAAATTAATTATTATCACCGTTATATACCACACGCCTCTTCCATTTCAGCTCTGCTTCATCGCTTACACTGTAAAGGTGTTCCGTTCGTCTGGACGACGGAATGTGGACGCTCCTTTCGCCAGTTGAAATCGGCGTTTCTTCCCAATACTTGCCTTACGCCATCGATCCCCAGAAGCCCCTTTTGTTGATGGTGGATTCATCGGATTTCGGGATCGGTGCTGTGCTTGCACACAAAGATAGATCACACGATCGCCCTATGGCCTTTGCGTCCAAATTGCTCTTGTGTGCCCAAAGAACTTATTCACAGATCGAGAAAGAAGCATTGGCTCTCGTATTTGGTGTTACATAGTTTCATGATTTCTTGTATGGTCGTCACTTTACCATCATCACAGACCACAAACCTTTGACATCGCTTTTTCATCCGAACAAGCCTGTACCTCCACGTACAGCGCAGAAATTCATTCACTGGTCTATTTTCCTCTCGCTGTACCACTACGATATCTTGTATCGGTCCACTGATAAGCACGGAAACGCCGATGCGTTGTCCCGTTTGTCCATTGCTGAGGATAGAGCACTCGATTCCTCTGAACTTGCTTGCATGTTCATTGATTCGGAAACCGATGACGTGGTCGAATCGTTTAAGATTGATTTTCGTCGTGTAGCTACAGCCACAGCTGCCGACCCTGTCCTTGCTACCATTCTGCGTTTTGTTGCTACGCAATGGCCCTTGCCAAAGTCATGGATCGGGGACCCGTTGGTTCGCCGATTTTTTGCTCACAAGGAGAGACTTTTTGTTCGACGTGGTGTTTTGCTGTTGCGTTCAGATAATGATCAGTCCAGCGTCGTGGTCCCGCGTTCGTTACAGTCCTCTGTCTTACAGCTTCTCCACCAAGGACATGGGGTATAGTGAGAACGAAACAAATTTGCTCGTCAGCACTGTACTTGGTTCGGAATCGAAGCCGCGATTACGAATATGTGGTCTTCGTGCATGGTGTGTGCCGAACAACAATCAGCCCCACCGCGGAAATTCTTTGCATGGCCAAAAGCCACTTCCCCTTGGCAACGCTTACACATCGATTTTGCTGGTCCATTCTGGAATGCTCGATGGTTGGTTGTGGTTGATTCATTCAGTCATTTTCCTTTTGTTGTCCGGATGTCTTCCACGACGTCATCTGCCACCATCCAAGCGTTATCTGCTAACTTTTGCATTGAAGGTCTTCCACAAATTATTGTTTCCGACAATGGCCCACAATTCATGTCTGCAGAATTTCAGTCATTCTGCAAAGCCAATGGTGTTCAACATCTGACGTCCACGCCGTTTTCGCCACAGTCAAACGGTGAGACTGAACGATTGGTCAGGACTTTGAAGTTACAGATGTTGAAGTTAAAAGAGTCGCATTCTTGGGAGGACGCGTTATTGCTCTTTTTGTCCTCGTAGCGCTCTCAGCCCCGAGATGGTCGCTCGCTGGCTGAGTTGCTCCACGGTCGTCATCATCGAACCTTGATGTCTATGCTACATCTGCCGCATCAGGTTCCTGTGCAGCGGCAGACACCTGCTTTTCCTCCAGGCGACGTTGTCTACTATCGTCAGTACCGAGGTTCATGGCGTTGGATCAAAGGGCGCATTCTTCGCTGCCTCGGTCGCACTATGTTTCTGGTTTTGAGGGCCTCTGGTGAGGTGCGCCGGCATCTCAATCAGCCGCGCCTCTGTCGTCGCACGGGATCTGCTGCTCCCCGTCTGCTTTCAGCGGCGGTGCCGTCCGGTCAGCGCCCTGGGGACCCATCTACTGGCTCGCCTCAGCCCCAGGTGTTACCGAAGCTGCCTTCCATTTTGCCCCATGGCGACGCGCCGCCGCCACCGCCGCCGCCGCCTGTTCTCCCGCCGGCGACGCCCGCAGTGGACGCGTCGCTGCAACCGCCGGGCGCCTCCCTGGGTCACGCACTGCCGATCGCTTCCCGTGACCAGTTGTCCTCCGACATGGAACTCTTGCCTGCTCCAGACAATATGTCGTCTTCCCCGGCCCGATGGAGGTCGACCTTTCGGCCCTTCCTGTCTCTCTGTGGGCGCATTCACCGCATGTTGGCGTGCACCCTGGAGCAGGTTTTCAGGCGTTTCCTAGCTCCCCGCGGTCCGAATGGCAGGATGCGGGTGGCACAGCCTCGCCTGTTGTTAGCCTTCCCACCTCGTCGCATGCGTCAACATGGGGCCCTCCCCACGGCGGGCGGAAGCCTTATGCCACCACCGTACGCCGATTTGCGGGGGAGGAATGTGGTGACACCACCATACACCACACTTGCTAGGTGGTAGCCTTTAAATCGGCCGCAGTCCGTTAGTATACGTCGGACCCGCGTGTCGCCACTATCAGTGATTGCAGACCGAGCACCGCCACACGGCAGGTCTAGAGAGACTTCCTAGCACTCGCCCCAGTTGTACAATCGACTTTGCTAGCGATGGTTCACTGACAAAATACGCTCTCATATGCCGAGAAGATAGTTCAGCATAGCCTTCAGCTACGTCATTTGCTACGACCTAGTAAGGCGCCTTATCAGTTACTCTTGATATTGTGAATAATGTACCGTCCACACCTACGTTCACCATTAATGGATTAAAGTTAAGTATTCCAACAGCTACGTCCTTTTTTCTAAATTCTAATTTACTTGCCCTGTTCCAGACCTCACGCCAGCCTGCGTGAGCTAAAACGCGTGCCTTTCGGCCTCCTCTAGTAACCCGGTGATGGCTCTCCTGCCAACCAAAACACTTACAACAGGAGGGGTCACCGCTCGGCCATCCAGTGCACCATAGGGGACTTGGACCACCGGGGCGCCTACAGTATTCAGTTAATATTGTGATATAGTAAAACCATTTCGAAGAGCAGTACTGAGAGATTTTCACCTTTTCCTGCTCCTACTCACTTCCTTCATTCGGCCAACCTTTCACTCTACAGGAGCAGACCCACCTGCCGCCTTCAGGGCGGGATACAAAACTTCTCGACGAACTGCGATTAAAATTTTTTTTTCCCTCTCCTTTCATTTCGTTTTTTCCTCGGTACTGCTTTAGCCTTTTTGTGATATCTCCGTCTGGCAGAGTGACTGTATGTTAGTGTTCCCACCATTCGCTATAAGAATTTCATTTGTGTAAACCACGGCTTCGCCACAGGAACAGGCTTCACTGTCCCATCTTGTACGTTTTCAGGCTCAGCAAATGGCGCAGTTGCTTGCTGCCATAAATGGACTGCTCACACTACAAACTGCAGCTACTTCTGTACCGACGCCGTGGCCAACGGCGCAGCTATTTCGTGCCTTCAACCCTGACGTTGAAAGTTGGCCAGAATACATCACACAACTCGAGGCACACTTCGCAGCTTACAACATACCAGGTACAGAGCTGCTTACTTTTTTCAATGTCAACGCGGGTTTCGTGTTGTACTGTGTGCCCGTGAAATTGTTTCCCACCACCCCCCACTTTCGTGATAGTGTAAATGTGGTAGCTGCACGCTACAAATTCTTTCGCCTCCAGCGGCTCTACTCGGTCGAATAAAGCTTGGATAGCGGGCCTTCAGAGACTAACTTCTGATTGTGACTTCCATGGCTTATGTGGACGCCCATGTGCGGATGAAATCATTAGAGGCGCTATTGCGCAGAATGTAGCGGATCACATTGCAGGAAGTAGACTTGCTAGACAGACAAGATACATTAGACATGGCTACTTCCACGTTCCCCCGGGTGTGTGTACTGCTAGCGCGGCACAACACGTGCCCTCCCACCCGCCAGCACGGCCAGCCACGCCGCGCCATTCGCGCGCAAGTATACAAATCTCAAACCAGGTACCCACTAAGAAACTGAAATCATGTCCGAACTGCTTTCGTGCCCACCCACGGGACAGTTGCCAATCCCGCCAAGCTCTGTGTTATTTTTGTAATAAGAAAGGACATGTGCAAGCTGTGTGTAGTAAGACAAACTCTAATTCACCAATTGTCTCCCGTTCGTGTGACTCACGTGGGCGTCACCGCAACGGCAACCGCCATAATCATGATTCACATCAGCCTATGGATGTTAATGCCATTTAATCAAAGCCTTCTGCTTCAAATGCTTCGACAGATCGTCGTATGAATCTAGTTTTGCCAGACACTTCCTCTCGCATTCAGCGCGATGCGAGGAAACTTTTTGTGACGGCTCATTAGTGTTCGTTCTGTTCGCATGCAGCTGGACACTGGTGCATCAGTTTCTTTACTGAACAAATCGACGTATGACTTACATTACTCACTCCCGCTTTATCGTTCACATTCCACGCTGGTTGCACTTACTGGACAGGAAATCTCAGTGCTTGGCGTGTGTAGTTTGCTAGCCACATATGGTGCCACGACCCCTACAGTGCCTTTCCGTGTGCTCTGCTCTAGTGATTCTACGAACATTTTCGGCATGCGCGCATTTGAACTTTTAGGCCTCGCTATTCAGGAAAATGTACTTTGCATCAAGGCTATTGACCATGCAGACAATGTTGCCGCACTAAGCGATGATTTTGCTGAACTCTTTTCTGATGGTCTACGATTTGCCACAGATTTTTCGGCCCATGTTGCAGTTAAAGGAATTGAAATGCCTATTTTTCGGGATGGACGTCCGGCACTGCACGCCCTGCGCGACGCCGTAGCTTCTGAACTTAAGCATTTGCAAGACATTGGTGTCATTGAACCTGTTTCTGCTTCGCCATGGGCTACGCCTATAGTGTGTCTGAAGAAACCAAACGGTTCTCTCCGTATTTGTCCTGACCTTAAGTCAACAGTAAACCCCCAAACAGTGGTAGCTACGTTTCCCTTACTGCGTGCTGAAGACATTTTTGATAGCTTGATGCGGGAAAATTCTTTCCCACGATTGACTTGCGGGACACATACTTTCAGATTCCGCTCGACGAACAGTCGCAGCGCCATTTTGTGATCAACACCCACAGTGGATTGTTCAAGTTTCACAGCCTTCCGTTCGGTTGTGCTTCAGCTCCAGCTATTTTTCGGTCTTATTTGCAGCAGTTGTGGTCCACTGTCCCTGGTTGCTCACATTATCTGGACGATATAGTGGTATGAGGTCGCATCCCTGACGAACATTTGCCGAATTTGCGTGCCTTATTTATTGTACTTTTGCAGGCAGGACAAAAGTGTAACAAAGGTAAGTGCAATTTTTTTGAAACTGATATTCAGTATTTAGAACATATGATTAACGAACAGGGTATCCACCCATTGCCCTCACATCTCAGTGCAACTAGAGACTTGCCAGCACCCAGGAACTTGAAAGAACTTCAGTCTGTGCTGGGCAAAATTTCATATTATATTCGGTTTATACCAAATGCAGCGGAGATTGCAGCGCCTTTGCATCGCCTTCGGCGTAAGAACGTTCCTTTTGTTTGGTCTTCGGAATGTGACGCTGTTTTCTACAATCTCAAATATGCTTCGTTGAGTAACCGCTATTTGATTCCTTTCGATCCCTCCAAACCAGTTGTTTTGGCTGTGGATGCATCTTCTCACAGCATCAGAGCAGTTTTCTCACAACACATTAAATTTGTCGATCGCCCGATAGCTTTTGCGTCTAAGTTGCTCAATTGTGCCCAGCAAAACTATTCTCAAATCGAGAAAGAAGCTTTAGCTATTATCTATGGTGTGAGAAAGTTTCATGATTTCTTTGTACGGTCCCAAGTTCTATTTGGTCACCGACCATAAGCCTTTGACGTTGTTGCTCCACCCGTCAAAGCCAGTTCTGGCCCGTACTGCACAAAAGTTGCTACGTTGGTCTTTGATTTTCTCTAGCTACAATTACGAAATTTTGTTTCAGCCCACAGCCCAGCATGGCAATGCTGATGCTTTGTCTCGTCTGCCTATCGGTCCTGACGAAGTGTTTGATTCTTCCGAATTGTCATGCATGTTTATTGATTCAAAAGATAAGGAATTAGCTGATGGTTTTGCAGTGAATTTTCGTCGCATTGCTTCCACGCCAGCCACTTATGCTTCTCTGCAGATTCTTTTGTAGTATATCCATACTCAATGGCCTCTATCTGCCATGCAGGTTCGTGATCGACTTGTTCGACGTTACTTTGCGCAAAGTCCCAAACTGTCTATACACCACAGCGTTATCTTGTTACGAACTGACAATGATCAGTCTTGTGTGGTTGTACCTCATTCGTTGCGGTCGGAAATTCTCCACTTGCTGCACGCTGGTCATTGGGGTATAGTGCGGATGAAGCAATTAGCGCGTCGTCACTGCACTTGGGTTGTGATTGATAAACATATTGAGAATTTGCTTGCTAACTGTCGCTCTTGCGTGGAGCATCAATCTGCTCACCGCCAGCGCTTCTTTGTGTGGCCGACTCCTACTGCGCCTGGGCAGGGCGTTCATATTAGATTTGCGGGTCATTTCAGGGACACCCGCTGGTTGATAGTCATTGATGCGTACAGCAACTTTCCTTTTGTTGTACCTGCGTCTTCTACGACATCTGCCAATACTATTTGGCGTTTGGCGTCTATTTTCTGCACTGAGGGCTTTCCTGAAGTTATTGTCTCCATCAATGGCCCCAAATTCGTATCGTCAGATTTTGAAGCGTCCTGGGCTGCTAATGGCATTCGCCATCTGACCTCAGCCCTGTTCCACCCCTAGTCAAATGGAAAGGCTGATCGCTTAGTGCGTACGTTTAAGTCGCAGATAAGCAAATTGCGCGCCACACACTGTCACAAGCACACGCTCTGGACTTTCCTTGCTTCATATTGCTCGCAGCCGCTCGGCACCCGTTCCGCAGCGGAATTGCTACACGGCCGCGCCCATCAGTAGCTCCAGCAGGTATTGCACCCGCTGCCGCGCGCTTCGCTGCTTCGCCTCGTTGTGGCTTGGCGCCGCATGGTTTAGTGTTCTATCGCGTTTTCTATGGCAGGCAGCGCTGGGAGCAGGGACCCATCCTTCGACCACTTGGCGGCGCCTTATTTGTCATTTCTGGTCCCTACAGCACTGACAAGCGACACCGCAATCAGATCCGTTTGTGCCATCCTCGGTTTTCTGCTGTTGGTTGTTTTCTGGCAGAATTGGAGGCTTCACGGATTCCGCCGCCTCAGCCCACTACCCCACCGACGGCGCCTCCGCTGCTCGCGCCCCCGCCGCGTTCGCGCATGCCGTTGTCTCCGTCGCCGCTGCCGGTCCAGTCACCTGCACCGGACGGACGCCTCTGGCCGTCGCCACACCCCTGGCCGTCACCGTCGCCGCGTACCTCCACGGTGCCGGAACCGATGGACGCTGAGGCTGTTGTCACGCCACCGCCGTCGTCGCCCATAGAGGTCGATGCTCTGCCTCCTCATCCGAGCATACCTAGAGGCGGTGCGCGGCCTGGGCAGGTTTTCCACGGGGCGTTTTCCTCGCCAACTCGCGAGCAATTCGGGGCCACGGGTGGACAGCACACCCTGGCAGTACCGCTGTCTGCTGCGTCCCCTGGGTCCCTCCAACCGTCGTCGGAAGCCCTACTCAACGACGGTATGTCGTTTCAGGGGGAGGGATGTGGTATCGATAGCTACGATAGCATATCGTAGGTGAAAGTTCTGAAGTTGTTATTACAACAGACACCGACGACAGCGCCCTCTAGCTAGTGTTGTAGAGGTCTACGAGCTCTGTGACAGATTCTGCCCAGTTTGATCAAGAGCAGAGGGCCAGAAGACTTTGATTGCTATTGAGACTATGTACTACTTATGATGGGTCTAAGGCTTCACATCTCAGTGAAACGTTATGTATTAAGTTAATATTGTGATATACAAAAACCATTTCTAAGAACAGTACCGTGAGATTTTCATCTTTTTCTGCTCCTATTCACTTCCTTCATTTGGCCAACCTTTCACTTTACAGGAGCATACCCACGTGCTGCCTTCCAGGTGGGACACAAAAGTGATATTGCCATAGCTGTTGCAAAAGACTTTGTTAGTGAGCCAGCTCAGAACCGATCAAACACCATTACGTCAGATGCAGCAATGCCACTGGCAGATTCCCATATTGTGTTCCAGGAAAGGGGCTGGCACTGCCATAACGAAGACAAAAATGGTTCAAATGGCACTGAGCACTATAGGACTAAACTTCTGAGGTCATCAGTCCCTTAGAACTTAGAACTACTTAAACCTAACTAACCTAAGGACATCAAACACATCCATGCCCGAGGCGTGATTCGAACCTGTGACCGTAGCGGTCGAGCGGTTCCAGACTGAAGCGCCTAGAACCTCTCGGCCATTCTGGCTGGCCATAACGAAGACACAGCAGAAAGGCGTTTGTAGGCCAGTTACTGCACATCCAATCAACAGACTTTTTAGCCGGCCGCGGTGGCCATGCGGTTCTAGCGCTGCAGTCCGGAACCGCGGGACTGCTATGGTCGCAGGTTCGAATCCTGCCTCGGGCATGGGTGTGTGTGATGTCCTTAGGTTAGTTAGGTTTAAGTAGTTCTAAGTTCTAGGGGACTTATGACCTAAGATGTTGACCCCCATAGCGCTCAGAGCCATTTGAACCATTTGAACAGACAACTTATGGTCTACATGGCTCCGAGCTGTTATTTGCAGAGCAAGAACGCTCTGTCCCAACATAAATTAAGATTATATTCAGTCAAAGGTGTCTCAGTCTGGTAGCTACTATTTACGAGGAGAGGTGTAAACCGCTCCTCGAGGCGGTATGATGCTACAAGTAGCCACCACGAGATTTGGCCTCCACCAACTGTGGGCCCCTGCTTCTGGTTTTAAGATCAGTGCTGTGGCTCAGCATCTTCCAGCCAGTGGACCACCTTCGGGCCAACCAACAGGTGCAAACAGCCTTCCGCCATTGAAGGCAGTCGCTTGAGGCCATGGACACTTGTTGCATCAGTTCCTTAACACTCGCTGTCTTCAGCACACGTTATGGAGGATGTTGCACCACAGAATGTTCGAGTTTGTTCTTCAGTAAAATGTATAACTAATAGTGAAGTATTTAGGAGCAGCCATCTATCATCATCCTGACAACAGTCTACCACCTCAGTTCAGACCTCCACACGACATCTACATGGATACTCTGCAAATCACATTTAAGTACCTGGCAGAGGGTTCATCGAACCACCTTCAGAATTCTCTATTATTCCAATCTCGTATAGCGCGTGGAAAGAATAAACACCTATATCTTTGCATACGAGCTCTGATTTCCCTTATATTATCGTGGTGTCTTCTTTCCCTATGATGGTTGGTGTCAACAAAATATTTTCGCATTCTGAGGAGAGAGTTGATGATTGGAATTTCATGAGAAGATTGCAATACAACGAAAAACGCCTTTCTTTTAATGATTTCCAGCCCAAACCCTGTATCATTTCGGTCACACTCTCTCCCATATTTCGTGATAATTCAAAACGTGCTGCCTATCTTTGAACTTTTTCGATGTACTCCGTCAGTCCTATCAGGTAAGGATCCCACACTGTGCAGCGGTATTCTAAAAGAGGACAGACAAGCGTAGTATCCTCTCGTAGCGTAGTGTCCTCCTTAGTAGCTTTGTTGCACTTTTTAAGTGTCCTGCCAATAAAACGCAGCCTTTCCTTAGCCTTCCCCACAAAATTTTCTATGTGGTCATTCCGATTAGAGTTGTTCGTAATTGTAATACCTAGGTATTTATTTCAATATACGGCTTTTAGATTAGACTGATTTATCGTGTAACCGAAGTTTTAAGAGTTCCTTTTAGCACTCATGTGAATGACCTCACACTTTTCGTTGTTTAGGGTCAACTGTCACATTTCGCACCATTCAGAAATTTTTTCTAAATCGTTTTGGATTTTGTTTTGATGTTCTGATGGCTTTATTAGTTGATAAACTACAGTGTCTTCTGCAAACAAACGAAGACGGCTGCTCAGACCCCCTTCCAAATCGTTTATATAGGTAAGGAACAGCAAAGGGCCTATAGCACTACCTTGGGGAACGCCTGAAATCACTTCTGTATTACTCGATGACTCTCCGTCAGTTACTACGAACTGCGACCTCTCTGACAGGAAGTCGCAAATCCAGTCACATAACTGCGGCGATATTCCATAAGCACGCAATTTCCCTACGAGCAGCTTGTGTGGTACAGTGTCAAAAGCTTTCGGGTTATCCAGGAATACGGAATCGATCTGAAATCCCTTGTCAATATCACTCAGCGCTTCGTATGAATAAAGAGCTAGTTGTGTTTCACAGGGACGATGTTTGCAAAACCAGTGTTGACTGTGTGTCAATAGACCGTTTCCTTCGAGGTAATTCACACTTTTCTTACACAATATATTTTCTGAAATCCTGCTGCAT
The DNA here is from genome assembly GCF_023864345.2 of Schistocerca serialis cubense. Taxonomy (NCBI): domain Eukaryota; kingdom Metazoa; phylum Arthropoda; class Insecta; order Orthoptera; family Acrididae; genus Schistocerca; species Schistocerca serialis. The sequence continues at coordinate 545,705,379 of NC_064640.1, read as the reverse complement.
ATCGACGTTAACGATATGGGCCTGTAATTTAGTGGATTACTCCTACTACATTTCTTGAATATTGGTTGCTTTTATTAAGTGATTTGAGTTGCTTCACTACTTAGAGGATATTTACTTCTACGTTACGCATGATGGCAGCTGTTCTCGATTCGAATTTTGGGATATTTACTTCGTCTTCTTTTGTGAAGGCATTTCGGAAGGCTGTGTTTAGTAACTCTGCTTTGGCAGCACTGTCTTCGATAGTAATTCCATAGTTATCGCGCAGAGAAGGCATTGATTGTTTCTTGCCGCTAACTTACTTCACATACGACAAGAATCGTTTTGGATTTTCTGCCAGGTTTCGGGACCAAGTTTCGTTGTCGAAACTGTTATAGGCTTCTTGGATTGAACTCCGCGCTAAATTTCGAGCTCCTGTGAAGGATCGCCAATCTTCGGGATTTTGCGTCTGTTTAAATTTTGCATGTTTGTTTCGTTGTTCGTGCAACAGTGTTCTAACCCGTTTTGTATACCAAGGAGGATCAGCTCCGTTATTTGTTTGTTTATTTGGTATAAATCTCTCAATTTCTACCGATACCATTTCTTTGAATTTAAGCCACATCTGGCCTACACTCATATTATTAATTCGGAATGAGGGGACATTGTCTCTCAGGTAGGCGTCAAGTAAATTTTAATCTGCTTTCTTGAATAGGTATATTTTTCGCTCATTTTTCCACGATTTGGGGATTACAATACTCAGTCTCACTACGACCACCCTGTGTTCAGTAATCCTTATATCGGTATTGATGCTCGTTATTAACTCAGGATTATTTGTTGCTAAGAGGTAAAGTGTGTTTTCACAACCGTTTACTATTCGCGTGGGCTCATGAACTAACTGCTCCAAACAATTTTCAGAGAATGCGTTTAGCAAAATTTCGGATGATATTGTACTTGCGGAATTAAACATGTCTTATCGCCAACATATCGAGGGTAAATTAAAGTCACCACCAACTATTATCGTATGAGTCGGGTACGTGTTTGAAATCAAACTCAAGTTTTCTTTGAACCTTTCAGCAACTGTATCATCTGAACTGGGAGGCCAGTAAAAGGATCCCATTACTATTTTATTCCGGTTGCCAACAATGACCTCTGCCCAGACTAACTCACAGGAAGTATCTACTTCTATTTCGCGACAAGTTAAACTACTTCTGAGAATCTTTTCGGAACACCGCTAGGTTCAAAAAAGGCTCTGAGATCTATGGGACTTAACATCAGAGGTTATCAGTCCCTTAGAACTTAGAACTACTAAAACCTAACTAACCTAAGGACATCACACACACACATGCCCGAGGCTGGATTTGAACCTGCGACCCTAGTGGTCTCGCATTTCCAGACTGAAATACCTAGAACGACTCGGCCACCGCGGGCAGCACACCGTTAGGTCCTTCGCAAAAATTTCGGCTGAGCTTATATACGACTTTAGACAAATTTTAGTGCCCATAGCGATCAGTGCTTTCTATTAGCTCTTGGAGCTGTGGTACTTTCCCAACACAGCTACGACAATTTACTACTGTTATACCAATGGTTCCTGTATCTACGATCTTCCTGTGTTCAGCTCTGTACCAGAGGTCCGCAATCGGTCCGGTAGACTATACTGCAAATGGTGAGCTCTGCTTTCATCTTGCAAGCAAGACTGGCAGCCTTTACCACTTCTGTTAGGCGCTAGAAAACAGAGAGAATCTCTTCTGATCGAAAGTGACACACATCATTGGTACCGACGTGTGCTACCACACGCAGTTGGCTCCACCCTGTGCTCTTCGTGGCATCCAGGACGACCTTTTCCAAATCTGGAATGACTCCACCCGGTATGCACACGGAATGCACATTGGTTTTCTTACCCTCCTTGTCAGCAAGGTCCTAAGGGTCCCCTTAACGCGCCTAACGTTGGAGCTTCCAACTACCAATAATCCCACTTACTGCGATTGCCCGGATCTTGCAGGCTGAGTGGTTTCCTCTGAAACAGGACAGGTGACAGCATCCGGCTCAGCAACAGCGTCTGCCACAGACAGCACCTGGAACCAGACAAACCCGGGAGGCCTTACGTGCCTCTTTGGAAGTCTTCTGCCGCATGCTTCGCCCTGGGGCGACCTCTACATTTTGATGTTAGAAGTGTGTGTCACCACTAAATTTCAGTGACAGAGGAACATTACCAGCCACCCTACCTGGAGACGATGACTCTCGACTACCTGAGGGTTGCAGTTTCGTCGACACACAGCATCAGTGTGCAGTGGGCCGGCCGAGTGGCCTAGCGGCTCTGGGCGGTTCAGTCTGGAGCCGCGCGACGGCTATGGTTGCAGTTTCGAATCCTGCCTCGGGCATGGATGTGTGTGATGTCCGTAGGTTAGTTAGGTTTAAGTAGTTCTAAGTTCTAGGGGACTGATGACCTCAGAAGTTAAGTGCCATAGTGCTCAGAGCCTTTTGAAGCCAAGTATGCAGTGGGTAAGTGCACTAACTGTTCTATTTGACCCCCTGCGAGTATCATGTCGAGTCAGTGCACCTTTTAGCAGCTTGCAAGGTCTGTTTTCATGTGTGACATGTGTCAAGTAAACCAAGACTGTGTTCTGTGGTTGTGTAAATATGAAAGTTATTTTTCCCTATCATCAATGTGTGTGGCTCAATGTCTGGAAAGATATAAGGTGTTAACCATGCGTTGCCTCTTCGGAGGGGATGATGAGTTTTGCTTAGAAGTTGGAATTTTGTGGTAGTTTACGCCGTTTTGAATGGGGAATGTATTTCATTTCGTTAATAATTCTGGCTCACAACGATTAAGAAAGGAACGTTGTGGTCATGTGTAGATGCTCAAACGGAGAAGTTAAGTTACAGTAAGTGTTAGAATGGAATTGGAATAAGTGTCCTTGTCGTCGTACTGTTTTGTTCTCCTCGTTTGTTGTTTGCGTAATTAGTGAGGTATACCCTGGCGGAGAGCTTGCGAATTTCTGCAGCCTGGACCAGATGTGCAGTGAAGTGCATGTGCCGATGATCTTTGTGTCTTGCAGAGTGCAACTGCCAACAGTAATTTTGCTGTAGATACTTTGGAGGTTGCACAGAAAGCTATCCGTAAGGCTGATTGTAACGCATATGTTGCGGGTACTGAAATGGTACAGACACATTTAGTACTTCCGAAGGCAGCAGATTCGGCAACATCTGTGATAGCCCTGCCTCCTCAGAACGTGGGAGGAGAAGAAAGATAAAATGTGTTTGTAAGCTTAATGATCGGGTCGACAAGGCGTCTGCCAGTGGATCAGGAGATTGACGAAAGTGACAACACTTGCAGTGTAATGCGTGATGCAGTCGAAGGCTGCTGATGAATCCAAGGGCTAGACTTTCTCATCATGCATCATGCCGAAACTGACTTTCGATGACACGCGGTGGAACTCAGGGGTATAATGTTCAAGCTGGGGGAAGCTGTTACCAGTGAAATACTGCTGCAAGGTTCGTTTATCGTGATAGGACAAATGAGGGCAAAATCACTAATGCTTAATTTGCATGATCTAGTGCCGCAAAGCACTGGGAATCTGCTTTAGGTGACCGAAGGTGCTGCTAACTTATACGATTCTGCACTTCGGCTGTGGGTAGGGAATCGTTGTTGGCTACGCAGTGCTCAGTGATTGAGAGCACTTCTCCAGTCAATACTCACGTTGAGACGTTATCTGAATTCCGTCCTTGTGGCAGGGAGTTTCCGTTTCTTGTCTGTAGAATACAGAGAGGAGAAGATAGTATTAGATTATACTAGTCAGAGGTCCGCCTTCTGTCGTTCTAGTGTTTGAATAAGTTTTTTATTTTGTGGCTAGAGTTCTTCCATCGTCGCTGACGTAAGCGAGAACCATCTCTCCGACGCACGGGACGCAGTACATTCGGTGATATTGCTAATTGCTTCGGCTTATTGCGGCTATAAAGCTGAACAGCTGTTATCACATAAGTTTCATTTCTACTGAGGCACATAACTGTCGATCATCTTTGAAAGCTATGTCTTCTAGTGTTTGGGACGTAGATCATATCAGTCATCTCGCGTTATTTATTTTAGATCGCGTAGCCATAAAAAGGGGCAGACTTGGGCAGTTGATCAATAATATTAGTCAAGAAATTGTAATATATAAAGGGGTTTTAATCTACAATAATTGTATAAGCAGAAAAAACATTAATAATTAATACTTACCCGTTCCCTTAATCATTCATTTATTTTTATGTTGTAATTTATATGTTAAAGAGCAAGAAATAGAAAATAATATCACCGTTAAGACATCCTAAGATCTGCTTCAGGTGGTAGTCAGACAGGGCCAAATCTTTACTTTCGCGATCAGTATTTTCCATTGTGCACATTCTGTTTTACACCCGCCTGAAGCAGCATATCGGAAACCATACAAATGCCTTCCAGTAATACTTCCTAACACTTAAATTTATATTCGATATTACGAAATCCCTCTTTCTCATTAACACTTTTCTTGCTATAGTCATTCTTCATTTTATATCCTGTTGTGCGTAAAAGACAACGAAAATGAACGAAATAGGTATATTTTTGTGTTGGTCATATATTACGCACCTTTTTGTGGTACACGTTATTTAAAAGCCGTTGGTACTGCTAGGTTTAATTCGAATACGTTCCATTGCCTTTCATTTAGTTCCATTGGGGATTACATTATTATCCCTTTCCAGGGCAATATCTATTCCATTCAACTGTTATTCCAAGTTCTTTGCTGTCTCTGACAGAATTGCAGTGTCACCGATAATCTTCCAAATGGCTATTGCTTCTGCCTAATACTTAATTCTGTTTACAAATTTATCCTTGTATACTTTACTGCTTGTTCGGTGTAGAAGTTGAATTACATCGAGTGTAGGCTACCTGAATGTCTGACTCCCATCTTCTCATTGCGCATCTAGAAATCCACCGGATGGAGTAGCAGAATTTATGTGCTTCAAAAAGATCTTTAATTGATGGGGTTGGGGCTCTGAAATACATGTGCAGTCTAATTACTCCTCTCTTCTTTTTGTCGCAGGTCAGCAAAATTGATAGTTCAGCACATACACTGTAAAAATTCAAACTTTAATTTAGGACAGCATAGATTCCCAAGAATTTACAGGTTACCAGTTGTGGAGGAACATGTAGGAATAAGCATCTCTCCTACTTCAGAAAATTAAATGTAATGTTTGTAACTTCCAGAACAGCAGAGTACATTGAGATAACTATTTCTAGATCGAAAGGTAAGCCACTTCCATTCCAACCCACTAGCGAGAACAAAGAGAAAAGACAGTTGGAGACGCAGTAAAGGATAATGTCGTTAGAGTGTTTTCTGGGATTGGAGAAGTATATCCTGTCGTGACTTTACGCCATTTATCTTCAGATATCATTTTTAAATGATGAATTGTCGCCTGAGGAAAGTTGCTACCTCACAGCATCTCTGGACAAATAGCTTTACATCTAAGAATAATTTGAGGCGTTAATGTAAAAGTCCGATTTCAGAAACTTCTCTGTCCCGGAGGCCTGACTCAAATGCTTTAACATTGTCATTGTCCATGTCAACAGAAGGTGCAGTGTATGTTTTTTTCCCTAGTTCCAATTCCTTGGACGCCGCTTTGAAGAGCTACGAAAACCCCTATGTTTTAAGAGCTATAAAAGAAACGATTGCGTATAAGAATTACAGTAATCGAATAGCATACATACCGTGAAAAGTTCATTCATCAGCGTGATATCAGTAGCTTCATTTCGAGCTATTTATCCCTTCTCAGAGAGCTTCTTGGACAAAGACATTCTAACATTGTCAGCTGCTTATTCCAGGGAGTATCGTTAGAATGGCTCAGTGATCTATCAAGAGCGGGAAGGTTGAAGGAAGATAGAGAGTGTAAAGAACATAGTGATCACCTACCACTTACCAGCAGGTAGTCAGCTCAGTATTGTCAATTGAAATTAACTGAGCAGTGCTTGTTGATTCCTGTTGCGATTTCCTTTTACTCCAGGTTTGTGTTCGAGAAAACCCCAAAGTTAGAGATGTGGCACCAATGTTATTTTCATAAGGCAAGTGCATAACGCGGTCGGTCTATCGAATTATGTTGCATAGTTAATAGAGTCGGACTTCGTTTCATAATTATTGTAGGTCCTTTGGTTCACCATAAAAGATCTGATAAATTACTAATCAGTATTTGGATCACACTAATGGCGTACGGGCTCCACGTCAGCAGCTTTAAATTGGTTCAAATGGCTCTAAGTACTATGGGACTTAACATCTGAGGTCATCAGCCCCTAGAACTCAGAACTACTTAAAGCTAACTAACCTAAGGACATCACACACATCCGTGCCCGAGGCAGGATTCGAACTTGCGACCGTAGCAATCGCACGGTCCCGGACTGAAGCGCCTAGAACCGCTCGGCCACCGCGTCCGGCCTCAGCAGTTTTGCATTTCTTTCACGAATAGGTGTATACAAAGCTGATAAAGACATTAACACAAAGAGATATGTTTAGTTTGTTAAATTAATACATCTGAAATGTATTAATTTAAATATACTAAAATAGGGGGGCGTTTGAAAAGTCTGTGAAAAGTCCGAGTGGCGCCACCACCGGCGGCTATCGAGGTCATGTTTGGTTAGTAGCATCTTTGGAAAGATCGCACACCACGTTTCAGTCATATTGGTCTATTTCTTTGTGTTTGGCATTCGTGTCAGTCAAGGAAGTCGAGTGACTGTCAAAAAATGGACGAAAAAGAAGTTCCTATGGTGATTAAACATTACTTTATGAAAGACAAAACGCCTCAGCAGACTAATGAGAAGCTTGATTAACATTATGTTGATTCTGCGCCTTCGCTTAGATCAGTTTATAAGTGATTTCACAATTTTAGGAGTGGCCATATGGGCACAAGTGATACTGAACGTTCTGGATGCCCTGTGGAGTTTACGACTCCAGAAGTCATTGATAAAATCCATGATATATTGATGGATGACAGAACAGTTATGGTGTGTGAGACTGCTAGTGCCATGGGCGTCTCGAATGAACGGGTATAAAATATTTTGCATGAACATTTGGACAGGACAAAGCTATCTGCGAGATGTGCTCCGCGATTGCTAAGCTTGACCAAAAACGGAATCGTGTGTAATGTTGCAAGGATGGTTTGCAGCTGTTCAGAAGGATTCGCAGGATTGAGCGTCGTTTCGTTACTGTGGATGAAACATGGATACGTTACTATACTCCTGAGACCAAACAACAATGTAAACAATGGGTTACCAAGGGAGAATCTGCATGAAAAAAGGCGAAGATCATTCCTTCGGCCAGAAAGGTTATGACGACTGTTTTTCGGGATTCGCCAGGGATAATCCTCATCGACTATATGGAAAAGGGGAAAACTATTACAGGTAAATATTATTCATTTTTATAGGACCGTTCTTTCCCATCATGACAATGCACCAGGACAAACCTAAGCAGTTCTGGTGGCAAAATTAATGGGAATATGATTCCATCTCATTTACCATAACACACTATTCTCCAGACATGGCTCCCTTGGACTACTATTTGTTCCCCAATTTGAAGAAATGTCTGGCGAGGCAAAGATTTTATTCAAACGAGGAGGTGATTGCAGCAACAATTAGCTATATTGCAGACTTAGACATTTCCTATTATTCGGAAGGGATCAACCAATTAGAACAGCTTTGGACGAAGTGCGTAAGTCTAAAAGGAGACTATGTCGAAAAATAAAAGGTTTACCCCAAAGATGTAAGCAGTTTTTATTCTTTCACGGTCTTTTCAAACGCCCCTCGTATATTCATGGTACTTAAGAGCTAACAAGATGGATGTATACACAGCGAAAGCTGAAGAACATAGGACGATACGAAACAGAAAGACATCTCGTAGCCAATCACAGATACAATATGAAAGCTTCTCTGTTCTTCATTGTCGTAAAAAGTATTACATGTACTTATTAACATTTGTGGACTTTCTGGGACAAACATATTTCATAAACATAAAGAAAGAAAAATTTTCTTGGTGTCTTACATTTTCCTGCAATATAGTTGACTACGATACTGGCTGTTACAATAGTAGTCATTCAAGTCGTGTACAACAAGGTTAAGTCAGTTCAGGGATGTGTCTGTCTGTGGGAATTGATTCAGCCACTGCTGGAGTGACGTCGTAGTTGGCTTGTATGATGTCAATCGGACGGTGACAACCGACTGAGAATGAGCTCTGGTTGTGCACTTTGCAGCAGAGGTGGGAATCTAAGCACGTCCCGTCCAGGAGTGTAGCCGTCACAGCCGTGCGAGCCTTGCCTAGCGCAGCTGGTTTAGCTGGGGCAGTCGCATGGAGGTCCGACGCGCCGCACGGTGCAGAGTCATGCAACCGCACTGGGCTACAGCAGTCTCCGGCCGAGCGAGTCCCTAACGTCACCCCAAGGGCCGAGCAGTGCTGTTGCGAAACAACTTGTATGCCACGGGCTAAGAAGCAGAGTCGTGTATGGAGACGCAGCCCACGGGTCGCGACCTCACTGCTCCGCACTGAGCGAGGCTGTGACGTCACTGTATCAGTGACGTGCGCAAGCGCTGGCGTGCTGCGGCCTACGTGCTGTTGGTAGCGTTGACGGCAGCTGTGAGCTAGGGCTGTAACCGGTGAGTAGAGCAGAGTTTAGTTCAAATGTTCAAATGTTTGTGAAATCTTATGTGGCTTAACTACTAAGGTCATCAGACCAAACACCATTTCGTCCGATGCAGATTCCCATATTGTGCTCCAGGAATGTGGGTGACACCGCCGTAACGACGACACAGCAGAAAGGCGTTATTAGGCCAGTTACTACACATCCAATCAACAGACTTCTTTTGGTCTACTTGGTTGCAAGCTGTGATTTGCGAAGCAAGACCGCTCTGTCTCAACATGAATTACCGTTACTTTCAGTCAAAGCTGTCTCAGTCTGGTAGCTACTATTTACGAGAAGACGTGTATTCCACTCCTCGAGGCGACGTGATGCTCACGCAACCACCACGAGATGTGACCTCTACTACCTGTGGGCCCCTGTTGCTGGTTTTATGATTAGTTGTGTGGGCCTAGCATCTTGCAGCCAGTGGGGCAACTACCAGGTGCCACCAGCTTTCCGCTATAGAGGGCAGTCGTTTGAGACCACGGCCACCTGTTGCGTCAGTTCCTCAACACTCACTGTCTTCAGCACACACTATGGAGGACGTTGCACCACAAAATGTTCTAGTTTGTTCTTCAGTAAAATGTATGACCAACAGTGAAGTTTTTATGAATAGCCACAGATCATCAACCCGACAACCATCCACCACCTCAACTCAGACCTCCACATGTAGAGGTGACCCATCCTGAACCTCTACATTTTGATGTCAGAAGTGTGTGTCACCTGTAAATTTCAGTGAAAGAGGTACATTTCCAGCATCAGTGTGCAGCGGGTAACTGCACTGACTGTTTTATTTTTTTTCCCTGCGAGTATCACGTCACGTCATTGCACCTTTTAGCAACTTTTCAGTTCTGTTTTGATGTTTGACATGTGTCAAGTAAACTCAGACTGTGTTTTGAGGATGTGTAAATTTGAGCGTTATTTTTGCCTATCATCAATGAGTGTGGCTCATTGTCTTGAGGTGTATAATGTGTTAACCATGCATAGCTTCTTAGGAGGTGAAGGTGATTTTTGTCGAGAAGTCGGAGTTTTGTTGTAGTTTTCGTCGTTTTTAATGGGCAATGTATTTCATTTTGAGCAATAAATGTGGCTCACTACGTTTTAGCACATGATGTATTAGTCATGAGTAGCCGCTCAAGTGGGGAAGTTAAGTAACTGTAAGTGTTGGGATAGAATTAGATTAAGTGGCCTTGTAGTCATACTGTTTTGTTCTCGTCGTTTGTTGTTTGCATGGTTGGTGGCGGGAACCCCTGGCGGAGAAGTTGCGAATTTCTGCAGCCTGGACCAGATGTGCAGGGTAGTGCATGTGCCGATGATTTTGGTGTCTTGCAGAGTGCAACTGCTGACAGTAATTTTGTTGTAGATACTTAGGAGGTGACAAAGAAAGCTATCAATTAGGCTGACAGTCTTGAAGATGTTTTTGGTACTGAAATGTGAGTGTAGAAATGAATGTGCGCAATGGAAAATATTGAAAGCTAATATAAAGATTTTGCCCTGTCTGGCTACCGTGTGAAGCTGATCTTAGGATCTCTTAATGGTGATATTATTTCCTCCTTCTTGCTCTTCAACATATAAATTACAACATAAAAATAAATGAATGATTAAGGGAACTAGTAACTACTAAATTATAAATGTTGTTTCTGCTTATACATTTATTGTAGATTAAAACACCTTTATTTATTACAAATGTTTATATGTCGATGTGCAATGGACATTAAGAGATACAAACTCCAGCCACAAAAAAAAAACCTCATTAAACACTAGGACGGCAGAAGGCAGTCCTCTGACTAGTATAATCTAATACTACCTTCTTCTTTCTGTATTCTACAGACAAGAAATGCGAACTCCCACCCACAAGGACGGAATTCAGATAAAGAGTCAGCATGAGTACAGACAGGAGAAGTGCTCTCAATCACTGAACGCTGTGTACTCAACGACGATTTCCTATCCGGAGACGAAGTCCAGAGTCGTATAAGTTAGCAACACCGTCGGTCACCTAAAGCAACTTTCCATTGCCTTGTGCAATATATCATGCAAATTAAGCATTAGTGATTTCGACCGCATTTGTCCTTTAATGATAAACGAACCCTGCGACAGTATATCACTGGTGACAGCTTCCCCCAGCTTCAACATTATCCTCCTGGGTTCCACCGCTCGGCATCGAAAGTCAGTTTCGGCATGGTGCTTTATGAAAAAGTCTAGCTCCGGGATTGCACAGCAGTCTTCGCCTGCATCACGCATTACACTGCAAGTGTTGTCACTTTTGTAAATCTCCTGATCCACTGGCACAAGCCTTGTCGGCCCGATCATAAACCTTACAAACACATTTACTCCTACAATCTGAGAAGACAGTGCAGTCAAATATGGTGGCCAATCTGCGGACTTTGTAAATACTAAATGCGTCTGTACCACTTCAGTACCCAAAACATCTGCAATACAATCAGCCTTATTGATAGCTTTCTGTGTCACCTCCTAAGTATCAACAACAATATTACTGTCGGTAGTTGCACTCTGCAAGACACAAATATCATCGGCACATGCACCTCCCTCTACATCTGGTCCAGGCTTCAGAAATTCGCAACCTCTCCGCCAGGGTATACCTCACTAATTATGCAAACAACAAACGCGGAGAACAAAACAGCACATCTGTAACACTCCCGTCTGCTACTGCTGTAACATAACCTTAAAGTAGGAGGCAGGTTGTGAAATATAACTATCTAGTTAAAACAATTATGGTATAAAGCAACAGAGCAGTGTTATCCTCTGAGAGGAATTTTGTTGTGTTGACCGAGTTGTACCTAACGGGGGTGGCTTATCGGAAATGAAAGTCAGAATTACGTAAATATTTGAACAGTAACAAACAAAATTTTTGTTTATCTGCACTGTTTAACGCATAGAGAAAACGGTCACCAGCCTAATTAGGCAAGAGAATGATTAACATTTTTGTTCAAGAAAATAGTTATTAGTAACTTTAACGGATAAACACAACCTATACTTTGTCACACGTGAGTGCAATGAACTCTGACACATACATATGTTTACGGTACGGATGAAGCTAACAGCAAGAGCAGCACAAACTATTTGTAAAAATATAACAGATACCGAAACACACTATTACTTTCAGGGCTTGTTCAAACTGAATAGTCTTTATAACATTACTATTAACATTCACTGCAGGATCATAAACTGGACATAGGTTAAGTCTCTCTCAGTTAAATACTTTAATATTTAAAATGAAAGTTAATTGGAATCCACTAACAGGTTGCTTCTCACTATCTTTTGAATAAAGAAATTATGGTTTTGATAAATAGTGGTCTTCCCGTTACTTGATACCTAGCATTAGCACAATAGACAAACCGTGAATCCTATTATACTATTAATATGCACTTCCAATACACAAGAGAGACAAACACTTAGCAATAATGAACAAATAATTTTCTACTATTGCAGTTTTCCACTTTTACTACAGTGAAACACAATGTTGACAAATTTGCAAGAAACTGACTCACCTTTTAAAATTTACTACATGTTGCACTACGATAATTAACTAAGCAAAACTTTATAAGCCTTAATTTTAAGAACTTTCATTTGTAAAAGAAACAGCAAATTGTCTTTATTACCACAGTCTTCTACTTTCAAGTAAATGATTAAATAGGTGACTTTGATACTTCACAAAACTACATTTACTGCCTACCACAATTTCACTAAATCCACAATAAATCTGAATATTCCCTTCTCATCAAAGATCATACAACATTATGTAATTAACTGTCTAACTTTGAGGCTTTCATTTTTTCCACAAAATACGACACTCGGTAGTCATAGTTCAGATGGAGAGGAACCTGAGAGGTGTTGTGATAGGGAAAAAAATCAAGGTAGGTACATAAATTCATTTATAAGTTACCTTATATTTGTGCACACTAAATCACCCAGTAAGCTGATCTTTCACTGTACATTATTATAGCATTCCGTTACAGTGATTGCGCAATGTGGTGTGGATTTGCAGGCAGAATTGCTGGACTCCGTCCCTTCTTGGTGGCGATGATGGATACCAATTCCAGAACCGTTCCAGCTATTTATCCATCCATCCGAGGCATTGGTAAGCGGCAGGAAAAGCTTCTTTCGGAACCAGCACAATATACAACTGTTACACAGGCAGTGCACAGTTTGGTAGCTCGCCCCCGACTGACTCTTAGCTCCATCTTTTCTACCTAGGCCAACCACATTTTGTGCGCGCTACACAGTTCCGTTCCTGAGGGGAACCACAAGACGTTTTACATACAAAATGACTAAGAACCCTAAGTGAGGATCAGCAGTTTACATAACAGTAACCAAACATATTAATTAAAACAGGACATTTGCACATATAGGTAGTTCTAAACAAAATTATTTAAACAAATTCCAATTATATACAGTAAGTTTTTTTCCCTCCAAATGGGACAACGAATGTAAATGACAGATACACTACATTGCACAGAATCACACCATAACATCAAAGTTTTCACAAAGAAAGGAGTATACAATTTTGTGTTATCTATTCAATGAAACACATTTACAAATACTCAATGTTATAACACTAACCAAAGCAAAAGGCAAAATAAATCCATACAGAATTAGAAATATGGTGTAACACGACGACAAGGACACGTAATCTAATTCTATCCTAACACTTACTGTAACTTCTCCACCTGAGCGGCTAGTCATGCTTAAACGTAGTGAGCCACATTGATTGCTCAAAATGAAATACATTGCCCACTAAAAATGACGAAAACTACCACAAAACTCCGACTTCTCGACAAAACTCGTCTTCCCCTCTTAAGAAGTTACGCATGGTTAACACCTTATACACTTCCAGACAATGTGCCACACTCATTGACATTTGTGCGCGCTACACAGTTCCGTTCCTGAGGGGAACCACAAGACGTTTTACATACAACCCTGAGGTAGTTGAGAGTTATCGTCTCCAGGAAGGGTGGCTGGTAAGGTTCTCCTGTCACTGAAATTTGGACGTGACACACACTTCTGACATCAAAATGTGGAGGTCCTGGATGGATGATCTCTACACGTGGAGGTCTGAGTTGAGGTGGTGGATTATTGTCGGGATGCTGATCGATGGCTGCTCATAAAAATTTCACTGTTAGTCATACATTTTACTGAAGAACAAACCAGAAAATTCTGTGGTGCAGCGTCCTCCATAGTGTGTACTGAAGACAGCGGGTGTTACGGAACTGATGCAAAAGGTGACCATGATCTCAAACGACTGCCTTCTATGGCTGAAGGCTGATTGGACCTGGTAGTTGGCCCACAGGCTGGAAGATGCTAAACTCACAGCACTGACCTTAAAGCCAGCAGCAGGGGCCCACAGTTAGTGGAGGCCAAATCCCATGGTGGCTGCTTGTAGCCTCATGTCGCCTTCTGGAGCGGCATATTCCTCTCCTCTTAAATAGTAGCTACCAGACTGAGACTTCTTTGACTGAAAATAATGGTAATTTACGTTGGGACAGAGCGGTATTGCTTTGCAAATCATAGCTTGTAACCATGTAGACCATAAGAAGTTTGTTGATTCGATGTGTAGTTACTGGCTTACCAACGCCTTTCTGCTGCGTCGTCGTTATGGCCTTTCACTTAGCAGATTGTGGGAATCTGCCAGTGGCATTGCTGCGTCTGACGTAATGGTGTTTGGTTGGCTCTGAGCTGGCCCACTCCCAAGATTTTTGGCAACAGCGATGGTAACATCACAATTTTACTCAGTAGCGCCGAAAAGTAGTGGTGGCACTGCAGATCGAATAACTGATAAGAAGAGACTGAGTCGAACTGGGGTAGACAAGAAATTTGTGGCACAACTTCGTTTAATAGGGCATATACTGAGGCATCAAGGACTCCTCAGTTTGGAATATCATAAATGATTGGTGACAGGAGAAAATACAAAAACGGATTACATGAAGCAGGCAGAAAGGAATACATACGTCTAAAGAATGACATCGACTGGAAGTGCAAAATGGCTAAGCAGGGATGTCTAGAGGGCAAATGTAATTATGTCGAGGCGCATATCACTAGGGGTAAATTAGATAAAGCCTACAGGAAAATTAAAGAGATCTCTGTAGAAAAGAGAACGACTTGCATGAATATCAAAAGCTCCGATTGAAATCCAGTAATAAGCAAAGAAGAGAAAGCAGAAAGGTGGAAGGAGTATATAGTGGATCAATATAAGGGCGATGTTCTTGAGGACAATATTATAGAAATGGAAGAGAATGTACATGAAGATGAAATAGGAGATATGATACTGCGTGAAGAGTTTAACAGGGCACTGAAAGACCTAAGTCGAAAGAAGGTCCCAGGAGCAGACAACATCCCATTAGAACTAATGACAGCCTTGGGAGAGCCAGGCCTAACAAAACTCTACCATCTAGTGAGCAAGATGTATGAGACAGCCGAAATACCCTCGGACTTCAAGAAAAATATAATAATTCCAGTCCCAAAAGAAAGCAGGTGTTGACAGATGTGAAAATTACCGAACTATCAGTTTAATAAACCACGGCTGCAAAATAGTATCACGAAATCTTTACAGACGAATGGAAAAACTGTTAGAAGCCGACCTCAGGGATGTTCAGTTTGGATTCAGTAGAAATGTTGCAACACATGAGGTAATACTGACGCTACGACTTACCTTAGAATACAGATTAAGCAAAGGCAAACTTACGTTTCTAGCATTTGTAGACTTAGAGAAAGCTATTGACAATGTTGACTAGAATACTCTCTTTAAATTTCTGAAGGT
This sequence comes from Schistocerca serialis cubense, assembly GCF_023864345.2. Classification (NCBI taxonomy): domain Eukaryota; kingdom Metazoa; phylum Arthropoda; class Insecta; order Orthoptera; family Acrididae; genus Schistocerca; species Schistocerca serialis. Next base: position 545,689,961 of record NC_064640.1, on the reverse strand, counting down.
GACAGGCGAAAAATACAGGGAGCGAAAGGGTATTTACAATTTGTACAGAAACCAGATAGCAGTTATAAGAGTCGAGGGGCATGAAAGGAAAGCAGTGGTTGGGAAGGAATGAGACAGGGTTGTAGCCTATCCCCGATGTTATTTAATCTGTATATGGAGAAGAATTAAAAACTTTTGAGGTTCGCCGATGACATTGTAATTCTGTCAGAGACAGCAAAGTACCTGGAACAGCAGAACGGAATGGACAGTGCCTTGAAAGGAAGATATAAGATGAACATCAACTGAAGCAAAACGAGGATAACAGAATTAAATCGGGTGATGCTGCGGGAATTAGATTAGGAAATGAGACGCTTAAAGTAGTAAATGAGTTTTGCTATTCGGGGAGCAAAATAACTGATGATGGTCGAAGTAGAGAGGATATAAAAGCCAGACTGTCTGTGGCAAGGAAAGCGTTTATGAAGAAGAGAAATTTGTTAACATCGAGTAAAGATTTAAGTGTCAGGAAGTCGTTTCTGAAAGTATTTGTATGGAGTGTAGTCATGAATGGAAGTGAAACGTGGACGATAAATAGTTTAGACAAGAAGAGAATAGAAGCTTTCGAAATGTGGTGCTACAGAATAATGCCGAAGATTAGATGGGTAGATCATATAACTAACGAGGAGGTACTGAATAGAATGAAAGAGGAGAGAAAATTTGTGGCACAACTTGACTAGAAGAAGGGATCGGTTGGTAGGGCATATTCTGAGGCATCAAGGGATCGCCAATTTAGTATTGGAGGGCAGCGTGGAGGATAAAAATCGTAGAAGGAGAGCAAGAGATGAGTACACCAAACAGATTCAGAAGGATGTAGGTTGCAGTAGGTGCTGGGAGATGAGGAAGCATCCACAGGATGGAGTAGCATGGAGAGCTGCAGCAAACCAGTCTCTGGACTGAAGAGCAAAACAACGACAACAAGAGCTAACAAAATAGGTCCATACATATTGAAAGCTGAAGAGCAAAGGACGATAAGAAACAGTATTACATGTACTTATTAACATTTTTGAACTTTCTGGTACGCGTATAATTCACAAACATAAAGAAAGAAAAATTTTCTTGGTGTCTTACATTTTCCTACGACACATTTGACTACGATACTGGCTGTTACACGAGTAGTCATTCAAATACTCAGTATAACAAAATTACAGGATTGGAGTATATAAGAAAAAAACAGTACACAATTTGACATGTTTTAAATAAACAGTTTGACAAATCATTTACATTGGCATGGGAGAAATTTCTAAAAGATACACTAACTTAATGTTTGAGATGTATCCATGTTCTGAGGATAAGAGGTTAAGTCATTCCAGTGACGTGTCTGCCCGTGGGAATTGATGCAACCACTGCTGGAGTGACTTCGCAGTTGGCTTGTATGATGGCAGTCGGTTGGTGACGACTGGGTAAGTGCGAGTTCTGGTTGTGCACTTCGCAGCAGAGGTGGGCATCGAGGCGATGCCCGTCCAGGACCGTAGCCATGTGAGCCGTGCGAGACTTGCCTCGCACTGCCGGTTCAACCGGGGCAGCCGCACCGAGGTCCGATGCTGCGCACAGTGCAGAGTAGTGCGCCTGCACTGGACTACAGCAGTCTCGGACCGAGCGAGTCCCTAACGTCACACCAAGGGCCGAGCAGTGCTGTTGCGAAAGCACCTGTATGCCAGTGGCTCAGCAGAGTTCCGCATAGGGACTGATATTATCTACGTCCCAAACACTAGAAGACACTACTTTCAAAGATGATCTACAGTGGTGTGCAACCTCAGTGGAAGTGAAACTTACGTGATTACAGCTGCTCAGCTTTATAGCCTTAATATGCCGAAACAATCACTATCACCGAATGTGCTGTGTACCCTTGCGTCGGAGTAATGGTTCACGTACATATCTGCGACGATGGAAGAACTCTGGGAATTTGCGTTTCTTATCTGTACAACACAGAGAGGAGAACATACACTCCTGGAAATGGAAAAAAGAACACATTGACACCGGTGTCGTAGACCCACCATACTTGCTCTGGACACTGCGAGAGGGCTGTACAAGCAATGATCACACGCACGGCACAGCAGACACACCAGGAACCGCGGTGTTGGCCGTCGAATGGCGCTAGCTGCGCAGCATTTGTGCACCGCCGCCGTCAGTGTCAGCCAGTTTGCCGTGTCATACGGAGCTCCATCGCAGTCTTTAACACTGGTAGCATGCCGCGACAGCGTGGACGTGAACCGTATGTGCAGTTGACGGACTTTGAGCGAGGGCGTATAGTGAGCATGCGGGAGGCCGGGTGGACGTACCACTGAATTGCTCAACACGTGGGGCGTGAGGTCTCCACAGTACATCGATGTTGTCGCCAGTGGTCGGCGGAAGGTGCACGTGCCCGTCGACCTGGGACCGGACCGCAGAGACGCACGGATGCACGCCAAGACCGTAGGATCCTGCACAGTGGTGTAGGGGACCGCACCGCCACTTCCCAGCAAATTAGGGACACTGTTGCTCCTGGGGTATCGGCGAGGACCATTCGCAACCGTCTCCATGAAGCTGGGCTACGGTCCCGCACACCGTTAGGCCGTCTTCCGCCCACGCCCCAACATCGTGCAGCCCGCATCCAGTGGTGTCGCGACAGGCGTGAATGGAGGGACGAATGGAGACGTGTCGTCTTCAGCGATGAGAGTCGCTTCTGCCTTGGTGCCAATGATGGTCGTATGCGTGTTTGGCGCCGTGCAGGTGAGCGCCACAATCAGGACTGCATACGACCGAGGCACACAGGGCCAACACCCGGCATCATGGTGTGGGGAGCGATCTCCTACACTGGCCGTACACCACTGGTGATCATCGAGGGGACACTGAATAGTGTACGGTACATCCAAACCGTCATCGAACCCATCGTTCTACCATTCCTAGACCGGCAAGGGAACTTGCTGTTCCAACAGGACAATGCACGTCCGCATGTATCCCGTGCCACCCAACGTGCTGTAGAAGGTGTAAGTCAACTACCCTGGCCAGCAAAATCTCCGGATCTGTCCCCCATTGAGCATGTTTGGGACTGGATGAAGCGTCGTCTCACGCGGTCTGCACGTCCAGCACGAACGATGGTCCAACTGAGGCGCCAGGTGGAAATGGCATGGCAAGCCGTTCCACAGGACTACATCCAGCATCTCTACGATCGTCTCCATGGGAGAATAGCAGCCTGCATTGCTGCGAAAGGTGGATATACACTGTACTAGTGCCGACATTGTGCATGCTCTGTTGCCTGTGTCTATGTGCCTGTGGATCTGTCAGTGTGATCATGTGATGTATCTGACCCCAGGAATGTGTCAATAAAGTTTCCCCTTCTTGGGACAATGAATTCACGGTGTTCTTATTTCAATTTCCAGGAGTGTATTATTAGATTATACTAGTCAGAGGACAGCCCTCTGCCATCCTAGCGTTTCAATGAGTTTTTTATTTTGTGGCTGGAGTTCCTCCATCGTTGCAGACGTGAACGCGAACCATCAATCCGATGCACCGGACGCAGTACATTCGGTGATATTGATTGCTTTGGCATATTAGGGCTATAAAGCTGAACACCTGTGATCACGTAAGTTTCACTTCCACTGAGGTTGCACACCACTGTAGATCATCTCTGTAAATAGTGTCTTCTAGTGTCATCTTAGGTGATGTCAGTCATCTCGCGTTATTTGTATTAGATCGCGTATCCATAAAAAGGGGCGGATTAGGTCAGTTGATCAATAATATTAGTCAGGAAATTCATTTGTATCTCTTTATGTCCAATGAACATCGACATATAAACATTTGTAAATAATAAAGATGTTTTAATCTACAATAAATGTATAAGCAGAAACATTAATATTTAGTAGTTACTAGTTCCCTTACGCATTCATTTATTTTTATGTTGTAATTTATATGTTAAAGAGCAAGAAGGAGGAAATAATATCACCATTAAGAGATCCTATGATCTGCTTCAGGGTTTAGTCAGACAGGGACAAATCTTCATTTGCGCGTTCAGTATTTTCCAGTGCACACATTCTTTTTTACACCCGCCTGGATCGGCATCTTGGAAACCATACCAATACCTTCCAGAAATACTCCCTAACACTTAAATTCATATTCGATGTTAGCAAATCCCTCTTTTTCATTAATACTTTTCTTGCTATAATCAGTCTTCATATTGTATCCTCTCTACTTCGGCCATCATCAGTTACTTTGCTGCCCAATATTCCTTTTAGGGTCTCATTTTGTAATCATATTCCCTTAACACTACCTGGTTTAACCCTCGCAATACCAAGGGAGAGGGAAGGGGTACTTTATGCCTACCTTTTCAGAATAGAGTAATCTAGTCAGGTATATTATATTTTAAAATTCTGAAAAAAATATATATTTGTGCTTTTTAATGAATTCTTCTGCCAGATTCCGTAATTGTTTAAAATTTTTCAGTAAAACTTAACGCAAAAATTTAGGTCTTGTCAGTCGATGTGAATTTTCAGAACATGTGTCATATTCATATTTTCAGGTTTAGGACACTTCTTACGCATAAATATATCTTTAAAATAGAGGGTTATCTTATAATCCCTTTTCAGGGCTCTATCTATTTCATTCAACTGTTATTCCAAGTTCTTTGCTGCCACTGACAGAACTGCAGTGTCACCGGTTAACTTCAAAATGTTTATTGCTTCTCCCTGATATTTAGTTCTGTTTACAAATTTGTCCTTGCATGCTTTACTGCTTGTGAAGAGCAGATGTTGAATAACGTCCCTCGGGCATGGATGTGTGTGCTGCCCTCTTAGGTTAGTTAGGTTTAAGTAGTTCTAAGTTCTAGGGGACTGATGACCTCAGAAGTTAAGTCCCATAGTGCTCAGAGCCCTTTGAACCATTTTTGAATAACTTGGAGTGTAGGCTACCAGAATGTCTCACACCCATCATTCCATTGCACAACTAGAAATCCAGGAGATGGAGTAGCAGAATTTATGTGCTTCAGCAAGATTTGTTCTTTGATGCAGTGGGGCTATGAATTCCATGTCCAGTCTCTTTACTCCTCTCTTCTTTTTACGGGTCGACAGCAAAATTCTTATTTCAGTGTATATACGGCCAAAATTCAAACTGTGATTTAGGACAACATGGATTCCCAAGGATTATCATGTTACCAGTAATGGAGAAACATTTAGGAATGAGCGTCTTTTCAATCTCAGAACGTTAAATGTTATTTATGTTACTCCAAGAAGAGCAGAGTACATTGAGACAACTATTTCAAGATCGAAAGGTAAGCCACTTCCGTTCGAACCCACTAGCGAGAAAAAACAGAAAAGACGGTTGGAGTTGCAGTAAAGAGAAATGTCGTTAGAGTGTATTGTGGGATAGCAGAAGTATGAGGAAAAGAAACTACTGTTCCCTTTCATGACTTTACGCCTCTTATCTTCAGATATCATTTTTAAATGACGAATGGTGGCGAGAGGTAAAGTTGCTACCTCACAGTATCTTTGGATTAATAGCTTTTCATATAAGGCGTTTATGTAAAAGTCCAATTTCAGAAGTTTCTCTGTACTGGGGCGCCTGACTCAAATGCTTTAACATTGTCATCGTCCATGTCAAGAGAAGGTGCAGTGTAGGTGATTTCTCCAGTTCTAATTGCTTGGACGCCGTTTTGAAGTGCCACAAAACCTATTATGTTTTAAAAGCTACAAACTAAACGATTGCGTATAAGAATTACGGCAGTAGAATAGCACACGTACCATAAAAAGTTCTTTCGTCAGTATGATATCAGTTCCTTTAGTTCGGGCTATTTCTCCCTTCTCAGAGAACAATTCGCTACAAGACATTCTAACATTGCCAGCTGCTTATTCCAGCGACTACCTTATGACTGGCTCAGTGATCTATCAGGAGCATCAAGAAGACCAACTTTCTTTAAGTAAATGATGTGTTCTTTCGCCGCAATCAAATGACTATGAACGTATAGACAATTAACGCATATATACTCCGTATGAAAATTATTTCATAGCCCTATATTTAGCATATGGCAGGAACAATTCAGTCGTGAATAATCGCGCAGTGCAACGACAATGTTGCTACCTTGATGAGTCGTATGCTGTATTGTTCAAATGGCTCTGAGGGCTATGGGACTTAATTTCTGAGATCATCAGTCCCCTAGAACTTAAAACTACTTAAACCTAACTAACCTATGGACATCACACACATCCATGTCTGAGGCAGGATTCGAACCGACGACCATATCGGTAGCGCGGTTCCAGACTGAAGCATCCAGAACCGCTCGGCCACTACTGCCGGCATGTGCTGTATGTCTTTCAAAGTAGAATCGTTTATACCAAGAGACATTAATCGTCTAAACAATTCTCTTAGAATATTGCTGATCGTTTGTGGTTCATTTGGAAACAGGGTTGTAAACAAAATGCGAGATCTGAGAGTCCAGTAAATGAAACAGGAGATAGTACATGGCAGCTAACGGTTTCAACTCGCGCTGGACGTGCCCATATCTGTAATTGTTGAGCATTCACCTTCTGTTACACGAGCAATTACCTCTGGCATAATTATATGTCAAAGGCTTTTAACACTTCCTGCCATGTACTGCAACACAGTTGTGGGCTGAGATATAAGGGCCTTTGCGGTGTCAACTACAGTATTAAAAAGATCCATAAGACCTTCACCTCTTATAGTTCCGTAAGACCTTATGTCTCGTGCACACATAGCAACGCAATTATCGACAGTTATCGCCTGTGCTGGTTTAGGAAGTCGTTTCTCGTCCACATAAGACCCTTGTTTATTACATACGCATGGATGTCGAGAAATGTACGAAGTGCTACTTGACCCTTCAGCATGAGAATAAATTTCACAGCACAGCGAACAGCAAAGAAAAAGAACGCTTTTCATAAAGCCATCCACAATAGACTTTAACAAGGTCCAAACTGAACTCCACGCTGGTTCTCTACTCACCACTGACTAGTTTTTCTTTTACTTCCCTTTTTCTTGATATGTGCTCCTTCTTCTGCAAACCACGTTTAGTTTCCCGCTCTCATTTTGTGTGTTACGAAAAAGGTGAAGGAATCTCATCAGTACACTAAACACTTCTCCACTCACCGCTCATAGCCCGTAGCTCGCAACTGCGGTCAGTGCTACCAACAGTTCGTATGTGCAGCACACCAGCGCTTGCGCACAGCACTGGTGCAGTGACGTCACGGACTCGCTCAGTGCGGAGCAGTGAGGTCTCAACGCCAACTCTGCTGAGGGCGTGGCATGCAGGTGCTTTCGCAACAGCACTGCTCGGCTTGTGGGATGACACCAGGGACTCCCTCAGCCAGTTACTGCTGTAGTCCGGTGCGGCTGCAGCTCGCGGGCCGATCCTCTTCGCACGACTCTGCCGGCGGACCTCAATGCGGCTGCCCTGCCCGAACCGGCAGCGCGAGGCGAGGCTCGCACGGCTGTCTGGCCACGGTCTTGGACAGGCTGCGCTTCGATGATCACCTCTGCTGCAAACTGCACAACCAGAGCTCACACTCAGCTGGTTGTCACCGACCGATTGACATCATAAAAGCCAACTGCGAAGTCACTCCAGCAGTGGCTGCATCAATTACCATGGGCAGACACGTCCCTGAACTGAATTAACCTCATATCCTCAGAACGTTGATACCTTTCAAATTTTAAGTTGGTGTGTCTTGTACAAATATCTCACGTGCCAATGTAATTGATTTGTCAAACTGTTTATTTAAAACATGTGAAATTGTTTATTGTTTTTCCTTGTATGTACCATTCTTGTGGTTTTGTTGTACTTACGATTTGAATGACTACTTTTGTGACGGCCAGTGTCGTAGTCAAATATATCGTAGACAAACGAAAGGCACCAGAAAATTTTTCGTTCTTTATGTTTATGAAATATGTGTTTACCAAAGAGTCCACAAGTGTTAAATAGTACATGTAATACTTCCTATGATGATAAACAAAAGAGAAGCGTTCACATTTTTTTTGCGATCAGCTAGGGGATACCTTCCTGTTTCGTATCGTCGTTTGTTCTTCCACTTTCGCTGTGTAAGCATCTACATTACAGGCCATAAAAATTATTACACCACGAAGATGACGTGCTACAGATTTAAACGACAGGAAGAAGGTGCTGTGAAATGCAAATGATTACCTTTTCAGAGCATTCACGCAAGGACACCATAACGTTCTGACATGAGGAAAGTTTCCAACCGATTTCTCATACACAAACAGCAGTTGACCGGCGTTGCCTGGTGGAACGTTATTGTGATGCCTCGTGTAAGGAGGAGAAATGCGTAGCATTACGTATCCGATATTGATAAAGGTAGGATTGTAGCCTATTGCAATTGCGGTTTATCGTATCGCGACATTGCTGCTCGCGTTGGTCTAGAACCAATGACTGTAGGCACGGCCGCGGTGGTCTAGTGGTTCTAGGCGCTCAGTCCGGAACCGCGGGACTGCTACAGTCACAGGTTCGAATCCTGCCTCGGGCATGCATGTTTGTGATGTCCTTAGGTTAGTTAGGTTTAAGTAGTTCTAAGTTCTAGGGGACTGATGACTAAAGTAGTTAGGTCCCATAGTGCTCAGAGCCATTTGAACCAGCCATTGACTGTAGGCACAATATGGAATCGGTGGTTTCAGCAGGGTAATACGGAACGCCGAACTGGGTCCCAAATGCCTCGTATCACTAGCAGTCGAGATGACAGGCATCTTATACACTTGGCTGTAACGAATCGTGCAGCCATGTCTCGATCCCTGAGTCAGGAGATGGGGACGTTTTCAAGACAACAACCATCTGCACGAACAGTTCGACGACGTTTGCAGCAGCATGGACCATCAGCTCGGAGACCATGGCTGCAGTTACACTTGACGCTGCATCACAGACAGTAGCGCCTGCAATGGTGTACTCAACGACGAACCTGTGTACACGAATGGCAAAACGTCATTTTTTCGGATGAATCCAGGTTCTGTTTACATAATCATGATGGTCGCATTTGTATTTGGCGACATCGCGGTGAACGCACTTTGGAGGCGTGTATTCGTCAAAGCCATACTGGCGTATCACTGGGCGAGATGGTATGGGGTACCATTGGTTATACGTCTCGGTCAACTCTTGTTCGCACAGTGGACGTTCCATTTCAGATGCGTTACGACCCGTGGCTCTACCCTTCATTTGATCCTTGCGAAACCTTACATTTCAGCAGGATAATGCACGACTGCATGTAGCAGGACCTGTATGGGCCGTTCTGGATACAGAAAATGTTCGACTGCTGCACTGGGCAGCATATTCTACAGATCTCTCACCAATTGAAAACGTCTGGTCGATGGTGGCCGAGCAACTGGCTCGTCACAATACGCCAGTCACTACTCTTGATTAACTGTGGTATCATGTTGAAGCTGCAAGGCCAGTTGTACCTGTATACGTCAACCAAGCTCATTTTGGCTCAATGCCAAGGCGTATCAAGGCCGTCATTACGGCTAGAGGTGGTTGTTCTGGGTACTGATTTCTCAAGATCCATTTACACAAATTGCCTGAAAATGTAATCACATGTCAGTTATAGTATAATATATTTGTCCAATGAAACACGTTTATCATCTGCATTTCTTCTTGGTGCAGCAATTTTAATGGCCAGTAGTGTATCTTGTTAGCTCTTAAGAACTATGAATATATTTAAGTGCATTTAAATTAATATATTTCAGATGTATTAACTTAACAAACTAAACTCTTTGTATAATGTCTTTATCAGCTCTGTGTTCAGCTTTCGTGAAAGATATGCAAAACTGCTGACTTGGAGTCCGTCCGCCATTGGTGTGATCCAAATACTGATTAGCAAATTTATCAGATGTTGTATGGTGCCCCAACGAAACTGCACCATTTCAGAAACGAAGTCCGATACTCAATTAACAATACAGCATAATGCGATTGACCGATCGCGTTATGCACTTGCCTAATGAAATTAACATTGGAGGCACATCTGTAACATTGTGTTTCTCTCGAACACCAACCTGGAGTAATAGGAAATCACAACACGAATCAAGAAGCACTCAGTTAATTTCTATAGACATTACTAAGCTGGCTACCTGCTTGTAAGTGGTAGGTGATCATGACTATTTTCTTTACATTCTCTATCATCCTTCCACCTTCCCAAGCAGGCATGGTAACAGTTACAGCTCAGAACTTCCACTCGCTCATACACCTACCAGAGAGGTGGTTGCTGTTGTTGGATGGGGACCACTTATTCTGTAGTCACACCATGGTAGTGACTAGTTTCCTTAATCATTCATTTATTTTTATGTTCTAATTTATATGTTAAAGAGCAAGAAGGAGGAAATAATATCTCCGTTAAGACATCCTAAGATATTCATCAGGGGGTAGTCAGACAGGGCCAAATATTAATTTTTGCGTTCAGTATTTTCCATAGCGTATATTCATTTTTACACTCGCCTGGAGAAGCATCTTGGAAACCATAGAAATACCTTCCAGAAATGCTTCCTAACACTTAAATTTATATTCGATGTTAGCAAATCCCTTCTTTTCATTAATACTTTTCTTGCTATAGTCAGCCTATATTTTGTATCCTCTTTACTTCGGCCATCATTAGTTATTTCGCTGCCCAATGGCGCTTTTAGTGTCTCATTTCGTAATCAGATTCCCTTAACAGTACCTGATTTTACCGTCGCAATACCATGGGATAGGAAAGGGGTACTTTATCCCTACCTTTTCAGGATACTGCAATCAAGTTAGGTACATTATATTTTAAAATTTTGATTTTTTGATTACTTCTACCAGATTCCTTAATTGTTTTAATTTTTTCAGTAAAACTTAACGCCAAAATTTAGGTCTTGTCAGTTGATGTGAATTTTCAGAACATGTGTCATATTCATATTTTCAGGTTTTGGACCCTCCTTACTCATAAATATGTCATTAAAATGTATGCTGTGCAAAAAGGCAACGAAAATTAACGAAATACGTATATATTTGTGTTGGTCATATATTACAACCCCCTTTTGTAGTGCACATGATGGAAAATACGTTGGTACTGCTAGGTTCAATTCGAATAGCTTATATTACCTTTGATTTAGTTGCATTGATTGTTATCTTATAATCCCTTTCCAGGGCACTATCTATGCCATTCAACTGTTATTCTAAGGTCTTTGCTGTCTCTGACAGAACTGCAGTGTCACCAGAAAACTTCAAAATGTTTAATGCCTCTCCCTGATATTTAATTCTGTTTACAAATTCATCCTTGCATGATTTACTGCTTGTAAGGTGCAGACGTTGAATGACTTCGAGTGTAGGCTACCAGAATGTGTCACTCCCATCTCCAAATGGCACAACTAGAAATCCAGCAGATGGAGTAGCAATATTTATGTGCTTCAACAAGATTTGTTGTTTGGTGGCGTGGGGTTGTGAAATACATATCCAGCCTCATTACTTCTCTCTTCTTTTTACCTGAGGGATGCAAAATTCTTATTTCAGTGCATATACGGCAAAAATTCAAACTTTCATTTTGGACAACATGGATTCCCAAGGATTCACATTTTACCAGGTGTGGAGGAACATGTAGGACTGAGCGTCTCTCCTATTTCCGAACATTAAATGTTGTTTTTTTAACTTCCAGATGAGCAGAGTACATTGAGACAACTATTTCTAGATCGAAAGGTAAGCCAGTTCCGTTCGAACCCACTAGCGAGAACAAATAGGAACATGGTTGCAGTTGCAGTAATGGGAAATGTCGTTAGAGTGTATTGTGGGAATGGAGAAATATGGAGAAGGAAAGCTATTGTATTCATTTCATGACTTAACGCCTCTTATCTTCAGATACGATTTGTAAATGACGAATGGTGGCCAGAGGAAAGTTGCTACCTCACAGTATCTCTGGACAAATAGCTTTTCATCTAAGTTTAATTTGAGGCGTAAATGTAAAAGTCCGATTTCAGAAACTTCTCTGTCCTGGGGGGGGGCTAACTCAAATGCTTTAACATTGTCATCGTCCATGTCAAAAGAAGGTGTAGTGCAGGTGATTTCTGCAGTTCTAATTTCTTGGACACAGCTTTGAAGAGCTACAAAAACCCTTATATTTTAAAAGCTATAAAATAGTTGATTGCGTATAAGAATTCCAGTAATAGAATAGTAAGCATACCGTGAAAAGTTCTTTCATCTGCGTGATATCAGTTCCTTCATTTCGGGCTATTTCTCACTTCTCAGAGAGCTTCTCGCACAAAGACATTCTAACATTGTCAGCTGCTTATTCCAGGGAGTATCGTTAGACTGGCTCAGTGATATATCAAGATCATCAAGAAGACCACTTTTCTTTACGGAAATAACGCGTTCTTTCGCTGCAATCAAATGACCATGAACCTATGGACAACTGACGCATATATACTCAGCATTAAAATAAATTTGTAGCCCTGTATTTAGCATTCGGCAGGAACAAGTCAATCGTGAATATATCCCGCAGTGCAACGACAATGTTGGTATCTGCATCAGTGGTGGATACCAAGAGAAATAAATCGTCTAAACAATTATCTTAGAATGTTACGGCCCGTTTTTGGTTCATATGGAAACTGAGTTGTAAGCAAAATGCGAAATCTGAGAGTCGAGTCAATGAAACAGGAGACAGTACATGTCAGATAATTGTTTCTTCTCGCACTGGATGTCTGCATATCTGTAGTTGCTGAGCATTCACCTTCTGTTATATGAGCTATTACCTCAGGCCTAATTATATGTTGTAGGGTTTTAACTTTTTGTGCCATGTTCCACGACACAGTTGTGGGTTGAGAGATAATGGCCTTTGCAGTGTCAATTAACGTCTGAACTGGATCCGTAAGACCTTCACCTCTTATAGTTCCGTTCGACCTCACGTCGTCCACACACAGCCACGCATTTATCGACAGTTATCTACTGGGGAGGTTTAGGAAGTCGTTTCTCGTCCCCATAAGACTCTTGTTTATTAGACGCGCATGGATGGCGAGAAACGTGTAAAGTGTCACTTGACCATTCAGGATGAGAGTAAATTTCACAGCACAGGAACAGCAAACAAAATGAACGTTTTTCCTAACGCCAACCAGTATAGGCTTTAACACGGTCCAAACTGAACTTTTTAGATTCGCTTCAAGCTGTGTAGTTCTCTACTCATCACCAATTAAATTTTATTTTACTACCCTTTTTCTTGAAATGTGCTCCTTCCTCTGCAGACGACGTTTATTTTCCGAGCTCATTTTGCGCGTTACGACAAAAATGAAGAATTCCCACCACTCCACTACACACTGCTCTACTCATCGCTCGTAGCCGGTAGCTCTCAACAGTGGTCAGTACTACCAACAGCACGTAATGCGCAGCACGCCATTGCTTGCGTATGGCACTGGCGCAGTAACGTCAGGGTCTCGCTCAGTGCGGAGCAGTGAGAGCGCGGCCCGTGGGCGGCGTCTAAATGCTCAACTCTGCTAAGGATGTGGCATACGGGTTCTTTCGCGACAGCACTGTTCGGCCATTGGGGTGACGTCAGGGTCACGGTCGGCGAGAGACTGCTGCAGTCCAGTGCGGCCGCAGCACGTGGGCCGGGCCTCCATGCACGACTCTGCACTGTGCTACTTGTCGGACCTCGATGCGGCTGTCCCAGCTGAACTGGCAGCGTGAGGCAAGGCTCACACGGCTGACATGGGTGCGCTCCTGGACGGACCGCGCCTTGATGCCCACCTCTGCTACAAAGTGTACAACCAGAGCTCGCGCTCAGCCGGTCGTCACCGACCGATTGACATCATACAAGCCAACTGCGACGTCACTTCAGCAGTGGCTGCATCAATTCCCTCGGGCAGACACGTCCCTGAACTGAGTTAACCTCTTTTTCTCAGAACAATAATCCCGCTGATATTTTAAGTTACTCTAATTTTTACAAATATCTTCTGTGTCAATGAAAATGATTTGTCAAACTTTTTACTTAAAACAAGTCAAATTGTGTATTGTTTTTCCTTGTATACACCAATCTTGTAGTTTTGTTGCACAGACGACTTAAATGACTAAGCATGTAACAGCCAGTATCGTAGTCAAATATATCGTAGGAAATTGTAAGGCACCAAGAAATATTTTCTTTATTTATGTACATGTAATACTTTCTACGACAATGAAGAACAGAGATGCCTTCACGTTTTTCTGCGATCAGTTAGGAGATGCCTCCTGTTACGTATCATCCTTTGTTCTTCAATTTTCGCTATGTATGCATCTATCTTGTTGGCACTTAAGAACTATGAATATACGACGGGCGTTTGAAAAGCCCGTTCAAAAATAAAAACTTTTTACATGTTTGGGGTAAATATTTTTATTTTTCAGCATAGTCTCCTTTTAGACTTATACACTTCGTCCAATGCTGTTCTAATTTGTTGATCTCTTCAGAAATATAGGAATTGTCTAAGCCTGCAAAATAGCTAATAGTTGCTGAAATCACATCATCGTTTGAATAAAATCTTTGTCCCGCCAGCCATTTCTTCAAATTGGGAAACAAATAGTACTTCGAGCGAGCCAAGTCTGCAGAATAGTTGAGGGTGGGAGGGATGTGAAACGAGTTGGAATCAAATTTCCATTAACTTTGCGACCACAATTGCTGAGGTGTATGCTCCTGCATTGTCGTGATGGAAAAGGACGGTCCAATAACGATGAATAATATTCACCTGTAACAGTTTTACCCTTTCCCAGACAGTCGATGAGGATTGTCCCTTGCGAATCCCAAAAGACAGTCGCCATAACATTTACGGCCAATGGAATTGTCTTCGCCTGTTTTCGTGCAGATTCTCCCTTGGTAGCCCATAGTTTGGAATATGGTTTGGACTGAAAAGTTTAGTAGTGTATCCATGTTTCATCTACAGTGACGAAACGACGCTTAAAGTGCTGCGGATACTTCTGAACAGCTGTAAACCATCCTTGCAACACTTCACACGATTCCATTTTTGGTCAAGCGTGAGCAATCGCGGAACACATCTTGTGGGTAGCTTTCTCATGTCCAAATCTTAACGCAAAATATTATGTACCCGTTCATTCGAGATGCCCACAGAACTAGCAGTCTCACGCACCTCAACTCTTCTATCATCTATTACCATATTATGGATTTTATCAATGATTTCTAGAGTGGTAACCTCCTCAGGGCGTCCAGAACGTTCAGCATCACTTGTGCCCATATGGCCACACCTAAAATTTTTAAATCACTTATAAACTATTTTAATCGAAGGCGCAGAGTCACCGCAAATTTTATTAAGCTTCTCTTTAGTATCCTGACGTGTTTTGCCTATCATAAAGTAATGTTTAATCACCACACGAAATTCTTTTTCGTCCATTTTTTGACAATCACTCGACTTCCTTGATTTACACGAATGCCAAACACAAACAAATATACCAAATTGACTGAAACTTGGTGTGCGTCCTTTCCAAAGATGCTACTAACTAAACATAACCTCTAAAGGCGCCGGTGGTGGCATCTCTCAGACTTTGCATGGAATTTTCAAATGCCTCTCGTATTTGAGTATATTTAACTTAATATCTTTCAGTTGTATTAATTTAACAAACTAAACATATTTCTTTGTATTAATGTCTTTATCAGCTTTGTATACAGGTATTCGTGAAAGAAATGCAAAACTGCTGACGTGCTGCCCATCTGCCATTGGTGTGACCCAAATACTGATAAGCAATTTATCAGATCTTTTATGGTGCACCAAAGAACGTACAGTCTTTCAGAAACGAAATCTGATACTCAATTAACTCCAAAGCGTAATTCGATTGACCGATCGCGTTATGAACTTGACTTATGAAAATTACATTGAAGCCAAATCTGTATCTATGCGTTTCTCTCGAACACCACGCTGGAGAAATAGGAAATCACAACAGGAATCAGCAAGCACTGCTCGGTTATTTTCAATTGAGATTACTGAGCTGACTACCTGCTGGTACGTGATAGGTGATCACGAGTATTTTCTTTACGTTCTGTATCTTCTGTCCACCTTCGCAAGCAGGCGAGGAAAGAGTTACAGCTCACAACTAGCACTTGCTCATCTACCTTCGAGAGCGGTTGTTGCTATTGTTGGATAGGGAACATCAGTGTGAGATAAATAGCTTTCCTCATACAAGAATGAGCAGCGCCGTTAATTTAAAGCAATTTAGAAACGTCTTTTGCTATGTCAAAAGCCGAGGGAGCTGAATCACAAGAGATCTTCCTTACTCATGAGTTCCCCCAGTAAAGAATTTGCAAAATTGTGGACCAGAAGTCTACGTCTCCCTCCCGCCCCCTTCCTCAGTGTTCTTGTTGTGGTCTTCAGTCTGAAAACTGGTTTGATGCAGCTGCCCAAGGTAGTCTATTCTGCGCAAGCCTCTTCAGCGCTGCACAGCTAATGCAATGTGCATCAATTTGAACCTGCTCACTGTATTCAAGACTCTGTCTCCCTCTACAGTTTTAACACCCCCCCCCCCCCATCCCTCCCCAGCACCCACATATACACACTTATCTCCATTACCAAACTGACAAGTCCTTGGTGCCTTAGGATATGCCCTAGGAAACGAAGTTGTGCCATAAATTTCTTGTTTTCCCCAGTTCGACTCAATATCTTCTTATCAGTTATTTTATCTGCAGTGCCACCACTACTTTTCGGCGCAACTGAGTAAAATTGTGAAGTTGCCATAGCTGTTGCAAAAGATCTTGGGAGTGGGCCAGCTCAGAGGCGACCAAACACCATTACGTCAGATGCAGCAATGCCACAGGCAGATTCCCACACTGTGCTCCAGGAAAGGGGCTGGCACCCCCATAACGACGACGCAGCACGAAGGCGTTGGTAGGCCAGTTACTACACATCCAATTAACAGACTTCTTATGGTTTAGATGGTTACAAGCTGTGATTTGCAAAGCAAGAACGCTCTGTCGCAACATAAATTATCATTATTTTCAGTCAAAGCTTTCACAGTCTCATAGCTACTAGAGGAGAGGTGTATGCTGCTCGACGAGGCGACATGAGACTACAAGCAGCCACCATGGTATTTGGCCTCCACTAAATGTGAGCCACTGCTGCTGGTTTAAAGATCAGTGATGTCAGCTTAGCATGTTGCTGCCTGTGGGCCAACTATCAGGTGCAAGCAGCCTTCAGCCATAGAAGGCAGTCGTTTGAGACCATGTCCATCTGTTGCATCAGTTCCTTAACACTCGCTGTCTTCAGCACACACTGTGGAGGTCGTTGCACCACAGAACGTTCTAGTTTGTTCTTCAGTAAAATGTATGACTAACAGTGAAGGTTTAATGGGCAGCCATGGATCATCATCCCAACAACAATCCACCTCAACTCAGACCTCCACGTGTAGAGGTCATCCATGCTGGACCTCCACATTTTGATGTCAGAAATGTATGTCACCTCTAAGTGTCAGTGACAGGGGAACCTTAAAAGCCACCCTGCCTGGAGACGATGGCTCTCGACTACCTCATGGTTGCATTTTCGTCGACACACAGCATCAGTGTGCAGTGGGTGAGTGCACTGCCTGTTTCTTTTTTCACCTGCGAGTATCACGTCGATTCAGTGCACCTTTTAGCAGCTTTTCAGTTCTGTTTTCATGTGTGACATGTGTCAAGTTAACTCAGACAGCGATCTGAGGATGTGCAAATATGAGTAGTAGAGCTACGTTCATTCCACCCCACTTTCTTCTGTTGCCAAATTTATTAAAATTGGCGGTGATGACGTCATCCAAGATGGCGGCGTGTAGACTGGCCAACAGTGCATGACGTCATTTAGGATGGCCGATTTTGGCTTGAAAATAGGCCAATTGTGCTATGTCCAGTAACCTAACCTCCAGAAGAAATGGCGGGAATTTTGAATTTTGACGGAAAAATGGCCTATTGGGCAACGTCCACTAACCTAACTGTCCAGAAGAAATTGGCGTCAAATCCAAATTCCAACATGACAATGCATGTAAAACCTTACTTTTCTTTATTATTATTCGTTATCATTTATTAATATTGATTATTATTTATTATAATTCATTATCAATCATTATCATTTATTATCATTTATTATTATTAATTATTACTCGCCTACAACCACGAAAAAATTCACGCCAAATGCAAATTCCAAAATGATATTGGCTGCAAAACAATATTTGTCTGTATTATTATTCATTATCGTTCATCATTTAATATAATTTATTATTTATTATTATTTGTTATCATTTATTATTATTTGTTGTTATAGGCCTACCTCCACTAACATAGAAAATCGCGCCATGTTCAAATTCACACTCCATAATCTCTTGACATCCGTACTTCTATTTATTATTATTATCATTTACTATTATTTATTAGCATTTAAAATGATTTATTATAATTTATTCAAGATGGTTTATTTTTGCATCAAAAAAAAAATCTCTCACAAATTCAATTTCAAACACAATAATCTGTCACACCTACGAAAAAAAAAGAGACCAATTGGGCTATGTGCACTAACCTAAGTTCACCTCATCCTACGAAGTTTGAATTTTTCGCACTCACTAATTGTTTCACTCCTAAGCTATGAAAATCGCGTCAAATAGTAATAAAGTGCACTTTTACTAACGTAAGTCACCTCCTTTGAATTCGTGGGAAAAGGACTGAAGTCTTTATTTCAAACAGTACCGTCGTCACTTGTTCTCCAACAGAGTTAGTACACATGTTATAGATCGCAGTCCAGTCGCCACAAGGCCTCCAGTCCGACTGAATTAGTTCATATGGTCGTCGCCGACCCGATCCAGACCGCGCGCCACCGGCAAGCGAGCGATCGCCTCACGGGACGGCCGTAGGATACGCCCGCGTCTGCTACCCGTCCAGCGGCCGTTCGCGTCACAGCCCACTGGCGCCGACTCGCGTCGCAGGCCTGCGCTGGTCCAGCGATGTAAACATGTTTTCGTGGACAGTGGAGTTCGCCCCCACCGACCAGTTGGCGCCAAATCTATTCGCTGGACAGGTTGGAACCTGCAGACTTCATAACGATAGTTCGGTTGATCCAGAATCTGGTTGACAGAGAACGCCCTGCCACACGTTTGGCGTCAAAGTTCGCTCCAGAGTGGATCCCGCAATGACGTCACAAAAGGTTGTCCAGCACATGTGCTCGCCACGACGTCCCTCGCTAAGTTAATTGATCACCCAGCTCTCATATTCAATCCACATTCTGCGTTTATCTAATTCAAGATCGTCGCGAAAACACACGTCCTTACACATGAGCCATCGCTCGCGCCTAAATTACTACCTCCGCAAGTGAATGTAACAAAGTTTGCATGACTACTAAATTAAATTGATCAATTAATGATGCAGAAAAGTGCCATGTCCACCTAGAAATGGAATCAATTTTCGCCATTGCCACGCCCACCTGGGCTTGAAGTGAAAACACAAGAAAAT
Source organism: Schistocerca serialis cubense (assembly GCF_023864345.2). NCBI lineage: Eukaryota > Metazoa > Arthropoda > Insecta > Orthoptera > Acrididae > Schistocerca > Schistocerca serialis. The sequence goes on along the minus strand of NC_064640.1, from coordinate 545,670,567 downwards.
TGTGGCAAACGAAGCCCCTAACCTAAGTCATCTGTGATGACTCAAAATCGTCTGCTTTGCCTCTCTCACACACCACGAGCGCGAGTCCGCCCACGTCGCAACCTGGACAACCTGGACCTTTATACTCGCGTCGGACATACTCTTCTGTAAATATTCAAGCTGAACTATGTCCCGCATACTCTTATTCAATCCACACGGTCTAGGACACGGCCACAGCACACCACCAGTACCTAAGCGGAGAACACCGCTCACCCCACCTGTAGTTAACCGCTGAGAGACGGAGATATGCTGCAATCACATCCCTCGCGCTCTCGTAGCTACTTGCCTCAGTAAGTCCATCTAACAAAACCTCCAAGTAGAAGAAATAAGAACCAACTCGAACTCTCTCATATTCTAAATCGTCCCACAAATAATTAACGTACATTTTCTTTAGACATCGAGTATATCTATCACTCTCATACAGAAAACACTCGCCCTGATGTACCTGGTGTCATGTTGCACAGTCGACAGACAGTCAGTGCACAATATCAGACTGCTCCTAAAAAATGCAGTACACATAACTGTAAACACCATCAGTACTTGTAATCTGTCCAAATAACTCATAGCAAAATAACTCAACAGATGCGTTCAATCAACCTGTCCCACACTAAGTCACACGTCCGACAGCTCTCAATTTGCTCAAAGGTCTCTGTTCGACCCCTCAAACATGACTTGATGACAGCCGCATTGACACCTAACACCCGAGAAATTCATATCACCTACACGGCGAACATGAGGTTCCAAGCCAGAAAAAAAAGAGCCCAGTCAACATCTCCGAAATTGTATAGTGCCCCCAGAAATCGTTAACGCTCCCTTTCGTGTTTTCTCAGCTTATTTGTAAATTCAAATTCTTACCCTAACTGAAGTTGCTCACGAAAATAATACTGAATGCGCTCCTAACCTCCTACCTTTCCAGCACTCAACATACACAAAGGTTGTCAATCCTCCTACATCCCAGCAGAACCGATTAATCATTCTTATTTCTTATCGAATTTACTGGCCTAATTTCCTAAGGACCCGTTATCGAAGTACCATCATGATTTTCTTTCTGAGGCTTGCTGTGCTTACTTTTACAGAGATCTCTAAATTACCTCCACAGCCCCCTCAATCTACACACACACACACACACACACACACACACACACACACACGGTCATCCTCTCGTCATCCCATAACATAAGCAATAGCAACTTTACAGTCCTTTATATACGAACCCTACAAATGTAGGCCACAGTAACTTTACAATAACGACTACATGCCCCAATTGTCTCCAATCCCAAGGAAGGACTGTGAACCTGCTCTTTCTTTCTACACACATGACACTCAGCGGTAATCAGCCCTTCTACATCTATGGACGGAAGTCCCTCTCAGAACTATTCCGCAAATTCGGCGATCGCTTCCCCTCAATACAAATGCGTTACTTTCTCTTCTTGTTCCTTGCTGCTAACTTTTCTGGTACAAAAAACTCCAGACTCATAGACTACAAGCATACACCAAAATTTTTCTAAGTACAGCTTCCTGTAAACCACAGAGTAACTAGAAACAAACCGACCAAAGAATGATATTTGCACTCTAGAATACCGAAGTCGTTGATGTCATTATACTACAGTTAATTCTTACGATCGCGGTCTCAATTGATTGGCATTTCACAGTGAGCTAAGCATCGGAAATACACTCTCTTGATCGCAGTTACTCTGGAAATATCTCTACCGTCTTTACGACTTCCTCTCTACTCATCACATAACATCAATAATATTAACTTTACAATGCAATATATACAAACGCTACACAATGTAAACCACAGTAACTTTACAATACAGTATATACACATTTGACACAAAACAGTTCACTTATCCAGTATATCTCAACAGCATGCGAAAAAAATACCCTATTCCTACAGCCTCTATACACCGCAATGCTCCCCAATCCTAGGAAAGAACCGTCAACCTGCTCTTACTCTCTACAGACCTGACACTCAGAGCTAATCTTCTCTCTTACATGAGTGGACCTAAGTCACCCTCAGAACTCTTTTTACAAATTCGGTATCGTCCCCCCTCACCACAATCGCCTTACTGTCTCTCCCTCCCTATCTATTTGCCTCAAACTCATAGACTGCAAGAACACATGAACTTTCTCCATAATATTACACCATTTTAGCTGTACTTTTCAATATCATGCACTGGGCTACACCCTACCGAACAATAGTTCATCATAATTCCCAAGATATAGACTTCAAATTAATTCTCTATAAACGCCAAACATTATCTATGTGCAACATGCTGTAAACCACTGTCTAACTAGCAACAGACATATGCAAAATGGTATTTCCACTCTCGAATATCGCTCTCAGTCATGTAACATATTCGAGATCTTAGCTATAATTTACACGTCAACCATCGTCTGTCACAGAACTAGAGAACAGACAGGCGTGTATCCAACACACCACAATCGATCTTCACTCAACTAAATAAAGGAAGCAAATGTGCAGAAGTAGTCAACTGAACAATCTTCATCCCATCGAACACTCCAACCCAAATCAATCATCTTCTCAAATTCTGACTTGATCACCATAGACGCCCAACACATACTATTACTTCGCTATTCGGTCATGTAGAGGACATCAAAGTTAACTCTTACAGATCGATACACTCCAACAGGTCTCTGCATTCGTACAGCTGCTCCCGTTATTTATTACTATTTATTATCATTAATGATCATTTAACCCTTTGTTTCCTGACATAAGAAAATATTTACTTTTTAACATTTTCTTTGCAGAATTTATACTATTGTGGCCTGAAATGACGGTAGGATTTTTTGTAAAATTTTATTTTATTTTTCACAACTCTTTTCTCTCCTGGTACTCAGAAGTACCGTCAGACTCCACGGACAGAATCACAACATGCGCAGAAAAATGCTCCAATTTTCGTAACTTGTACTTTATTCCACATAAATATTAATTATTTTTACATTAGAAAATTAGTTAACAGAAATATGATATTTCTGAATTTTTTTTTTAAATTTTGCATAAATTTATTCTAGAGCAACTTCACAATACATAGTAACTTAGCTATACATTTTTGACGGTATATAAATATCACATATTTAGTGATACCTCATGAAATTGTATGAAACAGTTCTTTTTCTCATTGCAGCACAAATACGCTTTACATGTACTACATTGTGAATGTGGTCTCAGCTGAATTTTATTTTTCGCACACATTTCGCATCGTCCTCTTTTACAACGGAACACTACAAAATGGTCTCCTCGGTTTCCAAGACGTACATCCTTCGGAACAGAAAAGTTATCCTTCCTTCTCTTTGGGAGAGTTATTTCATCTTTACCAGAGTTTCTCTTTCTGAGATTTGGCACTTCATATTCATTCATTAGCCCTAGTGCCACAGCACGCCTGAATTCCAGCAGTGGCAGTGCCCCATGTAGATCACTGAAAATGACGTAAGCATTGACAAAAGCAATTTGTATTGCTCCCCAGAAGAGATTTCATTGATCGCCTGTCAAGACCACAAGTTGAACGTAATCTGTCTGCATGATCCACACCACCCATGTTTTTATTGTAATCACATACAATAAATGGATGGATCTGAGCACTATGGGACTTAACATCGATGGTCGTCAGTCCCCTAGAACTTAGAACTACTTAAACCTAACTAACCTAAGGACAGCACACAACAAGGCAGAGAAAATCCCTGACCCCGCCGGGAATCGAACCCGGGAACCCGGGCGTGGGAAGCGAGAACGCTACCGCACGACCACGAGATGCGGGCTCACATACAATAACTGGACATGGTATAGTCATACTAGTTCCATCTTTCTGTTTTCTTGTCACTACGCTCTGTTCAGTGCCATGGAAGTTTGACGCAAAATACACTACTTTATTTTCCTTCCATTGAAATAAACTGTGTTTAGATTCTATCACAACCATCAGAGCACTCTGACATCACGTCAGTTGATTATGCAATTACCATTGTTCAAGATGGCTGTACCCAGTGCGATACATGTCACCTTTAAAGAACCTGCATGCTACAGTCTAATTCCAACTTGGCTTTAGTCACACACTACACATCGTTCAACTGATCCCATTTACAGATCTTTGCGCATCTGAAATCTGCAATTTAAGTCAGAGAAAGACATATCCATTACCTTCTGCAGTCTGTCTAGAAACAGAACGACCTCAGTTAGTGCAACGGGACCTTGTCTTGACCATTCGCCGGAAATGCGAGCGCCGGCGGCGGCATGTCAAACCCACATATCTGTCCATCTAAACAGCCGTCTACTCAGCCCCAGGACGAGCATGCCGAAGTGGGCTCCCTCTATACCTGCTCTGCAGCTATTGGCTATTGACATACACTGCACAAATGGATTCCTGAATAGCGCAGATCTCTATCCTCCCCTGCATCTCCTACTCGACATGTAAACATTGTCTCCCCCAGCCAGCGAACCCGACTTCATTCACGCTGTGCTGACAATTTTCACTCACAAATCTTAAATACCTGAATATATAAAAGCTTATTCACTCATATCAAAACTCACTTAATAATAAAAAAGCATTCTCCCTTTCTAAGCATAGATGAGTATGCATTTAGAACAAATAGACAAACATAATTCCAAGTAGAAGTCATACATATGATTAAAAAGAAAAATAAGACCTCAATTTAGATTATCTGACATTTATTTACATGTACTATTGATACAGTCGTAGATGAGTTATGTCATCCACTCGCTCGCTCCTTCAACACACACTTTCACAGAACTTGTTCTACTTATATGCCACCGACCCTGTTATAATAAAAATTTTCTACAAGCATTTACGCCCCCACATACAACGCAGCTCAATAGAACGTAATAATTCCATTTTCCACAGATAGTCATATTCGGTGAACAGTTAAACGTACTGAATTACACATACATATAGTCAAATAAGCACCATTATACCTCTGAGCACCCTCAGTCGACCAAAGTCGCTCTCAGAACAGTTCAGCTAATTCGAGAGCCGTTTCCCCTTCGCAGAGACCCGTCAGTCTATCTGATCAGAGCGTGCTCCCGTTTCTACAGACATCTCCAGACTCACATATTGGAAGACCAAAAATATTTTTAATATAATATTATAAAACTCACGTCGTACTCGTCTATATTAAGCACAGTCCTAGTACTTTAGCGTGTCATAGACCTCTGACTAACTAGAATTCCTGCCCTGCACAGACAATAAAACGGACTGATGCATCGCCTCTCACAGGAAACTATACCTTGCACCTTGTAAATCATAGTCTTACAGTCGATAGCATAACGTTGTAGTGACTTCCCTCGAAAGTGGTTGACCACCTCTACCTTTAAACTCATATGTCCCAATGACCTAACAGTTGATGACTCTGTGTTCCTTTTTTAGTGATTGTTCATTTTGCTCGCAAGTACGGGATCACCGTTTTCGGTGTTAGCAACCCCAGAAGTGGCGGCCCATCAACCAAAATGTCTCCCCCAACTGAAACAAGCCTTGTCACTCAGTCATTACGTGGTACCCAATGCTCGGATGGGATGGATAAGACACCACCGATCTACTGTAACACTATCCATCACAGCTGATATCGCGAAAAATTTTACAGTAAGTCCAAAACTGGCCAATCTTGTGACAGCATGTTTTCCTAATTTCAGTATCATAGCTAAACCATACCACCTCTACTTTGCAAGTATCATTGCGAGCATTGATAGGCGACTGCTCAGTACGTCCATTCACACTTAACTCTCGAACACATAAAAACGATCAATGCATACCCGACAACGATATACATATTTCTAAGACCTCGCGCATAGTACTCGATCTATCTCTCTGCATATGCAGTCACGGAGCAATCTCGCCCTCTTACGTTGAAAGACCAACCTTACTCGCTATTCACCAGCCTACCCCGCAACATCGTTACCCAATTAATCCTCAACCGAGCAGACAAATATAGCTACACTTCACCTCTCTTGACTGAATCGAGCTTTCCTAGTCCTAACCCCTCCAAGTGCACCACATTTCTCGAGATGTAACTAAGTCTTGGAGCTTAGCACACCATATCGATTTGTAGTAACAGATCTCAAAATGCCTTAATTTAATAGCGTACAGTTAACAAGAACAAGAACGGAGTGATATTTATACGCTACGTAGTACAACACATTTTTGCATAAATCAACCAACCTATCATGTGTAAAGTACTGTAGGTGCATACGACTTAAAAGCTGGCTATATCACGTGACTATAGCATCCAGACAGAACACTGGAAAAAAATTGACCTTCAGCAACTTGTCCTCTAGAATAAATGAGACAACGTTTAAATCGTGCCTTGTTACAGCTCTATCTCAATCGATCATCCCGTACATTCTCTGTTATCATTTAACACAGATGTGGGTAAGTTTAGACGTGAATTATTCTCTGTCCTCTTGAAAAGCATCAAATACAGTATTCAACTCGCGAATATCACTGCTACCGCAGTAGACATACACTATAATACGAACTCAACGAGAAAAAAATTGACTGCCTTCCGGATTCCACTCCCTTCAGTGTCATCGTTTACCTACATTCCTCTTGCTGCCGCATACTTGACTCCATGTTCAAATTGTCCCCTGCGATCCAGATGATAAGCAAGCACGTCCTCATTTTAACTGCATTTTGGTGTTTATTAGGTTAGTTTATACGTATGTGCTAATCAGTTTTCGCATTTCTTTCGATTTTATGTCAGATCCAATCATGCGACCGCTACACAACATATCGTTCTGTGTTCTAAAATTGCTTGTAAATGTAACCCAGCCGTAGCTAGTCACCTCCACATTCGGAGAGCGCTTGCTCTGTCTTCTGTATGTCTGGGTACATGCACGCCTCGCTGAACGCTCCCAGGACCGGCGATAGACTCGAGTTAACGTTTGAATATGGATCTGTAGCGAGTTATATCCGGAGCGGTGTTCAGATGTGGATCCACAATATGCAGCGCACGGGGTAGTGTTTGAAGGTGGATCCTCCTCGCGCAAGGTAGGAAGCTGTATTCGAATGCAGATCCACAGTATACAATACCCGACTTAGCGTTTGTGTGTGAATCTGCTGCGTACTATATATCCGGAGCTGTGTCTGGGGTCAGATCCACCACACACAGCATCCAAGATAGGGTTCGCAGGTGGACCAAGCACGCATTACGTCCTGACAAGTAATCGATGCTCGAAGTTTGGTCCACCAGCCGATGCGACTGGGTCCTCGGAGCCGTCCGCGAGGCGTGCATGTACACAGACATATAGAAAACACAGCAAGCGCTCTCCGAATCTGCAGGTGACTGGATATGCCTGGGTTACATTTACAGGCAATTTTAGAACACAGAACGATATGTTATGTTGCGGTCTCATGGATGGATCTGACATAAAATCGAAAGAAATGCGAAAACTGATTAGCACATACGTATAAATAAACCTAATATACACCGAAATGCGATGAAAATGAGGACGTGCTTGCTTATCCTCTGGTTCGCAGGGGTCAAATTGTACATGGAGTCAAGTATGCGGCAACAAGAGGAATGTAGGAAAACGATGACATGAAAGCGAGCAGAATCACGAAGGTAGTCACTGTTTTTCTCGTTGAGTTCGTATTATAGTGTATGTCTACTGAGGTAGCAGAGATATTCGCGAGATGAATTCTGTATTTGATGCTTTTCAAGAGGACCGAGAATCATTCACGTCTAAACTTACCCACATCTGTGTTAAATGATAACAGAGAATGTACGGGATGATCGATAGAGATAGAGCTGTAACAAGGCACGATTTAAACGTTGTCTCATTTATTCTAGAGAAGGACAAGTTGCTGAAGGTCAATTTTTTTCCAGTGTTCTATCTGGATGCTTTAGTCACGTGATATAGCCTGCATTTTAATCGCATGCAGCTACAGTACTTTACACATGATAGGTTGGATGATTTATGTAAAAATGTGTTGAACTACGTAGCGTATAAATATCACTACGTTCTTGTTCAAATGGTTCAAATGGCACTGAGCACTATGGGACTCAACTGCTGAGGTCATTAGTCCCCTAGAACGTAGAACTAGTTAAACCTAACTAACCTAAGGACATCACAAACATCCATGCCCGAGGCAGGATTCGAACCTGCGACCGTAGCGGTCTCGCGGTTCCAGACTGCAGCGCCTTTAACCGCACGGCCACTTGGGCCGGCTCTCCGTTCTTGTTCTTGTTAACTGTATGCTATTAAATTAAAGCATTTTGAGATCTGTTACTACAAATCGATATGGTGTGCTAAGCTCCAAGACTTAGTTACATCTCGAGAAATGTGGTGCACTTGGAGGGGTTAGGACTAGGAAAGCTCTATACAGTCAAGAGAGGTGAAGTGTAGCTATATTTGTCTGCCTGATGAGGATTAATTGGGTAGCGATGTTGCGGGGTTGGCTGGTCAATGCCGAAGGGACGATGGTCTTTTAACGTAAGAAGGCGAGATTGCTCTGTGACCGCCATATGCAGAGAGATTGATCAAGTACTATGGGCGGGGTCTTAGAAATATGTATATCGTTGTCGGGTATGCTTTGATCGTTTTTATGTGTTCGAGAATTAAGTGTGAATGGACGAACTGAGCAGTCATCTATCACTGCTCACAATGATACTTGCAAAGTAGAGGAGGTATGGTTTAGCTATGATACTGAAAGTAGGAAAACATGCTGTCACATGATTGGCCAGTGTTGGGCTTACTGTAAAATTTTTCGCGATATCAGCTGTGATGGATAATATTACAGTAGATCGGTGGTGTTTTATCCATCCCATCCGAGCATTGGGTACCACGTAATGACTGAGTGACAAGGCTTGTTTCAGTTGGGGGAGACATTTTGGTTGATGGACCGCTAGTTGTGTTGATAGCACCGAAAATGGAGATCTCGTACATGCGTGAAAAATGAACAATCACTAGAAATGGAACACAGAGTTATCAACTATTGCGTCATTGTGACATATGACTTTAAATGTAGAGGCCGTCAATCACTTTTGGGGGGTGGTTTGGAAAGTCGCCACACCACCACCAGGCACTTCTAGTTTCCTTGTGTTGTGGCTGTCCTTTATTTAAAATCATTCAATGTTTTGCTATCGACTGTAAGAATATGATTCTCAAGGAGCAAGTTATAGTTTCCTGTGAGAGGCCGTGCATCAGTCTGTATTAATGTCTGTGCAAGGCAGGAATTCTAGTTAGTCAGAGGTCTATGACACGCTAAAGTACTAGGACTGTGCTTAATATAGACGAGTGTGAGGTGAATTTTATAATATTAAATTAAAAATATTTTTGGTCTTCTAATATGTGAGTCTGGAGATGTCTGTAGAAACAGGAACAGGCTCTGATCAGAAAGAGTGACGGGTCTCTGCGAAGGGCAAACGGCTCTCGAATTAGCTGAACTGTTCTGAGAGTGACTTTGGTCGACTGAGGGTGCTCTGGTGTATAATGGTGATTTTGTACGCTATAGGTAAATGAATTCTATCTTTACTAAAACGACAAGATGCGCATCGGAATATTGTTATCATTCGTCTTTGCTTAAGTATATAATGTTAACTACCCTATCCTCATTGAGAGGAGTGTCTATGTCGGTAAAAATATTTGCTTATTTGACTACATGTATGCGTAATTTAGTACTTTTAATTGTTCATCGAATATGACTATCTGTGGAAACAGGAATTAATATGTTCTATTGACCTGGGTTGTATGTGGGGGCGTAAATGCCTGTACAGAATTATTATTATAACGGGGTCGGTGGCATATATGTAGAACAAGTTCTGTGAAAGCGTGTGTTGAAGAAGTGAGCGAGTGGATGACACAACTCATCTACTACAGTATCAATAGGACATGTAAATAAATGTCGGATAATCTAAATTGAGGTCTTTTTTTTCTTTTTAATCATATGTATGACTTCTGCTTGGAATTATGTCTGTCTATTTGTTCTAAATGCAAACCCATCTATGTTTGGAAAGGGAGAATGCTTTTTTATTGTTAAGTGAGTTTTGATAGGGGTGAATATGCTTTTATATATGAGAATAATTAAGATTTGTGAGTGGAAATTGTCAGCGCAGCATGAATGACGTCGGGTTCGCTGGCTGGGGGAGGCAATGTTTACATGTCGAGTTGGAGATGCAGGGGAGGATAGAAATTTGCGCTATTCAGGAATCCATTTGTGCAGTGTATGTCAATAGACAATAGCTGGAGAGCAGGTATAGATAGAGCCCACTTCGGCATGCTCGTCCTGGGGCTGAGTAGACGGCTGTTTAGATGGACAGATATGTGACTTTGACATGCCGCTGGCGGCGCTCGCATTTCCGGCGAATGGTCAAGACAAGGTCCTGTTGCTCTAACTGAGGTCGTTCTGTTTCTAGACAGACTGCAGAAGGTAATGGATATGTCTTTCTCTGACTTAAATTGCAGATTTCAGATGCGCAAAGATCTGGAAATGGCCTCAGCTGAACGATGCGTAGGGTGTGACTAAAGCCAAGTTGGAATTTTACTGAAGCATGCAGGTTCGTTAAAGGTGACACGTTTCGCACTGGGTGCAGCCATCTTGAATAATGGTAATTGCGTAATCAACTGACGTGAAGATAGATTGCTCTGGTGGTTGTGAAAGAATCTAAAGACAGTTGAACGTGGAGCCATTTTTGTTAAATAAACGAATTGTATGATCTTCCGCCAAAATTCAAACTCCCTACCAAAATCGGACATTTTGAGTGAGGCCCTTTGCTGGTGGCGATGTGTAATAAGCCAGTTAGACTCCGGACCTCGGGCGAACACACAAGCATGACATAAATTAAAAATTATAATAAATAATATTAAATGATCATAAATGATAATAAATAATAATAAATAACTGGAGCAGCTGTTTGAATGCAGAGACCTGTCGGAGTGTATCGATCTGTAAGAGTTAACTTTGACGTCCTCTAGACGACCGAATAGCGAAGTAATAGTATGTGTTGGGCGGCTTTGGTGATCAAGTCAGAATTTGAGAAGATGATTGATTTGGGTTGGAATGTTCGATGGGATGAAGATTGTTCGATTGACTTCTTCAGCACATTTGCTTCCTTTATTTAGTTCAGTGAAGATCGATTGTGGTGTGTTGGATACACGCTTGTTTGTTCTCTAGTTCCGTGACAGACTCTAGTTGACGTGTAAATTATAGCCAAGATCTCGAATATGTTACATGACTGAGAGCGATATTCGAGAGTGGAAATACCATATTGCATATGTCTGTTGCTAGTTAGACAGTGGTTTACAGCATGTTGCACATAGATAATGTTTGGCGTTTATAGAGAATTAATTTGAAATCTATATCTTGGGAATTATGATGAACTATTGTTCGGTAGGTTGTAGCCCAGTGCATGATATTGAGAAGTACAGCTAAAATGGTGTAATATTATGGAGAAAGTTCATGTGTTCTTGCAGTCTATGAGTTTGAGGCAAACAGATAGGGAGGGAGAGACAGTAAGGCGTTTGTGGTGAGGCGGGACGATACCGAATTTGTAAAAAGAGTTCTGAGGGTGACTTAGGTCCACTCATGTAAGAGAGAAGATTAGCTCTGAGTGTCAGGTCTGTAGAGAGTAAGAGCAGGTTGACGGTTCTTTCCTAGGATTGGGGAGCGTTGCGGTATATAGAGGCTGTAGGAATAGGGTAATTTTTTCGCATGCTGTAGAGATATACTGGATAAGTGAACTGTTTTGTGTCAAATGTGTATATGCTGTACTGTAAAGTTACTGTGGTTTACATTGTGTAGCGTTTGTATATATTGCACAGTAAAGTTAATATTGTTGATATTATGTGATGAGTAGAGAGGAAGTCGTAAAGATGGTAGAGATATTTCCAGAGTAACAGTGGTCAAGAGAGTGTATTTCCGATGCTTAGCTCATTGTGGAATGCCAATCAATTGAGACCGCGATCGTAAGATTTAACTGTAAGTATAATGACATCAACGACTTTGGTATTCGAGAGTGCAAGTATCATTCTTTGGTCGGTTTGTTTCTAGTTACTCAGTGGTTTACAGGAAGCTGTACTTAGAAAAATTTTGGTGTATTCTTGTAGTCTATGAGTCTGGAGATGTTTGGTGCAAAAAAGCTAGCAGGCAAGGAATAAGAAGAGCAAGTAACGCATTTGTATTGAGGGGAAGCGATCGCCGAATTTGTGGAACAGTTCTGAGAGGGACTTCCGTCCATTGATGTAGAAGGGCTGATTACCGCTGAGTGTCATGTGTGTAGAAAGGAGGAGCAGGTTCACAGTGCTTCCTTAGGATTGGAGACAATTGGGGCATGTAGTCGATATTGTAAAGTTACTGTGGCTTACATTGTGTAGGGTTTGTATATAAAGGAGTGTAAATTTACGATTGCTTATGTTATGGGATGAGTAGAGAGGATGACCGTGTGTGTGTGTGTGTGTGTGTGTGTGTGTGTGTGTGTGTGTGTGTGTATGTGTGGATTGAAAGGGCTGTGGAGGTAATTTAATCGGTTGTGCTGGGATATAGGAGGATTGAGAACATTTGCTTATGTTGAGAGCTGGAAAGTTAGGAGGTTAGGAGCGCATTCAGTATTATTTTCGTGAGCAACTTCTGTTAGGGTAAGAATTTGAATTTACAAATAAGCTGAGAAAACACGAAAGGGAGCGTTAACTATTTCTGGGGGCACTATACAATTTCGGAGAGGTTGACTGGGCTCTTATTTTTTTCTGGCTTGGATACTTATGTTCGCCGTGTAGGTGATATAAATTTCTCGGGTGTTAGGTGTGAATGCGGCTGTCATCAAGTCATGTTTTAGAGGTCGAACAGAGACCTTTGAGCAAATTGAGAGCTCTCGGACGTGTGACTTAGTGTGGGACAGGTTGATTGAGTGCGTCTGTTGAGTTATTTTGCTATGCGCTATTTGGACAGATTGCGAGTGCTGATGGTGTTTACAGTTATGTGTACTGCATTATTTAGGAGCAGTCTGATATTGTGCACTGAAATTAGGAGCTGTTTGCGTGTCTGCCGACTGTGCAACATGACACCAGGTACATCTGGGCGAGTGTTTTTTGTATGAGAGTGATAGATATACTCGATGTCTAAAGAAAATGTACGTTAATAATTTGTGGGACGATATAGAATATGTGAGAGTTCGAGTTGTTTCTTATTTTTTCTGCTTGGAGGTTTTGTTAGATGGAATTGCTGAGGCAAGTAGCTACGAGAGCGCGAGGGATGTGATTGCAGCATATCTCCGTCTCTCAGCGGTTAACTACAGGTGGGGTGAGCGATGATCTCGGCTTAGGTACTGGGGGTATGCTGAGGCCATGTCCTATACTGTGGGGATTGAACAACAGTATTCGGGTCATATTTCAGCTAGAATATTTACAGAGGAGGATGTCCGACGCGAGTATAAAGTTCCAGGCTGCGACGTGGGCGGTCTCGCGCTCGTGGTGTGTAAGAGAGGCAAAGCAGACGATTTTGAGTCATCACAGGTGACTTAGGTGAGTGGCTTCATTTACCACAATATTCTTGTGTTTGTAGCGAAACACGAACTGAGCATCAGAATTCGAACTTGGCTTATTTGTATAGATAAAATGTGATATAAGGTAATGTAGGTTAGGACATGTTAGTACATCTTAGTAAACGGAATGACACATTAGTACATGTTAGCCAACGAACATGGGTCGGTAAGGGGGCATGGTGGTCGGTAGGGACTTTAACTATTTCATTTCAAGTCCAGGTGTGCGTGGCAGTGGCGAAAATTGATTCCACGTCAAGGTGGACGTGGCCCTTTTCCGCATCAGAGAGGGTAATTAATTGATCAATTTAATTAAATAGTCGTGGAAACTTTCTTACATTCACTTGCGGAGGTACTAAGTTAGGCGCGAGCGATGGCTCATGTGTACGGACGTGTGTTTTCGCGACGATCTTGGATTAGGTAAGCGCGGAATGTCGATTGAATATGAGAGTTGGGTGATCAATTAACTTAGCGAGGGACGTCGTGGCGAGCATATGTGCTGGACAACCTTTTGTGACGTCACTGCGGGATCCACTCTCGAGCGAACTTTGACGCCAAACGTGTGGCAAAGCGTTCACCGAACTTTGACTCACAGAGCGCATATTATTTCTCACGGAAGCAGTCTGCAAGATGAAGTTTCCCACTTACAAAGAGTGTTTGAAGACAATGGGTACTCTCCACAACAAATACAAAGAGCACAGAAAATGAAACCGAAAGCGGTCACAAAGACAGCAGAAGAAGATGAAGAAACCTTTAAACCTATGGCCTTCCTGCCATATGTGGGTAGCCTCTCATCAAAAATAGGACGCATTCTCAGCAGACAAAAAGTAAAAGTGATTTTTCGTCCTTCACCCAAGACAGCTGCACTCGTGGGCTCCGTCAAAGATGATTTGCTGCTCCGAAAATCTGGAGTTTACAAAATTCCATGTGAATGTGGACTTTCTTACATCGGACAAACAACTCGTACTGTCCAAGAAAGATGTACAGAACACCGGAGGTACACACGACTTTTACAACCTAACAAGTCGGCAGTGGCACAGCACTGTATTGATAATGGTCACAGTATGTTGTATGACAACGTCGAAATTTTGGCAACTACATCATCCTTTTGTGACCCGATAGTGAAGGTGGCAATTGAAGTTCCCTTGACGACGAATTTAATTAATAGAGATAGTGGTTTAAATCTTGATAAATCATGGAATCCAGCACTTGCTGTAATAAACTCGCAAATACGTCGTCAATGTGCAGGTCACAATGCTATATCGATTTGCCAACACAGATCAACTGCGGAGTCATAGATACAACTCGCGCATTATGCACGTCTCTGCCGCCGACCAACGTCTCTGGCGCATTTGCATCCTTGGCCGCAGGCGCAATCTCGAGGTACGACAGTATAAAGGGACGAAGCGAGCACTGGAGCGGCAGTCTTGCGGCTCACTCTGAAGATGGCTGAACGGTATACAGCCGAAATATTAAAAGAAGAAGGAGATTTCTTGCGGCTGCACACCTGAAACTTAATGGAACAGTCTTTGCGCCGACAAAACCTGGAGATTCACATTAAACGTTATTTTTGTAACTTCCAGAAGAACAGAGTACATTGAGATAACTATTTCTAGATCGAAAGGTAAGTCAGTTCCGTTCGAACCCACTAGCGAGAACAAAGAGAAAAGACCACTGGAGATGCAGTAAACGGAAATGTCATTAGAGTGTATTCTGGGATTGAAGAAGGGAAACTATTGTATCCTTTTCATGACTTTACGCCTCTTATCTTCAGATATCATTTTTAAATGACGAATGGTGGCCAGAGGAAAGGTGCTACCTCACAGCACAACTGGACAATAGCTCTTCATCTAAGTATAATTTGATGCGTTCATGTAAAAGTCCAATTTCAGAAGCTTGTCTGTACTAGGGCGCCTGACTCAAATCCTTTAACATTGTCATTGTTCACGTCAAAAGATGGTGCCGTGCAGGTGATTTCTGATGTTCTAATTCCTCGGACGCCGCTTTGGAGAGCTACAAAAATCCGTATGTTTTAAAACCAATAAAATAAATGATTGTGTATAAGAATTACAGAAATAGAATAGCAAACATACCGTGAAAAGTTCTTTCATCAGCGTGATATCACTTCCTTCATTTCGGGATATTTCTCCCTTCTCAGAGAGCTTCTCGCACAAAGACATTCCAACATTGTCAGCTGCTTATTTGAGCGACTTCGTTAGACTGGCTCATTTATCTAACAAGAGCATTAAGAAGACCAGTTTTCTTTACGGAAGTGAAATGTTCTTTCGCCGCATAAAAAGACCACGTACGTATGGACAGTTGACGCATATATACTCCGCATTAAAATTATTTCCTAGCCCTGTATTTAGCATACGGCAGGAACAAATCAATCCCAAATATATCGCGCAGTGCCAAGTTGGTACCTGGATCAGTCGTGTGCTTTATGTCTTTCAAAGTAGAGTGGTGGATACCAAGAGACATAAATCGTCTAAATAATGCTTTTAGAATGTTACCGCCCGTTTTTGGTTCATCTGGAAACTGAGTTGTAAAAAAATGCGAAATCTGAGAGTCCAGTCAATGAAACAGAGATAGTAGATGTCAGATAATTGTTGCCTCTCGCAGTGGATGTCCGTATGTCTGTAGTTGCTGAGTATTCACCTTCTGTTATATGAGCAATTACCTCAGGCATATTTATATGTCGTAGGCTTTTAGCACTTTCTGCCATGTACCACGACACAGTTGCGGGGTGAGATATAATGGCCTTTGCAGTGTCAACTAACATCTGAACAAGATCCGTAACACCTTCATCTCTTATAGTTCTGTACGAGCCTACGTCTCGTGCCCACATAGCCACACTTTTATCGACAGCTATCTCCTGAGCAGATTTAGGAAGTCGTTTCTCGTCCACACAAGACCCTTGTTTATTAGACATGCTTGGATGGCGAGAAATGTGTGAAGTGATACTTGACCCTTCAGCATGAGAGTAAATTTCACCGCACAGTGAACAGCAAACAAAATGAACGTTTTTCCTAACGCCACAGGCCAGCCGCGGTGGTCTCGCGGTTCTTGGCGCGCTGTCTGGAACCGTGCGACTGCTACGGTCGCAGGTTCGAATCCTGCCTCGGGCATGGATGTGTGTGATGTCCTTAGGTTACTTAGGTTTAAATAGTTCTAAGTTCTAGGGGACTGATGACCACAGCTGTTAAGTCCCATAGTGCTCAGAGCCATTTGAACCTAACGCCATACACAATAGGCTTTAACACGGTCCAATTTGAACTTTTAAGATTCGCTTCAGGATGTGTGGTTCTCTACTCACCACTCATTACTTTTTCTTTTAGTTCCCTTTTTATTGTCATGTGCTCCTTCTTCTGCAATCCATATTACTTTCCTCACTCATTTTGTGCATTACGACAAAAATGAGGAAATGACACCACTCCACTAAACACAGCTCCACTCACCGCACTTAGGCCGTAGCTCTCAACTGTGGTCAGTACTACCAACAGCCCGTAGGCCGCAGCACATCAGTGCTTGCACATGGCACTGTTCCAGTGACGTCACGGGCTCGCTCAGTGTGGAGCAGTGAAGCCGCGGCCCGTGGCCTGCAACTCTATGCGCAGCTCTGCTGAGACCGTCGCATACAGGTTCTTTCGCAAAGGCACTGCTCGGCCCTTGGGGTGACATCAGGGACTCGCTCGGCCCGAGACTGCTGCAGTCCATTGCGGCCGCAGCACGTGGGCCGGGCCTCTGTGCACGACTCTACTCCATGCGCCCCGTCGGACGTCGATGCGGCTGAACCGGCAGAGCTAGGTAAGGCTCACACGGATATCATGGCTACGCTCCTGCATGGGCTGCTCTGCGATGTCCATCTCTACTGCAAACTGCACAACCAAAGCTCACTCTCACCCTGTTGTCACCGACCGATTGACACCATACAAGCCAACTGCGACGTCTCTCCAGCAGTGGCAGCATTTATTCCCACGGGCAGACACGTCACTGAACTGACTTACTCTCCTACCCTCAGAATAATGATACCCCTCAAATTTTAAGTGAGTGTATCTTGTACAAATATCTCCCGAGCGAATGAAAATGATTTGTCAAACTGTTCATTTAAAACAGGTCAGTTTGTGTATTGTTTTTTCTTGTATGCACCAATCTTGTAGTTTTGTTGTACTTACTACTCGAATGACTCGAATGGCGAGTGTCATAATCAAATGTATCATAGGCAAATATAAGACACCAAGAAAATTTTTCTTTCTTTATGTTTATGAAGTGTGTGTGTAGCAGAGAGTGAAAAATGTTAATAAGTATTTGTAATACTTTCTATGATGATAAGCCTTCACATTTTTTCTGTGATCAGCTAGGAAATGTCATCCTGTTTCTTATCGTCCATTTTCGCTATGTAAGCATCTATCTTGTTAGCTCGTAAGAACCATGAATATATTTAAGTCTATTTAAATTAATACCTTTCAAATGTATTAATTTAACAAACTAAACATATCACTTTGTTTTAACGTCTTTATCAGCTTTGTGTACATCTATTCATGACAGAGCTGGCCGCGGTGGTCTCGCGGTTCTAGGCGCGCAGTCCGGAACCACGCGACTGCTACGGTCACAGGTTCGAATCCTGCCTCGGGCATGGATGTGTGTGATGTGCTTAGGTTAGTTGGGTTTAAGTAGTTCTAAGTTCTAGGGGACTGATGACCACAGCTGTTAAGTCCCATAGTGCTCAGAGCCATTTGAACCATTTTTATTCATGACAGAAATGCAAAATTGCTGACATGGAGCCAGTCTGCCATTGGTGTGATCCAAATACTGATTAACAATTATCAGTTATTTAATGGTGCACCACTGAACCTGCAGTCTTTCACAAACAAAGTCCGATAGTCAATTAACTACACAGCATAATGCGATTGGCCGATCACGTTATGCACTTGCCGTATGAAAATCACATTACATCCACATCTGTAACTTAACGTTTCTCTCGAGCACCAACCTGGAGTAATAAGAAATTACAACAGGAATCAACAAGCACTGCTCGGTTAATTTCAGTTGACAGTACTGATCTGACTACCTACTGGTAAGTGGTAGGTGATCGCAACTATTTTCTTTACATTATCTTCCTTCCACCTTAGCAAGCAGGCGAGGTAACAGTTACAGCTCACAACTTCCACTGGCTCATCCACCTTCCAGAGAGGTTGCTGCTATTGTTGCTTGTACAGTCGTCACTCCACATGTGTATACGATTTAACGTCATACCAGAGACATATCCGTTTACAACAACAAAAGAATACAAGAACCGCTACCTCAGTTCATTGCATCGGCCAATAGTATGAGATAAATAACTTTTCTCTTAAGAGAATCAGCAGCGCCGTTAGTTTAGAGCAATACAGAAACGTCTTTTGCCATGTCAACATCTGATGGTGCTGAATCACACGAGACCTACCTTTCTCATGAGTTTTCCCAGTTAAGAACTTGCAAAATTGTGGACCAGAAGCCTACTTCTCCCTCCCGCCCCTTTTTCCAAGTGTTGTTGTTGTGGTGTTAAGTCTGAAGACTGGTTTGATGCAGCTGCCCAAGCTAGTCTATTCTGTGCAAGCTTCTTCAGCGCTGCACAGCTAATGCAATGTGTATCAGTTTGAACCTGCTACCTGTATTCAAGTCTTTGCCTTCCTCTACAATTTTAATACCCCACCCCCTCCCCAACACCCACATATACACACTTCTCTCCATTACCAATTTGACAATTCCTTGGTGCCTCAGGATATGCCCTAAGAAACGAAATCGTGCTATAAGTTTCTTGTTTTCCCCAGTTCGACTCAGTATCTTCATATCAGTTATTCGATCTGCAGTGCCACCACTAATTTTCGGGGCTACTGATTAAAATTGTGATTGTGGTATCGATAGCTACGATGGCACAGCGTAGGTGGAAGTTCTTAAGTTGGCACTACGACAGACACCGACGACAGCTCCCTCTAGCCGGTGCTGTGGAGGTCTACGAGCTCCGCGTCAGATTCTTCCCATTTTGATCAAAAGCAGACGGCCAGGACATTTCGCTTGCTATTGAGACTATGTAATACTTACGATTGGTCTAAGGTTTCCCACTTCAGTGCAAAGATATGTATTCAGTTAATACTGTGATAAAGTAAGACCAGTTCTAAAAGCAGTACCGAGGGATTTCCACCTTTTCCTGCTCCTACTCACTTCCTTCAATCGGCCAGCCTTTCAGTCTGCAGGATCCAACCTACTCGCCGCCTTCCAGGCGGGGTACAATACTTAGAGACGAACAAGGATTACAATTTTTTTCCTCTCCTCTCATATCCGTTTTTACTCGTTACTCGTTTAGCTTTTTGTGATATGCCCGTGTGTCTGAGTGACTGTCTTTAAGTGTTCCCACCATTCGCTATTAAGACTTCCAATTGTGTAAACCATGGCTTCGCCACAGGAACAGGCTTCGTTGTCCAATGTTGTACGTATTGAGGCTTAGCAACTGACGCAGCTGCTTGCTGCCGTAAATGGACTGGTGACACTACAAACTGCAGCTACCTTGGTGCCTATGACGCCACCGCCTGTACCGACGCCGTCGGCGACGGCACCGCCATTTCGTGCCTTCAATCCTGACGTTGAACGATGGCCAGAATCCATCGTACATCTCGAGGCACACTTCACAGCTTCCAACATACCAGGTACAGAGCGGCTTGCGTATTTCATTGTCAACGCGGGTGTTGTGTTGTACGTTGTGCTCGTGAAATTGTTTCCCACCACCCGCCCAGAAACTAAAACTTACGATGAAGTAATGGATGCTTTCAAATCCCACTTTCGTGATAGTGTAAATGTGGTAGCCGCACGCAACAAATTCTTTCGCCTCCGGCGTGGCTCTACTGGGTCGAATAAAGCTTCATTAGCGGGCCTTCGGGGACTAACTTCTGATTGTGACTTTAATTACTCGTGAGGACGCTCATATGCGGATGTAGTTATTAGAGGCACTGTTGAGCAGAACGTGGCGTATCGTTGCAACCGCGAACAAATCCTCAGATTTAAAAACCCGTCTTTGCAGGAAGTGGACTTGCTAGACAGACAAGATACATTACACATGGCTACTTCCACGTTCGACGTGCCCCCGGGTGTGTGTACTGTTAGCGCGGCACAACACGTGCCCTCCCACGCGCCAGCACGTCCAGCCACGCCGCGTCGCTCGCGCGCATGTAAACAAATTTCACTTAAGGTACCCACTAAGAAACTGAAATCATGTCCGAACTGTTTTCGTGCCCACCCACGGGACAGTTGCCCATCCCGCCAAGCACTGTGTTATTTTTGTAATAAGAAAGGACATGTGAAAGCTGTGTGTAGTAAGAGAAACTCAAATTCACGAATTGTCTCGCGTGGGCGTCTCCGCAACGGCAACCGCCATGATCATGATTCACATCAGCCTATGAATGTTATACCATTTATTCAAAGCCTATTGCTTCACGTGCTTGGACAGCTCGTCGTGTGAACCAAGATTTGCCGTTCACTTTCTCTCGCATTCAGCGCGTTTCGAGGAAACTTTTTGTCACTTTCAAATGGTTCAAATGACTCTGAGCACTATGGGACTTAACATGCATGGTCATCAGTCCCCTAGAACTTAGAACTACTTAAACCTAACTAACCTAAGGACATCACACAACACCCAGCCATCACGAGGCAGAGAAAATCCCTGACCCCGCCGGGAATCGAACCCGGGAACCCGGACGTAGGAAGCGAGAACGCTACCGCACGACCACGAGATGCGGGCTTTTGTCACTCTGCTCATTTTTGTTCGCTCTGTTCGCATGCAGCTGGACATTGGTGCGTCAGTTTCTTTACTGAAGAAATCGATGTAAGACTTGCTTTATTCACTCCCGCTTCATCCTTCACATTCCACGCTGACAACACTTACTGGACAGGAAATCTCAGTGCTTGGCGTGTGTAGTTTGCTAGCAACGTATGGTGCCACGACATGTACAGTGTCTTTCCATGTGCTCTACTCTAGTGATGGTACGAATATTTTTGGCTTGGACGCATTTGAACTTTTTGGCCTCGCAATTCAGGACAATGTACTTTGCATCAACGCTATTGACCATGCAGGCAGTGTTGCCGCACTATGCGATGATTTTGCTGAACTCTTTTCTGATGGCCTTGGTTGTGCCACAGACTTTGCAGCTCATGTTGTAATTAAAGACAATGCCATGTCTATTTTCCATCGTGAGCGCCCAGTAGTGCACGCACTGCCCGACGCCGTAGCTTTCAAACTTAAGCATTTGCTAGACATTGGTGTCATTGAACCTGTTTCTGCTTCGCCATAGGCTTCGCCTATGTGTGTGAAGAAACCAAACGGTCGTCTCCGTATATGTGATGACTTTAAGTCTACAGTAAATCCCCAGACAGTGGTAGCTACATTTCCCTTACTGTGCCCTGAAGATATTTTTGATAAGCTTGATGCGGGAAAATTCTTTTCCACTATTGACTTGCGGGACGCATACTTTCAGATTCCGCTCGATGAACAGTCGCAGCGCTATTTTGTGATCAACACCCACCTTGGATTGTTCAAGTTTCGCCGCCTTCCGTTCGGTTGTGCTTCGGCTCCTGCTATTTTTCAGTCTTATTTGCAGCAGTTGTGGGCCACTGTCCCTGGTTGCTCAAATTGTCTGGACGATATAGTGGTATCAGGTCGCACCCCTGACGAACATTTGCAGAATTTGCGTGAGTTATTTATTGTATTTTAGCAGGCAGGACTAAAGTGTAACCGGGGTAAGTGCAACTTTTTTGAAACTCAGGTTCAGTATTTAGCACATATGATTAACCAACAGGGTATCCACCCCTCGCCCTCACATCTTCTAACGGCATCGGAGCGGTTCTCTCACTCCGCGTTAAGTCTGTCGATAGCCTGATAGCTTTTGCCTCTAAGTTTTCAATTCTGCCCAGCAAAATTAATCTCAAATCGAGAAAGAGGCTTTAGCTCTTGTATATGGTGTGACAAAGTTTCATGATTTTTTTGTACGGTCGCAAGTTCTATTTTGTCACCGACCATAAGCCTTTGACGTCGTTGTTCCACCCGTCAAAGCCAGTTCCGGACCATACTGCACAAAAGTTGCAACGTTGGTCTTTGTTTTTCTCTAATTGCACTTACGAAATTTCGTTTCGGTCCACAGTCTAGCATGGCAATGCTGATGCTTTGTCTCGTCTGCCTATCGGTCCTGACGAAGTGTTTGATTCTTCCGAATTGTCATGCATGTTTATTGATTCACAAGATAAGGAATTAGCTGATGGTTTTGCAGTGGATTTTCCTCGCATTGCTCCCGTGACAGCCACCGTTGCTTCTTTGCAGATTCTTTTACAGTATATTCGTGCTCAATGGCCTCCATATGCTACGCAGATTCGTGATCCACATGTTCGACATTACTTTGCGTAATGTCACAACTTGTCTGTACACCACGGTGTTATTTGTTAGGAACTGACAATGATCAGCCTTGTGTGGTTTTACCTCGTTCGTTGCAGTCGGAGATTCTCCGCTTGCTGCACGCTGGTCATTGGTTTATAGTGCGGATGAAGCAATTAGCGCGTCGTCACTGCACTTGGGTCGGCATTGATAAACGTATTGAAAATTTGCTTGCTAACTGTCGCTCTTGCGTGGAGCATCAATCTGCTCGCCGGCAGCGCTTCTTTGCGTGGCCGACTCCTACTGCGCCTTGGCAGCGCGTTCAAATTGATTTTGCGGCTCGTTTCTGCGATAGCCGTTTGATAGACATTGACGCGTACAGTAACTTTCCGTTTGTTCTACCTATCTCTTCTACTACATCTGCCAGTACTATTTGAGGTTTGACGACTATTTTCTGCATTGAGGGCTTTCCTGAAGTTATTGTCTCCGACAATGGCCCCCAATTTGTGTCCTCAGAGTTTGAAGCGTTCTGTACTGCTAATGGCATTCGCCATTTGACCTCAGCCCCGTTCCACCCCTAGTCAAATGGCGAGGCTGAATGCTTTGTGCGTATGTTTAAGTCGCAGATGAGCAAGTTGCGCGCCACACACTCTCACAAACACGCGCTCTGGTCTTTCCTTGCTTCATATCGCTCGCAGCCGCTCAGCATCCGCTCCCCAGTGGAACTGCTACATGTCCGCACGCATCTGTCGCTCCTGCAGCTATTGCGCCCGCCGCCTTGCGCTCCCGCTGCTTCGCCGCGTTTTGGCTTGGCGCGAATGATTTAGTGTTCTATCGCGTGACACACATCATTGCTACCGACGTGAACAACCACCTGCAGTTTGCTGCACCCTGTGCTCTTCGTGGCATCCGGGAGGACCCTTTCCACATCTGGAATGACTCCACCAGGTATGCACACGGCATGCACATTGATTTTCTTACCCTCCTTGTCAGAAAGGCCCTAAGGGGCCCCATAACGCGCATACCGTTGGAGCTCCCAACTGCCAATAATCCCACCCACTGCGATTGTCCGGTTTTTGCAGTCCGAATGGTTTCCTCTGAAACAGGACAGGCGAGAGCATCCGGCTCAGCGACAGTGTCAGCCACAGACAGCACCTGGAACCTGATTGTCAGACAAACCGGTGAGGCCTTATGTGCGGCCGCTTGCGAAGTCTTTTGCTGCCTGCTTCGCCATGAGGTGACCTGTGCATTTTGATGTCAGAAGTGTGTGTCACCACGAAATTTCAGTGAAAGAAGGAACCTTACCACCCACCCCCCCTGGAGACGATGACTCTCGACTACCTCAGGGCTGCAGTTTTGTCGACAGACAGCATCACTATGGAGTGGGTGATTGCATTGACTGTTCTTTTTTTTTCCCCTGCGAGTATCACGTATAGTCAGTCCACCTAATACCAGCTTTTCTGTTCTGTTTTCATGTATGACATGTGGCAAGTAAAACTCAGACTCTATTCTGAGGATGTGTAAATATGACATTATTTTTACCTATCATCAATGGGTGTGGCTCATTGTCTGGAAGGATATAAGGTGTTAACCATGTGTAGCTTCTTAGCAGGGGAAGATGACTTTTGTTTAGTAGTCGGAGTTTTGTGGTACTTTACGCAGTTTTGAATGGGGGATGTATTTCATTTCGAGTAATAAATGTGGATCATTACGTTTAAGCACGTAAAGTAGTAGTCATGAGTACATGCCCAAGCGGAAAAGTTAAGTTACAGTAAGTGTTACAATGGAATTAGATTAAGTGTCTTTGTCGTTGTACTGTTTTGTTCTCCTCGATGGTTGTTTGCATAATTAGTAGGGATACCCTAGTGCAGAGGTTGCGAATTTCAGCAGTCTGGACCAGATGTGCAGGGAAGCGCATGTGCCGATGATTTTTGTGTCTTGCAGAGTGCAACTGCCGACAGTAATTTTATTGTAGATACTTAGGAGGTGACACAGAAAGCTATCAATAAGGCTGATTGTATTGCAGATGTTTTGGGTACTGAAATGGTACAGACGCATTTAGTATTTCCGAAGAACGCAGATTCGGCACCATCTGTGACGGCACTGCCTCCTCAGAAGGTGGGAGGAGAAGAAACAGGAAATGTGTTTGTAAGGTTTATGACAGGGCCGACAAGGCTTGTGCCAGTGGGTTAGGAGATTGACAAAATTGACAATACTTGCAGTGTAGTGGGTGATGCAGGCGAAGGCTGCTGTGCAATCCCAGGGTTAGACTTTCTCATCAAGCATCATACCAAAACTGACTTGTGATGACGCGCGGGGGAACTCAGGGGGATAATTTCTAAGCTGGGGGGAGCTGTCACCAGTGAAATACTGTCGCAAGGTTCGTTTATCATGATAGGACAAATGCGGGCAAAATCACTAAGGCTTAATTTGCATGATATAGTGCCACAAGGCATTGAGAAGTTGCTTTAGGTGACCGAAGGTGTTGCTAACTTATTCGTCTCTGAAATTCGCCTTCGGGTAGGGAATCGTCGTTAAGTACGCAGCGTTCGGTGATTGAGAGCACTTCTCCTGTCTACACTCACGTTGAGACGTTATCTGAATTCCGTCCTTGTGGCTGGGAGTTCACGTTTCTCGTCTGTGGAATACAGAGAGGAGAAGATAATATTAGATTATACCAGTCAAAGGACCGCCTTCTGCCATCCTAGTGTTTAATGAGATTTTTATTTTGTGGCTGGAGTTCTTCCATCGTCGCAGCCGTGTACGAGAACCATCACTCCGACGCAACGGACGCAGTACATTCGGTGACATTGCTAATTGATTCGGCTTATTAGGGCTATAAAGGTGAACAACTGTGATAATGTAAGTTTCATTTCCACTGAGATTGCACACCACTGTAGATCATGTTTGATAGTAGTGTCTTCTAGTGTTTGGGACGTAGATGATGCCAGTCATCTCAGGTTACTTATATTAGATAGCGTAGCCATAAATGGGGCAGATTTGAGCAATTCACCGATAATGTTAGTCAGGAAATTCATTTGTATCTCTTTATGGCCATTGCACATCGACATATACACATTTGTAATATATAAAGGGATTTCAGTCTACAATAATTGTATAAGCAGAAACAACATTAATATTTAGTCGTTACTAGTTCCCTTAAACATTTATTTATTTTTATGTTGCAATTTATATGTTAAAGAGCAAGAAGGAGGAAAAATATCACCGTTAAGAGATCCTAAGATCTGCTTCAGGGGGTAGTCAGACAAGACCAAATCTTTATATTTGCGTTCAGTATTTTATACTGCGCACATTCATTTTTACATCCGCCTCGAGCAGCATCTTGGAAACCATACAAATACCTTCAAGAAATACTTCCCAACACTTAAATTTGTGGTCGATGTTAGCAAACCCCTCTTTTCGTTAATACTTTTCTTGCTATAGTTAGTCTTCATTTAATATCCTCTCTACTTCGGTCATCATCAGTTATTTTTCTGCCCAATAGTGCTTTTAGTGTCTCATTTCGTAATCAGATTCCTTAACACTATCTGATTTAACCCTCGCAATACCAAGGGAGATGGAAGGGGTACTTTGTGCCTACCATTTTAGAATACTGTAATCTAGTCATGTACATTACATTTTAAAATTTTGAAAAAATATATTTGTGATTTTAGAGATATCTTCTACCAGATTCTGTAATTGTTTTAAAATTTTCAGTATAACGTTAGGTCTTGTCAGTGGATGTGAAATTTCAGAACGGGTGTTATATTCGTATTTTCAGGTTTAGGACCCTTCTTACAGATAAATATATCTTTTAAAAGTATGCTGTGCTTAAAAAAAAACGAAAATTAACGAAAGCAGTATATCTTAGTGTTGGTCGTATATTACGACCCCCTTTTGTTGTACTCGTTATGGAAAATCCGTTGGTACTGCTATGTTTAATTCGAATACGTTCCATTACCTTTCATTTAGTTACATTGAGCGGTATCTTACAACCCCTTTCCAGGGCACTATCTATTCTGTTCAGCTGTAATTCCAAGTTCTTTGCTGACTCTGACAGAACTGCAGTGTCACCGGTAAACTTCAGAATGTTTATTGCATCTCCCAAGTATTTAATTCTGTTTACAAATTTATCCTTGTATGCTTTACTGCTTGTTCGGTGTAGATGTCGAATGACATCGAGTGTAGACTACCCAAATGTCTCACTTCCATCTTCAAACTGTACAACTAGAAATCCAGCGAATGGAGTAGCAGAATTTATGTGCTTCAACATGATTTGTTTTTTTTTCTTTTGGGGCGGAGAGGGGCGGGGGGAATCTGAAATACATGTCCAGCCTCTTTATACATCTCTTCTTTTTACCTGAGGACAGCAAAATTCATATATCAGTGCATATATGGCAAAAATTCAAACTTTCATTTAGGACAGTATGGATTCCCAAGAATTCACGTGTTCCCAGTTGTGGAGGAACATGTAGGAATGAGCGTCTCTCCTATTTCAGTGCATTGAATGTTATTTTTGTAACTTCCAGAGGAGCAGAGTACATTGAGATAACTATTTCTAGATCGAAAGGTAAGCCACATTTTTTCGAACCCACAAGGGAGAACAAAGAGAAAGACGGTTGGAGATGCAGTAAAGGAAAATGTCGTTAGAGTGTATTGTGGGATTGGAGAAGTATGAGGAAGGAAAAAGATTGTACCCTTTTCATGACTTTACGTCTCTTATTTTCAGATATCATTTTTAAATGACGAATGGTGGCCATAGGAAAGTTGCTACCACACAGTATATCTGAACAAATAGCTTTTTATCTAAGTATAATTTGAGGCGTTTATGTAAAAGTCCGATTTCAGAAGCTACTCTGTCCTGGGGCGTTTGACTCAAATGCTTTAACATTGTCATTGTCCACGTCAACAGAAGGTTCAGTGTAGGTGATTCCTCCAGTTGTAATTCTTTGGACGCCGCTTTGAAGAGCTACAAAAACCCTCATGTTTTAAAAGCTTTAAAATACACGATTGCGTTTACAAATAACAGCAATAGAATAGCATAAATACCGTGAAAAGTTCTTTCATCTGCGTGATATCAGTTCCTTCATTTCGGGCGATTCTTCCCTTCTCAGAGACGTTTTAGCACAAAGACATTCTAACATTGTCAGCAGCTTATTCCAGCGAGGATCGTTAGACTGGCATAATGATCTGTCAAGAGTATTAAGAAGACCACTCTTGTTTACGGCCACATAAGACCCTTGTTTATTAGACGCGCATGGATGGCGAGTAATGTGCGAAGTGCCACTTGATCCTTTAGCATGACAGTAAATTTCACAGGACAGCGAACTGCAAACAAAATGAACGCATTTCCTAACGCCATCCAATATAGGCTTTAACACGGTCCAAACTGAACTTTTGAGATACGCTTCAAGCTGTGTGGTTCTCCACTCATCAATGATGAATTTTTCTTTTACTACACTTTTTCCTGACATGCGCTCCTTCCTCTCCAGACCACGGTTAGTTACCAATCTCATTTAGTGCGTTACGACAAAAATTAAGAAATCCCACCATCCCACTAAACACTGCTCTACTGAAGGCTCGCAGCCAGTCGCTCACTGTTGGGGTCAGTGCTACTAACAGCACGTAGGCAGCAGCATGCCAGTGCTTGCGCAAGGCACTGATGCAGTGACGTCACAGCCTCGCTCAGTGCGGAGCAGTGAGGCCGCGGCCCGCAGGCTGTACGTGACTCTGCTTTGCCCGTGGCATACAAGTTGTTTCGCAACAGCACTGCTCGGCCCTTGGGGTGACGTCAGGGACTCGCTCGGCCCGAGACTGCTGTAGCCCAGTGTCGCCGCATGAATCTGCACCGTGCGGCCCGTCGGATCTCGGTGCGGCTGTCTCGCCTGTACAGTCAGCGCGAGGCAAGGCTCGAACGGCTGTCATAGCTACGGTCCTGGATGGGGCCGCGCCTCGATGCCCACCTCTGCTACGAAGAACTCAACGAAACTCACACTCATCCTGTTGTCACCGACCGATTGACATCATACAAGCCAGCTGCGATGTCACTCCAGCAGTGGCTTCATCAATTCCCATGGGCAGAAACGTCCCTGAACTGACTTACCTCTTATCCTCAGAACAATGATTCCTCTGAAATTTTAAGTTACTTTATCCTGTAAAAATATCTCTTGTGCAAATGAAAATGATTTGCTTATTTATAACATGTCAAATTGTGTATTGTTTTTTCTTGTATACACCAATCTTGTAATTTTGTTGTACTGAAGACTTATATGACTACTCATGTAACACCCATTATTGTAGTAAAATATATCGAAGGAAAATGTAAGACACCAAAAAAATTTTGTTTCTTTATGTTTATGAAATATTTGTGTACCAGAAGGACCACAAATGTTAATAAGTACATGTAATACTTTCTACAATAATAAAGAACAGAGAATCTTTCACATTTTTTTCTGCCATCAGCTTCCAGTTTCGTATCGTCCTTTGTTCTTCAGCTTTCGCTATGAATGCAGCAATCTTGTTAGCTCTTAAGAACAATGAATATACGAGGGGCGTTCGAAAAGTTCCTTCAAGGGTCCAACGCTGTTCTAAATAATAGGAATTGTCCAACGCTGCAAAATAGC
The DNA here is from genome assembly GCF_023864345.2 of Schistocerca serialis cubense. Lineage (NCBI taxonomy): Eukaryota > Metazoa > Arthropoda > Insecta > Orthoptera > Acrididae > Schistocerca > Schistocerca serialis. The sequence continues at coordinate 545,641,008 of NC_064640.1, read as the reverse complement.
TAATAATTGCTGCAATCACCTCCTCATGTGAATAAAATATTTGTTCCGCCAGCCATTTCTTCAAATTGGGGAACAAATAGTAGTCTGAGGGAGCCAAGTCTGGAGAATAGGGGGTATGCTAAACGAGCTGGAATCATATTCCCATTAATTTTGCCACCAGAATTGCTTAGGTTTGTCCTGGTGCATTGTCACGATGGGAAAGGACGGTCCTATAACAATGAATGATATTCACCTGTAATACTTTTACCCTTTTCCAAATAGTCGATGAGGATTATCCCTTGCAAATCCCAAAAGACAGTCGCCATAACCTTTCCGGCCTAAGGAATGGTCTTCGCCTATTTTGGTGCAGATTCTCGCTTGGTAACCAATTGTATAGATTGTTGTTTGGTCTCAGGAGCATTGTAAGGTATCCATGATTCATCCACAGTGACGAAACGACGCTCAAAGTCCTGCAGATACTTCTGAACAGCTGCAACCATCTTTGCAAGACTTCGCAAAATTCTGTTTTTGGTCAAGCGGGAGCAATCGCGAAACGCATCTTGCGGATAGCTTTCTCAAGTCCAAATGTTCACGCAAAATATTATGTAACCGTTCCTTCGAGATGCCCGCAGCACTAGCAATCTAACGCAACCTTAACTCTTCTGTCATCCATCACCTTATCACGGACTTTATCAATGATTTCTGAAGTCGTAACTTCCACAAGGTATCCAGAAATTTCAGCATCAAATGGCTCTGAGCACTATGCGACTTAACATCTGAGGTCATCTGTCCCCTAGAACTTAGAACTACTTAAACATAACTAACCTAAGGACATCACACACGTCCATGCCCGAAGCAGGATTCGAAAAGGCGACTGTAGTGGTCGCGCGGTTCCTGACTGACCTAGAACCACTCGGCCACTCAGGCCGGCTCGTTCAGCATCACTTGTGTCCATATGGCCACTCCTAAAATTTTGATATCACTTATAAACAGTTCTAATCGAAGGCGCAGAGTCACCGTAATGTTTATCAAGCTTCTGTTTAGTCTCCTGAGGCGTTGTGCCTTTCATAAAGTAAAGTTTGATCACCACGCGAGATTCTTTTTCGTCCATTGTTTGACAATCACTCTACTTCCTTGACTCACACGAATGCATAACACAAAGAAATAGACCAATATTACTGAAACTTGGTATGCCTTCTTTCCAAACATGCTACTAACTAAACATGACCTTGTTAGGCGCCGGTGGTGGCATCTCTCGGACTTTGCACAGACTTTTCAAATGACCCTCGTATTTACGTATATTTAAATTAATACCTTTCAGATGTATTAATTTAACAAACTAAACATATCTCTTTGTATTAATGTCTTTATCAGCTTTGTATACCGGTATTCGTTAAAGAAATGCAAAACTGCTGACTTGGAGTCCGTCCGCCGTTGGTCTGATCCCAGTACTGATTAGCAATTTATCAGATCTTTTATGGTGCACCAAAGAACCTACAGTCATTCGGAAACGAAGTTCGATACTCAATTTACTATACCGCATAATGCGATTGGCCGATCACGTTGTGCAATTCCCTTATGAAAATTACATTGGAGCCACATCTGTAACTTTGCGTTCCTCTCGAACACCAACCCAGAGTAATAGGAAATCTTCCTTCCACCTTCGCAAGCAGGCAAGGTAACAGTTATAGCTCACAACTTCCACTCCCCCATCCACCTTGATGCTATTGTTGGATAGGGACCACTTATATTGTGGTCACTCCATGTGTGGTTGCAGTTTAACGTCATACCAGAGATACTTCTGTTTACAACACCCAAATTATACAAGAACCGCTACATCAGTTGGTTGCATCGGCCAACAGTGTGAGATAAATATCTATTCTCATTCGAGAATGGGCAGCGCCGTTAATTTAGAACAATATATATACATATTTTGCCATTTCAACAGCCGAGAACGCTGAATTAGTTCTAACTTACTCGCAACTTGTCCCAGTAAAGAACTCGCAAAATTGTGGACCAGAAGCCTACCTCTCCCTGCTGCCCCCTTCCACAATGTTGTTATTGTGGTCTTCAGTCTGAAGACTGGTTTGATGCAGATGCCCAAGCTAGTCTATTTTATGCAAGCCTCTTCAGCGCTGCACAGCTAATGCGACGTGCATCAGTTTGAACCTGCTAACTGTATTAAAGACTTTGTCTCCCTCTACAATTTTAACACCCCCACCTTCTCCCAAACACCCACATATACACATTTCTCTTCATTACCTACCAACCTGAAAAGTCCTTGATGCCTCAGGATATGCCCCATGAAAGGAAGTTGTGCCATAAATTTCTTGTTTTCCCCGGATCGACTCAGTATCGTCTTATCAGTTATTCGATCTGCAGTGCCCCCACTATTTTTCGGCGCTACTGAATAAACTCATTACCTACCAACCTGAAAAGTCCTTGATGCCTCAGGATATGCCCCATGAAAGGAAGTTGTGCCATAAATTTCTTGTTTTCCCCGGTTCGACTCAGTATCGTCTTATCAGATATTCGATCTGCAGTGCCCCCACTATTTTTCGGCGCTACTGATAAAATTGTGATGTTGCTATGGCTGTTGCAAAAGATCTTGGGAATGGGCCAGCTGAGCGCCGACGTAACACAATTACGTCAGATGCAGCAATGCCACTGGCAGAATCCCACATTGTGCTCCAGTAAAATAGCTGGCACCGCCATAACGACGACACAGGAGAAATTCGTTGGTAAGCCAGTAACTACACATCCAATCAGCAAACTTCTTATCGTCTACTTATTTGCAATCTGTGATTTGCAAAGCATGTGCGCTCTATCCCAAAATAAATTACCATTATTTTCAGTAAAAGGTAGCTACTATTTAAGAGGAGAGGTGTTGCCGCTCCACGAGGCGAGATGAGGCTACCAGCAGCCATCACGAGATTTGGCCTCCACTAACTGTGGGCTAATGCTGCTGGTTTTAAGATCAGTGCTGTGAACTTGGCATCTTCCAGCCTGTCGGCCAACTACCAGGTGCAATTAGCCTTCGGCCATGGAAGGTAGTCGTTTGAGACCATGGCCACCTGTGGCGTCAGTTCCTTAACACTCGCTGTTTCCAGCACACGCTGTGGAGGACGTTGCACCACGGAATGTTCTAGTTTGTTCTTCAGTAAAATGTATGACTAATGCTGAAGTTTTTATGAGCAGCCATCGATCATAATCCCAACAACAATTCACCTCCTCAACTCAGACCTCCACGTGTAGAGGCAATCCATCGAGGACCTCCACATTATGATGTCATATGTGTGTGTCACGTCTAAATTTCAATGACAGGAGAACCTTACCAGCCACCCTCCCTGGAGACAATGACTCTCGACTACCTCAGGGTTGCGGTTTCGTCGACACACAGCATCAGTTCGCAGTGGGTGAGTACACTGCATGTTCTATTTTTCCCCCTTTGCAAGTATCACGTCGAGTCAGTGCACCTTTTAGCAGCTTTTTATTTCTGTTTTCAAGTGTGACATGTGGCAAGTAAACTCTGAATGTGTTCTGAGTATGTGTTAATATGAACATTATTTTTGCCTACCATCAATGAGTGTAGCACATTGTCTGGAAGTCTATAACGTGTTAACCATGCGTAGCTATGGAACCCAGGGGGATAATGTTCAAGCTCGGGGAAGCTGTTACCAGTGAAATCCTGTCGCAGATTTCGTTTATCATGCTAGGACAAATGTGGGCAAAATCACTAAAGCTTGATTTTCATGGTTTATGGGCACAAGGCACTAGGAAGTGGCTTTAGGTGACCGAAGGTGTTGCTAACTTATACGATTCTGGACTTCACCTCCGGGTAGGGAATCGTCGTTGAGTACGCAGCGTTCAGTGATTGAGAGCACTTCTCCTGTCTATACTCATGTTGAGACGTTATCTGAATTCCGTCCTTGTGTCTCTGATTTTGCGTTTCTTGTCTGTAGAATACAGAGAGGAGAAGATAGTATTAGATTATACTAGTCAGAAGACCGCCTTCTCGCATCCTAGTGTTAATGAGTTTTTTATTTTGTGGCTGGAGTTCTTCCATGGTCGCACACGTGCACGAGATCCATCACTGCACTACATTCGGTGATATTGCTAATTGCTTCGGCTTATTAGGACTATAAAGCTGATCAGCTGTGATAGTGTAAGTTTCATTTCCACTGGGGTTGCACACCACTGTAGATCATCTTTGAAAGTAGTGTCTTCTAGTGTTTGGGACGTAGATGATATCAGTCATCTCGCTTTTTTTATATTAGATCACGTAGCCATAAAAAGCAGCAGATTTGGGCAGTTTATCAATAATATTACTCGGGAAATTCATTTGTATCTCTTTATGTCCATTGCACATCCATACATAAACATTTGTAATATATAAAGGTGTTTTAATCAACAATAAATGTATAAGCAGAAACAACATTTATAATTTAGTAGTTGCTAGTTCCCTTAATCATTCATTTATTTTTATGTTGTAATTTATATGTTAAGGGCAAGGAGGGGGAAATAATATCACCGTCAAGAGATCCTAAGACCTGCTTCAAGGGGTAGTCAGACAGGGTCAAATCTTTATTTTCGTGTTCAGTAGTTTCCATTGCACACATTCATTTTTACATACGCCAGGAGTAGCATCTTGGAAACCACACAAATACCTTCAGTAAATACTTCCTAACATTAAAATTTATATTCGATGTTAGCAGATCCCTTTTTTTCAATAATACTTTTCTTGCTATAGTCAGTCTTCATTTTATATCCTCTCTACTTCGGTCATCATCAGTTATTTTGCTGCCCAATAGTCCGTTTAGTGTCTTATTTCGTAATCAGATTCGATAACACTTCCTAATTTAACCCACGTGATACCAAGGGAGAGGGAAGGGGTACTATTTGCCTACCTCCTCAGAATACTGTAATCTAGTCATGTAAATTATATTTTAAAATTAAAAAAATTTATATTTGTTATATTTAATGTTTCTTCTGCCACATATCGTAATTGTTTTCAATATTTCAGTAAAAATTAAAGGAAAAATTTAGGTCTTGTCAGTGGATGTGAATTTTCAGAACAGGTGTCATATTCATATTTTCAGGTTTAGGACACTTCTTACACATAAATACATCTTTAAAATATACGTTGTGCGTAGAAGACAACGAAAATTAACGAGACCCGTATATCTTTGTCTTCATCATACATTACGCCCCCCGTTTGGTGAACAGGTTACGGAAAATCCGATGGTACTGCTAGGTTTAATTCGATTACGTTCCATTACCTTTCATTTAGTTCCATTGAGGGTTATCTCATAATCCCTTTCCAGGGCACTATCTATTCCATTCAAGTGTTATTCCAAGTTCTTTGCTGTCTATAATAGAATGGCAGTGTCACTTGTACACTGCAAAATGTTTATTGCTTTGAGAGGCACCCATATGCCTTGCTCATATTGTGGCATCAAGCAGTCAGGCCTGCAAGATGAGTGGTCTGCCAAGCGAGTGGATTTATTCTTATTTATCGCAATACATCAGTGACAGATTGTGAGCTCTAGTAACCACAGTTAAGCTACAAATTAATCTCCTGTTTGAATATTACGCAACGGATACGGATTACGCACATCTGACTATTAAAAATGTAAACAACTCTGATTGTTCACTACACACTGGCAATACCACATTTTCTTTCTCACCCAACGGCTTTGATCAACACGTAGCCATCGCACTGAATATGAATGGCGCACACGTTATAAATTCTGGATTTCATGACTACACACTATTCGAAGAACAAGGCCACCAATCTTTTTCTGTTAACTATCTTTTTTATTCAGATAAATTCTATTATGGTTCACAGATAACCTAAAAACACCATTACATTTTATACTACAATTACACATGAGAAACTCCGCCCACAGGGCATGGCTATACATAGGTGATCTCTATCTTATGGTTTTGTAATTATCTAACGCTACATTGCACTTTCCTTACAGTACCCATCACGTCGAAGTGCCCGTCTCTAATTTCAAGTCCCGCACACGCCATTTCTTAAATATTTCCAACTTATAGTACACACGCCAGTAATTCAGCTTAACTTTAGCACTCGCAAGTATTTCTACTTATTGCTACACATGTTTTCATTGTGACCGTTCGTCACTTCCGAAGAGTACTACAATCCCCTTAATATTATCTGACTGACATTTAATTCTCCCCACAAAACTTCCTGAAATAGAGAAATAATTATTCCACACTAATCTTAAGTATTTCACATGTATACCATCTCTCTGCTCTTTTGTCTTTTACGGAGCACACCTAAGACAGGTCTTACCAACACAAGATCCAGCGCCAGAGTGCTGAAACATGGCCATTCTTCAGGTCAGCTCGCACCTCCGGCAAGGTGGGGGAGCACCATGTTACCGTATTGGTCAGCCACATTTCAGGCGCACTAATCTCTGGTAAATTTCACCTCTTTGGTTCCACCAGAGGTGACCAAAGGACCATCTCAAAGATGATCATATAATGCACATTCACTATCTGCGGTTAGCAGACGACCATACATACATTCATTTCACAGATCTCACCAAATTGGATGTAATGATTTGTTTTGTGGGAGTGCACATGTGATCAATTAAATAAATAATTTGTCATTCTTTCCTACAGTGATATCCGGCTTCGGTGTATTAAGTGAAATTGAGTTATTACCCACAAAAAAATATGTTGTTCTGACAAGAATAACGAAGAATGTTGTACCTATTTTCAATGTTGGGCGGTACTGTACCCTTTCACCACCGGCTACCCATGCAAAAAGGAAAAAAAAATGATAATAATTCACGGTACTATCCTTGCAATGTGAGGGTAGTTCCGAACATTTTTTTAAGAAAGCTGTTTTCGAACAAACGTAGTAAGTCACGATAATAACCAGAAGAAGATCTTAGCCCCTCGTGACCTTAAGTAGATGACCAAATGCTGTTACTTTACCAACTTATTGACACAGTTGTCACATTATTGTACTCTGTACAATCCGGAGTAACGTACACATACAAATTTACAACAATCCAAATGACAAATAAAACATTACATCATACAATTAAAAAAATGGCGAGACAAAAATTTGCTTAGTTACCTGTATCTCTGTTGTTCTTAGGAGTAATCCAAACTTTACTAATTCTATAACAAATAAAAAAATACTAATTGTACTCATGAAATTTTAAATAGCTCACCGTCCACAAAGAGCAAGTAATCTGACATACATAAATTTCGGGGTAATAAACTTTACACAGCAATGGTTCAAATGGTTCAAATGGCTCTAAGCACTTTGGGACTTAACATCTATGGTCATCAGTCCCCTAGAACTTAGAACTACTTAAACCTAACTAACCTAAGAACATCACATACACCCATGCCCGAGGCAGGATTCGAACCTGCGACTGTAGCAGTCCCGCGGTTCCGGACTGCAGCACCAGAACCGCATGGCCACCGTGGCCTGCAAAATGTACATCACCTACAGAGAAATTAAACTGAGAAAAAAACAATGAAATATAACACAAGTTACATACTGGTTACGTAATAAGTCAATGTGAGACACAATGTCATACGTCATTAACTATCATCACTTAAGCAATTGCCAATACTACTCGACTGTGAGTTTAAACCTTATTCTTGTCCAGCAGTATAAATACCTCCTGCTGAGCTAGTCAGTCCATCAACTTTGATCAATAACCGCAGTAAATAGTTAACAATAAGTGCCTGAATCCACCAGTAGCTCTCGTATTTTACTCTACTGCTCATTTCTCTGTTGTTACATATTTAGACGACAAGAACTTGCATTTCGACTAGCCTCCATTACACTTCAATGTGAAATATCATCACTGTGATAATACAAATAAGTGGCTTCAGTCAACACAACAACTAGATTATTACTGTCCACGACATCAAAATGCATCAGTTAATTCCTATATTTGTTGTCCAATGCAAACTCTTATCCCTTGTGACAATCTTACTGACCAATGCAACAAGAGCCACTATGTTAGTATTACGATACTGGCTAATAATTAAAGCATCCTTGTACCAAATATTCCAATAAACATGCTACATGAACTTGATAACCCAGAACAAAAAAAAAACGCACTTACTATTCTAAACACATATGTTACTAAAATACGATTACACTTGCTGTCCCTTCAGGAATACAACATATAAAAAAATTTACACAATTACAAATACAGATACATTATTCCCTATCTTGTGAGTCACACAGGCCCATTTCATTCTGTGATTTTCTTGGGGTTTAAAAGTTGCTGACAGTTTTCCTAGAAACACTGCCTCGATGTCAAAGCTCTGCCATGGTCACCCGGACGAAAGTCTTTAGGTCACTCAAATTGGCATTTTGAACACACACTGAACAGTAAACTGTATCTCACATTAAACTCAAATGTCATAGTCACTCTCAGATTACCATCCACACGAATCTGGTCGTCCAGAAACGGCCCTACAACTACTATTACCCACGGTCCTTTCCTTTCAGTTCATGGTGCAATTAAAAGTCATTATGTTCCAACAAACAAAACTTATTCTTGCACCAATTATAGAAATGTCTCCTACTGCAAATGCAAATGTCAATGTCCCACTTTAGTTTCTTGTGTTCCGACAATAATTAGTCAACAAACGACAACTGTCCTCTTTAAGTATAACTATCGTCCCACATGCATTTTACAAAGCACACTTAACAAGTCACTCCCAAACGCTTATGGATCCCACCGTCCAGTTGTCAAGACAAAACAAACCAATCGTCCTGTCTGCTAAAGACAAAATCTTTTCCACCACTCACAATGTGGAAACACCAGTCCTTCACTTTCCACCTTATTGAGACATATGAGCAGTCATCTTGTTTCACGGCTCCACAGCCCAGTACTAGTTAATAGCTGCTATTAAAAAATCCCCGCCGGACTCTGCCGTGTGTCGTTCATTCTACTGTCGCGCCAACGCCAGGCAAGCCGTTGAGCAGAAAAACCACCCGCTGTTGCCTCTGTGAGATACTGTCTCCATTCGTAAGGGTGGTGCAACTTATGAATGGCAGTGGTAGGTGCGCGTCGCCCCAGGCGGTTGACTTGCTGTAGCGGGCACGTGGAGTGTACCCCAACCGACAGTGGAGTGGGGAGCGCAGTGGCTCTGTCGCCTCTCCCATGCTGACGCCAGCTTGGCCTCCCACATTTTTATGTAGGTACGGGAGCGTTCTGCGTGGGCACCTCAGCGCTACGACACCCAATCCGTCAGACCCTTCCGTGCATCTCGCAAAATTACAGACAAAAGGTTATTCTTACAGTATTTAAATACTCATTGATTACATGTATGATCTATTAGATACATTGATAGTAAAAGAATCTTTGTTCTAAAAAACATAAAATCATACACTCTAGTTTTCTGCACATACAACATCAACATTTATCCCTTTTCTATATACAGCCCACACTTGTGCTATTGATTGTAACTGTCGTCCCTCATACAAAACATGAAAGTGTTACAAAAAAAAAAAATAAGAAACAATCTATACAGCTCATAGTTACAATATCAAATAGTAGACTACTTTAACATCCTATCACAGTGAACATATTAGAAACTGTTGATTCTAAAACTACAATATACAACACACCTTTGCCAGCCGGAGTGGCCGAGCAGTTCTAGGCACTTCAGTCCGGAACCGCGTGACCGCTACAGTCGCAGGTTCGAATCCTGCCTTGGGCATGCATGTGTGTGACGTCCTTAAATTAGTTAGGTTTAAGTAGTTCTAAGTTCTAGGTGACTGATGACCGCACAAGTTAAGTCCCATAGTGCTCAGAGCCATTTGAACCATTTTGAACAACAAACCTTTGTGCTTGTGACAGACTGAAATTAATACCACTTGAAAGTGTTCTAACAAAAAAATATGAAACAATCTATACAGCTCACAATTACCTATTACGTAATATCAAATAGTAAACTATTTTTACATCCTAACACAATAAACATTTTAGAAACCGGTGACTCTAAATCTACAACATACACTGCACCATTTTGCTTGTGACAGACAGATATTAGTATCTCTTTACATATTTTTACCTTTTATTATATATAACAACATTTCTAGAACATGTATGTACCATCCACATGACGTCATAGCCTGACCTTCCATCGAGGTTCATCCAAATCAAACAATAAATCACATAATGGTTTACTTATTTATAGGTAGCATCCCCTTTAACAGGGATGTGCTCATTGATCACACTACTGCCGGCCGTTGTGGCCGAGCGGTTCTTGGCGCTTTGGTCTGGAACCGCGCGACCGCTACGGTCGCAGGTTCGAATCCTGCCTTACGCATGGATGTGTATGATGTCCTTACGTTAGTTAGGTTTAAGTAGTTCTAAGTTCTAAGGGACTGATGACCTCAGAAGTTAAGTCCCATAGTGCTCAGAGCCATTTGAACCATTTGATCACACTACTCTATGACTCTCAGTCAACTGACATCACATTTTCCTTCTCATTTGATCCATTAATACACCAACAGAATAGCTCTAGCAGTCAGCTAACCTTACCACCACCACACTCACTTCAACATAACATACCTTTGCTCCCTTATACTCAACAACATAACACATGGAGTTCTTTTGGAGATAGCTTTCGATTTCGTCCTTTCACTCTGGCACCTCTCTCCATCGGCTTACTTCTGCATTCACTTTACCGATTATTCGTGCTGCTAAATATCAACTTAGAGTTGCGATATTTCATCTAAGAACAAAAAATACACAAATCATTCTTCCTGCAAAATAACTGTACACATTCTTGGGACCATTTTGATTAGTTATACTGGTACCAGGCTTCAACAACAACAACAACAAAATATTATTTTTGCAATATTGCAAATGGTATGGTAAGAATTAGATTTACACTTATATTACATCTTACGTCAGTATTCCACTACGTTCACCATCTGGATCTCAGACTCCCTTTGTGTCCTTTCACGTTGTGCAGTTTTCCTCATCTCTTCATTCGTATTTCGACTCTCTGTCCACCCATTACTCTATGATTTCCTGATCTTCCTTCTCCATTCGCATCAATCTCGATTGCAGCATACACAGGCCTCTCTGTAACATACATCTAAGACATCTCCACATTATTCAATTCTACTCACCTACATTTACCACTGTTTCATCACGTCGAATCTCTCTTTATTAATCACACTGCTTCACGTCGCTTCTCCCCTTAAATATCACCTTTATCCACTACTATTTATCACGTCGCTTCTCTCTCTATCTACCATCTTTATCCACTCATTAATCATCACGTCGTTTCTGCTTGATCCTTATTCATATGACAAAAAATTCGTACATACACTACTCTGTCGACTCCTGTTCATGACTCACTCGACCAGTCTATTCCGTCACTCTTCCTGACATCCCACCTGTAAATTCTTATGTTCGATTTGACTCTGCACAGCGTTACACACCACAAATAAATGCTCTGCCTATCTACAATAACTCGCCTACTTTCGATCTATCCTTAACTATTCCATAATTTGATGTTAGAAATGTGAAGAATCCCACGCGATTATTTTCCCTTGATCGTCTCAATCAGTACAGCATTTTCGTGGACAATCCGCCTCACTCTGAATAGTACACTATACACAGTAAATAATTTGCTAGTTAGGAATCTGTGCTTACATGAAAATTAAATGTGTGCTGAGAATATACAAGGTGGGAGAAAGGGACAACACAAGGGCTAGAAACTTTGGTGCCAGTGGCCTCTTTCCCTAACACCAGATTGCGAATAACCATACGCAGCACTTCATTATAACTGTCACCACGACAATGACATACTACATATCGGATGGCAGCTAATCTAAAAACTTCGATCACATAGCTGAAGTTACCTGTAACAGCATTTTAAATCTACCCCATGCCATGCAGATCAGAATGTAGACTTTTTTCTTTCCTACAGTGGTGTCTGGCTTCCGTGTATTAAGTGAAATTGAGTTATTACCCACAAAAAATATGTTGTTCTGACAAGAATAGCGAAGAATGTTGCACCTATTTTCAATGTCAGGCGGTACTGTACCCTTTCAGCTCCTCCCTAATATTCTCCCTAGTACTCTGTTTACAAATTTATCCTTGTATGCTTTACTGATTGTTCGGTGTAGATGTTGAATGAAATCGAGTGTAGGGTACCCGAATGTCTCACTCCCATTTTCAAATTGCACAACTAGAATTCTAACAGATGGAGTAGCAGAATTTATGTGCTACAACAAGATTTGTTCTTTGATGGGGTGGGGCTGTGAAATACATGTCCAGCCTCATTACACCTCTCTTCTTTTTACCTGAGGACAGCAAAATTCATATTTCAGTGCATATATGGCAAAAATTCAAATTTTCATTTAGGACAACATGGATTCCGAAGGATTCACGTGCTACCAGTTGTGGATGAACATGTACGAAAGAGCATCTCTCCTATTTCAGAACAATAAATGTTATTTTTGTAACTTCCAGAAGAGCAGAGTACATTGGGATAACTATTTCTAGATCGAGAGGTAAGCCAGTTCCCTTCGAACCCACTAGCGAGAACAAAGAAGAAAGACGGTTGGAAATGCTGTAAAAGGAAATGTCGTTAGAGTGTATTGTGGGATTGGAGAATTGTGAGGGTGTCGTATTCATGACTTTACGTCTCATATCTTCAGATATCATTTTTAAATGACGAATGGAGGCCAGAAGAAAGTTGCTACCTCACAGTATGTCTGGACAAGTAGTTTTTCATCTAAGTATAATTTGAGGCGTAAATGCAAAAGTCCAATTAGAGAAGTTTCTCTGTCCTGGAGCGCTTGACTCAAATGCTTTAACATTGTCATTGCCCATGTCAAGAGCAGGTGCAGTGCAGCTGATTTCTGCAGTTCTAATTCCTTAGACGCCGTTTTTGAAGCGCTACCAAAACCCATATGTTTTAAAACAATGAAATAAACGATTGCATATAAGAATTACAGTAATAGAATAGCATAAATATCGCGAAAAGTTCTTTCATCAGCGTGATATCAGTTCCTTCATCTCGGACTATTTCTCCCTTCTCAGAGAACTTTCCGCACAACGACAGTGTAACATTGTCAGCTGCTTATTCCAGCGACTATACTTAGAATGGCTCAGTTATCTATCAAGAGCATTTGGAAGACCTCTTTTCTTTACGTAGGGGAAGCGTTCTTTCGCCGCAATCAAAAGACCATGGACAACTGTCGCATATATACTCCCCATTAAAATTATTGGATACCAAGGGACTTAAATCGTGTAAACAATTCTCTTAGAATATTACCGCCCGTTTTTGGTTCATCTGGAAACTGGGTTATAAAGAAAACGCGAGATCTGATAGTTCAGTCAATGAAACAGGAGACAGTGCATGTCAGATAATGGTGTCTTCTCGCGCTCGCGCTGGACGTGCACACGTCCGTAGTTGCTGAGTATTCGCCTTTTGTTATATGAGCAATTACCTCAGGCATAATTATATGTCGTCGGCTTTTAACAATTTCTGCCACGTCCGGCGACACAGTTGTGGTGTGAGATAGAATGGCCTTTGCAGTGTCGATTAACATCTGAACTAGATCCATAAGACCCTCACCTCTTATAGTTCCGTACGACCTTACGTCTCGTGCACACATAGGAACGCAATTATCGACAGTTAGCTCCTGAGCTGGTTTAGGAAGTCGATTCTCGTCCACATAAGACCTTTCTTTATTAGACACGAATGGATGACGAGAAATGAACGAAGTGCCTCTTGACCCTTCAGCATTAGAGTAAATTTGACAGTACAGCTAACAGCAAAGAATAAGAACGCTTTTCCTAAATCCATCCACAATAGACTTTACCAGGGTCCAAAGTGTACTTTTAAACTGCTCCAGGCAGTGTGGTTCTCTACTCACCACTGATTAGTTTTTCTTTTACTTCCATTTTTCTTGACATGTGCTCCTTCTTCTCCAAACCATGTTTAGTTTCCCGCTCTCATTTTGTGTGTTACGAAAAAAATGATGAAATCCCATCACTCCACTAAACACTGATCTACTCACCGCTCGTAGCCCGTAGCTCGCAACTGGGGTCAGTGCTACCAACAAGTCGTAGGTGCAGCACACCAGTGCTTGCGCAAGGCACTGTTGCAGTTGCGTAATGGGCTCGCTCAGTGCGGAGCAGTTGGGCCGCGGCCCGTGGGCTGCGTATCCAGGCGCAACTCTTCTGAGCCCGTGGCATACAGGTGATTTCGCAACAGCACTGCTCGGCCTTTAGGATGACGTCAGGGTCTCGCTCAGCCCGATGCTGCTGTAGCCCAGTGCGGCCGCAGCTCATGGGCCGAGCCTCTTCGCACGACTCTCCCAGCGGACCAAGATGCGGGTGCCCCTCCTGAACCGGCAGTGCGAGGCTAGGCTCGCGTGGGCTTCTTCACATTTCTAACATCAAATGCTGTAATGGCTACGTTCCTGGACAGGCCGCGCTTCGATGATCACCTCTGCTGCGAACTGCACAACCAGAGCTCACACTCAGCCGGATGTCACTGACCGATTGACGACATACAAGCCAACTGCGAAGTTACTCCTGCAGTGCCTGCATCAATTCCCACGGGCAGACACGTCACCGAACTGACTTAACCTCTTATACTCAGAACATTGATACGTCTCAAATTTTAAGTTAGTGTATCTTGTACAAATATCTCACGTGCCTATGTAAATGATTTGTCGAACGGTTGATTTAAAACATGTCAAATAGTGTATTATTTTTGTTGCATACACCAATCTCGTAATTTTGTTGTACAGGACTTGAATGAGTACTCATGTATCAGCCAGTATCGTAGTCAAATGTATCGTAGACACCAAGAAAATTTTTCTTTCCTTATGTTTATGAAATATGTGTTTACCAGAGAGCCCACAAGTCTTAAAACGTACATGTAATACTTTCTATGTTGATAAGGAACAGAGAAGCCTCCACATTTTTTCTGCGATCAGTTAGGGGATGCCGGCCTGTTTGGTACCGTCCTTTGTTCTTCCGCTTTCGCAGTGTAAGCATCTACACTACCGGCCATTAAAATTAGGACACCACGAAGACGACGTGCTACAGACGCGAAATTTAAACGACAGGAAGAAGATGCTGTGATATGCAAATGATTAGCTTTTCAGAGCATTCACGAAAGGTTGCCGCCGGTGGCGACACCTACAACGTTCTGACATGAGGAAAGTTTCCAACCAATGTCTCATACACAAACAACTGTTGATCGGCGTTGCCTGGTGAAACGTTGTTGTGATGCCTCGTGTAAGGAGGAGAAATGCGTATCATCACGTTTCCGACTTTGATAAAGGTAGGATTGTAGCCTATCGCGATTGCGGTTTATCATGTCGCAACATTGCTGCTCGCGCTGTTCGAGATCTAATGACTGTTAGCAGAATATGGAATCCTTGGGTTCAGGAGGGTAATACGGAACGCCGTGCTGCATCGCAACGGCCTCGTATCACTAGCAGCCGAGATGAGAGGCCTCTTATCCGCTTGGCTGTAACGGATCGTGCAGCCATGTCTCGATCCCTGAGTCAACAGATGGGGACGTTTGCAAGACAACAACCATCTTCACGAACAGTTCGACGACGTTTGCAGTGGCAGAGACCATCAGCTCGGAGACCATGGCTGCAGTTACCCTTGACGCTGCATCACAGACAGGAGCGCCTGCGATGGTAAACTCTACGACGAATTTGAGTGCACGAATTTTTTCCGATGAATCCAGATTCTGTTTACAGCATCGTGATGGTCGCATCTGTGTTTGGTGACATCGCGGTGAACGCACATTGGAAGGATGTATTCGTCATCGCCATAATCGCGTATCACTCGGCGTGATGGTACAGGGTGTCATTGGTTACACGTCTCAGTCACCTGTTGTTCGCACTTTGAACAGTGGACGTTACATGTCAGATGTGTTACGACCCGTGGCTCTACACTTCATTCGATCCCATGCATTTCAGCAGGATAATGCACGACCCCATGGTGCAGGATCTGTACGGGCCATTCTGATAAAGAAAATGTTCGACTGCTGCCCTGGCCACCACATCATGCAGATCACTCATCAACTGTAAACGTCTGGTCAATGGTGGCCAAGCAACTGGCTCGTCACAATACGCTAGTCACTACTCTTGATTAACTGTCGTATCGTGTTGGAGCTGCATGGCCAGCTGTACCTGTACACGCCGTGCAAGCTCCGTTTGACTCAATGCCCAGGCGTATCAAGGCCATAATTACAGACAGTGGTGGTTGTTCTGGGTACTGATTTCTCACGATCTATACACCCAAATTACCAAAAAATATAATCACATGTCAGTTCTAGTAGACTATACTTGTCCAGTGAAACACGTT
This sequence comes from Schistocerca serialis cubense, assembly GCF_023864345.2. Taxonomy (NCBI): domain Eukaryota; kingdom Metazoa; phylum Arthropoda; class Insecta; order Orthoptera; family Acrididae; genus Schistocerca; species Schistocerca serialis. The sequence goes on along the minus strand of NC_064640.1, from coordinate 545,624,650 downwards.
TATCATCTGCACTTATTCTTGGGGCAGCAATTTTAATGGTCAGTAGTGTATGTTATTAGCTTTTAAGAACCATGAATATATTGAAGTGTATTTAAATTAATAACTTCCAGATGTATTGACTTAACAAACTAAACATATCTCTTAGGCTAGGTGCAAATTGAGCCGCGTATAGCACGTGTGACGTGACACGACACTACAGCGCGACACACACGTGCCGCACGAGTCGCGCGGATGCAGCGCGTGTTGCGACGCATACACCATACTTCACACGCGCCGACTGACGGCGCTCTACGCAGAGAGAACCGAGCGCGCGCAACCTGTTACCTTCCTCAAACGATTTTTCAGAAACTATTCTCTGAAAATATTTGATTTTAGCCTTACTTGTAGCGTTATATGTCAGCTACGTGGCGAAGTGCCCATCATCTCGCTAATAACCATTCTTATTGTGATGTACACATTTTAGTAAGACACTACGCAAAACTCAAAAAGTTTGAACGAAAATTAGGGGTCGCTATGATTTTGCGTTTGGTGCGTATTATATCATATGTTGCTGCGTATGAAATTTAGCTAACATGTTGAATTTTTGTTTAGACTTGGGAGGAGGTCTCTATCTGCCTCCGATCTCGAGAGAATGGATCCTATGTAGCGCGCTCACTTCCGATCTCACGCCCGCGAGAATGAAGTACTCGCAACATTTCTCATATCTCCTAAACCACTAGAGACATCTAAACGAAAGTCTGGCGAATGATAGCACACAAGGAGGAAAGTGTTCTGTCAATTCTTAAACACATGGAACATCCTGTCTATGACGATATATCAGTACTTAACTTACCTTTTTATTTATTTATCTCCAGTGACTGTAATTTTTTAAGAGTTATCGACAGCTAGCGAAACAAGAGCTTCCTAGTATGAAAATAAACATGAAATTTTTGCTCTTACGTTACTGCAAACGGACACTACGAGGTTTTTCATAAGCTATTGAGCTCTGTGACTGCCAATTACTTGTTTAACGTGACATTCCGTTTCGGAATTGTATCGGAATAGCTGCTGTGAGATGAGTTTGGCAAATTACACTGTGACAAAGGAAGTACAATTAAACCTGTACCAACAGAAATGTGGCCGTTACTCATAAATGGTGATGCTTCTTCGAATGAGAAAAGGTTAACTGACACAAAAATAGATTGCCAATTCTGTTGGAATTTTGGTGGAATCCCCGTAACCCATCGTATTTTTAAAAGTGAGTGACTGGAATGGAAACTTACCAAAGGATTTCATTCCGTCTCTTGAACTGAGCAGTATTAAAATAATGACGAGCGTTCCTTCGGGCAGAATGATAGGCACATGCCAGATACTGGATACTCACCTACGGTTTGCCAAACTGATAATGTGTGATCGCGAATAAAATAGTTGTTATTGAGAAAAATAAACAATTGATCTGTCGCACAACTCAATGGTCAGTATATTGTCAGCAGCGGAGGAAAATGCGCGCGACAAGAATGCAGAAGCTAGCCATGTGTGCCTTGTGAGCTGAAGTTCGAAAAGCATTGACATGAAAGTAGGTCTGCCTTTGTCAGCAGTACATTTCAACAAATTAAATCTATCTAGTCATGATACTCCTTTAGGATATTCCTACTTTCGTAATAATACCGACCATTTTCTTCATTTGTGTAGCCTGTTGCATAATTAGTTTATTAATGCTAATAATGTGCATGCAACAATTAAAATGTTTTTTCTCATCACGGTGAACCAATTAAAACATTATTTGTGACTGTTTTTCGACTGTTTCTGGCTTGTAGCGGAAATGTGATAATCACATGCATGTAGTACATTATGTCGTATTACATTATTACATCCATATCCAAGTATTCACAGTGAGACTTCTACACTTCTGATCTTCGACGCTTTTTACCAGATTACCCCTTTCCAAATTTTTGTAACAGATCGTACAGATACGCCAGCGTATGAGGCAGCGAGAAGATAGCCTTGTTTTACTTTCCTGTCTTGCTTCTTAATCACATGATTTTATAATATTCCTTGCTTCCTTACTCACTAGCCTCTGTCCCTTCTACATCTACATCCACATGATTGCTCTGCAATTCACATTTAAGTGCTTCGCAGAGGGTTCATCGAACCACAATCATACTATCTCCGTATCATTCCACTCCCGAACAGCGGACGGGAAAAAAGAACGCCTAAACCTTTCTGTTCGAGCTCTGAATTCTCTTATTTTATTTTGATGATCATTCCTACCTATGTAGGTTGGGTTCAACAAAATATTTTCGCATTCGGAAGAGAAAGTTGGTAACTCATATTTCGTTAATAGATCTCGCCGCGACGAAAAACGTCTTTGCTTTAAAGACTTCCATCCCAACTCGTGTATCATATCTGCCACACTCTCTCCCCTATTACGTGATGATACAAAATGAGCTGCCCTTTTTTTGCACCCTTTCGATGTCCTCCGTCAATCCCACCAGGTAAGGATCCCACACCGCGCAGCAATATTCCAACAGAGGACGAACGAGTGTAGCGCAAGCTGTCTCTTTAGTGGACTTGTTGCATCTTCTAAGTGTCCTGCCAATGAAACGCAACCTTTGGCTCGCCTTCCCACAATATTATCTATGTGGTCTTTCCAACTGAAGTTGTTCGTAATTTTAACACCCAGGTACTTAGTTGAATTGACAGCCTTGAGAAGTGTACTATTTATCGAGTAATCGAATTCCAACGGATTTCTTTTGGAACTCATGTGGATCACGTCACACTTTCCGTTATTTAGCGTCAACTGCCACCTGCCACACCATACAACAATCTTTTCTAAATCGCTTTGCAACTGATACTGGTCTTCGGATGACCTTACTAGATGGTAAATTACAGCATCATCTGCGAACAACCTAAGAGAACTGCTCAGATTGTAACCCAGGTCATTTATATAGATCAGGACCATCAGAGGTCCCAGGACGCTTCCCTGTTGAACACCTGATATCACTTCAGTTTTACTCGATGATTTGCCATCTATTATTACGAACTGCGACCTTCCTGATAGGAAATCACGAATCCAGTCGCACAACTGAGATGATACCCCATAGGCCCGCAGCTTGATTAGAAGTCGCTTGTGAGGAACGGTGTCAAAAGCTTTCCGGAAATCTAGAAATATGGAATCAGCTTGAGATCTCCTGTCGATAGCGGCCATTACTTCGTGCAAATAAAGAGCTAGCTGCGTTGCACAAGAACGATGTTTTCTGAAACCACGCTGATTTCGTATCAATAGATCGTTCCCTTCGAGGTGATTCATAATGTTCGAATATAGTATATGCTCCAAAACCCTACTGCAAACCGACGTCAATGATATAGGTCTGTAGTTCGATGGATTACTCCTACTATCCTTCTTAAACACTGGTGCGACCTGCACTATTTTCCAATCTATAGGTACAGATCTATCGGTGAGCGAGCGGTTGTATATGATTGCTAAGTAGGGAGCTATTGTATCAGCGTAATCTGAAAGGAACCTAATCGGTATATAATCTCGACCTGAAGACTTGCCCGTATCAAGCAATTTGAGTTGCTTCGCAACCCCTAAGGTATCTATTTCTAAGAAACTCATGCTAACAGCTGTTCGTGTTTCAAATTCGGGAACATTCCATTCGTCTTCCCTGGTGAAGGAATTTCGGAAAACTTCTTGCAAACTGAAAACATCGTGGAGGCATATGATACAATTCCAGTGGCCAATGGCTCACCAGTTACTGAAGTATGCATTTTTCTTGACAGAAGAAAAAAATACTATACAGATATAAATAACAGAAAAGCACAAGGTACTAACGAAGAAAGCTGGAGCGTTTAATTGGCGAAAAATGAAACATCACCCAAAGGCAATAAAATTTAGTATACAGTAAGGCAATATTTATCGTATGGGCAATACTACCACTGCTCATATGCGCCGTGCCGATGTGAGCAAATGGTCAGATTACTTTTCCACTCCCCGCCTCAAATTTCCCACGGTGCTAGCGTGGCACGCACCACGCGCGGCGCGAGAAGCTGTGCCACAACCACAACGCCCCGCGACCCAGTGCAGGCGCGTGTCGCGTCGCAGTCGCGTCGCGTCGCAATTTGCGCGGTCCCATTTGAACCTGTAATGTTACAAAAACACGCGCTGCGCTGCGCCGCGCCACACGCGCTTTACGCGTCTCAATTTGCGCCTAGCCTTAGTATAATGTCTTTATCAGATCTGTGTTCAGCTATTCATGAAAGAAATGCAAAACTGCTGACTTGGAGCCTTTGGTGTGATCCAAATACTGATTAGCAATTTATCAGATATTTATGGTGCAGCAACGAAACTGCAGTCTTTCAGAAACTAAGGCCAATACTCAATTAATTATACAGCATAATGCGATTGACCGATCACGTTGTGCACTTGCCTTATGAAATGTACATTGGAGGCACATCTGCAACTTTGCATTTCTCTCGAACACCAACCTGGAGTAATAGGAAATCACAACAGGAATCAAGAAGCAATGCTCGGTTAATTTCAATTGACATTACTGAGCTGACTACCTGGTGGTAAGTGGTAGGAGATCATGACTATTTTGTTTACATTCTCTATCATCCTTGCACCTTCGCAAGCAGGCAAGGTAACAGTTACAGCTCAGAACCTCCACTCGCTCATCCCCCTACCAGAGAGGTTGTTGCTGTTGTTGGATAGGGACCACTTATACTGTGGTCACTCCATGTATGGTTGCAGATTAACGTCATACAAGAGACATTTCTGTTTACAACAACAAAATATACTACAATCGCTACTTCAGTTCGCTGCATCGGCGAATAGTGTGAGATAAACAGCTTTCCACATACGGGAATGAGCGGCACCATTATTTTAGAGTAATATAGAAACGTCTTTTGCCATGTCAACAACCGAAGGTGGTGAATCACTCGAGATTTACCTTACTCCGTAGTTCTCCCAGGAAAGAACTTACAAATTTATGGACCAGAAACCTACCTTTCCCTCCCATCTCCTTCCCCAATGTTGCTGTTGTGATCTTCAGTCTGAAGACTGGTTTGATGCAGCTGCCCAAGCTAGTCTATTCTGTGAAAGCCTCTTCAGCGCTGCACAGTTAACGCAGTGTACATCAGTTTGAACCTGCTAACTGTATTCAAGACTTTGTCTCTCTCTACAATGTTAACACTCCACACACCCCGCCCCTCCCCAGCACACACATATACACATACATCTCTCCATTACCAAACGGATAAGTCTTTGATGCCTTAGGATATGCCAAGGAAACGAAGTTGTACCATAAATTTCTTGTTTTCCCCAGTTTGACTCAGTATCTTCTTATCAGTTATTCAATCTGCAGTGCCACCACAATTGTTCGGCGCTACTGAGTAAAATTGTGACATTGCCATGGCTGTTGCAAAAGATCAGCGCCGACCAAACATCATTACATCAGATGCAGCAATACCACTGGCAGATGCCCACATTGTGCTCCAGGAAAATGTATGGCACCGTCATAACGACGACACAGCAGAAAGACGTTGGTAGGCCAGTAGCTACACATCCAATCAGCAGACATCTTATCGTCTACATGGTTGAAAGCTGTGCGCAAGTGCGCTCTGTCCCAACATGAATTACCATAATTATCAGTCAAAGATGTATCAGTCTGGTAGCTAATATTTAAGAGGAGTGGTGGCGATCTACGAGGCGACATGAGGCTACAAGCAGCCACCATGTTACTTGGCCTCTACTAATTGTGGGCCCCTGCTGCTGGTTTTAAGATCAGTGTTGTCAGCTTAGCATCTTATACCCTGTGGGCCAACTACCAGGTGCAACCAGCAATCGGCCGTAGGAGGCAGCTGTTTGAGGCCATGCCCACCTGTTGAGTCAGTTCCTTAACACTCGCTGTCTTCAGCACACACTATGGAGGATGTTGCACCACAGAATGTTCTGGTTTGTTCTTCAGTAAAATGTATGACTAATAGTGAAGTCTTGATAAGCAGCCACCGATCATCATCCCGACAATAGACCACCGCTTCAACTCAGACCTCCACATGTATACGTCATCCATCCTGGACCTCCACATTTTGATGTCAGAAGTGTGTGTGAAGTGTAAATTTCAGTGACAGGGGAACCTTACCAGCCATTCTCCAGGGAGACGATGACTCTCGACTACCTCAGTGTTGCAGTTACGTCGGCACACAACAACAGTGTGTAGTGGGCTAGTGGACTGACTGTATTTTTTCCCCTGCGACTATCACATTGAGACATTGCAACTTTTAGCGGCTTTTCAGTTCTGTTTCCATGTGTGACATGTGTAAAGTACACTCTGACTGTGTTCTGAGGATGTGTAAAGATGAACGTTATTGCTGCCTATCATGAATGTGTGTGGCTCATTGACTGGAAGTGTATAAGGTGTTAACTATAAATAGAGTCTTAGAAGGAGAAGATGAGTTTTGTCGAGAAGTCGTAGTTTTGTGGTAGTTATTGCCGTTTTTGATGGGCAATGTATTTCATTCTGAGCAAATTATTTGGCTCACTGCGTTTAAGCACGTATAGTAGTCGTCATGAGTAGCCGCTAAAGTGCGGAAGTTAAGTAACAGTAAGTGTTAGGGTAGAATGAGATTAATGGTCCTTGTAGTCTTACTGTTTTGTTCCCCTCGTTTGTTGTTTGCAGAATTAGTGAGGTATACCCTGGCGGAGAGGTTGCGAATTTCTGCAGCCTGGACCAGATGTGGAGCGATGTAGATGTGCCTAAGATTTTGGAGTCTTGCAGAGTGCCACTTTTGACAGTAATTTTGCTGTAGACACTTAGGAAGTGACACGTAAAACAAATTAATAGGACTGATTGCATTGCAGGTGTTTTGGGTACTGAAATGGTACAGACGCATTTTGTATTTCCGGAAGACGCATATTCGGCACCATCTGTGATGGCACTGCCTCCTCAGAAGGTGGGAGGAGAAGAAAGAGCAAATGTGTTTGTAGGGTTTATGATCGGGCCGACAAGGCTTGTGCCAGTGGATCAGGAGACTGACAAAAGTGACAACACTTGTAGGGTAATGGGTGATACAGGCGAAGGCTGCTGTGCAATCCCAGGGTTAGGCTTTCTCATCAATCATCATGCCGAAACTGACTTTCGATGACGTGCAGTGGAACTCAGGGTGATAATGTTCAAGCTGGGGAAGCTGCCAACAGTGAAATACTGTCACAAGGTTCGTATATCATGATAGAACAAATGCGGGCAAAATCACTAAGCATTAATCTGCGTGATGTATTGCCACGAGGCACTGGGAATTTGATTTAGGTGACCGAAGGTGTTGCGAACTTACACGAATCTGGACTTCGCCTCCGGGTAGGGAATCGTCGTTGAGTACGCAGCGTTCAGTGATTGAGAGCTCTTCTCCTGCATATACTCACATTGAGACGTTATCTGAATTCCGTCCTTCCGGCTAGGATTTCGCGTTTCTTGTCTGTAGAATACAGAGAGGAGAAGATAGTAGCCGGCCGAAGTGGCCGTGCGGTTAAAGGCGCAGCAGTCTGTAACCGCAAGACCGCTACGGTCGCAGGTTCGAATCCTGCCTCGGGCATGGATGTTTGTGATGTCCTTAGGTTAGTTAGGTTTAACTAGTTCTAAGTTCTAGAGGACTGATGACCTAAGATGTTAAGTCCCATAGTGCTCAGAGCCATTTGAACCATTTTTTTATAGGGGACTAATGACCTCAGCAGTTGAGTCCCATAGTGCTCAGAGCCATTTGAACCATTTTTGAGAAGATAGTATTAGATTATACTAGTCTGAGGACCGCCTTCTGCCGTCCTAGCGTTTAATGAGTTTTTTGTTTTGTGGCTGGAGTTCTTCCATCGTCGCAGCCGTGCACGAGAAACGTCATTCCGACACACTAACACAGTACATTCTCTGATATTGCTAATTGCTTCGGCTTATTAGGGCTATAAAGCTGAACAGCCGTGATCACGTAAGCTTCATTTACACTGAGGTTGCAAACCGCTATAGATCATTTTTGAAAGTAGTGCCTTTTAGTGTTTGGGACGTAGATGATATCAGTCATCTCGTGTTATTTATATTAGAACACGTAGCCACCGAAAGGGGCACATTTGAGCAGTTGATCAATAATATTAGTCAGGAAATTCATTTGTATCTCTTTACGTCCTTTACACATCGACATATAAACACTTGTAACATATAAAGAGGTTTAAATCTACAATAAATGTATAATCAGAAACAACATTAATATTTAGTAATTACTAGTTCCGTTAATCATTCATTTATTTTTATGTTGTAATGTATATGTTAAAGAGCAAGAAGCAGGAAATAATATCACCGTTAAGAGATACTAAGATCTTTTTCAGGGGGTAGTCAGACAGGGCCAAATCTGTATATTTGCGTCCAGTATTTTCCACTGCGCACACTCAGTTTTACACCCGCCTGGAGCAGCATCTTGGAAACCATACAAATACCTTCCAGAAATACTTCCTAGCACTTAAATTTATATTCGATGTTAGCAAATCCCTCGTTTTCATTAATACTTTTCTTGCTGTAGTCACTATTCATTTTATATCCTCTCTACTTCGGCCATTATCGGTTATTTTGCTGCCCAATAGTACTTTTAGTGTCTCATTCCGTAATCAGATTCCTGATTTAACCCTCGGAATACGAACGGAGAAGGAAGGGTTACTTTTGGCCTACCTTTTCAGAATGCTAGAATCTAGTCATATACATTATATTTTAAAATTTTGAAAAAATGTATTTGTGATTTTTAATGATTTCTTCTACCAGATTACGTTTTAAGATTTTGAGTAAAAATTAACGCAAAAAGTTAGGTCTTGTCAGTGGATGGTAATTTTCAGAACATGTGTCATATTCATATTTTCAGTTTTATGACTCTTCTTACACATAAATATATCTTTCAAAAGTATGCTGTGCCTAAAAGGCAACGAAAGTTAACGAAGTCCGTATAACTTTGTGTTGGCCGTCTATTACACCCCCCCTTTTGTAGTACACGTTATGGTAAATCCGTTGGTACTGCTAGGTTCAGTTCGAATAGGTTACATTGCCTTTCATTCAGTTGCATTGAGGGTTATCTTATAATCCCTTTCCAAACCACTGTCTATTCCATTCAACTGTCATTCCAAGTTCTTTGCTGTCTCTGACAGAATTGCAGTGTCACCGGTAAACTTCAATATGTTTATTGCTTCTCCCTGATATTTAAGTCTGTTTACAAATTTATCCTTGTATGCTTTACTGCTCGTTCCGAGTAGATGTTGAATGAGATCGATTGTTGTTCGTGTTATTGTGGTCTTCAGTCCTGAGACTGGTTTGATGCAGCTCTTTATGCTACCCTATCCTGGGCAAGCTTCTTCATCTCCCAGTACTTACTGGAACCTACATCCTTCTGAATCTGCTTAGTGTATTAATCTCTTAGTCTCCCTCTACGATTTTCACCCTCCACGCTGCCCTCCACTGCTACATTTGTGATTCCTTGATGCCTCAGAACATGTCCTACCAACCGGTCCCTTCTTCTTGCCAAGTCATGCCACAGACTCATCTTCTCCCCAATTCTATTCAATACCTCCTCATTAGTTATGTGATCTATCCATATAATTTTCAGCATTCTTCTGTAGCACCACATTTCGAAAGCTTCTATTCTCTTTTAGTCCAAACTATTTATCGTCCATGTTTCACTTCCATACATTCCATTATCTTCGTTTTGCTTTTGTTGATGTTCATCTTATATCCTCCTTTCAAGACATTGTCCATTCCATACAACTGCTCTTCCAGGTCCTTTGCTGTCTCTGACAGACTTACAATCTCATCGGCGAACCTCAAAGTTTTTATTTCTTCTCTATGGATTTGCTGCTCCGAATTTTTCTTTTGTTTCCTTTACTGCTTGCTCGATATACAGATTGAATAACATTGGGGATAGGCTTACAACCCTGTCTCACTCCCTTCCCAACCACTGCTTCCCTTTCGTGCCCCTCGACTCTTAAAACTGCTATCTGGTTTCTGTACATATTGTACACAGCAATTCGCTCCCTGCATTTTTCCCCTGCCATCTTTAGAATTTGAAAGAGAGTATTCCAGTGAGCACAGACAAAATCTTTCTCTAAGCCTACAAATGCTAGAAACGTATGTTTGCCTTTCCTTAATCTTTATTCTAAGATAAGTCGTAGGGTCAGTATTGGCTCACGTGTTCCAATATTTCTACGGAATCCAAACTGAACTTCCCCGAGATCGGCTTCTACCAGTTTTTCCATTCGTCTGTAAAGAATTCGTGTTAGTATTTTGCAGCCATGGTTTATTAAACTGATAGTTCGGTAATTTTCACATCTGTCAACACCTGCTTTCTTTGGGATTGGAATTATTACGTTCTTCTTGAAGTCTGAGGGTATTTCGCCGGTCTCGTACATCTTACTCACAAGATGGTAGAGTTTCGTCAGGACTAGCTCTCCCAAAGCCGTCAGTAGATCTAATAGAATTTTGTTTGCTCCCAGCGCCCTGTTTCGAGTCAGGTGTTTCAGTGCTCCGTCAAACTCTTCACGGAGTACCTTATACGTATTTCATCTTCATCTACATTCTCTTCCGTTTCCATAACATTGTCCCCAAGTACATCGCCCTTGTATAGACACTCTATATACTCATTCCACCTTTCTGCCTTCCCTTCTTTGCTTAGAATTTTGTTTCCATCTGAGCTCTTGATATTCATCCAAGTGGCTCTCTTTTCTCCAAAGATCTCTTTAATTTTCTTGTAGGCAGTATCTGTCTTACCTCTAGTGAGATAAGCCTCTACATCCTTGCATTTGTCCTCTAGCCATCCCTGCTTAGTCATTTTGCACTTCCTGTCGCTCTCATTTTTGAGACGTTTGTATTCCTTTTTGCCTGCTTCATTTACTGCATTTTTATATTTTCTCCTTTCATCAATTAAATTCAATATTAATTCTGTTACCCAAGGATTTCTACTAGCCCTCGTCTTTTTACCTACTTGATCCTCTTCTGCCTACACTACTTCATCCCTCAGAGCTACCCATTCTTCTTCTACTGTATTTCTTTCCCCCATTCCTGTCAATTATCCTCTTATGCTCTCCTTGAAAGTCTGTACAACCTCTGGTTTAGTCAGTTTATCCAGGTCCAATCTCCTTACATTCCCACCTTTTTTCAGTTTCTTCAGTTTTAACCTACAGTTCATAACCAATAGATAGTGGTCAGAGTCCACATCTGCCCCTGGTAATGTATTACAGTTTGAAACCTGGTTCCTAAATCTCTGTCTTACCATTATATAATTTATATGATACCTTCTAGTACCTGCGGGATTCTTCCATGTTTACAACCTTCTATTATCATTCTTGAACCAAGTGTTAGCTATGATTAAGTTATGATCCGTGCAAAATTCTACCAGACGGATTCATCTTTCATTTGTTACCCCAATCCATATTCAACTACTATGTTTCCTTCTCTTTCTTTTCCTACTCTCGAATTCCAGTCACCCAGTCTCCCTTCACTAACTGAATAATTTCTTTTATCTCATCATACATTTCATCAATTTCTTCATCATCTGCACAGCTAGCTGGCATATAAACTTGTACTACTGTAGTAGGCGTGGGCTTCGTGTCTATCTTGGCCACAATAATGCGTTCACTATGCTGTTTGTAGTAGCTGACCCGCACTCCTATGTTTATATTCATTATTAAACCTACTACTGCATTACCTCTATTTGATTTTATACTTATAACCCTGTATTCACCTGACCAAAAGTCTTGTTCCTTATGCCACCGAACTTCACTAATTCCCACAACATCTAACTTTAACCTATCCACTTCCATTTTTAATTGTTCTAACCTACCTGCCCGATTAAGGGATCTGACATTCCACACTCAGATCCGTGGAACGCCAGTTTTCTTTCCCCTGATAACGACGTCCTCTTGAGTAGTCCCCGCCCAGATATCCGAATGGCGGACTATTTTACCTCCGGAATATTTTACCCAAGAGGATGCCATCATCATTCAACCATACAGTAAAGCTGCATGCCTTCGGGAAAAATTACGGCTGTAGTTTCCCCATGCTTTCAGCATTTCGCAGTACCAGCACAGCAAGGCCGTTTTGGTTAGTGTTACAAGGCCAGATCAGTCAATCATCCAGACTGTTGCCCCTGCAAATACTGAAAAAGCTGCTGCCCCGCTTCAGGAACCACACGTTTGTCTGGCCTCTCACCAGATACCCCTCCGTTGTGGTTGCTCCTACGGTACAGCCATTTGCATCGCTGAGGCACGCAAGCTTCCCCACCTACGGCAAGGTCGATGGTTCATGGGGGGAGGACATCGAGTGTAGGCTACCCGAATGTCTCACTCCCATCTTCAAGTTGCATAACTAGAAATCCAGAAGATGGAGTAGCAGAATTTATGTGCTTCAACATGATTTGTTCTTTGCTGGGGTGGGGCTGTGAAATACATGTCCAGCCTTATTACTCCTCTCTTCTTTTTACCTGAGGACTGCAGAATTCATATTTCTGAGCATTACAGCAAAAATTCAAACGTTCATTTAGGACAACATAGATTCCCAAGGATTCACAAGTAACCAGTTCTGGAGGAACATGTAGGAATGAGCATCTCTCCCATTTCCGAACATTAAATGTTGTTTTTGTAACTTCCAGATGAGCAGACTACATTGAGATAACTATTTCTAGATCGAAAGGTAAGCCACTTCCGTTCTAACCCACTAGCGAGAACAAATAGGAAGACGGTTGGAGATGCAGTAATGGGAAATGTCGTTAGAGTGTATTGTGGCATAGGAGAAGTATGAAGTAGGGAAACTATTGTATCCATTTCAAGACTTTATGCATCTTATCTTCAGATATCATTATTAAATGAGGAATGGTGACCAGAGGAAAGTTGCTACCTCACAGTATCTCTGGACAAATAGCTTTTCATATAATTAAAATTTGAGGCGTTTATGTAAAAGTACGATTTCAGAAACTTCTCTGTTCTGGGGCGCCCGACTCAAATGCTTTAACATTGTCATTGTCCATGAACACAGATGGTGCAGTGTAGGTGATTTCCCCAGTTCTAATTCCTTGGACGCCGCATTGAAGAGCTACAGAAACTCTAGTGTTTTTGGAGCTGTAAAATAAATGATTGCGTATAAGAATAACAGTAATCGAATAGCATACATAACGTAAAAAATTCTTTAATCAGCGTATTATCAGTTACTTTATTTTGGGCTATTTCTCCCTTCCCAGAGAGCTTCTTGCACGAAGGCATTCTAACATTGTCAGCTGCTTATTCCAGCGAGCATCGTTAGACTGGCTCAGTTATCTACCAAAATCATTAATTAGACCACTTTTCTTTACGTATGTGACGTGTTCTTTCGTCACAGTCAAAAGACCATGAGGTTATGGACAACTGACGCATATGCACTCCGCATTAAATTTATTTCGTAGTCCCATATTTAGCATATGGCAGGAACAATTCAATCGTGAATAATCATGCAGTGCAGCGACAATGTTGGTACCTTGATCAGTAGTGTGCTGCATGTCTTTCAAAGTGGAGTGGTGGATACCAAGAGACATTAATCGTCTAAACAATTCTCTTAGAATGTTAGTGTCCAGTTTTGGTTCATGTGGAAACTCGGTTGTAAATAAAATGCGAGATCTGAGAGTGCAGTCAATGAAACAGGAGACAGTACATGTAAGATAATTGTTTCTCCTCGCACTGGATGTCCACAAGTCTGTAGTTGCTGAGTATTCACTTTCTCTTATATGAGCAATTACCTAAGGCATAATTATAAGTCGTAGGCTTTTAGCACTTTATGCCATGTATCGCGACACATTTGGGGGTGAGACATAATGGCCTTTGCAGTGTCAACTAAAGTGTGAACAAGATCCATAAGACCTTCACCTCTTATAGTACCATAAGACCCTACATCTCGTGCACACATAGCTACGCATCTATCGGCACTTATGTCCTGGCAGGTTTAGGAAGTCGTTTCTCGTCTACACAAGACCCTTGTTTATTAGACGTGCCTGGATGGGGAGAAATGTGCGAAGATCCACTTGACCCTTCAGCGTGAGAGCAAAATTCACTGCACAGCGAACAGCAAATAAAATGAACGGTTTTCCTAACACCATCCACGACAGTCTTCACCACGGTCCAAACTGAACCTTTAAAATTCGCTTCAGGCTGTGTGGTTCTCCACTCACCACTCATTAGTTTTTCTTTTACTTCCCTTTTTATTGACACGTGCACCTTCTTCTGCATGCCACGCTTAGTTTCCGCGCTCATTTTGTCTGATGACCTAAGCAGTTAAGTCCCATAAGATTTCACACACATTGAAACATTTGAAATAACTCTGCTCTACTCACCTCTCGCAGCCCATAGCTCACAACTGCGGTCAGTGCTACGAACAACCTGGCCGCAGCGCGCCAGCACTTGCACAAGGCACTGGTGCAGTGACGTCACGGACTGGCTCAGTGTGTAGAAGTGAGGTCTGCTGAGCCAGTGGTATAAAGGTGATTTCACAATAACACTCCTCGGCCCTTGGGGTGACGTCAGGGACTCGCTCGGCCCGCGACTCCTGTAGCCCAGTGCGGCCGCACGACTCTGCACCGTGTGGCCCGTCTGACGACCATGCGGCTGCCCCAGCTGGACGGGCAGCACTACGCAAGGCTCGCACGGCTGTCATGGTAGCGCTGCTGGACGGGCCGCGCCTCGATGCCCACCTCTGCTGCAAACTGCAAAACCAGAACTCACTGTCACCCAGTTGTCACCGACCGATTGACATCATACAAGCCAACGGCGGCGTGACTCCATCAATGGCTGCATCAATTCCCACTGGCAGACATGTCCCTAAACTAAATTAACCTTGTTGTACACGAATTGAATGACTACTCATGTAACAGCCAGTATCGTAGTAAAATATATCGTAGGAAAATATAAAACACCAAGAAAATTTTTCTTTCTTTATGTTTGTTAAATATGTGTGTACTAGAAAGTCCAGTACATGTAATACGGGCCGATAATGAAGAACAGAGAAGCCTTCACATTTTTTCTGCGATCAGCTAGGAGATGCCTTCCTGTTTCGTATCGTCCTTTGTTCTTCAGTTTCTCTATGTAAGCATCTATGCATCTGTCCTGTTAGCTCTTAAGAACGATGAATGTACGAGGGGCCATTGAAAAATTCGTGCCAAAATAAATACTGCTTACGTGTTTGGGGTAAACCATTTTTATTTTCGGCATTGTCTCCTTTTAGACTTATACGCTTCGTCCAACGCTGTTCTAATTTGTTGATCCTTTCCGAATAAAAGGAATTGTCCATGTTTGCAAAATAGCTAATAGTTGCTGCAATCACCTCCTCTTTTGAATAAAATCTTTGTCCCACCAGCCATTTCTTCAATTTGGGAAACAAATAGTAGTGCGAACGAGCCAAGTCTGGAGAATATGGGGGGTGTGGGATGTGAAACGAGTTGGAATCCTATTTCCATTAATTTCGCGACCACAACTGCTGAGGTGTGTGCTGGTGCATTTTCTTGATCGAAAATGACGGTCCAATAACAATGAATAATATTCACCTGTAATAGTTTTACCCTTTTCCACATAGTAGATGAGGATTATCCCTTGAGATTCCCCAAAGACAGTCTCCATAACCTTTCCGGCGAAAGAAATTGTCTTCGCCTTTTTTGGTGCAGATTCTCCTTCGGTACCCATTGTTTAGATTCTTGATTGGACTCAGGAGTATAGTAATCTATCCATGTCTCATGCACAGTGACGAAACGACGCTCAAAGTCCTGCGGATGCTTCAGAACAGCTGTAAACCATCCTTGCAACACTTCGCACAGTTCCGTTTTGGTCAAACGTGAGAAATCAAGGAACGCATCTAACGGATAGCTTTCTGATGTCCAAATGTTCATGCAAAATATTATGTACCCGTTCATTCGAGATGCCCACAGCACTAGCAATCTCACTCACTTTAACTCTTCTGTCATCCATCGCCATATCATGGATTTTATCAATGATTTCTGGAGTCGTAACCTCCACAGGGCGTCCAGAACGTTCAGCATCACTTGTGCCCATGTGGCCACTACTAAAATTTTAAATCACTTATAAGCTGTTCTAAGCGAAGGCGCAGAGTCACCGTAATGTTTATCAAGCTTCTCTTTAGTCTCCTGAGGCGTTCTGCCATCCATAAAGTAATGTTTAATCACCACACGAAATTCTTTTTCGCCCATTTTTTGACAATCACACGACTTCTTTGATTCACACGAATGCCTAACGTAAAACAATATACCAATATGGTGTGCGTTCTTTCCAAAGATGCTACTAACTAAACATGACCTAAATAGGCGTCGGTTGTGGAATCTCTCAGACTTTGCATGGACTCTTAAAACGCACCTCGTATTTAAGTATATTTAAATTAATACCTTTCAGATGTATTAATTTAACCAACTAAACATATCTCTTCGTATTAATGTCTTTATCGGCTTTGTATACAGCTATTCGTGAAAGAAATGCAAAACTTCTGATGCCGTCCGTTCGAACCCACTAGCGAGAACAAAGAGAAAAGACGGTTGGAGATGCAGTATAGGGAAATGTCGTTAGAGTGTATTCTGGGATTAGAGAAGTATGAGGAAGGAAAAGTATTCTATCCTATTCATGACTTTACGCCATTTATCTTCAGATACCATTTTAAATGACAAATGGTCGCCAGAGGAATGTTGCTACCTCACAGCATTTCTGGACAAATAGCTTTACATCTAAGTATAATTTGAGGAGTTTATGTAAAAGTCCCATTTCACAAACCTCACTGTCCTGGGGGGTCTGACTGAAATGCTTTAACATAGTCATTGTCCACGCCAACAGAAGGTGCAGTGTAGGTGGTTTCCCCAGTTCTAGTTCCCTGGACACCGCTTGGAAGAGCTACAGAAACCATTATGTATTAAAAGCTATAAAAGAAACGATATGGTATAAGAATTACAGTAATCGAATAGCATACATAACGTAAAAAGTTCTTTGATCAGCGTATTATCAGTTTCTTCAATTTGTGCTATTTTTCCATTCTCAGAGAGCTTCTTGCACAAAGACATTCTAAAATTATCAACTGCTTATTCCAGGCAGTGTCGTTAGACTAGCTCAGTGACCTATCAAGAGCAGGAAGGTTGAAGGAAGATAGAGAATGTAAAGAAAATTGTCATTATATTTACCACTTACCAGCAGGTAGTCAGCTCAGTATTGTCAATTCAAATTAACTGAGCAGTGCTTGTTAATTGCTGTTGTGATTTACTGTTATTCCAGGTTTGTGTTCGTGAGAAACGCAAACTTACAGATGTGGCTCCAATGTTATTTTCATAAGGCAAGTGCATAACGCGGTCTGTCTATCGTATTATGTTGTATAGTTAAAAGAGTATCGGACTTCGTTCCATAAAGACTGTAGGTTGTTTAGTGCACCATAAAAGATTTGATAAATTACTAATCAGTATTTGGATCACTCCAATGGCTGATGGGCTCCACGTCAGCAGTTTGAAATTGGTTCAAATGGCTCTGAGCACTATGGGACCTAGCATCTGAGGTCATCAGTCCCCTAGAACTGAGAACAACGTAAACCTAACTACCCTAAGGACATCACACTCATCCATGCCCGAGGCAGGATTCCAACTTGCGACCGTAGCAGCCGCGCAGTCCCGGACTTAAGCGCCTAGAAACGCTCGGCCACCACGGACGGCCTCAGCAGTTTTGCATTTCTTTCACGAATAGCTGTATAAAACGCTCATAAAGACATTAATTCAAACAGATATGTTTACTTTGTTAAATTAATACATCTGAAAGGTATTAATTTAAATATACTTGAAAAGTCTGTGCAAAGTCCGAGAGATTCCACCACCGTCACCTTTAGAGGTCATGTTTAGTTAGTAGCATCTTTGGAAAGAACGCACACCAAGTTTCCGTCATATTGGTCTATTTCTTCGTGTTTGGCATCCGTGTGAATCAAGGAAGCCGAGTGATTGTCAAAAAATGGACGAGAAATAATTTCTCGTGTTGATTAAACATTACTTTATGAAAGGCAAAACGCCTCAGGAAACTACAGATGAGCTTAATAAAGTTTGCGGTAACTTTAGGAGTGGGCATATGGGTACAATTGATGTTGAACGTTCTGGACGCCCTGTGGAGTTTACCACTCTAGAAATCATTGATATAATCCATAATATGGTGATGGATGACAGAAGGGTTGAGGTGCGTGAAACTGCTAGTTCTGCGGACATCTCGAATGAACGGGTACATAATATTTTGCATGAACATTTGGACATGAGAAAGCTATCCACAAGATGCGTTCCGCTATTGCTCGAGCTTGACCAAAACCGGAATCGTGAGAAGTGTTGCAAGGATGGTTTGCAGCTGTCCAGAAGAATCCGCAGGACTTTGAGCGTCGTTTCGTCACTGTGGATGAAACATGGATACATTACTATACTCCCGAGACCAAACAATAATCTAAACAATAGGTTACCAAGGGAGAATCTGCACCAAAAAATGTGAAGACCATTCCTTCGGGCTGGCCGAAGTGGCCGTGCAGTTAAAGGCGCTGCAGTCTGGAACCGCAAGACCGCTACAGTCGCAGATTCGAATCCTGCCTCGGGCATGGATGTTTGTGATGTCCTTAGGTTAGTTAGGTTTAACAAGTTCTAAGTTCTAGGGGACTAATGACCTCAGCAGTTGGAGTCCCATAGTGCTCAGAGCCATTTGAACCATTTGAACCATTCCTTCGGCCAGAAAGGTTATGACGACTGTCTTTTAGGATTCGCAAGAGATAATCCTCATCGACAATCTGGAAAAGAATAAAACTATTACATGTGAATATTATTCATTATTATAGGACCGTCCTTTTCCATCATGACAATGCACCAGCACAAACCTAAGCAGTTCTGGTGGCAAAATTAATGGAAATAGGATTCCAGCTCGTTTCCCATACCCCCCTATTCTCCAGACTTGGCTCCCTCGGACTACTATTTGTTCCACAATTTGAAGAAATTTCTGGCGAGACAAAGATTTTATTCAAACAAGGAGGTGATTGCAGCAACTTTTAGCTATATTGAAGACTTGGTCAATTCCTATTATTCGGAAGGTATCTACAAATTAGAACAGCGTTGGACGAAGTGTATAAGTCTAAATGTAGACTATGTTGGAAAAAAAAAGTTTTACCACTAACATGTAAGCACTTTCTATTTTTGCACGTACTTTTCAAACGCCCCTCGTATATTCGTGGTACTTAAGAGCTAACAAGATGGATGCATACACAGCGAAAGTTGAAGAACAAAGGATGATACGAAACAGGAAGGCATCTCCTAGCTGATCGCAGAAAAAAGGTGAAGGCTTCTCTCTTCTTCATTGTCGTAGAAAGTGTTACATATACTTATTTACATTTGTGGACTTTCTGGTACACAAATATTTCATAAACATAAAGGAAGAAAAATTTTCTTCGTGTCTTACATTTTTCCTGCGATATCTATGACTTCGATACTGGCTGCTACCTGAGTAGTCATTCAAGTCGTGCAGAACAAGGTTATGTCAGTTTAGGGATGTGTGTGCCTGTGGGAATTCATGCAGCCACTGCTTGAGTGACGTCGTACTTGGCTTGTATGATGTAAATCGGTTGGTGACAACCGGCTGAGAGTGAGCTCTGGTTGTGCAGTTTGCAACAGAGGTTGGCATTGAATCGCGGCCCGTCCAGGATTGTAGCCATCACAGCCGTGCTAGCCTTACCTAGCGCAGCCGGTTCAGCTGGGGCAGTCGCATGGAGGTCCGGCGCGCTGCACATTGCAGAGTCATGCAGCCGCACTGGGCTACAGCAGTCTCCGGCCTAGCGAGTCCCTGACGTCACCCCAAGGGCCGAGCAGTGGTGTTGCGAAGCAACTTGTATGCCACGGGCTAAGCAGAGTCGCATATGGCGTTGCAGCCCATGGGCCGCGGACTCACTGCTCCGCACTGTGCGAGGCTGTGACGTCACTCCATCAATGCCTTGCACAAGCGGTGGCGTGCTGCGACGTATGTGCTGTTAGTAGCACTGACGGCAGCTGTGAGCTACGGGCTGCGAGTGGTGAGTAGAGTAGAGTTTAGTTCAATGTCCAAATGTTTGTGAAATCTTTTGGGACTTCATCAGACCAAACACCATTTAGACCGATGCAGATTCCCTCATTGTGCTCCAGGAAAGGGGGTGGCAACGCCGTAACGACGACACAGCAGAAAGGCATTGTTAGGCCATTTACTACACATCTAATCAACAGACTTCTTGTGGTCTACATGGTGGGATGCTGTGATTTGCGAAGCAAGAGCACTCTGTCCCAACATAAATTACCATTACTTTCAGTCAAAGGTGTCTCAGTCTGGTAGCTACTATCTACGAGGACAGGTGTATGCCACTCCTCGAGGCGACATGATGCTTCAAGCAACCACCCGCTGCCTCCACTACCTGTGGGCCCCTGATGCTGGTTTTAAGATCAGTTGTGTGGGCTTAGCATCTTCCATCCTGTGGGCCAAATACCAGGTGCAACCAGCCTTCCACTACAGAGGGCAGTCGTTTGCAACCATGTTCACCTGTTGCGTCTGTTCCTTAAAACCCGCTGTCTTCAGCACACACTATGGAGGACATTGCACCACAGAATGTTCTAGTTTGTTCTTCAGTAAAATGTATGACAAACAGTGAAGTATTTATGAACAGCCATGGATCATCATTGCGACAACATTCCACCACCTCAACTCAGACCTCCACGTGTAGAGGTCATCCATACTAAACCTCTACATTTTGATGTCAGAAGTGTGTGTCACCTGTATATTTCAGTGAGAGAGGAACCTTACCAGTCAACCTATGTGGAGACGATGCCTCCCTATTTTCTCATGGTTGCAGTTTCTTCGACTCGCAGCATCATTGCGCAGTGGGTGATTGCACTGACTGTTTTTTTTTCCCTTCGAGTATCGCGTCGCGTCAGTGCACCTTTTAGCAGCTTTTCAGTTTTGTTTTCATGTGTGACATGTGTCAAATAAACTCAGACTGTGTTCTGAGGATGTGTAAATATGAGCGTTATTTTTGCCTATCATCAATGAGTGGGGCTCATTGTCTGGTAGCATATAAGGTGTTAACCATGCATAGCTTCTTAGGAGCGACTTTTGTCGGGAAGTCGGAGTTTTGTGGTAGTTTTCGCCGTTTTTAATGGGCAATATATTTCATTTCGAGTAATGAATGTGGCTCACTACGTTTAAACACGTAAAGTTGTAGTCATGAGGAACCGCTCAAGTGGAGAAGTTAAGAAATAGTAAGTGTTAGGATAGAATTCGATTAAGTGTCTTTGTCGTCGTACTGTTTTGTTCTCCTCGTTTGTTGTTTGCATGATTGGTGGAGGGATTCCCTGGCAGAGAAGTCTCGAATTTCTGCACCCTGGACCAGAAGTGGACGGAAGTGCGTGTGCCGATGATTTTGGTGTCTAGCAGAGCCGACTGTAATTTTGTTGTAGATACTTAGGTGACGAAGAAAGCTTTCAACAAGGCTGATTGTATTGAAGATGTTTTGGGTGCTGAAATGCGGGTGTAGAAATGAATGTGCGCAATGGAAAATATTGAAAGCGAAAATAAAGATTTTGCCCTGTCTGACTACCCCGCGAAGCAGATCTTAGAATCTCTTGACGGTGAAATTGTTTCCTCCTTCTTCCTTTTTAACATGTAAATAACAACATAAAAATAAATGAATGATTAAGGGAGCTAGTGACTACTAAATATTAATCTAGTTTCTGCTTATACTTTTATTGTAGATTAAAACCCCTTTACATATTACAGATCTTTATATGTCGATGTGCAATGGACATAAAGAGATACAAACTCCAGCCAAAAAATAAAAAAAAACTCATTAAACACTAGGACGGCAGAAGGCGGTCCTCTGACTAGTAAAATCGAATACTATATTCTTCTCTCTGTATTCTAAAGACGAAAAATGTGAACTTCCACACACGCTGCGTTCTCAACGACGATTCCCTTCTCGGACGCGAAGTCCAGAACCCTGTAAGTTAGCAACACCTTCGGTCACCTATAGCACCTTCCCAGTGCCTTGTGCCCTATAACATGGTAATTAGGCATTAGTGAGTTTGCCTGCATTTGTCCTATCATGATAAACGAACCCTGCGACAGTATTTCACTGGTGACAGCTTCCGCCAGCTTGAACATTATCCCCTTGGGTTCCACCGCTCGTCATCGAAAGTCAGTTTCGGCATGATGCTTGATGAAAAAGTCTAGCCCTGGGATTGCACGGCAGAGTTTGCCTGCATCACGCAGTACACTGCAAGTGTTGTCACTTTTGTACATTTCCAGATCCACTGGTACATGCCTTGTCGGCCCGATCATAACCCTCACAAACAAATTTCCTGTTGTTCTCCTCCTACATTCTGAGGAGGCTGTGCCGTCAAATATAGTGCCGAAACTGCGGCCTTCGGAAACACTAGATGCGTCTGTACCATTTCAGTTACCATCTGAAATACCATCAGTCTTATTGATAGCTTTTTGCATCACCTCTCAAATACCTACAACAAAATTACGGTCGTCATTTGTGTGGTGTCACCGCCAGACACCACACTTGCTAGGTGGTAGCCCTTAAATCGGCCACGGACCGGTAGTATACGTCGGACCCGCGTGTCGCCACTATCAGTGATTGCAGACCGAGCGCCGCCACACGGCAGGTCTAGAGAGACGTCCTAGCACTCGCCCCAGTTGTACAGCCGACTTTGCTAGCGATGGTTCACTGACAAATTACGCTCTCTTTTGCCGAGACGATAGTTATCATAGCCTTCAGCTACGTCATTTGCTACGACCTAGCAAGGCGCCATTGTCATTTGCTATTTATCTTGTGATGCACGTACCGTCAGACCGATGTTCACCAATTATGGATTAAAGTTAAGTATTCCAGCAACTACGTACTTATTTTACTAGACTCAACTCCTTTAACTGTTCCAGACCTCACGCCAGCCTGCGTGAGCTTAAACGCGTGCCTTTCGGCTATCTCTTAGTGGCTTGGCTGTCTTGCCAAGTCACAACAATTTGCACTCCGCATGACACAAAGATCATCGGCACATGCACTTTCCTCCAAATCTGGCCCAGGCTGCAGAAATTCGCAACCTCTCCGCCAGGGTATACCTCACTAATTATGCAAACAACAAACGAGGAGAACAAAACAGTACGACGACAAGGACACATAATCTAATTCTACCCTGACGCGTAGTGTAACTTAACTTCTTCACCTGAGCGGCTAGTCATGCTTGAACGTAGTGAGCCACACTTATTGCTCAAAATGAAATACGTTGCCCATTAAAAACTACCAATAAACTCCGACCTCTCGACAAAACTTATCTTCCCCTCCTAAGAAGTTACGCGTGCTTAACACCTTATACACTTCCAGACAATGAGCCACACTCATTGATAGTAGGATAAAATAGCGCTCATCCTTACACATCCTCAGAACAGAGTCTGAGATTACTTTACACATGTCACACATGGAAACAGAACTGAAAAGATGCTAGAAGTGCACTGAATCGACGTGATACTCGCAGGAGAAAAAAATAGAACAGACAGTGCACTCAGCTACAGCACACTGATGCTGTGTGTCGACCAAACTGCAACCCTGAGGTAGTGGAGAGTTATCGTCTCCAGAGAGGGTGGCTGATAAGGCTGACATCAAAATGTGGAGGTCCAGGATTTATGACCTGTACACGTGGAGGTCTGAGTTGAGCTGGTGGATTGTTGCCGGGATGATGATCCGTGGCTGCTCATAAAAACTTCTCTGTTAGTCATACATTTTACTGAAGATCAAACTAGAACGATCTGTGGTGCAACATCCTCCATAACGTGTGCTGAAGACAGCGAGTGTTACGGAACTGACGCAACGGGTGGCCATGGCCTCAAACGACTGCCTTCTATGGCGGAAGGTTGGTTGCACCTGGTAGTTTGCCCACAGTATGGAAGATGCTAAACTCACCGCATAAACCTTAAAACCAGCAGCAGGGGCCCACAGTTAGTGGAGACCAAATCTCGTGGTGGCTGATTGTAGCCTCATGTCGCCTCGTGGAGCGGCATACACCTCTCCTTTTAAACAGTAACTACGAGACTGAGATACATTTGACTGAAAATAATGGTAATTTATGTTGGGATAAAGCGTTCTTGCTTTGCAAATCATAGCTTGTAACCATGTAGACCATAAGAAGTCTGTTGTAGTTACTGGCTTACCAACGCCTTACTGCTGCGTCGTTGTTATGGCCTTACCTTTAGCACAATGTAGGAATCTGCCAGTGGCATTGCTACATCTGTCGTAATGGTGTATGGTCGGCTCTGAGCTGGTCCACTCCCAAGATTTTTTGCAACAGCGATGGAAACATCACAATTTTACTCAGTAGCGCCGAAAATTAGTGGTGGCACTGCAGATCGAATAACTGATAATAAGATACTGAGTCGAACTGTGGAAGACAAGAAATTTGTTGCACAACTTCGTTTAATAGGGCATATCCTGATTCATCAAGGACTCGTCTGTTTGTATATAATTTTATTGATGAAAGGTGAAAATACAAAAACGCATTACATGAAGCAGGCAAAAAAGTATACATACGTCTAAAGAATGAGATCGACGGGAAGTGCAAAATGGCTAAGCAGGGATGGCTAGAGGACAAATGTAAGGATGTAGAGGCGCATATCACTAGAGGTAAGTTAGATACTGCCTACTGGAAAATTAAAGAGATCTTTGGAGAAAAGAGAACGACTTACATGAATATCAAAAGCTCAGATGGAATTCCAGTAATAAGCAAAGAAGGGAAAGCAGAAAGATGGACGGAGTATATAGAGGGTCTTTACAAGGGCGATGTTCTTGCGGACAATATTATAGAAATGGAAGAGAATGTACATGAAGATGAAATAGCAGATATGATACTGCTTGAAGAGTTTAACAGAGCAGTGAAAGACCTAAGTCGAAACAAGGTCCCAGGAGTAGAAAACGTGCAATTAGAACTAATGACATCCTTGAGAGAGCCAGGCCTAACAAAAGCAGGTGTTGACAGATGTGAAAATTACCGAACTATCAGTTTAATAAACCATGGCTGCAAAATACTAACACGAATTCTTTACAGACGAATGGGTGAACTGTTAGAAGCCAACCTAGGGGAAGTTCAGTTTGGATTCCGTAGAAATATTGGAACATGTGAGCCAATACTGACCCTACGACTTATCTTAGAATAAAGATTAAGGAAAGGCAAACTTACGTTTCTAGCATTTGTAGGCTTAGAGAAAGCTTTTGTCAGTGCTCACTGGAATACTCTCTATCAAATTCTAAAGGTGGCAGGGGAAAAATACAGGGAGCGAATTGCTGTTTACAATATGTACAGAAACCAGATAGCAGTTTTAAGAGTCGAGGGGCACGAAAGGGAAGCAGTGGTTGGGAAGGGAGTGAGACAGGGTTGTAAGCCTATTCCCAATGTTATTCAATCTGTATATCGAGCAAGCAGTAAAGGAAACAAAAGAAAAATTCGGAGCAGCAAATCCATGGAGAAGAAATAAAAACTTTGAGGTTCGCCGATGACATTGTAATTCTGTCCGAGACACCAAAGGACCTGGAAGAGCAGCTGAACGGAATGGACATTGCCTTGAAAGGAAGATATAAGATGAACATCAACAGAAGTAAAACGAGGATAATGGAATGCAGTCCAATTAAATCGGGTGATGCTGCGGGAATTAGATTAGGAAATGAGAGGCTTAAAGTAGTAAATGAGCTGTGCTATTTGGGGAGCAAAATGACTGATGATGGTCGAAGTAGAGGGGATATAAAATGTAGGCAGGCAATGGCAAGGAAAGCGTTTCTGAAGAAGATAAATTTGTTAACATCGAGTGTAGATTTAAGTGTCAGGAAGTCGTTTCTTAAAGTATTTGTATGGAGTGTAGTCATGTATGGAAGTGAAACGTTGACGATAAATAGTTTGGACAAGAAGAGAATAGAAGCTTTCTAAATGTGTTGCTACAGAAGAATTCCGAAGATTAGATGGGTAGATCACATTACTAATGAGGAGGTACAGAATAGAATTAAAGAGAAGAGAAATTTGTGGCACAACTTGACTAGAAGAAGGGATCGGTTGGTAGGGCATATTCTGAGGCATCAAGAGGACGCCAATTTAGTATTGGCGGGCAGTGTGGAGGGTAGAAATCGTAGAGGGAGACCAAGAGATGAATACACTAAACTGATTTAGATGGATGTAGGTTGCAGTAGGTACTGGGACATGAGGAAGCTTGCACAGGATAGAGTAGCAAGGAGAGCTGCAGCAAACCAGTCTCTGGACTGAAGAGCACAACAACGACAACAAGAGCTAACAAGAGAGATGCATACATAGCCAAAGCTGAAGAATAAAGGACGATACGAAACAGGAAGACATCTCCTAGCTGATCGCAGAAAAAATGTGAAGGGTTCTCTGTTCTTGAATGTCATAGGTAGTATTACATGTACTTATTAACATTTGTGAACTTTCTGGTACGCACATATTTCATAAACATAAAGAAAGAAAAATTTTCTTGGTGTCTTACTTTTTCCTATGACACATTTGACTAAAATACTGGCTGTTACATGAGGAGTCATTCAAATAGTCAGTACAACAAAATTAGAAGATTGGTGTATACAAGAAAAAACAAGTAAGCAGTTTGACAAATCATTTACATTGGCATGGGAGAAATTTGTAAAAGATACACTAACTTTAGAGGTATCAATGTTCTGAGGATAGAAGGTTAAGTCATTTCAGTGACGTTTCAGCCCGTGGGAATTGATGCAGGCACTGCTGGAGTGACTTTGCAGTTGGCTTGTATGATGTCAGTCGGTCAGTGCGAGCTCTGGTTGTGCACTTTACAGCAGACGTGGGCATCGAGGCGATGCCCGTCCAGGACCCTAGCCATCTCAGCCATACGAGACTTGCCTCGCGCTACCGGTTCAACAGGGGCTGCTGCATCGAGGTCCGACGCGCCGCACGATGCCGAGTCATGCTCCCGCACTGGACTACAGCAGTCTCGGGCCGAGCGAGTTCCTGACGTCACACCAAGGGCCGAGCAGTGCTGTTGCGAAATCACTCGTATGCCAGCAGAGTTCCGCATCGAAAAGCAGAACACGGGCCGCGGCCTCGCTGCTTCACACTGAGCGAACCGTGACATCACTACACGAGTGCCGTGCGCAAATAGTGCTGTTGTTCGGCCTACGGGCTGTTGGTAGCGAGTTACGGCGACGAGCGGTGAGTAGAGCAGTGTTTGATGGATTGGTGGGACTTCTACTGTTTTTTGGTCGTGCACGAAATGAGCGCAGGAAGTAAAGGTGGTTTGCAGAAGAAGGAGTGCATGTCAAGGAAAAGGAAGGTACGTGAACCATCACTCCGATGCACTGGACGCAGTACATTCGTTGAGATTGATTATAAGCTGAACAGGTGTGATCACATATATTTCACTTCCACTGAGGTTAAACACTACTGTAGATCATCTCTGAAAATAGTGTCTTCTAGAGTTTGGGACTTACATGATGTCAGTCATTTCACATTACTTATATTGGATCGCGTATCCATAACAAAGGGCAGATTTGGGCAAAAAAATGGGTCAAATGGCTCTGAGCACTATGAGACTCAACTGCTGAGGTCATTAGTCCCCTAGAACTTAGAACTAGTTAAACCTAACTAACCTAAGGACATCACAAACATCCATGCCCGAGGCAGGATTCGAACCTGCGACCGTAGCGGTCTTGCGGTTCCAGACTGCAGCGCCTTTAACTGCACGGCCACTTCGGCCGGCTCAGATTTGGGCAGTCGATCAATAATATTAGTCAGGAGTCGGCCGTTGTGGCCATGCGGTTCTAGGCGCTTCAGTCTGGAACCGTGCGACCACTACGGTCGAGGGTTCCAATCCTGCCTTGGGCATGGCGTGTCCTTAGGTTAGTTAGGTTTAAGTAGTTCTAAGTTCTAGCGGACTGCTGACCTCAGATGTTAAGTCCCATAGTGCTCAGAGCCATTTGAACCATCAGTCAGGAAGTTCATTTGTGTCTCTTTATGGCCCTTGCACATCGGCAATTAAACATTTGTAATATATTGCGAGGCATCCACATGCCTTGCTCATACTGTGGCATCAAGCAGTCAGGCCTGCAAGATGAGTGGTCTGCCAAGCGAGTGGACTTATTCTAATTTATCGAGTAACATGAACTCTAGTACTCACAATTAAGTTACAAGTTATTCTCCTGTTTGAGTATTATGTAACGGAAACAGAAACGCACATCTGACTATTAGTAATTTACACAACTCCGACTGGCAATACCACATTTTCTTTCTTATTTAACGGATTTGATCAACACGTGGCCATCGCACTGAATATGAATGGCGCACACATTATAAATCCTGGGTATCGTGACAACATACTATTCTAAGGAAAAGGCCACCAATCTTTTTCTCTTCACTATCTTATCTATTCTGATAAATTCTATAACCTAAACACACAAATTCTATAACCTACAACAATAACACGTGAGAAATTCTGCCCAGTGGGCATGGCTTTACATTGATGATTCTCTATCCTATGGTGTCGTAATTATTGAACGCTACAGTGCACTTTCTGGATAGGTTGGTGTATCTTTTGCTGTATCTCACACTTCGACTCTCACACCCATCATCACGAAAATTTCCTCCAGACCGAGTGGTACAAAAAGGAACATGCATAACCCACTGCCTCTGAAACTATCTTCTTACTCTCCCATGCCAACCACACATACTTAAATTTCATGAAATACATCAGACATAACAACATACAATACAAAGAGTAGTCACAACGTTATAATCATATCACTTTCAGCTTTCCCACTTCAATTAGTATTTATCCCAGTTTCACACGACACTGCCCCACTTTGTAACTTTTCTTTCCTACTATGAACTCTGGAGGATATGTGCACGACTTCCTGTGCAATGCAAGCCAAGTGGCGTTGCTGGATAGATGGCTGACTCACCTTGCTTCTCTCTCAGAGGATTATAGTTTGAATAAAGCGCCACACGGAAACATAACATGCTAAGTAATATTAAGAACATATTCATCACACACGCGAGTCCTCAACTGATACCATGGATGAATACTTTTCATTATCCTTTGTCTCATACACAGATTGAGACTCACACAGTACTCACCACGTAGAACTACTCGTCTCTAATTTCAAGTCCTGCACGCACCATTTCTTAAATATTTGCAACTTATAGTACACACACTAGTAGTTCAGCTTAACTTACACACTCGGAAGTATTTCATCTTATTGCTACACATGGTTTCATTGTGACCGTTGGTCACTTCCGAAGACAGGTCCTACCAACACAGGATCCAGCGCCAGAATGCCCAAAACATGGCCGTTCTTCAGGTCAGCTCGCACCTCCGTCCAGGTGGGGAAGATCATGCTACCCATTGGTCAGCCACATTTCAGGCGCTCAAAGCTCAGGTAAATTTCATCTCTTTGGTTCCACCAAAGGTGACCAATGGACCGTCTCAAAGATGTTCATATATTCACATTCACTATCTGCGGTTAGCAGACGACCATACATTCATTCAATTCACAGAGCTCACAAAACTGGATGTAGGGATTTATTTTGTGGGAGTGCACATGTAATCAATTACATAAATAAGTTGTCATTCTTTCCTACACTGGTATCGGGCTTCACTGTATTAATTGAAATTGAGTTACTATTAGAATAAATATGTTGTTATGACGAAGACTGTTGTACCTATTTTCAATGTCGGGCGGTACTGTACCCTTTAAGTATATAGGGCGTTTAATCTACAATAAATGTGTAAGCAGAAACAACATTTATTATTTAGTAATTACTAGTTCTGTTAATCATTCATTTATTTTTATGTTGTAATTTATATGTTAAAGAGCAAGAAGGAGGAAATAATATCACCGTTAAGAGATCCTATGATCTGCTTTAGGGGGTAGTTAGACAAGGCCAAATCCTCATTTTCGCGTTCAGTACTTTCCAGTGGGCACATTAATTTTTCACTCGCCTGGAGCAGCAGCTTGGAAACCATATAAATACCTTCAAGAAATGCTTCCTAACACTTAAATTTATATTCGATGTTAGCAAATCCCCCTTTTTTATTAATACTTTTCTAGCTATAGTCAGTCTTCATTTTGTATCCTATCTATTTCGGCCATCATCAGTTATTTTGCTGCCCAATAGTCATTTCGTAATCAGATGTCCTTAACGCTACCTAGTTTAACCCTCGCAATACCAAGGCAGAGGGAAGCGGTACTTTACGCCTACCTTTTCAGAATACTGTAATCTTGTCATGTACATTATATTTTAAAATTCTCAGAACAATATATTTGTGATTTTTAATGAATTCTTCTACCAGATTCCGTAATTGTTTTAAATTTTTCAGTAAAGCTTAACGCAAAAATTTAGGTCTTGTCAGTGGATGTGAACTTTCAGTACATGTGTCATATTCTTATTTTCAGGTTTGGGACACTTCTTATGCATAAATATATCTTTAAAAAGTATGTTGTGCGTAAATGACAACGTAAAATAACGAAATCCGTATTTTTTTATTTTCGTCATATATTACACCCCTTTTTGTATGCACGTTATGGAAAATCCGTTGATACTGCTAGGTTTCAATCAAAAACGTTCCATTTCCTTTCATTTAGTTCCATAGGGGGTTATCTTATAATCCCTTTTCAGGGCTCTATCTATTGCAGTCGACTGTTATTCCAAGTTCTTTGCTGTCTCTGACAGAACTGCAGTGTCACCGTTAAACTTCAAAATGTTTA
Source organism: Schistocerca serialis cubense (assembly GCF_023864345.2). NCBI lineage: Eukaryota > Metazoa > Arthropoda > Insecta > Orthoptera > Acrididae > Schistocerca > Schistocerca serialis. The sequence goes on along the minus strand of NC_064640.1, from coordinate 545,593,844 downwards.
TTGCTTCTCCCCGATATTTAATTCTGTTTACAAATTTATCCTTGCCTGCTTCACTGCTTGTTCAGTGTTGATGTTGAATAACATCGAGTGTAGGCTACCCGAATGTCTCACTCCCTTCATCCCATTGCACAACTAGAAATCCAGGAAATGGAGCAGCAGAATTTATGTGCTTCAACAAGATTTATTCTTTGATGGGGTGGGGCTATGAAATCCTTGTCCAGTCTCATTACTCCTCACTTCTTTTTACCGGAGGACAGCAAAATTCATATTTCAGTGCATATACGGTCAAAATTCAAACTCTGATTTAGGACAACATAGATTCCCAAGGATTCACATGTTACCAGTTGTGGAGGAATATTTAGGAACGAGCCTCTCTCCTATTTCAGAACATTAAATGTTAATTTTGTAACTCCCAGATGAGCAGAGTACATTGAGAAAACTATTTCTAGATCGAAAGGTAAGCCACTTCCGTTCGAACCCACTCGCGAGAGCAAACAGAAAAGACGGTCGGAGATGCAGTAAAGGGAAATGTCGTTAGAGTGTATTGTGGGATTGCAGAAGTATGAGGAAGGGAAACTATTGTATCCTTTTCATGACTTTACTCCTCTTATCTTCAGATATTAATTTTAAATGACGAATGGTGGCCAGAGGAAAGTTGCCACCTCACAGTATCTCTGGACAAATAGCTTTCATATAACTACAATTTGAGACATTTATGTAAAAGTCCAATTTCAGAAGTTTCTCTGTCCTGGGGCGCCTGACTCAATTGCTTTAATATTGCCGTCGTCCATGTCAAGAGAAGGTGCAGTGTAGGTAATTTCTACAGTTCTAATTGCTTGGACGCCGCGTTGAAGTGCTACAAAAACCATTATGTTTTAAAAGCTATAAAACAAATGATTGCGTATAAGAATTACAGTAATGGAATAGCATACATACCGTAAAAAGTTCTTTCATCTGCATGGTATCAGGTCTTTTAGTTCGGGATATTTCTCCCTTCTCAGAGAGCTTTTCGCACAAAGTGTTTTTGAAGCTGTAAAATAAACGATTGCGTATAAGAATTACAGTAATCGAATAGCATACATAACGTAAAAATTTCTTTCATCAGCGTATTATCAGTTCCTTCATTTTGGGCTATTTCTCCCTTCTCATAGCGCTTCTTGCACGAAGACATTCTAACATTGTCAGCATCTTATTCCAGCGAGTACCGTAAGCCTGGCTCAGTGATCTATTAAGAGCATTAAGAAGACCACTTTTCTTTACGTAAATGATGTGTTCTTTCGCCGCAGTCAAAAGACCATGAACGTATGGACAATTAACGCACATATACTCGGCATCAAAATTATTTCATAGCCCTGTATTTAGCGTATGACAGGAACAATTCAATCGTGAGTAGTCGCGCAGTGCCACGACAACATTGGTACCTTGATCAGTCGTGTGCTGCATGGTTCAAATGGCTCTGAGCACTATGGGACTTAACTTCTGAGGTCATCAGTCCCCTAGAACTTGAAACTACTTAAACCTAACTAACCTAAGGACATCTCACACATCCATGTCTCAGGCGGGATTCGAACCTGGGACCGTAGCGGTAGCGTGGTTCCAGAGTGAAGCGTCCAGAACCGCTCGGCCACACTGGCCGGCAAGTGCTGTATGTCTTTCAAAGTCGAATCGTGGATACCAAGATACATTAATCGTCTAAACAATTCTCTTAGAATATTAGCGACGTTTGTGGTTCATCTGGAAACTGGGTTGTAAACAAAATGCGAAATCTGAGAGTCCAGTCAATGAAACAGGAGACAGTACATGTCAGTTAATGGTTTCTTCTTGCACTGGACGTGCACATGTCCGTATTTGCTGAGGATTCACCTTCTGTTACATGAGAAATTACCTCAGGCAAAATAATGTTTTAGCTCTTTCTGCCATGTACCGCGACACAGTTGTGTGGTGAGACATATTGGCGTTTGCGATGTCGACTAATCTCTGAAAAAGATCCATAAGTCCTCACCTCTTACAGTTCCGTATGACCTTATGTCCTGTGCACGCATAGCAACGCAGTTATCGACAGATAGCTCCTGAGCTGGTTTAGGATGTCGTTTCTCGTCCACATAAGACCTTTGTGTATTGGACACGCAAGGATGGCGAGAAATGTTCGAAGTGCCACTTGACCCTTCGGCATGAGAGTAAATTGGTCTGCAAGGCGAACAGCAAACAAAATGAACGCTTTTCCTAACCACGACAGGCTTCACCAGGGTCGTAACTGAACCTTTAAAATTCGCTTCCGGCTATGTGGCTCCCCACTCACCACTCATTAGTATTTCTTTTGCTTCCCTTTATATTCACATGTGCACCTTCTTCTGCATACCACGTTTAGTTTCCGCGCTCATTTTGTGCGTTACGAAAAAATGAAGAAATCCCACCACTCCACTAAACTCTGGCGGTCTAAGGCGCTCCAGTCATGGACTGTGCGGCTAGTCCCGGTGGAGAATCGAGTCCTCACTCGGATAAAGGTTCTGTGTGTTTCTCCTTAGGATAATTTAGGTCAAGCAGTGTGTAAGTTTAGGGTCTGATGACCTCAGCAGTTAAGTCCCATAAGATTTCAAACACATTTGAATATTTGAACTAAACTGTGCTCTACTACCCGCTCGCAGCCCGTAGCTAACAACTGCAGTCAGTGCCACCAACAGCCTGTAGGCCACAGCACGCCAGCGCTTGCGCACAGCACTGGTGCAGTGACGTCACATGCTCGCTCAGTGCAAAGCAGTGAGGCCGCGGCCCGTGGGCTGCGTCTCCACGCGAGCCCGTGGAATACAAGCTGTTTCGCAACAGCACTGCTCGGCCCTTGAGGTGACGTCAGGGACTCGCTCGGCCTGAGAGTGCTGTAGCCCAGTGCAGCCATACGACTCTGCACCGTGCGGCCTGTCAGACCTCCATGTGGCTGCCCTGCCTGACACGGCAGCGCTAGGCAAGGCTCACACAGCTGCCATGGCTATGCTATAGTAATTTATCCATGTTTCATAAACAGTGGCGAAACGACGCTCAAAGTCCTGCGGATTCTTCTGAACAGCTGCAAACCATCCTTGCAACACTTCGCACAATTCCGTTTTTGGTCAAGCATGAGCACCCGCGGAACGCATCTTTCGGCTAGCTTTCTCATGTCCAAATGTTCATGCAAAATATTATGTACCCGTTCATCCGAGATGCCCACAGCACTAGCAGTCTCACGTACCTTAATTCTTCTGTCATCCACCACCATATCATGGATTTTATCAGTGATGTCTGGAGTGGTATCCTCCACAGGGCGTCCAGAAAGTTCAGCATTACTTGTGCCCATATGGCCACTCCTAAAATTTTGAAATCACTTATAAACTGTTGTACGCGAAGGCGAAGAGTCACCGTAACTTTTATCAAGGTTCTCTTTGATGTGTCGACAGAAGTGCCGACATAGTGTGATTTGAGGGGACCGCAATGCACGCTATAAACACATGAAGGATGGCGTGAGGTCTGAAATAGGATACGTAATGAATGCTATAAAGAAAAGTATGTAGCTTTTGGAATACTTAACTTTAATGCATCCTTGTTGTATACATCGTTCTTGATGAGACATGCTTTATACGATAAGTATCAATTGCTATGTAAAGCTAATGGCGCCTTGCTAGGTCGTAGCCATGGACTTAGCTGAAGGCTATTCTAACTATCTGCTCGGCAAAGGAGCGAGGCTTCGTCAGTGTAGTCGCTAGCAAAGTCGTCCGTACAACTGGGGCGAGTGCTATTCCGTATCTCGAGACCTGTCTCGTGGTGGCGCTCGGTCTGCGATCACACAGTGGCGACACGCGGGTCCGACAAGTACTAATGGACCGCGGCCGATTTAAAACTACCACCTAGCAAGTGTGGTGTCTGGCGGTGACACCACACTCTTTAGTCTCCTGACGCGTTTTTCCTTTCATAAAGTAATGTTAAAACACCACACAAAATGCTTTTTCGTCCATTTTTTGACAATCACTCGACTTCCTTGATTCATACGAATGCCAAACACAAAGAAATAAACCAGTTTGACTGAAACTTGGTGTGCGCTCTTTCCAAAGATGCTACTAACTAAACTCGATAGGCGCCGGTGGTGGCATCTCTCGGAATTTCACACACTTTTCAAACGCCCCTCGTATTTAAGTATATTTAAATTAATGCCTTTCAGATGTATTAATTTAACAATTTAAACATATCTGCTTGTATTAATGTCTTTATCAGCTTTGTATACAGCTGTTCGTGGAAGAAGTGCAAAACTGCTGACACGGAGCCTCTCTGCCTTTGCTATGATCCAAATACTGATTAGCAATTTATCATATCTCTTATGGTGTACCAAAGAACCTACAGCCTTTCAGAAACGAAGTACAATACTCAGTTAACTACACAGCATAATTCGACTGACCGATCGCGTTATGCTCTTGCATTATGAAAGCTACATTGGAGCCACATCTGTAATTTTGCGTTACTCTCGAACACAAATCTGGAGTAACATGAAATCACATCAGGAATCAGCAAGCACTGCTCAGTTAATTTCAATTGACAATACTGAGCTCACTACCTGCTGGTCAGTGGTAGGTGATCACGACTGTTTCCTTCACATTCTCTATCGGCCTTCCACCTTCGGAAGCAGACAAGGTAACAGTAACACCTTACAAGTTCCACCGGCTCATCCACCTTCGAGAGAGGTTGTTACTATTGTCGGATAGGGACTGCTTATACTGTATGGCTGCAGTTTAACATCATACCAGAGACACGTCTGTTTACAACAACAAAACAATACAAGAACCGCTACATCAGTTGGTTGCATCGGCCAACAGCGTGAGATAAATACCTTTTCGCAAACGAGAATGAGAAGCGCCGTTAATTTAGAGCAATATAGAAACGTCTTTTGCCATGTCAACTGTGAGAGCGCTGAATCACACGTGATCTACCTTACTAATGAGTTCTCCCAGTAAACAACTTGCAAAGATGTGACGAGAAGCCTACCTCTCCCTCCCACCCCCTTCTACAATGTTGTTGTTGTGGTCTGCAGTCTGAAGACTGGTTTGATGCAGCTGCCCAAGCCAGTCTATTCTGTGCAAGCCTCTTCAGCGCTGCACAGATAATGCAATGTGCATCAGTTTGAACTTGCTAACTGTATTCAAGACATTGTCTCCCTCTACAATTTTAACACCCCCTGCCTCTCAACACCCACATATACACACTGCTCCCCATTACCAAACTGACAAGTCCTTAATGCGTCAGGATATGCACTATGAAACGAAGTTATGCCATAAATTTCTTGATTTCCACAGTTTGACTCAGTATCATCTTATTACTTATTTTATTTGCAGTGTCACCACTATTTTTCGGCGCTACTGAGTAAAATTGTGATGTTGCCATGGCTGTTGCAAAAGATCTTGGGAATGAGCAAGCTCAGAGCCGATAAAACACCATTACGTCAGATGCAGCAATGCCACTGGCAGAATCCCACATTGTGCTCCAGAGAAGGGGCTGGCACCGCCATAATGACGACGCAGCAGAAAGGCGTTGGTAGCCCAGTAACTATACATCCAATCAACAGACTTCTTATGCTCTACATGGGTACAAGCTGTGATTTGCAAAGCTCCGTCCCAACATAAATTACCATTATTTTTAGTCAAAGGTGCCTCAGTCTGGTAGCTACTATTTAAGAGGAGAGGTATTGCCGCTCTACCAGGCAGACATTACGCTACAAGCAGCCGCCATGGGATTTGGCCTCCACTAACTGTGGGACCCCGCTGCTGGTTTTGAGATCAGTGCTGTGAACTTATCATCTTCCAGGCTGTGGGCCAACTACCAGGTGCAACCAGCCTTCTGCCATAGAAGGCAATCGTTTGAGATCATGGCCATCTGTTGCGTCAGTTCCTTAACACACGCTGTCATCAGCACACACTATGGAGGACGTTGCACCACAGAATGTCCTAGTCTGCTTTTCAGTAAAATGTACGACTAACAGTGAAGTTTTTATGAGCAACCATGTGTCATTATCCCGGCAACAATCCACCACCTCAACTCAGACATCCACGTGTAGAGGTCATTCATCCTGGACCTCCATATTTTGATGTCAGAAGTGTGGGTCACGTCTAAATTTCATTGACTGGGGAACCTTACCAGCCACCCTCCCTGGGACGATGACTCTCTACTACCTCAGGGTTGCTGGTTCGTGGACGCACAGCATCAGTGCACAGTGGCTTAGTGCACTGACTGTTCTATTTTTTCCCCTGCGAGTATCTTGTCGAATCATTGCACCTTTTAGCAGCTTTTGAGTTCTGTTTTCATGTGTGACATGTGTCAAGTAAACGCTGACTGTGTTCTGAGGATGTGTAAATATGAGCGTTATTTTTGGCTATCATCAACGGGTGTGGCTCACTGTCTGGAAGTGTATAAGGAGTTAACCATGCATAGCTTCTTAGGAGGGAAAGATGAGTTTAGTTGAGAAGTCGGAGTTTTGTGGTAGTTTTCGCCGTTTTTATTATGCAGTGTATGTCATTTTGAGCAATAAAGGTGGCTCACTACGTTTCATCACGTAAAGTAGTACTCATGAGTAGCCGCTCAATGAGAGAAGTTAAGTTACGGTAAGTGTTAGGATAGAATTAGATTAAGTGTCGTTGTCGTCGTACTGTTTCGTTCTCCTCGCTTGTTATTTGCATAATTAGGCAGGAGAGGTTGCGAATTTCTGCAGGCTGGACCAGATGTGGAGGGAAGTGCATGTGCCGATGATTTTTGTGTCTTGCAGAGTGAAACTGCCGACTACAATCTTATTGTAGATACTTAGGACGTGACGCAGAAAGCTATCAATAGGGATGATTGTATCGCAGATGTTTTGGGTACTGAAATGATACAGACGCATTTAGTATTTCTGAAGGCCGCAGATTCGGCACCATCTGTGACGGCACTGCCTCCTCAGAAGGTGGGATTAGAAGTAAGAGGAAATGTGTTTGTAAGGTTTATGATGGGGCCGACAAGGCTTGTGCCAGTGGATCAGGAGATTGAATAAAGTGACAACACTTGCAGTGTAATGCGTGATCCTAGGGCTAGACTTCCTCATCAAGCATCATGCCGAAACTGACTTTCGATGACGCGCGGTGGAACCCAGGAGGATAATGTTGAAGCTGGGGGAAGCTGTCACCAATGAAATATTGTCGCAGGGTTCGTTTATCATGTTAGGACAAATGTGGGCAAAATAACTAAAGCTTATTTTCCGTGATATATGGACACAAGGCACTGGGATGTTGCTTTATGTGAGCGAAGGTGTTGCTAATTTATACGATTCTGGACTTCGACGTTGGGTACCCAGCGTTCAGTGATTGAGAGCACTTCTCCTGTCTATATTCACGTTGAAACGTTATCTGAATTCCGTCTTTGCGGCTGGGATTTCGTGTTTCTTGTCTGTAGAATACAGAGAGGAGAAGATAGTAATAGATTGAACTAGTCAGATTACCACCTTCTGCCATCCTAGTGTTTAACGAGTTTTTTATTTGATGGCTGGAATTCTTCCATAGTCGCAGACGTGCACGAGAACCATCACTGCGACACACGGGACGCAGTACATTCGGTGATATTGCTAATTGCTTCGGCTATTCAAAAATGAGGGTGGAAACTTAAAATGGCTTGCAGAAGAAGGAGCACATATCAAGAAAAAGGGATGTAAAAGAAAAACTAATCAGTGGTGAGCAGACACCCACACAGCGTAAATCGATTCTTAAAAGATCAGTTGGGACTCTGTTAAAGCCTATTGTGGATGGCGTTAGAATAAGCGTTCATTTTGTTTGCTGTTCGCTGTTCTATGGAATTTACTCTTATGCTGAAGGCCCAAGTGGCACTACGCACATTTGTCGCCATCCATGCGTGTATAATAAACAAGGGGCTTATGTGGAGCAGAAACGACTTCCTAAATTTGGTCAGGAGATAACTGTCGATAAAAGTTGGCTATGTGTGCAGGAGACGTAGGTTCGTATGGAACTATGAGAGATGAAGGTCTTAGGGATCTTGTTTATACGTTATTTGACATTTTAAAGGCCTTTATATCTAACCCCACAACTGTGTCGGGGTACATGGCAAAAAGTGCTAAAAGCCTACGACCTATATTTATGCCTGAGGTAATTGCTCATTTAACAGAAGGTGAATACTCAGCAACTACAGAAATGTGGACATACAGCGCAAGCAGAAACAATTATCTGGCATGTACTGTCTCCTGTTTCATTGACTGGACTCTCAGATCTCGCATTTTGTTTACAACTCAGTTTCCAGATGAACCAAAAACGGGCGGTAACGTTCTAAGAGAAATGTTTCGACGATTTATGTCTCTTGGTATCCACCACAGTACTTTGAAAGACATGCAGCACACGACTTCTCAAGATACCAACATTGTCGTTGCAATGCGCGATATGTTGAATTGTTCCCACCATAAGTCAAATACAGGGCTACGAAATAATTCGGAGTATATATGCGTCAATTGTCCATAAGTTCATGGTCTTTTGATTGCGGCGAAAGAACACGGTACTTACGTAAAGAAAAGTGTTCTTCTTAATGTTCTTGTTAGATAAATGAGCAAGTCTAACGATAGTCGCTGGAATAAGCAGCTGACAATGTTAGAATGTCTTTGTGCGAGAACCTCTCTGAGAAGGGAGAAATACCTCGAAATGAAGGAACTGATATCACGCTGATGAAAGAACTTTTCACGGTATGTTTGCTATTCCATTACTGTAATTCTTGTACGTAATCGTTTATTTATGCTTTAAATAAGATAAGGGTTTTTGTAGCTCTTGCAAGCGGCGTCCAAGCAATTAGAACTGGAGAAATCAGCTACACTGCTCATTCTGTTGACATGGACAATGACAATGTTAAAGTATTTGAATCAGGCGCGCCAGGACAGAGAAGTTTCTGATGTTGGGCTTTTACATTTACGCTTCAAATTACACTAAGATGAAAAGCTAATTGTCCAGATATACTGTGAGGTAGCAACTTTCCTCTGGCCACCATTCGACATTTAAAAATGATATCTGAAGATAAGAGGCGTAAAGTCTTGAAATGGATACAATAGTTTTCCTTCCTCATACTTCTCCAATCCCACAAAGCAGTCTAACGACATTTCCCATTACTGCATCTCCAACCGTCTTTTCTATTTGTACTCGCTATTGTGTTAGAACGGAGCTCGCTTACCTTTCGATCTAGAAATAGTTAACTCAATGTACTCTACTCTTCTGGAACTTACAAAAATAATATTTAATAATCAGAAATATTAGAGACGCTCATTCCTACATGTTTCTCCAATACTGGTAACGTGTGGATCCTTGGGAGTTCATGTTGTCCTAAATCAAAGTCTGAATTTTTGCCGTATATGCACTGTAGTATGAATGTTTCTTTCGTGTGGTAGATAGAAGAGAGGAGTAATGAGGCTGGACATGTATTTCACAGTCCCACTCCATCAAAGAACAAAACTTGTTGAAGCACATAATTTCTACTACTCCATCTGCTGGATTTCTAGTTGTGCAATTGGAAGATGGGAGTAACACATTCCGGTAGCCTACACTCGATGTCATTCAACATCTACACCGAACAAGCAGTAAAGTATAGAAGGATAAATTTGTAAACAGGATTAAATATCAGGGAGAAGTTATAAACGTTTTGAAGTTTACCGATGACAATGCTATTCTGTCAGAAACAGTAAAGAACTTGGAATAACAGTTGAATGGAATAGATAGTGCCCTGGAAAGGGAATATAAGATAACCCTCAATGGAACTAAATGAAAAGTAATGGAACGTTTTCGAATTAAACATAGCAGTACCAATGGATTTTCCATAACGTGTACGACAAAAGGAGGGCGTAATATATGACCAACATAAAGATACAAGGATTTCGTTAATTTTCGTTGTCTTTTACGCACAACATACCTCTTAAAGATATATTTGTGTGTAAGAAGGGTCCTATACCTGGAAATATGAATATGGCACCTGTTCTGAAAACTCACATCCACTGACAAGACCTAAATTTTTCGCTAAGTATTAGTGAAAAATTAAAAACATCTACTTAATCTGGTAGAAGAAGTCATTAAAAATCACAAATATATTTTTATCAAAATTTTAAAAATATTTTATTTATTTATTTAGCGTATGGCTCATAACATCACAGTAAAAATTACAGAAACAACATGTTTAAAAAAAATCACATATGTATAAACAGAGCAATAAATAACAGTTTGTAAATAAGGACACCGCCAATTGTAAATTTACACTCACAGAAGAGCAATCACAAGCAGACGATTTATGTCTCTTGGTATCCACCACAGTATCCACACCGTCGGATCTCGATGCGACTGCCCCGCCTGATCTGCCAGTGCGAGCAAGGCTCGCACGGCTGTCATGCCTACGGTCCTGGTTGGGGCCGCGCCTCGGTGCCCACCTCTGTTGCGAAGTGCTCATCAGAACCCACACTCAGCCTATTGTCACCGACCGATTGACATCATAGAAGCCAACTGCGACTTCACTCCAGCAGTGGCTGCATCAATTCACACAGGCGGACACATCACTGAACTGACTTAACCTCTTATCCGCAGAACATTGATATCTCGCAAACTTTTAGTTAGTGTGTGGTGTCACCGCCAGACACCACACTTGCTAGGTGGTAGCTTTAAATCGGCCGCGGTCCATTAGTACATGTCGGACCCGCGTGTCGCCACTGTCAGGGATCGCAGACCGAGCGCCACCACGAGACAGGTCTCGAGATACGGAATAGCACTCGCCCCAGTTGTACGGACGACGTAGCTAGCGATGCACACTGACGAAGCCTCGCTCATTTGCAGAGCAGATAGTTAGAATAGCCTTCAGCTAAGTCAATGGCTACGACCTAGCAAGGCGCCATTAGTAACATTGCATGTATCTAAAGAGTCTCACTTGTATCGCCACAATCTCCAGATGTACCAATAGGATGGATTAAAGTTAAGTATTCCAGAAGCTACGTACTTTTCTTTATAGCATTCATTACGTATCCTGTTTCAGACCTCACGCCATCCAGCTTTAGCTTAGGGCGTGCCTTTCGGCTTCCTCTCATTGTGTCTAGGCTGTCTTGTCTAGACACAACATAGTGTATCTTCTACACATATTTCCCGTGCCATTGCAAATGATTTGTCAAACTCTTTACTTAAAACATGTCCAATAAATTATTGTTTTTTCTTGTTTACACCAATCTTGTAATTTTGTTGTACAGGACATGAATAAGTACTCATATTACAGCCATTATTGTAGTCAAATGTATCGTAGACAAACGTAAGACACCAGGAAATTTTTGTTTCTTTATGTTTATGAAATGTGTGTGTAGCAGAGAGTCCACAAAAGTTAATAACTACATATAATACTTTCTATGATGATAAAGAACAGAGAAGCCTTCACATTTTTTTCTGCCATCAACTAGGAGAAGCCTTCCTGTTTAGTATCGTCCTTTGTTCTTCAACTTTTGCTATGTTTGAATCTATCTTGTTAGCTCTTAAGAATAATGAATATATTTAAGTATATTTAAAATAACACCTTTCAGTTTTGTGATCAGCTATTCATGAAAGAAATGCAAAAGTGCTTACATGGTGCCCATCTGACTTTGGTGTGATCCAAATATTGATTGGCAATTTATCTGATCTTTAATGCTGGCTGTTGTGGCTGTGCGATTCCAGGCGCTTCAGTCTGGAACCACGTGACCGCTACGGTTTGAGGCCATGCCCACCTGTTGAGTCAGTTCCTTAACCCTAGATGTTTTCAGCACACACTATGGAGGACTTGCACCACAGAATGTTATAGTTTGTTCTTCTGTAAAATGTATGACTAATAGTGAAGTGCAAGCCGCGGTGGTCTCGCGGTACTAGGCGCTCAGTCCGGAACTGTGTGACTGCTATGGTCGCAGGTTCGACTCCTGCCTCGGGCATGGATGTGTGGGATGTCCTTAGGTTAGTTAGGTGTAAGTAGTTCTAAGTTCTAAGGGACTGATGACCACAGATGTTAAGTCCCATAGTGCTCGGAGCCATTTGAACCAGTTTTTTGAATAGTGAAGTTTCTGTGAGCAGCCATCGTTCATCATCCCGACAACAATCCACCACCTCAACTCAGACCTCCGCGTGTAGAGGTCATCAATCCTGGGCCTCTACATTTTGATGTCAGAAGTGTGTGTTATGTCTAAATTTCAGTGACAGGGGAACCTTACCAGCCACTCTCCCTGGAGGCGATGACTCTCGACTACCTCAGTGTTGCAGTTTCGTCGACACACAGCATCAGTGTGCAGTGGGTGAGTGGAATGACTGTTCTTTTTTTTTCCCATGCGACTATCTCGTCGAGTCATTGCACCTTTCAGCAGCTTTTCAGTTCTGCTTCCATGTGTGACATGTGGCAAGTAAACTCAGACTGTGTTCTAAGGATGTGTAAATATGAATGTTATTTTTGTCTATCATGAATGGGTGTGGCTCATTGTCTGTAAGTGTGTAAAGTGTTAACCATGCGTAGCTTTTCAGGAGGGGACGATGAGTTTTGTCCAGAACTCGGAGTTTTGTGGTAGTTTTCGCAGTTTTCAATGGGCAATGTATTTCATTTTCAGCAATAAATGTGGCTCACTGCGTTTAAGCGCTTAAAGTAGTAGTCATAAGTAGCCGACTAAGTGGAGAAGTTAAGATACAGTAAGTGTGAGGAGAGAATTAGATTAAGTATCCTTTTCGTCGTACTGTTTTATTCTCCTCGTCTGTTGTTCGCATAATTTGTGAGGTATACCCTGGCGGAGAGGTTGCGAATTTCTGCAGCCTGGTCCAGATGTTCAGGGAAGTGCATGTGACGATGATTTTTGTGTCTTGCGGAGTGCAACTGCCGGCAGCAATATTATTGTAGATACTTAGGAGGTGACACAGAAAGATATCAATAACGCTGGTTGTATTGAAGATGTTTTGGGTACTAAACATTTACAGACACATTTAGTATTTCCTAAGGACGCAGATTCAACACCATTGTGACAGCCCTGCCTCCTCAGAAGGTAGGAGGAGAAGAAAGAGGAAATGTCTTTGTAAGGTTTATGATCAGTCCGACAAGGCTTGTGCCAGTGGATCAGGAGATTGACAAAAGTATAATGCGTTATGCAGGCGAAGGATGCTGTGCAATCCCACGGCTAGACTTTCTCATCAAGCATCATGCCGAAACCGACATCCGATGACGCGCGGTGGGTTCAAATGGTTCAAATGGCTCTGAGCACTATGGGACTTAACATCTGTGGTCATCAGCCCCCTAGAACTTAGAACTACTTAAACCTAACTAACCTAAGGACATCACACACATCCATTCCCGAGGCCGGATTCGAACCTGCGACCGTAGCAGTCGCACGGTTCCGGACTGAGCGCTTGAACCGCTAGACCACCGCGGCCGGCCGCGCGGTGGGACTCAGGGGATAAAGTTCAAGCACGGGGTAGGTGTAACCAGTGAAATACTGTCGCATGGTTCGTTTAACATGATAGGACAAATGCGGCAATATCACTAAGCTTTAATTTGCATGATATAGTGCCGCAAGGCACTGGGAAGTTGTTTTAGGTGACCGAAGGCGTAGCTAACTTCCACTATTCTGGACTTCGCCTCCGGGTACGGAGTCGTCGTTGAGTACGCAACGTTGAGTGATTGAGAGCTCTTCTTCTGTCTACACTCACGTTGAGACATCTAAATTCCGTTTGTGAATGGGAGTTCGCGTTTCTTATCAGTAGAATACAGAGATGAGAAGATAGTATTAGATTAAACTAGTCAGAGGACCGCGTTCTGCCGTCCTAGTGTTTGAACGAGTTTTTTTTTTTTATGTGGCTGGATTTCTTCGATCATCGCAGACGTGCACGAGAACCATCACTCCGACGCACTAGAAGAAGTACATACGGTGATATTGCTAATTCCTTCGGCTTATTAGGGCTTTAAAGCTAAACAGCTGTGATCATGTAAGTTTCATTTCCACTGACGTTTCACACTACTGGAGGTTATCATTGAAAGTAGTGTCTCCTAGTGTTTGGGATGTAGATGATATCAGTCATATCGTGTTATTTATATTAGAACACGTAGCCACCAAAAGGGGCACATTTGAGCAGTTGATCAACAATATTAGTCAGGAAATTCATTTGTATCTCTTTATGTCCATTGCACATCGACATATAAACATTTGCAATGTATAAAGAACTTTTAATCTACAGTAAATGTATAATCAGAAACAACATTAATATTTAGTAGTCACTAGTTCCCTTAATCTTTCATTTATTTTTATGTTGTAATTTATACGTTAAAGAGCAACAAGGAGGAAACAATACGACCGTTAAGAGATCCTAAGATCAGATTCAGCAGCCAAATGTTCATTTTCGCGTTCAGTATTTTCCATTGCGCACATTCATTTTTATACCCTATAGCGTCCCCAGTGAAATAATATTAAAAGACTTAAAAACAGTATTTACAAAGGAGAGACATTTAAAAATTGAATAATATACATTTTTATCATGAACCCCGATTTTAATAATTTCTCTGTGTATGTTTTGATGGCAGAGAAATGATCTAAGGAGACGACAGGATACGCTCTTTTGTTATCTTTTGTAAATTTTTTTGTCATCTTCACTTCTTCTCTTCTTTTGGTTGCATGTAGATGGACATCTTGCAAGTGCTGGCAAATGTAAGCATATTTGTACTAATTAAGCAAATAATATATTGATTTAATACTATTGTTCGCTTTTAATTTGTAAGAGGTGATCCCCATTTCATGCCCGTCTTCCTTAAATTAGCCTGCATTTGAGTAATTTACAGTGCAACAATTGCAGCGGCCGATGCAGCCAACGACGTCATTACGTGGCGATATTAACTAATAAAATTTTTGCGGAAGCGAAAAACTCGCCCGCTATTGACATAATATACATTATTCTCCACAACCGACCGACGCTGCAGAAAATACGCAGCTTTAAGATTCTTATCTTCAGTACAACAGCCGAGGGCCAGAGCCAGGACTCCGACTACAATGCAATGGTTAACGGAGGTAAGAAAAAATACTGTCGTGGGTGTGTGGGCCGCAATTGTCATTAATAACTAAAGATTTTGTGCTTTAAAGTGAACTGAGTAGCTGAGGAAATTAATATGAAAAGTTTATTCCACTGTTGAACTTACTTGCTCATGTTTTAAGACTCAGCGAGTCTAACGTTCATTAACGTAACAAATAATTTATACTGAAGATTAATATTGTTAAAAAAGAGAACTTCACAAAAGTATTTTATTGTAAATCAAAACAAAAAGAAATATCCTTTCTATTAACGCCCACCACGTAAGTCAACAACAATAAAGTCACCAATAAATATTTGTGGTAAATAACATATTAAATTACGACGGCCGACGGACGCGAGAACCCGCCTAGAGTAGCATCTTGGAAACCATACAAATACCATCACGAAATACTTCCGAAAGTTAAATTTATATTATATTCTAGCAAATCCCTCTTTTTCATTAATACTTTCCTTGCTATAGTCAGTCTTCATTTTATATCCTCTCTACTTCAGCCATCATCAGATATTTTGCTGCCAATAGTCCTTTTAGTGTCTCATTTCGTAATTAGATTCCCTTAACACTACCTGATTTAACCCTCGCAATACAAAGGTAGAGTACTACCGTTTCAGAATACTGTAATCTAGTCATGTGCATATTATTTTAAAATTTTGAAAAAAAATGTCTTTGTGATTTTTAATGATTTCTCCTACCAGATTCCCTAATTGTTTGAAATTTTTTAGTAAAGCAAAAAGTTGGGTCTTATAAGAGATGTTAATATTCAGAACATGTGTCATATTCATATTTTCAGGTTTAGGACTCTTCTTACACATAAATATGTCTTTAAACAGCATGTTGTGCGATAAAGACAACGAAAATTAGCGAAATCCGTATATCTTTGTGTTGGTCATATATTACGCCCTCCTTTTGTAGTACACGTTAGTCAAAATCCGTTGGTACTGCTAGGTTTAATCTGAATACGTTCCATTACTTTTTATTTAGTTCCATTGAGGATTATTTTATAATCCCTTTCCAAGGCACTATCTATTCCATTCAACTGTTATTCCAAGTTCTTTACTGTCTCTGACAGAATTGCAGTGTCACCGTTAAACTTCAAATGTTTATTGCTTCTCCCAGATATTTGCTTCTATTTACAAATTTATCTTTTTATGCTTTACTGTTGATCAGTGTAAATGTTGAACAACAAAGAGTGTAGGCTGCCCCAATGTCTCACTCTCATCTTCAAATTGCACAACTAGGAATCCAGCAGATGGAGTAGCAGAATTTATGTACTTCTACATGATTTGTTCTTTTATGGAGTGGGCCTCTGAAATACATGTCCAGTCTCCTTACTCCTCTCTTCTTTTTACGGGAGAACAGCAAAATTCGTATTTCAGTACATGTACAGCAAATATACAAACTTTTATTCAGTACAACATGGATTCCCAAGGATCCACGTGTTACCAGTTGTAGAGGAACATGGAGGAATGAGCGTTTCTTCTATTTCCGAACATAAAATGTTATTTTTGTAACTTGCAGAAGAGCAGAGTACATCGAGATAACTATTTCTAGATCGAAAGGTAAATCAGTTCCGTTCGAACCCACTAGCGAGAACAAAGAGAAAAGACGGTTGGAGATGCAGTAAAGGGAAATGTCGTTAGAGTGTACTGTGGGATTGGAGAAGTATGAGGAAAGAAATCTAATGTATCCTTTTCATGACTTTACGCCTCTTATCTTCGGATATCATTATTAAATGACGAATGGTGGCCAGAGGAAAGTTGCTACCTCACAGCATCACTGCACAAATAGCTTTTTCGTGTAAGTATAATTTGAGGCGTTTATGTATAAGTCCGATTTCAGAAGCTTCTCTGTCCTGGGACGCCTGACTCAAATGCTTTTAATACCGTCATTTCTCATGTCTAAAGAAGGTGCAGTGTAGGTGATTTCCCCAGTTCTAATTCCTGGGACGCCGCTTTGGAGAGCTACAAAAGCCCTTATGTTTTAAAAGCTATAAAATAAACGTTTGCGGAAAAGAGCTACGGTAATCGAATACCATACATTACGTAAAAAGTTCTTTCATCAGCGTATTATCAGTTCCTTCATTTTGGGCTATTTCTCCCTTCTCAGAGAGCGTCTTGCACAAAGACATTCTAACGTTGTCAGCTGCTTATTCCAGCGACTATCTATTAAGAGAATTAAAAAGACGACTTTCCTTTTCGTAGGTGACGCGTTCTTTCGCCACAATCAAAAGATCCTGAACTTATGGACAATTGACGCATAAATAGTCCGCATTAAATTTTCTTCGTAGCCCTGTATTTAGCATATGGCTGGAGCAATTCAATCGTGAATAATCATGCAGTGCAACGACTCAGTTGGTACCTTGATCAGTCGTACGCTGCATTTCTTTCAAAGATAGAGTGGTGGATACCAAGAGATGTATATCGTCTAAACAATTCTCTTAGAATGGTACCGGCCGTTTTTGGCTCATCTGGAAACTGAGTTGTAAATAAAATGCAAGATCTGAGAGTCCAGTCAATGAAACAGGAGACAGTATATGTCAGATAATTGTTTCTTCTCACGCTGGATGCGCACATGTCTGTAGTTCCTGAGTATTCACCTTCTGTTATATGAGCCATTACCTCAGGCATAAATATATGTTGTGGCTTTTAGCACCTTCTGCCATGTATCGCGACACATTTGTGGGGTGAGACATAATGGCCTTTACAGTGTCGATTAACGTCTGAACAAGATCCATAAGACTTTTACCTCTTATAGTCCTGTACGACCTTACGTCTCGTGCACACATAGCCACGCATTTATCGACAGTCATCTCCTCAGTTGGTTTAGAAAGTCCTTTCTCGTCCTCATCAGACCCTTTTTAGTAGACACACATGGATGGCGAGAAATGTGCGAAGTGCCACTTGACCCTTCAGCAAGAGAGTAAATTTCACCGCACGCCGAACAGCAAACAAAATGAACGCATTTCGTAATGTCATCCATGACAGGCTTTAACACGGTCCAAAGTGAACCTTTAAAGTTCGCTTCAGGCTCCACTCACCACTGATTAGTTTTCCTTTAACTTCCCTTTTTATTGGTATGCGCACCTTCTTCTGCAAACCACGTTTAGTGTCCGCGCTCATTTTGTTCGTTACGAAAAAAAATGAAGAAATCACACTACTCCAGTAAACTCTGGCGGTCTAAGTCGCTGGAGTCTTGGACTGTGCGGCTGATCCCAGTGGAGGTTCGAGTCCTCCCTCAGGTATGGGTGTGTGTTTGTCCTTAGGATAATTTAGGTAAAGTAGTGTGTAAGCTTTGGGTCTGATGTCCTTAGCAGTTAAGTCTCATAACATTTCACACACATGTGAACTAAGCTCTGCTATACTCACCGCTCGCAGACTGCAGCTCACAACTGCGATCAGTGCTACCAACAGCCCATAGGCTGCAGCACACCAGCGCTTGCACACGGCCTCGGTGCAGTGACGTCATGAGCTCACTCTGTGTGGAGCAGTGAGGGCTCGGCATGTGGGCTGCGTTTCCATGCGTGACTCTGCTGAGCCCCTGGCATACAAGTTGTTTCGCAACAGCACTGCTCGGCCCTTGGGGTGATGTCAGGGACACGCTCGGCCCGAGACTGCTGTAGCCCAGTGTGGCCGCACGACTCTGCACCGTGCAGACCGTCGGACCACCATGCGGCTGCCCCGGCTGAACCGACAGTGCTACGCAAGTTTCATACGGCTGTAATGACTACGCTCCAGTAGTGGCTACATCAGTTCCCTCAGGCGGACACGTCCCTGAACTGACTTAACCTTGTTGTACAAAACTTAAATGCCTGGTCATGTAACAGCCAGTATCGTATTCAAATATATCGTAGGAAAACGTTAGGCACCAAGAAAAAATTTTTATCTTTATGTTTACGAAATATGTGTGTACCAGGAAGTCCACAAATGTTAATAAGTACATGTAATACGGACCGATAATGAAGAATAGAATAGCCTTCACATTTTTTCTGCGATCAGCTAGAAGGTGCCTTACTGTTTCGTATCGTCTTTTGTTCTTCAGCTTTCGCTATGTATACATCTACTTGTTAGCTCTTAAGAACGATGAATATACGAGGGGCGTTTGAAAAGTCCATGCAAAAATAAAACCTGCTTACATATTAGGGGTAAACCTTTTTTATTTTTCTACATAGTCTCCTTTTAGACTTATACACTTCGTCCGACGCTGTTCTAATTTATTGAACCCGTCCAAATTATAGAAATTGTCCAAGTCTGCAAAATAGCTAATACATGCTGCAATCACCTCCTCGTTTGCATAAAATCATTGTCCCAACAGCCATTTCTTCAAATTGAGGAACAAAAAGTAGTCTGAGGGAGCCTGGACTCGAGAATATGGCGGGTGGGGGATGTGAATCGAGTTGGAATCCTATTTCCATTAATTTTGTGACCACAACTGCTGAGATGTGTACTGGTGCATTGTCGTGATGGAAAAGGACGGTCCAATATCTATGAATAATATTCACCTGTAATAGTTTTACCCTTTTCCAGACAGTAGATAAGGATTATCCCTTGCGAATCCCAAAAGACGGTCTCCATAACCTTTCTGACCGAAGGAATGGTCTTCTTCTTTTTTTGGTGCAGATTCTCCCTTGATAACCTATTGTTTAGATTGTTGTTTGGTCCCAGGAGTATAGTAATGTATCCATGTTTCATCCACAGTGACGAAACAACGCTCAAAGTCCTGCGGATTCTGCTGAATAGCTGTAAATCATCCTTACAACACTTCGCACAATTCCGTTTTTGGTCAAGCGGGAGCAATCGCGGAATGCAACTTGCGGATAGCTTTCTCGTGTCCAAATGTTGATGCAAAATATTGTGTACCCGTTCATTCGAGATGCCCACAGCACCAGCAATCCCACACACCTTAACTCTTCTGTCATCCATCACCATATCATGGATTTTATCAATGATTTCTGGAGTTGTAACCTTCACAGGGCGTCTAGAACGTTCAGCATCACTTGTGCCCATATGGCCACTCACAAATTTTGAAATCACTTATTAACTGTTCTAAGCGAAGGCGCAGAGTTACTGTAATGTTTATCAAGTTTCTCATTAGTCTCCTGAGGCGGTTTGCTTTTCATAAAGTAGTGTTTAATCACCGAAGGAATCTTTTTCGTCCATTTTTTGACAATCACTTGTTTTCCTTGATTCACACAAATGCCTAACGCAAAGAAATAGACCAATTTGACTGAAACTTGGTGTGCGCTCTTTCCAAAGATGCTACTAACTAAACTCGATAGGCGCCGGCGGCGGCATGTCTCGGACTTTGCACGAATTTTTCAAACGCCCCTCGTATTTAAGTATATTTAAATTAATACCTTTCAGATGAATCAATTTAACAAATTAAACATATCTCTTTGTGATAATTTCTTTATCAGCATTTATATACGGCTATTCGTAAAAGAAATGCAAAATTGCTGACGTGGAGCCCGTCCGCCATTCGTGTGATCCAAATACATATTAACAATTTATCAGATCTTTTATGGTGCACCAAAGAACCGACAGTCTTTCAGAAACAATGTCCGATACTCAATTAACTATGCAGCAAAATTCGACTGACCAATCGCGTTATGCACTTGCCTCATGAAAATTACATCGGAGCCACATCTATAACATGGAGTAACAGGAAATCCCATCAGTAATCAACAAGCACTGCGCAGTTAATTTCAATTGCCAATACCTAGCTGACTACATGCTGATAAGTGG
Source organism: Schistocerca serialis cubense (assembly GCF_023864345.2). Classification (NCBI taxonomy): domain Eukaryota; kingdom Metazoa; phylum Arthropoda; class Insecta; order Orthoptera; family Acrididae; genus Schistocerca; species Schistocerca serialis. Next base: position 545,573,034 of record NC_064640.1, on the reverse strand, counting down.
TAGGTGATCACGACTATTTTCATTACATTCTCTATCATCCTTCCACCTTCGCCAGCAGGCAAAGTAACAGTTACAGCTCACAACATCGACTGGCTCATCCACCTTCGAGAGAGCTTGTTGCTATTGTAGGATAGGGACCACTTAAACTGTATGGTTGCAGTTTAACGTCATACCACAGACACTTTTGTTTACAACAACCGCTACATCAGTTGGATGCATCGACCAACAGTGTGGGATAAATACCTTTTCACATACGAGAATGAGCAACGCCTTTAATTTAGGGCAATATAGAAACTCTTTTGCCATGTCAAGAGCAAAGGGCACTGAATCACACGAGATCTACCTTACTCATGAGTTGTCCCAGTAAAGAACTTGCAAAATTGTGCACCAGAAGCCTACCTCTACCTCCCACCCCCTTCCTCAATGTTGTTGATGTGGTCTTCAGCCTGAAGTCTGGTTTGATGCAGTTGCCCAAGCTAGTCTATTCTGTGCAAGCCTCTTCTGCGCTGCACAGATAATGCCATGTGCATCAGTTTAATCCTGCTAACTGTATTCAACACTTTGTTCTCCCTCTACAACTTCAACACCCTCCCCTCCCCAATACCCACATATACAAACTTCTCTCCATTACCAAACAAACAAGTCCTTCATGCCTAAGGATATGCCCTATGAAACGAAGTTATGCCATAAATTTCTTGTTTTCCCTAGTTTGACACAGTATCGTCTTATCAGTTATTCGATCTGCAGCGCCACCACTATTTTTTGCGCTATTGAGAAAATATGTGATGTTGCCATGGATGTTGCAAAAGATGTTGCTAGTCGGCCAGCTCAGAGCCGACCTAACATCATTTCGTCCGATGCAGCAATGTCACTGGCAGATTCCCACATTGTGCTCCAGGAAAGGGGCTGGCAGCGCCATAACGCCGACACAGCAGAAAGGCGTTGGTACACCAGTAACTACACATCCAAGCAACAGACTTCTTATGGTCTACATGGATACAAGCTGAGATTTGCAAAGCAAGAATGCTCAGTCGCTACATAAATTACCATTATTTTCAGTCAAAGGTGTCTCAGTCTGGTAGCTACTATTTAAGGGAAGCGGTGTTGCCACTCCACGAGGCGACATGAGGCTACAAGCAGCTACCATGGAATTTGGCTCCACAAACTGTGGGCCCCTGCTGCTGGTTTTAAGATGAGTGCTGTGAGCTTAGCATCTTCCAGCCTGTGGGCCAACTACCAGTTACAACCAGCGTTTGGCCATAGAAGGCAGTCGTTTGAGACCACAGAATGCTCTAGTTTGTAGTACAGTAAAATGTATGACAAATAGTGAAGAGTCTATGAGCAGCCATCGATCGTCGTCCCACCACCCCACTAAACACTGCTCGACCCATCGCTCGCAGCCAGTATCTTGCAACTGCCGTCAATACTACCAACAGGCCGTAGGCCCAAGCACTGGTACAGTGATGTCACGGGCACGCTCAGTGTGGAGCATTGAGGCCGCGGTCCGTGGTCTGCGTCTCCATCTGCAACTCTGCTGAGCCTGTGACATACAGGTGCTTTCGAAACAGCACTGCTCGGCCCTTGGGGTGACGTCAGGGACTCGCTCGGCCCGACAGTGTTGGTATCCAGTGCGGCCGCAGCTCGCAGGCCAGGCCACTGTGCACGACTCTGCTCCTTGCGGCCCGTCGGACCTCAATACGGCTGTCCCGGTTCAACCGGTAGCACGAGGCAAGGCACGCTCGTCTAACATGGCTGCGCTCCTGGACGGGCCGCACCTCGATGCCCACCTGTGCTACAAAGTCCGTAACCAGAGCTCGCTCTCAGCCTGTTGTCGCCCACCGAATGACATAATACAAGCCAACTGCGATGCCACTGTGGCAGTGGCTGCTTCAATTCCCATGGGCAGACACGTCTCTGAACTGACTTACCCTGTTATACTCAGAACAATGATAACTCTCAAATTTTAAGTTAGTGTATCTTGTACAAATATCTGCCATATCAATGAAAATGATTTGTGAAACTGTTCATTTAAAACGTGTGAAATTGTGTATTCTTTTTCCTTGTATGCCCCAATCAAATGGTTCAAAAGGCACTGAGCACTATGGGAATTAACATCTATGGTCATTAGTCCCCTAGAACTTAGAACTACTTAAACCTAACTAACCTAAGGACAGCACACAACACCCAGTCATCACGAGGCACAGAAAATCCCTGACCCCGCCGGGAATCGAACCTGGGAACCCGGGCGTGAGTAACGAGAATGCTACCGCACGACCACGAGCTGCGGACTATGCCCCAATCTTTTGGTTTTGTTGTACTTACGACTTGAATGACTACTTTTGTAACGGCCAGTGTCGTAGTCAAATGTACCGTAGACAAACGTAAGACACCAAGAAAATTTTTCTCTCTTTATGTTTATGAAATATGTGTTTACCAAAGAGTCCACAAATGTTAATAAGTACATGTAATACTTTCTATGATAATAAAGAACAGAGAAGCCTTAGCATTTTGTCTGCGACAAGCTAGGAGATGCCTTTCTGTTTCGTATCGTCCTTTGTTCTTCAGCTTTCGCTATGTAAGCATCTATTTAGTTTGCTCTTCAGAGCCATGAATATATTTAAGTATATTTTAATTAATACTTATCACATGCATTAATTTAACAAACTAAACATATCTCTTTGTATTAAAGTCTTTATCAGCTTTGTGTACAGCTATTTGTGAAAGAAATGCAAATGTGTTGACGTGGAGCCCGTCCGCCATTAGTGTGATCCAAATTCAGATTAGCAATTTATCAGATCTTTTATGGTGCTCCAACGAACCTGCAGTCTTTCAGAAACGAAGTCCAATACTCAATTAACTATACAGCATAATGCGACTGACCGATCATGTTATGCACTTCCCTTATGAAAATTACTTTCGAACCGTACTTGTAACTTTGCGTTTCTCTCGAACACGAACTTGGGTTAGTAGGAATTGACGTTACTGAGCTGACTACCTGCCGGAAAGTGGTTGGTGATCACGACTATTTTGTTTGCAGTCTCTATCTTCCTTCCACCTTCGCAAGCAGGCAAGGTAACAGTTACAGGTCACAACTTCCATTCGCTCATCCACCTTCCCGAGACATTGTTGCTACTATTGGATGGGGACCACTTATACTCTGGTCACTCCACGTGTGGTTGCAGTTAACCGTCATACCAGAGACACTTCTGTTTACAACAACAAAATAATACAAGAACCGCTACATCGGTTAGTTGTATCGGCCAACAGTGTGAGATAAATAGCTTTTCTCATACCAGGATAAGCAGCGCCGTTAATTTAGAGCAATATGGAAACGTCTTTTGCCATGTCTACAGCCGAGGGCGCTGAATCACACGAGATCTACCTTACTCGTGAGTTCTCCCAGTAAAGAACTTGCAAAAATGTGAAACAGAAGCGTACATCTCTCTACCCTCCCTTCCCAAATGTTGTTGTTGCGGTCTTCGGTCTGGAGATTGGTTTGATGCAGCTACCCAAGCTAGTCTATTCTGTTCAAGCCTCTTCAGCACTGCACAGGTAATGCAATGTACATCATTGTGGACCTGCTAACTGTATTCACGACTTTGTCTCCCTCTACAATTTTAACACCCCCCCCCCCTTTCCCAACACCCACATATACACACTTTTCTTCATTACCAAACTGACAATTCTTTAATGCCTTGGGATATGCCCTATGAAACGAAGTTGTGCCATAAATACCTTGTTTTCCCCAGTTCGACACAGTATCTTCTTATCAGTTATTCGATCTGCAGTGCCACCAATATTTTTCAGCGCTACTGAGTAAAATTGGGATTTTGCCATGGCTGTTGCAAAAGATCTTAGGAGTGGGCCAGCTCAGAGCCGACCAAACACCATTCCGTCAGATGCAGCAATGCCACTGGCAGATTTCCACTTTGTGCTCCAGGAAAGGGGCTGGCATCGCCATAATGGCGACGCAGTAGAAAGGCGTTGGTAGGCCAGCGTTGTGTACATAGTTCCGCCTAGTCAGCTCGTACATAACTTTCAAAAGTGGTTCAAATGGCTCTGAGCACTATGGGACTCAACATCTTAGGTCATAAGTCCCCTAGAACTTAGAACTACTTAAACCTAACTAACCTAAGGACATCACACACACCCATGCCCGAGGCAGGATTCGAACCTGCGACCGTAGCAGTCCCGCGGTTCCGGACTGCAGCGCCAGAACCGCGAGACCACCGCGGCCGGCTACACAACTTTCCCACTAGAGCGCGCCCCACTAAGCACAACAGCGCAGGCTCTGCGCTCGTCCGTCTCTGCACTACGATTTGGCGCTGCCTTAGAGGCGGACCAAATTCTGCTTCCGCCAATCCGCGTATTAATGTGTAACGCAGCCAATGAGATTGCTGCTAACGTAGAACCTTTTCTCCTCGCGGATCACAGTCGCGCAGTGATACTTGAATGCAGCCGGCCGAAGTGGCCGTGCGGTTAGAGGGGCTGCAGTCTGGAACCGCAAGACCGCTACGGTCGCAGGTTCGAATCCAGCTTCGGGCATGGATGTTTGTGATGTCCTTAGGTTAGTTAGGTTTAACTAGTTCTAAGTTCTAGGGGACTAATGACCTCAGCAGTTGAGTCCCATAGTGCTCAGAGCCATTTGAACCATTTGAACCATACTTGATGCATGAGGTTTTATAACGAGTGTACAGACCTCCCATTAGTCAGTTTGCATTAGTCTGTACGAGTCTGCATTAGTCTGTACCAGTCTATAGCAAGTTTCAGTCTGCGCCTAATAAGATTATCATATTCCTTTACATAGCCATGAAGATAAATGTGTAGACGCTTTGTCAAGTATCAGAGATATGTGAGAATAAGATTAACGTACCAAGACCAAAGGAACTTCCGACTGTCAGTTGTAAACAGCATCCAGAATCAAGTTACATAATGTATAATCTGTTTATTATTTTAATAAATGTGTGTGAAAATTAATCAAGTTCTGTTTAAAGTTGGTCACCGTCAATCTGCTACTCTAAGTGTGCAAGTGGCATTTCTATCGTCTGACTTAACGGCAGAAGATAAACACGCCACGATAAGACCACGAGACACATTGCTGACACTCGCCTACTTCGTTAGAGCGACAAGTCAAATAATCTGATGGTGTGTGTACCGAAGGTCTTACAGTACGCACACCACAATGGCGACGAGGTGACCGTTTAGAAAGCAATGGTATTATCGAACCTGTCACATGTAGCGCCTGGGCAACACCAATCGTTGTAATAGAAAAAGCCCATTGGATCATTACGTATCTGTGGAGATTTCAAGAATACTTTCAATTCACAGTGCATTATAGATACATACCTGATTCCGAAACCGGAAGAACTGATGTATGAATTAGCAGGGGGGGTGTGTATTTCGCCATACTGGATTTAAAGGAAGCATATCTGCAGATCCCTTTATACAAAGGTACACAAAAGTTTATGGTAATAAATACTCCGTTTGGATTGTACAGATACAAGCCCTTTCCATTTGGTATCGCTTGCACACCAAGCAACTTTCGACGTTACTTGGAACAATTAATTAGAAACTGTCCTAACGCAGTTAACTATCTCGATGACATAATCGTCTCGGGAAAATCTCCACAAGATTTACTAGATAACCTGAATGAACTGTTCAAGGTTCTCAGAAAGGCCAATCTCAGGTGCAACAAGGACAAATGTATATTTTCTGTCAAGAAAATTCAGTATTTACGACATATATTGTCAAATAACGGAATCAGTCCGACACCACAGCATAAAGAAGCAATACAGAAATTGCCAGCTCCGAAAGACTTAAAGCAACTAAGAGCTTTATTAGGCCAAATTAATTATTACCGGAAATTCATACCGAAAACAGCTGCAATTTCCGAACCGTTGCACAGATTGCTTCGCAAAGGAGTCACGTGGAATTGGTTCAAAGAATGCCAGCACACATTCGAAAAACTGAAACAAAGTTTAGTAGACGCAAAATGTCTTACGACATATGACCCGCAAAAGTTGACCACTATTGCGGCGGACTCGTCAGATTACTGGATCGGTGCAGTCATGTCCCATAAACATCAAGTAATTGAACGACCGATTGCATACGCGTCGAAAACTTTAAACTCAAGTCAACGAAACAGTAGCCAAGTAGAAAAAGTGGCTCTAGCAATTATCTTTGCAGTGAAGAAGTTTCATGACTACATACACGGAAGAAAATTTATTCTGTTCACAGACCATAAGCCATTGATGACAATATTCGTACCACATAATAGTGTATCCATTAAGACAGCAAAGCGTTTACGACGTTGGGCATTGCTACTGTGTAATTACAACTACGAGATCTTATATAGATCGACGGCAAAACATGCCAACGCCGATGTACTTTCACGTCTACCGGCGGGTCAAGATGAACATTTTGACAAATCAGAGGACGTATGTTTTCAGATAGACGTAATCAGTGAGGACGTAGTGGAAAATTTCCCCGTCAATGCCACCTTAATAGCTAAGTTAGTGACCAAAGATCCAGTGTTATCAAAGATAAAGCAGTATATTCTTAAGGAATGGCCAACCGATAAGAACATGGTCGCTCAGCAAGAAGTGAAATCTTATTGGAACATGAGACATTCTCTCACAGTGCACAAAGGCGTCATATTAGTTCACAGTGAAACGGGAAAAACAAGAGTAGTTATACCCAAAGCACTCAGGACTAAAGTGCTAGCAATGTTACACCAATGTCATTGGGGCATAGTACGCACAAAACGCATGGCCAGAGAACATTGCTGCTGGAAGAACATTGATAAAGATATTGAAACAATGCTGTCTAACGTTAAATTATGTCAGACGCATCAATCAGCTCCGCCAAGACAATATTTTCCGTGGCCACAGGCAATAGACCCTTGGTCAAGATTGCATATTGACTATGCAGGTCCATTTTTTGGAACTTCTTGGTTAATTGTCATTGATGCATTTTCAAAATTCCTTTTTGTACTACAAATGCGTACAGCTTCTTCAGTGACAACAATTCAAGCGTTGTCAAAGATCTTTTTCATTGAAGGATTGCCTCAAATCATAGTGACCGAGACCGGCCGTGGTGGCCGTGCGGTTCTAGGCGCTTCAGTCCGAAACCGCAGGACTGCTACGGTCGCAGGTTCGAATCCTGCCTCGGGCATGGATGTGTGTGATGTCCTTAGGTTAGTTAGGTTTAAGTAGTTCTAAGTTCTAGGGGACTGATGACCTAAGATGTTAAGTCCCATAGTGCTCAGAGCCATTTGAACCATTTGAACCATTGTGACCGATAACGGCACACAATTTACGTCGCAAGAATTCCAGTCATTCTGTCAGACGAACGGAATTGCACATTACAGGATAGCACCATTTCACCCTGAGGCTAATGGTCTCGCCAAACGATTCGTACGAACGTTCAAGGCACACATGACAAAGTTGGTGCAACAGTACAACAAGAGACTTCCTTATTAATTTTTCTGTCACAATACAGAGCTACTCCGCACGAGGCACAGTCACCAGCAGAAAAACTGCAGGGGCGACAACACAGGACTTTGATGTCCATCCTAAAACCCACAATGCATCCAGAAAATGATCAACGAACGTCGAAAGGACGACGATTCCACGTAAACGACAAAGTCCTCGTAACTGTCTACCGTCGATGAAAGCATACTTGGACACAAGGAATCATTGTAGAATGCAATGGAAATGTCATGTATAGAATAAAAATGAAAAGCGGCATAGTTATTCGCCATACTAATCAATTACGGCAGCAAAGACAGGAGTCACATATAGGCTCAACTCCTAGGCTGTTTAATTTTGCAGACTCAGAAGCAGATGTCAACCCCGAGCAGCTCGCGGGATTCCAGACGCCGTTACCGGCTGCCGCCGCCGACGCCGACGCAGCACCTTCATGGGCAGCCGACTACACCAGCCGTCCACAGCCGACATCCCCAGAGAAGATGGACGTCGAAGAAGAATTAGATTTACTCTATGAACAATGTACTGATGTTGAAATGCAATTATGTAACAAAATATCTGCGTCTCCGGTTCCCTGTTCCGCAGGTTTTGAGTGGGTTTTCCTAGCGGACCGCGGGCGAATGCCACGGGGAACAACATGTGTGCACCCACAGAGATACGCACGCCGGAAAGCAAAGAAGCAGAAAAAAAAGGATTTTCAAGAAAACTTCAAAAGCATTTTTTCTTCCCTGGAAGGGAGGGATATTGTGTACATAGTTCCGTGTAGTCAGCGCGTACACAACTTTCCCACTAGAGCGCACCCCGCTAAGCACAACAGCACAGGCGCAGCGCTCGACCGTCTCCGCACTACGAGATGGCGCTGCCTTAGAGACGGATAAAATTCTGCTTCCGCCGATCTGCGTATAAATATGTACCGCAGCCAATGAGATTGCTGCTAACGTAGAACCTTTTCTCCTCACGGATCACACTCACGCAGTGATACCTGAACGCGTGAGGTATTGTAACTAGTGTACAGACCTCCGATTAGTAAGTCTGCATTAGTCTGTACCAGTCTATAGTCAAGTTTCAATCTGCGACTACTAAGATTATCATATTCCTGTAGATATCCATGAAGATAAATGTATAGACACTTTGTTAAGTATGAGAGATATGTGAGAATAAGATTAACGTACCAAGACCAAAGGAACTTCAGATTGTCTGTTGTAAATAGCATCCAGAATCAAGTTACGTAATGTCTATGCTTTTTATTATTTTAATAAATGTGTGTGAAAATTAATCAAGTTCTGTTTAAAGTTGGTCACCGTCAATCTGCTACTCTAAGCGTGCAAGTGTCATTTCTATCATCTGACCTAACGGCAGAAGATAAACATGCCACGATAAAACCATGAGACATATTGCTGACACTCGCCTACTTTGTTAGAGTGACAAGTCAAATAATCTGATGGTGAGTGTACCGAAGGTCTTCAAGTACGCACACCACAGACAGTTACTACATATCCAACCAACAGATGTCTTATGGTCTACATGGATTACATGCTGTGATCTGCAAAGCAAGAACGCTCTGTCCCAACATAAATTACCATTATTTTCAGTAAAAGGTGGCTCAGTCTGGTAGCTACTACTTAAGAGGAGAGGTGTATGCCGCTCCACGAGGCGACATGAGGCTACAAGCAGCCACCATGGGATTTGTCCTCCACTAACTGTGGGCCCCTGCTACTGGTTTTAAGATCAGTGCTGTGAGCTTAGCATCTTCCAGCCGGTGGTATGACTACCAGGTACAGCCAGCCTTCAGCCATAGAAAGCAGTCGTTTGAGACCATGGCCACCCGTTGCATCAGTTCCTTAACACTCGCTGTCTTCAGCACACACTATGGAGGAAGTTGCACCACAAAATGATCTAGTTTGTTCTTTAGTAAAACGTATCACTAACAGTGAAGTTTTTATGAGCAGTAATCGATCACGATCGAGACAACAACCCACCACCTCAACTCAGACCTCCACGTGTACAGGTGATCCATCCTGGACCTCCACATTTTGATGTCAGAACTGTGTGTCACCTTTAAATTTCAGTGACAGGGGAACCTCACCAGCCACCCTCCCTGGAGACGATGACTCTCGACTATCTCAGGGTTGCAGTTTCATCGACACACAGCATCAGTACGCAGTGGGCCGGCCAGAGTGGCCGAGCGGTTCTAGACCTTTCAATCTGGAGCTGCGCAATCGCTACCGTCGCAGGTTCGAATCCTGCCTCGGGCATGGATGTGTGTGATGTCCGTAGGTTGGTTAGGATTAAGTAGTTCTAAGTTCTAGGGGACTGATGACCTCAGAAGTTAAGTCCAATAGTGCTTAGAGCCTTTGAAAAGAAGTGTGCAGTTGGTGAGTGCACAAACAGTTCTATTTTAGCCCCTGCGAGTACCACTTCGAGTTAGGGCACCTTTTAGCAGCTTATCAGTTCCGTTTTCATGTGTGACATGTTTCAAGTAAAGTCAGACTGTGTTCTAAGGATGTGTAAATATGAACGTCATTTTTAACTATTATCAATGATCGTATCTCATTGTGTGGAAGTGTATAAAGTGTTAACTATGCGTAGCTTTTTACGACGGGAATATGAGTTTCGTCGAGAAGTCTGACTAATGTGGCAGTTTTCGCCATTTTGAATGAGCAATGGATTTCATTTTGAGCAACATATGTGGCTCACTGCGTTTAAGCACGTAAAGTAGTAGACATGAGTAGCCGCTCAAGCGGAGAAGTTAAGTTATTGTGTTAGGTTAGAATCAGATTAAGTGTTCTTGTCGTTGTACTATTTTGGTCTCCTCGTTTGTTGTTTGCATAATTAGTGGGGGACAACCCGGCGGAAAAGTTGCAAATTTCTGCAGCCTGGACCAGATGTGGAGGGAAGTGCATGTGCCTATGATTTTTGTGTCTTGCAGAGAGCAACTGCCGACAGTAATTTTGTTGTAGACACTTATGAGGTGACACAGAGAGCTATGTTTTGGTCACTGAAATGGTACAAACACATTTTGAATTTTCGAAGGCCGCAGATTCGGCACCATCTCTGACGGCACTGCCTCCTCAGAACGTGGGAGGAGAAGAAACAGGAAATGTGTTTGTAAGGTTTATGTTCGGGCAGACAAGGCTTGTGCCAGTGGATCTGGAGACTGACAGAAGTGACAACACTTGCAGTGTATTTTGTGTTGCAGACGAAGGCTGCTGTGCAATCCCAGGGCTAGACTTTGTCATCAACCATCATCCCGAAGCTGACTTCCGATGACGAGCGGTGGAACGCAGGGGGATCATGTTCAAGCTGGGGCATACTGACACCTGTGAAATACTGTTGTAAGGTTCGTTTATGATGATAGGACAAATGTGGGAATACCACTAAGCCTTAATTTACATGATATAGTGCCACAAGGCACTGGGAAGTTGCCTTATGTGACCGAAGATGTTGCCAACTTATACGATTCTTGACTTCGCCTCTGGGTAGGAAATCGTCGTTGAGTACGCAGCGCTCAGTGATTGAGAGCACTTCTCCTGTCAATACTCACGTTGAGACGTTATCTGAATTCCGTCCTTGTGGCTGGGAGTTCGCATTTCTTATCTGTAGAATACAGAGAGAGGAAGGTAGTACTAGATTGTACTAGAAAGAGGACCGCCTTCTGCCGTCCTAGCGTTCAATGAGTTTTTTTATTTTGTGGCTGGAGATCTTTTATCGTCGCAGACGTGTACGAGAACCGTCACTCCGACGCACCGGACGCAGTACATTCGGAGCTATTGGTAATTGCTTCGGGTTATTAGAATAATAAAGCTGAACAACTGTGATAATGTAAGTTTCATTTCCACTGAGGTTCCACACCACTGTAGATCATCTTTGAAAGTATTGTCTTCTAGTGTTTGGGACGTAGATGATTTCAGTCATCTCGCTTTATTTATTTTAGATCGCGTAGCCATAAAAAGGGGCAGATTTGGGCAGTTGATCAATAATATTAGTCCGTAAATTCATTTGTATATCTTTATGTCCATTGCACATCGACATATAAACATTTGTAATATATAAAGGGGTTTTAATCTACAATAAACGTATAAGCAGAGAAAACATTAATATTTAGTAATTACCAGTTCCCTTAATCATTCATCATTTGTATGTTGTAATTTATATCTTAAAGAGCGAGAAGGAGAAAATAATATCACCGTTAAGATATCTTAAGATCTGCTTCAGGTGGTATTCAGACAGGGCCAAATCTTTACTTTCGCGATCGATTTTTTCCCTAGTGCACATTCGTTTTTACACCCGCCTTTAGCAGCATCTCGGAAACTATACAAATACTTTCCAGTAATACTTCCTAACATATAAATTTATATTCGAAATCCCTCATTCTCATTAATACTTTCTTGCTATAGTCAGTCTTCATTTTATATCCTGTTGTGCGTAAAAGACAACAAAAATGAACGAAATAAGTCTATCTTTGTGTTGGTCGTATATTACGCCCCTCTTTGTAGTACACGTTATTTAAAATCCGTTGGTACTGCTAGGTAAAATTCGAATACGTTCCATTACCTTTGATTTAGTTCCATTGGAGGATATCTTATAATTCCTTTCCAGGGCACTATCTGTTCCATTCAACTGTTATTCCAAGTTCTTTGCTGCCTCTGATTGAATTGCAGTGCACCGGTAAACTTAAAAATGTTTATTGCTTCTCCCTAATATTTAATTCTGTTTACAAATTTATCCTTGTATGCTTTACTGCTTGTTCGGTGTAGATGTCGAATAACATCGAGTGCAGGCTTCCTGAATGTCTGACTCCCATCTTCCCATTGCACAAATAGAAATCCACTGGATGGAGTAGCAGATTGTATGTGCTTCAACAAGATTAGTTTTTTGATGGAGTTGGGCAGTGAAATACAAGCCCAATCTCATTACTCCTCTCTTCTTACCTGTGGACAGCAAAATTCATATTACAGTACATACACGGCAAAAATTCAAGCTTTAATTTAGGACAACATGGATTCCCAAGGATCCACATGTTACCAGTCGAGGAGGAACATGTAGAAATGAGCGTGTCGCCTATTTCAGAACATTAAATGTTATTTTTGTAACTTACAGAAGAGCAGAGTACAACGAGATAGCTATTTCTAGATCGAAAGGTAAGCCACTTCCGTTCGAACATACTAGTGAGAACAAATAGAAAGATAGTTGGAGATGCAGTAAAGGAAAATGACGATAGAGTGTATTCTGGGATTGGAGAAGTATGAGGAAGGAAAAGTATTGTATCCTGTCATGACTTTACGCCTCTTATCTTCAGATATCATCTTTAAACGACAAATGGTCGCCAGAGGAAGGCTGCTACATCACAGTATCTCTGGACAAATAGCTTTACATCTAAGAATAATTTGAGGCGTTAATGTAAAAGTCCGATTTCAGAAACTTCTCTGTACTAGAAGGCCTGACTCAAATGCTTTAACATTGTCATTGTCCATGTCAACAGGAGGTGCAGTGTAGGTGACTCCCCCAGTTCTAATTCCTTGGACGCCGGTTTGAAGACCTACAAAAACCCTTATGTTTTAAAAGGTATAAAAGAAACGATAGCGTATAAGAATTACAGTAATCCAATAGCATACATAACGTAAAAAGTTTTTTCATGAGCGTATTATCAGTGCCTTCATTTTGGGCTATTTCCCCCTTCTCAGAGAGCTTCTTGCACAATGACATTCTAACATTTTCAGCTGCTTATTCGATGGAGTATCGATAGACTGGCTCAGTGATCTACCAAGAGCGGGAAGGTTGAAGGAAGATAGAGAATGTAAAGAAAATTGTCGTGATCACCTACCACCTACCAGCAGATAGTCAGCACAGTATTGTCAATTGAAATTAACTGAGCATTGCTTGTTGATTCCTGTTGTGATTTCCTGTTACTCCAGGTTTCTGTTCGAGAGAAACGCAAACTTACAGATGTGGCTTCAATGTTATTTTCATAAGGCAAGTCCATAACGCGGCGGTCTATCAAATTATGCTGTATAGTTAATTGAGTATCGGACTTCGTTTGATAATGACTGTATGTTCTTTGGTGCACCATAAAAGATATGATAAATTACTAATCAGTATTTGGATCACACCAATGGCGGACGGGTTCCACGTCAGCAGTTTTAAATAGGTTCAAATGGTTCTGAGCACTATGGGACTTAACATTTGATGTTATCAGTCCCCTAGAACTTAGAACTACTGAAACCTAACTAACCTAAGGACATCACACACATCCATGCCCGAGGTAGGATTCGAACTAGCGTCCATAGCAGTCGCGCGGTCCCGGACTTAAGCGCCTAGAACCGCTCGGCCACCACGGTCGGCCTCAGCAGTTTTGCATTTCTTTCACAAATAGCTGTATACAAAGCTGATAAAGACATTAACACAAACAGATATGTTTAGTTTGGTAAATTAATACATCTGAAAGGTATTAATTTAAATATACTTGAATACGAGGGGCGTTTGAAAAGTCTGTGCAAAGTCCGAAGATGCCACCACCGGCGCCTATTGAGGTCGTGTTTAACTAGTAGCATCGTTGGAAAGAACGCACACCAAGTTTCAGTCATATTGGTCTATTTCTATGTGTATGGCATTCCTGTTAATGAAGGAAGTTGAGTGATTGTCAAAAAATGGGCGAAAAAGAATTCCGTTTGGTGACTAAACATTACTTTATGAATGGCAGAACGCCCCAGGGGACTAAAGAGAAGCTTGATAAACATTATAGTGACTCTGAGCCTTCGCTTAGAACAGTTTATAAGTGATTTCACAATTTTAGGAGTGGCCACATGGGCACTAGAGATACTGAACTTTCTGGACACCCTGTGGAGGTTACGACTCCAGAAATCATTCATAAAATGCCTGATATGATTATGGAAGACAGAAGAGTTAAGGTGCGAGAGATTGCTAGTTCTGTGGGCATCTCTAATGAACGGGTACATAATATTTTGCATAAACATTTGGACACGAGAAAGCTATCCGCAAGTTGCGTTAGGCGATTGCTCACGCTTGACCAAAAACGGAATTGTGCGAAGTGTTGCAAGGATGGTTTGCAGCTGTTCAGAAGAATCCGCAGGAGTTTGAGCGTCGTTTCGCCACTGTGGATGAAACATGGATACATTACTATACTCCTGAGACCAAACAACAATCTAATCAATGGGGTACCAAGGGAGAATCTGTACCAAAAAAGGCGAAGACCATTCCTTCGGCCAGAAAGGTTATGACGGCTATCTTTTGGGGGATCGCAAGGGATAATCCTCATCGACTATCTAAAAAAGGGTAAAACTATTACACGTGAATATTATTCATTGTTATAGGACCGTCCTTTTCCATCATGACAATGACCAGCACAAACCTAAGCAGTTCTGTTGGCAAAATTAGTGGAAATAGGATTCCAGCTCGTTTCCCATACCCCATTATTCTCCAGACTTGGCTCCCTCGAACTACTATTTGTTCCTCAATTTGAAGAAATGTCTGACGAGACAAAGATTTTATTCTAATGGGGACGTGATTGCAGCAACAATTAGCAATATTGCAGACTTAGACAGTTCCTATTATTCGGAAGGGATCAACAAATTAGAACAGCGTTGGACGAAGTGTATAAATCTAAAAAGTGACTACCTTGAAAAATAAAACAGTTTACCCAAAATATCTATGCAGTTTTTATTTTTGCACGGACTTTTCAAACGCCCCTCGTATATTCTGGTACTTAAGAGCTAACAAGATGGATGCATACATAGCGAAAGCTGAAGAACAAAGGACGATACGAAACAGGAAGGCATCTCCTAGCCAATCGCAGAACAAATGTGGAGGCTTGTCTGTTCTTAATTGTTGTAGAATGTATTACATGTACTTATTAACATTTGTGGACTTTCTGGTACACAGATATTTCATAAACATAAGGAAAGAAAAATTTTCTTGGTGTCATACATTTTCCTGCGATATATTTGACTACAATACTGGCTGTAACATGAGTAGTCATTCAAGTCATGTACAACATGGTTAAGTCAGTTCAGGGATGTGTCTGCCTGTAGGAATTGATGCAGCCACTGCTGGAGTGACGTCGTAGTTGAATTGTATGAAGTCAATCGGACGGTGACAACCGGCTGAGAGTGACCTCTGGTTGTGCAGTTTGCAACAGAGGTGGGCATCGAATCGCAGCCCGTCCACGATTGTAGCCATCACAGCCGTGCTAGCCTTGCCTAGTGCAGCCGGTTCATCTGGGGCAGTCGCATGGAGGTCCGACGCGCCGCACGGTGCAGAGTCATGTGGCCGCACTGGGCTACAGCAGTCTCCGGCCGAGCGAGTCCCTGACGTCACCCCAAGGGCCGAGCAGTGCTGTTGCGAAACAACTTGTATGCCACGGGCTAAGCAGTGTCGCATATGGAGACGCAGCCCACGGGCCATGGCCTCACTGCTCCGCACTGAACGAGGCTGTGGCGTCACTGCATCACTGACGTGCGCAAGCAATGGCGTGGTGTGGCCTACGTGTTGTTGGTAGCACTGACCGCAGCTGAACCAGACTGAAGCGTCCAGAACTGCTCAGCCACTCCGGTCGGCATGTGCTGTATGTCTTGCAAAGTAGAAATGTGGATAGCAAGAGACATTAATCGCCTAAACAATTCTCTTAGAGTATTACCGACCGTTTGTGGTTCATCTGGAAACTGGGTTGTAAACAACACGAGATCTGAGAGGCCAGTCAATGAAACAGGAGACAGTACATGTCAGCTAATGGTTTCTTCTCTCGCTGGACGTCCACATGTCTGTAGTTGCTGAGTATTCACCTTCTGTTACATGAGCAATTACCTCAGGCATAATTGTATGTCGTAGGCTTTTAACACTTTCTGCCATGTACGACCACACAGTTGTGGGGTGAGATATAATGGCCTTTACGGTGTCAACTAGAGTCTGATCAAGATCCCTAAGACCTTTCTCATAGTTCCATACGACCTTACGTCTCGTGGACACATAGCAACGCAATTGTCGACAGTTATCTCCTGAGCTGGTTTAGGTACTCGTTTCTAGTTTACATAAGACCTTTGTTTATTAGACACGCATGGATGGCGAGAAATGTACGACGTGCCACTTGACCCTTCAGCATGAGAGTAAATTTCACAGTACGGCGAACAGCAAAGAAAATGAACGCTTTTCCTAACGCCATCCACAATAGACTTTAACAAGGTCCAAAGTGTACTTTTAAAATTTGCTCCAGGCTGAGTGGTTCCCTACTCACCAGTGATTAGTTTTTGTTTTACTTCCCTTTTTCCTCACATGTGTTCCTTGTTCTGCAAACCACGTTTAGTTTGCCGCTCTCATATTGTGTGCTACGAAAAAAATGAAGAGATCCCATCACTCCAATAAACACTTCTCTACTCACCGCTCGTAGCCCGAAACTTGCAACTGCGGTCAGTGCTACCAACAGTTCGTAGGTAGCACACCAGTGCCAGTTCACCGCACTGGTGCATTGATGTCACGGGCTCGCTCAGTGCGGAGCAGTGAGGTCGCGGCCTGTGGGCTGCGTCTCCCTGCGCAACTCTGCTGAGCCCGTGACATACAGGTGCTTTCGCAACAGCACTGATCGGCCCTTGGGGAGACGTCAGGGACTCGCTCAGCGCGATACTGCTGTAGCTCAGTGCGGCCGGGGCTCGTGGGCCCAGCCTCTACACAGGACTCTCCCGGCGGACTTCGATGCGGCTGCCCCGCCCAAACCGGCAGAGCGAGGCAAAACTCGCACTGCTGTCATGGCCACGGTGCTGGATGGGCCGCGCTTCGATGATCACCTCTGCTGCAAACTGCACAACCAGAGCCCACACTCAACCAGTTGTCACCGACCGATCGACATCATAAAAGCCGACTGCGAAGTCACTCCAGCAGTGACTGCATCGATTACCACGGGCAGACACGTCCCTGAACTGACTTAACCTCTTATCCTCAGGACATTGATACCCTTTAAATTTTAAGTCAGAGTATCTTTTACAAATATCTCACGTGCTAATCTAAATGATTCGTCAAATTGTTTATTTAAAACATATCAAATGATGTATTGCTTTTCTTGTATACACCATTCTTGTAATTTTGTTGTACACGACTTGAATGAGCACACTTGTAACAGCCAGTATCGTAGCCAAATGTATCGTAGACAAACGTAAGACACCAAGAAAATTTTTTTTTCACTATGTTTATGAAATATGTGTCTACCAGAGAGTCCACAAGTCGTAAAAAGTACATGTATTACTCTCTATGATGATAAAGAACAGAGAAGCCTTCAAATTTTTTCTGCGATCAGCTAGAGGATGCCTTCCTGTTTCGTATCGTCCTTTGTTCTTCCGCTTCCGCTGTGTAAGCATGTACACCACAGGCCATTAAAATTATTACACCACGAACGTGCTACAGACGCGAAATTTAAACCACAGGAAGAATATGCTGTCATATGGAAACGATTACCTTTCCAGAGCTTTCATGCAAGGTTGCCGCCGGAGGCGACACCTACAAAGTGCTGACATGAGGAAAGTTTCCAACCATTTTCTCATACACAAACAGCAGCTGATCGGCGTTGCCTGGTGTAACGTTGTTGTGATGCCTCGTGTAAGGAGGAGAAATGCGTACCATCACGTTTCCGACTTCGATAAAGGTAGGATTGTAGCCTATTGCGATTGCGGTTTATCGTATCGCGACATTGCTGCTCGCGTTGGTCGAGATCCAATGACTGTAAGCAGAATATGGAATCAGTGGGTTCAGGAGGGTAATACGCAACGCCGTGCTGGATTACAACGGCCTCGACGGCCTCGTATCCCTAGCAGTCGAGATGACAGGCATCTTATCCACTTCGCTGTAACCGATCAAGCAGCCACGTCTCGATCCCTGAGTCAACAGATGGGGACGTTTGCGAGACAACAACCATCTGCACGAACAGTTCGAAGGCGTTCGCAGCAGCATGGACTATCAGCTCGGAGACCATGGCTGCAGTTTCCCTTGACGCTGCATCACAGACAGTAGCGCCTGCCATGCTGTACTCAACGACGAACCTGAGTGCACGAATGGCAAAACATCATTTTTCGGACGAATCCAGGTTCTGTTTACAGCATCGTGATGGTCGCATCTGTGTTTGGCGACATCGCAGTGAACGCACATTGGACGTGTGTATTCGTCATCGCCATACTGGCGTATCACCCGGCGTAATGGTATGGGATGCCATTGGTTACACATCTCGGTCACCACATGTTCGCACTTCGAACAATGGACTTTACATTTCAGAAGTGTTAAGACCCGTGGCTCTACCCTTCTTTCGATCTCTGCAAAACCTTACATTCCAGCAGGATAATGCACGACCGCATGTTGCAGGACCTGTATGGGCCGTTCTGGATACAGAAAATGTTCGACTGCTGCCCTGGCCAGCACATCATGCTGATCTCTCACCAACTGAAAGCGTCTGGGCAGTGGTGGCCGAGCATCAAGTGGCTCATCACAATATGCTTGTCACTACACTTGATTAACTGTGGTATCGTGTTGAAGCTGCATGGGCAGCTGTACCTGTACACGCTATCCAAGCTCTGCTTGACTCAAAACCCAGGCGTATCTTGGCCGTAATTGCGGCCAGAGGTGGTTGTTCCGGGTACTGATTTCTCAGGATCTATATACCCAAATTGCCTGAATATGTGATCACATGTCAGGTCGAGTATAATATGTTTGTCCAATGAAACTCGTTTATCTTCTGCATTTCTTCTTGGTGCAGCAATATTAATGGCCAGTAGTGTATCTTGTTAGCTCTTAAGAACCATGAATATATTTAAGTGTAATTAAATTAACAACTTCCAGATGTATAAACTTAACAAACAAAACATATCTCTTTGTATAATGTTTTTATCAGCTTTGAGTTCAGAAATTCGTGAATGAAATGCAAAACTGCTGACGTGGAACCCCTACGCCATTGGTGTGATCCAAATACTGATTAGCAATTTATCAGATGTTTTATGGTGCCTCAACGAAACTGCAGTCTTTCAGAAACGAAGTCCGATAGTCCATTAACTGTACACCATAATGCAACTGACCGATCGCGTTATGCTCTTGCCTTATGAAATACACATTGGAGGCAAATCTGTAACTTTGCGTTTCTCTCGAACTCAAACCAGGAGTAATAGGTAATCACAACAGGAATCAATAAGCACTGCTCGGTTAATTTCGATTGACATTACTGAGCTGAATTCCTGCTGCTAAGTGGTAGGTGATCAGAACTATTTTCTTTACTTTCTCTATCATCCTTACACCTTCACAAGCAGGCAGGGTAACAGTTACAGTTCAAAGCTTCCACTAGCTCATACACCTACCAGAGAGGTTGTTGCTGTTGTTGGATGGGGACCACTTATAATGTGGTCACTCCGTGTGGTTGCAGATTAACATCATACCAGAGACATTTCTGTTTACAACAACAAAACATACTACAACCGCTACTTCAGTTCGCTGCATCGGCGAATAGTTAGCTTATTTCATACGCGAATTAGCAGTACCGTTAATTTAGAGTAATATAGAAACGTCTATTGCCATGTCAACAGCCGAGGGTGCTGAATCACAAGAGATCTACCTTACTCATGAGTTCTCCCAGGAAAGAACTTGGAAAGTTATGGAACAGAAACCTACCTTTCCCTCCCATCTCGTTGCCCAATGTTGTTGCTGTGGTCTTCAGTCTGATGACTGGTTTGATGCAGCTGCCCAAACTAGTCTACTCTGTGCAAACCTCTTCAGCGCTGCACAGCTAACGCAATGTGCATCAGTATGAACCTGCTAACTGTATTCAAGACTTCGTCACCCTCTACAATTTTAACACCCCCCCCCTCCCCAACACCCACACATACACACATCCCTCCATTACCAAGCTGACAAGTCCTTGATGCCTTAGGATTTGCTAATGAGACGAAGTTGTGCCATAAAATTCTTGTTTTTCTCAGTTCGAATCAGTATCTTTTTATCAGTTATTCGATCTGCAGTGCCACCGCTATTTTTCGGCGCTACTGAGTAAAATTGTAACATTGCCATGGCTGTTGCAAAACACCTTTAGAGTAGGCCAGCTCAGCGCCGACCAAACACCATTACGTCAGATGCAGCAATGCCACTGGCAGATTCCCACATTGTGCTCCAGGAAAATGGCTGGCACCGCCATAACGACGACACAGCAGAAAGGCGTTGGTAGGCCTGTAACTGCACATCCAATCAGCAGACGTCTTATCGTCTACATGGTTGCAAGCTGTAATTTGCAAAGCAAGAACGCTCTGTCCCAACATAAATTACCATTCTTTTCAGTCAAAGGTGTCTCAACCTGGTACCTACTATTTAAGAGGAGAGGTGTTGCAGCTGCACGAGGCGTTATGAGGCTAGAAGCTGCCACCATGGGATTTGGCATCCACTAACTATGGGCCCCTGTTGCTGGTATTAAGATCTGTGCTGTGAGTTTAGCATCTTACAGCCTGTGGGCCAACTACGAAGTGCATCCAGCCTTCGTCCATTGAAAACAGTCGTATGAGGCCATGAAAACCTATTGCGTCAGTTCATTAACACTCGCTGTCTTCAGCACACGCTATGGAGGACGTTGCACCACAGAAAGTTCTAGTTTGTTCTTCAGTAAAATGTATGACTAATAGTAAAATTTTTATGAGCAGCCATGGATCATCATCCCGCCAACAATCCACCACCTCAACTCAAACCTCCACATGTAGAGGTCATCCATACTGGACCTCCACATTTTCATGTCGGAAGTGTGTGTTATGTCTAAATTTCAGTGACAGGTGAACCTTACCAGCAACTCTCCCTGGAGACGATGACTCTCGACTACCTCAGGGTTGCAGTTTCGTCGACACACAACTGCGTCGAGTCGGTGCACCAATAAGCAGCTTTTCAGTTCTGTTTCCATGCGTGACATGTGTCAGGTAAACTCAAACTGTGTTCTGAGGATGTGTAAATATGAACGTTATTTTTGCCTATCATAAATTAGTGTGGCTCATTGACTGGAAGTGCATAAGGTGTTAACTATGCGTAGATTCTTAGAAGAGGAAGATTAGTTTTGTCGAGAAGTCGTCGTTTTTGGTAGTTTTCGCCGTTTTTAATGGGCTATCTATTTCATTTTGAGCAATAAATATGGCTCACAGTGTTTAACGGCGTAAAGTAGTAGTCATGAGCTGCTCCTGAAATGGGATGTTAAGTTACAGTAAGTGTTACGATGGAATTAGATTAAGTGTCCTTGTAGTCATACTGTTTTGTTGTCCTCGTTATTTGTTTGCATAATTAGCGGGGGATACCCTGGCGGAGAGGTTGCGAATTTTTGCAACCTTGACCAGATATGCAGGGAAGTGCATGTGCCGATGATTTTTGTGTCTTGCAGAGAGCAACTGCCGACAGTAATTTTGTTGTAGATACTTAGGGGGTGACACAGAAAGCTATCAATAAGACTGCTGTGC
The DNA here is from genome assembly GCF_023864345.2 of Schistocerca serialis cubense. NCBI lineage: Eukaryota > Metazoa > Arthropoda > Insecta > Orthoptera > Acrididae > Schistocerca > Schistocerca serialis. The sequence goes on along the minus strand of NC_064640.1, from coordinate 545,551,088 downwards.
AATCCCAGGGCCAGACTCATCAAGCATCATGCCGAAGCTGACTTTCGATGGCGTGCCGTGAAACTCATGGGGATAATGTTCAAGCTTGCAGAAGTTGTCACCAGTGAAATATTGTGGCTAGGTTCGTATGTCATGATAGGACAAATACGGGCATAATCACTAAGCCTTAATTTGCATGATATAGTGCCACAACGCACTGGGATTTTGCTTTAGGTGCCCGAAGGTGTTGCTAACTTATACGATTCTGGACTTCGCCTCCTGGTAGAGAATCGTCGTTTAGTACGCAGCGTTCAGTGATTGAGAGCACTTCTCCTGTCTATACTCACGTTGAGACGGTATCTGAATTCCATCCTTGTGGCTGGGAGGTCGCATTTCTTGTCTGTGGAATACAGAGAGGAGAAGCTAGTATTAGATTATTCTATTCAGAGGACCGACTTCTGCCGTCCTAGTGTTTAATGAGTTGTTTATTTTGTGGCTGGAGTTCTTCCATCGTCGCAGACGTGTACTTGCTTCAGCTTATTTGGCCTATAAAGCTGAACAGCTGAGATCACGTAAGTTTCATTTCCGCTAAGGTTGCACACCACTGTAGATCATCTTTTAAAGTAGTGTCTCCTTGTGTTTTGGACGTAGATGATATCAGTCCCCTCGTGTTATTTACATTAGATCGCGTAGCCACAAAATCGGCCCATTTGTGCAGTGGATCAATAATATTAGTCAGGAAATTCATTTGTATCTCTTTATGTCCATTGCACATCGAAATATAAACATTTGTAATATTTAAAGGGGTTTTAATCTCCAATAAATCTATAAGCAGAAACAACATTGTAATTGATATGTTAAAGAGCAAGAAGGAGGAAATAATATCACCATTAATAGATCCTAAGATCTGCTTCAGCGGGGAGTCAGACAGGGCCAAATCTTTATATTTGCGTTCAGTATTTTCCACTGCGCACATTCATTTTTACACCCGCCTGACGGAGTATCTTGGAAACGATACAAATACCTTCCAGAAATACTTCCTAACACTTAAATTAATATTAGAAGTTAGGAAATCCCTCTTATTCATTAATACTTTTCTTGCTATAGTCGCCGGCCGGAGTGGCCGTGCGGTTCTACGCGCTGCAGTCTGGAGCCGAGCGACCACTACAGTCGTAGGTTCGAATCCTGCCTCGGGCATAGATGTGTGTGATGTTCTTAGGTTAGTTAGGTTTAATTAGTTCTAAGTTCTAGGCGACTGATGACCTCAGAAGTTAAGTCGCATAGTACTCAGAGCCATTTGAACCATTTTTGCTATAGTCAGTCATCATTTTGTATCCTCTCTACTTCGGCCATCATCAGTTAATCCGCTGGTACTGCTAGGTTCAATTCGAATAGGTTACATTACCTTTCATTTAGTTCCATTGAGGGTTATCTTATAATCCCTTTCCATTCAACTGTTTTTCCAAGTTCTTTGCTGTTTCTGACAGAATTCCAGTCCCACTGGTAAACTTCAAAATGTTTATTGCATCTCCCTCATATTTAATTCTGTCTACAAATATATCCTTGTATGTTTTACTGCCTGTTCTATGTAGATGTTGAATGATATCGAGTGTAGCGTACCGGAATGTCTCACTCCCATCTTCAATTTGCACAACTGGAAATCCAGGAGATGGCGTAGCAGAATTTATGTGCTTCAAACATGATTTGTTCTTTGATGGGGTAGGGCTATGAAATACATGTCCCACCTCATTACTCCTCTCTTCTTTTTACCTGGGGATTGCAAAATTTACCTTTCAGTGCATATACGGCTAAAATTCAAACTTTTATTTAGGATAACATGGGTTCTGAAGGATTCACATGTTACCAGTTGCGGAGTAACATGTAGGATTGAGCGTCTCTCCTATTTCCGAACATTAAATGCTGTTTTTGTAACTTCCTGATGTGCAGAGTACGTCTGAACCCACTAGCGAGAACAAAGACAAAAGACTGTTGGAGATGCAGTAGTAGGAAATGTCGTTAGAGTGTATCGTGGAATTGGAGAAGTATGAAGAAAGATAACTATTGTATCCTTTTCATGACTTGACGCCTTCAGATATCATTTTTAAATGACGAATGGTGGCCAGTGGAAAGTTGATACCTCACAGCATCTCTGGACAATAGCTTTTCATCTAAGTATAATTTGAGGCGTTCATATAAAAGTTCAAATTCAGAAGCCTCTCTGTCCTGGGGCGCCTGACTCAAATCCTTTAACATTGTCATTGTCCATTTCAAAAGAAGGTGCAGTGCACGTGATTTCCCCAGTTTTAGTTCCTTGGACGCCGCTTTGAAGAGCTACAAAAATCCTTATGTTCTAAAATCTATAAAATAAACTATTGTCTATAAGAATTACAGTAATAGAATTGCATACATACCGTGAAATATTCATATATCAGCGTGATACCAGTTCCTTCATTTCGGGGTATTTCTCCCTTCTCAGAGAGGTTTTCGCACAAAAACGTTCTAACACTGTCAGCTACTTATTCCAGCGACTATCATAAGACTGGCTCATTTATCTAAGAAGACCATTAAGAAACCACATTTCTTTACGTAAGTGATGCGTTATTTCGCACCAAAAGACCATGAACTTATGGACAATTCACGCATATATACTCCGCATTAAAATTATTTCTTAGCCCTGTATTTAGCATAAGGCAGGAACAACTCAATGGCGAATATATCGCGCAGTGCAACGGAAGTGTTGGTACCTGGATCAGTCGTGTGCTGCATGTCTTTCAAAGTAGAGTGGTGGATACCAAGAGACATAAATCGTCTAAACAATTCTCTTAGACAGTTATCGCCCGCTTTCGGTTGATCTGGAAACAGAGATGTAAAAAAATGCGAAATCTGAGAGTCCAGTCAATGAAACAGGAGACAGTTGATATCAGATATTTGTTGCTTCTCGCACTGGATATCCACATGTCTGTAGCTGCTGAGTATTTACCTTCGGTTATATGAACAATTATCTCCGGCATAATTATATGTCATAGGCTTTTAGCACTTTCTGCTGTGTACTGCGATACATTTGTGGGGTGAGATATAATGGCCTTTGCAGTGTCAACTAACGTCTGAACACCTTCATCACATATAGTTCTGTATGATCTTACGTCTCGTGCACACATAGCTACACTTTTATCGACAGTTATCTCTTGAGCAAGTTTAGGAAGTCGTTTCTCGTCCACACAAGACCCATTTTTGTTAGACACGCATGGATGGGGAGAAATGTGCGAAGTGTCACTTGACCCTTCAGCAGGAGAGTAAATTTGTCCGCACAGCGAACAGCAAACAAAACGAACATTTTTCCTAACGCCATACACAATACGCTTTAACACGGTCCAAAGTGAACTTCAAAGATTCACTTCAGGATGTGTAGTTCTCTACTCATCAGTCATTAGTTTTTCTTTTACTTCCCTCTTTTTCGACATGCGCTCCTTCTTCTGCAATCCACATTAGTTTCCTCGCTCATTTTGTCTGTTACGACAAAAATGAGGAAATGCCACCACCCGACTAAACGCTGCTCTACTCACCGCTCGGAGCCCATAGCTCGCAACTGCGGTCAGTACTACCAAGAGCCCGTAGGCCACAGCACGCCAGTGCTTGCGCATGGCACTGTTGCAGTGACGTCACGGGCTCGGTCAGTGTGGAGCAGTGAGGCCGCGGCCCGTGGGCTGGGTCTCCATGCGCAGCTCTGCTGAGGCCGTGGCATACAGGTTCTTTCGCAACAGCACTGCTCGGCCCTTGGCGTGACGTCAGGGACTCGCTCGGCTCGAGACTGCTGCAGTACAGTGCAGTCTCAGTAGGCGGGACGGGCCTCTGTGCACGACTCTACACTGTGCGTCTCGTCGGTCCTCGATGCAGCTGAACCGGCAGCGCTAGGCAAGGCTCACACAGATGTCATTATGTCATGGCTACGCTCCTGCATGGGCCACCCCTGGATGCTCACCTCTGCTGCAAGCTGCACAACCAGAGCTTGCTCTCAGCCGGTTGCCACCGACCGATTGACTTCATACAAGCCAACTGCGACCTCACTCCAGAAGTGGCTGCATCAATTCCCATGGGCACACACGTCACTGAACTGCCTTACCCTCCTATCCTCAGAGCAATGATACCTCTCAAATTTTAAGTTATTGTATCTTTTATAAATATCCCCCGTGCAACCACTTTTGTAAGTGTCGTAATCAAATGTATCATAGGCAAATATAAGACAACAAGAAAATTTTTCTTTCTTTATGTTTATGAAATGTGTGTGTACCAGAGGGTCCACAAATGTTAATAAGTACATGTAATACTTTCTATGACAATAAAGAACAGAGAAGCCTTCACATTTTTTCAGTGATCTGCTAGGAGATGTCTTCCTGTTTTTTTATTGTCCATTGTTCTTCAGCTTTCGCTGTGTGAGCATCTGTCTTGTTAGCTCTTAAGAACCATGAATATATTTAAATCTATTTAAATGAATACCTTTCAGATGCAGTAATTTAATGAACTATACATATCTCTTTGTATTAATGTCTTTATCAGCTTTGTGTACAGCTAATCGTGAAAGAAATGCAAAATTGCTAACGTGGAGCCTGTCTGCCATTGGTGTGATCCAAATACTGATTAGCAATAATCAGTTATTTTATGGTGCACCAATGAACCTGCAGTCTTTCAGAAACGAAGTCCGATAGTCAATTAACTACACAGCATAATGCGATTGACCGATAACGTTATGCACTTGCCTTATGAAAAATACGTTGGAGCCACATCTGAAACTTTACGTTTCTCTCGAACACCAACCTGGAGTAATAAGAAATCACAAAACGAATCAACAAGCACTGCTCGGTAAATTTCAAATGACATTACTGAGCTGACTACCTGCTGGTAAGTGGTAGGTGATCTCGACTATTTTCTGCAGATTCTCTTTCTTCCTCCACCTTCCAAGCAGGCAAGGTAACAGTTACAGTTCAGAACTTCCACTCGCTCATCCACCTTCCAGAGGGGTTGCTGCTATTGTTGCTTATACGGTTGTCGCACCACGTGTGGTTACAGTTTAACGTCATACCAAAGACATTTCTGTTTACAGCAACAAAATAATACAAGAACCGCTACCTCAGTTCGTTGAATCGGCCAATAGCGTTAGATAAATAGCTTTTCTCATACAAAAATGAGCAGCGCCGTTAATTTAGAGCAATACAGTATCGTCTTTTGCCATGTCAACAGCCGAGGGTGCTGAATCACACGAGATCTACCTTACTCATGAGTTCTCCCAATAAAGAACTTGCAAAATTGTGGACCAGAAGCCTAGTTCCCCTCTCACCCCCTTCCTCAGTGTTGTTGTTGTGGTTTTCAGTCTGAAGACTGGTTTCAAGCTAGTGTATTCTGTGCAAACCTCTTCAGCGTTTCACAGCTAATGCAATGTGCATCAGTTTGAACGTGCTACCTGTGTTCAGGACTTTGTCTCCCTCTACAATTTTAATACCCCCCTCTCCAACACCCACATATACAGACTTCTCTTCATAACCAAATTGACAATTCCTTGGTGTTTCAGGATGTGCCCTGTGAATCGAAGTCTTGTTTTCCCCAGTTGACTCAGTATCTTCTTACCATTTATTCGATCTGCAGCGCCACCACTAATTTTCGGCGCTACTGAGTAAAATGGTGATTATGGTATCGATAGCTACGATGCCACGGCGTACGTGGAAGTTCTTAAGTTGGCACTACGAAAGACACCCACCCCACCTCCCTCTAGCCAGTGCTGTGGAGGTCTACGAGCTCCGCGACAGATTCTGCCCATTTTGAACAAGAGTAGACTGCCAGGACACCTCGCTTGCTATTGAGACAATGTACGACATACGACGGGTCTAAGGCTTCCCACCTCAGTGCAAAGTTAGGTATTCAGTTAATATTGTGATATAGTCAAACCATCTCTAAGGGCAGTGCCGAGAGATTTTCTCCTTTTTCTGCTCCTACTCACTTCCTTCATTCGACCAAACTTTCAGTTTACAGGAGCAGACCCACCCACCGCCTTACAGGCGGGATACAAAACTTGGCGACAAACTGTGATTAAAGTTTTTTTCCCCTCTCCTCTCGTTTCCTTTTTTCCTCGGTACTGCTTTAGCTTTTTTGTGATGTCCCCGTGTGGCTGAGTGACTGTCTTTACGTGTTTTCCACCATTCGCGTTAAGACTTTCATTTGCGTAAGCCATGGCTTCGCCACTGGAACAGGCTTCGCTGTCCGATCTTGTACGTTTTTAGGCTCAGCAAATGACGCAGCTGCTTGCTGCCATAAATGGACTGGTCACACTACAAACTGCAGCTACTTCGGCGCCTCCGACGCCACCGCCTGTACCGACGCCGTGGCCAACGGCGCCGCTATTCCGTGCCTTCAATCCTGACGTTGAACGCTGGCCGGAATACATCCCACAACTCGAGGCACACTGCGCAGCTTGCAACATACCAGGTACAGAGCGGCTTGCTTTTTTACTGTCATCGCGGGTGTTTTGTTGTACCATGTGCTCGTGAAATTGTTTCCCACCATTCACCCAGAAACTAAAACTTACGACGAAGTAATTGATGCATTGAATTCCCACTTTCGTGATTGTGTAAATGTGGTAGCTGCACCCTACGACTTCTTTCGCCTGCGGCGTGGCTCTACTCAGTCGAATAAAGCTTGGTTAGCGGACATTCAGGGACTAACTTCTGATTGTGACTTTAATTACTGCTGTGGACGCTCATATGTGGATGTAATGATTAGAGGCGCTATTGCGCAGAATGTGGCGGATCACCACATCCCCGAACAAATCCTCAGATTTAAAAACCCGTCTTTGCAGGAAGTGGACTTGCTAGACAGACAAGATACTCGTACATTAGACATCGCTACTTCCGCGTTCGACGTGACCCAGGGTGTGTGTACTGTTAGCGCGGCACAACACGTGCCCTCCCGCCCGCCAGCACGGCCAGCAACGCCGCGTCGGTCGCGCGCAAGTAAACAAATTTCACACCAGGTACCCAATAAGAAACTGAAATCATGCCCGAACTGCTTTCGTGCCAACCCACGGGACGGTTGCCCATCCCGCGAAGCACTGTGTTATTTTTGTAATAAGAAAGGACATGCAAGCTGTGTGTAATAAGAGAAACTCTAATTTACCAATTGTCTCCCGTTCGCGGGACTCACGTAGGCGTCACCGCAACGGCAACCGCCATGAACATGATACACATCACCCTGTGGATGTTAATGCCATTTATTCAAAGCCTTCTGCTTCACGTACTTCGACAGCTCGTCGTGAGAATCAAGTTTTGCCAGACACTTCCTCCCGCATTCAGCGCGATGCGAGGAAACTTTTGGTGACTTTGCTCATTTGTGTTCGTTCTGTTCGCATGCAGCTGGACACTGGTGCGTCAGTTTCTTTACTGAACAAATCGACGTATGACTTGCTTTATTCACTCCCGCTTCATCGTTCACATTCCAGCTGACTGCATTTACTGGGCAGGAAATCTCAGTGCTTGGCGAGTGTAGCTTGTTAGCCACTCATGATGCCACGAGCCGTACAGTGTCTTTCCATGTGCTTTGCTGTAATGATACTACGAATATTTTTGGCATGGACGCATTTGAACTTTCTGGCCTCACAATTCAGGACAATGTACTATGCATTAACGCTATTGACCATGCAGACAGTGTTGCCACATTATGCGATGATTTTGCTGAGCTCTTTTCTGATGGCCTTGGTTGTGCCACAGACATTGTAGCGCATGTTGTAGTTGAAGACAATGCCATGCCCATTTTCCGGCGTGAACGCCCGGTACTGCACGCACTGCGTGACGCCGTAGGTTCTGAACTTAAGCATTTGCAAGACATTGGTGTCATTGAACCTGTTTTTGCTTCGCCATGGACTTCGCCTATAGTGTGTGTGAAGAAACCAAACGGTCGTCTCCGTATTTGTGCTGACTTTAAGTCTACAGTAAATCCCCAGACAGTGGTAGCTACATTTCCTTTACTGCGTCCTGAAGACATTTTTGATAAGCTTGATGCGGGAAAATTCTTTTCCACGATTGACTTGCGGGACACATACTTTCATATTCCGCTCGACGAACAGTCGTAGCCCTATTTTGTGATCAACACCCACAGTGGATTGTTCAAGTTTCGCCGCCTTCCGTTCGGTTGTGCTTCGGCTCCTGCTATTTTTCAGTCTTATTTGCAGCAGTTGTGGGCCACTGTCCTGGTTGCTCAAATTATCTGGACGATATAGTGGTATAAGGTCGCACACCTGACGAACATTTGCAGAATTTGCGTGCCTTATTTATTGTACTTTTGCAGGCAGGACTAAAGCGTAACAGAGGCAAGTGCAAATTTTTTCAAACTGAGATTCAGTATTTAGGACATATGATTAACGAACAGGGTATCCACCCGTCGCCGTCACATCTCAGTGCAATTAGAGACTTGCCAGCACAAAGGAACTTGAAAGAACTTCCGTCTGTGTTGGGCAAAATTTCATATTATATTCGGTTTATACGAAATGCAGCGGTGATTGCAGCGCCTTTGCATCGCCTTCGGCGTAAGAATGTTATTTTGTTTGGTCTTCGGAATGTGAAGCTACTTTCCACAGGCTCAAATCTGCGTTGTTGAGTGATCGCTGTTTGATTCCTTTCGATACCTCCAAACCAGTTGTTTTGGCTGTCGATGCATCTTTTCACAGCATCGTAGCAGTTCTCTTACACCGCATCAAATCTGTCGATCGCCCGATAGCTTTTGCGCCTAAGTTGCTCAATTCTGCCTAGCAAAACTATTCTCAAATCGAGAAAGAAGCTTTAGTTATTGTATATGGTGTGACAAAGTTTCATGATATTTTGTGCGGTCCCAAGTTCTATTTGGTCACCGACCATAAGCCTTTGACGTCGTTGTTCCACCTGTCAAAGCCAGTTCCGGCCCGTACTGCACAAAAGTTGCAACGTTGGTCTTTATTTTTCTCTAACTACAATTATGAAATTTTGTTTCGGCCCACAGCCGAGCATGGCGATTCTGATGCTTTGTCTCGTTTGCCTATCGGTCGTGACAAAATGTTTGATTCTTCCGAATTGTCATGCATGTTTATTGATTCACAAGATAAGGAATTAGCTGATGGTTTTGCAGTGGATTTTCGTCGCATTGCTTCATCGACAGCCGCCGATGCTTCTTTGCAGACTCTTTTGCATTATATTCGTACTCAATGGCCTCCATCTGCTACGCAGATTCGTGATCCACTTGTTCGACGTTACTTTGGATAACGTCACAATTTGTCTGTGCACCACAGTGTTATCTTGTTATGAACTGACGATGATCAGTCTTGTGTGGTTGTACCTCGTTCGTAGTAGTCGGAAATCCTCCGCTTGCTGCACGCTGGTCATTGGGGTATAGTGCGGATGAAGCAATTAGTGCGTCGTCACTGCACTTGGATCGGCATTGATAAACTTATTGAGAATTTTCTTGCTAACTGTCGCTCTTGCGTGGAGCATCAATCTGCTCGCCGCCAGCGCTTCTTTGCGTTGCCGACTTCTACTGCGCCTAGGCAGCGCGTTCCTATTGATTTTGCGGGTCCTTTCTGGGACACCCAATGGTTGGTAGTCAATGATGCATACAGCAAATTTGCTTTTGTTGTACCTATGTCTTCTACTACATCTGCCAGTACTATTCGGGCTTTGACGTCTGTTTCCTGCATTGAGGGCTTTCATGAAGTTATTGTCTCCGACAGTGGCCCCCAGTTCGTGTCCTCAGAGTTTGAAGCGTTCTGTGCTGCTAATGGCATTCGCCATTTGACCTCAGCCCCATTCCACTCCCAGTCAAACGGCGGGGCTGAACGCTTTGTGCGTGCGTTTAAGTCACTGATGAGCAAGTTGCACGCCACAGACTCTCACGAGCCCACGCTCTGGACTTTCTTGCTTCATATTGCTCGCAGCCGCTTGGCACCTGTTCCGCAGTGTAATTGCTACATGCCCGCGCCCATCGGTCGCTCCTGCAGCTATGCACCTGCCGACGCGCGCTCCCGCTGCTTCGCCTCGTTGTGGGTTGGCGCCGCATGATTTAGTTTTCTATCGCATTTTCTTTGGCAGGTAGCGCTGAGAGCAGGGACGCATTCTTCGCCAGCTTGGCGGCGCCTTGTTTGTCATTTCTGGTCCCTTCAGCACTGACAAGCGACACCGGAACCAGATCCGTTTGTGCAGTGCTCGGTTTTCTGCTGTTAGTTATTTTCCGGTAGAATTGGAGGCTACCAGGATTCCGCCGCCTCAGCCCACGACTACACCGACGGCGCCCCTGCTGGTCGCGCCCACGCTACGGGCGCTCCTGCCTTCGCCGCCGCCGCCGCATTCCTTTGCAGTGCCGGAACCGATGGACGCTGAGGCTGGCGTCACGCCGTCACCGCCGTCGCCCATAGAAGTCATGGCTCTGCCTCCTCATCCGAGCATACGCAGTGGCGGTGCGCGGCCTGGGCAGGTTTTCCACGGTGCGATTTCCTCTCCCCCTCGCGAGCAATTCAGGGTCGCGGGTGGACAGCACACCCCGGCAGTTTCGCTGTCTGCTGCACCCCCATGGGTCCCTCCACCCATCATCGGAAGCCATACACAGCGACGGTGTGTAGTTTCAGGGGGGCGAGATGTGGTATCGATAGCTACGATGCCACGGCGTAGGTCAAAGTTCTTAAGTTGGTACTACAGCAGACACAGACGACAGCGCCCTCTCGCTGGTGTTGTGCAGGTCTATGAGCTCCGTGAGAGATTCTGCTAATTTTGATCAAGAGCAGACAGCCGGAAGACTTTGCTTGTTATTCAGACTATGTACTACTTATGATGGGTCTAAGGCTTCGCATCTCAGTGGAATGTTATGTATTAAGTTAATACTGTGATATAGTAAAACCATTTTTAAGAGCAGTACCGAGAGATTTTTCACCTTTTCCTGCTCCTACTCAATTCCTTCATTCGGCCAACCTTTCACCTTACAGGTGCAGACCCACATGCTGCCTTCCAGGCGGCACAAAAGTCATATTGCCATGGCTGTTGCAAAATACTTTGTTAGTGGGCCAGCTCAGAGCCGACCGAACACCATTACGTCAGATGCAGCAATGCCACTGGCAGATTCCCACATTGTGCTCCTAGAAAGATGCTGGCACTGCCATAACGAAGACACAGCAGAAAGGAGTCTGTAGGCCACTTACTTCTTATGGTCTACATGACTGCGAGCTGTGATATGCAAAGTAAGAACGCTCTCTCCCAACATAAATTACAGTTATTTTCAGTCAAAGGTGCTTCAGTCTGGTAGCTACACGAGGAGAGATGTATGCACTTCCTCGAGGCGACATGATGCTACAAGCAGCCACCATGGTGTTTGGTGTCCGCTAACTGTGGGCCCCTGCTTCTGGTTTTAAGATCAATGCTGTGGCTTAGCATCTTCCAGCCAGTGGACCACCTTCGGGCCAACTACCAGATGCAAACAGCCTTGCGCCATAGAAGGCAGTCGCTTGTGATCATGGTCATGTGTTGCATCAGTTCCTTAACACTCGCTGTCTTCAGCACACGTTATGGAGGATGTTGCACCACAGAATGTTCTAGTTTGTTCTTCAGCAAAAAGTATGACTAGTGGTGAAGTTTTTACGAGCAGCCACCTATCATCATCCCGACAACAGTCCCATCCTCAACTCAGACCTCCACATGTACATCTACATCTACATGGATACTCTGCAAATCACATTTAAGTGCCTGGCGGAGGGTTGATCGAACCACCTTCACAATTCCCCATTATTTCAATTTCGTATAGTGCACGGAAAGAATGAACACCTATATTTTTCCGTACGAGCTATGATTTACCTTATTTTATGGAGGTGATCTTTCCTCCCTATGTAGGTCGGTGTGAACAATATATTTTCTCATTCGGAGTAGAAATTTGGTGATTGGAACTTTGTGAGAAAATTCCATCGCAACGAAAAACGCCTTTCTGTTAATAATTTCCAGCCCAAATCCTGTATCATTTCTGTGACACTCTCTCCCATATTTCGTGATAAGACAAAACTTGCGGCCTATATTTGAACTCTTTCGTGGTACTCCGTCACTCCTATCTGGTAAGGATCCAAAACTGCTCAGCAGTATTCAGAAAGAGGACGGACAAGCATAGTATCCTCTTGTAGCGTTGTCCTCCTTAGTACGTTTGTTACATTTTCTAAGTGTTGTGCCAATAAAACGCAGCCTTTCTTAAGCCTTCTCCACAACATTTTCTATGTGCTCTTTCCAATTTAAGTTGTTCGTAATTGTTAATACCTAGGTATTTATTTGAATATACGCCTTGTAGATTAGACTGATTTATCGTGCAATCGAAGTTTAAAGAGTTTCTTTTAGCACTCATGTGAATGACCTAACACTTTTCGTTATTTAGCGTCAACTGCCACTTTTCGAACAGTTCAGATATTTTTTCTAAATCGTTTTGGATTTTCTTTTGATCCTCTGATTACTTTATTAGTCGATAAACGACAGCGTCATTTGCAAACAACCGAAGACGGCTGCTCGGATTGCCTCCCAAATCGTTTATATAGATAAGGAACAGCGAAGGGCTTATAACAGCAAAGGGCCTGTAACACCACCTTGGGGAACGACTGAAATCACTTCTGAATTATTCGATGACTTTCCATTAACTACTACGAACAGTGACTTCTCTGACAGGAAATCGCAAATCCAGTCACATAACTCAGACGATATTCCATAAGCACGCAATTTCGCTACGAGCAGCTTGTGTGGTACGGTGTCAAAAGCCTTCCGAAAATCCAGGAATACGGAATCGATCTGAAATCCCGTGTCTATAGCACTCAGCACTTCATGTGAATAAAGAGCTAGTTGTGTTACACAGGAACGATGTTTTCTAACCCATGTTGACTGTGTGTCAATAGACCCTTTTCTTCGAGGTAATTCATAATGTTCGAACACAATATATGTTCTAAAATCCTGCTGCATATCGACGTTAACGATATAGGCCTGTAATTTAGTGGATTACTCTTACTAACTTTCTTGAATATTGGTGTGACCTGTGCAACTTTCCAGTCTTTGGGTACGGATCTTTCGTCAAGCGAACAGTTGTATATGATTGTTAAGTATGGAGCTAATGCATCAGCATACTCGGAAAGGAACCTAATTGGTATACAGTCTGGACCAGAAGACTTGCTGTTATTAAGTGATTTGAGTTGCTTCACTACTTCGACGATATTTACATCTACGTTACCCATGTTGGCAGCTGTTCTCGATTCGAATTCTGGGATATTTACTTAGTCTTCTTTTGTGAAGGCATTTCGGAAGGCTGTGTTTAGTAACTCTGCTTCGGCAGCACTGTCTTCGATAGTATCTCCATTGTTATGGCGCAGAGAAGGCATTCTTCGTTTCTTGCCGCTAACGTACTTCACATACGACCAGAATCTTTTTGGATTTTCTGCCAGGTTTCGAGGGAAAGTTCCGTTGTGGAAACTGTTATAGGCGACTCGCATAGAACTCCACTCTATATTTCGAGCTCGTGTAAAGGATCGCCAGTCTTGGGGATTTCGCGTCTATTTAAACTTGGCATGTTTGTTTCGTTGTTCCTGCAACAGTGTTCTAACCTGTTTTGTGTACCAAGGAGGATCAGCTCTGTTGTTTGTTTGTTTGTTTATTTGGTATAAATCTCTCAATTGCTGCCGATCCTATTTCTTTGAATTTAAGCCACATTTGGTGTACACCTATATTATTAATTTGTAATGAGTGTAGACTGTCTCTCAGGAAGGCGTCAAGTGAATTTTTATCTGCTTTTTTAAATAGGTATATTTTTCGCTCAATTTTCGAGAATTTGGAGATTACAATATTCACTCTCACTACGACAACCCAGTGTTCACTAATCTCTATACCGGTTTCGGTGCTCGTTATTAACTCAGGATTATTGGTTGCTAAGAGGTAAACTGTGTTTTCACAACCGTTTACTATTCGCCTGGGCTCATGAACTGCTCGAAATAATATTCAAAGAATGCGTTTGGCAAAATTTCGGATGATATTTTATGCGTACTTCCGGAATTAAACATGTACTTTCGCCAACATATCGAGGGTAAATTAAAGTCACCACCAACTATTATCGTAAGAGTCGGGTACGTGTTTGAAATCAAACTCAAGTTTTCTTTGAACATTTCAGCAACTGTATCACCTGAACTGGGAGGGCTGTAAAAGGATCCCATTATTATTTTATTCCGGTTGCCAACAATGATCTCTGCCCATACTAACTCACAGGAAGTATCTACTTCAATTACGCGACAAGATGAACTACTTCTGACAGTAACAACGACGCCACCGCCAACTTTTCGGAACACCGTTAGTTTAAAAAATGGCTCTGAGCACTATGGGGCTTAACATCAGAAGACATCAGTCCCCTGGAACTTATAGCTACTTAAACCTCACCAACCTAAAGACATCACACACATCAATGCCCGAGGCAGGATTCGAACCTGCGACCATAGCAGTTTCGCAGTTCCGGTCTGAAATGCCTAATACCGCTCGGCCACCGGGTCCGGCACACCGTTGGGTTCTTCTAAAAAATTTCGGCTGAGCTTATATCCGATTTTAGCCAGCTTTCATTGCCTATAACGGTTTGAGCATCAGTGCTTTCTATTAGTGGTTGGAGCTCTGGTTCGTTCCCAACACAGCTACGACATTTTACAACTGTTATACCAATGATTCCTGCATCTACGTTCTTCCTGTGTTCAGCTTGCACCCTTTGTCACTGAAGCGCTTCTTGTGTTTTCACGAGACCCTCTAACCTAAATAACCGTCTAATCCACGCCACACACCCCTTCCACCCGTGTAGCCGCCTCCTTCGTATAGCGGACACCTGACCTATTCAGTGGAGCCCGAAACCCAACCACCCGTTGGCGCAAGTCGAGGAATCTACAGCCTACACGCTCGCAGAACCGTTTGAGCCTCTGATTCAGACCCACCACTCGCCTCTGTACCAGAGGTCCGCAATCGGTCCTGTCGACGATGCTGCAAATGGTCAGCTCTGCTATCATCTTGCAAGCAAGACTCCACCCGGTATGCAAACAGAGTGCACATTGGATTCCTTACCGTTCTTGTCAGCCAAGTCGCCAAGGGGCCCCATAACACGCCTAACGTTGGAACTCCCAACTACCAATAATCCCACCCTCTGCGATTGCCCGGATCTTGCAGGCTGAGTGGTTTCCTCTGAAACAGGACAGCCGACAACATCCGGCTCAGCGACAGTGTCAGCCACAGGCAGCACCTGGAACCCGTTTGTCAGACAAACCGGGGAGGACTTACGTGCGGCCGCCTGGGAAGTCTTCTGCCGCCTGCTTCACCCTGGGGCAACCTCTACATTTTGATGTCAGAAGTGTGTGTCACCACCAAATTTCAGTGACAGAGGAACGTTACCAGCCACCCTCCCTGGAGACGATGACTCTCGGCTACCTGAGAGTTGCAGTTTCGTCGACAGACAGCATCAGTATGCAGTGGGTGATTGCACTGACTGTTCTCCTTTTTCCCCTGCGAGTGTCACGTCGAGTCAGTCCACATTTTACCAGCTTTTCAGTTCTGTTTTCATGTGTGACATGTGGCATGTAAACTCAGACTGGGTTCTGAGGATGTGTAGATATGAACGCTATTTTTCTCTGTCATCAATGGATGTGGCTCATTGTCTGGAATGGTATGAGTTGTTAACCATGTGAAGCTTCTTAGGAGTGGAAGATGAGTTTTATTTAGAAGTCGGAGTTTTGTGGTAGTTTACGCCGTTTTGAATGGGGAATGTATTTGATTTCGAGCAATAGATGTGGCTTGCTACGTTTAAGAACGTAAGATAGTAGTCACGAGTAGCCGCTCAAGCGCAGAAGCTAAGTTGCGGTAAGCGTTAGGATAGAATTAGATTAAGTGTTGTAAGGTGGCATGATTTTAAGCCACATTACAACTACCACTCCGGAAAGAAGACCCTTTAATAGTATAAACATCGAGACAGGAAACCATTAACGATACTGACATCGGCTAGGGATCTTAATTTGTAGCTGAATATCTGCACGTTGGGCGATAGTGAAGCGGACAGAGAACGGGAAAGTCACAAGCGAGGCAGGCAATCCTGAGAGCTGTAGACAACATCGAAAGTAAGCTCCAGGAAACCCCAGGCGGGTGGAACACGGCTTAGAGGGAGCCACGTGGCCGAGGACAAGGAGAAGACACAGGGGCTCGCTCACAAAACGCGTGGCGGCGTGTAGGTGGTTTTCCGAACGAACCTAGCAGAAGCATGATTGCAAATCTGAGATTGGTCGGCGCTCGGAAACGAATGCCGTCCAGCAACATGAATGGCCACACACATTAAAGAGGGGAAGAAAAGAGAACAGGAGGTACGAAAAAGCGTTGCGATTGTGAAACACTGGTTCCTGGGGCGTCGAGGAGAGAGGTTGGTCATGGCGAGGTGTGCGAACACGTTACATGGACAGAGTACTTGTAGCGAGAGCCTGAGGATCGTTTGGTGTTCCACGGCAGCCGTGGACGTGCCTACGGAAGCTTTTGGTGAGGTAGAATTTATGTTATCTCGCTGAGGCGAGAACCTTTGCAGCGATAAGCGTTGGATCACTGTAGTGGTCATGCATTCGCAACGGCGGTTAGGGAAGTAAAGTAAATTGCAGATCACGTGTCTTTTTCGTTGTATGCTGAGGCTTCACGTTGCTAGTCGTGAGTGTAGTTCTAAATGTAAATGCTAGTGCCATAGCTGATGTCAGTATTCCGCGTTGAATTAACAACAGCGAATATATCAAATGACAGACGATTACCAAATGTGAATAGGCAGAACTAAAATGTTGCTCGTACTGTGTAATCTTGTATAGGGTAAATTGCGGAAGAGTAAAGAACTTAACACTACTGAGTGTATCATTTCATAGCTAGTACTTTCGTTTGTCATTTTATTATCTCCTTATTTTGTATTTCATGTTTGCAACCACCTGGTGGAGGCAGTGTTAGTAGGTCAGCACATGTGAACATTCTAGGATATATTGAGGATATGGTTAGAAACCAACCACATTTTCATGCGACTACTTGATGTCACATGTAGAGCAAAGGAGAAGCTTACCCTTCTGGACAGCGTATAAGTTTCAGGGCGACTGATTAGCGTTATAAAATCCGCTGTGCAAAATTATTCACTTATACGTTCGGCTCGCAGGCTTACCCATCAGCAGAAAAGAGCAAAACAGAAGCGGTAGCAAAATGGTTCAAATGGCTCTGAGCACTATGGGAATTAACATCGGAGGTCATCAGCATCCTAGAACGCATGCCCATGCCCGGGGCAGGATTCGAACCTGCGACCGTAGCGGTCGCACGGATGCAGACTGAAGCGCCTAGAACCGCTCGGCCACTCTGGCCGGCAGAAGCGGTAGCATACAGTGTCCTTGTCGTTGTACTGTTTTGTTCTCCTCGTTTGTTGTTTGCGTAATTAGTGAGGTATACCCTGGCGGAGAGGTTGCGAATTCCTGCAGCCTGGAACAGATGTGGAGGGAAGTGCATGTGCCGATTATTTTTGTGTCTTGCAGAGTGCAACTGCCGACAGTAATTTTGTTGTAGATATTTAGGAGGTTGCACAGAAAGCTATCAATAACGTTGATTGTATTGCAGATGTTTTGCGTACTAAAATGGTACAGACGCATTTAGTATTTCCGAAGGACGCAGATTCTGCACCATCTGTGACGAAACTGCCTCCTCAGAACGTGGGAGGGGAACAAAGAGGAAATGTGTTTGTAAGGTTTATGATCAGGCCGACAAGGCTTGTGCGAGTGGGTCAGGAGATTGACAATAGAGACAACACTTGCAGTGTAATGCGTGATGCAGGCGAAGGCTGCTGTGCAATCCCTGGGCTAGACTACCTTATCAAGTAGCATGCCGAATCTGACTTTCGATGACGAGCCGTGGAACTCAGGGTGATAATTTTTAAGCTGGGTGGAGCTGTCACCAGTGAAATACACTCACAAGGTTCGTTTGTCATGAACGACAAATGCGGGCAAAATCAATAAGGCTTAATTTGCATGATATAGTGCCACAAGGCACTGGGAAGTTGCTTTAGGTGACAGAAGGTGTTTCTAACTTATACTATTCTGGACTTCGACTCCGGGTAGGGAGTCATCATTGAGTACTCAGCGTTCTGTGATTGAGAGCACTTCTTGTGTTCATACTCACGTTGAGACGTTATCCGATTTCCGTCCTTGTGGAATTCGTGTTTCTTGTCTGTAAAATACAGAGAGGGGAAGATAGTATTAGATTACACTAGTCAAAGTACCGCTTTCTGCCGTCCTAGTGTTTGAACGAGTTTTGTATTTTGTGGTTGGAGTTCTTACATCGTCGCAGAGGTGTACGTGAATCATCACTCCGACGCACGGGACGCAGTACATTCGGTGATATTGGTAATTGCTTCGGCTTATGATGGCTATAAAGCTGAACAGCTCTGATCACGGGAGTTTCATTTGCACTGAGGTTGCACACCACTGTAGACCATCTTTGAAAGTAGTGTCTTCTAGTGTGTATCATTTTATGTCCATTGCACATCTACATATAAACATTTGTAATAAATAAAGGGGTTTTAATCTACAATAAATGTATAAGCAGAAACATTAATGTTTAGTAGTTACTAGTTCCCTTAAACATTCATTTATTTTTATGTTGTAATTTATATGTTAAAAAGTAAGAAGGAAGAAATAATAGCACCGTTAAGAGATCCGAAGATCTTCTTCAGAGGGTAGTCAGAGAGGGCCGAATCTTTATATTTGCGTTCAGTATTTTCCATTGCGGACATTCATATATACACCCGCCTGGAGCAGCATCTTGGAAACCATACAAATACCTTCAAGAAATACTTACTAACACTTAAATTTATATTCGATGTTAGCAAAACTCTCTTTTTCATTAATACTTTTCTTGCTGTAGTCAGTCTTCATTTTATATCCTCTCTACTTCAGCCATCATTAATAATTTTGCTGCCCAATAGTCCTTTTAGTGTCTCATTTCGTAACCTGATTCCCTTAACACTACCTGACTTAACCCTCGCAATACAAAGGTAGAGTACTACCGTTTCAGAATACTGTAATCTAGTCATGTGCATATTATTTTAAAATTTTGAAAAAAATATATTTGTAATTTTCAGTGATTTCTTCAACCAGATTCCGTAGCTGTTTTAAATTTTTGAGTAAAACTTAACGCAAAAATTAAACTATTGTCAATGGATGTGAGTTTTCAGAGCAGGTGTCATATTCATATTTCCAAGTTTAGGACCCTTGTTACTTATAAATATATCTACTGTATAAGAAGTATGTTGCGCGTAAGAGACAACGAAAAGTAACGAAATCCGTATATCTTTGTATTGGTCATATATTACGCCACACGTTATAGAAAATCCGTTGGTACTGCTAGGTTTAATTCCAATACGTTCCATTATCAATCATTTAGTTCCATTGAGGGATATCTTATAATCTGTTTTCAGGACACTATCAATTCCGTTCAACTGTTATTCCAAGTTCTTTGCTGTCTCTCACAGAATTGCAGTGTCACTGGTAAACTTCAAAATGTTTATTGCTTCTCCCTGATATTTAATTCTGTTTACAAATTTATCCTTGTGTGCTTTACTGCTTGTTCAGTGTAGATGTTGAATGAGATCGACTGGAGGCTACCCGAATGTGTCACTCCCATCTTCAAATTGCACAACTAGAAATCCAGCAGATGGAGTAGCAGAATTTATGTGCTTCAACAAGATTTGGTCTTTGATGGGGTGGGGTTGTGAAATACATGTAGAGCCTCATTACTCCTCTCTTCTTTTTACCTGAGGACAGCAGCATTCATATTTCAGTGCATATACTGCAAAAATTAAGGCTCTGATATAGGACAATATGGATTCCCAAGGATTCACATGATACCAGTTGTGGAGGAACATGTTCGAATCGGCGTCTCTCCTATTTCCGAACATAAAATGTTATTTTACTAGCTTCCGCAAGGGAAAATTACATTGAGATAAGTATTTATAGATCGAAATGTAAGCCAGTTCCGTTCGAACCCACTAGCGAGAACAAAGAGAAAGGACGGTTGGAGATGCAGTAAATGGAAATGACGTTAGGGTGTGTTGTGGGAGAAGTATTAACAAGGAAAACTCTTGTATCATTTTTATGACTTTACGCCTCTTATCTTCAGATATCATTTTTAAATAACGAATGGTGGCCAAAAGAAAGTTTCCACTTCACAGTATCTCTGGACAAATAGCTTTCAATCTAAGTACAATTTGAGACGTTAATGTAAAAGTCCGATTCCAGAAGTTTCTCTGTCCTGGGGCGCCTGATTCAAATGCTTTAACATTGTCATCGTCCAAGTCAATAGAAGGTGCAGTGCAGGTCATTTCCCAACTTCTAATTCCTTGAACGCCACTTTGAAGAGCTAGAAAAAACCCTTACGTTTTAAAATCTATAAAATAAACTATTGTGTATAAGAATTACAATAATAGAATAGCATACATACCGTGAAATGTTCTTACATGAGCGTGATATCAGTTCCTTCATTTCGGGCTATTTCTCCCTTCTCAAAGAGCTTTTCGCTCAAAGACATTCTAACATTGTCACCTGCTTATTCCTGCGAGTATCGTTAGACGGGCTCAGTTATCTATCAAGAGCATTAAGAAGACCGGGTTTCTTTACGTAAGTGACGCGTTCTTTCGCCACAGTCAAACGACCATGAGCTTATGGGCAATTGACGCATATATACTCCGCATTAAATTTATTTCGTATCCCTGTATTTAGCATATGGCAGGAACAACTCAATCCTGAATTATCCTGCAGTGCAACGACAATGACAAACTTGATCAGCCGTGGGCAGCACGTTTTTCATAGTAGAGTGTTGGATACCAGGAGACATAAGTCGTCTAAACAATTTATTTTATTTATTTAATTTTATTTATTTATTGTTCCGTGGGACCAAATTAAGGAGAAGTCTCCATGGTCATGGAACGAGTCAATACATAAAATTATAACACGATATTAGAAACAGATAAAATGAAATATAAAAAAAAACATATTCAGGTGACAAGTCGTAAGTTTAAATAAAGAAAATCAACAATGTAGAATTGGAATTTGCTTAATTTTTTAGCTCTTCCAGGAGCTCCACGACAGAATAGGAGTGAGCCATGAGGAAACTCTTCATTTTGCACTTAAAAGAGTTTGGGCTACTGCTAAGATTTTTGAGTTCTTGTGGTAGCTTATTGAAAATGGATGCAGCAGAATACCGCACTCCTTTCTGCACAAGAGTCAAGGATGTGCATTGCACATGCAGATTGGATTTCTGCCTAGTATTAACTGAGTGAAAGCTGCTAACTCTTGGGAATAGACTAATATTGCTAACAACAAACGACATTAAAGAAAATATATACTGTGAGGGCAATGTCAGAATTCCCAGACTATTGAATGGGGGTCGACAAGAGGTTCTCGAACTTCCACCACATCTAGCTCGAGAAGCCCGGTTTCGAGCCAAAAATACCCTTTTGGAATCTGAAGAATTACCCCAAAAAATAATACCTTACGACATAAGCGTATGAAAATATGCGAAGTAGACTACTTTTCGTGTTGAACTGTCACTTATTTCAGATACTGTTCTAATGGTAAATAAAGCAAAATTTAGTTTCTGAACATTATCCTGGACATGGGCTTTCCACAACAGCTTACTATCTATCCGAACGCCTAGGAACTTGAACTGTTCCGTCTCGCTTATAATATGCCCATTCTGTCTGATCAAAATATCGGTTCTTGTTGAATGGTGAGTTATAAACTGTAAAAACCGAGTCTTACTATGATTTAGTATCAAATTATTTTCCAAAAGCCACGAACTTATTTCACGAACTACATTATTTGATACTGTTTCAATATTACGCACAAGATCCTTCACTATCAAGCTGGTGTCATCACCAAACAGAAATATTTTTGAATCACCTGTAATACTAGAAGGCATATCATTTATATAAATAAGAAACAGCAGTGGGGAATGCCCCACTTAACAGTGCCCCATTGGGACTGAACATCACTGCCACTCTCAATATTGCGGAGAATTACCTTCTGCTTTCTGTTCTTAAAGTAAGAGGCGAACCAATTGTAAGCTACTCCCCTTACTCCATAATGGTCCAACTTCTTCAGTAATATTTTGTGGTCAACACAGTCAAAAGCCTTCGTTAAATCAAAGAAAACACCTAACGTTCGCAACCTTTTATTTAATCCGTCCAAAACCTCACAGAGAAAAGAGAATATAGCATTTTCAGTTGTTAAACCATTTCTAAAACCAAACTGTACATTTGACAGCAAATTATGTGAATTTAAATGCTCCAGTAACCTTGTATATACAACCTTCTCGATAACTTTAGCAAACACCGATGGCACAGAAATAGGTCTAAAATTGTCAACATTATCAATGTCTCCCTTTTTATAAAGTGGCTTCACTACCGAGTACTTTAATCGGTCAGGAAACCCACCACTCCTAAAGGAAAAGTTGCAGATATGGCTAAGTATTGGGCTAACGTACACACAACAATACTTCAGTATTCTGCTAGATACCCCGTCATATCCATGAGAGTTCTTGGTCTTTAGTGATTTAAATATTAACTCAATCTCCCTCTTGTCAGTATCATGGAGGAGCATTTCAGGTGACAGTCACAGAACACATTTTTCTAAGAGCGCTATATGATTCCCTGTTGGGACTAGGTTTCTATTTAGTTCACCTGCTATATTCAGAAACGGATTATTAAATACTGTACATATATGTGACTTATCAGTAACACGGACATTCCCACTACGCACTGATTCTATATCCTCGACCTGTCTCTGCAGACCAGCCACTTCCTTTATGACTGACCATATGGTTTTAATTTTATCCTGAGACTTAGCTATTCTATCTGCATACCACATACTTTTTGCCTTCCTAATAACATTTTTAAGCACCTTACAATACTGTTTGAAATGGGCTACTGCATTTAGATTTTGACTGTTTCTAACGTTTTGATGTAATTGCCACTTTGTTCTACAAGAAATTCTTATCCCTCTAGTCAGCCACCCAGGATGCCTGTTTGTGCTAGTACCCTGTTTTGAACGTTCTAACGGAAAGCAACTTTCAAAGAGCACGAGAAAAGTCTTGAGAAAAGCATTATATTCATCATCTACTGTATCATCGCTATAAACATCTTGCCACTCTTGTTCCTCGATAAGGTTTACAAAGGTCTCTACAGCAACTGGATCAGCTTTCCTAAACAGATGATGACTATATTTAACACGTATTGGAGCACAAAAATCTTTTAGAGTTAAAATTTGTGCATCATGATCTGAAAGGCCATTCACCTTTTTGCTAACAGAATGCCCTTCTAGTAATGAGGAATGAACAAAAATGTTGTCAATGGTTGTTCCACTGTTCCCTTGCGCTCTCGTTGGAAAGAATACGGTTTGCATAAGATTATATGAATTAAGGAGGTCTACCAGCATCCTCTTCATTGCACAGTCACTTATACAATTAATACTGAAGTCAAATTCTCTTAGAATGTTACCGCCCATTTTTGCTTCATCTGCAAACTGAGTTATAAATAAAATGCGAGATCTGAGAGTCAAGTCAATGAAACAGGAGACAGTACATGTCAGATAATTGCTTTTTGTCGAGCTGATTGTCCAGATATCTGTAGTTGCTGAGTATTCACCTTCTGTTATATGAGCAGTTACCTCAGGCATAAATATATGTCGTAGGCTTTAAGCACTTTCTGCCATGTACCGCGTTCCAGTTGTGGGGTGAGACATAATGCCTTTGCAGTGTCGATTAACGTCTGACCAAGATCCATAAGACCTTCACATCTCATAGCTACGTATGACCTCACGTCTCGTGCACACTTAGGCACGCATTTATCAAGTTGTCTCGTCAGCTGGTTGAGAAAGTCGTTTCTCGTCCACATAAGACCCTTATTTATTAGACATGCATGGATGACGTGAAATGTACAAAGTGCCACTTGACCCTTCAGCATGAGAGTTAATTTGACAGTACAGCGAACAGCAAAGAAAATGAACACTCTTCCTAATGCTATCCACAATACACTACAACAAGGTCCAAAGTGTACTTTTAAAATTTGCTCCATGCTGTGTGGTTCTCTACTCACCACTGATTTGTTTTTCTTTTGCTTCCATTTTCCTTGACATGTGCTCCTTCGTCCGCAAACCACGTTTAGCTTCCCGCTCTCATTTTGCGTGTTCGGAAAGAAACGAAGAAATCCCATCACACCACTAAACACTGCTCTACTCACCGCTCGTAGCCCGTAGCTCGCAACTGCAGTCAGTGCTACCAACAGCCCATAGGCAGCAGCACACCAGTGCTTGCGCAAGGCACTGGTGCAGTGACGTAATGGGCTCGCTCGGTGTGGAGCAGTGAGGCCGCGGCCCGTGGCCTGCGTCCCCATGCGCAACTCTGCTGAGACCATGGCATACAGGTTCTTTCGCAACAGCAGTGCTTGGCCCTTGGGATGAAGTCAGGGACTCGCTCGGCCCGAGACTGCTGCAGTCCAGTGCGGCCGCAGCTCGCGGGCCGAGCCTCTTCGCACGACTCTCCCAGGGGACATCGATGCGCCTGCCCCGCCTGAACCGGCAGCGCTAGGCAAGGCACGCACGGCTGTCATGGCCACGGGACTGGACGGGCCGCATTTCGATGATCACCTCTGCTGCAAACTGCACAACCAGACCTCACACTCAGGTGGTTGTCACCGACCGATTGACATCATACAAGCCAACTGCGAAGTTACTCCAGCAGTGGCTGCATCAATTACCACGGGCAGACACGTCCCTGAACTGACTTAAACCATTATCCTCAGAACATTGATACCTCTCAAATTTAAGTTAGTGTATGTTGTTCAAATATCTCACGTGCCATTCTAAATGATTTGTCAAACTGTTTATGTAAAACATGTCAAATAGTGTATTGTTTTTCTTGTATACACCAACCTTGTAATTTTGTTGTACACGACTTGAATGAGTACTCATGTATCAGCCAGTATCGTAGTCAAATGTATCGTAGACAAACGTAAGACACCAAGAAGTTTTGCTTTCTTTATGTTTATAATATATTTGTTTACCAGAGAGTCCATAAGTGTTAAAAAGTACATGTAATACTTTCTGTGATGATAAAGAACAGAGAAGCCTTCACATTTTTTCTGCGTTCAGCTAGGGGATGCCTTCCTGTTTCGTATCGTCCTTTGTTCTTCCGCTTCCGCTCTGTAAGCATCTACACCACAGGCCATTAAAATTATTACACCACGAACGTGCTACAGTCGCGAAATTTAAACGACAGGAAGAATATGCTGTCATATGCAAATGATTACCTTTCCAGAGCATTCACGCAAGGTTGCCGCAGGTGGCGACACCTACAACGTGCTGACATGAGGAAAGTTTCCAACCGTTTTCTCATACACAAACAGCAGTTGACCGGCGTTGCCTGGTGAAACGTGGTTGTGATGTCTCGTGTAAGGAGGAGAAATGCGTACCATCACGTTTCCGGCTTCGATAAAGGTAGGATTGTAGCCTACTGCAATTGCGGTTTATCGTATCGCGACATTGCTGCTCGCGTTGGTCGAGAACCCATGATTGTTAGCATAATATGGAATCGGTGGGTTCAGGAGGGTAATACGGAACGCCGTGCTGGATCCCAACGGCCTTGTATCACTAGCAGTCGAGATGAGAGACATCTTATCCTCTTGGCTGTAACAGATCGTGCAGCCACGTCTCGATCCCTGAGTCAACAGATGGGGACGTCTGCAAGACAACAACCTTCTTCACGAACAGTTGGACGACGTTTGCAACAGCATGGACCATCAGCTCGGAGATAATGGCTGCAGTTACCCTTGACGCTGGATCACAGACAGGAGCGCCTGCGGTGGTGTACTCAACGACGAACCTGGGTGCACGAATGGCAGAACGTCATTTTTTCGGATGAATCCAGGTTCTGCTTACAGCGTCATAATGGTCGCATCTGTGTTTGGCGACATCGTGGTGAACGCACATTGGAAGCGTGTATTCGTCATCTCCATACTGGCGTATCACCCGGCGTGATGGTATGGGGTGCCATTGGTTACACGTCTCGATCACCTCTTGTTCGCACTTCGAACAGTGGACTTTACATTTCAGATCCGTTACGACCCGTGGCTCTACCCTTCATTCGATCCCTGCGAAACCCTACATTTCAGCAGGATAATGCACGACTGCATGTTGCAGGACCTGTACGGGCCGTTCTAGATACAGAAAAATTTCGATTTGCTGCCCTGGCCAGCACATCATACAGATCTCTGACCAACTGAATGGTCAATGGTGGCTGAGCAACTGGCTCGTCACAATACGCTGTCACTACCCTTGATTAACTGTGGTATCGTGTTGAAGCTGCATGGGCAGCTGTACCTGTACATGCCGTTCAAGCTCTGTTTGACTCAATGCTGAGGCGTATCAAGGCCGTAATTTCGGCCAAAAGTGGTCGTTCTGGGTACTGATTTCTCAGGATATATATACCCAAATTGCCTGAAAATGTAATCGCATGTCAGTTCTAGTATAATATAATTGTCCAATGAAACACGTTTATCACCCGCATTTCTTCTTGGTGCAGCTCTTAAGAACCATGAATATATTTAAGTTAGTTTATATTATTAACTTCCCGATGTATTAACTTAACCCACTAAACATATCTCTTTGTATAATGTCTTTATCAGCTTTTTCAGCTATTCGTGAAAGAAATGCAAAACTGCTGACGAGGAGCCCGTCCACCATTGGTGTGATCCAAATACTGATTAGCAATTTATCAGATCTTTTATGGTGCACCAAAGAACCTACAGTCTTTCAGAAACTAAGTCCAATACTCAATTAACTATATAGCATAATTCGATGACCGATCACGTTGCGCTCTTGACTTATGAAAATTAGATCAAGCCACATATGTAACTTTGCGTTTCTCTCGAACACCAACCTGGAGTAATAGGAAATCACAACAGGAATCAACAAACACTGCTCGGTTAATTTCGATTGACATTACTGAGCTGACTACCTGGTGGTAAGTGGTAGGTGATTATGACTATTTCCTTTACATTGTCTATCATCCTTCCACCTACGCAAGCAGGTAACGTAACAGTTACAGCTCAGAACTTCCAGTCGCTCATCCACCTACCAGAGGGGTTGTTGCTGTTGGTGGATCGGGACCACTTATACTGTGGTCACTCCATGTGTGGTTGCTGATTAACGTCATACCAGAGACATTTCTGTTCACAACAACAAAATATACAAGAACCGCTAATTCTGTTCGCAGCACCGCCGAATAGTGTGAGCTAAATAGCTTTCCTCATACGGGAATGAGCAGCACCATTAATTTAAAGTAATTTAGAAACGTCTTTTGCCATGTCTCAGCCGAGGGTGCTGAATCACACGAGATCTGCCTTGCTCATGAGTTCTCCCACGAAACAACTTGCAAATAATGGACCAGAAACCTACCTTTCCCTCCCATCTTTCCCATGTTGTTGGGGTCTTCAGTCTGAAGACTGGTTTGATGCAGCTGCCCAAGCTAGTCTATTCTGTGCAAGCCTCTCCAACACTGCACAGCTAACGCAATGTACATCAGTTGGAACCTGCTAACTGTATTCAAGACTTTGTCTCCCTCTACCATTGTAACACCCCCCCCCCCCCGCTCTCCAACACCCACATATACACATATGTCTCCATTACCAAACTGACAAGTCCGTGATGCCTTAGGATATACTCTATGAAACGAAGTTGTGCCAAAAAATTTCTTGTTTTCCTCAGTTTGAATCAGTATCTTCTTATCAATTATTCGATCTGCAGCGCCACCACTGTTTTTCTGCGCTACTGAGTAAAATTTTGGCATTGCCATGGCTGTTGCAAAAGATCAGCGCTGACCAAACACCATTACGTCAGATGCAGCAATGCCACTGGCAGATTCCCACATTGTGCCCCAGGAATATGGCTGGCACCGCCATAAGGACGACACAGCAGAAAGGTGTTGGTAGGCCAGTAACGACACATGCAATCAGCAGACGTCATATCCTCTACATGGTTGCAAGCTGTGATTTGCAAAGCAACTGCGCTCTGTCCCAACATAAATTACCATTATTTTCAGTCAAAGGTGTCTCAGTCTGGTAGGTACTATTTAGGAGGAGAGGTATTGCCGCTCTACGAGGTGACATGAGGCTAGAAGCAGCCACCATGTTACTTGGCATCCACAAACCGTGAGCCCCTGCTGCTGGTTTTAAGATCAGTGCTGTGAGTTTAGCATCTTCCAGCCTGTGGGCCAACTATCATCTGCAACCAGCCTTCGGCCATAGAAGGCAGTCTTTTGAGGCCATGCCCACCTGTTGAGTCCGTCCTTAAAACTCACTGTCTTCAGCACACACTATGGAGGACGTTGCACCACAAAATGTTCTAGTTTGTTCTTCAGTAAAATGTATGACTATTAGTGAAGTTTTAATGAGCAGCCACCGAACATCATCCCGACAACAATCCACCACCTCAACTCAGAAATGCACGTGAAGAGGTCGTCCATCCTGAACCTCCACATTTCGATGTCAGAAGTGTGTGTCACGTCTAAATTTCAATGACAGAGGAACCTTACCAGCCACTCTCCCTGGTGACGATTACTTTTAACTACCTCAGGGTTGCAGTTTCGTCGACACACAGCATCAGTGTGCAGTGGGTGAGTGGACTGACTGTTCTATTTTTTCCCCTGCGACTATCACGTCGAGTCATTGCACCTTTTAGCAGCTTTTCAGTTCTGTTTTCATGTGTGACATGTGGCGAGTAAATTGAGACTGTGTTCTGAGGATGTGTAAATATGAACGTTGTTTCTGACTATCATCCATGATTGTGGCTCTTTGTCTTTAAGTGTATAGGGTGTTAACCATGGGTAACTTCTTAGGAGGGGAAGATGAGTTTTGTCGAGAAGTCGGATTTTTGTGGTAGATTTCGCCGTTTTTAATATGCAATGTATTTCATTTTAAGCAATAAATGTGGCTCACTACGTGTAATCACGTAAAGTAGTAGTCATGAGTAGCTGCTCAATGGAAGAAGTTAAGTTACAGTAAGTGTTAGGGTAGAATTAGATTAAGTGTCCTTGTCGTCATACTGTTTTGTTCTCCTTGTTCTTTGTTTGCATAATTAGTAAGGTATACCCATGCGCAGAGGTTGCGAATTTCGGCAGCCTGAACCAGATGAGGAGATAAGTGCATGTGCCGATGATCTTTGTGTCTTGCAGAGTGCAACTGCAGACAGTAATTTTGTTGTAGATACTTAGGAGGTGACACAGAAAGCTATGAATATCGCTGATTGTATAGCAGATGTTTTGGGTACTGAAATGGTACAGACGCCTTTAGTATTTAAGAAAGCGGCAGATTTGGCACCATCAGTGACGGCACCGCGTCCTCAGAACGAGAGAGGAGAAGAAAGAGGAAATGTGTTTGTAAGGTTTATGATCTGGCCGACAAGGCTTCTGCCAGTGGATCAGGAGATTGACGAAAGTGAGAACACTTGTAGTGTAATGCGTGATGCAGGCTAAGGCTGCTGTGCAATCCCAAGGCTAGGTTATCCCATCAAGCATCATGCCGAAATTGACTTTCGATGACGCGCGGTGGAACTCACGGGGATAATGTTCTAGCTGGGGGAAGCTGTCACCAGTGAAATACTGTCGCAAGGTTTGTTTATCATGATAGGACAAATACGGGCAAAATCATTAAGCCTTAATTTGCATGATATAGTGCCACAAGACACTAGGAAGTTGCTTTAGGTAACCGAAGGTGTTGCTAACTTATACTATTCTGGACTTCGCCTCCGTGTGGGGAATTGTCGTTAAGTACGCAGCGTTCAGTGATTGAGAGCACTTCTCCTGTGTGTACTCACGCTGAGTTTTTTTATTTTGTGGTTAGAGTTCTTCCATCGTCGCAGCCGTGTACGAGGAACATCACTCCGATGCATGGGACGCAGTACATTCTCTGATATTGCTAATTCCTTCGGCTTATTGGGGCTATAAAGCTGAACAGCTGTGATAGTGTAAGTTTCATTTCCACTGAGGTGTCACACCACTGTAGATCATCTTTGAAAGTAGTGTCTTCTAGTGTTTGGGACGTAGATGATATCAGTCATCTCGTGTTATTTATATTAGATCACGTGGCCATAGAAAGCGGCACATTTGGGCAGTTTATTAATAATGTTAGTCAGGAAATTCATTTGTATCTCTTTATGTCCATTGCACATCGACATATAAACGTTTTTAATATATAAAGGGGTTTTAATCAACAATAAATGTATAAGCAAAAACAAAATCAATATTTAGTAGTTACTAATTCCCTAAATTGATTTCTATGTTGCAATTTATATGTTAAAGAGAATGACGGAGGAAATAATATCAGCATTAAGAAATCCTAAGATCTGATTCAGGGGGTAGTCAGACAGAGCCGAATCTTTATATTTGCGTTCAGTATTTTCCATTGCTCACATTCGTTTTAACACCAGCCAGGATCAGCATCTTGGAAACCATACAAATACCTTCCAGTAACAGTTCCTAACACTGAAATTTATATTCGATGTTAGTAAATCCCTCTTTTTCATTAATAATATTTTTGCTATGGTCCGTCTTCATTGTATATCCTCTCTACTTCGGTCATCATCAGTTATTTTGCTGCCCAATAATCATTTTACTGTCTTATTTCGTAATCTGATTCCCTAAACAGTACCTGATTTAACCCTCGCCGTACCAAGGGTCAGGGAAGGATTTCTTTATGCCTACCTTCTCAGAATACTGTAATCTACCCATTTACATTATATTTTAAAATTTTAAAAATAATATATTTGTGATTTTTAATGATTTATTCTACCAGACTACGTAGTTGTTTTTAATTTTTCACTAAGACTTAACGTAAAATTTAGGTCTTGTCAGTGGATATGAATTTTCAGAACAGGTGTCATATTCATATTTCCAGGTTTAGGACTCTTCTTAAATACAAATATATCTTTAAAAATTATGTTGTGCGTAAAAGACCACGAAATTTAACGAAATCCGTATTTCTCTGTGTTGGTCATATATTACGTCCGCTTCTATAGTACACGTTATGGAAAATCCGTTGGTACTGCTAGGTTTAATTCAAATAGGTTACATTACCTTTCATTTAGTTCCATTGAGTGTTATGTTATAATCCCTTTAAAGGGCACAATCTGTTCCATTCAACTGTTATTCCTAGTGCTTTGCTGTCTCTGAAAGAATTGCGGTGTCACCAGTAAACTTCATAATGTTTATTGCTTCTCCCTCATATTTAATTCTGTTTACAAATTTATCCTTGTGTGCTTTACTGCTTGTTCGGTGTAGATGTTGAATGACATCGAGTGTAGGCTACCTGTATGTCTCACTCCCATCTTCAAGTTGCACAGCTAGAAATCCAGCAGATGGAGTGCAGAATTTATTTGCTTCCACACGTTTTGGTCTTTGATGGGATGAGGCTGTAAAATACATGTAGAGCCTCATTACTCCTCTCTTCTTTCTAACTGACGACAGCAAAATTCATATTTCAGTGCATATACGGCAAAAATTCAAACTTTCACTTAGGACAACAAGGATTGCTAACTCCCCAACTCCCCACCTGTGGAGGAACATGTAGGAATGTGTGTCCCTCCTATTTCCGAACATTCAATCTGTTTTGTAAGTTCCAGAAGAGTAAGGTACATTGAGATAACTATTTCTACATCGAAAGGTAAGCCAGTTCCGTTCTAACCCACTAGCGAGAACAAATACAAAAGACGGTTGGAGGTGCAGTAATGAGGAAATGTCGTTAGATTGTATTGTGGGATTGGAGAAGTATGAACAAGGGAAACTCTTGTATCATTTTTATGACTTTACGCCTCTTATCTTCAGATATTATTTTTAAATGACGAAGGGAAAGTTGCTACCTCACAGTATCTCTGAACAAATAGCATTTCATCTAAGTATAATCTGAGGCGTAAATGTAAAAGTCCGATATCAGAAACTTCTCTGTCCGGGGGCGCCTGACTCAAATTCTTTAACATTGTCATTGTCCAAGTCCACAGAAGGTGCAGTGCTGGTGATTTCTTTAGTTCTAATTGGTTGGACGCCGCTTTCTAGAGCTACAAATACCTTTATTTTTTTAAAAGCTATAAAACAAACGGTTGCGTATAAGAATTACAGTAATGGAATAGCAAACGTACCGTGAAAAGGTTTTTCAACAGCGTGTTATCAGTTCCTGCATTTCGAGCTATTTCTCCCTTCTCAGAGAGCTACTCGCACAAAGACATTCTAACACTGTCAGCTGCTTACTCCAGCGACTATCGTTAGACTGGCTCATATACCTAACAAGAGCAGTAAGAAGACCCCTTTTCTTTACGTAGGGGAAGCATTCTTTCGCCGCAATCAAAAGACCATGAACTTAAGAACAATTGACGCATGTATACTCCGCTTTAAAATTATTTCGTAACCATGTATTTGAAATATGGCACGAACAATTCAATCGTGAATATATCGCGCGTTGCTACGACAATGTTGGTAACTTGATCAATCGTGTGCTGCATATCTTTGAAAGTAATGTGGTGCATACTAATTGACATAAATCGTCTAAATAATTCTTTTAGAATGTTACCGCCCGTTTTTGGTTCATCTGGAAATTGAGTTGCAAACAAAATGCGAGATCTGAGAGACTAGTCAATGAAACAGGAGACAGTACATGTCAGATAATTGTTGCTTCTCGCAGTGGATGTCGATATGTCTGTAGTTGCTGAGTGTTCACCTTCTGTTATATGAGCAATTACCTCAGTCATAATTATATGTCGTAGGCATTTAGCACTTTTTGCCATGTACCTCTACACAGTTTTGGGGTGAGATATAATGGCCTTTGCAGTATCAACTAACGTCTGAACAAGATCCCTAAAACCTTCATCTCTCATAGTTTCATACGTGCACACATAGCCACGCATTTATCGACAGTTATCAGTTACCTCCTGGGCAGGTTTAGGAAGTCGTTTCTGCTCCACTTAAGACCCTTGTTTATTATACACGCATGAATGGCGAGAAATGTGCGAAGTGCCACTTGGGCCTTCAGCATGAGAGTAAATTCCATCTAACACTGAACAGCAAACAAAATGAACGCTTTTCCTAACGCCATCCACAATAGGCCTTAACACGGTCCCAACTGAACTTTTAAGGTTCTCTGCTCACCACTTATTAGTCTTTCTTTTCCATCCCTTTTTCTTGACATGTGCTTCTTCTTCTGCAAACCACCCTCATTTTTGCATTACGAAAAAAATGAAGAAATCACACCACTCCACTAGACACTGCTTTACCCTCCACTCGTAGCCCGTAGCTGACCACTGCGGTCAGTGCTACCAACAGCCCGTAGGCGGCAGCACAGCAGTGCATTGGCAAGGCACTTGTGCAGTGACGTCACGGTATCGCTCAGTGCGGGACAGTGAGGCCGCGGCCCGTGGGCTGCATCACCACGCGCAACTCTTCTGAGCCCGTTGTGTACAAGTGCTCTCGCAACAGTACTGCTCGGCCCTTGGGGTGACGTCAGGAACTCACTCAGCCCGATACTGCTGTTGTGGAGTGTGGTCGCACGACTCTGCACTGTGCGGACCGTCGGTCCTCTATGCGGCTGCCCCGGCTGAACCGGCAGCGCGAGGCAAGGCTCGCACGGCTGTCATCGCTACGGTCCTGGACGGGCTGTGCCTCGATGCCCACTTCTGATACAAAGTGCACAACCAGAGCTCACACTCGGCCTGTTGTCACCAACCGACTGACATCATACAAACCAACTCCAGCAGTGGCATCATTAATTCCCACGGGCAGACACGTCACTGAACTGTCTTAAACACTTATCCCCAGAACATTGAAACCCTTTAAATTTTTAGTTAGTGTATCTTGTACAAATATCTCCCATGCCAATAAAAATGATTTGTCAAACTGTTTATTTAAAACATGTCAAATAGCGTATTGTTTTATCTTGTAAACATCATTCTTATAAATTTGTTGTACACAACTTGAATGACTACTCATGTAACAGCGAGTATCATAGTCAAATGATCCGTAGGCACATGTAAGACACCAAGAAAATTTTTCTTTCTTTATATTTATGAAATATGTGAGTACCAGTGAGACCAAAAATGGTAATAAGTACATGTAATACTTTCCATGAAGATAAAGAACAGAGAAGCCTTCACATTTTTTCTGTGATTAGCTAGGAGATGCCTTCCTGTTTCGTATCGTCCCTTCTTCTTCAGATTTCGCTTTGTAAGCATCTACCTTGTTAGCTCATAAGAACCATGAATATATTTAAATATATTTAAATTAATACCTTTCATATGTATTGATTTAATAAACTAAACATATCTCATTGTATTAACGTCTTTATCAGCTTTGTGTCGGCTATTCGCGAAACAAGTGCAAAACTGCTGACATGGAGCCTGTCAGCCATGGGTGTGATCCAAATATTGATTAGCAATTTGCCAGATCTTTTATGGTGCACCAACGAAACTGCAGTCTTTCAGAAACGAAGTCCGATACTCAATTAACGATACAGCATTATTCGATTGACCGATCGCGTTATGCACTTGCCTTAGGAAAATTACATTGGAGCAACACCAGTAACTTCGTGTTTCTCTCGAACACCAACATGGAGTAATAGGAAATCACAACAGGAATCAACAAGCACTGCTCGGTTAATTTCAATTGACATTACTGAGCTGATTACCTGATGGTAAGAGGTAGGTGAAGACGACTATTTCTTTACATTCTCTATCTTCCTTCCACCTTCGCAAGCAGGCAAGGTAACAGTTACAACTAACAACTTCCACTCTCTCATCGACCCACCAGAGAGATTATTGCTATTGTTAGATAGGGACAACTTATACTGTAGTCACTCTATGTGTGGTTGCAGTTTAACGTAATACCAGAGACACTTCTGTTTACAGCAACAAAATAATAACAGAACCGCTACATCAGTTTGTTGCATCAGCCAGTAGTGTGTGATAAATAGCTTTTCTCATAGGAGAATGGGCAGCGCCGTTAATTTAGAACAATTTAGAAACGTGAGCACGCTGAATCGCACGAGATCTGCCTTTCTCAGGAGTTCTCCCAGTAAAGAACTTGCAAAACTGTGATCCAGAAGCCTACCTCTCCCTCCCGCCCCTTCCCCAATTTTGTTGTTGTGGTCTTCAGTCAGAAGATTGGTTTGATGCAGCTGCCCAAGATAGTCTATTCACTGCAAATCTCTTCAGGCTGCTCAGTTAATGCAATTTACATCAGCTTGAACCTGCTACCTGTATTCAAGACTTTGTCTCCCTCTACAACTTTAACACCCTCCCCCACACTCACATATACACACATCTCTCCATTACTCCATTACCAAACTGAAAACTCCTTGATGCCTCAGGACATGACCTTTGAAACTAAGTTGTGCCATAAATTTATGATTTTTCCCAGTTCGACTTAGTATCTTCTTATCAGTTATTCGATGTGCAGTGCCACCACCATTTTTCGGCGCTACTGAGTGAAATTGTGATGTTGCCATGGCTGTTGTAAAAGACCTTGGGAATGAGCCAGCTCAGAGCCGACCAAACACCATTATGTTAGCTGCAGAAATGCCACAGGCAGATTCCCACATTGTGCTCCAGGAAACGGGCTGTCAACGCCATAACGACGACACAGCAGAAAGGCGTTGGTAGGCCAGTTGCTACACATCCAATCAACAGACGTCTTATGGTCTACATGGTTACAAGCTGTGATTTGCGAAGCAAGAATGCTCTGTCCGATCATAAATTGCCATTATTTTCAGTCTAAGGTGTCTCAGTCTGGTACCTACTATCGTCGAGGAGAGGTGTATGACAGTCCTCGAAGCGACATGATGCCTCAAGTAAGCACCACGATATTTGGCCTCCACTACCTGTGGGCCCCTGCTTCTGGTTTTAAGATCAGTGCTGTGGACTATGCATCTTCCAGCCAGTGCACCAACTACCATGTGCATTGTAAGGTTTATGATCGGGCCGAGAAGGCTTGTGCCAGTGGATCAGGAGACTGACAAATGTGACAACACTTGCAGTGTAATGCGTGATGCAGGCGATGGCTGCTGCGCAGTCCAAGGACTAGACTTTCTGATCAAGCATCATGACGAAACTGAGTTTCGATAACGAGCGCTGGAACTCAGGGGGATAACTTTCAAGCTGGTGGAAGGTGTCACCGTTGAAATACTGTTGTAAGGTTCGTTTATCATGATATAGTGCCACAATGCATTGGGAAGTTGGTTTGGGTGACTGAAGGTGTTGCTAACCTATACGATTCTGGACTTCCCCTTCGGGTAGGGAATCGTCGTTGAGTACGCAATGTTCCCTGATTGTGAGCGCTTCTCCTGTCAATACTCACGTTGAGACGTTATCTGAATTCCGTCCTTGTTGCTGGGAGTTCACATTTCTTGTCTGTAGCATACAGAGAGGAGAAGATAGTGTTAGATTATAGTAGTCAGAGGACCGCCTTCTGCCGTCCATGTGTTTAATGAGTTTTTTTTATTTTGTGGCTGGAGTTCATCAATCGTCGCAGACGTGTACGAGAACCATCACAACGACGCACCGGATGCAGTACATTCGGTGATATTACCAATAGCTTCGGCTATTAGGGCTATAAAGCTAAATAGCTGTGATCACGTACGTTTCAGTTCCACTGAGGTTGCACACCTCTGTAGATCATCTTTGTAACTAGTGTCTTCTAAAGTTTGGGATGTATACGATATCAGTCACCTCGTGTTATTTATATTAGATCGCGTAGCCAGAAAAAGGGGCACATTTGGCCAGTTGATCAATAATATTACTCAGGAAAATCATTTGTATCTCTTTATGTCCATGGCACATCGACATATAAATATTTGTAATCTATAAAATAGTTTGTATCTACAATAAATGTATATGGAGGAACAACATTTATTATTTAGTAGTTACTAGTTCCCTTAGTCATTCATTTATTTTTATGTTGTAATTTATATGTCGAAGAGCAAGAAGGAGGAAATAATATTACCGATAAGAGAT
This sequence comes from Schistocerca serialis cubense, assembly GCF_023864345.2. Taxonomy (NCBI): domain Eukaryota; kingdom Metazoa; phylum Arthropoda; class Insecta; order Orthoptera; family Acrididae; genus Schistocerca; species Schistocerca serialis. The sequence goes on along the minus strand of NC_064640.1, from coordinate 545,513,986 downwards.
GCTAAGATCTGCTTCAAGTGTTAGACAGACAGGGCCAAATCTTCACTTTCGCGTTCAGTATTTTCCATTGCGTACATTCATTTGCGCACCCGCCTGGAGTAGCATCTTGGAAACCATACAAATACCTTCAAGAAATACTTCCTAACACTTAAATTTATATTCTATGTTAGCAAAACTACCTTTTTCATTAATACTTTTCTTGCTGTAGTCAGTCTTCATTTTATATCCTCTCTACTTCGGCGATCATCAGTTATTTTGCTGCCCAATAGTCCTTTTAATGTCTCATTTCGAAATCAGATTCCCTTAACACCACCTGATTTAACCCTCGCAATACCAAGGAAGAGAGAAGGGGTTCTTTATGACTACCTTTTCAGAATACTGTAACCTAGTCATATACATTATATCTTAAATTTAAAAAAAATATATATTTGTGATTTTTAATGGTTTCTTCTTCCAGATTCCGTACTTGTTTTAAATATTTCAGTAAAACTTAACGCCAAATTTAGGTCTTGTCAGTGGTATAGCACTTTCAAAACAGGTATTATATTCATATTTTCATGTTTAGGACCCTGCTTACACATAAATATATCTTTAAAAGGTATGTTGTGCGTAAAAGACAACGAAAATTAACGAAATCCGTATATCTTTGTCTTGGTCTTATATTACGCTTCCCTTTTGCAGTACACGTTATGGAAAATCCGTTGGTACTGCTAGGTTCATTTGGATTACGTTCCAAGATTTCAAACTTTCATTTAGAGCAACATGGATTCCCAAAAATTCACGTGTTACTAGTTGTGGAGGAAAATGTAGGACTGAGCGTCTCTCCTATTTCAGAACATTAACTGTCATTGTTGTAACTTCCAGAAGAGCAGAGTACAGTGAGATAACTATTTCTAGATCGAAAGGTAAGCCAGTTCCTTTCGAGCCCACTAGCGAGAACAAAGAGAAAAGACGGTTGGGGATACAGTAATGGGTAATGTCTTTAGAGTGTATTGTGAGATTGGAGAAGTATGAGGAAGGAAAACTATTGTCTCCTTTTCATGACTTTACGCCTCTTATCTTCAGATGTCATTTTTAAATGACGAATGGTGGCCAGAGGAAAGTTGCTACCTCACAGCATCTCTGGACAATAGCTTTTCAACTAAGTATAATTTGAGTCCTATTTCAGAAGCTTCTCTGTCGTGGGACGCTGACTCAAATGCTTTAAGATTGTCATTGTCCATGACAACATAAGGTGCAGTGCAGGTGTTTTCTCCAGTTCTAATTCCTTGGACGCCGTTTTGTAGAGCTACAAAAACCCTTGTATTTTTAAAGCTATAAAATAAACGATTGCGTATAAGACTACAGTAATCGAATAGTATACATAGCGTAAAAAGTTCTTTCATCAGCGTATTATGTGTTCCTTCATTGTGGGCTATTTCTCCCTTCTCAGAGAGGTTCTCGCACGAAGACATTCTAACATTGTCAGCTGCTTATTCCAGCGACTATCCGGTATCTATCAAGAGCATTAAGAAGATTACTTTTCTTTACGTAAGTGACGCCTTCTTTCGCCACAGTCAAAAGACCGTAAGGTTATGGACAATTGACGCATATATACTCCGCATTAAATTAACGTCATAGCCCTGTATTTAGCAGGAACAATTCAATCGTGAATACACCGCGCAGTGCAACGACAATGTTGGTACCTTGATCAGTTGTGTGCTGTATGGTTCAAATGACTCTGAGCACAATGGGACTTAACTTCTGAGGTCATCAGCCCTTAGAACTTAGAACTACTTAAACCTAACTAACCTAAGGACATCACACACACCCATGTCCGAGGCAGGATTCGAACCTTCCAGACTGAAGCTCATAGAACCGCTCGGCCAATCTGGCCGGCGTTTGCTGTATGACTTTCAAAGTAGAGTCGTCGATACATTAATCGTCTAAATAATTCTCTTAGGATATTACAGACCGTTAATGGTTCATCTGGAAACTGGGCTGTAAACAAAATGCAAGATCTAAGAGTCAAGTCAATAAAACAGGTGACAGAACGCGTCACCTAATGATTTCTTGTCGTGCTAGATGTCCACAAGTCCATAGTTGCTGAGTATTCACCTTCTGTTATATGAGCAATTACATTAGGCATAATTATATGTCGTAGGCTTTTAACACGTCCTGCCATGGGCCGCGACACAGCTGTCGGGTGAGATATACTGGCCTTTGCAGTGTTGATTAACGTCTGAATAAGATGCATAAGACCTTCACATTTTATAGCTCTGTATGATCTTACGTCTCGTGCACATATAGCCACACGTATATCGACAGTTATGTCCTGAGTAGGTTTAGGAAGTCGTTTCTGGTCAACACAAGACCCTTTTTTATTAGACATGCATAGATGGCGAGAAATGTGCGAAGTGCCACTAGACCCTTCTGCATAACAGCAAATTTCACTGCACAGCGAACAGCAAACAAAACGCCATCAACAATAGGGTTTCCGCGCTGGATTAGCCGAGCGATCTAGGGCGCTGCAGTCCTGGACTGTGCGGCTGGTCCTGGTGGAGATTCGAGTCCTCCCTCGGGCATGGGTGTGTGTGCGTTTGTCCTTAGCATAATTTAGGTTAAGTAGTGTGTAAGCTTAGGGACTGATGACCTTAGCAGTTAAGTCCCATAAGATTTCACACACATTTGAACATTTTTTTTGAACAATAGGGTTTAACATTCTCCAAACTGAACATTTAAGATGGGCTCCAGGATGTGTGGTTCCTCACTCAACACTGATTAGTATTTCTTTCACTTCCCATTTTAACTGACATGCGCTCCTTCTTCTGCTGACCACATTAGTTTCCTCGCTCATTTTGTGTGTTACGACAAAAATTAAGAAATCCCACCATCCCACTAAACACTGCTCTACTCACCGCTCGTAGTCCGTAGCTTGCAACTGTGGTCAGTACTATCAACAGCCCGTAGGCTGCAGCACGCCAGTGTTTGCGCACGCACTGGTGCAGTGACGTCACGGGCTCACTCAGTGGAGCATTGAGGCCGTGGCCCGTGGGCTGCGTCTCCATGCGCAGCTCTGCTGAGCCCGTGGCATACAGGTTCTTTCGCAACTGCACTGCTCGGCCCTTGAGGTGACGTCAGGGACTCGCTCGGCCCGAGAATACTGGAGTCCAGTGCGGCCGCAGCTCCCGGGCCGGGCCTCTGCGCACGACCCAGCACCGTGCAGCCTGTCGGATCACGATGCAGCTGCCCCAGCTGAACCTGCACTGCGAGGCAAGGCTCGCACCTCTGTCATGGCTACGTTCCTGGACGGGTCGCGCCTCGATGCCCATTTCTGCTACAAAGTGCACAACCAGAGCTAACACTCATCCGGTCGTCACCAACCGCTTCACATCATATAAGCTAACTGCGACGTCAGTCCAGCAGTGGCTACATCAATTCGCACGGGCAGTCACGTACCTGAACTGACTTAACCTCTCAAATTTTAATTTAATCTATCCTGTACACTTATCTCCCGTGCCAATGAAAATGATTTCTGAAACTGTTTATTTAAAACATGTCAAACTGTGCATTGTTTTTTCTTGTATACACCAATCTTGTAATTTCATTGTACTAACGACGTGAATGACTACTCATGTAACAACCAGTATCGTTGTCAAATGTATTGTAGGAAAATGTAAGACACCAAGAAAATTTTTCTTTCTTTATGTTTATGAAATATGTGTGTACCAGAAAGTACACAAATATTAATAAGTACATGTAATACTTTCTACGATAATGAGGAACAGAGAAGCCTTCACATTTTTTCTGTTATCAGCTAGGAGCTGGCTTCCTGTTTTGTATCGTCTTTTGTTCTTCAGCTTTCGGTATGTATGCATCCATCTTGTTAGCTCTTGTTTTTGTTGTTGTGGTCTTCAGTCCAGAGACTGGTTTGATGCTACTCTATCCTGTGCAAACTTCTTCATCTCCCAGTACATACTGCAACCTACATCCTTCTGAATCATTTTCGTGTATTCATCTCTTGCTCTCCATCTACGATTTTTACCCTCCACACTGCCCTCGAATACTTATTTGGTGATCCCTTGATGCCTCAGAATATGCCCTACTGCCTCTTGCAGTCAAGTTGTGCCACAAATTTTTCTTCTCTCTAATTCTGTTTAATACCTCTTCATTAGTTATGTGATGTACCCATCTAATCTTCAGCATTCTTCTGTAGCACCACATTTGGAAAGCTTCTATTCTCATATTGTCCAAATTATTTATCGTGCACTTTCACTTCCTTACATGGCTACACTCCATACAAATACTTTCAGAAACGACTTTCTGACACTTAAATCGATACTCGATGTTAACAAATTTCTCTTCTTCAGAAACGCTTTCCTTGCCATTGCCAGTCTACATTTTATATCCTCTCTACTTTGACCATCATCACTTATTTTGCTCCCCAAATATCAAAACTCATTTACTACTTTAAACCTCTCATTTCCTAATCTAACTCTCACAGCACCTCCCGTTCCCTATTTAATTCGACTACATTCCATTATCCTCGTTTTGCTTCTGTTGATGTTCATCTTATGTCCTCCTTTCAAGACACTTTCCATTCCGTTCAGCTGCTCTTCCAGGTCCTTTGCTGTCTCTGACAGAATTACAATGGCATTGGCGAACCTTAAATTTTTTATTTCTTCTCCATGGACTTTAATTCCTACTCTGTATTTTTCGTTTGTTTCCTTTACTGCTTGCTCTATATACAGATTGAATAACATCTGGGCTAGGCTACAACCCTGTCTCACTCCCTTCCCAACCACTGCTTCCCTTTCATGCCCATCGACTCTTATAACTGCCATCTGGTTTCTGTACAAACTGTAAATAGCCTTTCGCTCCCTGTGTTTTATCCCTGCCACATTCAGAATTTGAAAGAGAGTATTCCAGTCAACATTATCGAAAGCTTTCTCTAAGTCTACAAATGCTAGAAACGTAGGTTTGCCTTTCCTAAATCTATTTTGTAAGATAAGTCGTAGGGTCAGAGTTGTCTCACGTGTTCCAACATTTCTATGGAATCCAAACTGCCCTTCCCCGAGGTCGGCTCTACCAGTTTTTCCATTCGTCTGTAAAGAATTTGTGTTAGTATTTTGCAGCTGTGTCTTATTAAACTAATAGTTCGGTAATTTTCACATTTGTCAACACCTGCTTTCTTTGGGATTGGAATTATTATATTCTTCTTGAAGTCTGAGGGTATTTCGCTTGTCTCATACATCTTGCTCACTAGATGGTAGAGTTTTTTTAGCCCTGGCCCTCCCAAGGCTGTCATTAGTTCTAATGTGATGTTGTCTACTCCTGGGGCCTTGTTTCGACATAGGTCTTTCAGTGCTCTGTCTAATTCTTCACGCAGTATCATATCTCGTATTTCATCTTCATCTACATTCTCTTCCATTTCTATAATATTGTCCTCAAGATCGTCGCCCTTGTATAGACCCTCTATATCAGGCTCATCCAAGAATTGCGCCCGGCGGGAGCAGCGGGTGCAAGACAGTGTAGTTCAGCGCCCCGTACACGACCATGTGTCGCTAGTGTCAGCATAAATAGAGAGAGAGAGAGAGAGAGATAGCTGCGGAGCGAGTGAGACCGCTTAGCACTGCTCTGCGTTGGACTTTCATGCGGTCTGATCCAACGTAAACAAAACATTCTATTTTAGAAATAGTTTTTACAAGTAAATATTTTTTTATACTTCGTGCTACAGCTTTTTGTATCACTTTTCAGAGTTTAGAAATCGGATCTTTAGTTTGGTGTTTTGTACATAATAATTCTAACTGACCAAGTTTGAAAACTAATTAAAAATTGATTTAAGGTTATAAAGCTCTTAATTCTTACAGTCAACATTGTTAAAAACGACAATTAACATTTTACACGTTTTCTTTTTCGAGGAAACGATTTTGTCTAGGTTTGGTACAATATTCCGTGAGACTGCTAACCTCAAAGACTTCGTCAAATTTTTATCGCCAAGTAATGAACGGTTCTTAGTTTTAGCGAGCTTTAAAAGAGAGAAAAAGCACTCACAAATATACGTAGAACCAAACATTGAGAGAAATTTGGCCACGTGCTTGTGCAAAAGAGGATATTTCTCTCGTGGAAGACATCTGTAAAAGTCATCCTAAGTTTTACACATAACAAAGGGGCTCATCAAGCCGATATCGCACTGCAGGTCAATCAGCTCTCGTTGAAGCACTTGTGAGACGTTCTCTGCCAGAAGGAAAAACGGGCGAACAAATATATGTATATAAGGCCGGTTGAAGCTCACTTATCTCCAAAAATTTGTTTTCAAACTTTTCTTGTAATTCGCAAATGATTTGAAAATAATCTGAAAAATCCACATCTTCTTTAACACTGTCTAGTGCAGAAAAGTGTCCACAATTCTTCTCGCGCAACTGTTTTCCCCACAAAATAACTTTTTTTTTTTTTTTTTAGTGCTTGAATCGTCTGCACTAAATCAGCAACAGAGCATTTTCGCCTTGGAGTGAAATGTTCAAAGTATTTAAATGACCATTAAGGTCACTCAAAAAAGCCAAATTCGCCACCCACTTACAATCACAAAGTAATTCTTCTGGCGTCCTTTCATTTGAAAAAGATATTTATTTCACCCCTCAAGGAGAAAAACCGATGAAGCACCTTTCCTCTGCTCAGCCATCTTACTTCGGTGTGGTAGGGGATGTCCGGGAATTCCGCTTCGATATCAGCCAGAAATTCTTTAAATTGGAGATGTGTGAGTCCATGCAATCCAAGATAACTAGTCGTTCGAAGAACTGTGTCCATAACATTTTTTATGTTGACAACCTCCGCACAGAGTGCCTCCTGGTATATCAGACAATGGACTGCCGCGAATAAGGGACAGCCGACTTCAGCCATTTTTGACCTGACGTAACCCAGGAATCCAGTGCGTATCCCTCGTAGCGCAGAGGCTCAATCCGTTGTTACACTGGTCAGGCGTTCCCGTTTTAAACCCATTGACTCTAATACGTTTTCCACGGCTAGAAAAATATCCAAACCCGTGGTCGTGTCTTATAATGGTGTAAGGTCGAGTGGCGCGGTCGGGCGGTCCGCACGGCCAGCTAAGCGACACGACTCGGCCACTGTAGCAACATACGAATTTTTCTTAGGCGATGGCCTCGGGCGATCGCGGGCGCTAGAGCCCCAGGGGCACAGTTTGGATGAGACTCCGTCCACCTTTCTGCTTTCCCTTCTTTGCTTATTACTGGATTTCCATCTGACCTCTTGATATTCATGCAAGTCGTTCTCTTTTCTCCAAAGACCTCTTCAATTTTCCTGTAGGCAGCATCTATCTTACCCCTAGTGATATGCTCCTCTACATCCTTAGATTTGTCCTCTAACCATTCCTGCTTAGCCATTTTGTGCTTCCTGTCGATCTCATTTTTGACCCGTTTGTATTCTTTTTCGCCTGCTTCATTGACTGCATTTTTGTATTTTCTCCATTCATCAATTAAATAATATACGAGGTGCGTTTGAAAAGTCTGTGCAAAAAAAAAAAAAAAAAAAAAAAAAAAAAAAAAAAAAAAAAAAAAAAACGCTTACATGTTTGGGGTAATTTCTTTTATTTTTCAGCATAGTCTCCTTTTAAATTTATACTCTTTGTCCAATGCTGTTCGAATTTGTTGAACCCTTCCGAATAATAGGAATTGTCTAAGTCTGCAAAATAGCTAATAGTTGCTGAAATCACCTCCTCGTTTGAATAAAATCTTTGTCCCACCAACAATTTCTTCAAATTGGGGAACATATAGTAGTTCGAAGGAGCCAAGTCTGGAGAATAGGGGAGGGGTGGATGTGAAATGAGTTGGATTCCTTTTTCCATAAATTTTGCGACCACAAATGCTGATGTGTGTGATGGTGCATTGTCATGATCGAAAAGGACGGTCCAATAAAGATGAATAATATTCACCTGTAATAGTTTTACCCTTTTCCAGATAGTCGATGGGGATTATTCCTTGCGAATACCAAAAGACAGCCGCCATATCCGTTCCGGCCAAAGGAATGGTCTTCGCCTTTTTTGGTGAAGATTCTCCCTTGGTAACCCATTGTTCAGAATGTTCTTTGCTCTCAGGAGTATAGTAATGTATCCATGTTTCATCCACAGTGACGAAACGACGCTTAATGTACTCTTAAAGTCCTGCGGATTCTGCCTGAACAGCAGCAAACCATCTTTGCAACACTTCACACGATTCCGTTTTTGTTCATGCATGAGCAAACGCGGAACGAATCTTGCGGATGGCTTTCTCAAGTCCAAATGTTCATGCAAAATATTATGTACCTGTTAATTCGAGATGCCCACAGCACTAGCAATCTCACACACTTCAACTCTTCTGTCATCCATCACCATATTATGGATTTTATCAATGATTTCTGGAGTGGTAACCTCAACAGGGCGTCCAGAAAGTTCAGCAACACTTGTGCCCAAATGGTCACTCCTAAAATATAAAATCGCTTATAAACTGTTCTAATCGAAGGCGCAGAACAACATGACTGAAACTTCGTGTGCGTTCTTTCCAAAGATGCTACTAACTAAACATTACCTCGATCGGCGCCGGCGGTGGCATCTCTCGGACTTTGCACGGTCTTTTCATACACCTCTCGTATTTGAGTATATTTAAATTAATACCTTCGAGCTATATTAATTTAGCAAAATAAACATATCTCTTTGTGTTAATGTCTCTAACAGGTTTGTGTACAGCTATTCGTGAAAGAAATGCAAAACTCCCTACGTGGAGCCCGTCCGCCATTGGTGTGATCCAAATACTGATTAGCAATTTATCAGATCTTTTATGGTGCACCAAAGAACCTACAGTCTTTCAGAAACGAAGCCCGGAACTCAATTAACTGTATAGCATAATTCGATGACCGATCACGTTAAGCACTTAACTTATGAAAATTACCTTAAGCCACATCTGTAACTTTGCGTTTCTCTCTTACACCAACTTGGAGTAATAGGAAATCGCAAACAGGAATCAACAAGCACTGGTCGGTTAATTTTAGCTGACATTACTGAGCTGACTATCTGCTGGTAAGTGGTAGGTGATCACGACTATTTTCTTTATCTTCTCTATCTTCCTTCCATCTTCCCAAGCAGGCGAGGTAACACTTACAGCTCACAGCTTCCACTCGCCCATCCACCTTCGAGAGAGGATGTTGCTATTGCTGGCTGGGGAGTAATTATACTGTGGTCACTCCATGTATGGTTGCAGTTTAATGTCATACCAGAGACACTTATGTTTACAACAACAAAATAATAACAGAACCGCTGCATCAGTTGGTAGCATCGGCCAACAGTGTGAGATAAATAGCTTTTCTCATACGAGAAGGAGCAACGCCGTTAATTTAGACCAATATAGAAACGTCTTTTGCCATGTCTACATCCGAGAGCGCTGAATCACACGAGATCTACCTTAGTCATGAGTTCTCCTGGTAAATAACTTGGAAATTTGTGGACCAAGAACCTACCTCTCCCTCCGGTTACCCCCCCCCCCCTCCCCCATCAATGTTGTTGTTGTCGTCTTCAATCTGAAGACTGGTTTGATGCAGCTGCCCGAGCTAGTCTATTCTGTGCAAGCCCCTTCAGCGCCGCATAGCTAATGCAATGTGCATCAGTTTGAACCTGCTCACTGTATTCAAGACTTTGTCTCCCTCTACATTTTTAACATCCCCCCCCCTCCCGGCGAACAACACCCACATATACAGACTTTTCTCCATTACCAAACTGAGAAGTCCTTGACGTCATAGGATATGCTCTATGAAAAGAACTTGTGCCATATATTTGTTTTCCCCAGTTCGACTCAGTATCTTCTTATCAGTTATACGATCTGCAGCGCCACCACTATTTTTCGGCGCTGCTGAGTAAAATTGTGATGTTGCCATAGCTGATGCAAAAGATCTTGGGAGTGAGGCAGCTCAGAGCCGACCAAACATCATTACGTCAGATGCAGCAATGCCACTGGCAGATTCCCACATTATGCACCAGGAAAGGGGCTGGCACCACCATTACGACCATACAGCACGAAGCCGTTGTCAGGCCGATTACTACACATCCAATCAACAGACTTCATATAGTCCACATGGTTGCAAGCTGTGATTTGCGAAGCAATAACGCTCTGTCCCAACATAAATTTCCATTATTTTCAGTCAAAGGTGTCTCGGTCTGGTAGCTACTATTTACGAAAAGAAGTGTATGCTACTCCTCGAGGCGACATAATACTTCAAGCAATTACCACGAGATTTGCCCTCCACTACCTGTGGGCCCCTGCTGCTGGTCTTAAGATCACTGCTGAGGGCTTAGCATCTTCCAGTCTGGGGGCCAACTACCAGGTGCAACCAGCCTTCCCCCATAGAGTGCAGTCGATTGAGACCATGGCCACCTGTTGCCTCAGTTACTATACACTCGCTGTCTTCAGCACACGCTATGGAGGATGTTGCACCATAGAATGTTCTAGTTTGTTCTTCAATAAAATGTATAACCAATAGTGAAGTTCTTATGAACAGCCATCGATCATCATCCCGACAATAATCCACCACCTCAACTCAGATCTCTGTGTGTTTAGGTCATCCATCCTGAATCTCTACATTTCGATGTCAAAAGAGTGTGTCACCACTAAATTACAGTGACAGAGGAAAATTGGCAGCCACCCTACCTGGAGACGATGACTCTCGACTTCCTCAGGGTTGCAGTTTCGTCGACACACAGCATCAATATGCAGTGAGGAGTGCACTCCCCTGCGTGTATCACGTCGAGTCAGTGCACCAATAAGCAGCCTTTCAGTTCTGTTTCGATGTGTGACGTGTGTCAAGTAAACTGTCTGTGTCAGCCGGAGTGGCCGAGCGGTTCTAGGTGCTTCAGTCTGGAACCGCGCGACAGCAACGGCCGCAGGTTCGAATCCCGCTTCGGGCATGGATGTGTGTGATGTCCTTAGGTTAGTTAGGTTTAAGTAGTTCTAAGTTCTAGGGGACTGATGACCTAAGATGTTAAGTCCCATAGTGCTCAGAGCCAGCCAAACTCAGTCTGTAATCTGAGGATGTGTAAACATGAACTTTATTTATGTCAATGATGAATGGGTGTGGCTCATCATCTGGAAGTGTATAAGATGTTAACCATGCGTAGCTTCTTAGGAGGGAAGATGAGTTTTGTCGAGAAGCTGGAGTTTTGTGGTTGTTTTCGCCGCTTTTAATGGGCAGTGTGTACCATTTTGAGCAATAAATGTGGCTCACTGCGTTTAAGCGCATAGAGTAGTAGTCATGAGTAGCCGCTCAAATGGAGAAGTTAAGTTACAGTAACTGTTGGGATCGAATTAGATTAAGTGTCCTTGTTGCCGTACTGTTTTGTTCTCCTCGTTTGTTGTTTGCATAATTTGTGAGGTATACCCTGGCTGAGAGGTTGCGAATTTCTGCAGCCTGGACCAGATGTGGAGGGAAGTGCATGTGCCGATAATTTTGGTGTCTTGCAGAATGCAACTGCTGACCATAATTTTGTTGTAGACACTTAGGAAGTGACACAGAAAGCTATCAATAAGGTTGATTGAATTGCAGATGTTTTGGGTACTGAGACGGTACAGACGCCTATCGTATTTCCGAAGGCCGCAGATTCAGCACCATCTGTGACGGCACTGCCTCCTCAGAACGTGGGATGAAGAAAGGGGAAATGTGTTTTTAAGGTTTATGATCGAGCCGACAAGGCTTGTGCCAGTGGATCAGGAGATTGACGAAAGTGACAACACTTGCAGTGTAATGCGTGATGCAGGCTAAGGCTGCTGTGCAATCCCAGGGTTAGACTTTCTCATCAAGCATCACGCCTAAACTGACGTTCGATGAAGCGCAATGGAACTCAGGGTGATAATTTTCAAGCTGGGGGAAGCTGCCACCAGTGAAATACACTCACAAGGTTCGTTTGTCAAGAGGGACAAAAGCAGGCAAAATCACTAAGGCTTAGTTGGCATGATAAAGTGCTACACTGGGAAATTGCTTTAGATGACCGAAGTGTTCCTAACTTATAGTATTCTAGACTTCGCCTCCGGGGAGGGAGCCATCGTTTAGTACGCAGTGTTCAGTGATTGAGAGCACTTCTCCCGTCTATACTCACGTTGTGAAGTAATCTGCATTCCGTTCTTGTGGCTGGGAGTTGGGCGTTTCTTGTTTGTAGAATAAAGAGAGGAGATGATAGTATTAGATTATACTAGTCAGAGGACCGCCTCCTGCCGTCCTAGTGTTTAATTAGTTTTTTATTTTGTGGCTGGAGTTCTTCCATCGGCACAGAAGTGTACGAGAACCATCACTTCGACTTACGGGACGCAGTAAATTTGGTGATATTGCTAATTGCTTCGGCTTATTAGGGCTATACAGCTGAACTGCTGTGATAACGTAAGCTTCAATTCCACTGAGGTTGCACACCACTGTAGATCATCTTTGAAACCAGTGTCTTCTAGTGTTCTAGTGTATGGGACGTACATGATAACAGTCATCTCTTGTTATTAATATTATATCACGTTTCTATAAAAAGGAGCAGATGTGGGCAGTTGATCAGTAATATTAGACAGGAAATTCATTTGTATCTCTTTATGTCCATTGCACATGGACATATAAGCATTTGTAATGTATAAAGAAATTTTAATCTACAATAAATGTATAAGCAGAAACAACATTAATATTAAGTAGTTCCTAGTTCCCTTAATCATTCATTAATTTTTATGTTGTAATTTATATGGTAAAGTGCAAGAAGGAGGAAGTAATATCACCGTTAAGAGAATTTAGGGTCTACTTCAGGGTTTAGTCAGACTGGGCAAAATCTTCATTTTCGCATTCAGTATTTTCCATTGCGCACATTCATTTTTGCACCCGTCTAGAGTAGCATTTAGGAAACCATACAAATCCCTTCGAGAAATACTTCATAATATTTAAATATACATTCTATGTTAGAAAATCCGTCTTTTTGTTAATACTTTTCATACTATAGTCAGTCTTCATTTGATATCCTTTCTACTTTGGCCATCATCATTTATTCTGCTGCCCAATAGTCCTTTTAGTGTCTCATTTCGTAACCTGATTCCCTTAACACTACCTGATTTAACCCCCGCACCACCAAGGGAAAGGGAAGGGGTACTTTATGCCTATCTTTTCAGAATACTGTAATCCAGTCATGTTCATTATATTTTAAAATTTTGAAATACACATATTTGTGATTTTTAATGGTTTCTTCTTCCACATGCCGTAATTGTTTTAAATATTCCTGTAAAACTTAACGCAAAAATTTAGTGTTCTCAGTGGTATAGAATTTTCAGAACAGGTGTTACATTAATATTTTCAGGTTTAGCACCCTTCTTACACATAAATATATCTTTAAAAGGTATGTTGTGCGTAAAAGACAACGAAAATTAACGAAATCCGTATATCTTTGTCTTGGTCATATATTACGCCCCCCTTTTGTAGTACACGTTATGGGAAACTCGTTGGTACTGCTACGTTTATTTCGAATACGTTCCAAAATTTCAAACTTTCATTGAGGACAACATGGATTCCCATGGATTCACGTGTTACTAGTTGTGGAGGAAAATGTAGGACTGAGCGTCTCTCCTATTTCCGAACTTCTTATGGTCCACATGGTTGGAAGCTGTGATCTGCTAAGCGATAACGCTCTGTCCCAACATAAATTACCATTATTTTCAGTCAAAGGTGAAATTTGCCCCGCTTCTGGTTTTAAGATCAGTGCTGTGGCCTAGCATCTTCCATCCAGTGGGCCACCTTCAGGCCAACTACCAGCTGCGAAGAGCCCTCTGCCATAGAAGGGAGTCGCTTGAGACCATGGCCACCTGTTGCATCAGTTCCTTAATACTCACTGTCTTCAGCACACGTTATGGAGGATGTTGCACCACAGACTGTTCTAGTTTGTTCTTCAGTAAAATGTATGACTAATAGTGAAGTTTTTATGAGCAGCTATCTATCATCACCCCGACAACATTGCACCACCTCAACTCAGACCTCCACATGTTCATCTGCATCTACATGGATACTCTGCAAATCACATTTAAGTGCCTGGCAGAGGGTGCATCGAACCACCTTCACAATTCTCTATTATTCCAATGTCGTATAGCGCGCGGAAAGAATGGACACCTATATCTTTCCGTACTAGCTCTGATTTCTTTATTTTATCGTGATGATCGTTCCTCCCTATGTAGGTCGGTGTCTACAAAATATTTTCGCATCGCAACGAAAAACGCCTTTCTTTTAATGATTTCCAGCCCAAATCCTGTATCATTTCTGTGATACTTTCTCCCATATTTCGTAACAATACAAAACGTGCTGCCTTTCCTTGAACTTTTTCGATGTACTCCGTCAGTCCTATCTGGTAAGGATCCCACACTGCGCAGCAGTATTCTAAAAGGGGAAAGACAAGCCTAGTATCCTCTTGTAGCGTAGTGTCCTCCTTAGTAGGTTTGTTACATTTTCTAAGTGTCCTGCCAATAAAACGCAGCCTTTCTTTAGCCTTCCTCACAACTGTTTCTATGTGCTCTTTCCTATTTAAGTTGTTCGTAATTGTAATACCTAGGTATTTAGGTGAATTGGCGGCTTTTAAATTAGACTGATTTAACGTGTAACCGAAGTTTATCCAGTACATTTTAGCACTCGTGTGGATGACCTCCCACTTTTTGCTATTTAGGGTCAACTGCCACTTTTCGCACCAGTCAGATATTTTTTCTTAATCGTTTGGATTTTGTTTTGATCTTCTGATGACTTTATTAGTCGATAAACGACAGTGTCATCTGCAAAAACCGAAGACGGCTGCTCAAATTGTCTTCCAAATCGTTTATATAGATAAGGAACAGCAAAGGGCCTATAACACTACCTTGGGGAACGCCTCATACCACTTCTGTATTACTCGATCAACTCTCCGTCAGTTACTACGAACTGTGACCTCTCTGACAAGAAATCGCAAATCCAGTCACATAACTGAGGCGATATTCCACAAGCACGAAACTTCCTTACGAGCAGGTTGTGTGGTACGGTGTCAAAAGCTTTCCGGATATCCAGGAATACGGAATCGATCTGAAATCCCTTGTCAATAGCACTCAGAGTTCGTGTGAATAAAGAGCTAGTTGCGATTCACAGGAACGATGTTTTCAAAACCCGTGTTGACTGTGTGGCAATAGACCGTTTCCTTCGAGGTAACTCACAACTTTCGAACACTATATATTTTCTAAAATCCTACCGCATATCGACGTTAGAGATATGGGCCTGTAATTTAGTGGATTACTCCTACTAACTTTCTTGAATATTGGTGTGACCTGTGCAACTTTCCAGTCTTTGGGTACGGATATTTCTTGGAGCGAACGGTTGTATATGATTGTTAAGTGTGGAACCAAGGCATCAGCATACTCGGAAAGGAATCTAATTGGGATACAGTCTGGACCAAAAGACTTGTTTTTAGTAAGTGATTTGAATTGCTGCACTACTTCCAGGATATTTACTTCTACGTTACTCATGTTGGCAGCTGTTCTCCATTCGAATTCTGGGATATTTACTTCGTCTTCTTTTGTGAAGGCATTTCGGAAGGCTGTGTTTAGTAACTCTGCTTTGGCAGCACTGTCTTTGATAGTAACTCCATTGTTATCGCGCAGAGAAGGCATTGATTGTTTCTTGCCGCTAACGTACTTCACATACGACCAGAATCTATTTGAATTTTCTGCCAGGTTTCGAGACAAAGTTTCGTTATGGAAACTGTTATAGGCGTCTCGCATTGAACTCCGCGGTAAATATCGAGCTCCTGTAAAGGATCGCCAATCTTGGGGAATTTGCGTCCTTTAAATTTGGTACGTTTGTTTCGTTGTTTCTGCAACAGTGTTCAAGTCCGTTCTGTGTACCAAAGAGGATCCACTGCGTTGTTTGTTTGTTTATTTGGTGTAAATCTCTGAATTGCTGCCGATACTATTTCTTTGAATTTAAGCCACGTCTGGTCTACACTTTATATTATTAATTTGTAATGAGTGGAGATAGTCTCTCACGTAGGCGTCAAGTGAATTTTTATTTGCTTTTTTGAATAGGTATATTTTTCGCTCGTTTTTCGAGAATTTGGTGATTACAATATTCACTCTCACTACGACAACCCTGTGTTCACTAATCCATATATCGGGTTTGCTGCTCGTTATTAACTCAGGATTATTTGTTGCTAAGAGGTAAACTGTGTTTTCACAACCGTTTACTATTCGTGTGGGGTCATGATCTAACTGCTCGAAATAATTTTCAGAGAATGCGTTTGACAAAATTTCGGCTGATATTTTATGCGTACTTCCGGAATTAAACATGTATTTTCGCCAACGTATCGAGGGTAAATTAAAGTCACCACCAACTATTATCGTATGAGTCAGGTACGTGTTTGAAATCAAACTCAAGTTTTCTTTGAACATTTCAGCAACTGTATCACCTAAACTGGGAGGGCAGTTAAAGGGTCCCATTATTATTTTATTCCGTTTGCCAACAATGACCTCTGCCCATACTAACTCACAGGAAGTGTCTACTTCAATTTCGCGACAAGTTAAACTACTTCTGACAGCAACAAACACGCCACCGGCAACGGTGTTCAGCCTATCTTCTCGGAACACCGTTAGTTTAAAAAACGGCCCTGAGCACTTTGGGACTTAACATCAGAGGTCATCAGTCCCCTAGAACTACTTAAACCTAACCAACGTAAGGATATCACACACATCCATGCCCGAGGCAGGGTTCGACCCTGCGCCCGTAGCAGTCTCGTAGCTCGGGACTGAAATACCTAAAACCGTCGGCCACCGGGGCCGGCACACCGTTAGGTTCTTCACAAAAATTTCGGCTCAGCTTATATCCTACTTTAGCCAGCTTTCAGTGCCTATAAAGATTTGAGCATCAGTGCTTTCTATTAGCGCTTGGAGCTCTGGTAGATTCCCAACACAGCTACAACAATTTACGACTGTTATACCAATGGTTCCTGTATCTACGTTCTTCCTGTATTCAGCTTACACCCTTTGTGACTGCAGCCCTTCTTGTGTTTTCTCGAGACCCTCTAACCTAAACAACCGTCCAATCGACGCCACACATCCCTTCCACCCGTGTAGCCGCCTCCTGCGTATAGTGGACACCAGACCTATTCAGTGGAACCCGAATCCCAACCACCTGTTGGCGCGAGTTGAGGAATCTGCATCCTACACGCTCGCAGAACCGTCTGAGCCTTTGATTCAGACCCACCACTCTGCTCTGTACCAGGGGTCCGCATTCGGTCCTGTCGACTATGCTGCAAATGGTCAGCTCTGCTTTCATCTTGCAAGCAAGACTGGCAGCCTTCACCACATCTGTTAGCCGCTCGAAACCAGAGAGAATCTCTTCTGATCGAAAGTGACACATATCACTGGTACCGACATGAGCAACCACCTGCTGTTAGCTGCACCCTGTGCTCTTCATGGCATCGGGGAGTATCCTTTCCACATCTGGAATGACTCCACCCGGTATGCACACGGAATGCACATTGGTTTTCTTACCCTTCTTGTCAGTAAGGCCCTAAGGGGCCCCATAACGCGCCCAACGTTGGAGCTCCCAACTACCAATAATCCCACCCTCTGCGATTCTCCAGATCTAGCACGCTGAGTGGTTTCCTCTGAAACAGGACAGGCGACAGCATCTGGCTCAGCGACAGCGTCAGCCGCAGACAGTGCCTGGAACCTGTTTGTCAGACAAACCGGCGAGGCCTTGTGTGCTCACGCTTGGGAAGTCATTTGCCGCCAGGTTCGCCCTGGGGCGACCTCTACATTTTGATGCCAGAAGTGTGTGTCACCACTAAATTTCAGTGACAGAGGAACCTTACCAGCCACCCTCCCTGGAGACGATGTCTCTCGGCTACATGAGAGTTGCAGTTTCGTCGACAAAAAAGGTTCAAATGGCTCTGAGCACTATGGGACTCAACTTCTGAGGTCATTAGTCCACTAGAACTTAGAACTACTTAAACCTAACTAACCTAAGGACATCATACACATTCATGCCAGAGGCAGGATTCGAACCTGCAACCGTGGCGGTTTCGCAGTTCCAGACTGCAGCGCCTAGCACTCCACGGCCACTTCGGCCTGCGTTCGTCGACAGACAGCATCATTATGCAGTGGGTGATTGCACTGACTATTCTTTCTTTTCCCCTGTGAGTGTCACGTCGAGTCAGTCCACCTTTTAGCAGCGATTCAGTTCTGTTTTCATGTGTGACATGTGGCACGTAAACGCAGACTGGGTTCTGAGGATGTGTAAATATGAACGTAATTTTTCTCTGTCATCAATGGGAGTGGCTCATTGTCTGGAATGGTATAAGGTGCTAAACATGTGAAGCTTCTTGGGAGGAGAAGATGAGTTTTGTTTAGAAATCGCAGTTATGTGGTAGTTTACGCAGTTTTCGCCGTTCTGAATGGGGAATGTATCTCATTTCGAGTAATAAATGTCGCTCACTAGTTTAAGAACGTAAAGTAGTAGACATGAGTAGCCGCTCAAGCGGAGAAGTTAAGTTACAGTAAGTGTTAGGATAGGATTAGATTAAGTGTTGTAAGGTGGCATGATTTTGAGCCATATTACAACCACCACTCCGGAAAGAAGGACCTTTAATAGTATAAACATCGAGACAGGAAACCATTAACGATACTGACATCGGCTAGGGATCTTAATTTGTAGCAGAATATCTGCACGTTGGGCGATAGTGAAGCGGACGGAGACGGGAGGCTGGCAGGAGAACGGAAAAGACACAAGCGGGGCAGGCAGGCCTGAGAGCTGTAGACAGCATCGAACGTAAGCTCCTGGAAACCCCTGGCGGGTGGACCGCGGCTTAGCGGGAGCCACGTGGCCGAGGACAAGGAGAAGACACAGGGGCTCGATCACAACACGCGTTGCGGCGTGTAGGTGGTTTTCCGAACGGCCGGAGCGGAAGCTTCTGGAACAGTCTGGAACCTTCTAGAAGCTTCGGTCGATTGCAAAACTGAGATTGGACGGCGCTCGGAAACGAAAGCCATCCAGTAACATGATTGGCCACACACTTTAAAGGGGGGAAGGAAAAAGAACAGGAGCTACGAAAAAGCGTTGCGCCTGTGAAACACTTGTTCCTGGGGCGTCGAGGAGAGAGGTTGGTTCTGGCAATGTGTGTGACCTCGTTACTGGGACAGAGTACTTGTAGCGAGAGCCTGAGGATCGTTTGGTGTTCCACGGCAGCCGTGGAGGTGCCTACGGAAGCTTTTGGGAGGCAGAATTTATGTTATCTTGCTGAGGCGTGAACCTCTGCAGCGATAAGCATTGATCACTGTAGTGGTCGTGCATTCGCAACGGTGGTTAGGGAAGTAAATTAAATTGCTGAGCTGGCCGATGGGGCCAAGCGGTTCTTGGAGCTTTAGGCTGGATCCGATCGACCGCTACGGTCGCAGGTTTGAATCATGCCTCGGGCATTGATGCGTGTGCTGTCCTTAGGTTAGTTAGGTTTAAGTAGTTCTAAGTTCTAGGGGACTGATGGCTTCAGATGTTAAGTCACATAGTGCTCTGAGCCATTTGAACCATAAATTGCTGATTACGTGTCATTTTCGTTCTATCCTGAGGCTTCACGTTGCTAGTCGCGAGTGTAGTTCTAAATGTATTTGCAATTGCCATAGCTGATGTCAGTATTCCACGTTGAATTAACAACCGCGAATATATCACAGGACAGACGATTACCAAATGTGAATAGGCAGAACTAAAATGTTGCTCGTACTGTGTAATCTTGTATAGGGTAAATTGCAGAAGAGTAAAGAATTCAACACTACTAAGTGTATAATTTCACACTTTCGTTTGTCATGTTATTGTCTCCTTATTTGTGTATCTCATGTTTGCAACCAGCTGGTGGAGGCAGTGTTAGTAGGTCAGCACATCTGAACATTCTGGGATATATTGAGGATATGGTTAGAAACCAACCAGATTTTCATACGACTAGTTGATGTCACATGTATAGCAAAGGTAAGCTTACCCTTCTGGAGAGCGTATAAGTGTCAAGGCGACTAATTAACGTCATAAAATTTTTCACTTATACGTTCGCAGGCTTACTCATCAGCAGAAAAGAGCAAAACAGAAGCGGCAGCCAAATGGTTCAAATGGCTCTGAGCACTATGGGACTTAATATCAGAGGTCATCAGTCCCCTAGAACTGAGAACTACTTAAACCTAACTAACCTAAAGACAGCACACACATCCATGCCCGAGGCAGGATTCGAACCGGCGACCGTAGTGGTCGCTCGGTTCCGGACTGAAGTGCCTAGATCCGCTCGGCCACTCCGGCCGGCAGAAGCGGTAGCATACAGTTTCCTTGTTGTCGTAGCGTTTTGATATCCTCGTTTGTTGTTTGCGTAATTGGTGAGGCATACCCTGGCGGAAAGGTTGCGAATTTCTGCAGCCTGAACCAGATGTGAAGGGAAGTTCATGTGCCGATGATTTTTGTGTCTTGCAGAGTGCAACTGCCGACAGTAATTTTCTTGTAGATACTTAGGAGGTTGCACAGAAAGCTATCAAAAAGGCTGATTGAATTGCAGATGTTTTGGGTACTGAAATGGTACAGACGAAATTAGTATTTCTGAAGGACGAAGATTCTGCACCATCTGTGATAGCACTGCCTCCTCAGAACGTTTGTAAGGTCAATGATCGGGCCGACAAGGTTTGTACCAATGGATCAGGAGACTGACAAAACTGACAACACTTGCAGTGTAATGCGTGATGCAGGCGAAGGCTGCTGTGCAATCTCAGGGCTAGACTTCCTCTTCAAGCATCATGCCGAAACTGACTTTCGATGACGTGCGGTGGAACTCAGGGGGATAATGTTCAAGCTGGGTGGAGCTGTCACCAGTGAAATACACTCGCAAGCTTCGTTTGTCATGAAGAACAAATGCGGGCAAAATCTCTAAGGCCTAATTTGTATGATATAGTGCCACAAGGCACTGGGAACCCACTTTAGGTGACAGAAGGTGTTGCTAACTTATAAGATTCTGGATTTTGCCTCCGGGTAGGGAGTCATCGTTGAGTACGCAGCGTTGAGTGATTGAGAGCACTTCTTCTGTTCATACCCACGTTGAGCCTACTAAATTCTGTCCTTGTGACTAGGAGTTCGCAGTTCTTGCCTGTAGAATACAGAGAGGAGAAGCTAGTATTAGATTATACTAGTTAGAGATCCGCCATCTGCCGTCCTTGTGTTTGAATGAGTTTTTTATTTTGTGGCTGAAGTTCTTCCATCGTCGCAGACGTGTACGAGAACCATCACTCCGACGCACCGGATGAAGTACATTCGGTGATATTACCAAAAGCTTCGGCTTTTAGAGCTATAAAGCTAAACAGCAGTGATCAAGTATGTTTCATATCTACTGAGGTTGCCCACCACTGTTGATCATCTTTGAAAATACTGCCTTCTAGTGTTTGGGACGTAGATGATATCAGACATCTGGCGTTATTTATATTAGACCGCGTAGCCATAAAAAGGTGCCGAATTGGGCAGTTGATCAATAATATTAGTCAGGAAATTCATTTCAATCTCTTTATGTCCGTTTCAAATCGACATATAAACATTTGTAATGTATGAAGAAGTTTTAATCTACAGTAAATGTATAAACAGAAAAAACCTTAATACACTCCTTGAAATGGAAAAAAGAACACATTGACACCGGTGTGTCAGACCCACCATACTTGCTCCGGACACTGCGAGAGGGCTGTACAAGCAATGATCACACGCACGGCACAGCGGACACACCAGGAACCGCGGTGTTGGCCGTCGAATGGCGCTAGCTGCGCAGCATTTGTGCACCGCCGCCGTCAGTGTCAGCCAGTTTGCCGTGGCATACGGAGCTCCAGCGCAGTCTTTAACACTGGTAGCATGCCGCGACAGCGTGGACGTGAACCGTATGTGCAGTTGACGGACTTTGAGCGAGGGCGTATAGTGGGCATGCGGGAGGCCGGGTGGACGTACCGCCGAATTGCTCAACACGTGGGGCGTGAGGTTTCCACAGTACATCGATGTAGTCGCCAGTGGTCGGCGGAAGGTGCACGTGCCCGTCGACCTGGGACCGGACCGCAGCGACGCACGGATGCACGCCAAGACCGTAGGATCCTACGCAGTGCCGTAGGGGACCGCACCGCCACTTCCCAGCAGATTAGGGACACTGTTGCTCCTGGG
Organism: Schistocerca serialis cubense; assembly: GCF_023864345.2. Lineage (NCBI taxonomy): Eukaryota > Metazoa > Arthropoda > Insecta > Orthoptera > Acrididae > Schistocerca > Schistocerca serialis. Next base: position 545,491,798 of record NC_064640.1, on the reverse strand, counting down.
GTATCGGCGAGAACCATTCTCAACCGTCTCCATGAAGCTGGGCTACGGTCCCGCACACCGTTAGGCCGTCTTCCGCTCACGCCCCAACATCGTGCAGCCCGCCTCCAGTGGTGTCGCGACAGGCGTGAATGGAGGGACGAATGGAGACGTGTCGTCTTCAGCGATGAGAGTCGCTTCTGCCTTGGTGCCAATGATGGTCGTATGCGTGTTTGGCGCCGTGCAGGTGAGCGCCACAATCAGGACTGCATACGACCGAGGCGCACAGGGCCAACACCCGGCATCATGGTGTGGGGAGCGATCTCCTACACTGGCCGTACACCACTGGTGATCGTCGAGGGGACACTGAATAGTGCACGGTACATCCAAACCGTCATCGAACCCATCGTTCTCCCATTCCTAGACCGGCAAGGGAACTTGCTGTTCCAACAGGACAATGCACGTCCGCATGTATCCCGTGCCACCCAACGTGCTCTAGAAGGTGTAAGTCAACTACCCTGGCCAGCAAGATCTCCGGATCTGTCCCCCATTGAGCATGTTTGGGACTGGATGAAGCGTCGTCTCACGCGGTCTGCACGTCCAGCACGAACGCTGGTCCAGCTGAGGCGCCAGGTGGAAATGGCATGGCAAGCCGTTCCACAGGACTACATCCAGCATCTCTACGATCGTCTCCATGGGAGAATAGCAGCCTGCATTGCTGCGAAAGGTGGATATACACTGTACTAGTGCCGACATTGTGCATGCTCTGTTGCCTGTGTCTATGTGCCTGTGGTTCTGTCAGTGTGATCATGTGATGTATCTGACCCCAGGAATGTGTCAATAAAGTTTCCCCTTCCGGGGACAATGAATTCACGGTGTTCTTATTTCAATTTCCAGGAGTGTATTTAATAGTTACTAGTTCCCTTAATCATTCATTTATATTTATGTTGAAATTTATATGTTAAGGAGCAAGAAGGAGGAAATAATATCACCGTTGAGAGATCCTAAGATCTGCTTCAGCGGGTAGGCAGACAGGGTCAAATCTTTAATTTCACGTTCTGTATTTTCCATTGCGGACATTCGTTTTCGCACCCGCCTGGAGCAGCAGCTTGGAAACCATACAAATAACTTCAAGAAATACCTCCTAACACTGAAATTTATATTCGATGTTAGCAAATACCTCTTTTTCATTAATACTCTTGTTGCTATAGTCAGTCTTCATTTCATATCCTCCCTACTTCTGCCATCGTCAGTTATTTTGCTGCCCAATAGTTCTTTTAGTGTCTCATTTCGTAATCAGATTCCCTTAACACTACCTGATTTAACCCTCGCAATACCAAGGAAGAGGGAAGGGGTATTTTTTGCCTACCTTTTCATAATACTGTAATATAGTCATGTGCATATTATTTTAAAATTTTGAAAAATATATAGTTGTGATTTTTAATGATTTCTTCTACCAGATTCAGTAGTTGTTTTAAATTTTTAAGTAAAACTTAACGCAAAAACTTAGGTCTTGTCAGTGGATGTGAATTTTCATAACAGGTGTCATATTCATATTTTCAGTTTTAGGGCCCTTATTACACATAAATACATCTTAAAAACGTATGTTGTGCGTTAAAGACCACGAAAATTAACGAAATCCGTATATCATTGTGTTGGTCACATATTACGCCTCCCTTTTGTAGTACATGTTATGGAAAGTCGGTTGGTACTGCTAGGTTTCATTCGAATACGTTCCATAACCTTTCATTTTGTTCCATTGAGGGTTATCTCATAATCCCTTTCCTGGGCACTGTCTATTCCATTCAAGTGTTATTCCAAGTTCTCTACTGTCTCTGACAGAATTGTAGTGTCACCGGTAAACTTCAAAATCTTTATCACTTCTCCCTAATATTTAATTCTGTTTAAAAAATTATCCTTGTATGCTTTACTGCTTGTTCGGTGTAGATGTTGAATGACATCGAGTGTAGGGTACCCAAATGTCTCACTCCCATCTTCCCATTGCACAACTAGAAATCCAGCAGATGGAGTAGCAGAAGTTATGTGCTTCATCAAGATTTGTTCTTTGATGTGGTGGGGCTGTGAAGTACATGTCCAGCTCCTATGCTCCTCATTTCTTTTTACCGGAGGACTGCAGAATTCATATTTCAGTGCATATACGGCAAAAATTAAAGGTTCATTTAGGACAACATGGATTCCCAAGGATCCACATGTTACCAGTCGTGGAGGAACATGTAGGGATTAGCGTGTCGTCTATTTCAGGACATTAAATGTCATTTTTCTAACTTACAGACGAGCAGAGTACAACGAGATAGCTGTTTCTAGATCGAAAGGTAAGCCAGTTCCGTTCGAACCCACTAGCGAGAACAAATATACAGACGGTTGGAGATGCAGTAATGGGAAATGTCGCGAGTGTATTGCAGAATTGGAGAAGTATGAAGAAGGAAAACAATTGTATCCATTTCATGACTTTACGCCTCTTACCTTCAGAAATCATTATTAAATGACCAATGGTGGCCAGTGGAAAGTTGCTACCTCACATTATCTCTGGACAAATAGCTTTTCATCTAATTAAAATTCGAGGCGTTTATGTAAAAGTTCGATTACAGAAACTAATCTGTTCTGGGGCGCCTGACTCAAATGCTTTAACATTGTCATCGTCCATGTCAACAGAAGGTGCAGTGTAGGTGATGTCTGCCGGCCGCGGTTGCCGTGCGGTTCTAAGCGCTCCAGTCCGGAGCCGCGCTGCTGCTACGGTCGCAGGTTCGAATCCTGCCTCGGGCATGGATGTGTGTGATGTCCTTAGGTTAGGTAGGTTTAAGTAGTTCTAAGTTCTAGGGGACTGATGACCACAGCAGTTGAGTCCCATAGTGCTCAGAGCCATTTGAACCATTTTGTAGGTGATGTCTCCAGTTATAATTCCTTGGACGCCACTTTGAAGAGCTACAAAACCCCTTATGTTTTAAAAGCTACAAAATAAACGATTGCGTATAAGAATTACAGTAATAGAATAGCAAACATACCGTGCAAAGATCTTTCATCAGCGTGATATCAGTTCCTTCATTTCGGGCTATTTCTCCCTTCTCAGAGAGCGTCTCGCACATAGACGTTCTAACATTATCAGTTGCTTATTCCAGCGACTATCGTTAGACTGGCTCAATTATCTAACAAGATCATTAAGAAGACCACTTTTCTTTACGTAAGTGACGCGTGCTTTCGCCGCAATCGAAAGACCATGAACGTATGGACAATTGACGCATATATACTCTGCATTAAAATTATTTCGTACCCCTGTATTTGACAAATGGCAGGAACAATTCAATCGTTAATATATCGCGCAGTGCAGCGACAATCTTGGTACCTTTATCAGTCATGTGCTGCATGTCTTTCAAAGTACTGTGGTGGATACCAGGAGACATAAATCGTCCAAACAATTCTCTTAGAATGTCGCCGTCCGTTTTTGGTTCATCTGAAAACTGAGTTGTAAACAAAATGCGAGATCTGAGAGTGCAGTTAATAAAACAGGTGACAGTACATGTCAAATAATTGTTTCTTCTCGCGCTGGATGTCCACATTTCTGTAGTTGCTGAGTATTTACCTTCTGTTATATCAGCAATTACCTCAGGCATAATTATATGTCCTAGGCTTTTAGCACTTTTTGCCATGTACCTCAACACAGTTGTGGGGTGAGATATAATGGCCTTTGCAGTGTCAACTAACGTCTGAACGAGATCCCTAAGACCTTTATCTCTCGTAGTTCCATACGACCTTACATCTCTTGCACACATAGCCATGCATTATCGACATTTATCTCCAGGGCAGGTTTAGGAAGTCGTTCCTCCTCCACATAAGACCCTTGTTTATTATACACAAATGGATTGGGAGAAATGTACGAAGTTCCATTTAGCCCTTCAGCATGAGAGTAAATTCCATCGAACTGCGAATAGCAAACAAAATGAACGCTTTTCCTAACGCCATCCACAATAGGCTTTAAATCGGTCCAAACTGAAATGTTAAGATTGGCTTCAGGCTGTGTGGTTCTCTGCTCACCACTTGTTAGTTTTCCTTTTACATCCCTTTTGCTTGATGTACTCCTTCTTCTGGAAACCATATTAGTTTCCTCGCTCATTTTGTGCGTTAAGGCAAAAATGAAGAAACCCCACCACTCCTCTAAACACTGCTCTACTCAGCGCTCCTTGTCCATAGATTGCAACTGTGGTCAGTACTACCAACAGCCCGTAGGCCGCAGCACGCCAGTGCTTGCTCACGTCACTGGTGCAGTGACCTCACGGGCTCGTTCATTGTGGAGCAGTGAGGCCGCGGCGCGTGGGCTGTGTCTCCATGCACAAGTCTGCTGAGCCCATGGCATACAGGTGCTTTCGCAACAGCACTGCTCACCCTTGGGGTGACGTCAGAGACTCGCTGGGCCGAGACTGCTGCAGTCCAGTGCGTCTCGCGAACCAGGCCTCTGTGCACGACTCTACATCGTGTGGCCCGTCGGACTTCGATACCGCTCCCCCGGTTAAACCGCCAGCGCGAGGCAAGGCACGCACGACTGACATGGCTGCGCTCCTGGACGGGCCGCGCCTCGATGCCCACCTTTGGTGCAACTTGCACAACCAGAGCTCGCTCTCAGTCTGTTGTCAACGACCGACTGACACCATACAAGCCAACTGCGATGTCACTGTAGCAATGGCTGCATCAATTCCCACTGGCAGACCCTTTCCTTAACTGACTTACCCTCTTATCCACCGAACAATGATACCTCTCAATTTTAATGTTACTGTATTTTGTACAAATATCTCCAGTGCCAATGTAAATGATTTGTCAAACTGTTTATTTAAAACATGTCAAATTGTGTATTGTATTTTCTTGTGAGCACTAATCTTTTTAGTTTTATTGTATTTACGATTTGAATGACTACTTTTGTAACGGCCAGTGTCGTAATCTATTGAATCGTAGGCAAGTGTAAAACAATAAAGAACAGAGTAGCCTTCACATTTTTTCTGCAGTCATCTCAGAGATGCCTTCCTGTTTCGTATCGTCCTTTCTTCTCCAGCTTTCGCTATGTAAGCATCTATCTTGTTAGCTCGTAAGATCCATGGATATATTTAATTCTATTTAAATTAATACCTTTCAGATGTATTAATTTAAAAACTAACGATATCTCTTTGTATTAATGTCTTTATCAGCTTTGTGTACAGCTATTCGTGAAAGAAATGCAAAACTGCTGACGTGGAGTCAGTCTGCCATTGGTGTGATCCAAATACTGATTAACGATTTATCAGATCTTTTGTGGTGCACCTACGAACCTGCAGTTTTTCAGAAACGATGTCCGATACTCAATTAACTATACAGCATAATGCGAGTGACCAATCGGGTTATGCAATTGCCTTATGAAAGTTACATTGGAGCCAAATCTGTAACTTTGCGTTCCCCTCGAACACCAACCTAGAGTAATAAGAAATCACAACAGGAATCAAAAAGCACTGCTCGGTTAATTTCAATTGACATTACTGAGCTGACTACCTGCTGGTAAGTGGTAGGTGATCACGACTATTTTCTTTACCTTCTCTATCTTCCTTTCACTTTCGCAAGCAGGCAAGTTAAGTTACAGCTCACAACTTCCACTCGCTCATCCACCTTCCAGAGAGGTTGCTGCTATTGTTGCTTATACAGTGGTCACTCCACGTGTGGTTACAGTTTAACTTCATACCAGTGACATTTCTGTTTACAACAACAAAAGAATACAAGAACTGCTACCTCAGTTCGTTACATTGGCCAATAGTGTGAGATAAATGGCTTTTCACATAGGAGAATGAGCAGCGCCGTTAATTTAGAGCAATATAGAAACGTCTTTTGTCATGTCAACAGCCGAAGGTGCTGAATCACACGAGACCAACCTTTCTCATGAGTTTTCGCAGGAAAGAAATTGAAAATTGTGGACCAGAAGTCTACTTCTCCCTCCCGTCGCCTTCCCCAGTGTTGTTATTGTGGTGTTCAGTCTGAAGACTGATGCCGCTGTCCAAGCTAGTCTATTCTGTAAAAGCCTCTTGAGCACTGCACAGCTAATGCAATGTGCATCAGTTTGAACCTGCTGCCTGTATTCGAGACTTTGTCTCCCTCTACAATTTTAACACCCCCCTCCCTCTCCAATATCCACATATTCACATCTCTCTCACATTTTCCTCTGTTCGACTCAATATCTTCTAATCAGTTATTCGATCTGCATCGCCACCACTAATTTTCGGCGCTACTGACTAAAATTGTGATTGTGGTATCAATAGCTGCGATGCCACGGAGTAGGTGGAACTTAGGTTTAAGTAGTTCTAAGTTCTAGGGGACTGATGACCACAGCAGTTAAGTCCCATAGTGCTCAGAGCCATTTGAGCCACAACACATAACTCCGTCGCAAGAACACCTAAGGGGTGAGTACGACAGATGAATCAGCAGTATAAGTGGAACGAATGCATTCATTACAAACGAGCATGACGTCTGGACGTCGCTCGTGCTTCCTTTAAATTCGCCAGCTTTGATAGCAACAAGGCACTCGCAGTTAGACTTGCAGTTAGATGTTACTGGGTCATTGCTTAGTGCTCAGCTCAGTGATCGACATGTTAATATTTATTAAGGAGATGTTGCAGTAAGGGCGGCCCATCCAGCAGCAGACGTGAGGGGACTGTACCAGCTCTGGTCCTCTCTGCTGCCACTGTCAATCATTTACCCAGGATTAGCAGACATCGCGGTAGACTTGCTCGCTGCCAATGCTGACCACATCAGTGAGCCATCGTCGAAATCGTGCGGTGTCTAGGCCCTGTGCATCTGCTGTCACAACTGCGTGAGCCGACGATGCTGGGGGACTGCAGCCGGTTCTGCCCGTCCACAGCAGACGAGCCACCAGGTGGAGCAGGGAAGATGACGTGGTGGGAGAGAGTACACTCTGCACTACGAGGACGCCTCTCGTGCCGACAGCGCCAGGACTCCAACCCGGAGCCCCCTACGTGCAGCATGTTGCTGTCCACAGCCGAGTCGGTCAGCCAGCTGGGCGCCACCAGCCACGCGTGGCCGAAGTACGAAGTAGGTACATTCCTTCGCAACGTCGCAGCATGCGGCGCTGTGCTAGCAAGACTGTGCGGCCCGGAGCTGGTGACATTGCTACGAGTCAGCGAGGACTCGGGAAGGTCGTTGATATCACCAAGCCACATTGTACTCGGCAGGAATAAAGGTGTTATAAATTAATAATGTTTCTTTGGCGTTTCTGACGCGTCCACAGTCATTTCCTAGTATCCTGACAACTGGAGGGGTCACCGCTCGGCCATCCACTCCAACGTTGGCGACCGGGACCACTGGGGCACCTACAGATTTGGTGTCAGGAGTGGTGTCGGAAGTCCTCGCGTCCACTGCCTACAGATTTGGTGTCAAAAATCCTTGCACCCACCGCCTACAGATTTGGTGTAGTGGTATGTGCACAAGGCGATTTTTGTTAATAACTATGGATGCACGTTCTTTGTTGGCAGTACACTTTGTGAGACCTGCGGAAACAGCAGATTTATCTGAGTTTAAGGGCCACAGTTGGGAAACGTACTTGGTACCAGTCAGATGTACTGTGTGTAATTTAACGGGGCATGTGGAGCCATGCACGAAGTTTGTACCAGTAGAATGTTCAATTTGTAAACGGTTTGGTCACACAGCGCACAATTGTAGACAGTGTTGCTGGGCAATAACAAGGTGGAAGGATTAATTTTGTTTAGTTGTGCATTGTGAGTCTTGTTTGTATTCTTGTGTGTAGTGCTCAACTGTGACAAAGGAGGTGAGTAGCTGGTGTTGTTATTGTTCTGAGGAGTAAATTCAGTATAGAGTAAGTTGTTGGTAATTTGCACAAATCATGCCGGAAACAAGATCCGTTAGTACTGATGGGAGTATAGCTGCTGTGACGGAGCAAGTCTCAAAATTCTTAGAAGAGAATGAGCAGCATAAGTTACGTCATGTAGAATTAATGACGCAAATGGAGACCTTGCGTTCGGCGCAAGAGTCGCAAACGGGTTCAAGTGAGTGCAAGTCAGTAGCTATGTCCAACCTTGCAATATATCCTTCAGTAGCTAACCTGATCACGCCTTTCTCGGGTAAAACAACAGAGGATGTCACAGCGTTCATTCATGATGTTTTGGCAACAGCTGCAATGAACAAGTGGTCGGACGTAACTACGTTACGTATATCAAATTTGCGACTTGCATGGGAAGCCAAGACGTTCGTTATGTACCATGAGACGCAGACGCTTAGTAAGGCGAGCGCGTTTGAAGAATTGGCAGATGGGTTACGACAAAGATATCGTAAGCAGAATAGTGCAAGATTTTTTAGGGAGACGTTAGGTAATTTGACACAGAAGATCAATGAGACAGTGGAGTCTTTTTCAGATAGGATACGGAAAATTAATTCGCAGACCTATGAATTATCGGGTAATCCTGATGCGGATCATGTATTACTATGAGAGGCAGATAACAGAGCCCTCGATGTATTCCTCAGGGGAATTCCTGCAGGATTTTCTTGTAGGGTTAGCATGGAGAATCCTGGGGATTTAGCTGCAGCACTGCGTATTGCAACGCATCTACAGGAGAGAGACATTGCAACAAGGGTTCGCAATGATAAACGCATCTTTGCGTCGGAGAGGAATTGTTACCGTTGTGGGATGAAAGGTCACATGAGGGCTCAATGCAGACAGCCGCAGTGCTATGTTTGTAAACGCTACTGTCAGAAGGCGAATGAGTGTCGTAGTAAGCAGAATGGTAACGGAATAAACAGGAAAAAGCGTTAAACGGGAATGGGAATGTTTCTAAGCGTTAAACGGGAACGGGAATGTTTCGTCCGTCGGAAGACATTCCCGGTAAGCAGAAGTACGGTGAAAACTAGTACAAAAAATGGCTCTGAGCACTATGGGACTCAACTGCTGAGGTCATTAGTCCCCTAGGACTTAGAACTAATTAAACCTAACTAACTTAAGGACATCACAAACATCCATGCCCGAGGCAGGATTAGAACCTGCGACCATAGCGGTCTTGCGGTTCCAGACAGCAGCGCCTTTAACAGCACGGCCACTTCGGTCGGCCCGAAAACTAGTACAGAGACGGATTGTTGCTTGGTGGTTGTTGTAAGGAATAAAAGATGTAAGTTTTTGATTGATACAGGGGCACATGTATCTGTTGCTAGTCTAGACCTCGTGGGTAGTAGAAGACTAGATACTCCTAGGTATAGATTACGTGGAGTAGGGAATAATGAGTTGCAATCGTTGGGTACAACACAGCTCGTCTCTAAGATTGGAACTGTAGAGTTCGGAGAGCAAATCGAAGTGTTGCCAACTGTGGGACAAGGGTATTCTGTGATTCTCGGACTGGACTTCCTCGATAAACACTATGCCTAATTTAATCTTTCACAGCGTACAGTTGAACGTAGTGGAAACTTGATTTCAATGGGTACAACAGCTGTAAATGTTTCTACGTCGCGAGGTGCATCCGTTGATAAGATATCACCAATTGAACCGCGTACAAGGGCATTAAAGAAGATAGCGCATGTCAAAGTGCCTTCGGGAACAGGGAAGTTAGTTTGGTTGTCAGTAGGTACCGATGTACCACAGGAGAGACTATGTGTGGTGGAGTCACTGCAGAGCAATGAAGCATTGGATAAAATGCATTGTTTTATTAGGAGGAGCGTTGCGCACGTAACGGATATAAATGAGGAACTGATGATTCCGGTCAGTGTAGATAATTTTGGGGCAGATGAAGTGGATCTCCCAAAGGGTTTAGTGGTAGCAAGTTTGGAAATACTCGACGATGAGGATATAGGTGAATCCCAAGGTGATTATAACGTCAAGCAAACCGTCAAGGCATCTGTACTACGTGATAAGATTCGTCATTTGGAGAATGGTGATCGGAAAGCTATGGAAGCTTTGTTATTAGAGTATTTAGATTTGTTTAATTCAGAAGGTCCATTACCAGCAACTCCTATTACACAGCAGCATACACCGACTGGCGATAGTCCGCCGGTCTATAGAAAACCATACAGGTTTTACCCCTGGTTTGTGAATTAACTCGTAGTCAAATTTACTTAGTTTCAGTGCCCTTCTCGTTAAACGACTTGAAGAATCCTTCAACCCCAACAACCACTTCAACTCTTAGGTTAGTTAGGTTTAATTAGTTCTAAGTCCAAGGGGACTAATGACCTCAGTGGAAGAATTAATTAATCAACAGCTAAGGGACGGTATTATAGAGAACAGTGAAAGCCCGTGGTCTGCCAACATAGTGGTAGTTCCAAAAAAGTCACTGGACGGTACTAAGAAGTATAGGTCTTGTTGTGACTATCGTTTTTTGAACGCATGAACTGTAACAGATGCGTATCCAATACCGAACATCACGGAAACATTGGACAACCTAGGTCGGCGTAAATACTTTTCGACGCTAGATCTAAAGAGTGGGTACCCTCAGATAGAAGTAAGTCCCGAGGATTGACCGAAGACGACCTTTACAACAAGCCTTGGTTACTTTCAGTGTCACATAATGCCATTTGGGTTGAAAAACGCTCCTGCTACATTCCAGCGTCTGTTAGATGGTGTGCTTCGGGGACTGAAACCGAAGATTGCTATGGTATACCTCGATGATATTGTTACTTTTTCGCGTAATATAGAAGAGCATGTGGAACGACTGAACGAAGTATTTAGTAGGCTAAGAGAGGCAAATCTTACGCTTAATGTAAAGAAATGTCAGTTTTTTCCAGACGCAAGTGACTTATCTTGGGCATATTATCAGTCAGGATGGGGTAAGAACGGATCCTCGTCTAACGCCGGCTGCGCGTGGTTTCCCAGTACCACAGACCATTAGACAAGTTCAGCAATATGTCGGTTTATGTAATTACTACAGACGATATGTAAAGGGGTTCGCGGAAATTGCACATCCATTAACGAGATTGTTAAAGAAAGGTGTTAAGTTTAATTGGAGAGCACAGTGTCAGGAGGCATACGAAAAACTCAAATACTAATGGCAGACCCAGTGCTGATACTTCCTGATTTCGAACAAGAGTTCATACTATCTTGTGATGCCAGTAATATTCCTGTAGGTTTTATTCTTTCTCAGAAGGTTAATGGACAGGATCATCCAGTGGCTTATGCTTCCAGGCAACTGAATAAGGCAGAGAAGAATTATTCAACTACAGAGAAAGAAATGTTAGCAGTTATTTACGTTATCTCGTATTTTCGCTGTTATTTATATGGGTGTAAGTTCAAGGCGATTACAGATCACGCAGCATTGAAATGGTTGTTGGGGCTGAAGGATTCTTCAAGTCGTTTAACGAGATGGGCACTGAAACTAAGTAAATTTGACTACGAGTTAATTCACAAACCAGGGGTAAAACATACGAATGCAGATGCACTTAGTAGAAAAACAGCAGCTGTAAAAGTTGTGGGCAAGAGTGAGAAGGAGTGGATAAAGGCGCAAGCCACTGACAGAGAGTGTCAATTGTTCGAACGCAACCGCAGTTTGAAATGCAGGATGGGTTGCTTTGCAGGAAGACAAAGTGCGGACTACGCGTCGTAGTACCGGAGTCGCTGGGGAAAGAAGTGTTGAAACAAGGGTACGACCATGTATTATCGGGTCATGGTGGTAAAAGAGCGACTGATAGACGGGTAGCTGAAAGGTTTTGGTGGAAGACACGTCGCAATGATGTAGAGCAGTGTGTGCAAAATTGTATACCGTTTGCGCAGAGAGCAGATTTAAGTCATCGGAAAATTCAGTCACAGAGACTACCTGAAGCGGATCGTCCGTTAGCAGTCATTGGATTAAACGTAATCGGAGCATTTAACAAGACCCAAGCGGGTAATCGATACGTATTAACAATATTAGGTCATTTTTACCGATACCTGGTAATGGTAGCTATTCCAGATCAGAAGGCAAGCACTGTTGCGGAAGCCTTAGTATATAACTGGTTGGTGAAGTATGGTGTGCCTGATACTGTAATTACAGATCAGGGTAGTAACTTTATGTCGGAGCTGATGAAGCAGTTATGCCGTTTATTGAAAGTTAAAGAATTTCTGTCAAGCCCATTTCATCCTCAGTCGAATGGACAAACAGAATGGGTTCATAGGACGTTAGTTAAGATGATTAGTCATTACGTAAATTCAGAACACACGGATTGGGACGTGTATTTAAATCTGTTGACAGGCGCATACAACGCGAAAGTTCATACAGGAACGGGGCTCTCTCCGTATGAGGTAATTTATAGTCGGAAAATGCCATCACCATTTGATGTGCTCAAACCTCAGGTAGGTTCACAGGAGAGTCAGTGAAGAATTTCGCCAAGAAATGGAGAAAGATTTGGCAAAGAGTACGGCGTGCTAATACTAAAGCTTTGGAGAGAGAGTATTGGACAAAGAGCACGTAAACTGCCGCAATACAGAATTGGTCAATGGGTATTGTTGGCTAATCTTTACGTTCCGAAGGGTAAAACGAAGAAGTTTTTGAGGAAATATTCTGGACCCTATCAGGTATATGAAATAGTGTCTCCCATGAACGTAAATTTGCAGTTACCAACCAAGTCGTCAGTAGTTCATGTGAGTAGGATTAAGCCGTTTAAGGGCGCAGTGGATGCGTTACCGCAGATTCCTCCAGCAGTAACAAAGGCTGTGAGGGTACCGAAGCTAAAAGAACAGCAGAGGAACGTTCCTTACGCACTTAGGTCTAGTGATAAGTAGATTAAGTGTCCTCCAGCAGGAACATGTCGAATACATTGTTATTAGGTACTAGGGTATGTGTAGTTTTTACTTGTCATTTGTGCGTTTTAGACGTGGTAAGGAAGGGAGCGATTGGTTCAAATGGTTCAAATGGCTCTGAGCACTATGGGACTTAACATCTGTGGTCATCAGTCCCCTAGAACTTAGAACTACTTAAACCTAACTAACCTAAGGACATCACACACATCCATGCCCGAGGCAGGATTCGAACCTGCGACCGTAGCAGTTGCGCGGTTCCGGACTGCGCGCCTAGAACCGCTGGGCCACTGCGGCTGGCGGGAGCGATTGACATGGCCTCCTTTTCCTTCAGGTGCCGTGCCAGGATGTGGCCCGGGAAACTTTTCGTCAGTCTGGTACTGCGACACTGTTGCAGAGGAGAGGTGGTGCAGGTGCAACCACTGGACAAGGGAATTTTGTTTGCAAGACAATTAGATGTGGTATTGTCAAGCCGCAGGTGGACAATTGTGTTCACGTATAATATATGGGGAGTGAGAAATGATGTATGGACACTACAGGAGAGGTTTACGGCACTACAGGTGGCCACGGAGAAAGAGGGGTTGTTTCAAGACATACGGAACGAGTATCAGGAATTGAAGCTCTTATACGAAAAGCTGAGAAGGCAGTTGCAACAAGTAACAGAAGTGGTCCCACAAACGCTCGTTCGCAGGAAACGAGCGTGGTTGGATGCAGGGGGAAAATTGCTGAAAACAGTGTTTGGAACCACGGAAGATGAAGATATAAGGAGCTTAAATAGTATGGTGGGGAGGTGCAGGAGTTGGCGGAGGAGACAAATTCGAAAGTGGATTGGCACACGACACGTATAGGTAACATGCAGCAGGGGATATTGAATGTCACTAGAACAGTGCGGGAGTTGACGTCAGACCTGGAACGGTATGCAGCAAATACCAGGAAAGTGTTGAATGGGGATATAGAGGCTATACAGACGAGATTGATCCGAATAGACGGGAAAATACAAGTAGCACCTTTATTGAGGGCATTGGCAGACAGGGTGGATGATGCACGTGTCGAATTGGAAGCGTTATATGAAACTATGTATCACGCAGTGCATGGCAATTGAGTGCCACTTTGTTAGGTCCAGATCACATGCTGAAGGTGTTGCTGAAAGTGCAGAAAGAATTCTCGGAAGGAGTGCGTCACGTCGTGCCTCCGGCGAAGCGGAATTTACCGTTACTCTATCGCATGTCTAAACTGAGAGTAATTACAGATCAGACGAGTATACACGTAGAAGTGGAAATACCAGGGATGGGTATCAATTCGCAGTACCAGTGTTATACAGTACACCCGTATCCAATTAGATGGGGTGCATTTGGGAAGTGGGTGCAAGTGCAAACTCGGGAAGTATTGTTAGTATCAAGACGGAGGAGTGCTCATGTGGTAATGTCTACGGAAGATTTGACAGACTGTTTCAGGGGAAGTGTTTTTATTTGTCCAGCAAAGGAAGTGGCAACCCACAATCATTCGTGTGAGATGCAGTTGTTCTTGGGGAATATGGGAACCTTAGAATGCGAAAAGAAGGTGATACTTCCGAGACCGAAATTTCAGAAAGTTGGGGAACATTGGATTTACTCTGTGTTCGAACTAGAGACCGTAATTGCCACTTGTTACAGAAATGGTAGATTTATAGATATATCAAAGCTTGAATTGCAGGGTAGAGGGTTTTTGATTAATGGCACTGGATGTAAAATAGTGGGGAAGCATTTTCACCTACCAGCTACTTTCATGGGTACAACAATGATTAACGTGACACAGCCTATCTTGAAATATCCAGAGGAACCGCCACACATATTGCCTCGCCAGAATCTAACGTTTATTAAGAGTCCTTGAATCCTACATTACTACAATCTTTAGATAGCCTGATTATCTCAGAAAAAGAGCAGATCTCAGTTAATCAACTACTGCAGCACGTGCAGCAATATCGGGAGAAACGTAAGCAAAACACAATCATATTTGGTGTCTCAATGACTAGCATAATATTAGTTCTAGCGCTTATTTGTGCAACTTACTTTTGTATACGGAAAAAGATGTCTCGTTCTGCAATAACAACTGTACATCAAATACCAATGGGATGGATTGGGAATAGTGGAACGTAATATAAACAGATAAGCAATGATAAGATTGGAATCAGTATTACGTGTAAATAGATTATTAGCGGGTAAGAAAAGTTTGACAGTGTTGAAGGTGTAGTTGTAAGATACCTGTAGTGTATAAGGAGGTATGGCGTGCACAACCAGTAAGTCCACAATTATAAAATTTGGGACGAATTTTCTTAAAAGAGGGGGATGTGTAGTGTCACGGAATAGTAAAGAGTTGGAAACGTGGAATATTGTCAAAGTTTCGTTGCCTATGCCGAGAGCCAGAGGCAGTAAGTTAGCCAAGAGGTAAGAGGATTGCACATATATCGGAATGTGTCGTCACTCAGGGGCAGTGGCCGGTTACACACAAGAGGCGAGAGAGAATGCGGGTTTGTGTAAGACGGAGACTATTGTAGAGTGCCAGACAGAGGTATAGCGTCAGCTGTACTGTATTTCACAACGTCGTGTAAGTCTGCCGTAACAACGTGTAACTCTGTCGCAAGAAAACCTAAGGGGCGAGTGCGACAGATGAATCAGCACCATAAGTGGAAAAAATGTGTTCATTACAAACGAGCATGACGTCAGGACGTCGCTTGTGCTTCCTTTAAATACGCCAGCTTATATAACAACAAGGCACTCGCAGTTGCTTCCCACGCCCGGGTTCCCGGGTTCGATTCCCGGCGGGGTCAGGGATTTTCTCTGCCTCGTGATGGCTGGGTGTTGTGTGCTGTCCTTAGGTTAGTTAGGTTTAAGTAGTTCTAAGTTCTAGGGGACTGATGACCATAGATGTTAAGTCCCATAGTGCTCAGAGCCATTTGAACCATTTTTGAGCCACTCGAAGTTAGGCTTGCATTTAGATGTGTACTGGGTCGCTGCGTAGCGCTCAGCTCGGTGATCGACATGTATTAAGGAGATGTTGCAGTAAGGGTGGCCCAACCAGCAGCAGACGTGAGGGGACAGTACCGGCTCTGGTCCTCTCTGCGGCCGCTGTCAATCATCAACCCAGGATTAGCAGACATCACGGCAGACTGGCTCGCAGCCAATGCTGACCACGTCAGTGAGCCGTCGTCGAGATCGTGCGGGGCGTAGACCCTGGGGATCCACCTTCACAACCGGGTGAGCGAAGACGCTGGGGGACTGCAGCCCGTTCCGCCTGTCCACCGTGGACGAGCCACCAGGAGGAGCAGGGAGGAAGACGGGGTGGGATAGAGTACACTCTGCACTACGAGAACGCCTCTCGTGCGAACAGTGCCGGGACTCCAACCCAGAGCCTCCTATGTGCAGCAGCTTGATGTCCGCAGCCGAGCCGGCCGGCCAGCCGGGTGCCACCAGCCACGCCTGGCCAAAGTACGAAATAAGGACATTCCTTCGCAACATCACAGCACGCGGCGCTGCGCTAGCAAGACTGTGCGGCCCAAGCTGGTGTCATTGCTATGAATCGGTGAGGACTCGGGAAGGTCGTTGATATCACCAAGCTACATTGTACTTGGCAGGAATAGAGGTGTTATGAACTAATAATGTTTCTTTGGCGTTTCTGACGCGTCCACAGTCATTTCCCAGCATTATGACTGTGGTGTCACCGCAAGACACCACACTTGCTAGGTGGTAGCCTTTAAATCGGCCGCGGTCCGTTAGTATACGTCGGACCCGCGTGTCGCCACAATCAATGATTGCAGACTGAGCGCCGCCACACGGCAGGTCTAGAGAGACTTCCTAGCACTCGCCCCAGTTGTACAACCGACTTTGCTAGCGATGGTTCACTGACAAAACACACACTCATTTGCCGAGACGATAGTTTAGCATAGCCTTCAGCTACGTCATTTGCTACGACCTAGCAAGGCGCCATTGTCATTTACTATTAGTATTGTGAATCATTTACTGTCCAGACCGACGTTCCCCATTAATGGATTAAACTGAAGTATTCCACCAGCTACGTCCTTTTTCCTAAATTCTAATTTCTTTGTCCTGTTCCAGACCTCACGCCAGCCTGCGTGAGCTAAAACGCGTGCCTTTCGGTCTCCTCTAGTAACCCGGTGATGGCTCTCCTGCCAACCAAAACACTGACAACTGGAGGGGTCACCGCTCGGCCATCCAGTGCACCATAGGGGACTTGGACCACCGGGGCGCCTACAGTATTCAGTTAATATTGTGATATAGTAAAACCATTTCGAAGAGCAATACCGAGAGATTTTCAACTTTTCCTGCTCCTACTCACTTCCTTCATTCGGCCAACCTTTCACTTCACAGGAGCAGACCCACTTGCCGCCTTCAGGGCGGGATACAAAACTTGGCGACGAACTGCGATTAAAAATTTTTTTTTCCTCTCCTCTCATTTCGTTTCTTCCTCGGTATTGCTTTAGCCTTTTTGTGATATCCCCGTCTGGCAGAGTGACTGTATGTAAGTGTTCCCACCATTCGCTATAAGAATTTCATTTGTGTAAACCACGGCTTCGCAACAGGAACAGGCTTCACTATCCCATCTTGTACGTTTTCAGGCTCAGCAAATTATGCAGCTGCTAGCTGCCATAAATGGCCTGATCACACCACAAACTGCAGCTACTTCGGTGCCTCTGACGCCACCGCCTGTACCGACGCCATCACCGACGGCGCCGCTTTTTCGTGCCTTCAACCCTGTCGTTGAAAGTGGGCCAGAATACATCACACAACTCGAGGCACATTTCGCAGCTTACAACAAACCAGGTACAGAGCGGCTTAGTTTTTTCAATGTCAACGCGGGTTTTGTATTGTGCTGTGTGCTCGTGAAATTGTTTCCCACCACCCCCCCACTTTCGTGATAGTGTAAATGTGGTAGCTGCACGCTACAAATTCTTTCGCCTCCAGCGTGGCTCTACTCGGTCGAATAAAGCTTGGATAGCGGGCCTTCAGAGACTAACTTCTGATTGTGTCTTCCATGCCTCATGTGGACGCTCATATGCGGATGAAATTAATAGAGGCGCTATTGCACAGAATGTAGCGGATCACATTGCAGGAAGTAGACTTATATACAGACAAGATACATTAGACATGGCTACTTCCACGTTCCCCCGGGTGTGTGTACTCTTAGCGCGGCACAACACGTGCCCTCCCACCCGCCAGCACGGCCAGCCACGCCGCGTCACTCGCGCGTTAAGTAAACAAATTTCAAACCAGGCACCCACTAAGAAACTGAAATCATGTCCGAACTGCTTTCGTGCCCACCCACGGGACAGTTGCCAATCCCGCCAAGCACTGTGTTACTTTTGTAATAAGAAAGGACATGTGCAAGCTGTGTGTAGTAAGAGAAACTCTAATTCACCAACTGTCTCCCGTTCGCGTGACTCACGTGGGCGTCACCGCAACGGCAACCGCCATAATCATGATTCACATCAGCCTATGGATGTTAATGCCATTTATTCAAAGCCTTCTGCTTCACATGCTTCGACAGATCGTCGTGTGAATCTAGTTTTGCCAGACACTTCCTCTCGCATTCAGCGCGATGAGAGGAAACTTTTTGTTGCTGCTCATTAGTGTTCGTTCTGTTCGCATGCAACTGGACACTGGTGCGTCAGTTTCTCCACTGAACAAATCGACGTATGAGATACATTACTCACTCCCGCTTCATCGTTCATATTCCACGGTGGCGGCACTTACTGGACAGGAAATCTCAGTGCTTGGCGTGTGTAGTTTGCTAGTCACATATGGTGCCACGACTCGTACAGTGTCTTTCCGTGTGCTCTGCTCTAGTGATGCTACGAACATTTTTGGCATGCACGCATTTGAACTTTGAGGCCTCGCTATTCAGGAAAATGTACTTTGCATCAACGCTATTGACCATGCAGACAATGTTGCCGCACTATACGATGATTTTGCTGAACTCTTTTCTGATGGTCTACGTTTTGCCACAGATTTTTCAGCCCATGTTGCAGTTAAAGGCAATGAAATGCCTATTTTCCGGGATGGACGCCCGGTACTGCACGCCCTGCGCGACGCCGTAGCTTCTGAACTTAAGCATTTGCAAGACATTGGTCTCATTGAACCTGTTTCTGCTTCGCCATGGGCTACGCCTATAGTGTGTCTGAAGAAACCAAACGGTCGTCTCCGTATTTGTGCTGTCTTTAAGTCTACAGTAAACCTCCAGACAGTGGTATCTACGTTTCCCTTACTGTGTGCTGAAGACATTTTTGATAAGCTTGATGCGGGAAAATTCTTTCCCACGAATGACTTGCGGGACACAAACTTTCATATTCCGCTCGACGAACAGTCGCAGCGCTATTTTGAGAACAACACCCACAGTGGATTGTTCAAGTTTCGCCGCCATACGTTCGGTTGTGCTTCAGCTCCAGCTATTTTTCGGTCTTATTTGCAGCAGTTGTGGACCACTGTCCCTGGTTGCTCAAATTATCTGGACCATATAGTGGTATGAGGTCGCATCCCTGACGAACATTTGCAGAATTTGCGTGCCTTATTTATTGTACTTTTTCAGGCTGGACTAAAGTGTAACAGGGGTAAGTGCAGTTGTTTTCAAGCTCAGATTCAGTATTTAAAACATACGATTAACGAACAGGGTATCCATCCCTCGCCCTCACATCTCAGTGCAATTAGAGACTTGCCAGCACCCAGGAACTTGAAAGAACTTCAGTCTGTGCTGGGCAAAATTTCATATTATATTCGGTTTATACCAAATGCAGCGGAGATTGCAGTGCCTTTGCATCGCCTTCGGCGTAGGAACGTTCCTTTTGTTTGGTCTTCGGAATGTGACGCTGTTTTCCACAAGCTCAAATCTGCTTTGTTGAGTGACCGCTATTTGATTCCTTTCGATCCCTCCAAACCAGTTGTTTTGGCTGTCGATGCATCTTGTCACACCATCAGAGCAGTTCTCACACACCGCATTAAATTTGTCGAACGCCCGATAGCTTTTGCGTCTAAGTTTCTCAATTGTGCCAAGCAAAACTATTCTCAAATCGAGAAAGAAGCTTTAGCTATTGTCTATGGTGTGAGAAAGTTTCATGATTTTTTTGTACGGTCCCAAGTTCTATTTGGTCACCGACCATAAGCCTTTGACGTTGTTGCTCCACCCGTCAAAGCCAGTTCTGGCCCGTACTGCACAAAAGTTGCTACGTAGGTCTTTGTTTTTCTCTAACTACAATTACGAAATTTTGTTTCAGCCCACAGCCCAGCATGGCAATGCTGATGCTTTGTCTCATCTGCCTATCGGTCTTGACGAAGTGTTTGATTCTTCCGAATTGTCATGCATGTTTATTGATTCACAAGATAAGGAATTAGCTGATGGTTTTGCAGTGGATTTTCGTCGCATTGCTTCCGCGCCAGCCACCTATGCTTCTTTGCAGCTTCTTCTGCAGTATGTTCATACTCAATGGCCTCCATCTGCTATGCAGGTTCGTGATCCACTTTGTAAGTAGGCTGTTTAGGTTTTCTTATTGGTAACGCCACGTAGCGCTCTGTATGAAAAATCACTGGCTGTGCTGTGTGCAGTCTGTGGCTAGTTTGCATTGTTGTCTGCCATTGTAGTGTTGGGCAGATGGATGTGAACAGCGCGTAGCGTTGAGCAGTTGGAGGTGAACTGCCAGCAGTGGTGGATGTGGGGAGAGAGATGGCGGAGTTTTGAAATTTGCAAGACTGAATGTCATGAACTATAGTTTGCAGTTCCTTTATGGCTGCTTCGTGATTCTGTAATGCATTTTCATGACGCGAAAAAATAGGTTGGAAATGCTCCCAAATTTGTGTTTTTACGTCGTTAAAGACTTTTTGACATTTCGATTCAATGTTATGTAACTCAGTAGTTAAATCTTCACGTGTTTGTTCAAGTGTGGTGTCTAACTTCCGAAGATTTTGTTCCATTGTGTCTAAATGTTGCTGTGTTTGTCTCTGGTGTTGTTCAATTGTGTCTAACTTTTGAAGATTTTGTCCCATTTGTTTCTCATTTTGTTCAAGCGTTGTGTCTAACCTTTGTAGCCTTTGTCCCATTTGTTGCATTAACTGTAATAACAGTGCACTGGTGTCTGAAACATGTTCCTCAGTGCTATTCGGCAGTACATTTGAACCGGCAATATTCGCGTTTTTTAAAGCAGAATATGTGTCTTGATTTATTTGAGAAAACGGTGAGGACGCAAAACCTGAATCTACAGTATTTGCAAGATTGTGTCCTGTCATTTCGGAATCCTGAAGCGAGCTGTTGCCGACCGATCGATCGATAATGCTTTCCTGTTCACTAATTGTTTCACTGCCTACACCATTATTTGCAGCCCGCTCCATTTCCCTATGCACAATTACCAAATTACTACTTTGAACATTAGTTAATTCATTACATTGTGGCGCAAACACACTGCTTTCGTCTTCACTGTCATTTCTCAGTTTACTTTGGAGCCTAGTATTACGTTTTTCACACGCCATTATTGTCACAATATTTCACACGACAACACAGAAAAACACAATTTGAAGAGCAAAAATAAGAGAACACATTAACATAGCACTGAAAATAATATCTAGTTAATTGCAAGCGCAGCTGCGAAATACTTGGTGCAAATTTACATCCGTGCCACACCTGTTTTACTGTACAACAATGAAAGACTGCAATTACAAAGGAGATTCTCTCTACAATTACGCGCTAGCAATAAACAAAATCTACACTAAGAACACAAACTACAAGAAAAAATCAGAAGGTTCCAGTGAGGTATCCTCGGCTAAGGGTCGACATATGAAACGTCCCCTAAAAAAAATTATACATGACTTTGTTTAAACTGACACACAATATTTTTAGCGCAACGCAATCTGACTTTCAAAAATCCCTACAAAAGAATGGCCCTGACTAACATTAACCTATACCTTTCACAAATCACTTGCCTCACCAAAAATCTTCGTTACTCGAACTACTGCAATACAGCGAGCGCCACTACTGCCAGTTAATAAAAGATTCGAACTACTGAAGGCACTAACTACTAATAGGCATAGTTAGCAAATGAAAGATTCTGATGGAGAACAAACAATGTATTTACCTTACTAGTGTTCAAAAGTCATAATATATATAGCAGTTCGTGACATCCAGTCTTACAAATTTCAAAACTCCGCCATCTCTCTCCCCACATCCACCACTGCTGGTGGCTCACCTGCAACTGCTCAACGCTACGCGCTGTTCACATCCATCTGCCCAACACTACAATGGCAGACAACAATGCAAACTAGCCACAAACCGCACACAGCACAGCCAGTGATTTTTCATACAGAGCGCTACGTGGCGTTACCAATAAGAAAACCTAAACAGCCTACTTACAACTTGTTCGACGTTACTTTGCGCAAAGTCACAAATTGTCTATACGCCACGGCATTATCTTGTTACGAACTGACAATGATCTGTCTTGTGTAGTTGTACCTCATTCGTTGCAGTCGGAAATTCTCCACTTGCTGCACGCTGGTCATTGAGGTATAGTGCGGATGAGGCAATTAGCGCGTCGTCACTGCACTTGGGTTGGGATTGATAAACATATTGAGAATTTGATTGCTAACTATCGCTCTTGCGTGGATCATCAATCTGCTCACCGCCAGCGCTTCTTTGAGTGGCCGACTCCTACTGCGCCTAGGCAGCGCGTTCATATTGGTTTTGCGGTGTCATTTCTGGGACACCGGCTGGTTGATAGTTATTGATGCGTACAGCAAGTTTCCTTTTGTTGTACCTGTATCGTCTACTACATCTGCCAGTAGTATTCGGGCTTTGACGTCTATTTTCTGCACTGAGGGCTTTCCTGAAGTTATTGTCTCCGTCGTCAGAGTTTGAAGCGTCCTGGGCTGCTAATGGCATTCGCCATCTGACCTCAGCCCTGTTCCACCCCCAGTCAAATGGCAAGGCTGATCGCTTAGTGCGTATGTTTAGGTCGCAGATAAGCAAGTTGCGCGCCACACACTGTCACAAGCGCACGCTCTGGACTTTCCTTGCTTCATATTGCTCGCAGCCGCTCGGCACCCGTTCCGCAGCGGAATTGCTACACGGCCACGCCCATCAGTCGCTCCTGCAACTATTGCACCCGCTGCCCCGCGCTCCCGCTGCTTCTCCTCGTTGTGGCTTGGCGTCGCATGGATCAGTGTTCTATCGCATTTTCTCTGGCAGGCAGCGCTGGGAGCAGGGACGCATCCTTCGAAAGTTTGGCGGCGCCTTATTTGTCATTTCTGGTCCCTACAGCACAGACAAGCGACACCGCAATCAGATCCGTTTGTGCCGTCCTCGGTTTTCTGCTGTTGGTTGTTTTCTGGCAGAATTGGAGGCTTCACGGATTCCGCCGCCTCAGCCCACTACTCCACCGACGGCGCCTCCACTGCTCGCGCCGCCGCCGCGTTCGCACCTGCCGTCGTCGCCGTCGCCGCTGTCTGTCCAGTCACCTGCACCGGACGGACGCCTCTCGCCGTCGCCACGTCAACACCCCCGGCCGTCTCTGTCGCCACCGCCGCCGCCGCCGCCGCCGCGTACCTCCACCCTGTCGGAACCGATGGACACTGAGGCTGCTGACACGCCGCCGCCGTGGCCCATTAAGGTCGTTGCTCTTCCTCCTCATCCGAGCATACCCTGTGGTGGTGCGCGGTCTAGGCAGGTTTTCCACGGGACGTTTTCCTCGCCCCCTCGTGAGCAATTCGGGGTCACGGGTGGACAGCACGCCCCCGCAGTTCCGCTGTCTGCTGCGCCCCCCTGTTTCCCTCCACCCGTCGTCGGAAGACCTACTCAACGACGAAGTGTCGTTTCAGGGGGGAGGGATGTAGCGTCCATAGCTACGATACCACGGCGTAGGTGAAAGTTCTGAAGTTGGTATTACAACAGGCACCGACGACAGCGCCCTCTAGCTAGTTCTGTAGAGGTCTACAAGCTCCGTGACAGATTCTGCCCATTTTGATCAAGAGCAGACGGCCAGAAAACTTTGATTGCTATTGAGACTATGTACAACTTACGATGGGTCTAAGGCATCACATCTCAGTGAAAAGTTATGTAATAAGTTAATATTGTGATATACAAAAATCATTTGTAAGAACAGTACCGAGAGATTTTCATCTTTCCCAGCTCCTACTCACTTCCTTCATCTGACATATCACTTTACAGGAGCATACCCACGTGCTGCCTTCCAGGTGGGACACAAAAGTGATATTGGCATAGCTGTTGCAAAAGACTTTGTTAGTGAGCCAGCTCGGAACCGATCAAACACCTTTACGTCAGATGCAGCAATGCCACTGGCAGATTGTGCCCCAGGAAAGGGGCTGGCACTGCCATAACGAAGACAAAAATGGTTCAAATGGCACTGAGCACTATAGCACTAATCTTCTGAGGTCATCAGTCCCCTAGAACTTAGAACTACTTAAACCTAACTGACCTAAGGACATCACACACATCCATGCCCGAGACATGATTCGAACCTGTGACCGTAGCGGTCGCGCGGTTCTAGACTGAAGCGCCTAGAACCGCTCGGCCATTCTGGTCAGCCATAACGAAGACACAGCAGAAAGGCGTTTGTAGGCCAATTACTACACATCCTATCAACAGACTTCTTATGGTCTACATGGCTCCGAGATATGATTTGCAGAGCAAGAACGCTCTGTCCCAACATTAATTACAATTATATTCAGTCAAAGGTGTCTCAGTCTGGTAGCTACTATTTACGAGGAGAGGTGTAAACCGCTCCTCGAGGCGACATGATGCTACAAGCAGCCACCACGAGATTTGGCCTCCACCAACTGTGGGCCCCTGCTTCTGGTTTTAAGATCAGTGCTGTGGCTTAGCGTCTTCCAGCCAGTGGACCACCTTCAGGCAGACTACCAGGTGCAAAGAGCCCTCTGCCATAGAAGGCAGTCGCTTGAGACCATGGCCACCTGTTGCGGCAGTTCCTTAACACTCCTGTCTTCAGCACACGTTATGGAGGATGTTGCACCACAGAATGTTCGAGTTTGTTCTTCAGTAAAATGTATGACTAATAGTGAAGTATTTATGAGCAGCCATCTATTATCATCCTGACAACAGTCCACCACCTCAGCTCAGACCTCCACACGTACATCTACATCTACATGGATACTCTGCAAATCACATTTAAGTGCCTGGCAGAGGGTTCATCGAATCACCTTCACAATCCTCTATTATTCCAATCTCGTATAGCGCGTGGAAAGAATGAACACCTATATCTTTCCGTACGAGCTCTGATTTCCCTTATATTATCGTGGTGTCTTTTTTCCCTATGTTGGTTGGTGTCAAGAAAATGTTGGTAATTGAAATTTCGTGAGAAGATTGCATCACAACGAAAAACGCCTTTCTTTTAATGATTTCCAGCCCAAACCCTGTATCATTTCTGTGACACTCTCCCCCATATTTCTTGATAATTCAAAACGTGCTGCTTTCTTTGAACTTTTTCAATGTACTCCGTCAGTCCTATCTGGTAAGGCTCCCACACTGTGGAGCGGTATTCTAAAAGTGGACAGACAAGCGTAGTATCCTCTCGTAGGGTAGTGTCCTCCTTAGTAGCTTTGTTACATTTTTTAAGTGTCCTGCCAATAAAACGCAGCCTTTCCTTAGCCTTCCCCACAACAATTTCTATGTGGTCTTTCCGATTAAAGTTGTTCGTAATTGTAATACCTAGGTATTTATTTCAATATACGGCTTTTAGATTAGACTGATTTATAGTGTAACCGAAGTTTAAAAGAGTTCCTTTTAGCACTCATGTGAATGACCTCACACTTTTCGTTGTTTAGGGTCAACTGCCACAATTCGCACCATTCAGATATTTTTTCTAAATCGTTTTGGATTTTGTTTTGATGTTCTGATAGCTTTATTAGTCTATAAACTACAGTGTCATCTGCAAAAAACCGAGGACGGCTGCTCCGATTGTCTCCCAAATCGTTTATATAGATAAGGAACAGCAAAGGGCCTATAACACTACATTGGGGAACGCCTCAAATCACTTCTGTATTACTCGATGACTCTCCGTCAGTTACTACGAACTGCGACCTCTCTGACAGGAAATCGCCAACCCAGTCACATAAGTGGCGATATTCCACAAGCACACAACTTCCTTAAGAGCAGCTTATGTGGTACGGTGTCAAAAGCTTTCCGGATATCCAGGAATGCGGAATCGATCTGAAATCCCTTGTCAATATCACTCAGCACTTCGTGTGAATAAAGAGCTAGTTGTGTTTCACAGGAACTATGTTTCCAAAACCAGTGTTGACGGTGTGTCAATAAACCGTTTCCTTCGAGGTAATTCACAATTTTCTAACACAATATATATTCTAAAATCATGCTGCATGTCGACGTTAACGATATGGGCCTGTAGTTTAGTGCATTACTCATACTACCTTTCTTGAATATTGGTTGCTTTTATTAAGTGATTTGAGTTGCTTCACTACTTAGAGGATATTTTCTTCTACGTTACTCATGATGGCAGCTGTTCTTGATTCGGAATTTGGGATATTTACTTCGTCTTCTTTTGTGAAGGCATTTCGGAAGGCTGTGTTTAGTAACTCTGCTTTGGCAGCACTGTCTTCGATAGTAACTCCATTCTTATCGCGCAGAGAAGGCATTGATTGTTTCTTGCCGCTAACTTACTTCACATACGACCACAATCTTTTTGGATTTTCTGCCAGGTTTCGAGACAAAGTTTCGTGGTCGAAACTGTTATAGGCTTCTCGCACTGAACTCCGCGCTTAATATCGAGCTCCTGTTAAGGATCGCCAATTGTGGGGATTTTGCGTCTGTTTAAATTTGGCATGTTTGTTTGGTTGTTCGTGCAACAGTGTTCTAACCCGTTTTGTATACCAAGGAGGATCAGCTCCGTTGTTTGTTTGTTTATTTGGTATAAATCTCTCAATTACTGACGATACTATTTCTTTGAATTTAAGCCACATCTGGCCTTCACTTATATTATTAATTTAGAATGCGTGGAGATTGCCTCTCAGGTAGGCATCAAGTGAATTTCAATCTGCTTTTTTGAATAGGTATATTTTTCGATCTTTTTCCACGATTTGGGGATTACAATATTCAGTCTCACTACGACCACCCTGTGTTCAGTAATCCTTATATCGGTATTGATGCTCGTTATTAACTCAATATTATTTGTTGCTAAGTGGTAAAGTGTGTTTTCACAACCGTTTACTATTCGCGTGGGCTCATGAACTAACTGCTCCAAATAATTTTCGAGAATGCGTTTAGCAAAATTTCGGATGATATTTAGTGCGTACTTCCGGAATTAAACATGTATTTTCGCCAACATATCGAGGGTAAATTAGTCACCACCAACTATTATCGTATTAATCGGGTACGTGTTTGAAATCAAACTCAAGTTTTCTTTGAACCTTTCAGCAACTGTGTCATCTGAACTGGGAGGCCAGTAAAAGGATCCCATTACTATTTTATTCCGGTTGCCAACAATGACCTCTGCCCAGACTAACTCACAGGAAGTATCTACTTCAATTTCGCGACAAGTTAAACTACTTCTGAGAATCTTTTCGGAACACCGTTAGGTTCAAAAACGGCTCTGAGATCTATGGGACTTAACATCAGAGGTTATCAGTCCCCTAGAACTTAGAACTACATAAACCTAACTAACCTTAGGACATCACACACACACATGCCCGAGGCAGAATTTGAACCTGCGACAGTAGTGATCTCACAGTTCCAGACTGATATGCCTAGAACGACTCGGCCACCGCGGGCAGCACACCGTTAGGTCCTTCGCAAAAATTTCGGCTGAGCTTATATACGACTTTAGCCAGATTTTAGTGCTATAACGATTTGAGAATCAGTGCTTTCTATTAGCGCTTGAAGCTGTGGTACTTTCCCAACACAGCTACGACAATTTACAACTGTTATACCAATGGTTCCTGTATAATGTTCTTCCAATGTTCAGCTCTGTACCAGAGGTCCGCAATCGGTCCTGTCGACTATACTGCAAGTGGTGAGCTCTGCTTTCATCTTGCAAGCAAGACTGGCAGCCTTTACCACTTCTGTTAGCTGCTAGAAACCAGAGAGAATCTCTTCTGATCGCAAGTGACACGCATCATTGGTACCGACGTGAGCAACCACCTGCAGTTGGCTCCACCCTGTGCTCTTCGTGGCATCCGGGACGACATTTTTCATATCTGGAATGACTCCACCCGGTATGCACACGGAATGCACATTGGTTTTCTTACCCTCCTTGTCAGCAAGGCCTTAAGGGGCCCTTTAATGCGCCCAACGTTGGAGTTTCCAACTACCAATAATCCCACTTACTGCGATTTCCCGGATCTTGCAGGCTGAGTGGTATCCTCTGAAACAGGATAGGCGACAGCATCCGGCTCAGCAACAGCGTCAGCCACAGACAGCACCTGGAACCTGTTAGCCAGACAAACCGGGGAGGCCTTACGTGCGGCCTCTTTGGAAGTCTTCTGCCGCATGCTTCGCCCTGGGGCGACCTCTACATTTTAATGTTAGAAGTGTGTGTCACCACTAAATTTCAGTGACAGAGGAACATTACCAGCCACCCTACCTGGAGACGATGACTCTCGACTACCTCAGGGTTGCAGTTTCGTCGACACACAGCATCAGTATGCAGTGGGCCGGCCGAGTGGCCGAGCGCTCTAGGCGCTTCAGTCTGGAGCCGCGCGACCGCTATGGTCGCAGTTTCGAATCCTGCCTCGGGCGTGGGTGTGTGTGATGTCCGTAGGTTAGTTAGGTTTAAGTAGTTCTAAGTTCTAGGGGACTGATGACCTCAGAAGTTAAGTCCCACAGTGCTCAGAGCCATTTGAACCATTTTTTTCTTGCAGAGTGCAACTGCCAACAGTAATTGTAGATACTTTGGAGGTTGCACAGAAAGCTATCAGTAAGGCTGATTGTAACGCAGATGTTGCGGGTATTGAAATGGTATAGACGCATTTAGTATTTCCGAAGGCAGCAGATTCGGCGACATCTGTGACGGCCCTGCCTCCTCAGAACGTGGGAGGAGAAGAAAGAGGAATTGTGTTTGTAAGCTTAATGATCGGACCGACAAGGCTTGTGCCAGTGGAACATTAGATTGACGAAAGTGACAACACTTGCAGTGTAATGCGTGATGCAGTCGAAGGCTGCTGAGGAATCCAAGGGCTAGACTTTCTCATAATGCATCATGCCGAAACTGACTTTCGATGACACGCGGTGGAACTCAGGGGTATAATGTTCAAGCTGGGGGAAGCTGTCACCAGTGAAATACTGCTGCAAGGTCCGTTTATCATGATAGGACAAATGAGGGCTAAATCACTAATGCTTAATTTGCATGATATAGTGCGGCAAAGCACTGGGAAGCTGCTTTAGGTGACCGAAGGTGCTGCTAACTTATACGATTCTGGACTTCGCCTATGGGTAGGGAATCGTTGTTGGCTACGCAGTGTTCAGTGATTGAGAGCACTTCTCCTGTCAATACTCACGTTGAGACGTTATCTGAATTCCGTCCTTGTGGCTGGGAGTTTGCGTTTCTTGTCTGTAGAATACAGAGAGGGGAAGATAGTATTAGATTATACTAGTCAGAGGTCCACATTCTGTCGTTCTAGAGTTTGAATAAGTTTTTTATTTTGTGGCTAGAGTTCTTCCATCGTCGCAGA
Source organism: Schistocerca serialis cubense (assembly GCF_023864345.2). NCBI lineage: Eukaryota > Metazoa > Arthropoda > Insecta > Orthoptera > Acrididae > Schistocerca > Schistocerca serialis. Next base: position 545,462,389 of record NC_064640.1, on the reverse strand, counting down.
CGTATACGAGAACCATCACTCCGACGTACGGGACGCAGTTTATTAGGTGATATTGCTAATTGCTTCGGCTTATTACGGCTATAAAGCTGAACAGCTGTTATCACATAAGTTTCATTTCTACTGAGGCACACAACTGTCGATCATCTTTGAAAGTTGTGTCTTCTCGTGTTTGGGACGTAGATGATATCAGTCATCCCGCGTTAGTTATTTTAGATCGCGTAGCCATAAAAAGGGGCAGATTTGGGCAGTTGATCAATAATATTAGTCAGAAATACTTCATTTGTATATTTTTATATCCATTGCACGTCGGCACAAAAATATTTGTAATATATAAAGGGGTTTTAATCTACAATAATTTTGTAAGCAGAAAAAACATTAATAATTAGGAGTTACCAGTTCCCTTAATTATTCATTTATTTTTATGTTGTAATTTATATGTTAATGAGAAAGAAGCAGAAGATAATATCACCGTTAACACATCCTAAGATCTGCTTCAGGTGGTAGTCAGACAGGGCCAAATCTTTACTTTCGCGATCAGTATTTTCCATTGTGCACATTCGGTTTTACATCTGCCTGGAGCAGCATCTCGGAAACCATACAAATACCTTCCAGTAATACTTCCTAACACTTAAGTTTATATTCGATATTACGAAATCCCTCTTTCTCATTAACACTTTTCTTGCTATAGTCATTCTTCATTTTATATCCTGTTGGGCGTAAAAGACAACGAAAATAAACGAAATAAGTATATTTTTGTGTTGGTCATATATTACACCCCTCTTTGTAGTACACGTTATTTAAAACCCGTTGGTACTGCTAGGTTTAATTCGAATACGTTCCATTGCCTTTCATTTAGTTCCATTGGGGGTTATCTTATAATTCCTTTCCAGGGCACTATCTATTCTATTCAACTGTTATTCCAAGTTCTTTGCTGTCTCTGACAGAATTGCAGTGGCACCGGTAAACTTCAAAATGTCTATTGCTTCTCCATAATAATTAATTCTGTTTACAAACTTATCCTTGTATACTTTACTGCTTGTTCGGTGTAGATGTTGAATTACATCGAGTGTAGGCTACCTGAATGTCTCACTCCCATCTTCCCATTGCACAACTAGAAATCCACCGGATGTAGTGGCAGAATTTATGTGCTTCAAAAAGATATTTTTTTTTTTTGATGGGGTGGGGCTCTGAAATACATGTCCAGTCTGTTCATTTTATCGCAGGACAGAAAAATTTATAGTTCAGCACATTTACGGTAAAAATTCAAACTTTAATTTAGGATAACTTGGATTTCCAAGAATTTACAAGTTACCAGTTGTGGAGGAACATGTAGGAATAAGCATCTCTCCTACTTCAGAAAATTAAATGTAACTTTTTAACTTCCAGAACAGCAGAGTACATTGAGATAACTATTTCTAGATCGAAAGGTTAGCCACCTCCATTCGAACCCACTAGCGAGAACAAAGAGAAAAGACGGTTGGAGACGCAGTAAAGAGAAATGTCGTTAGAGTGTATTCTGGGATTGGAGAAGTATGAGGAAACAAAACTGTTGTATCCTATTCATGACTTTACGCCTCTTATCTTCAGATATCATTTTTAAATGACGAATGGTCGCCAGAGGAAAGTTGCTACCTCATAGCATCTCTGAGCAAATAGCTTTACATCTAAGAACAATTTGAGGCGTTAATGTAAAAGTCCGATTTCAGAAACTTCTCTCTCCTGGGGGCCTGACTCAAACGCTTTAACATTGTCATTGTCCATGTCAACAGAAGGTGCAGTGTATGTGATTTCCCTAGTTTTAATTCCTTGGACGCCGCTTTGAAGAGCTACAAAAACCCTTATGTTTTAAGAGCTATAAAAGAAACGATTGCGTATAAGAATTACAGTAATCGAATAGCATACATACCGTGAAAAGTTCATTCATCAGCGTGATATCAGTACCTTCATTTCGAGCTATTTCTCCCTTCTCAGACAGCTTTTTCCACAAAGACATTCTAACATTGTCAGCTGCTTATTCCAGGGAGTATCGTTAGAGTGGCTCAGTGATGTATCAAGAGCAGGAAGGTTGAAGGAAGGTAGAGAGTGTAAAGAAAATAGTGATCACCTACCACATACCAGCAGGTAGTCAGCTCAGTATTGTCAATTGAAATAAGCTGAGCAATGCTTGTTGATTGCTGTTGTGATTTCCTGTTACTCCAGGTTTGTGTTCGAGAGAAACGCAAAGTTATAGATGTGGCACCAATGTTATTTTCATAAGGCAAGTGCATAACGACGTCGGTCTATCGAATTATGCTGCATAGTCGGACTTCGTTTCATAAAGACTGTAGGTTCTTTGGTGCACCATAAAAGATCTGATAAATTACTAATCAGTATTTGGATCACACCAATGTCGGACGGGCTACACGTCAGCAGTTTTAAATTGGTTCAAATGGCTCTGAGCACTATGGGACTTAACATCTGAGATCATCAGGCCCCTAGAACTCAGAACTAATTAAACCTAACAAATCTAAGGACATCACACATACATGCCCGAGGCAGGATTCGAACTTGCGACCGTAGCAATCGCGCGGTCCGGGACTGAAGCGCCTAGAACCGCTCGGCCACCGCGGCCGGCCTTAGCATTTCTTTCACGAATAGGTATATACAAAGCTGATAAAGACATTAATACAAAGAGATATGTTTAGTTACTTAAATTAATACATCTGAAAGGTATTAATTTAAATATACTAAAATAGGAGGGGCGTTTGAAAAGTCTGTGCAAAGTCCGAGAGATGCCACCACTGTCGCCTATCGAGGTCACGTTTAGTTAGTAGCATCTTTGGAAAGATCGCACAACACGTTTCGGTCATATTGGTCTATATCTTTGTGTTTGGCATTCGTGTCAGTCAAGGAAGTCGAGTGACTGTCAAAAAATGGACGAAAAAGAATTTCGTGTGGTGATTAAACATTAATTTATGATAGGCAAAACGCCTTATGAGACTAATGAGAGGCTTGATAAACATTATAATGTTTCTGTACCTTCGCTTAGAACAGTTTATAAGTGATTTCACAATTTTAGGAGTGGCCATTTTGGCACAAGTGATACTGATCGTTCTGGATGCTCTGTGGAGTTTACGACTCCACAAGTTATTGATAAAATCCATGATATATTGATGTATGACCGAAGACTTCAGGTGCGTGAGATTGCTAGTGCCATGGGCGTCTCGAATGTACGGGTATAAAATATTTTGCATGGACATTTGCACAGGACAAAGCTATCTGCAAGATGCGTTCCGCGATTGCTAACGCTTGACCAAAAACGGAATTGTGTGTAGTGTTGCAAGGATGGTTTGCAGCTGTTCAGAAGGATCCGCAGGACTTTGAGCGTCGTTTCGTTACTGTGGATGAAACATGGATACGTTACTATACTCCTGAGACCAAACAACTATGTAAACAATAGGTTACCAAGGGAGAATCTGCACGAAAAAAGGCGAAGACCATTCCTTCGCTCTGAAAGGTTATGGCGACTGTTTTTCGGGATTCGCAAGGGATAATCCTCATCGACTATTTGGAAAAGGGGAAACTATTACAGGTGCATATTATTCATTTTTATAGGACCGTCCTTTCCCATCATGACAATGCACCAGGACAAACCTAAGCAGTTCTGGTGGAAAAATTAATGGGAATATGATTCCAGCTCGTTTCCCATACCACACTATTCTCCAGACATGGCTCCCTTGGACTACTATTTGTTCCCCAATTTGAAGAAATTTCTGGCGAGACAAAGATTTTATTCAAACGAGGAGGTGATTGCAGCAACGATTAGCTATATTGCAGACTTAGACAATTCCTATTATTCGGAAGGGATCAACAAATAAGAACAGCTCTGGGCGAAGTGCATAAGTCTAAAAGGAGACTATGTTGAAAAATAAAAGGTTTGCCCCAAATATGTAAGCAGTTTTTATTTTTTCACGAACTTTTCAAACGCCCCTCGTATATTCATGGTACTTAAGAGCTAACAAGATGGATGCATACACAGCGAAAGCTGAAGAACATAGGACGATACAAAACAGAAAGGCATCTCCTAGCCGATCGCAGATACAATGAGAAGGGTTCTCTGTTCTTCATTGTCGTAGAAAGTATTACATGTACTTATTAACATTTGTGGACTTTCTGGGACACAAATATTTCATAAATGTAAAGAAAGAAAAATTGTCTTGGTGTCTTACATTTTCCTGCGATATATTTGACTACGATACTGGCTGTTACATGAGTAGTTATTCATGTCGTGCACAACAAGGTTAAGTCAGTTCAGGGATGTGTCTGTCTGTGGGAATTGATAAAGCCACTGCTGGAGTGACGTCGTAGTTGGCTTGTATGATGTCAATCGGACGGTGAAAACCGGCAGAGAATGAGCTCTGGTTGTGCACTTTGCAGCAGATACGGGCATCGAAGCGCGTCCCGTCCAGGAGTGTAGCCATCACAGCCGTGCGAGCCTTGCCTGGCGCAGCTGCTTCAGCTGGGGCAGTCGCATGGAGGTCCAACGGGTCGAGCGGCCGCACTGGGCTACAGCAGTCTCTCGCCGGGCGAGTCCCTGACGTCACCACACGGGCCGAGCAGTGCTGTTCCGAAACAATTTGTATGTCACGGGCTATGCAGAGTCGTGTATGGAGACGCAGCCCACGGGCCGCGACCTCACTGCTCCGCACTGAGCGAGGCTGTGACGTCACTGCATCAGTGACGTGCGCAAGCGCTGGCGTGCTGCGGCCTTAGTGCTGTTGGTAGCGCTGACGGCAGCTATGAGCTAGAGCTGTGAGCTGTGGGTAGAGCAGAGTTTAGTTCAAATGTTCAAATGTGTGTGAAATCTTATGGGGCCTAACTACTAAGGTCATCAGTCCAAACACCTTTTCGTCCGATGCAGATTCCCACATTGTGCTCCAGGAAAGTGGGTGACACCGCCATAACGACGACACAGCAGAACGGCGTTATTAAGCCAATTACCACACATCCAATCAACAGACTTCTTTTGGTCTACATGGTCGCAAGCTGTGATTTGCGAAGCAAGAGCGCTCTGTCTAAACATGAATTACCATTACTTTCAGTCACAGGTGTCTCAGTCTGGTAGCTACTATTTACGAGAAGACGTGTATTCCACTCCTCGAGGCGACGTGATGCTCAAGAAACCACCACGAGATTGGGTCTCTACGACCTGTGGGCCGCTGCTGCTGGTTTTAAGATTAGTTGTGGGGGCCTAGCATCTTCCAGCCAGTGGGGCAACTACCAGGTGCAACCAGCTTTCCGCTATAGAGGGCAGTCGTTTGAGACCACGGCCACCTGTTGCGTCAGTTCCTTAACACTCACTGTCTTCAGCACACACTATGGAGGACGTTGCACCACAAAATGTTCTAGTTTGTTCATCAGCAAAATGTATGACCAACAGTGAAGTTTTTATGAACAGCCACAGATCATCACCCCGACAACAATCCACCACCTCAACTCAGACCTCCACATGTAGAGGTCACCCATCCTGACCTCTACATTTTGATGTCAGAAGTATGTGTCACCTGTAAATTTCAGTGAAAGAGGAACCTTACCAGCCAACCTACGTGGAGACGATAACTCCCGATTTCCTCATAGTTGCAGTTTCATCGACACACAGCATCAGTGTGCAGCGGGTGACTGCACTGACTGTTTTATTTATTTATTTATTTTTTTTTCCTGCGAGTATCACGTCACGTCATTGCACCTTTTAGCAACTTTTCAGATCTGTTTTCATGTGTGACATGTGTCAAGTAAACTCAGACTGTGTTTTGAGGATGTGTAAATATGAGCGTTATTTTTGCCTATCTCATAGTCTTCAAGTGTATAATGTGTTAACCATGCATAGCTTCTTAGGAGGGGAAGGTGATTTTTGTCGAGAAGTTGGAGTTTTCGTCGTTTTTAATGGACAATGTATTTCATTTTGAGCAATAAATGTGGCTCACTACGATTAAGCACATGATGTAGTAGTCATGAGTAGCCGCTCAAGAGGAGAAGTTATGTAACTGTAAGTGTTAGGATAGAAATAGATTAAGTGTCCTTGTAGTCATACTGTTTTGTTCTCCTCGTTTGCTGTTTGCATGATTGGTGGCGGGATCCCCTGGTGGAGAAGTTTCGAATTTCTGCAGCCTGGACCAGATGTGCAGGGAAGTGCATGTGCCGATGATTTTGGTGTCTTGCAGAGGGCAACTGCCGACAGTAATTTTGTTGTAGATATTTAGGAGGTGACAAAGAAAGCTATCAATAAGGCTGATAGTATTGAAGATGTTTTTGGTACTGAAATGTGAGTGTAGAAATGAATGTGCGCAATGGAAAATACTGAAAGCTAATATAAAGATTTTGCCCTGTCTGGCTACCCTGTGAAGCTGATCTAAGGATCTCTTAACGGTGATATTATTTCCTCCTTCTTGCTCTTCAACGTATCAATTACAACATAAAAATAAATGAATGATTAAGGGAACTAGTAACTACTAAATTATAAATGTGGTTTCTGCTTATACATTTATTGTAGATTAAAACACCTTTATTTATTACAAATATTTATATGTCGATGTGCAATTGACATTAAGGGATACAAACTCCAGCCACAAAATAAATACTCATTAAACACTAGGACGGCAAAAGGCGGTCCTTTGACTAGTATAATCTAATACTACCTTCTTCTTTCTGTATTCTACAGACAAGAAATGCGAACTCCCACCCACAAGGACGGAATTCAGATAACGACTCAGCATTAGTACAGACAGGAGAAGTGCTCTCAATCACTGAACGCTGCGTACTCAACGACGATTTCCTATCCGGAGACGAAGTCCAGAGTCGTATAAGTTAGCAACACCTTCGGTCACCTAAAGCAACTTTCCAGTGCCTTCTGCACTGTATCATGCAAATTAAGCATTAGTGATTTTGCCCGCATTTGTCCTATCATGATAAACGAACCCTGCGACAGTATATCACTGCTGACAGCTTCCCCCAGCTTCAATATTATCCTCCTGGGTTCCACCGCTCGTCATCGAAAGTCAGTTTTGGCATGGTGCTTGATGAAAAAGTCTAGCCCTGGGATTGCGCAGCAGCCTTCGCCTGCATCACGCATTACACTGCAAGTGTTGTCACTTTTGTAAATCTCCTGATCCACTGGCACAAGCCTTGTTGGCCCGATCATAAACCTCACAAACACATTTCTTCCTACATTCTGAGGAGGTAGTGCCGTCAAATATGGTGCCGAATCTGCGGACTTCGTAAATACTAATTGCGTGTGTACCATTTCAGTACCCAAAACATCTGCAATACAATCAGCCTTATTGATAGCTTTCTGTGACACCTCCTAAGTATCTACAACTATATTACTGTCGGCAGTTGCACTCTGCAAGACACAAAGATCATCGGCACATGCACCTTTCTCTACATCTGGTCCAGGCTTCAGAAATTCGCAACCTCTCCGCCAGGGTATACCTCACTAATTATGCAAACAACAGACGAGGAGAACAAAACAGTACGACTATAACACTACCGTCTGCTACTGCTATACCATAACCTTCAAGTAGGAGGCAGGTCGTGAAATATAACTATCTAGTTAAAACAATTATGGTATAAAGCAACAGAGCAGTGTTACCCTCTGAGAGGAATTTTGTTGTGTTGACCGAGTTGCACCTAACGGGGGTGGCTTATCGGAAATGAAAGTCAGAATTACGTAAATATTTGAACAGCAGCAAACAAAATTTTTGTTTATCTGCACTGTTTAACGGATAGAGAAAACGGTTGCCAGCCTAATTAGGCAAGCGAATGATTAACAGTCTTGTTCAAGAAAACAGTTATTGGTAACTTTAACGGATAAACACAACCTATACTTTGTCACACGTGAGTGCAATGAACTCTGACCCATACATATGTTTACGGTAAGAATGAAGCTAACAGCTAGAGCAGCACAAACTATAACAGATACCGAAACACACTATTACTTTCAGGGCTTGTTCAAACTGAATAGTCTTTATAACATTACTATTAACATTCACTGCAGCATCATAAATTGGACATAGGTTAAGTCTCTCTCAGTTAAATACTTTACTATTTAAAATTAAAGTTAATTGGAATCCACTAACAGGTTGCTTCTCCACTATCTTTTGATTAAAGAAATTATGGTTTTGATAAATAGTGGTCTTACCGTTACTTGTTACCTAGCATTAGCACAATAGACAAACTGTGGATCCTGTTATACTATTAATATGCACTTTTAATACACAAGAGAGACTAACACTTAGCAATCATGAACAAATAATTTTCTACTATTGCAGTTTTCCACTTTTACTACATTGAAACACAATGTTGACAAATTTGCAAGAAACTGACTCACCTTTTATAATTTGCTACATGTAGCACTATGATAATTAACTAAGCAAAATTTTATAAGCCTTAATTCTGAGAACTTTAACTTATAAAAGAAACAGCAAATTGTCTTTATTGCCACAGTTTTCTACTTTCAAGTAAACGATTAAATAGGTGACTTTGAAACTTCAGAAAACTACATTTACTGCCTACCACAATTTCACTAAATCCACAATAAATCTGAATATTCCCTTTTCATCAAAGACCAAAGAACATTATGTAATTAACTGTCTAACTTTGTGGCTTTCATTTTTTCCACAAAATAGGACACTCGGTAGTCATAGTTCAAATGGAGAGGAACCTGAGAGGTGTTGTGATAGGGAAAAAATCAAGGTAGGTACATAAATTCAGTTATATTTGTGCACACTAAATCACCCAATAAGCTGATCCTTCATTGTACATTATTATAGCATTCCGTTACAGTGATTGCGCAATGTGGTGTGGATTGCAGGCAGAACTGCTGGACTCTGTCCCTTCTTGGTGGCGATGATGGATACCAATTCCAGAATCGTTCCAGCTATTTATCCATCCATCCGAGGCATTGGTAAGCGGCCGGAAAAGCCTCTCTCGGAACCAGCACAATATACAACTCTTACACAGGCAGTGAGCAGTTTGGTACCTCGCCCCCGACTGACTCTTGGCTCCACCTTTTCTACCTAGGCAAACAACATTTTGCGCGCGCTACACAGTTCCGTTCCCGAAGGGAACCACAAGACGTTTTACATACAAAATGACTAAGAACCCTAAGTGAGGATCAGCAGTTTACATAGCAGTAACCAAACATACTAATTAAAACAGGACATTTGCACATATAGGTAGTTCTAAACAATATTATTTAAACAAATTCCAATTATATACAGTAAGTTTTATTCCCTCCAAATGAAACAAAGAATTTAAATGACAGATAAACTACATTGCACAGAATCAAACCATGACATCAAAGTTTTTACAAAGAAAGGAGTATACAGTTTTGTGTTATCTATTCAATGAAACACATTTACAGATACTCAATGTTATAACATTAAACCAAAGCAAAAGGCAAAATAAATCCATACAGATTTAGAACTATGATGTTACACGACGACAAGGACACTTAATCTAATTCTATCCTAACACTTACTGTAACTTCTCCACCTGAGCGGCTAGTCATGCTTAAACGGAGTGAGCCACACTTCTTGCTCAAAATGAAATACACTGCCCATTAAAAACGACGAAAACTACCACAAAACTCCGACTTCTCGACAAAACTCATCTTCCCCTCTTAAGAAGTTACGCATGGTTAACACCTTATACACTTCCAGACAAGGAGCCACACTCATTGACAATAGGATGAAATAACGCTCATATTTACACATACTCAGAACACAATCTGAGTATACTTGACAGATGAAACAAATTAAAACAGAACTGAAAATCTGCTGAAAGGTGCACTGACTCGGCGTGATACTCGCAGGGGAAAAAAATAGAACAGACAGTGCACTCACCTACACCACACTGATGCTGTGTGTCGACGAAACTGCAACCCTGAGGTAGTTGAGAGTTATCGTCTCCAGGAAGAGTGGCTGGTAAGGTTCTCCTGTCACTGAAATTTAGACGTGACACACACTTCTGACATCAAAATGTGGAGGTCCAGGATGGAAGGCCTCTACACGTGGAGGTCTGAGTTGAGGTGGTGGATTGTTGTCGGGGTGCTGATCGATGGCTGCTTATGAAAACTTCACTGTTAGTCATACATTTTACTGAAGAACAAACCAGAACATTCTGTGGTGTTAAGGAACTGATGCAAAAGGTGATCATGATCTCAAACGACTTCCTTCTATGGCTGAAGGCTGGTTGCACCTCGTAGTTGGCCCACAGTCTGGAAGATGCTAAACTCACAGAACTGATCTTAAAACCAGCAGCAGGGGCCCACAGTTAGTGGAGGCCAAATCCCATGGTGGCTGCTTGTAGCCTCATGTCGCCTTCTGGAGCGGCATACTCCTCTCCTCTTAAATAGTAGCTACCAGACTGAGACACCTTTGACTGAAAATAATGGTGATTTATGTTGGGACAGAGCGTTCTTGCTTTGCAAATCATAGCTTGTAACCATGTAGACCATAAATAGTCTGTTTATTGGATGTGTATTTACTGGCTTACCAACGCCTTTCTGCTGCGTCGTCGTTATGGCCTTTCATTTAACACATTGTGGGAATCTGCCAGTGGCATTGCTGCATCTGACGTAATGGTGTTTGGTCGGCTCTGAGCTGGCCCACTCCCAAGATGTTTTGCAACAGCGATGACAACATCACAATTTTACTCAGTAGCGCCGAAAAGTAGTGGTGGCACTGCAGATCGCATAACAGATAAGAAGATACTGAGTCGAACTGTGGAAGACAAGAAATTTGTGGCACAACTTCGTTTAATAGGGCACATACTGAGGCATCAAGGACTCCTCAGTTTGGTATATGATTTAATTGATGACAGGAGAAAATAAAGAAACGCATTACAGGAAGCAGGCAAAAAAGAATACATACGTCTAAAGAATGAGATCGACTGGTAGTGCAAAATGACTAAGCAGAGATGGCTAGAGGGCGAATGTAATTAGTAGAGGCGCATATCACTAGGGGTAAGTTAGATACTGCCGACAGGAAAATTAAAGGGATCTTTGGAGAAAAGAGAACGACTTGCATGAATATCAAAACCTCAGATGGAAATCCAGTAATAAGCAAAGAAGGGAAAGCAGAAAGGTGGAAGGAGTATATAGAGGATCTATATAAGGGCGATGTTCTTGAGGACAATATTATAGTAATGGAAGAGGATGTACATGAAGATGAAATAATAGATATGATACAGCGTGAAGAGTGTAACAGAGCACTGAAAGACCAAAGTCGAAACAAGGTCCCAGGAGTAGACAACATCCCATTAGAACTAATGTTAGCCTTGGGAGAACCAAGCCTAACAAAACTCTACCATCTAGTGAGCAAGATGTATGAGACAGCCGAAATACCCTCAGACTTCCAGAAAAATATAATAATTCCAATCCCAAAAGAAAGCAGGTGTTGACAGATGTGAAAATTAACGAACTATCAGTTTAATAAACCACGGCTGCAAAATACTATCACGAATACTTTACAGACGAATGGAAAAACTGTTAGAAGCCGACCTCGGGGAAGTTCAGTTTGGATTCCGTAGAATTGTTGCAACACGTGAGGTAATACTGACCCTACGACTTACCTTAGAATAAAAATTAAGCAAAGGCAAACTTACGTTTCTAGCATTTGTAGACTTAGAGAAAGCTATTAACAGTGTTGACTGGAATAGTCTCTTTCAAATTCTGAAGGTAACAGAGGAAAAATACAGGGAGCGAAAGGCTATTTACAATTTGTACAAAAACCAGATAGCAGTTATAAGAGTCGAGGGGCATGAAAGGGAAGCAGTGGTTGGGAAGGAGTGAGACAGGGTTTTAGCCTATCCCCGATGTTATTCAATCTGTATATGGAGAAGAAATAAAAACTTTGAGGTTCGCCGATGACATTGTAATTCTGTCAGAGACAGAAAAGTACCTGGAACAGCAGCTGAACGGAATGGACAGTTACTTGAAAGGAAGATATAAGATGAACATCAACAGAGGCAAAACGAGGATAACGGAATGCAGTCCAATTAAATCGGGTGATTTTGCGGGAATTAGATTAGGAAATGAGAGACTTAAAGTAGTAAAGGAGTTTTGCTATTCGGGGAGCAAAATAACTGATGATGGTCGAAGTAGAGAGGATATAAAACGCAGACTGTCTGTGGTAAGGAAAGCGTTTATAAAGAAGAGAAATTTGTTAACATCGAGTATAGATTTAAGTGTCAGGAAGTCGTTTTTGAAAGTATTTGTATGGAGTGTAGTCATGAATGGAAGTGAAACGTGGACGATAAATAGTTTAGACAAGAAGAGAATAGAAGCTTTCGAAATGTGGTGCTAAAGAATAATGCTGAAGATTAGATGGGTAGATCACATAACTAACGAGGAGGAACTGAATAGAATGTAAGAGGAGAGAAAATTTGTGGCACAACTTGACTAGAGGAAGGGATCGGTTGGTAGGGCATATTCTGAGGCATCAAGGGATCGCCAATTTAGTTTTGGAGGGCAGCGTGGAGGATAAATATCGTAGAGGGAGACCAAGAGATGAATACACCAAACAGATTCAGAAGGATGTAGCTTGCAATAGGTGCTGGGAGATGAGGAAGCCTGCACAGGATGGAGTAGCATGAAGAGCTGCAGCAAACCAGTTTCTGGACTGAAGAGCAAAACAACGACAAAAGAGCTAACAAAATAGGTCCATACATAGCGAAAGCTGAAGAACAAAGGGCAATACGAAACAGGAAGGCATCTCCTAGCTGATCGCAGAAAAAATGTGAAGGCTTCTCTGTTCTTCATTACTGTGGAAAGTATTACATGTACTTATTAACATTTTTGAACTTTCTGGTACGCACATATTTCATAAACATAAAGAAAGATAAATTTTCTTGGTGTCTTACATTTTCCTACGACACATTTGACTACAATACTGGCTGTTACATGTGTAGTCATTCAAATAGTCTGTACAACAAAATTACAAGTTTGGTGTATACAAGAAAAAAACAGTACACAATTTGACATGTTTTAAATAAACAGTTTACAAATCATTTACATTGACATGGGAGAAATTTCTAAAAGATACACTAACTTAGTGTTTGAGACGTATCAATGTTCTGAGGATAAGAGGTTAAGTCATTTCAGTGACATGTCTGCCCGTGGGAATTGATGCAGCCACTGGTGGAGTGACTTCGCAGTTGGCATGTATGATGTCAATCGGTCGGTGACGACTGGCTAAGTGCGAGATCTGGTTGTGCACTTCGTAGCAGAGATGGGCATTGACACGATGCCTGTCCAGGACCGTATTCATGTGAGCCGTGCAAGACTTGCCTTGCGCTGCCGGTTCAACCGGGGCAGCCACTTCGAGGTCCGACGCGCCGCACGGTGCAGAGTAGTGCGCCTGCACTGGACTACAGCAGTCTCGGACCGAGCGAGTCCCTAACGTCACACCAAGGGCCGAGCAGTGCTGTTTTGAAAGCACCTGTATGCCAGCGGCTCATCAGAGTTCCGCATAGGAACAGATATTATCTACGTCCCAAACACTAGAAGACACTACTTTCAAAGATGATATACAGTGGTGTGCAACCTCAGTGGAAGTGAAACTTACGTGATCACAGCTGCTCAGCTTTATAGCCTTAATATGCCGAAACAATCTCTATCAACGAATGTGATAGTCAACGTCGGCGTAATGGCTCACGTACATGTCTGTGACGATGTTCGCGTTTCTTGTCTGTAGAACACAGAGAGGAGAACATATTAGATTATACTAGTCAGAGGACAGCCCTCTGCCGTCCTAGCGTTTCAATGAGTTTTTCATTTTGTGGCTGGAGTTCCTCCATCGTTGCAGACGTGAACGCGAACCATCAATCCGACGCACCGGACGCAGTACATTCGGTGATATTGATTGCTTCAGCATATTAGGGCTATAAAGCTGAACACCTGTGATCACTTAAGTTTCACTTCCACTGAGGTTGCACACCACTGTAGATCATCTTTGTAAATAGTGTCTTCTAGTGTCATCTTAGATGATGTCAGTCATCTCGCGTTATTTGTATTAGATCGAGTATCCATAAAAAGGGGCAGATTTGGTCAGTTGATCAATAACATTAGTCAGGAAATTCATTTGTATCTCTTTATGGCCATTGAAAATCGACATATAAACATTTGTAATAAGTAAAGATGTTTTAATCTACAGTAAATGTATAAGGAGAAACATTAATATTTAGTAGTTACTAGTTCCCTTACGCATTCATTTATTTTTATGTTGTAATTAATATGTTAAAGAGCAAGAAGGAGGTAATAATATCACCGTTAAGAGATCCTATGATCTGCTTCAGGGGGTAGTCAGACAGGGCCAAATCTTCATTTGCGTGTTCAGTATTTTCCAGTCCGCACATTCTTTTTTACTTCCGCCTGGAGCAGCATCTTGGAAACCATACAAATACCTTCCAGAAATACTTCCTAACACTTAAATTCATATTCGATGTTAGAAAATCCCTCTTCTTCATTAATAATTTTCTAGCTATAATCAGTCTTCATTTTGTATCCTCTCTACTTCGGCCATCATCAGTTATTTTGCTGCCCAATAGTCCTTTTAGGGTCTCATTTTGTAATCAGATTCCCTTAACACTACCTGGGTTAAACCTCGCAATACCAAGGGAGAGGGAAGGGGTACTTTATGCCTACCTTTCCAGAAAACAGTAATCTAGTCAGGTACATTATATTTTAAAATTCTGAAAAAAAATATATTTGTGCTTTTTAATGAATTCTTCTACCAGATTCAGTAATTGTTTAAAATTTTTCAGTAAAACTTAACGAAAAATTTAGGTCTTGTCAGTGAATTTTCAGAACATGTGTCATATTCATATTTTCAGGTTTACGACACTTCTTACACATAAATATATCTTTAAAATAGAGGGTTATCTTATAATCCCTTTTCAGGGCTCTATCTATTCCATTCAGCTGTCATTCCAAGTTCTTTGCTGCCACTGACAGAACTGCAGTGTCACCGGTTAACTTTAAAATTTTTATTGCTTCTCCCTGATATTTAGTTTTGTTCACAAATTTGTCCTTGCATGCTTTACTGCTTGTAAAGTGCTGATGTTGAATAACTTCCCTCGGGCATGGATGTGTGTGCTGTCCTCTTCGGTTAGTTAGGTTTAAGTAGTTCTAAGTTCTAGGGGACTGATGACCTCAGAAGTTAAGTCCCATAGTGCTCAGAGCCATTTGAACAATTTTTGAATAACTTCGAGAGTAGGCTACCAAAATGTCTCACACCCATCATTCCATTGCACAACTAGAAATCCGGGAGATGGATTAGCACAATTTATGTGTTTCAGCTAGATTTGTTCTTTGATGCGGTGGGGCTATGAATTCCATGTTCAGTCTCTTTACTCCTCTCTTCTTTTTACCGGTCAACAGCAAAATTCATATTTCAGTGTATATACGGCCAAAATTCAAACTCTGATTTAGGACAACATGAATTCCCAAGGATTGACATGTTACCAGTAATGGAGAAACATTTACGAATGAGCGTCTTTTCAATCTCAGAACATTAAATGTTATTTATGTAACTCCAAGAAGAGCAGAGTACATTGAGACAACTATTTCTAGATCGAAAGGTTAGCCACTTCCGTTCGAACCCACTAGCGAGAAAAAACAGAAAAGACGGTTGGAGTTGCAGTAAAGAGAAATGTCGTTAGAGTGTATTGTGGGATAGCAGAAGTATGAGGAAAAGAAACTACTGTATCCTTTTCATGACTTTACGCCTCTTATCTTCAGATATCATTTTTAAATGACGAATGGTGGCCAGACGGAAAGTTGCTACCTCACAGTATCTCTGGATTAATACCTTTTCATATAAGGCGTTTATTTAAAAGTCCAATTTCAGAAGTTTCGCTGTACTGGGGCGCCTGACTCAAATGCTTTAACATTGTCAACGTCCATGTCAAGAGAAGGTGCAGTGTAGGTGATTTCTTCAGTTCTGATTGCTTGGACGCCGTTTTGAAGTGCTACAAAACTTATTATGTTTTAAAAACTATAAAATAAACGATTGCGTATAAGAATTACAGCAGTAGAATATCACACATACCGTAAAAAGTTCTTTCGTCAGTGTGATATCAGTTCCTTTAGTTCGGGCTATTTCTCCCTTCTCAGAGAGCTTTTCGCTACAAGACATTGTAACATTGCCAGCTGCTTATTCCAGCGACTATCTTAAGACTGGCTCAGTGATCGATCTGGAGCATCAGGAAGACCAACTTTCTTTAAGTAAATGATGTGTTCTTTCGCCGCAATCAAAAGACCATGAACGTATAGACAGTTAACGCATATATACTCCGTATCGAAATTATTTCGTAGACCTATATTTAGCATATGGCAGGAACAATTCAGTCGTGAATAATCGCGCAGTGCAACGACAATGTTGCTACCTTGATCAGTCGTGTGCTGTATGGTTCAAATGGCTCTGAGGACTATGGGACTTAATTTGTGAGGTCATCAGTCCCCTAGAACTTAAAACTACTTAAACCTAACTAACCTAAGGACGTCACACACATCCATGTCTGAGGCAGGATTCGAACCTGCGACCATAGCGGTAGCGCGGTTCCAGACTGAAGCATCCAGAACCGCTCGGCCACTACGTCCGGCATGTGCTGTATGTCTTTCAAAGTAGAATCGTCTATACCAAGAGACATTAATCGTCTAAACAATTCTCTTAGAATATTGCTGACCGTTTGTGGTTAATTTGGAAACTGGGTTGTAAACAAAATGCGAGATCTGAGAGTCCAGTCAATGAAACAGGAGACAGTACATGGCAGCTAACGGTTTCATCTCGCGCTGGACGTGCCCATATCTGTAATTGCTGTGTATTCACCTTCTGTTACATGAGCAATTACCTCAGACATAATTATATGTCGTAGGCTTTTAACACTTCCTGCCATGTACTGCAACACAGTTGTGGGGTGAGATATATATGGCCTTTGCGGTGACAACTAAAGTCTGAAAAAGATCCATAAGACCTTCACCTCTTATAGTTCCGTAGACCTTACGTCTCGTGCACACATAGCAACGCAGTTATCGACAGTTATCTCCTGGGCTGGTTTAGGAAGTCGTTTCTCGTCCACATGAGACTTTTGTTTATTAGATACGCATGGATATCGAGAAACGTAAGAAGTGCCACTTGACCCTTCAGCATGAGAGTAAATTTCACAGCACAACGAACAGCAAAGAAAAAGAACGCTTTTCCTAACGCCATCCACAATAGACTTTAACAAGGCCAAAACTGAACTCCAGGCTGTGTGGTTCTCTACTCACCACTGACTAGTTTTTCTTTTACTTCCCTTTTTCTTGTTATGTGCTCCTTCTTCTGCAAACCACGTTTACTTTCCCGCTCTCATTTTGTTTGTTGCGAAAAAAGTGAAGGAATCTCATCACTCCACTAAACACTTCTCCTCTCACCGCTCGTAGCCCGTAGCTCGCAACTGCGGTCAGTGCTACCAACAGTTCGTATGTGCAGCACACCAGTGCTTGCGCACGGCACTGGTGCAGTGACGTCACGGACTCGCTCAGTGCGGAGCAGTGAGGTCTCAACGCCAACTCTGCTGACGCCGTGGCATACAGGTGCTTTCGCAGCAGCACTGCTCGGCTTGTGGGATGACGTCAGGGTCTCGCTCAGCCAGTTACTGCTGTAGTCCAGTGCGGCCGCAGCTTGCGGGCCGATCCTCTTCGCACGACTCTGCAGGCGGACCTCAATGCGGCTGCCCTGCCCGAAACGGAAGCGCGAGGCAAGGCTCGGACGGCTGTCATGGCTACGGTCTTGCACGGGCCGCGCATCGATGACCACCTCTGCTGCAAACTGCACAACCAGAGCTCACACTCAGCTGGTTGTCACCGACCGATTGACATCATAAAAGCCAACTGCAAAGTCACTCCAGCAGTGGCTGCATCAGTTACCATGGGCAGACACGTCCCTGAACTGAATTAACCTCATATCCTCAGAACATTGATACCTTTCAAATTTTAAGTTGGTGTATCTTGTACAAATATCTCACGTGCCAATATAATTGATTTGTCAAACTGTTTATTTAAAACATGTGAAATTGTCTATTGTTTTTCCTTGTATGTACCAATCTTGTGGTTCTGTTGTACTTACGACTTGTATGACTACTTTTGTAACGGCCAGTGTCGTAGTCAAATATATCGTAGACAAACGAAAGACACCAAGAAAATTTATCTTTCTTTATGTTTATGAAATATATGTTTACCAAAGAGTGCACAAGTGTTAAATAGTACATGTAATACTTTCTATGAGGATAAAGAAAAGAGAAGCGTTCACATTTTTTCTGCGATCAGCTAGGGGAAGCCTTCATGTTTCGTATCGTCCTTTGTTCTTCCGCTTTCGCTGTGTAAGCATCTACATTACAGGCCATAAAAATTATTACACTACAAAGATGATGTGCTACAGATTTAAATGACAGGAAGAAGGCGCTGTGAAATGCAAATGATTACCTTTTCAGGGCATTCACGCAAGATCCGCCGGTGGCGACACCATAACATTCTGACATAAGGAAAGTTTCCAACCGAATTCTCATACACAAACAGCAGTTGACCGGCGTTGCCTGGTGGAACGTTGTTGTGATGCCTCGTGTAAGGAGGAGAAATGCGTACCATTACGTATCCGACTTTGATAAAGGTAGTATTGTAGCCTATTGCAATTGCGGTTTATCGTATCGCGACATTGCTTCTCGCGTTGGTCGAGATTCAATGACTGTAGGCAGAATATGGGATCGGTGGTTTCGGGAGGGTAATACGGAAGGCCGTGCTGGGTCCCAACGGCCTCGTATCACTAGCAGTCGAGATGACAGGCATCTTATCCAGTTGGCTGTAACGGATCGTGCAGCCATGTCCCGATCCCTGAGTCAGCAGATGGGGACGTTTTTAAGTCAACAACCATCTGCATGAACAGTTCGACAACGTTTGCAGCAGCATGGACCATCAGCTCGGAGACCATGGCTGCAGTTACACTTGACGCTGAATCACAGACAGTAGCTCCTGCAATGGTGTACTCAACGACGAACCTGGGTACACGAATGGCAACACGTCATTTTTTCGGATGAATCCTGGTTCTGTTTACATCATCAAGATGGTCGCATCTGTGGTTGGCGACATAGCGGTGAACGCACATTGAAGGCGTGTATTCGTCATCACCATACTGGCGTATCACTGGGCGTGATGGTATGGGGTACCATTGGTTACACGTCTCGGTCAACTCTTGTTCGCACAGTGGACGTTCCATTTCAGATGCGTTACGACCTGTGGCTCTACCCACCATTTGATCCTTGCGAAACCTTACATTTCAGCAGGATAATGCACGACTGCATGTTGCACGACCTGTATGGGCCGTTCTGGATACAGAAAATGTTCGACTGCTGCCCTGGCCAGCATATTCTACAGATCTCTCACCAATTGAAAACGTCTGGTTAATGGTGGCCGAGCAACTGGCTCGTCACAATACGCTAGTCACTACTCTTGATTAACTGTGGTATCGTGTTGAAGCTGCAAGGCCAGTTGTACCTGTATACGTCAACCAAGCTCAGTTTGACACAATGCCAAGCCGTATCAAGGCCGTCATTACGGCTAGAGGTGGTTGTTCTGGGTACTGATTTCTGAAGATCCATATACACAAATTGCCTGAAAATGTAATCACATGTCAGTTCTAGTATAATATATTTGTCCAATGAAACACGTTTATCATCTGCATTTCTTCTTGGTGCAGCAATTTTAATGGCCAGTAGTGTATCTTGTTAGCTCTTAAGAACCATGAATATATTTAAGTGCATTTAAATTAATAACTTTCAGATGTATTAACTTAACAAACTAAACTCTTTGTATAATGTCTTTATCAGCTCTGTGTTCAGCTTTCGTGAAAGATATGCAAAACTGCTGACTTGGAGTCCGTCCGCCATTGGTGTGATCCAAATACTGATTAGCAAATTTATCAGATGTTTTATGGTGCCCCAACGAAACTGCAGTCTTTCAGAAACGAAGTCCGATACTCAACTAACAATACAGCATGATGCGATTGACCGATCGCGTTATGGACTTGCCTAATGAAATTAACATTGGAGGCACATCTGTAACATTGTGTTTCTCTCGAACACCAACCTGGAGTAATAGGAAATCACAACACGAATCAAGAAGCACTGCTCTGTTAATTTGTATAACCATTACTGAGCTGTCTACCTGCTTGTAAGTGGTAGGCGAACATGACTATTATCTTTACATTCTCTATCATCCTTCCACCTTCGCAAGCAGCCAAGGTAACAGTTACAGCTCAGAACTTCCACTCGCTCATACACCTACCAGAGAGGTGCTTGCTGTTGTTGGATGGGGACCACTTATATTGTAGTCACACCATGGTAGTTACTAGTTTTCTTAATCATTCATTTATTTTTATGTTGTAATTTATATGTTAAAGAGCAAGAAGGAGGAAATTATATCTCCGTTAAGACATCCTAAGATATGCATCTGGGGTTTAGTCAGACAGGACCAAATATTCACTTTTGCGTTCAGTATTTTCCATTGCGTACATTCATCTTTACACTTGCCAGGAGCAGCATCTTGGAAACCATACCAATACCTTCCAGAAATGCTTCCTAACAGTTAAATTTATATTCGAATTTTGCAAATCCCTCGTTTTCATTAATACTTTTCTTGCTATAGTCAGCCCATATTTTGTATCCTCTTTACTTCGGCCATCATTAGTTATTTCGCTGTCCAATGGCCCTTTTAGTGTCTCATTTCGTAATCAGATTCCCTTAACACTACCTGATTTTACCGTCGCAATACCATGGGATAGGGAAGGGGTACTTTATCCCTACCTTTTCAGAATACTGCTATCTAGTTATGTATATTATATTTTAAAATTTTGAAAAAAATATATTTCTGATGTTTTGATTACTTCTACCAGATTCCTTAATTATTTCAAATTTTTCAGTAAAACTTAACGCCAAAATTTAGGTCTTGTCAGTTGATGTGAATTTTTAGAACATGTGTCATATTCATATTTTCCGGTTTACGACGATTCTTACACATAAATATGTCATTAAAATGTATGCTGTGCGTAAAAGGCAATGAAAATTTACGAAATCCGTATATATTTGTGTTGGTCATAAATTACAACCCCCTTTTGTAGTGCACGTGATGGAAAATCCGTTGGTACTGCTAGGTTCAATTCGAATAGATTACATTACCTTTCATTTAGTTGCACTGATTGTTATCTTATAATCCCTTTCCAGGGCCCTATCTATGCCATTCAACTGTTATTCTAAGGTCTTTGCTGTCTCTGACAGAATTGCAGTGTCACCACAAAACTTCAAAATGTTTATTGCATCTCCCTGATATTTAATTCTGTTTACAAATTCATCCTTGCATGATTTACTGCTTGTATGATGCAGACGTTGAATGACATCGAGTGTAGGCTACCAGAATGTGTCACTCCCATCTACAAATTGCACAACTAGAAATCCAGGAGATGGAGTAGCAGTATTCATGTGCTTCAACAAGATTTGTTCTTTGGTGTGGTGGGGCTGTGAAATACATGTCCAGCCTCATTACTCCTCTCTTCTTTGTACCTGAGGGCAGCAAAATTCATATTTCAGTGCATAAACGACAAAAATTCAAACTTTCATTTAGAACAACATGGATTCCCAAGGATTCACATTTTACCAGTTGTGGAGGAACATATAGGACTGAGCGTCTCTCCTATTTCCGAACATTAATTGTTATTTTTTTAACTTCCAGAAGAGCAGAGTACATTGAGTTAGCTATTTTTAGATCGAAAGGTAAGCCAGTTCCGTTCGAACCCACTAGCGAGAACAAATGGGAACATGGATGGAGTTGCAGTAATGGGAAATGTCGTTAGAGTGTATTGTGGGAATGGAGAAATATAAAGAAGGAAAGCTATTGTATCCATTTCATGACTTTACGCCTCTTATCTTCAGATATGGTTTGTAAATGACGAATGGCGACCAGAGGAAAGTTGCTACCTCACAGTATCTCTGGAAAAATAGCTTTTCATCTAAGTGTAATTTGAGGCATATATGTAAAAGTCCGATTTCAGAAACTTCTCTGTCCTTGGGGGGCCTGACTCAAATGCTTTAACATTGTCATCGTCCATGTCAACAGAAGGTGTAGTGCAGGTGATTTCTGCAATTCGAATTTCTTGGACGCCGCTGTGAAGAGCTACGAAGACCCTTATATTTTAAAAGCTATAAAATAATCGATTGCATATAAGAATTCCAGTAATAGAATAGTAAACATACCGTGAAATGTTCTTTCATCAGCGTGATATCAGTTCCTTCATTTCGGGCTATTTCTCAGTTCTCAGAGAGCTCCTCGCACAAAGACATTCTAACATTGTCAGCTGCTTATTCCAGCGAGTATCGTTAGACTGGTTCAGTGATATATCAAGATCATCAAGAAGACCACTTTTCTTTACGGAAATAACGCGTTCTTTCGCCGCAATCAAATGACCATGAACTTATAGACAATTGACGCATATATACTCAGCATTAAAATAAATTTGTAGCCCTGTATTTAGCATTCGACAGGAACAAGTCAATCGTGAATATATCCCGCAGTGCAACTACAATGTTGGTATCTGCATCAGTGGTGGATACCAAGAGAAACAAATAATCTAAACAGTTCTCTTAGAATGTTACCGCCCGTTTTTGGTTCATATGGAAACTGAGTTATAAACAAAAGGCAAAATCTTTGAGTCGAGTCAATGAAACAGGGACAGTACAAGTCAGGTAATTGTTTCTTCTCGCACTGGATGTCTACATATCTGTAGTTGCTGACCATTCACCTTCTGTTATATGAGCGATTACCTCAGGTCTAATTATATGTTGTAGGGTTTTAGCTCTTTGTGCCTTTGCAGTGTCAATTAACATCTGAACAGGATCCATAAGACCTTTACCTTTTATAGTTCCGTTCGACCTCACGTCTCGTGCACACATAGTCACGCATTTATCGACAGTTATCTCCTGGGGAGGTTTACGAAGTCATCTCTCGTCCCCATAAGACTCTTGTTTATTAAACGCGCATGGATGGCGAGAAATGTGTAAAGTGCCACTTGACCCTTCAGCATGAGAGTAAATTTCACAGCACAGGAACAGCAAACAAAATGAACGTTTTTCCTAACGCCATCCAATATAGGCTTTAACACGGTCTGAACTGAACTTTTTAGATTCGCTTCAAGCTGTGCAGTTCTCTACTCATCAGCGATTAATTTTTATTTTACTACCCTTTTTCTTGAAATGTGCTCCTACCTCTGCAGACCACGTTTATTTTCCGAGCTCATTTTTGGCGTTACGACAAAAATGAAGAATTCCCACCACTCCACTGTACACTGCTCTACTCACCGCTCGTAGCCCGTAGCTCTCAACAGTGGTCAGTACTACCAACAGCACGTAGTGCGCAACACGCCATTGCTTGCGCATGGCACTGGCGCAGTAACGTCCGGGTCTCGCTCAGTGCGGAGCAGTGAGAGCGCGGCCCGTGGGCTGCGTCTAAATGCGCAACTCTGCTGAGAATGTGGCATACGGGTTCTTACGCAACAGCACTGTTCGGCCCTTGGGGTGACGTCAGGGACACGGTCGACAAGAGACTGCTGCAGTCCAGTGCGGCCGCAGCACGTGGGCCGGGCCTCCATTCACGACTCTGCACTGGGCTACTTGTCGGACCTCGATGCGGCTGTCCCAGCTGAACCGGCAGCGTGAGGCAAGGCTCACACGGCTGACATGGGTGCGTTCCTGGACGGACCGCGCCTTGATGCCCACCTCTGCTACAAAGTGCACAACCAGAGCTCGCGCTCAGCCGGTCGTCACCGACCGATTGACATCATACAAGCCAATTGCGACGTCACTTCAGCAGTGGCTGCATCAATTCCCTCAGGCAGACACGTCCCTGAACTGACTTAACCTCTTATCCTCAGAACAATAATTCCTCTGAAATTTTAAGTTACTCTAATATTTACAAATATCTTCTGTGCCAATCAAAATGATTTGTCAAACTGTTTGCTTAAAACATGTCAAATTGTGTATTGTTTTTTCTTGTATACACCAATCTTGTAGTTTTGTTGTACAGACGACTTAAATGACTAAGTATGTAACAGCCAGTATCGTAGTCAAATATATCGTAGGAAATTGTAAGACAACAAGAAAATTTTTTTTATTGATGTTTATGAAATATGTGTGTACCAGAATGTCCACAAATGTTAATAAGTACATGAAATACTTTCTACGACAATGAAGAACAGAGATGCCGTCACGTTTTTTCTGCGATCAGCTAGGAGATGACCCCCTATTACGTATCATCCTTTGTTCTTCAGTTCTCGCTATGTATGCATCTATCTTGTTAGCACTTAAGAACTTTGAATATACGACGGGCGTTTGAAAAGTCCGTTCAAAAATAGAAATTGCTTACATGTTTGCGGTAAATATTTTTGTTTTTCAGCATAGTCTCCTTTTAGAATTATACACTTCGTCCAATGCTGTTCTAATTTGTTGATCTCTTCAGAATAATAGGAATTGTCTAAGCCTGCAAAATAGCTAATAATTGCTGAAATAACATCATCGTTTGAATAAAATCTTTGTCCCGCCAGCCATTTCTTCAAATTGGGAAACAAATAGTACTTCGAGCGGGCCAAGTCTGGAGAATTGTTGAAGGTGGGAGGGATGTGAAACGAGTTGGACTCAAATTTCCATTAACTTTGCGACCACAATTGCTGAGGTGAATGCTCCTGCATTGTCGTGATAGAAAAGGACGGTCCAATAACGATGAATAATATTCACCTGTAATAGTTTTACCCTTTCCCAGATAGTCGATGAGGATTGTCCCTTGCGAATCCCAAAAGACAGTCGCCATAACCTTTCCTTCCAAAGGAATTGTCTTCGCCTGTTTTCGTGCAGATTCTCCCTTGGTAGCCCATTGTTTAGAATGTTGTGTGGACTGAGGAATATAGTAATGTATCCATGTTTCATCTATAGTGACGAAACGAAGCTTAAAGTGGTGCGGATACTTCTGAACAGCTGCAGATCATCCTTGTAACACTTCACACGATTCCATTTTTGGTCAAGCGTGAGCAATCGCGGAACACATCTTGTGGATAGCTTTCTCATGTCCAAACCTTCACGCAAAATATTATGTATCCGCTCATTCGAGATGCCCACAGAACTAGCAGTCTCACGCACGTCAACTCTTCTGTCATCCATTACCATATTATGGATTTTATCAATGATTTCTAGAGTGGTAGCCTCCTCAGGGCGTCCAGAAGATTCAGCATCACTGGTGCCCATATGGCCACGCCTAAAATTTTTAAATCACTTGTAACCTATTTTAATCGAAGGCGCAGAGTCACCGTAAACTTTATGAAGCTTCTCTTTAGTATCCTGACGTGTTTTGCCTATCATAAAGTAATGTTTAATCACCACACGAAATTCTTTTTCGTCCATTTTTTGACAATCAGTCTACTTCCTTGATTTACACGAATGCCAAACACAAACAAATAGACCAAATTGACTGAAACTTGGTGTGCGTCCTTTCCAAAGATGCTACAAAATAAACACGACCTCTAAAGGCGCCGGTGGTGGCATCTGTCAGACTTTGCATGGAATTATCAAATGTCTCTCGTATTTGAGTATATTTAACTTAACGTCTTTCAGTTGTATTAATTTAACAAACTAAACATATTTCTTTGTATTAATGTCTTTATCAGCTTTGTATACAGCTATTCGTGAAAGAAATGCAAAACTGCTGACGTGCTGCCCGTCCGCCATTGGGGTGACCCAAATACTGATTAGCAATTTATCAGATCTTTTATGGTGCACCAAAGAACGTACTGTCTTTCAGAAACGAAATCTGATACTCAATTAACTCCAAAGCGTAATTCGATTGACCGATTGCGTTATGAACTTGACTTATGAAAATTACATTGAAGCCAAATCTGTATCTATGCGTTTCTCTCGAACACCACGCTGGAGAAATGGGAAATCATAACAGGAATCAGCAAGCACTGATCGGTTATTTTCAATTGACATTACTGAACTGACTACCTGCTGGTAAGTGATAGGTGATCACGACAATTTTCTTTGCGTTCTCTGTCTTCCGTCCACCTTCGCAAGCAGGCGAGGTAACAGTTACAGCTCACAACTTCCACTGGCTCATCTACCTTCGAGAGCGGTTGTTGCTATTGTTGGATAGGGAACATCAGTGTGAGATAAATAGCTTTCCTCGTACAAGAATGAGCGGCGCCGTTAATTTAAAGCGATATGGAAACGTCTTTTGCTGTGTCAACAGTCGAGGGCGCTGAATCACAAGAGATCTACCTTACTCATGAGTTCTCCCAGTAAAGAATTTGCAAAATTGTGGACCACAAGTCTACCTCTCCCTCCCGCCCCCTTCCTCAATGTTGTTGTTGTGGTCTTCAGTCTGAAAACTGGTTTGATGCAGCTGCCCAAGCTAGTCTATTCTGTGCAAGCCTCTTCAGCGCTACACAGCTAATGCAATGTGCGTCAGTTTGAACCTGCTCACTGTATTCAAGACTCTGTCTCCCTCTACAATTTTAACACCCCCCCCCCCAAATCCCTCCCCAATACCCACATATACACACTTATCTCCATTACCAAACTGACAAGTCCTTGGTGCCTTAGGATATGCCATAGGAAACGAAGTTGTGCCATAAATTTCTTGTTTTCCCCAGTTCGACTCAACAATATTTTCTTATCAGTTATTTTATCTGCAGTGCCACCACTACTTTTCGGCGCTACTGAGTAAAATTGTGAAGTTGCCATCGCTGTTGCAAAAGATCTTGGGAGTGGGCCAGCTCAGAGGCGACCAAACACCATTATGTCAGATGCAGCTATGCCACAGGCAGATTCCCACATTTTGCTCCAGGAAAGGGGCTGGCACCGCCATAACGACTACACAGCACGAAGGCGTTGGTAGGCCAGTTACTACACATCCAATCAACAGACTTCTTATGGTTTACATGGTTACAAGCTGTGATTTTCAAAGTAAGAACGCTCTGTCGTAACATAAATTACCATTATTTTCAGTCAAAGCTGTCACAGTCTGATAGCTACTGGAGGAGAGGTGTATGCTGCTTGACGAGGCGACATGAGACTACAATCAACCATCATGGAATTTGGTCTGCACTAAATGTGAGCCACTGCTGCTGGTTTAAAGATCAGCGATGTGAGCTTAGCATGTTGCTGCCTGTGGGCCAACTATCAGGTGCAAGCAGCCTTCTGCCATAGAAGGCAGTCGTTTGAGACCATGTCCACCTGTTGCATCAGTTCCTTAACACTCGCTGTCTTCAGCACACACTGTGGAGGTCGATGCACCACAGAACGTTCTAGTTTGTTCTTCAGTAAAATGTATGACTAACAGTGAAGGTTTTATGGGCAGCCATGGATCATCATCCCAACAACAATCCACCACCTCAACTCAGACCTCCACGTGTAGAGGTCATCCATCCAGGACCTCCACATTTTGATGTCACAAATGTATGTCACCTCTAAGTGTCAGTGACAGGGGAACCTTACAAGCCACCCTGCCTGGAGACGATGTCTCTCGACTACCTCAGGGTTGCATTTTCGTTGACACACAGCATCAGTGTGCAGTGGGTGAGTGCACTGCCTGTTTTTTTTTTCACCTGCGAGTATCACGTCGAGTCATTGCACCTTTTAGCAGCTTTTCAGTTCTGTTTTCATGTGTGACATGTGTCAAGTAAACTCAGACTGAGATCTGAGGATGTGTAAATATGAGTAGTAGAGCTAAGTTCATTCCACCCCACTTTCTTCTGTTGCCAAATTTATTAAAGATGGCGGGGATGACGTCATCCAAGATGGCGGCATGAAGACTTGGCAACAGTGCATGACGTAATTCAGGATGGCCGATTTTGGGGGGAAAATAGGCCAATTGTGCAATGTCCAGTAACCTAACCTCCAGAAGAAATGGCGGGAATTTTGCATTTTGACGGAAAAATGGCCTATTGGGCAACATCCACTAACCTAATTGTCGAGATGAAATTGGCGTCAAATCCAAATTCCAACATGACAATGCATGCAAAACCTTACTTTTCTCTATTATTATTCCATATCATTTATTAACATTGATTATCATTTATTATAATTCATTATCAATCATTATCATTTATTATAATTTATTATTACTCTCCTACATCTACGAAAAAATTCATGCCAAATGCAAATTCCAAAACGATATTGGCTGCAAATCAATATTTGTCTGTATTATTATTCATTATCATTCATCATTTATTACAATTTATTATTTATTATTATTTATTATCATTTTTTATTATTTGATGTTGTAGGCCTACCTCCACTACCATAGAAAATCGCGCAATGTTCAAATTCAAACTCCATAATCTCTTCACATCCGTACTTCTATTTATTATTATTATTATCATTTACTATTATTTATTAGCATTTAAATTGATTTATTATAATTTATTCAAGATGGTTTATATTTGCAGCAAGAAAGTGTATTCCCTTACATAAAAAAAAATCTCTCACACATTCAATTTCAAACACGATAATCTGTCACACCTACGTAAAAAAAAGAGACCAATTGGGCTATGTGCACTAACCTAAGTTCACCTCATCCTACGAAGTTTGAATTTTTCGCCCTCACTTATTGTTTCACTCCTAAGCTATCAAAATCGCGGCAAATAGTAATAAAGTGCACTTTTACTAACGTAAGTCACCTCCTTTGAATTCGTGGGAAAAGGACTGAAGTCTTTATTACAAACAGTACCGTCGTCACTTGTTCTCCAACAGAGTTAGCACACATCTTATAGATCGCCGTCCAGTCGCCACAAGGCCTCCAGTCCAACTGAATTAGTTCATATTGTCGCCACTGACCCGATCCAGACCGCGCGCCACCGGCAAGCGAGCGATTGCCTCACGTGACGGCCGTCGGATACGTCCGCGTCTGCTACCCGTCCAGCGGCCGTTCGCGTCACAGCCCATTGGCGCCGACTCGCGTCGCAGGCCTGCGCTGGTCCAGCGATGTAAACATGTTTTCGTGAACAGTGGATTTCGCCCCCACCGACCAGTTGGCGCCATATCTATTCGCTGGACAGGTTGGAACCAGCAGACTTCATAACGATAGGTCAGTTGATCCAGCATCTGGTTGAGAAAGAACGCCCTGCCACACGTTTGGCGTCAAAGTTCGCTCCAGAGTGGATCCCGCAATGACGTCACAAAAGGTTGCCCAGCACATGTGCTCGCCACGACGTCCCTCGCTAAGTTAATTGATCACCCAACTCTCATATTCAATCCACATTCTGCGTTTACCTAATTCAAGATCGTAGCGAAAACACACGTCCTTACACATGAGCCATCGCTCGCGCCTAAATTAGTACCTCTGCAAGTGAATGTAACAAAGTTCGCATTACTACTAAATTAAATTGATCAATTAATTATCCTCTCTGATGCAGAAAAGTGCCACGTCCACCTAGAAATGGAATCAATTTTCGCCATTGCCACGCCCACCTGGGCTTGAAGTGAAAACACAAGAAAATTGTGGCAAACGAAGCCCCTAACCTAAGTCATCTGTGATGACTCAAAATCGTCTGCTTTGCCTCTCTCACACACCACGAGCGCGAGTCCGCCCATGTCGCAACCTGGACAACCTGGACCTTTATACTCGCGTCGGACATACTCTTCTGTAAATATTCAAGCTGAACTATGTCCCGAATACTATTGTTCAATCCACACGGTCTAGGACACGGCCACAGCACACCACCAGTACCTAAGCGGAGAACACCGCTCACCCCACCTGTATTTAACCGCTGAGAGACGGAGATATGCTGCAATCACATCCCTCGCGCTCTCGTAGCTACTTGCCTCAGCAATTCCATCTAACAAAACCTCCAAGTAGAAGAAATAAGAACCAACTCGAACTCTCTCATATTCTATATCGTCCCACA
Organism: Schistocerca serialis cubense; assembly: GCF_023864345.2. Lineage (NCBI taxonomy): Eukaryota > Metazoa > Arthropoda > Insecta > Orthoptera > Acrididae > Schistocerca > Schistocerca serialis. The sequence goes on along the minus strand of NC_064640.1, from coordinate 545,432,378 downwards.
AATAATTAACGTACATTTTCTTTAGATATCGAGTACATCTATCACTCTCATACAAAAAAACACTCGCCCTGATGTTCCTGGTGTCATGTTGCACAGTCGGCAGACACGCAAACAGCTCCTAACTTCAGTGCACAATATCAGACTGCTCCTAAAAAATGCAGTACACTTAACTGTAAATACCATCAGTACTCGTAATCTGTCCAAATAACACATAGCAAAATAACTCAACAGATGCGTTCAATCAACCTGTCCCACACTAAGTCACACGTCCGACAGCTCTCAATTTGCTCAAAGGTCTCTGTTCGCCCCCTCAAACATGACTTGATGACAGCCGCATTCACACCTAACACCTGAGATATTCATATCACCTACACGGCGAACATGAGTATCCAAGACAGAAAAAAAAGAGCCCAGTCAACATCTCCGAAATTGTATAGTGCCCCCAGAAATAGTTAACGCTCACTTTCGTGTTTTCTCAGCTTATTTGTAAATTCAAATTCTTACCCTGACGGAACTTGCTCACGAAAATAATACTGAATGCGCTCCTAATCTCCTACCTTTCCAGCTCTCAACATACACAAATGTTCTCAATCCTCCTATATCCCAGCACAACGGATTAATCATTCTTATTTCTTATCCAATTTTATTGGCCTAATTTCCTAAGCACCCGTTATCGAAGTACCATCCTGATTTTCTTTCTGAGGCTTTCTGTGCTTACTTTTACAGAGATCGCTAAATTACCTCCACAGTCCCGTTAATCTACACACACACACACACACACACACACACACGGTCATCCTCTCGTCATCCCATAACATAAGCAATAGTAACTTTACACTCCTTTATATACAAACCCTACACAATGTAAGCCACAGTAACTTTACAATAACGACTACATGCCCCAATTGTCTCCAATCCTAAGGAAGCACTGTGAACCTGCTCTTTCTTTGTACACACACGACACTCAGCGGTAATCAGTCCTTCTACATCAATGGACGGAAGTCCCTCTCAGAACTGTACCGCAAATTCAGCGATCGCTTCCCCCCAACACAAATGCGTTACTTTCTCTTCTTATTCCTTGCCTGCTAGCTTTTTTGCTACAAACATCTCCAGACTAATAGACTACAAGAATACACTAAAATTTTTCTAAGTACAGCTTCCTGTAAACCACTGAGTAACTAGAAACAAAGAGACCAAAAATTGATATTTGCACTCTCGAATACCGAAATCGTTGATGTCATTATACCTACAGTTAATTCTTACGATCGCGGTCTCAATTGATTGGCATTCCACAATGAGCTAAGTATCGGAAATACACTCTCTTGACCGCTGTTACTCTGGAAATATCTCTACCATCTTTACGGCTTCCTCTCTACTCATCACATAACATCAACAATATTAACTTTACAATGCAATATATACAAACGCTACACAATGTAAGCCACAGTAACTTTACAATACAGTATATACACATTTGACACAAAACAGTGCACTTATCCAGTATATCTCTACAGCATGCGAAAAAAATACCCTATTCCTACAGCCTCTATATACCGCAATGCTCCCCAATCCTAGGAAAGCACCGTCAACCTGCTCTTACTCTCTACAGACCTGACCTCTGAGCTAATCTTCCCTCTTACATGAGTGGACCTAAGTCACCCTCAGAACTCTTTTTACAAATTCGGTATCGTCCCTCCTCACCACAAACGCCTTACTGTCTCTCCCTCCGTATCTGTTTGCCTCAGACTCATAGACTGCAAGAACACATGTACTTTCTCCATAATATTACACCATTTTAGCTGTACTTCTCAATATCATGCACTAGGCTACACTCTACCGATCAATAGTTCATCATAATTCCCAAGATAAATACTTCAGATTAATTCTCTATAAACGCCAAAAATTATCTATGTGCAACGTGCTGTAAACCACTATCTAACTAGAAACAGACATATGCAAAATGGTATTTCCACTCTCGAATATCGCTCTCAGTCATGTAACATATTCGAGATCTTGGCTATAATTTACACGTCAACTAACATCTGTCCCAAGTCTAGAGAACAGACAAACGTGTATCCAACACACCACAATCGATCTTCACTCAACTAAATAAAGGAAGCAAATGTGCAGAAGTAGTGAACCGAACAATCTTCATCCCATCGAACACTCCGACACAAATCAATCATCTTCTCAAATTCTGACTTGATCACCAAAGCCGCCCAACACATATTATTACTTCGCTATTCGGTCGTCTAGAGGACATCAAAGTTAACTCTTACAGATCGATACACTCCAACAGGTCTCTGCAATCGTACAGCTGCTCCAGTTATTTATTATTATTTATTATCATTTCTGATCATTTAATATTATTTATTGTAATTTTTTATTTATGTAATGCTTGTGAGTTCGCTACGAGGTCCGGAGTCCAACTGGGTTTTTACACTTCGCCACCAGCAGGGGGCCTCATTCAAGATGTCCGATTTTGGTAGGGAGTTTGAATTTTGGCAGAAGATCATACAATTCGTTTACCTAACAAAAATGGGTCCAAGTTCAACTGGTTTAGATTCTATCACAACCATCAGAGCACTCTGTCATCACGTCAGTTGATTATGCAATTACCATTATTCAAGATGGCTGCACCCAGTGCGATACGTGTCACCTTTAACGAACCTGCATGCTACAGTCTAATTCCAACTTGGCTTTAGTCACACACTACACATCGTTCAACTGATCCCATTTCCAGATCTTTGGGTATATGATATCTACAATTTAAGTCGGAGAAAGACATATCCATTACCTTCTGCAGCCTGTCTAGAAACAAAACGACCTCAATTAGTGCAACAGGACCTTGTCTTGACCATTCGCCGGAAATGCGAGCGCCGCCGGCGGCATGTCAAAGTCACATATCTGTCCATCTAAACAGTCGTCTTCTCAGCCCCAGGACGAGGGTGCCGAAGTGGGCTCTCTCTATACCTGCTCTCCAGCTATTGTCTAATGACATACAATGCACAAATGGATTCCTGAATAGCGCAAATCTCTATCCTCCCCTGCATCTCCAACTCGACATGTAAACATTGTCTCCCCCAGCCAGCAAACCCGACGTCATTCATGCCACGCTGACAATTTCCACTCACAAATCTAAATTACTCAAATATATAAAAGCCTATTCACCCCTATCAAAACTTACTTAATAATAAAAAAGCATTCTCCCTTTCCAAACATAGATGAGTATGCATTTAGAACAAATAGACAGACATAATTCCAAGCAGAAGTCATACATATGATTAAAAAGAAAAAAAAGACCTCAATTTAGATTATCCGACATTTATTTACATGTCCTATTGATACTGTCGTAGATGAGTTATGTCATCCACTCGCTCGCTCCTTCAACACACACTTTCACAGAACTTGTTCTACTTACATGCCACCGACCCTGTTATAATAATAATTTTCTACAAGCATTTACGCCCCCACATACAACCCAGCTCAATAGAACATAATAATTCCTTTTTCCACAGATAGTCATATTCGATGAACAATTAAACGTACTAAATTACGCATACATGTAGTCAAATAAGCAAATACTTTTACCGTCATAGACACTCCTCTGAATGAGGATAGGGTAGTTAACATTATATACTTAAGCAAAGACGAATGATAACAATATTCCGATGCGCACCTTGTCATTTTAATAAAAATAGAATTCATTTACCTATAGCATACAAAATCACCATTGTACATCAGGGCACTCTCAGTCGACCAAAGTCGCTCTCAGAACAGTTCAGCTAATTCGAGAGCCGTTTCCCCTTCGCAGACACCCGTCAGACTTTCTGATCAGAGCCTGTTCCTGTTTCTACAGACATCTCCAGACTCACATATTAGGAGACCAAAAATATTTTTAATATAATATTATAAAATTCACCTCATACTCGTCTATATTAAGCACAGTCCTAGTACTTTAGCGTGTCATAGACCTCTGACTAACTAGAATACTATGGGCGAGGTCTTAGAAATATGTAAATCGTTGTCTGGTATGCTTTGATCGTTTTTATGTGTTCGAGAATTAAGTGAGAATGGACGAACTGAGCAGTCATCTACCAATGCTCACAACGATACTTGCAAAGTAGAGGAGGTATGGTTTAGCTATGATACTGAAAGTAGGAAAACATGCTGTCACATGATTGGCCAGTGTTGGACTTACTGTAAAATTTTTCGCGATATCAGCTGTGATGGATAATATTACAGTAGATCGGTGGTGTCTTATCCATCGCATCCAAGCATTGGGTACCACGTAATGACTGAGTGACAAGGCTTGTCGAGTTGGGGGAGACATTTTGGTTGATGGACCGCTAGTTGGGTTGCTAGCACCGAAAATTGTGATCTCGTACTTGTGTGCAAAATGAACAATCACTAGAAATGGAACGCAGAGTTAACAACTATTGCGTCATTGTGACATATGAGTGTAAATGTAGAGGCCGTCAATCACTTTTGGGGGGTAGTTTGGAAAGTCGTCACAACACCACCAGGCACTTCTAGTTTTCTTATGTTGTGGCTGTCCTTCATTTAAAATCATTCAATGTTTTGCTATCGACTGTAAGAATATGATTTTCAAGGTGCAAGCTATAGTTTCCTGTGAGAGGCCGTACATCAGTCTGTGTTAATATCTGTGCAAGGCAGGAATTAGTCAGAGGCCTATGACACGCTAAAGTACTAGGACTGTGCATGATATAGACGAGTATGAGGTGAATTTTATAATATTATATTAAAAATTTTTTGGTCTTCTAATATGTAAGTCTGGAGATGTCTGTAGAAACAGTCTGTGTTAATGTCTGTGCAAGGCAGGAATTCTAGTTAGTCAGAGGCTATGACACGCTAAAGTACTAGGACTGTGCTTAATATAGACGAGTATGAGGTGAATTTTATAATATTATATTAAAAATATTTTTGGTTTTCTAATATGTGAGTCTGGAGATGTCTGTAGAAACTGGAACAGGCTCTGATCAGAAAGACTGACGGGTCTCTGCGAAGGGCAAACGGCTCTCGAATTAGCTGAACTGTTCTGAGAGCGACTTTGGTCGACTGAGGGTGCTCTGATGTATAATGGTGATTTTGTAAGCTTTAGGTAAATGAAGTCTATCTTTATTAAAACGAAAAGCTGCGCATCGGAATATTGTTATCATTCGTCTTTGCTTAAGTTTATAATGTTAACTACCCCATCCTCATTGAGAGGAGTGTCTATGTCGGTAAAAGTATTTGCTTATTTGACTACATGTATTCGTAATTTAGTAGTTTAATTGTTCATCGAATATGACTATCTGTGGAAAAAGGAATTATTATGTTCTAATGAGCTGGGTTATATGTGGGGGCGTAAATGCCTGTACAAAATTATTATTATAACGGGGTCGGTGGCATATATGTAGCACAAGTTCTGTGAAAGCGTGTGTTGAAGAAGCGAGCGAGTGGATGACATAACTCATCTACGACAGTATCAATAGGACATGTAAATAAATGTCGGTTAATCTAAATTGAGGTCTTTTTTTTCTTTTTAATCATATGTATGACTTCTGCTTGGAATTATGTCTGTCTATTTGTTCTAAATGCATACTCATCTATGTTTGGAAAGGGAGAATGCTTTTTTATTATTAAGTAAGTTTTGATAGGGGTGAATAGGCTTTTATATACTTGAGTAATTAAGATTTGTGAATGGAAATTGTCAGCGCAGCATGAATGACGTAGGGTTCGCTGGCTGGGGGAGACAATGTTTACATGTCGAGTAGGAGATGCAGGGGAGGATAGAGATTTGCACTATTCAGGAATCCATTTGTGCAGTGTATGTCATTAGACAATAGCTGGAGAGCAGGTATAGAGAGAGCCCGCTTCGGCATGCTCGTCCTGGGGCTGAGCAGACGGCTGTTTAGATGGACAGATATGTGGCTTTGACATGCCACTGGCGGTGCTCGCATTTCCGGCGAATGGTCAAAACAAATTCCTGTTGCACTAACTGCGGCCGTTCTGTTTCTAGACAGGCAGCAGAAGGTAATGGATATGTCTTTCTCCGACTTAAATTGCAGATTTCGAGTGCGCAAATAGCTGGAAATGGGCTAAGCTCTACAACTTATTGAAAGAAGTTTTGACAAAGAGATTTCAGCTTTATTTAAACTTGTTCTGACATCCACAAATTTCTTATTTAACAACGAATTTTTTGAACAGACGGACGGAGTCCGCATGGGTAGTCCCTTATTCCCTCTGGTGGCCAATTTATTTATGGAGGACTTCGAGGAGAAGGCGCTTGAATCTGCTGACTTGAAACCCACAGTAAAAAATGGCTCTGAGCACTATGGGACTCAACTGCTGAGGTCATTAGTCCCTTAGAACTTAGAACTAGTTAAACCTAACTAACCTAAGGACATCACAAACATCCATGCCCGAGGCAGGATTCGAACCTGCGACCGTAGCGGTCTTGCGGTTCCAGACTGCAGCGCCTTTAACCGCACGGCCACTTCGGCCGGCTAAAAACCCACAGTATTCTAGTGGTATCTTAATGACACCTTTGTAGTTTGGCCCCATGGTGAAGACAACTTGCAAGACTTCTTAAGACATCGGAACTCCCTCCACGATCAAATAAAGTTCACAATGGAAATTGAAAAGGAGGGATGCCTTCCATTCTTGGATGTTTTAGTTCGGCGCAGGGAGGATGGCACTTTGGAACATGAAGTGTATAGGAAGCCGACGCACACCGATCTATATTTACGTGCCAATAGCTGCCACCATCCTGCCCAGACAATGAGTGTTCTCCGAACTTTGACTCACAGAGCGCATATTATTTCTGACGGAAGCAGTCTGCAAGATGAAGTTTTTCACTTACAAAGAGTGTTTGAAGAGAATGGGTACTCTCCACAACAAATACAGAGGGCACAGAAAATGAAACCGAAAGAGGCCACAAAGAAAGCAGAAGAAGATGAAGAAACCTTTAAATCTATGGCCTTCCTGCCATATGTGGGTAGCCTCTCATCAAAAATAGGACGCGTTCTCAGCAGACACAAAGTAAAAGTGATTTTTCGTCCTCCACCCAAGACAGCTGCACTCGTGGTCTCCGTCAAAGATGATTTGCTGCTCCGAAAATCTGGAGTTTACAAAATTCCATGTGAATGTGGACTTTCTTAGATCGGACAAACAACTCGTACTGTCCAAAAAAGATGTACAGAACACCGGAGGTACACACGACATTTACAACCTAACAAGTCGCCAGTGGCACAGCACTGTATTAATAATGGTCACAGTATGTTGTATGACAACGTCGAAATTTTGGCTACTACATCATCCTTTTGTGACCCGATAGTGAAGGAGGCAATTGAAATTCGCTTGACGACGAATTTAATTAATATAGATAGTGGTTTAAATCTTGATAAATCATGGAATCCAGCACTTGCTGTAATAAACACGCAAATACGTCGTCAAAGTGCAGGTCACAATGCTATATCGATTTGCCAACACAGACCAACTGCGGAGTCATAGATACAACTCGCGCATTATGCACGTCTCTGCCGCCGACCAACGTCTCTGGCGCATTTGCATCCTTGGCCGCATGCGCAATCGCGAGGTACGACAGTATAAAGGGACGAAGCGAGCACTGGAGCGGCAGTCTTGCGGCTCACTCTGAAGATGGCTGAACGTTATACAGCCGAAATATTAAAAGAAGAAGGAGATTTCTTGCGGCTGCACACCCGAAACTTAATGGAACAGTCTTTGCGCCGACAAAACCTGAAGATTCACATTAAACGTTATTTTTGTAACTTCCAGAAGAGCAGAGTACATTGAGATAACTATTTCTAGATCGAAAGGTAAGTCAGTTCCGTTCGAACCCACTAGCGAGAACAAAGAGAAAAGACCATTGGAGATGCAGTAACAGGAAATGTGATTAGAGTGTATTCTGGGATTGAAGAAGGGAAACTATTGTATCCTTTTCATGACTTTACGCCTCTTATCTTCAGATATAATTTTTAAATGACGAATGGTGGCCAGAGAAAAGTTGCTACCTCACAGCATCTCTGGACAATAGCTTTTCCTCTCAGTATAATTTGATGCATTCATGTAAAATTCCAATTTCAGAAGCTTCTCTGTCCCATGGCGCCTGACTCAAATCCTTTAACATTGTCATTGTCCATGTCAAAAGAAGGTGCAGAGCACGTGATTTCTCCAGTTCTAATTCCTTGGACGCCGCTTTGGAGAGCTACAAAAATCCTTATGTTTTAAAAGCTATAAAATAAACGATTGCGTATAAGAATTACAGAAATAGAATAGCAAACATACCGTGAAAAGTACTTTCATCAGCGTGATATCACTTCCTTCATTTCGGGATATTTCTCCCTTCTCAGAGAGCGTCTCGCACAAAGACATTCTAACATTGTCAGCTGCTTATTTCATCGACTATCGTTAGACTGGCTCATTTATGTAACAAGAGCATTAAGAAGACCACTTTTCTTTACGTAAGTGAAATGTCCTTTCGCCGCATCAAAAGACCATTAACTTATGGACAATTGACGCATATATACTCCGCATTAAAATTATTTCCTAGCCTTGTATTTAGCATACGGCAGGAACAAATCAATCGCGAATATATCGCGCAGTGCCACGGCAATGTTGGTACTTGGATCAGTCGTGTACTGCATGTCGTTCAAAGTAGAGTGGTGGATACCAAGGGACATAAATCGTCTAAATAATGCTCTTAGAATGTTGCCGCCCGTTTTTGGTTCTTCTGAAAACTGAGTTGTAAACAAAATGCGAGATCTGAGAGTGCAGTTAATAAAACTGGTGACAGTACATGTCAGATAATTGTTTCTTCTCGCGCTGGATGTCCACATTTCTGTAGTTGCTGAGTATTCACCTTCTGTTATATCAGGAATTACCTCAGGCATAATTATATGTCCTCGGCTTTTAGCACTTTTTCCATGTACCTCAACACAGTTGTGGGGTGAGATATAATGGCCTTTGCAGTGTCAACTAACATCTGCACAAGATCTGTAACACCTTCATCTCTTATAGTTCTGTACGACCTTATGTCTCGTGCCCACATAGCCACACTTTTATCGACAGTTATCTCCTGAGCAGATTTAGGAAGTCGTTTCTCGTCCACACAAGACCCTTGTTTATTAGACATGCATGTATGGCGAGAAATGTGTGAAGTGATACTTGACCCTTCAGCATGAGAGTAAATTTCACCGCACAGCGAACAGCAAACAAAATGAACGTTTTTCCTAACGCCATACACAATAGGCTCTAACACGGTCCAATTTGAACTTTTAAGATTCGCTTCAGGATGTGTGGTTCTCTACTCACCACTCATTAGTTTTTCTTGTAGTTCCCTTTTTATTGACATGCGTTCCTTCTTCTGCAATCCATATTAGTTTCCTCACTCATTTTGTGCTTTACGGCAAAAGTGAGGAAATGACACCACTCCACTAAACACTGCTCCACTCACCGCTCTTAGGCCGTAGCTAGCAACTGTGGTCAGTACTACCAACAGCCCGTGGGCTGCGTATCCATGCGCAGCTCTGCTGAGCCTGTCGCATACAGGTTCTTTCACAACAACACTGCTCGGCCCTTGGGGTGACGTCAGGGACTCGCTCGGCCCGAGACTGCTGCAGTCCATTGCGGCCGCAGCACGCGGGCCGGGCCTCTCTGCACGACTGTACACCGTGCGCCCCGTCGGACGTCTATGTGGCTGAACTGGCAGCGCTAGGCAAGGCTCACACGGATGTCGTGGCTACGCTCCTGCATGGGCTGTGCCGCGATGTCCATCTCTACTGCAAACTGCACAACCAAAGCTCACTCTCAGCCTGTTCTCACCGACCGATTGACACCATACAAGCCAACTGCGACGTCTCTCCAGCAGTGGCAGCATCAATACCCACGGGCAGACATGTCACTGAACTGACTTACCCTCCTATCCTCAGAATAATGATACCTCTCAAATTTTAAGTTAGTGTATCTTGTACAAATATCTACCGAGCGAATGAAAATGATTTGTCAAACTGTTCATTTAAAACATTTCAATTTGTTGATTGTTTTTCCTTGTATGTACCACTCTAGTAGTTTTGTTGTGCTTACTACTTGAATGACCTTTTTTGTAATGGCGAGTGTCATAATCAAATGTATCATAGGCCAATATAAGACACCAAGAAAATTTTTCTTTCTTTATGTTTATGAAATGTGTTAATGTTTATCAAATGTGTTTGTGTAGCAGAGAGTCCACAAATGTTAATAAGTACTTGTAATACTTACTATGATGATAAAGAACAGAAAAGCCTTCACATTTTTTCTGCGATCTGCTAGGAAATATCTTCCTGTTTCTTATCGTCCATTGTTCTTCAGCTTTCGCTATGTAAACATCTATCTTATTAGCTCGTAAGAACCATGAATATATTTAAGTCTATTTAAATTAATACCTTTCAGATGTATTAATTTAACAAACTAAACATATCGCTTTGTATTAACGTCTTTATCAGCTTTGTGTGCATCTATTCATGACAGAAATGCAAAATTGCTGACTTGGAGCCAGTCTGCCATTGGTGTGATGCAAAAATTGATTAACAATTATCAGTTATTTTATGGTGCACCGCTTAACCTGCAGTCTTTCACAAACAAAGTCCGATAGTCAATTAACTACACAGCATAATTCGATTGGCCGATCACGTTATGCACTTGCGGTATGAAAATCACATTAGATCCACATCTGTAACTTTACGTTTCTCTCGAGCACAAACCTGGAGTAATAAGAAATTACAACAGGAATCAACAAGCACTGCTCGGTTAATTTCAGTTGACAGTACTGATCTGACTACCTACTGGTAAGTGGTAGGTGATCGCAACTACTTTCTTTACATTCTCTATCTTCCTTCCACCTTAGCAAGCAGGCAAGGTAACAGTTACAGCTCACAACTTCCACTGGCTCATCCACCTTCCAGAGAGGTTGCTGCTACTGTTGCTTGTACAGTGGTCACTCCACGTGTGTATACGATTTAACGTCATATCAGAGACATTTCCGTTTACAACATCAAAAGAATACAAGAACCGCCACCTCAGTTCGTTGCATCGGGCAATAGTATGAGATAAATAGCTTTTCTCATAAGAGAATCAGCAGCGCCGTTAGTTTAGAGCAATACAGAAACGTCTTTTGCCATGTGAACATCTGAGGGTGCTGAATCACACGAGACCTACCTTTCTCATGAGTTTTCCCAGTTAAGAACTTGCAAAATTGTGGACCAGAAGCGTACTTCTCCCTCCCGCCCCCTTTTCCAGTGTTGTTGTTGTGGTGTTCAGTTTGAAGACTGGTTTGATGCAGCTGCCCAAGCTAGTCTATTCTGTGCAAGCTTCTTCAGCGCTGCACAGCTAATGCAATGTGTATCAGTTTGAACCTGCTACCTGTATTCAAGGCTTTGTCTTCCTCTACAATTTTAATACCCCACCCCCTCCCCAACACCCACATATACACACTTCTCTCCATTACCAAATTGGCAATTCCTTTGTGCCTCAGGATATGCCCTATGAAACGAAGTCATGCTATACGTTTCTTGTTTTCCCCAGTTCGACTCAGTATCTTCATATCAGTTATTCGATCTGCAGTACCACCACTAATTTTCTGGGCTACTGATTAAAATTGTGATTGTGGTATCGATAGCTACGATGACACGGCGTAGGTGGAAGTTCTTAAGTTGGCACTACGACTGACACCGACGACAGCTCCCTCTAGCCGGTGCTGTGGAGGTGTACACGCTCCGCGTCAGATTCTTCCCATTTTGATCAAGAGCAGGCGGCCAGGACATTTCGCTTGCTATTGAGACTATGTACTACTTACGACTGGTCTAAGGTTTCCCACTTCAGTGCGAAGATATATATTCAGTTAATACTGTGATAAAGTGAAACCAATTCTAAAAGCAGTACCGAGAGACTTTCAGCTGATCCTGCTCCTTCTCACTTCCTTCATTCGGCCATCTTTTCAGTTTGCAGGAGCCGACCTACTCGCCGCTTTCCAGGCGGGGTACAATACTTAGAGACGAACAAGGATTACAATTTTTTTCCTCTCCTCTCATTTCCATTTTTATTCGGCACTCGTTTAGCTTTTTGTGATATGCCCGGCTTCGCTGTCCAATGTTGCACGTATTTAGGCTTAGCAACTGACGCAGCTGCTTGCTGCCATAAATGGACTGGTCACACTACAAACTGCAGCTACTTCGGCGCCTCCGACGCCACCGCCTGTACCGACGCCGTCGCCGACGGCACCGCCATTTCGTGCCTTCAATCCTGACGTTGAACGCTGGCCAGAATACATCCCACAGCTCGAGGCACACTGCGCAGCTTACAACATGCCAGGTACAGAGCGGCTTGCGTTTTTCATTGTCAACGCGGGTGTTGTGTTGTACCGTGTGCTCGTGAAATTGCTTCCCACCACCCACCCAGAAACTAAAACTTACGATGAAGTAATTGATGCTTTGAACTCCCACTTTCGTGATAGTGTAAATGTGGTAGCTGCACGCTACAAATTCTTTCGCCTGCAGCGTGGCTCTACTTGGTCGAATAAAGCTTGGTTATCGGGCCTTCAGGGATTAACTTCTGATTGTGACTTTAAGTACCCGTGTGGACGCTCATATGCGGATGTAATTATTAGAGGCACAGTTGAGCAGAACGTGGTGTATCACTGCATCCGCGAACAAATCCTCAGATTTAAAAACCCGTCTTTGCAGGAAGTGGACTTGCTAGACAGACAAGATACATTAGACATGGCTACTTCTACGTTCCCCCGGGTGTGTGTACTGTTAGCGCGGCACAACACGTGCCCTCCCACCCGCCAGCACGGCCAGCCTCGCCGCGTCGCTCGCGCGCAAGTAAACAAATTTCACACCGGGCACCCACTAAGAAACTGAAATCATGTCCGAACTGCTTTCGTGCCCACCCACGGGACAGTTGCCCATCCCGCCAAGCACTGTGTTATTTTTGTAATAAGAAAGTACATGTGAAAGCTGTGTGTAGTAAGAGAAACTCTAATTCACGAATTGTCTCGCGTGGCCGTCTCCGCAACGGCAACCGCCATGATCATGATTCACATCACCCTTTGGATGTTAATGCCATTTATTCAAAGCCTTCAGCTTCACGTACTTAGACCGCTCGTCGTGAGAATCAAGTTTTGCCAGTCACTTCCTCTCGCATTCAGCGTGTTGCGAGGAAACTTTTTGTGACTTTGCTCATTTGTGTTCGCTCTGTTCGCATGCAGCTGGACATTGGTGCGTCAGTTTCTTTACTGAAGAAATCGACGTAAGACTTGCTTTATTCACTCCCGCTTCATCCTTCACATTCCACGCTGACTACACTTACTGGACAGGAAATCTCAGTGCTTGGCGTGTGTAGTTTGCTAGCAACGTATGGTGCCACGACACGTACAGTGTCTTTCCATGTGCTCTGCTCTAGTGATGGTACGAATATTTTTGGCATGGACAAATTTGAACTTTTTGGCCTCGCAATTCAGGACAATGTACTTTGCATCAACGCTACTGACCATGCAGGCAGAGTTACGGCACTATGCGATGATTTTGCTGAACTTTTTTCTGATGGCCTTGGTTGTGCCACAGACTGTGCTTCCCATGTTGTAATTAAAGACAATGCCATGCCAATTTTCCATCTTGCGCGCCCAGTAGTGCACGCACTGCCCGACGCCGTAGCTTTTAAACTTAAGCATTTGCTAGACATTGGTGTCATTGAACCTGTTTCTGCTTCGCCATAGGCTTCGCCTATGTGTGTGAAGAAACCAAACGGTCGTCTCCGTATATGTGATGACTTTAAGTCTACAGTAAATCCCCAGACAGTGGTAGGTAAATTTCCCTTACTGTGTCCTGATAATATATTTGATAAGCTTGATGCGGGAAAATTCTTTTCCACTATTGACTTGTGGGACGCATACTTTCAGATTCCGCTCGATGAACAGTCGCAGCGCTATTTTGTGATCAACACCCACCTTGGATTGTTCAAGTTTCGCCGCCTTCCGTTCGGTTGTGCTTCGGCTCCTGCTATTTTTCAGTCTTATTTGCAGCAGTTGTGGGCCACTGTCCCTGGTTGCTCAAATTGTCTGGACGATATAGTGGTATCAGGTCGCACCCTTGACGAACATTTGCAGAATTTGCGTGAGTTATTTATTGCACTTTTGCAGGCAGGACTAATGCGTAACAGAGGCAAGTGCAAATTTTTACAAACTGAGATTCAGTATTTACGACATATGATTAACGAACAGGGTATCCATCCATCGCTCTCACATCTCAGTGCAATTAGAGACCTGCTAGCACCCAGGAACTTGAAAGGACTTCAGTCTGTGTTGGGCAAAATATCATATTATATTCGGTGTATACCAAATGCAGCGGAGATTGCAGCGCCTTTGCATCGCCTTCGGCATACTAACGTTCCTTTTGTTTGGTCTTCGGAATGTGACGATGCTTTCCACAAGCTCAAATCTTCTTTCTTGAGTGATCGCTGTTTCATTCCTTTCGATCCCTCCAAACCAGTTGTTTTGGCTGTCGATGCATCTTCTGACGGCATCGGAGCGGTTCTCTCACTCCGCGTTAAGTCTGTCGATAGCTCGATAGCTTTTGCCTCTAAGTTTTCAATTCTGCCCAGCAAAACTATTCTCAAATCGAGAAAGAAGCTTTAGCTATTGTATATGGTCTGACAAAGTTCCATGATTTTTTGTACGGTCGCAAGTTCTACTTGGTCACCGACCATAAGCCTTTGACGTCGTTTTTCCACCCGTCAAAGCCAGTTCCGGACGATACTGCACAAAAGTTGCAACGTTGGTTTTTGTTTTTCTCTAACAGCACTTACAAAATTTAGTTTCGGTCCACAGTCTAGCACGGCGATGCTGATGCTTTGTCTCGTCTGCCTATCGGTCCTGACGAAGTGTTTGATTCTTCCGAATTGTCATGCATGTTTATTGATTCACAAGATAAGGAATTAGCTGATGGTTTTCCAGTGGATTTTCGTCGCATTGCTTCCGTGACAGCCACCGATACTTCTTTGCAGATTCTTTTTCAGTATATTCGCACTCAGTGGCCTCCATATGCTACGCAGATTTGTGATCCACATGTTCGACCTTACTTTGCGCAATGTCACAACTTGTCTATACACCACGGTGTTATTTGTTACGAACTGACAATGATCAGCCTTGTGTGGTTTTACCTCGTTCGTTGCGGTCGGAAATTCTCCGCTTGCTGCACGCTGCTCATTGGTTTATAGTGCGGATGAAGCAATTAGCGCGTCGTCACTGCACTTGGGTCGGCATTGATAAACGTATTGAGAATTTGCTTGCCAACTGTCGCTCTTGCGTGGAGCATCAATCTGCTCACTGGCAGCGCTTCTTTGAGTGTCCGACTCCTACTGTGCCTTGGCAGCGCGTTCATATTGATTTTGCGAGTCGTTTCTGCGACAGCCGTTTGACAGACATTGACGCGTACAGCAACTTTCCGTTTGTTCTACCTATGTCTTCTACTACATCTGCCAGTACTATTCGAGGTTTGACGACTATTTTCTGCATTGAGGGCTTTCCTGAAGTTATTGTCTCTGACAATGGCCCCCAATTTGTGTCCTCAGAGTTTGAAGCGTTCTGTGCTGCTAATGGCATTCGCCATCTGACCTCAGCCCCGTTCCACCCCTAGTCAAAAGGCGAGGCTGAATGCTTTGTGCATACGTTTAAGTTGCACACACTCTCACAGACACGCGCTCTGGGTTTTCCTTGCTTCATATAGCTCGCAGCCAATCAGAATCCGATCCCCAGTGGAACTGCTACATGTCCGCACCCATCTGTCGCTCCTGCAGCTATTGCGCCCGCCGCCTTGGGTTCCCACTGCTTCGCCTCGTTTTGGCTTGGCGCCGCATGATTTCGTGTTCTCTCGCGTTTTCTCTGGCAGGCAGCGCTGGGAGCAGGGTCGCATTCTTCGCCAGCTCGGCGGCGCCGTATTTGTTATTTCAGGTCCCTCCAGCACTGACAAGCGACACCGGAACCTGAACCGTTCGTGCCGTCCTCGGTTTTCTGCCGTTGGTTGTTTTCCGGCAGGATTGGAGGCTTCACGGATTCCGCCGCCTCAGCCCACGACTGCACTGACGGCGCCTCCGCTGCTCGCGCCCCCGCCGCGGGCGCGCCTGCCGTTGTCTCCGTCGCCACTGCCGGTCAAGTCACCTGCACGGGACGGGCGCCTCTCGCCGTCGCCACGTCCCCACCTCCGGCCGTCGCCGTCGCCGCCGCCGCCGCGTCCCTCCACGGTGCCGGAACCGATGGACGCTGAGGCTGCCGTCACGCCGCTGCCGCCGTGGCCCATAGAGATCGTTGCTCTGCCTCGTCATCCGAGCATACCCTGTGGTGGTGCGCGGCCTGGGCTGGCTTCGCACGGGGCGTTTTCCTCGCCCCCTCGCGGGCAATTCGGGGTCGCGGGTGGACAGCACGCCACGGCAGTTCCGCTGTCCACTGCGCGGAAATCCTGGAATACGGAATCGATCTGAAATCCCTTGTCAATAGCATTCAGCACTCCGTGTGAATAAAGAGCTAGTTGTGTTTCCCAAGAACGATGTTTTCTAAATCCAAGTTCACTGTGTGTTAATAGATCGTTTCCTTCGAGGTAATTCATAATGTTCGAACACAATACATGTTCTTAAATCCTGCTGCATAATGACGTTAGCGATATGGGCCTGTAATTTAGTGGATTACTCCTACTACCTTTCTTGAATATTGGTGTGACCTGTGCAACTTTCCAGTCTTTGGGTACGGATCTTTCGTCGAGTGAACGGTTGTATTTGATTGTTAAGCATGGAGCTAATGCATCAGCATGCTCGGAAAGGAATCTAATTTGTATACAGTCTGGACCAGAAGACTTGCTTTTATTAAGTGATTTGAGTTGCTTCACTACTTCGAGGATATTTACTCCTATGTTACTCATGTTGGCAGCTGTTCTCGATTCGAATTCTGGGATATCTACTTAGTCTTCTCTTGTGAAGGCACTTCAGAAGGCTGTGTTGAGTAACTCTGCTTTGGCTGCACTGTTTTCGATAGTATCTCCATTGTTATGGCGCAGAGAAGGCATTTTTCGTTTCTTGCCGCTAACGTACTTCACATACGACCAGAATCTTTTTGGATTTTCTGCCAGGTTTCGAGGGAAAGTTCCGTTGTGGAAACTGTTATAGGCGACTCGCATTGAACTCCACTCTATATTTCGAGCTCGTGTAAAGGATCGCCAATCTTGGGGATTTTGCGTCTGTTTAAATTTGCCGTGTTTGTATCGTTGTTCTTGCAACAATGTTTTAACCCGTTTTGTGTACCAAGGAGGATCAGCTCCATCGATTGTTTGTTTATTTGGTATACTGGCTCTGAGCACTGTGGGAATTAACATCTGTGGTCATCAGCCCCCTAGAACTTAGGACTACTTAAACCTAACTAACCTAAGGACATCACACACATCCATGCCCGAGGCAGGATTCGAACCTGCGACCGTAGCGGTCACGCGGTTCCAGACTGACGCGCCTAGAACCGCACGGCCACACCGGCCGGAGTTTATTTGGTATACATCTCTCAATTGTTGCCGATACTGTTTCTTCGAATTTAAGCCACATCTGTTGTACACTTACATTATTAATTTGAAATGAGTGGATATTGTCTCAGGAAGGCGTGAAGTCAATGTTTTTCTGATTTTTTGAATAGGTGTATTTTTCGCTCATTTTTCGAGAATTAGGGGATTACAATATTCAATCTCGCTACGACAACCCTGTGTTCACTAATCAGTATATCGGTTTTGATGCTCATTATTAACTCAGGATTATTTGTTGCTAAGAGGTCAAGTGTGTTTTCACAACCGTTTACTATTCGTGTGGGCTCATGAAGTAACCGCTGGAAATATTTTTCAGAGAATGCGTTTAGCAAAATTTCGGATGATATTTTATGTCGAAAGGACTCTGTTGGATTCCTTTCATGTTAATTTCTTAAATCTGTTATCATTTACATCATAAATTCCACTTCTAATTTTACTGTGGTGTTTCTGACTCTATCTGGGAGGAGACTGAGCAGTGGAACATGTTACTTTTACACGTAATCAAGAACGATGTGTCACACTACTACAATTTAAAACACAGTTTATATGTAATTCATGTCACACAGTCTCATACGGAACCCCTATCCGCTTTCTTTTATATATTGTATATGATGAGATCCTGTCATTCCCCTTCCCTTCTGTGTGAAAGAATGAATGAGCAAATGTATTTCTAGTTGCGTGTTTGATGGTAGCAGACAAGCCTCTCTGCTAGATAAGAGTAGGACCAATGTCAGAACAGGTAGCTACGCTTTCTAAAAGCAAAGCGGTTTCTATTCTTAGTATAGTCCTGTCCGTCCCTCGTCATGTTGGTATACGAAGCTGCCTCTCTGGTTACTTCCGTTTGTATCTGTGAAGCACCCTCGGTAGGGGCCCACGGCAGTCTGTCTGCGGCGAGTGTCTGAAGTGGTAAGATCTCCGGGTAAGTGCGTCTCTGCTAAGTCTGTAGGACAATGAATTTCCTAAGTTCAGCTGAATATTTAATCACCTTTATTTCAGGTTTAGGTCTAAAATATTTTATTTTACCTTAAATTGCAATGTAGCGTAATTCTAGTGTGAAGTTCAGAATATCTTCCAGTAGCTGCTTTGTCACTATTTTGTCAGTAAAGTGGAACCACATGTTGATGAGCCATAAGTCTAACTAAGATCATCAATCATAAATGCGAATGTGCATGAGATTACAACGTCTCGTCTTGACAATATTTTTCAATATAGCAACGTTTCTTTATGTTCAACCCACGTGAGGTGTAATTTGTGAGACCAGTACCAAGTGATTATACACTTGTTTGACACATCAAGTTAATGGTAAGAAGATAGCAACCAGTTCGAGGTTTTTCTGTTGTAAATTGCGTTTCGATGTAATTTAGCTTAATTATCTAAATTATTATGGAGTTACACTCTTTGTGTAGACCAAGTTGACCACGTGAAGCATGTGGTGTAATCATCAAAGTATCCCTCAGCTATTCTTTTCGGGAAGATTTCACAGAGAGTTAGTATGGATGTAGTATACCAGTGCGTGGATTGCGCTACTAACGTAACTTCTTTGGGTGAAAATTGAATAGGTTGGTTGTGGTTAATTTCCTCTTGCGTATGTTTCAACGATCTTCGTGTGTTCTTTTATGAATGCAGTGTTGTATGCAGTCTCCCAATCTTGGCTCCATATTTGATGTGTTCCGTAAGATTACAAACCCACAACTTCACAATCCTAAATAAGGTACCAGTTCAGTTATGAATCAAATTTAATATGCTGAAATTTTAATGGAACAAAGATTAATGTTGAAATAAATGTCCAAATATAAACTGGTTGTCGTAAGATGACTATTAAAAGATTATAATTAATGCTGGTCTGATTGGGAATTTGGTAAGCTAGACTGAATACTTGGTGAAACAGTTGCTCAGTAATGCAAGGTTAACTTCCCCAGATAGCTCGCAGCTTTTAACCCGCTTTTATTGTCATGAATATCAGCACAGCTTTCAGAACAACTTAATGCATCAACATTACAATGTGCACTTCCGGAACTAAACATGTATTTTCGCCAACATATCGACGGTAAATTAAAGTCACCACCAACTGTTATGGTATAAGTTTGGTACGTGTTTGAAATCAAACTCAAGTTTTCTTTGAACCTTTCAGCAACTGTCTCATGTGAACTGGAAGATCAGTAAAAGGATCCAATTATTATTTTATTCCGGTTACCAACAATGGCTTCTGCCCATACTAACTCACAGGAAGTATCTACTTCAATTTCGCGACAAGTTAAACTACTTCTGAGAGCTACAAACACGCCTTAGCCAACCGTGTTTAGCCTATCCTTTGGGAACACCGTTAGGTTCAAAAATGGCTCTGAGCACTATTGGACTTAACATCAGAGTTTATCAGTCCCCTAGATCTTAGAACTACTTAAACCTAACTAACCTAAGGACATCACACACAACCATGCTCGAGGCAAGATTTGAACCTGTGACCGTAGCAGTCTCGCAGTTCCAGACTGAAATACCTGGAACCACTCGGCCACCGCGGCCGTCACACCGTTCGGTTCTTCACAAAAATTTCAACTGAGCTTATATCCAAAATTAGCCTATAACGATTTGAGCATCAGTGCTTTCTATTAGCGCTTGGAGCTCTGGTACTTCCCCAACACAACTACGATATTTTACAACTGTTATAACGCTGGTTCCTGTATCTACGTTCTTCCTGTGGTCAGCTTGCACGTTTTTTGACTGAAGACCTTGTGTTTTCCCGAGGCCCTCTAACCTAAAAAACCGCCCAATCCACGCCACACAGCCCCTGCTACCCGTGTAGCCGCCTCCTGCGTCTAGTGGACACCTGTTCTATTCAGCGGAACTCGAAACCCAACCACTCGTTGGCTCAATTCTAGGAATCAGCAGCCTACACGGTCACAGAACAGTCTGAGCCTCTGATTCAGACCCACCACTCGGCTCTGTACCAGAGGTCCGCAATCGGTCCTGTCGACTATCCTGCAAATGGTCAGCTCTGCATTCATCTTGGCAGCAAGACTGGCAGCCTTTACCACTTCTGTTAACCGCTAGAAACAAGAGAGAATCCCTTCTGATCGAAAGTGACACTCATAATTGATACCGACGTGAGCAACCACCTGCAGTTTGCTGCACCCTGTGCTCTTCGTGGCATCCGGGAGGACCCTTTCCATATCTGGAATGACGCCACCAGGTATGCACACGGCATGCACATTGATTTTCTTACCCTCCTTGTCAGCAAGGCCCTAAGGGGCCCCATAACGCGCCTAACGTTGGAGCTCCCAACTGCCAATAATCCCACCCACTGCGATTGTCCGGATCTTGCAGTCTGAGTGGTTTCCTTTGAAACAGGACAGGCGACAGCATCCGCCTCAGCGACAGTGTCAGCCACAGACAGCACCTGGAACCTGATTGTCAGAAAAACCGGAGAGGCCTTATGTGCGACCGCTTGGGAAGTCTTTTGCTGCCTGCTGCGCCATGAGGTGACCTGTGCATTTTGATGTCAGAAGTGTGTGGCACCACGTAATTTCAGTGAAAGGAGGAACCTTACCACCAACCCTCCCTGCAGACGATGACTCTCGACTACCTCAGGGTTGCAGTTTTGTCGACAGACAGCATCACTATGGAGTGGGTGATTGAATTGACTGTTCGTTTTTCTACCCCTGAGAGTACCTGAGAGTATCATTGGAGTCAGTCCACCTATTACCAGCGTTTCTGTTCTGTTTTCATATATGACATGTAGCAAGTAAACTCCGACTCTGTTCTGAGGATGTGTAAATATGAACGTTATTTTTACCTATCATCAATGGGTGTGGCTCATTGCCTGGAAGGATATAAGGTGTTAATCATGTGTAGCTTCTTAGGAGGGGAAGATGAGTTTTGTTTAGAAGTCGGAGTTTTGTGGTACTTACGCAGTTTTGAATGGGGGATGTATTTCATTTCGAGTAATAAATGTGGATCATTACGTTTAAGCACGTAAAGTAGTAGTCATGAGTACATGCTCAAGCGGAAAACTTAAGTTACAGTAAGTGTTACAATGGAATTAGATTAAGTGTCCTTGTCGTTGTACTGTTTTGTTCTCCTCGTTTGTTGTTTGCATAATTAGTAGGTAGACCCTACTGCAGAGGTTGCGAATTTCAGTAGCCTGGACCACATGTTCAGGGAAGCGCATGTGCCGATGATTTTTTTGTTTTGCAGAGTGCAACTGCCGACAGTAATTTTATTGTAGATACTTAGGAGGTGACACAGAAGGCTATCAATAAGGCTGATTGTATTGCAGATGTTTTGGGTACTGAAATGGTACAGACGCATTTAGTATTTCCGAAGAACGCAGATTCGGCACCATCTGTGACGTCACTGCCTCCTCAGAAGGTGGGAGGAGAAGAAACAGGAAATTTGTTTGCAAGGTTTATGATTGTGCCGACAAGGCTTGTGCCAGTGGGTTAGGAGATTGACAAAAGTGACAACACTTGCAGTGTAATGGGTGATGCAGGCGAAGCCTGCTGTGCAATCCCAGGGCTAGACTTTCTCATCAAGCATCATACCAATACTGACTTGTGATGACGAGCGGTGGAACTCAGGGGGATAATGTCTAAGCTGGGGGAAGCTGTCACCACTGAAATACTATCGCAAAGTTCGATTATCATGATAGGACAAATGCGGGCAAAATCACTAAGGCTTAATCTGCATGATATAGTGCCACAAGGCATGGGAAGTTGCTTTAGGTGGCCGGAGGTGTTGCTAACTTATACGTCTCTGAACTTCGCCTTCGGGTAGGGAATCGTCGTTAAGTACGCAGCGTTCAGTGCCTGAGAGCACTTCTCCTGTCTATACTCACGTTGCGACGTTATCTGAATTCCGTCCTTGTGGCTGGGAATTCACGTTTCTTGTCTGTAGAATACAGAGAAAAAAATTGGCTCTGAGCACTATGGGACTCAACATCTTAGGTCATAAGTCCCCTAGAACTTAGAACTACTTAAGCCAAACTAACCTAAGGACATCACACACACCCATGCCCGAGGCAGGATTCGAACCTGCGACCGTAGCAGTCCCGCGGTTCCGGACTGCAGCGCCAGAACCGCACGGCCACCGCGGCCGGCTAGAATACAGAGAGGAGAAGATAATATTATATTATACCAGTCAAAGGACCGCCTTCTGCTGTCCTAGTGTTTAATGAGTTTATCTCGTGGTCGTGCGATAGCGTTCTCGCTTCCCACGCCCGGGTTCCCGGGTTCGATTCCCGGCGGGGTCAGAGATTTTCTCTGCCTCGTGATGGCTGGGTGTTGTGTGCTGTCCTTAGGTTAGTTGGGTTTAAGTAGTTCTAAGTTCTAGGGGACTGATGACCATAGATGTTAAGTCCCATAGTGCTCAGAGCCATTTTTGTTTAATGAGTTTTTTATTTTGTGGCTGGAGTTCTTCCATCGTCGCAGCCGTGTACGAGAACCATCACTCCGACGCAAGGGACGCAGTACATTCGGTGATATTGCTAACTGATTCGGCTTATTAGGGCTATAAAGGTGAACAACTGTGATAATGTAAGTTTCATTTCTACTGAGGTTGCACACCACTGTAGATCATCTTTGATAGTAGTGTCTTCTAGTGTTTGGGACGTAGATGATGCCAGTCATCTCACATTATTTATATTAGATAGCGTAGCCATAAAAAGGGGCAGATTGGAGCAACTGACCGATAATGTTAGTCAGGAAATTAATTTGTATCTCTTTATGTCCATTGCACATCGACATATAAACATTTGTAATATATAAAGGGATTTCAATCTACAATAAATGTATAAGCAGAAACAACATTAATATTTAGCCGTTACTAGTTCCCTTAAACATTTATTTATTTTTATGTGGCAATTTATACGTTACAGAGCAGAAAGGTGGAAAAAAATCACCGTTGAGAGATCCTAAGATCTGCTTCAGGGGGTAGTCAGACAAGACCAAATCTTTATATTTGCGTTCAGTATTTTATACTGCGCACATTCATTTTTACATCCGCGTCGAGCAGCATCTTGGAAACCATACAAATACCTTCAAGAAATGCAGGGCTATTACAAATGATTGAAGCGATTTCATAAATTCACTGTAGCTCCATTAACTGACATATGGCTTCGACACACTACAGATACGTAGAAAAACTCATAAAGCTTTGTTCGGCTGAAGCCGCACTTCAGGTTTCTGCCACCAGAGTGCTCGAGAGCGCAGTGAGACAAAATGGCGACAGGAGCCGAGAAAGCGTATGTCGTGCTTGAAATGCACTCACATCAGTCAGTCATAACAGTGTAACGACACTTCAGGACGAAGTTCAACAAAGATCCACCAACTGCTAACTCCATTCGGCGATGGTATACGCAGTTGAAAGCTTCTGGATGCCTCTGTAAGGGGAAATCAACGGGTCGGCCTGCAGTGGGCAAAGAAACGGTTGAACGCGTGCGGGCAAGTTTCACGCGTAGCCCGCGGAAGTCGACGAATAAAGCAAGCAGGGGGCTAAACGTACCTCAGCCGAAGGTTTGGTAAATCTTACGGAAAAAGCTAAAGCAGAAACCTTACCGTTTACAATTGCTACAAGCCCTGACACCCGATGACATTGTCAGCGCTTTGAATTTTCGGCGCGGTTGCAACAGCTCATGGAAGAGGATGCGTTCAGTGCGAAACTTGTTTTCAGTGATGAAGCAACAT
Organism: Schistocerca serialis cubense; assembly: GCF_023864345.2. Classification (NCBI taxonomy): domain Eukaryota; kingdom Metazoa; phylum Arthropoda; class Insecta; order Orthoptera; family Acrididae; genus Schistocerca; species Schistocerca serialis. Next base: position 545,408,089 of record NC_064640.1, on the reverse strand, counting down.
TTTTTCTTAATGGTGAAGTCAACAGGCACAATGTGCGAATCTGGGCGGTAGAGAATCCTCACGCATTCGTGCAGCAAATTCGCAATTCACCAAAAGTTAACGTGTTTTGTGCAATCTCACGGTTTAAACTTTACGGCTCCTTTTTCTTCTGCGAAAAAAACGTTACAGGACACGTGTATCTGGACATTCTGGAAAATTGGCTCATGCCACAACTGGAGACCGACAGCGCCGACTTCATCTTTCAACAGGATGGTGCTCCATCGCACTTCCATCATGATGTTCGGCATTTCTTAAACAGGAGATTGGAATACCGATGGTTCGGTCGTGGGTGGAGATCGTGATCAGCAATTCGTGTCATGGCCTCCACGCTCTCCCGACTTAACCCCATGCGATTTCTTTCTGTGGGGTTATGTGAAAGAGTCAGTGTTTAAACCTCCTCTACCAAGAATCGTGCCAGAACTGCGAGCTCGCATCAACGATGCTTTCGAACTTATTGATGGGGAAATGCTGCGCCGAGTGTGGGAGGAACTTGATTATCGGCTTGATGTCTGCCAAATCACTAAAGGGGCACATATCGAACATTTGTGAATGCCTAAAAAAACTTTTTGAGTTTTTCTATGTGTGTGCAAAGCATTGTGAAAATATCTCAAATAATAAAGATATTGTAGAGCTGTGAAATCGCTTCAATCATTTGTAATAACCCTGTACTTCCTAACACTTAAATTTATGTTAGATGTTAGCAAACCCCTCTTTTCGTTAATACTTTTCTTGCTATAGTCAGTCTTCATTTTATATCCTCTCTACTTTGGTCATCATCAGTTATTTTGCTGCCCTATAGTCCGTTTAGTGTCTCATTTCGTAATCAGATTCCTTAACACTACCTGATTTAACCCCCGCAATACCAATGGAGATGGAAGGGGTACTTTATGCCTACATTTTTAGAATACTGTAATCTACTCATGTACATTATATTTTAAAATTTTGAAAGAATATATTTGTGATTTTTAGTGATTTCTTGTACCAGATTCTGTAATTGTTTTAAAATTTTCAGTAAAACGTAGCGTTAAAATTTAGGTCTTGTCAGTGGATGTGAATTTTCAGAACGGGTGTTATATTCGTATTTTCAGGTTTAGGACCCTTCTTACAGATAAATATATCTATTAAAAGTACGTTGTGCTTAAAAGAGAACGAAAATTAACGAAAGCAGTATATCTTAGTGTTGGTCGTATATTACGACCCCCTTTTGTTGTACACATTATGGAAAATCCGTTGGTACTGCTATGTTTAATTCGAATACGTTCCATTACCTTTCATTTAGTTCCATTGAGTGGTATCTTACAATCCCTTTCCAGGACACTATCTATTCTGTTCAGCTGTAATTCCAAGTTCTTTGCTGACTCTGACAGAACTGCAGTGTCACCGGTAAACTTCAGAATGTTTATTGCACCTCCCAAGTATTTAATTCTGTTTACAAATTTATCCTTGTATGCTTTATTGCCTGTTCGGTGTAGATGTCGAATGGCATCGAGTGTAAGCTACCCAAATTTCCAGCCACATTACAACTCTCTTCTTTTTACCTGAGGGCGGCAAAATTCATATTTCAGTGCATATACGGAAAAAATTCAAACTTTCATTTAGGACAACATGGATTCACAAGGATTCACGTGTTACCAGTTGTGGAGGAACATTTAGGAATGAGCGTCTCTCCTATTTCCGAACATTAAATGTTTTTCTTGTAACTTCCAGAAGAGCAGAGGACATTGAAATATCTATTTCTAGATCGAAAGGTAATCCACTTCCGTTCGAACCCATTAGCGAGAACAAAGAGAAAAGACGGTTGGAGATGCAGTAAAGGGAAATCCTTTTCATGATTTCACGCCTCTTATCTTCAGATATCATTTTTAAATGACGAATAGTGGCCAGAGGAAAGTTGCTACCTCACAGTATCTCTGGACAAATAGCTTTTCATCTAAGTATAATTTGAGGCGTTTATGTAAAAGTCCGATCTCAGAAGCTCCTCTCCCCTGGGGCGCCCCACTCAAATACATTAACATTTGTCATTTTGCATGCCAACAGAAGGAGCAGTGAAGGTGATTCTCCAGTTCTAATTCCTTCAAGGCCGCTTTGAAGAGCTACAAAAACCATTATGTTTTAAAAGCTATAAAATAAACTATTGCGTATAAGAAATACAGTAATAGTATAGCATACATACCGTAAACAGTTCTTTCATCAGCGTGATATCAGTTCCTTCAATTTGTGCTATTTCTCCATTCTCAGATAGCTTTTCGCACAAAGACATTCTAACATTGTCAGCTGCTTATTCCAGCAAGTATCGTTAGACTGGCTCAGTGATCTATCAAGAGCATTAAGAAGACCACTTCTCTTTACGTAAGTGACGCGTTCTTTCGCCACAGCCAAAAGTCCATGAACTTATGGACAATTGACGCATATATACTACGCATCAAAATTATTTCGTAGCCCTGTATTTAGCATATGGCAGGAACAATTCAATCTTGCATAATCCCCCAGTGCGAAGACAATTTTGGTATCTTGATCATTTGTGTGCTGCATGTTTTTCAAAGTAGTGTCGTTTATACCAACAGACATGAATCGTCTACACGCAGTTCCTGCTACCCGTGTAGCCGCCTCCTGCGTATAGTGGACACCTGACCTATTCAGCGGAACCCGAAACCCAAACACCAGTTGGCGCAAGTCTAGGAATCATCAGCCTACACAGTCACAGAACTGTGTGAGCCTCTGATTCAGACCCACCACTCGGCTCTGTACCACAGGTCTGCAATCGGTCTTGTCGACTATGCGGCAAATGGTCAGCTCTGCTTTCATCCTGCGAGTGTCTCGTCGAGTCAGTCCACCTTTTAATAGCTTTTCAGTTCTGTTTTCATGTGTGACATGTGGCAAGTAAGTTCACACTGGGTTCTGAGGATGTGTAAATATGAACGTTATTTTTCTCTGTCATCAATGGGTTTGGCTCATTATCTGGAATGGTATAAGGTTTTAATCATGTGAAGCTTCTTAGGAGGGGAAGATGAGTTTGTTTAGAAGTCGGAGTTTTGTGGTAGTTTACGCCGTTTTGAATGGGGAATGTATTTCATTTCGAGCAAAAGATGTGGCTCACTACGTTTAAGCACATAAAGTAGTAGTCATGAGTAGCCGCTCAAGCGGAGAAGTTATGTTACAGTAAGTGTTAGGATAGAATTACATTAAGTGTTGTAAGGTGACATGATTTTGAGCCACATTGCAACTACCACTCCGGAAAGAAGACCATTTAATAGTATGAACATCGAGACAGGAAACCATTAACGATACTGACATCGGCTAGGGATCTTAGTTTGTAGCAGAATACCTGCACGTTGGGCGGTAGTGAAGCGGACGGAGACGGGAGGCTGGCAGGAGAACGGTAAAGACACAAGCGACGCAGGCAGGCCTGAGTGATGTAGACAACATCGAACGTAAGCTCCTGGAAAACCCAGGCTGGTGGTCCGCGGCTTAGCGGGAGCCACGTGTCCGAGGACAAGGAGAAGACACAATGGCTCGCTCACAAAACGCGTGGCGGCGTGTAGGTGGTTTTCCGAACGGCCGGAGCAGAAGCTTCTGGAATAGTCTGACACTTCTAGAAGCTTTGGTCGATTGCAAAACTGAGATTGGTCGGCGATCGGAAACGATCGCCTTCCAGCAACATGATTGGCCATACCCATTAAAGGGGGGAAGGAAAAAGAACAGGAGCTACGAAAAAGCGTTGCGACTGTGAAACACTTGTTCCTGTGGTGTCGATGAGAGAGGTTGGTCCTGGCGACGTGTGCGACCTCGTTACTGGGACAGAGTACTTGTAGCGAGTGCCTGAGGATCGTTTGGTGTTCCACGGCTGCCGCAGGGGTGCCTACGTAAGCTTTTGGTGAGGTAGAATTTATGTTATCTCGCTGAGGCGAGAACCTTTGCAGCGAAAAGCGTTAGATCACTGTAGCGGTCGTGCATTCGCAACGGCGGTTAGGGAAGGAAAGTAAATTGCTGATCACGTGTCTTTTCGTTCTATGCTGAGGTTTCACGTTGCTAGTTGTGAGTGTAGTTCTAAATTTAATTCCAATTGCCATAGCTGATGTCAGTATTCCGCGCTTGGATTAACAACCGCGAATATATCACAGGACCGACGATTACCAAATGTGAATAGGCAGACCTAAAATGTTGCTCGTACTGTGTAATCTTCTATAGGGTAAATTGCAGAAGAGTGAAGATTTTAACACGACTGAGAGTGCCATTTCATAGTTAGTACTTCCCTTTGTCATTTTATTATCTCCTTATTAGTGTATTTCATGTTTGCAACCACCTGGTGGAGGTAGTGTTTGTAGGTCAGCACATCTCTACATTCTAGCATATACTGAAGATATTGTTAGAAATGAACCAGATTTGCATACGACTAGTTGATGTCACATGTAGAGCAAAGGATAAGCTTACCATTCTGGAGAGCGTATGAGTGTCAGGGCAACTTATTAGCGTTATAAAATCCGTTACGCTAAATTTTTCGCTAATACGTTCGGCTCCCAGGCTTACCCATCAGCAGAAAAGAGCAAAACATAAGCGGTAGCAAAATGGTTCAAATGGCTCTGAGCACTATGGGACTTAACATCGGAGGTCATCAGTCCCCTAGAACTTAGAACTACTTAAACCTAACTTACCTAAGGACAGCTCACACATCCATGCCCGAGGCAGGATTCGAACCTGCGACCGTAGCGGTCGCGCGGTTCCAGACTGAAGCGCCTAGAACCGCTCGACCACTCCGGCCGGCAGAAGCGGTAGCATTCAGTGTCCTTGTCGTCGTACTTTTTTGTTCTCCTCGTTTATTGTTTGTGTAATTAGTGATGTATACCCTTTCAGAGATGTTGCGAATTTCTGCAGCCTGGACCAGATGTGGAGGGAAGTGCATGTGCCGATGATTTTTGGGTCTTGCAGAGTGCAACTGCCGACAGTAATTTTCTTGTAGATACTTAGGTGGTTGCACAGAAAGCTATCAATAAGGCTGATTGTATTGCAGATGTTTTGGGTACTGAAATGGTACAGACGCATTTAGTATTTCCGAAGGACGCTGTTTCTGCACCATCTGTGACGGCACTGCCTCCGCAAAACGTCGGAGGGGAAGAATGACGAAATGGGTTGAAATGTTAATGATCGGACCGACAAGGATTGTGCCAGTGGACCAGGAGATTGACAAAACAGACAACACTTGCAGTGTAATGCGTGATGCAGGCGAAGGCTGCTGTGCAATCCTAGGGCTAGATTTTCTCATACGCATCATGCCGAAACTGACTTTCGAAGACGTGCGATGGAACTCAGGGGGATAATGTTAAAGCTGGGGAAAGCTGTCACCAGTGAAATACCATCGCAATGTTCGTTTATCGTGCTAGGACAAATACGGGCAAAATCACTAATGCTTAATGTGCATGATATAGTGGCGCAAAGCACTGGGAAGTTGCTTTAGGTGACCGAAGTTGTTGCTAACTTATACGATTCTGGACTTCGCCTGTGGGTAGGGAATCGTCGTTGACTACGCAGCGCTCAGTGATTGAGAGCACTTCTCCTGTCAATACTCACATTGAGACGTTATCTAAATTCCGTCCTTGTGGGTGGGAGTTCGCGTTTCTTGTCTGTAGAATACAGAGAGGTAAAGATAGTTTTAGATTATACTTGACAGAGGACCGCCTTCTGCCGTCCTAGTGTTTAATCAGTTTTTTATTTTGTGGCTGGAGATCTTACATCGTCGCAGACGTGTACGACAACCATCACTCCAATGCACCGGACGCAGTGCATTCGATGATATTGCTAATTGCTTCGGCTTATTAGGGCTATAAAGCTGAACGGTTGTGATCACGTGAGTTTCATTTCCACTGAGGTCGCACATTACTGTATATCATCTTCGAAATCAGTGTCTTCTAGTGTTTGGGACGTAGATGATGTCAGTCATCTCTCGTTATTTATCGCGTAGCCATAAACTGGTGCAGATTTGGGGCATTTCATCAATAATATTAGTCAGGAAATTCATTTGTATCTTTTTATGTCCGTTGCACATTGAAATATAAACATTTGTAATAAATAAAGGGGTTTTAATCTACAGTAAATGTATAAGAAGAAACATTAATATTTAGTAGTTACTAGTTCCCTTAATCATTCCGTTACTTCTATGTTGTGATTTATACGTTAAAGAGCAAGATGGAGGAAATAATAACACCGTTAAGAGATCCTAAGACCTGCTTCAAAAAATGGTTCAAATGGCTCTGAGCACTATGGGACTCAACTGCTGAGGTCATTAGTCCCCTAGAACTTAGAACTAGTTAAACCTAACTAACCTAAGGACATCACAAACATCCATGCCCGAGGCAGGATTCGAACCTGCGACCGTAGCGGTCTTGCGGTTCCAGACTGCAGCGCCTTTAACTGCACGGCCACTTCGGCCGGCAGAGCTGTTTCAGGGGGTAGTCAGACAAGGCCAAATCTTTATTTTTGCGTTCTGTATTTTCCATTGCGCACATTCATTTTTACACCCGCCTGGAGTAGCATCTAGGAAACCACACAAATACCTTCAGGAAATACTTCCTAGCACTGAAATTTATATTCGATGTTAGCAAATCCCTCATTTTATTAACAGTTATTGTGGTATAGACAGTCCTTATTTTATATCCTCTCTACTTCCGCCATCATCAGTTATTTTGCTCCCCAATAGTCCTAGTGTTTCATTTCGTAGTCTGGTTCTCTCAACACTACCTCGCATTACCAAGAGGGAGGGAAGGGGTACTATATTCCTACGTTTCCAGAACACTGTAATCTAGTCATGTGCATTATATTTTAAAATTTTGAAAATAATACATCTTTATGATTTTTAATGATTCCTTCTAGACGGACGGTGTGGCCATACGGTTCTAGGCGTTTCAGTTTGGAACCGCGTGACCGCTACGGTCGCAGGTTCGAATCCTGCCTCGGGCATGGATGTGTGTGATGTCCGTAGGTTAGCTAGGTTTAAGTAGTTCTAATATCTAGGGGATTGATGACCACAGATGTTAAGTCCCATAGCGCTCAGAGCCATTTGCACCAACCATTTCATTTCTTCTGCCAGATGCCGTAATTGTTTTAAATTTTTCAGTAAAACTTAACGCAAAAATTTAAGTCTTGTCAGTGGATGTGAATTTTCAGAACAGGTGTCAAATTCATATTTTCAGGTTTAGGATCTTTCTTACACATAAATATATCTTAAAAAGTATGTTGTGTGTAAAAGACAACGAAAATTAACGAAATCCGTATGTCTATGGATTGGTCATTCACTACGCCCCCATTTTGTAGTACACGTTATGGGAAACACATTGGTACTGCTAGGTTTAATTCAAATACGTTTCATTACCTTTCATTTAGTTCCATTGAGGGTTATCTTATAATCCCTTTTCAGGGCACTATCTATTCCAATCAACTGTTATTCCAATTTCTTTGCCGTCTCTCACAGAACTTGAGTGTCACCAGTAAACTTCAAAACGTTTATTGTTTCTCCCTCATATTTAATTCTGTTCACAAATTTATAATTGTTTTCTTTACTGCTTGTTCAGTGTAGATGTTGAGTAACATTGAGTGTAGGCTACCCGAATGTCTAACTCCCATCTTCAAATTGCACAACTAGAAATCCAGCGGATGGAGTAGCAGAATTTATGTGCTTCAACATGATTTGTTTTTTTTTTCTTTTGGGGCGGATAGGGTGGGGGGGCGGAGTCTGAAATACATGTCCAGCCTCATTATACATCTCTTCTTTTTACCCGAGGACAGCAAAATTCATATATCAGTGCAAATATGGCAAAAATTCAAACTTTCATTTAGGACAGCATGGATTCCCAAGAATTCACGTGTTACCAGTTATGGGGGAACATGTAGGAATGAGCGTCTCTCCTATTTCAATGCATTAAATGTTATTTTTGTAACTTCCAGAGGAGCAGAGTACGTTGAGATAACTATTTCGAGATCGAAAGGTAAGCCAGATCCTTTCGAACCCACAAGCGAGAACAAAGATAAAGACGTTTGGAGATGCAGTAAAGGGAAATGTCGTTACAGTGTATTGTGGGATTGGAGAAGTATGAGGAAGGAAAAAGAATGTATCCTTTTCATGACTTTACGCCTCTTATTTTCAGATATCATTTCTAAATGACGAATGGTGGCCAGAGGAAAGTTGCTACCACACAGTATATCTGAACAAATAGCTTTTTATCTAAGTATAATTTGAGGTGTTTATGTAAAAGTCCGATTTCAGAAGCTACTATGTCCTGGGGCGTTTGACTCAAATGCTTTAACATTGTCATTGTCATTGTCCATGTCAACAGAAGGTCCAGTGTAGGTGATTCCTCCAGTTGTAATTCCTTGGACGCCGCTTTGAAGAGCTACAAAAACCCTCATGTTTTAAAAGCTTTAAAATAAACGATTGCGTATACGAATAACAGCAATAGAATAGCATAAATACCGTGAAAAGTTCCTTCATCAGCGTTATATCAGTTCCTTCATTTCGGGCTATTCTTCCCTTCTCAGAGAGTTTTTAGCACATTCTCACATTATCAGCTGCTTATTCCAGCGAGTATCGTTAGACTGGCTCAGTGATCTATCAAGAGCAACTTTTGTTTACATCCACATAAGACCCATATTTATTAGACGCGCATGGATGGCGAGTAGTGTGCGAAGTGCCACTTGATCCATTAGCATGAGAGTAAATTTCACAGCACAGCGAACTGCAAACAAAATGAACGCTTTTCCTAACGCCATCCAAAATAGGCTTTAACACGGTAAAAACTGAACTTTTGAGATACGCTTCAAGCTGTGTGGTTCTCCACTCATCACTGATTAATTTTTCTTATACTACCCTTCTTCTTGACATGCGCTCCTTCCTCTCCAGACCACGGTTAGTTTCCAACATCATTTTGTGCGTTACGACAAAAATGAAGAAATCCCACCATCCCACTAAACACTGCTCTACTCAAGGCTCGCAGTCCGTAGCTCACAGCTGCGGTCAGTGCTACCAACAGCACGTAGGCAACAGCACCCCAGCGCTTGCGCAAGGCACTAATGCAGTGACGTCACAGCCTCGCTCAGTGCGGAGCAGTGAGGCCGCGGCCCGTGGGCTGTGTCTCCATACGTGACTCTGCTTAGCCCATGGCATACAAGTTGTTTCGCAACAGCACTGCTCGGCCCTTGGGGTGACGTCAGGGACTCGCTCGGCTCGATACTGCTGTAGCCCAGTGTCGCCGCATGACTCTGCACCATGCGGTCCGTCGGACCTCGATGCGGCTTCCGCGCCTGTACAGGCAGCGCGAGGCAAGGCTCGCACGGCTGTCATTGCTACGGTCCTGGATGGGGACGCGCCTCGATGCCCACCTCCGCTACGAAGAGCTCAACCAAACTCACACTCATCCTGTTGTCACCGACCGATTGACATCATACAAGCCAACTGCAATGTCACTCCAGCAGTGGCTGCATCAATTCCCATGAGCAGAAACATCCCTGAACTGACTTAACCTCTTATCCTCAGAACAATGATTTCTCTGAAATTTTAAGTTACTCTATCTTGTAAAAATATCTCCTGTGCCAATGAAAATGATTTGTTTATTTACAACATGTGAAAATGTGTATTGTTTTTTCCTTGTATACACCAATCTTGTAATTTTGTTGTACAGATGGCTTAAATGACTACTCATGTAACAGCCATTATCGTAGTAAAATATATTGAAGGAAAATGTAAGACACCAAAAAAATTTTGTTTCTTTATGTTTATGAAATATTTGTGTACCAGAAGGACCACAGATGTTAATAAGTACATGTAATACTTTCTACGATAATGAACAACAGTGAAGCTTACACATTTTTTTCTGCCATCAGCTTCCAGTTTCGTATCGTCCTTTGTTCTTCAGTTTTCGCTATAAACGCATCTATCTTGTTAGCTCTTAAGAACAATGAATATACGAGGGGCGTTTGAAAAGGCCCTGCAAGGGTCCAACGCTGTTGTAATTTGTTGATCCCTTCCAAATAATAGGAATTGTCCAACGCTGCAGAATAGCTAATAGTTGCTGCATTCACCACCTCGTTTGAATAAAATATTTGTTACGCCAGCCATTTCTTCAAATTGGGGAACAAATAGTAGTCTGACGGAGCCAAGTCTGGAGAATAAAGGAGTATGTTAAACGAGCTGGAATCATATTCCCATTAATTTTGCCACCAGAATTGCTTAGGTTTGTCCTGGTGCACTGTCACGTTGGGAAAGGACGGTCCTATAACAATGAATGATATTCACCTGTAATACTTTTACCCATTTCCAAATAGTCGATGAGGATTATCCCTTGCGAATCCCAAAAGACAGTCGCCATAACCTTTCCGGCCTAAGGAATGGCCTTCGCCTATTTTGGTGCAGATTCTCCCTTAGTAACCAATTGTTTAGATTGTTGTTTGGTCTCAGGAGCATAGTAAGGTATCCATGTTTCATCCACAGTGATGAAACGACGCTCAAAGTCCTGCGGATTCTTCTGAACAGCTGCAACCATCCTTGCAACACTTCGCAAAATTCCGTTTTTGGTCAAGCGGGAGCATTCGCGGAACGCATCTTGCGGATAGCTTTCTCATATCCAAATGTTCACGCAAAATATTATGTAACCGTTCCTTCGAGATGATCGTAACACTAGCAATCTAACGCACCTTAACTCTTCTGTAATCCATCACCTTATCATGGATTTTATCAATGATTTCTGAAGTCGTAACCTCCACAAGGTATCCAGAAATTTCAGCATCAAATGGCTCTGAGTACTATGCGACTTAACATCTGAGGTCAACAGTCCCCTAGAACTTAGAACTACTTAAACATAACTAACCTAAGGACATAACACACATCCATGCCCGAAGCAGGATGCTAACCTTCGACTGCAGTGGTCGCGCGGTTCAAGACTGTAGCCCTTAGAACCACTCGGCCACTCCGGCCGGCTCGTACAGCATTACTTGTGTCCATATGGCCACTCCTAAAATTTTGAAATCACTTATAAACTGTTCTAATCGAAGGCGCAGAGTCACCGTAATGTTTATCAAGCTTCTGTTTAGTCTCCTGAGGCGTTTTGCCTTTCATAAAGAAAAGTTTGATCACCACACGAGATTCTTTTTCGTCCATTTTTTGACAATCACTCTTCTTCCTTGACTCACACGAATGCATAACACAAAGAAATAGACCGACATTACTGAAACTTGGTGTGCGTTCTTTCCAAACATGCTACTAACTAAACATGACCTCGTTAGGCGCCGGTGGTGGCATCTCTCAGACTTTGCACAGACTTTTCAAATGACCCTCGTATTTACGTATATTTAAATTAATACCTTTCAGATGTATTAATTTAACAAACTATACTTATCTCTTTGTATTAATGTCTTTATCAGCTTTGTATACAGGCATTCGTTAAAGAAATGCAAAATTGCTGACTTGGAGCCCGTCCTCCGTTGGTGTGATCCAAATACTGATCAGTATTTTATCAGATCTTTTATGGTGCACCAAAGAACCTACAGTCTTTCGGAAACGAAGTTCGATACTGAATTTACTATACCGCATAATGCGATTGGCAGATCAAGTTATGCACTTCCCTTACGAAAATTACATTGGAGCCACATCTGTAACTTTGCGTTTCTCTCGAACACCAACCTGGAGTAACAGGAAATCACAAGAGAAATTAACAACCACAGCTCGGTTAATCTCAATTGACATTACTGAGCTGACTACCTGCTGGAAAGTGGTAGGTGACCACGACTATTTTCTTTACATTCTCTATCTTCCTTCCACCTTCGCAAGCAGGCAAGGCAACAGTTACAGCTCACAACTTCCACTCCTCCATCCCCCATGATGCTATTGTTGGGTAGGGACCACTTATACTGTGTTCACTCCATGTGTGGTTGCAGTTTAACGTCATACCAGACATACTTCTGTTTACAACAACAAAATTATACAAGAACCGTTACATCAGTTGGTCGCATCGGCCAACAGTGTGAGATAAATATCTATTCTCATTCGAGAATGGGCAGCGCCGTTAATTTAAAACAATTTAAATACGTATTTTGCCATTTCAACAGCCGAGGGCGCTGTATCACATTAGTTCTAACTTACTCGCTACTTGTCCCAGTAAAGAGCTCGCTAAATTGTGGACCAGAAGCCTACCTCTCTCTGCTGCCCCCTTCCGCAATGTTTTTATTGTGGTCTTCAGTCTGAAGACTGGTTTGATGCAGCTGCCCAAGCTAGTCTATTCTGTGCAAGCCTCTTCAGCGCTGCACAGCTAATGCGACGTGCATCAGTTTGAACCTGCTAACTGTATTAAAGACTTGGTCTCCCTCTACAATTTTAACACCCCCACCCCCTCCCCAACACCCACATATACACACTTCTCTCCATTACCAAACTGACATGTCCTTGAGGCCTCTGTGAAACGAAGTGGTGCCATAAATATCTTGTTTTCCCCGGTTCGACTCAGTATCTTCTTATCAGTTATTCGATCTGCAGTGCCCCAACTATTTTTCGGCGCTACTGAGTAAAATTGTGATGTTGCCATGGCTGTTGCAAAAGATCTTGGGAATGGGCCAGCTGAGCGCCAACGTAACACCATTACGTCAGATGCAGCAATGCCACTGGCAGATTCCCACATTGTGCTCCCGGAAAAATAGCTGGCACCGCCATAACGACGACACAGCAGAAACTCGTTGGTAAGCCAGTAACTACACATCCAATCAGCAAACTTCTTATCGTCTACATGTTTGCAATCTGTGATTTGCAAAGCATGTGCGCTCCATCCCAAAAGAAATTACCATTATTTTCAGTAAAAGGTAACTACTATTTAAGAGGAGAGGTGTTGCCGCTCCACGAGGCGAGATGAGGCTACCAGCAGCCATCACGGGATTTGGCCTCCACTAACTGTGGGCCAATGCTGCTGGTTTTAAGATCAGTGCTGTGAATTTGGCATCTTCCAGCCTGTCGGCCAACTACCAGGTGCAATTAGCCTTCGGCCATAAAAGGTAGTCGTTTGAGGCCATGGCCACCTGTTGCGTCAGTTCCATAACACTCGGACACAGCACGCACTAAGGAGGACGTTGCACCACGGAATGTTCTAGTTTGTTCTTCAGTAAAATGTATGACTAATAGTGAAGTTTTTATGAGCAGCCATCGATCATAATCCCAACAACAATTCACCTCCTCAACTCAGACCTCCACGTGTAGAGGCAATCCATCGCGGACCTCCAAATTATGATGTCATAAGTGTGTGTAACGTCTAAATATCAGTGACAGGGGAACCTTACCAGCCACCCTCCCTGGAGACAATGACTTTCGACTACCTCAGGGTTGCAGTTTCGTCGACACACAGCATCAGTATGCAGCGGGTGAGTACACTGCCTGTTCTAATTTTCCCCCTTTGCGAGTATCACATCGAGTCAGTGCACCTCTTAGCAGCTTTTTAGTTCTGTTTTCATGTTTGACATGTGGCAAGTAAACTCTGACTGTGTTCTGAGTATGTGTACATGTGAACATTATTTTTGCCTTTCATCAATGAGTGTAGCTCATTGTCTGGAAGTGTATAAGGTGTTAAACATGCATAGCTATGGAACCCAGGGGGATAATGTCCAAGCTCGGGGACGCTGTCACCAGTGAAATACTGTCGCAGATTTCGTTTATCATGATGGGACAAATGTGGGCAAAATCACTACAGCTTAATTTTCATGGTATATGGGCACAAGGCACTGGGAAGTTGCTTTAGGTGACCGAAGGAGTTGCTAACTTATACGATTCTGGACTTCACCTCCGGGTAGGGAATCTTCGTTGAGTACGCAGCGTTCAGTGATTGAGAGCACCTCTCCTGTCTATAGTCACGTTGAAACGTTATCTGAATTCCGTCCTTGCGGCTGGGAGTTCGCGTTTCTTGTCAGTAGAATACAGAGAGGAGAAGACAGTAATAGATTATACTAGTCAGAGGGCCGCCTTCTCCCATCCTAGTGTTAATGAGTTTTTTATTTTGTGGCTGGAGTTCTTCCATCGTCGCACACGTGCACGAGATCCATCACTGCACTACATTCGGTTATATTGCTTAGGCTTATTAGGGCTATAAAGCTGATCAGCTGTGACAGTGTAAGTTTCATTTCCACTGAGGTTGCACACCACTGTAGAACATCTTTGAAAGTAGTGTCTTCTAGTGTTTGGGACGTAGATGATATCAGTCATCTCGCGTTATTTATATTAGATCATGTAGCCATAAATAGGTGCAGATTTGTTGCAGTTTATCAATAATATTAGTCAGGAAATTCATTTGTATCTCTTTATGCCCATTGCACATCCACACATAAACATTTGTAATATATAAAGGTGTTTTAATCAAAAGTAATTGTATAAGCTGAAACAACATTTATACTTTAGTAGTTGCTAGTTCCCTTAATCATTCATTTATTTTTATGTTGTAATTTATATGTTAAGGGCAAGGAGGAGGAAATAATAACACCGTTAAGAGATCCTAAGACCTGCTTCAGGGGGTAGTCAGACAGGGCCAAATCTTTATTTTCGCGTTCAGTATTTTCCATTGCGCACATTCAATTTTACATCCGCCTGGAGTAGCATCTTGGAAACCATATAAATACCTTCAGTAAATACTTCCTAACATTAAAACTTATATTCGATGTTAGCAGATCCCTTTTTTTCAATAATACTTTTCTTGCTAGAGTCAGTCTTCATTTTATATCCTCTCTACTTCGGTCAACATCAGTTATTTTGCTGCCCAGTAGTCCGTTTAGTGTCTCATTTCGTAATCAGATTCCATAACACTTCCTGATTTAACCCACGTGATACCAAGGGAGTGGGAAGGGGTACTATTTGCCTACCTTCTCAGAATACTGTAATCTAGTCATGTACATTATATTTTAAAATAAAAAAATATATTTGTTATATTTAATTATTTCTTCTACCAGATATCGTAACTGTTTTAAATATTTCAGTAAAAATTAAAGGAAAAATTTAGGTCTTGTCAGAGGATGAGAATTTTCAGAACAGGTGTCATATTCATATTTTCAGGTTTTGGACCCTTCTTACGCATAAATACATCTTTAAAATGTACGTTGTGCGTAGAAGACAACGAAAATTAACGAAACCCGTATATCTTTGTCTTCATCATATACTACGCCCCCCGTTTGGTGAACACGTTATGGACAATCCGATGGTACTGCTAGGTTTAAGTCGAATACGTTCGATTACCTTTCATTTAGTTCCATTGAGGGTTATCTCATAATCCCTTTCCAGGGCACTGTCTATTCCACTCAAGTGTTATTCCAAGTTCTTTGCTGTCTATGACAGAATTGCAGTGTCACCCGTACACTGCAATATGTTTATTGCTTTGAGAGGCACCCATATGCCTTGCTCATACTGTGGCATCAAGCAGTCTGGCCTGCAAGGTGAGTGGTCTGCCAAGTGCGTGGATTTATTCTTATTTATCGCAAAACACCAGTGACTGATTGTGAGCTCTAGTAACCACAATTAAGCTACAAATTAATCTCCGGATAACGTACATCTGACTATTAAAAATGTATACACCTCTGATTGTTCACTTCGCATTGGCAATACCACATTTTCTTTCTCAACCAACGGATTTGATCAACACGTAGCCATCACACTGAATATGAATGGCGCACACGTTATAAATTCTGGATATCATGACTACACACTATTCGAAGAACAAGGCCACCAATCTTTTTCTTTTAACTATCTTTTTTATTCAGATAAATTCTATTATGGTTCACAGATAACCTAAACACACCATTACATTTTATACTACAATTACACATGAAAATTTCCGCCCAGAGGGCATGGCTATACATTGGTGATCCTCTGTCTTATGGTTTTGTAATTATCTAACGCTACAGTGCACTTTCCTTACAGTACCCACCACGTGGAAGTGCCCATCTCTAATTTCAAGTCCCGCACACGCCATTTCTTAAATATTTCCAAATTATAGTACACACGCCAGTAATTCAGCTTAACTTTAGCACTCGAAAGTATTTTTACTTAGTACTAGCACTCGCAAGTATTTCAACTTATTGCTACACGTGTTTTCATTGTGACCGTTCGTCACTTCCGAAGAGTACTACAATCCTCTTAATATTATCTGCCTGACATTTAACTCTCCCCACAAAAGTTCCTGAAATAGAGAAATAATTATTCCACACTAATCTTAAGTGTTTCACATGCATACCATCTCTCCACTCTTTTGTCTTTTACGGAGCACACCTAAGACAGTTCTTACCAACACAAGATCCAGCGCCAGAGTGCTGAAACATGGCCGTTCTTCAGGTCAGCTCGCACCTCCTTCAAGGTGGGGAAGCACCATGTTACCGTATTGGTCAGCCACATTTCAGGCGCTCAAATCTCTGGTAAATTTCACCTCTTTGGTGTCACCATAGGTGACCAAAGAACCGTCTCAAAGATGATCATATATTGCACATTCACTATCTGCGGTTAGCAGACGACCATACATTCATTCATTTCACAGGTCTCACCTAATTGGATGTAATGATTTATTTTGTAGGAGTGCACATGTGACCAATTAAATAAATAATTTGTCATTCTTTCCTACAGCGGTATCCGGCTTCGGTGTATTAAGTGAAATTGAGTTATTACCCACAAAAAAATGTTGTTCTGACAAGAATAACGATGAATGTTGTACCTACGAGGTGTGGCTAGAAAAAAACCGGACTGATGCTGGAAAAAACATTTATTTACAATTATTTACAATTTCATGTTATCTCCTTCAATGTACTCTCCTCCTCGGTCTCTACACCGCTCCATACGAATTTTCCACTGTTCATAGCAATGCTGCAGATCATTTTCGGTAAGTCCATACATTACTTCCGTCGCTTTTTCTTTTACTGCTTCAACAGTCTCAAATCTAGTTCCTTTCAAAGCTGACTTGACTTTAGGGAAAAGAAAAAAGTCACAGGGGGCCAAATCAGGTGAGTAGGGTGGATGATCTAAGATGGGAATGTTGTGTTTTGCCAAAAACGTCTTCACTGACAACGCACTGTGAGCTGGGGCATTGTGTTGGTGAAGGATCCATGACTTTTTTCTCCACAAATCGTTCCGTTTTCTCCGTACTCGTTCATGTAGGGTAGCCAGGACGCTAATGTAGTAATGCTGATTCACTGTTTGTCCCTCTGGTACCCAATCAATGTGCACAATCCCTTTGATGTAAAAAAAAACAATCATCATTGCCTTGAATTTCGATTTTGACATTGGCGCTTTTTTTGTCGTGGAGAACCAGGAGTTTTCCAATGCATCGATTTTGTAAGAAGGTTGTATCACTTTCAATGTTTTCCAGGATGTCAGAACAAATCATTCTTCGGCGTTCATTCTGTTCTATTGTGAGACGCTTTGAAACCATTTTTGAACACACTTTGTTCATGTTGAAACTTTCATGAAGAATCTGCCTAACACTTTCCTTGTCAACTCCTGTTAACTCAGACGCTGCTCTGATTGTTAAACGGCGATCTTGTCGAACAAGTTTACCGATTTTTTCAATGTTTGCATCAGTTTTTGCTGACAATGGTCTGCCAGTGCGAGTGTCATCACTGGTGTCTTCGCGGCCATCTTTAAATCGTTTAAACCACTCAAACACTTGTGTTCGCGATAAACAATCATCGCCGTACACTTGTTGTAACATTACAAACGTTTCACTTGCAGATTTTCCTAGTTTGAAACAAAATTTGATGTTAACACGCTGTTCTTTCTGTACACTCAACATTTTCGGACGCACAGACAAAACGTCAACTACTTAAAACAGACGCCACGGGCAGACTGAGTGCAGGAGGCAGATGAAACTCGAGCAGTAGGCGGAGCGAGAGTCACGTGACAGACCACACGACTTTCAGCCTTATTGCATTCGTTTTATTGTTTCACCAGTACTAGTCCGGTTTTTTTCTAGCGACACCTCGTATTTTCAATGTTCGGCGGTACTTTGCCCTTTCAGCTTCTCCCTAATATTCTCCCTAATATTCTGTTTACAAATTTATCCTTGTATGCATTACTGCTTGTTCGGTGTAGATGCTGAATGACATCAAGTGTACGGTACCCGAATGTCTCACCCCCATTTTCAAATTGCACAACTAGAAATCTAACAGATGGAATAGCAGAATTTATGTGCTACAACAAGATTTGTTCTTTGATCAGTGGGGCTGTGAAATACATGTCCAGCCTTATTATACCTCTCTTCTTTTTACCTGAGGACAGCAAAATTCATATTTCAGTGCATATATGGCAAAAATTCAAATTTTCATTTAGGACAACATGGAGTCCCAAGGATTCACGTGCTACCAGTTGTGGAGAAACATGTAGGAAAGAGCATCTCTCCTATTTCAGAACAATAAATGTTGTTTTTGTAACTTCCAGAAGAGCGGAGTACATTGAGATAACTATTTCTAGATCGAAAGGTAAGGCAGTTCCGTTCGAACCCACTAGCGAGAACAAAGAGAAAAGACGGTTGGAGATTCAGTAAAGGGAAATGTCGTTAGAGTGTATTGTGGTTGGTTGGTTGTTTTGGGGAAGGAGACCAGACAGCGAGGTCATCGGTCTCATCGGATTAGGGACGGATGGGGAAGGAAGTCGGCCATGCCCTTTCAAAAGAACCGTCCCGGCATTTGCCTGGAGCGATTTAGGGAAATCACGGAAAACCTAAATCAGGATGGCCGGACGCGGGATTGAACCGTCGTCCTTCCGAATGCGAGTCCAGCGTCTAACCACTACGCCACCTCGCTCGGTTCGAGTGTATTGTGGGATTGGAGAATTGTGAGGGTATCATATTGATGACTTTACGCCTCTTATCTTCAGATATCACTTTTAAATGACGAATGGAGGCCAGAGGAAAGTTGCTAACTCACAGTATGTCTGGATAAATAGTTTTTCTTCTAAGTATAATTTGAGGCGTAAATGTAAAAGTCCAATTTGAGAAGTTTCTCTGTCCTGGGGCGCCTGACGCAAATGCTTTAACATTGTCATTGCCCATGTCAAGAGCAGGTGCAGTGCAGCTGATTTCTGCAGTTCTAATTCCTTGGACGCAGCTTTGAAGCGCTACAAAAACCCATATGTTTTAAAACTATAAGATAAACGACTGCGTATAAGAATTACAGTAATAGAATAGCATAAAGATCGTGAAAAGTTCTTTCATCAGCGTGATATCAGTTCCTTTATTACGGGCTATTTCTCCCTTCTCAGAGAACTTTTCTCACAAAGACATTCTAACATTGTCAGGTGCTTATTCCAACGACTATCCTTAGAATGGCTCAGTTATCTATCAAGAGCATTAGGAAGACCTCTTTTCTTTACGTAGGGGAAGCGTTCTTTCACCGCAATCAAAAGACCATGAACTTATGGACAACTGACGCATATATACTCCGCATTAAAATTATTGGATACCAAGGGACTTAAATCGTGTAAACAATTCTCTTAGAATATTACCGCCCGTTTTTGGTTTATCTGGAAACTGTGTTGTAAAGAAAACGCGAGATCTGATAGTTCAGTCAATGAAACAGCAGACAGTGCATGTCAGATAATGGTGTCTTCTCACGCTCGCGCTGAACGTGCACATGTGCGTAGTTGCTGAGTATTCGCCTTTGGTTATATGAGCAATTACCTCAGGCATAATTATACGTCGTCGGCTTTTAACACTTTCTGCCACGTACCGCGACACAGTTGTGGTGTGAGATATAATGGCCTTTGCAGTGTCGATTAACATCTGAACTAGATCCATAAGACGCTCATCTCTTATAGTTCCATACGACCTTACGTCTCGTGCACACATAGGAACGCAATTATCGACAGTTAGCTCCTGAGCTGGTTTAGGAAGTCGATTCACTTCCACATAAGACCTTTGTTTATTAGACACGCATGGATGGCGAGAAATGAACGAAGTGCCACTTGACCCTTCAGCATGAGAGTAAATTTCACAGTACTGCGAACTGCAAAGAATAAGAACGCTTTTCCTAAATCCATCCACAATAGACTTTACCAGGGTCCAAAGTGTACTTTTAAACTGCTCCAGGCTGTGTGGTTCTCTACTCACCACTGATTAGTTTTTCTTTTACTTCCATTTTTCTTGACATGTGCTCCTTCTTCTCCAAACCACGTTTAGTTTCCCGCTCTCATTTTGTGTTTTACGAAAAAAATGAAGAAATCCCATCACTCCACTAAAAACTGCTCTCCTCACCGCTCGTAGCCCGTAGCTCGCAACTGCGGTCAGTGCTACCAACAGGTCGTAGGTGCAGCACACCAGTGCTTGCGCAAGGCACTGTTGCAGTGACGTCATGGGCTCGCTCAGTGTGGAGCAGTTGAGCCGCGGCCCGTGGGCTGCGTATCCAGGCGCAACTCTTCTGAGCCTGTGGCATACAGGTGATTTCGCAACAGCACTGCTCGGCCCTTAGGATGACGTTAGGGTCTCGCTCAGCCCGATACTGCTGTAGCCCAGTGCGGCCGCAGCTCATAGGCCGAGCCTCTTCGCACGACTCTCCCAGCGGACCTCGATGCGGATGCCCCGCCTGAAACGGCAGCGTGAGGCAAGGAACGCACGGCTGTCATGACCTCTGTCCTGGACGGGCCACACCACGATGCCCACCTCTGCTGCGAAGTGCACAACCAAAGCTCGCACTCAGCCTGTTGTCACCGACCGATTGACGTCATACAAGCCAACTGCGAACTCACTCCAGCAGTGGCTGCATCAGTTCGATCACACAGACTCGTCACTGAACTGACTTATCCTCTTATACTCAGAACATTGATACCTCTCAAATTTTAAGTTAGTGTATCTTGTACAAATATCTCACGTGCCTATGTAAACTATTTGTCAAACGGTTTATTTCAAACATGTCAAATAATGTATGGTTTTTGTTGTATACACCAATCTCGTAACTTTGTTGTACACGACTTGAATGAGTACTCATGTATCAGCCAGTATCGTAGTCAAATGTATCGTAGACAAACGTAAGACACCAAGAACATTTTTCTTTCAATATGATTATGAAATATGTGTTTACCAGAGAGCCCACAAGTGTTAAAAAGTACATGTAATACTTTCTATGATGATAAAGAACAGAGAAGCCTTCACATTTTTTCTGCAATCAGTTAGGGGAAGACTTCATGTTTCGTATCGTCCTTTGTTCTTCCGCTTTTGCAGTGTAAGCATCTACACTACAGGCCATTAAAAGTAGTACAACACGAAGACGACGTGCTACAGACACCAAATTTAAACGACAGGAAGAAGATGCTGTGATATGCAAATGATTAGCTTTTCAGAGCATTCACGCAACGTTGCCGCCGGTGGCGACACCGACATCTTTCTGACATGAGGAAAGTTTCCAACCGATTTCTCATAGACAAACAACTGTTGACCGGCGTTGCCTGGTGAAACGTTGGTGTAATGCCTCGTGTAAGGAGGAGAAATGCGTATCATCACGTTTCCGACTTTGATAAAGGTAGGATTGTAGCCTATCGCGATTGCGGTTTATCATATCGCGACGTTGCTGCTCGCGTTGTTCGAGATCTAATGACTGTTAGCAGAATATGGAATCATTGGGTTCAGGAGGGTAATACGGAACGCCGTGCTGCATCCCAACGGCCTCGTATCACTAGCAGTCGAGATGAGAGGCCTCTTATCCGCTTGGCTGTAACGGATTGTGCAGCCGCGTCTCGATCCCTGAGTCAACAGATGGGGACGTTTGCAAGACAACAACCATCTTCACGAACAGTTCGACGACGTTTGTAGCAGCAAGGACCATCAGCTCGGAGACCATGGCTGCAGTTACCCTCGACGCTGCATCACAGACCAGAGAGCCCGCAATGGTAAACTCAACGACGAATTTGGGTGCACGAATTTTTTCCGATGAATCCAGATTCTGTTTACAGCATCGTGATGGTCGCATCTGTGTTTGGCGACATCGCGGTGAACGCACATTGGAAGCATGTATTCGTCATCGCCATACTGGCGTATCACCTGGCGGGATGGTATGGGGTGTCATTGGTTACACGTCTCAGTCACCTGTTGTTCGCACTTTAAACAGTGACGTTACATGTCAGATGTGTTACGACCCGCGGCTCTACACTTCATTCGATCCCATGCATTTCAGCAGGATAATGCACGACCCCATGGTGCAGGACCCGTACAGGCCGTTCTGGATACAGAAAATGTTCGACTGCTGCCCTGGCCACCACATCATGCAGATGACTCACCAACTGAAAACGTCTGGTCAATGGTGGCCGAGCAACAGGCTCGTCACAATACGCTAGTCACTACTCTTGATTAACTGTGGTATCGCATTGAAGCTGCATGGCCAGCTGTACCTGTACACGCCGTGCAAGCTCTGTTTGACTCAATGCCCAGGCGTATCAAGGCCATAATTACAGACAGAGGTGGTTGTTCTGGGTACTGATTTCTCACGATCCATATACCCAAATTACCTGAAAATATAATCACATGTCAGTTCTAGTAGACTATAATTGTCCAGTGAAACACGTTTATCATCTGCATTTATTCTTGGGGCAGCAATTTTAATGGTCAGTAGTGTATGTTATTAGCTTTTAAGAACCATGAATATATTTAAGTGTATTTAAATTAATAACTTCCAGATGTATTAACTTAACAAACTAAACATATCTCTTAGGCTAGGCGCAAATTGAGACGCGCATAGCACGTGTGACGTGACACGACACTACAGCGCGACACGCACGTGCTGCACGAGTCGCGCGGCTGTAGCGCATATTGCGACGCGTACACCATACTTCACACGCGCCGACTGACGGCGCTCTGAGCAGACAGAACCGAAGCGCGCACAACCTGTTACCTTCCTCAAACGATTTTTCAGAAACTATTCACTGAAAATAATTAATTTTTGCCTTACTTGTAACGTTATACGTCAGCTTCGTGGCGAAGTGCCCATCATCTCGCTAATAACAATTCTTATTGCGATGTACACATTGTAGTAAGACACTACGCAAAACTCAAAAAGTTTGCTACGAAAATTAGGGGTCGCTATGATTTTGCGATTGGTGCGTATTACATCATATGTTGCTGCGTATGAAATTTAGCTAACATGTCGAATTTTTGTTTGGACTTGGGAGGAGGTCTCTATCTGCCTCCGATCTCGAGAAAATGGATCCTATGAAGCGCTCTCACTTCCGATCTCACGCCCGCGAGAATGAAGTACTCGCAACATTACTCATATCTCCTAAACCACTAGAGACATCGAAAAGAAAGTTTGGCGAATGATAGCACACAAGGAGGAAAGTGTTTTGTCAATTCTTTAACACAATGAACATCCTGTCTATGGCGATATATCAGTACTTAACTTACTTTTTATTTATTTCACTCCAGTGACTGTAATTTTTTAAGAGTTATCGACAGCTAGCGAAACAAGAGCTTCCTAGTATGAAAATAAACATGAAATTTCTTCTCGTACGTTACTGCAAACCGACACTATAAGGTTTTTTGTAAGCTATTGAGCTCTGTGACTGCCAATTACTTGTTTAATGAGACATTCCGTTTCAGAATTCTGTCGGAATAGCTGCTGTGAGGTGAGTTTGGCAAATTACACTGTGACAAAGGAAGTACAATTAAACCTGTACCAACAGAAATGTGGCCGTTACTCGTAAATGGTGATGCTTCCTCGAATGAGAAAAGGTTAACTGACACAAAAATAGATTGCCAATTCTGCTGGAATTTTGGTGGAATCCCCGTAACCCATCGTACTTTTAAAAGTGAGTGACTGGAATGGAAACTTACCAAAGGATTTCATTCCGTCTCCTGATCTGAGCTGTATTAAAATAATGACTAGCGTTCCTTCGGGCAGAATGATAGGCACATGCCAGATACTGGATACTCACCTACGGTTTGCCAAACTGACAATGTGTGATCGCGAATAAATTACTTGTTATTGAGAAAAATAAACATTTGATCTGTCGCACAACTCAATGGCCAGTGTAGTGTCAGCAGCGGAGGAAAATGCGCGCGACAAGAATGCAGAAGCTAGCCATGTGTGTCTTGTGAGCTGAAGTTCGAAAAGCATTGTGATGAAAGTAGGTCTGCCTTTCTCAGCAGTACATTTCAACAAATTAAATCTATCTAGTCATGATACTCCTTTAGGATATTCCTACTTTCGTTATAATACCGACCATTTTCTTCATTTGTGTAGCCTGTTGTGTAATTAGTTTATTAATGCTAATAATGTGCATGCAACAATTAAAATGTTTTTTCTCATCACGGTGAACCAATTAAAACATTATTTGTGACTGTTTTTCGACTGTTTCTGGCTTGTAGCGGAAATGTGATATTCACATGCATGTAGTACAGTGTGTCGCATTACATTATTAGACCCATATCCAAGTATTCACAGTGAGACTTCTATACTTCAGATCTTCGACACTTTTTACCATATTACCCCTTTCCAAATTTTTGTAACAGATCGTACAGATACGCCAGCATACGAGGCAGCGAGAAGATAACCTTGTTTTACTTTCCTGCCTTGCTTCTTAATCACATGATTTTATATTATTCCTTGCTTCCTTATTCACTACCCTCTGTCCCTTCTACATCCACATCTACATGATTACTCTGCAATTCACATTTAAGTGCTTGGCAGAGGGTTCATGGAACCACAATCATACTATCTCTGTATCATTCCACTCCCGAACAGCGAGCAGGAAAAACGAACGCCTAAACTTCTTTGTTCGAGCTCTGATTTCTCTTATTTTATTTTGATGATCTTTCCTACCTATGTCGGTTGGGCTCAACAAAATATTTTCGCATTCGGAAGAGAAAGTTGGTGACTGAAACTCTGTAAATAGTTCTCGCCGCGACGAAAAACGTCTTTGCTTTAAAGACTTCCATCCCAACTCGTGTATCATATCTGCCACACTCTCTCCCCTATTACGTGATGATACAAAACGAGCTGCCCTTTTTTGCACCCTTCGATGTCTCCTCTGTCAATCCCACCTGGTAAGGATCCCACACCGTGCAGCAATATTCTAACAGAGGACGAACGAGTGTAGTGTAAGCTGTCTCTTTAGTGGACTTGTTTCATCTTCTAAATGTCCTGCCAGTGAAACGCAACCTTTGGCTCGCCTTCCCACAATATTATCTGTGTGGTCCTTCCAACTGAAGTTAACACCCATGTAGTTAGTTGAATTGACAGCCTTGAGAATTGTACTTTTTGTCGAGTAATCGAATTCCAACGGATATCTTTTGGAACTCATGTGGATCACGTCACACTTTTCGTTATTTAGCGTCAACTGCCACCTGCCACACCATACAGCAATCTTTTCTAAATCGCTTTGCAACTGATACTGGTCTTCGGATGACCTTACTAGACGGTAAATTACAGCATCATCTGCGAACAACCTAAGAGAACTGCTCAGATTGTCACCCAGGTCATATATATAGATCAGGACCAGCAGAGGTCCCAGGGCGCTTCCCTGTTGAACACCTGATATCACTTCAGCTTTACTCGATGATTTGCCGTGTATTACTACGAACTGCGACCTTCCTGATAGGAAATCACGAATCCATTCGCACAACTGAGACGATACCACATAGGCCCGCAGCTTGATTAGAAGTCGCTTGTGAGGAACGGTGTCAAAAGCGTTCCGGAAATCTAGAAATACGGAATCAACTGGAGATCTCCTGTCGATAGCGGCCATTACTTCGTGCGAATAAAGAGCTAGCTGCGTTGCACAAGAACGATGTTTTCTGAAACCACGCTGATTACGTATCAATAGATCGTTCCCTTCGAGGTGATTCATAATGTTCGAATACAGTATATGCTCCAAGACCCTACTGCAAACCAACGTCAATGATATAGGTCTGTAGTTCGATGGATTACTCCTACTACCCTTCCTAAACACTGGTGCGACATGCACAGTTTTCCAATCTGTAGGTACAGATCTATCGGTGAGCGAGCGGTTGTATATCATTGCTAAGTAGGGAGCTATTGTATGACCGTAATCTGAAAGGAACCTAATTGGTATATAATCTGAACCTGAAGACTTGCCCGCATCAAGCGATTTGAGTTGCTTCGCAACCCCTAAGGTATCTACTTCTAAGAAACTCATGCTAACAGCTATTCATGTATCAAATTCGGGAATATTCCATTCGTCTTCCCTGGTGAAGGAATTTCGGAAAACGTCTTGCAAACTGAAAACATCGCGCAGGTATATGATACAATTCCAGCGGCCAATAGCTCACCAGTTACTGAAGTATGCATATTTCTTGACAGAAGAAAAAAAACTATACAGAAATAAATAACAGAAAGGCATAATGTAATAACGAAGAAAGCTGGAGCGTTTAATTGGCGAAAAATGAAACACAACCCAAAGGCAATAAAATTTAGTATACAGTAAGGCAATATTTATCGTATGGGCAATACTACCACAGCTCATATGCGCCGTGCCGATGTGAGCATATGGCCGGAGTACTTTTCCGCTCCCGCCTCAAATATCCCAGGGTGCTAGTGAGGCACGCACGACGCGCGGCGCGAGAAACTGTGCCACAACCACAACGCCGCGCCACCTGGCGCAGGCGCGTATCGCGTCCCAGTCGCGTCGCGTCGCAATTTGCGCGGTCCCATTTGAACCTCTGATGTTACAAAAACACGTGCTGAGCTGCGCTGCGCCACACGCGCTTTACGCGTCTCAATTTGCGCCTAGCCTTAGTATAATGTCTTTATCAGATCTGTGTTCAGCTATTCGTGAAAGAAATGCAAAACTGCTGACTTGGAGCCCGTCCACCTATGGTGTGATCCAAATACTGATTAGCAGTTTATCAGACATTTATGGTGCAGCAACGAAACTGCAGTCTTTCTGAAACGAAGTACGATACTCAATTAATTATGCAGCATAATGCGATTGAGCGATCGTGTTATGCAATTGCCTTATGAAAATTACATTGGAGCCACATCTGTAACTTTGCGTTTCTCTCGAACACCAACCTGGAGTAATACGAAGTTACAACAGGAATCAAGAAGCTATGCTCGGTTAATTTCAATTCACATTACTCAGCTGACTACCTGGTGGTAAGTGGTAGGAGATCATGACTATTTTTTTTACATTCTCTATCATCCTTCCACCTACGCAAGCAGGCAAGGTAACAGTTACAGCTCAGAACTTCCACTCGCTCATCCACCTACCAGAGTGGTTGTTGCTGTCGTTGGATGGATACCACTTATACTGTGGTCACTCCATGTATGGTTGCAGATTAACGCCATAACAGAGACAATTCTGTTTACAACAACAAAATATACTACAACCGCTACATCAGTTCGCTGCATCGGCGAATAGTGTGAGCTAAATAGTTTTCCACATACGGGAATGAGCGGCACCATTATTTTAGAGTAATATAGAGAAGTCTTTTGCCATGTCAACAGCCGAAGGTGGTGAATCACACGAGATTTACCTCACTCAGTAGTTCTCCCAGGAAAGAACTTGCAAATTTATGGACCAGAAACCTAGCTTTCCCTCCCATCTCCTTCCCCAATGTTGTTGTTGTGGTCTTCAGTCTGAAGACTGGTTTGATGCAGCTGCCCAAGCTAGTCTATTCTGTGAAAGCCTCTTCAGCACTGCACAGCTAACGCAATGTACATCAGTTTGAACCTGCTAACTGTATTAAAGACTTCGTCTCCCTCTACAACACCCCCCCCCCCCCCCACCCGGCAACAACACCCACATATACACACTTTTCTCCATTACCAAACTGAAAAGTCCTTGATGCCTTAGGATATGCCAATGAAACGAAGTTGTGCCATAAATTTCTTGTTTTCCCCAGTTTGACTCAGTATCTTCTGATCAGTTATTCGATCTGCAGTGCCACCACTATTTTTTGGCGCTACTGAGTAAAATTGTGACATTGCCATGGCTGTTGCAAGAGATCAGCGCCGACCAAACACCATTACGTCAGATGCAGCAATAGCACTAGCTGATTCCCACATTGTGCTCCAGGAAAATGTCTGGCACCGCCATAACGACGACACAGCAGAAAGGAGTTGGTAGGCCAGTAACTACACATCCAATCAGCAGACTTCTTATCGTCTACATGGTTGAAAGCTGTGATTTGCAAAGCGAGTGCGCTCTGTCCCAACATGAATTACCATAATTATCAGTCAAAGATGTATCAGTCAGGTAGCTAATATTAAGAGGAGAGGTGGCGCTCTACGAGGCGACATGAGGCTACACGCAGCCACCATGTTACTTGGCCTCTACTAACTGTGGGCCCCTGCTGCTGGTTTTAAGATCAGTGCTGTCAGCTTAGCATCTTATACCCTGTGGACCAACTACCAGGTGCAACCAGCAATCGGCCACAGGAGGCAGTCGTTTGAGGCCATGCCCACCTGTTGAGTCAGTTCCTTAACACTCGCAGTCTTCAGCACAAACTATGAAGTACGTTCCACCACAGAATGTTCTGGTTTGTTCTTCAGTAAAATTAATGACTAATAGTGAAGTTTTTATAAGCAGCTATCGACCATCATCCCTACAACAATCCACCACCTCAACTCAGACCTCCACATGTAGACGTCGTCCATCCCGGACCTCCACATTTTGATGTCAGAAGTGTGTGTCACGTGTAAATTTCAGGCCGACAAGCCTTGTGCTAGTGGATCAGGAGACTGACAAAAGTGACAACATTTGTAGGGTAATGGGTGATACAGGCGAAGGCTGCTGTGCAATCCCAGGGTTAGACTTTCTCTGCAAGCATCATGCCGAAACTGACTTTCGATGACGTGCAGTGGAACTCAGGGGGATAATGTTCAATCCATGGGAAGCTGCCAACAGTGAAATACTGTCGCAAGGTTCGTGTATCATGATAGAACAAATGCGGGCAAAATCACTAAGCATTAATCAGTGTAATATCTTGCCACGAGGCACTGGGAATTTGCCTTAGGTTGTAAGTAGGCTGTTTATGTTTTCTCTATGTAAGTAGGCTGTTTATGTTTTCTTATTGGCAACGTTACGTAGCGCTCAATATGAAAATCACTGGCTGTGCTGTGTGCAGTCTGTGGCTGCTTTGCATTGTTGTAATAGTCGCCATTGTAGTGTTAGGCAGCTGGCTGTGAACAGCGCGTAGCGTTGCGCAGATGGAGGTGAGCCGCCAGCAGTGGTGGATGTGGGGAGTGAGATGGCGGAGTTTTGTAATTTTTCATGAACGGCTATATTTATATATGATGATATCAAGGTAAATACATTCTTTGTTCTCTATTAATATCTTTCATTTGCTAACTATCCCTATCAGTAGTTAGTGCCTTCCGTAGTTTGAATCTTTTATTTAGCTGGCAGTAGTGGCGCTCGCTGTGCTGCAGTAGTTCGAGTAATGAAGGTTTTTGTGAGGTAAGTCGTTCAAAGGGAACGTTTCATGTAATCTTCTGATTTTTTGTTGTAGTTTGTGTAATTAGTGTAGATTTTTTTTATTGCTAGCGCATAATTGTAGAGAAAATCTCCTTTGTAGTTGCAGACTTTCATTGTTGTACAGTAAAACAGTTGTGGCATGCATGTAGATTTGCACCAAGTATTTCGCAGCTGCAATTAACTAGATATTATTTTCAGTGCTATGTTAATGTGTTCTCTTATTTTTGATCTTCAAATTGTGTTTTTCTGTGTTGTCGTGTGAAATACTGTGACAATAATGGCGTGTGAAAAACGTAATACTAGGCTCCAAAGTAAACTGAGAAATGACAGTGAAAATGAAAGCAGTGTGTTAGCGCCACCGAGTAATGAATTAACTAATGTTCAAAGTAGTAATTGGGTAACTGTGCATAGGGAAATTGAGCGGGCTGCTAACAATGGCGTACACAGTGAAACAGGTAGTGAACAGGGAAGCATTATCGATCGATCGGTCAGCAACAGCTCGCCTCAGGAATCCGAAATGACAGGACACAATTTTGCAAATACTGTAGATTCAGGTTTTGCGTCCTCACCGTTTTCGCAAATGAGTCAAGACACATTTTCCGCTTGTCAAAATGTGAATGTTACCAGTGCAACTTCACTGCCGAAAAGCACTGAGGAACATGTTTCAGACACCAGTGCATTGTTATTACAGTTAATGCAACAAATGGGACAAAAGCTTCAAAAGTTAGACACAATGGAACAAAATCAGAGACAAACACAGCAAAAGTTAGACACAATGGAACAAAATCTTCAAAAGTTAGACATGATGGAACAGAATCAGAGACAAACACAGCATAATCTTCAAAAGTTAGACACAGTGGAACAAAATCTTAAAAAATTAGACGCAATAGAAAAAATCTTCACACCACGCTTGAACAAACACGTGAAGATTTGACTACTGAGTTACATAAAATCGAATCGAAATGTCAAAAAGTCTGTAACGACGTAAAAACACAAATTTGTGAGCATTTTCAACCTATTTTTTCGCGGCATGAAAATGCATTACAGAATCACGAAGCAGCTATAAAAGAACTGCAAATTATTGTTCATGAAAATCATGAGACCTTGCAATCTAAAATTGACTCAGTTGCATCTACCGATTCGGTTACGCAACTTGCAAAAACTCAGGAAAACATAAAGGACACAGTAGAATGACACATGGAGGAAATTAGTACATTATCAGAGAAAGTAGTTGAACTTTCGGATCAGGTCACTAACTTATCTACAAAGGTAGATGATGATCTGAATGACACAAGACCCGTAGCCTTCACTGACACAGAAGAGTATGAACAAATTAGAAAATTCAAACAAAATCAAAATCAAATCAATACACAGTACAAAAGGGAAATCCGGGAAGTGCAAGATCAGCTGACACAGGTAATACAAGAATTACGTATTTCAGAGGACACTCGCGCTCCAACACGGGAAGAGGGACTTAGAAATACGGAAAAGCCGCAAAATAATAACACAGGGCATTTCGGAAGTAATGAAAGAAATTGACAATGTGCACCGAATTTTGAGATGGAACGGCCGACACGACCTAACAATGACCGACATGCGACTCGCCGACATGATGATTTTGACTATAAGCTGTTCATTACTACACGTAAATTCAAAACATTTAAGAATTCTGGCAACGACATTCATCCACAAGCGTGGCTCCATCAATTCTCTCATTGTTTTCCTCCCAACTGGTCATTGGAGCACAGGTTAGAATTTATGTGTGGCTACTTAGAGAATGAACCAGCTGAAAGAATGCGATCGGTCATTCACGATTGTCACAGTGAAGGAGATTTTTATCATGCCTTCCTCTCAGCATATTGGTCTCAAGCTACACAAGACCGAGTAAAACATAGCATCATAATGATGAAACATTTCGAACAATCTGATTTTCCAGTCTTGTGAAATATTTTGAAGACATGTTGCACAAGAATCAGTACCTCTCAAACCCATACAGCCCCTCAGAACTCATCCGCATTTGCTTCATCAAATTACCTGAACATTTACGACATATTATTTTGGGAGGACGTTGCAAAGACGACATTGAAGCTTTTCAGGGACTGTTACAAGAACTAGAAATTGACACAGACAGTCGCAGGATGCGAAACCAGGAAAACAATCACTACAGGTCACATCCGTCACAATTCCGTGACGACAGAAACAATAACTGGACACGACAAGTCTATTCTTACATCGCAAATCGTGACCAAAACAGACACCACCCGTATGACAACCGTTGGCAGAGTAGTAATAACTACCGGGAAAGATCACCTCTCCATGGTAATGACTATCACAGAGACAATAAGAGAAACAGACAATATGGGAACCAAAATAATTATTATCAAGGGAGACAGAATAACTTTAGACGCAACGGTCCAGCGCGCATTACGACTCAGGGAGAAATTCTCCACCACGTGACCGACAACGAAGAAACTACGGAATCTACCGACATGACGACAGACGATATAATCATAACGATAGACGTCAATTTCATCAGAACTGGCGGCATTCTAACGCGGCTGGGCCCTCTCGGCAAGGCGAATTTGTAGAAGTTAGGTCTCCTAATCCCAATAACGACGTGCGCCAACAAAGAGACAGACAATGACTCGCACAGCAGGCAGCCGCGTGCGCCAGGCGGCTCAGAGAAAAATAACATAGACGCTAACCTTGAGAAAAATTCCAGTATCCTATACCGACGTATACCACATGATAATTGCGTAAAGTTGAAACTCTGCGTACTAGGAAGAGTAAAGGTTTACACCACATTTCACATGTAAAACCGTTTATTGAAAGATAATCTGCTTTTTAACTTTGTCATTGCCATAAAACTTTTCACTTTACATTACTAGTATGCTTGTCAGACTTAGAATCTGCTAATATGCAACAATGTTTGAAGTTAAATATCCAGTCAAGAACCAAGAGAACTTATTTAAACAGGAATTACGAATGCATTGTTATTGTGAACAGACGACACAGTGTTATTGTGTGTGTACATTCTTACTTGTTAGTAGCACGTTTACATAACAACTATAAGGCTCACATACTTAGAACATTTACCAGTACTGCTAATGAGATTTTAATGCAACATTTTGGTTTACTTGAAAATACATTCTGGATTTAAAGTACTTTCTGTGGAATTAATGATGACTTAGCATTTGGTTTCTTTGACAGCTACATGATTATATCACGACGCTACTAATGAGTGACAATTTACAATGTTGTTTTTGCGGTGTATTTGTTTTATATCCGCACAGTTTTTCTGAATTCTTCTGGAAAGCAAAACATGTTTTAGTAGTAAGCTACAATGTGAGAGCCTTTTTCGTAGCACAACAATACTTTACAGTATAGTACTTTCTTGATCACAGTAATGTACGTAATAATTACGATATCTATACACAAAGCATTTAACTTTCGTTTATGATGGGGTAAGTACATTGACTTCTGAGGAACTTAGCTTTCGGAGGACGATAATTACGACACTTCCACAGAATTATCTTACAGCAAGACGCACATTTAGCGCTACAGGACACGCATTTGAGTGATTAATTTTGTACTTAAAACATTTATTTTTAAAGATATTTGAAGTACAATGATACGAAGTTTTTCCGTGATACATTTCATTCCTTTGCTGTAATCTGTAGCACCTGAGGGTATAATTACATTAATCCTCAGGGGGGTACACTCTTACTTTGTGTACCATGTGTGTGGCAACCACAAGGAACCCTAGCTAATATGGTATTTGCTTATACAACTTTACACATCGGTACCATATTTCTCTAACACACAAATTACACAGCTATCTGATCATTTAACTGAGAGATAAACATTTTTTTACTACATCAGTGACACATGTTTATGCAATACACAGTTGGGTAACTTCACACTTATGAAACTGTATTTTGTCTGTACTTTGTAAACTGTTCATATTTTTTTTGGAATCATTGTTATACTATGAGAGCTTTGGATGATGTATTTCCTAAGGGAGCATGATTTTAAAGTGCGTTTGAGGCAGATGACACTATTGAAATGAGCAGAGAATATTTTTTATGGTTTGAAATTATTGCAGAAAGCTATGACCTTTTTGAGATTTGACTGAGGTGTTATGATGATATTATTACGACGACGATGTGTACTATGCTGTTGAGATATGTTTATGATCAATAAGATGATGCTACTGTATATGAGGAATAAGAAGTATGTTGGAAACCAAGAATCGTACTTTAAGAGTTATGAAATGTGCGTAAATGCGTGACTGTATCACAATGCTGATGAATATTTTATTTGGACACTTATATTTATAGGATTTTCTTTCTACAGATTTGCAACGCTAATTCTTGACCTGTGAAATATTTTTATGTGAGACTGTCACTGTAGCGGAAACTGCTGTCGTAAATATTTCCGTAAGAAAGTTAAGTGACCACCTGCACGTGCGTCGTCGGCACACCGCTGTGTCAGACACCTGGAGAACAAGCCATTAGGGTGTGCCTTTCCGGAAGCACAGGTAGAGAAAAAAAAAGGGGGAGGCCATTATCCTCGCTATTGACATTTCCTTGTTGAAAGCATATTGTGGAGCTCGTAATTTATGATATTTACTGAAATGCCTAATGAAATGACGAGAAATATTTTTACATCTGCACACCTGATTACGACAAGCGTCTTTCTACAAGAGTTGAGAGAATTTCTACTAACTTATGAAATGTCACATGACTATTGAATGATATTTGTATGCTTTGGTTTGCGTAATTGCTTGTTTCATTTGATACCTGTTTTCCAGCTGTGTTACAGCATTAGTTTTTTAAAATAAACTTAGATACATTTCCTAATGTGAACACTTTCTGTCAACAGATCTATTAAATGATAATTTTGTAATCCACATTCTTTAAAAAAAGGAGCACTTGGAAAGGAAAGAACAATAAGAAGGGGCTAGTAACAGTAACTGGACACATAATTTTCTTTTCAAGTACATGGTAATATTTTTTTTACAATAAGTTGTTGTGGTGCACCACTTTAATTACATAGACATTAAGATGTGAATATACATTTCCCTGCATTGTTGTTTTTACTGTAATATTTTTTCTGCTTGAGCTATGTCATGTTTAGGTATAAGTTGCTGCTGTTTGCCAGGCATAGTGTTATTGAATTTGACTTTACATTATTCTGTTAAGCCAGTTTTACTAATGATTTATTTTTATTGTTTGCTGCACATTGCCTTAGATTAGTTGTAATATTACAATTGCTTTGCTAATTTCTTAATGCTGCTTGCTTCGCAAATCTGTGTTTTTTTCATTGCTGTTTATATTAATTGTTTTATGTGCTGCTGCATTGCCTTGTCCCTTAGTTTAGCATCTGAGCTCAGTAGATTTAAGTTAGCTTAAGAGGGGTAGACTATATAAAAAAACTGACTATGGAGAATAGGTAAAGAATGCATTGCGAAGTTATATGAAAAAGATTTGGGCCCAAATGAGTATTGTACAATCAGAAATAATTATTTTGAAAGAAATATGAACAGAATACAGAAAGCAGGCTTAGACAGGACTTTTTGGGAATAATTATGAACAAAGGGAGATCTCGATGCAAAATACTGCAGTAAAACAAACCCTGTCCTTTCCCTTTTGTGTTATCCCACTATATGTTTGTGTACCCTTGTGTATTTGTTTTCTTCCTGTCTCTGTCTACTGTTTCATAGAACTTTTTTCTCTTCTAATACTAAGTTACATTCACTATGATGAGGAATACTGTTATCCTCGAATATAATTGGCATTAATAATATGTTATTTACTTTGTAAAGATGTTAGACATTATTAATTCTGTTCTATTTAATGCTCATGTGTGAAATTGATGTTTTGAAAGTTATTCTGATCTTTTATGTATGTACTTATGTCATAATTCCTGTAACTCTGATGGTTATGTTATTTCGATTATTTTGTAAAGCCTGTACTACAAATGTTATCTGTATTGTTATGTTCTTTAATGATGTATTTTGTACCTTTGTAATTTTATTTTCATGTTGTAAATTTATAATTGTATATACACCAGTTCTTCAAATTAAGTTACATTTCACTGCACACGTTTCTGTTGGTCATAGTATATGGACAATATGTGAGAAGTAGGGACTGATAGTGTTTGCACGTGTGTTAATGATTCAGCAAGGGACTGGATAACAGCATTGCTGGATCTAAGGACAATTCCAGAAACTTTGTGAGTGCACAAGTGGTGGTTTATGGACTTTCTATATTGTCCGCAAGACTCTTCTATGGTGATTGTGCACCTGCACAGTCGCAACAGATGGTTGCTGGCGTCTCTACAAGGACTACAGTGGGTCTGCATCTATGATGACCCACAAACGCCATTATTTCTACAAGGACTACAGTGGGTCTGCATCTTTGATGACCCACCAATACCATTATTTCCACAAGGACTGCAGTGGGTCTGCACCTCTGGTGGCCCACCAATACCACAATCTCTACCAGGACTCCAGTGGGTCTGCTCTGTGATGACCTACCTACCAATATTCTTCAAAACTTCGAATGACTCTGCTGTGGGTTTGCTCTGTTGTGGCCCATTACCTGTATGCATGTCAAGAGTCAGCACTGTCTTTCTGTTGGAAGGACAACACTACTTCTTCAAGACTGCATGGACATCCATCACTTCTGTGTGCATTTTCTTTTACTGCTCAGACTTTGAGAAAAACTCTGCATTTTTACTGTGATGAACAATCTGGACTGTCTTTATGGACTGTGAGAAATTTTTAGCTTTTGACCAACATTGTATGAATAAGTGTGTGCATTTGATTTCTTTGTTATTGTAATTATGAAAATTTTTTTTTCAAATCTGTATTGGCCACTGCCCAATCCAATTTGTAAAATTTTTTGTGGGGAGCATGGGGGCTATGTAAGTAGGCTGTTTATATTTTCTTATTGGCCACGTTATGTAGCGCTCTGGCTGTGCTGTGTGCAGTCTGTGGCTAGTTAGCATTGTTGTCTGCTATTGTAGTGTTGGGCAGCGGCAGCTGGATGTGAACAGCACGTAGCGTTGCGCAGTTGGAGGTGAGCCACCAGCAGTGGTGGATTTTTTAACTAACCATTATTTTCAGTGCTATGTTAATGTGTTCTCTTATTTTTGATCTTCAAATTGTGTTTTTCTGTGTTGTCGTGTGAAATACTGTGACAATAATGGCGTGTGAAAAACGTAATACTAGGCTCCAAAGTAAACTGAGAAATGGCAGTGAAAATGAAAGCAGTGTGTTAGCGCCACCGAGTAATGAATTAACTGATGTTCAAAGTAGTAATTTGGTAATTGTGCATAGGGAAATGGAGTGGGCGGAAAACAATGGCGTGGACAGTGAAACAATTAGTGAAGAGGGAAGCATTATCGATCGATCGGTCGGCAACAGCTCGCCTCAGGAATCCGAAATGACAGGACACAATTTTGCAAATACTGTAGATTCAGGTTTTGCGTCCTCACCGTTTTCTCAAATGAGTCAAGACACATTTTCCGCTTGTCAAAATGTGAATGTTGCCGGTGCAACTTCACTGCCGAAAAGCACTGAGGAACATGTTTCAGACACCAGTGCATTGTTATTACAATTAATGCAACAAATGGGACAAAAGCTTGAAAAGTTAGACACAATGGAACAACACCAGAGACAAACACAGCAACAGTTAGACACAGTGGAACAAAATCTCAAAAAGTTAGACACAGTGGAACAAAATCTCAAAAAGTTAGACACAATGGAACAAAATCTTCAAAAGTTAGACACTACACTTGAACAAACACGTGAAGATTTAACCACTGAGTTACATAACATCGAATCGAAATGTCAAAAGGTCTGTAATGACGTAAAAACAAAAATTTGTGAGCATTTCCAACCTATTTTTTCGCGGCATGAAAATGTATTACAGAATCACGAAGCAGCCATAAAAGCACTGCAAACCATTGTTCATGAAAATCACGACACCTTGCAAGATAAAATTGACTCAGTTGCATCTACCGATCCGGTTACGCAACTTGCAAGAACTCAGGAAAACTTAAAGGACACAGTAGATACCCTGAAAATTGGTTCAGAAAGACACATGGAGGAAATAAGTACACAATCGGAGAAAGTAGCCGAACTTTCGGATCAGGTCACTAACTTATCTACAAAGGTAGATGATGATCTGAATGACACAAGACCCGTAGCCTTCACTGACACAGAAGAGTATGAACAAATAAGAAAATTCAAACAAAATCAAAATCAAATCAATACACAGTACAAAAGAGAAATCCGGGAAGTACAAGATCAGTTGAGGCAGGTAATACAAGAATTACGTATTTCAGAGGACACTCGCGCTCCAATACGGGAAGAGGGACATAGAAATACGGAACAACCACAAAATAATAACACAGGACAATTCGGAAATTATGAAAGAAATTGGCAAGGCACATTGGATTTTGAGATGGAACCGCCGAAACGAAGTAACAATGACCGACATGCGACTCGCCGACATGACGATTTTGACTATAAGCTGTTCATTACTACACGTAAATTCAAAACATTTAAGAATTCTGGCAACGACATTCATCCACAAGCATGGCTCCATCAATTCTCTCATTGTTTTCCTAACAACTGGTCGTTAGAACACAGATTAGAATTTATGTGTGGCTACTTAGAGAAGGAACCAGCTGTAAGAATGCGATCGGTCATTCACGATTGCCACAGTGAAGGAGAATTTTACCATGCCTTCCTCCCAGCATATTGGTCTCAAGCCACACTAGACCGAGTAAAACATGGCATCATAATGATGAAACATTTCGAACAATCTGAATTTTCCAGTCTTGTGAAATAGTTTGAAGACATGATGCATAAGAATCAGTATCTTTCAAACCCATACAGCCCCTCAGAACTCATCCGCATTTGCTTACTCAAATTGCCTGAACATTTACGACATATTATTTTAGCAGGACGTTGCAAAGAAGACATTGAGGCTTTTCAGGGACTGTTACAAGAACTGGAAATTGACACAGACAGTCGCGGGATGCGAAAACAGGAAAACAATCACTACAGGTCACTTCCGTCACAATTCCGTGACGACAGAAGCAATAACTGGATACGACAAGCCTATTCTTACAACGCAAATCGTGACCAAAACAGACACCACCCATATGACTACCACTGGCAGAGTAATAATAGTTACAGAGAAAGATCGCATATCCGTAGTAATGACTATCACAGAGACAGTCAGAGAAACAGACAATATGGGAACCAGAACAATTATTATCAAGGGAGGCAGAATAACTTCAGACGCAACAGTTCAGCGCGGAGTTACGATTCAGGGAGAAATTCTCCACCACGTGACCGACAAGGAAGAAACTACGGAATCTACCGACATGACGACAGACGATATAATCATAACGACAGACGTCAATTTCATCAGAACTGGCGGGATTCTAACACGGCTGGGCCCTCTCGGCAAGGTGAATTTGTAGAAGGTAGGTCTCCTAATCCCAATAACGGCGCGCGCCAACAAAGAGACAGACAATGACTCGCACAGCAGGCAGCCGCGTGCGCCAGGTGGCTCAGAGAAAAATAACATAGACTCTAACCTTGAGAAAAATTCCAGCATCCTTTACCGACGTATACCACATGATAATTGCGTTAAAGTTGAAACTCTGCGTACTAGGAAGAGTAAAGGTTTACACCACATTTCACATGTAAAACCGTTTATTGAAAGATAATCTGCTTTTTAACATTGTCATTGCCATAAAACTTTTCACTTTACATTACTAGTATGCTTGTCAGACTTAGAATCTGCAAATATGCAACAATGTTTGAAGTTAAATATCCAGTCATGAACCAAGAGAACTTATTTAAACAGAAATTAAGAATGCATTATTATAGTGAACTGACGACACATCATTATTGTGTGTATACATTCTTGCTTGTTAGTGGCACGATTATGTAATGACCATAAGGCTCACATACTTAAAACATATACTGGTACTGCTAATGAGATTTTAAAGCAACATTTTGGTTTACTTGAAAATACATTCTGGATTTAAAGTACTTTCAGTGAGATACCAGATGACACAGTGGTTAGATTATGTGACAGCTACACGATTTTATCACGACGCTACTAATGAGTGACAATTTACAATGTTGCTTTTGCGGTGTATCTGTTTTATATCTGCACAGTTTTTCTGAATTCTTCTGGAGAGTAAAACAGGTTTTAGTAGTAACTTTTGTAGTACAGCTACAATGAGACAGGGTTTTCCGTAGCACAACAATACGTTACAGTACAGTACTTTCTTCATTACAACAATAAGCGTAATAACTACGATATCTATACACAAAGCATTTCACTTTTGTTTATCATGAGGTAAGTACATTGACTTCTGCAGAACTTAGCTTTCAGAGGACAATAACTACGACACTTTCACAGAGATTATCTTAAAGCAAGACGCACATTTAGCGCTACAGGACATGTGTTTGAGTGATTAATTTTGTACTTAAATCATTTATTTTTAAAGATATTTGAAGGACAATGATACAATGGTTTTCCGTAATACATTTCATTCAATTGTTGTAATCTGTAACACCTGAGGGTATAATTACATTAATCCTCAGGGGGGTACACGCTTACTTTGTGTACCATGTGTGTGGCAACCACAAGGAACCCTAGCTAATATGGTATTTGCTTATACAACCTTACACATCGGTACCATATTTCTCTAACATACAAATTACACAGCTATCTGATCATTTAACTGAGAGATAAACATTTTTTTTTACTACATCAGTGACACATGTTTACGCAATACACAGTTGGGTAACTTCACACTTATGAAACTGTATTTTGTCTGTACTGTGTGAACTGTTCATATTTTTTTGGACCCATTGT
The DNA here is from genome assembly GCF_023864345.2 of Schistocerca serialis cubense. NCBI lineage: Eukaryota > Metazoa > Arthropoda > Insecta > Orthoptera > Acrididae > Schistocerca > Schistocerca serialis. The sequence goes on along the minus strand of NC_064640.1, from coordinate 545,367,730 downwards.
GATACTATGAGAGCTTTGAATGATGTATTTGGTATGAGATCATGATTAAGTACGTTTGAGGTAGATGACACTATTTAAATGAGCAGAGAATTCTTTTTAGGTTTTGAAATTATTGGAGGAAGCTACGACGATTTTGGGATTTGACTGAGGTGTTATGATGTTATTATTATGACGACAATGTGTATTATGCTGCTGAGGTATGTTTATGATTAATAGGCTGATGCTATATGAGTTATTTGATTAAGCCACGTAGCTGTTATGATGAAATATTGAAGAAGTGTCGACGAATAAGGTAAGGAATAATGAGTAGTGTTTAGGGAGTCTGGTTTGTGAAAAAGGTTGTTGGAAACCAAGATTCGTACTTTAAGAGTTATGAAATGTGTGTAAATGCGTGAACATATCACAATGCCGGCGAAAATTTTTTGGACACTGTTATATTTATAAGGTTTTGTTTCTACACATTTGCAACGCAAATTCTCGACCCGTGAAATTTTATATATGAGACTGTCACAGTAGCGGAAACTGCTGTCGTAAATATTTCCGTAAGAAAGTTACGTGACCACCTGCACGTAATGCGTCGTGGGCACGCAGCTGTGTCAGACGCCGGGAGAACAAGTCATTAGTGAGTGCCTCATCAGAAGCACAGGTATAAAGAAAGAAAGGGGAGGCCATTGTCCTCGCTATTGACATTTCCTTGTTGAAAGCATACTGTGGAGCTCGTAATTTATGATATTTACTAAAATGCCTAATGAAATGATTAGAAACATTTTACATCTATTGTCTTTGTAGTTAAGAGATTGCTCATTTTGTTTAATATCTGGTTTCCAGCTGTGTTGCAGCACTGGTTTTATAAAATAAACTTAAATGCATCTGCTAATGTGAACACTTTCTGTCAACAGATTTATTAAATAATTATTTTCTGATCCACATTCTTCAAAAAAGGAGCTCTTGGAATGGAGAGAACAATAAGAAGGGACTAATAACAGTAACTGCATCTATAATTTTCTTTTCAAGTACTTGGTAATTTCTTTTGTAGAATAATTTGTGGTGCACCACTTTAATTACATAGACATTAAGATGTGAATATACATTTCCCTTATCTGCATTGTTGTTTTTACTGTAATATTTTTTCTGCTTGAGCTATGTCATGTTTAGATATAAGCTGCTGTTTGCCAGGCATAGTGCTACTGAGTTTTAATTTGTGTTACTCTGCTAAGCCAGATTTATTTTTCTTGTTTGCTGCGCATTGCCTCATATTAGTTGTAATGTTGCATTGCTTGGTAATTTAGATTTACTGTAGCTTGCTTTGCAATTTTCAATTTTTTTGGTCACTGCTGTTTGTGTTACTTATTTTGTGCTGCTGCATTGCCTCGTCCCTTAGTTTAGCATCTGAGCTCAGTAGATTTAAGTTAGCTTAAGAGGGGGTAGACTATATATGAGAATGAGTTGCAATGAATTGGAAGAAATGCGTTGAGAAGTTAAACGAAAAAAGTACAGAAAGCAGGTATAGATAGTACTTTTGGGAATAATGATGAACAAAGGGAGATCTCCATGCAAAATACTGCAGTAAAACAAACCCTGTCCTTTCCTTTTGTATTATTCCGCTATATGTGTGTGTACTCTTGTGTATTTGTGTTTTTCCCGTCTTTATGTGTTTAGCTAATACGATTTATGTTGTAGAATTTTTCTAGTACTAAGCTATATTCACTATGAGGAGGAATACTGTTATCCTCAAATATAAGTTGCATTAATAATATGTTATATTATTTGTAAAGTTGTTTACAATTCTGTTCTGTTTCAATGTTCATGTGTGAAATTAATGTTTCCAAAACTATTCTCATTATTTTATATATTTACTTATGTCACAATTCCTGTAACTCTGATGGATATGTTATTTCGATTCTTTTGTAAAGCCTGTACTACAAATGTTATCTGTATTTTTATGTTCTTTAATGATGTATTTTGTACCTTTGTAATTGTATTTTAATGTTGTAAATTTATAATTGTATAGACACCAGTTCTTCAAATTAAGTTACATTTCACTGCACACATTTCTGTTGGTCATAGTATATGGACAATATGTGAGAAGTAGGGACTGATAGTGTTTGCACGTGTGTTAATGATTCAGCAAGGGACTGGATAACAGCATTGCTGGTTCTAAGGACAATTAGAAAAAAAACTTTCTGAGTTCACGAGTGGTGGTTTATGGACTTGCTACCTTCTCTGCAAGACTCTTCGATGGTGATTGTGCACCTGCACAGTCGCAATAGATGGCTGCTGGCCGTCTATACAAGGACTATAATGGGTCTGCATCTTTGAAGGCCCACCAATACCACAATCTCTACCAGGACTACAGTGGGTCTGCTCTGTGATGACCTACCTACCAATATTCTTCAAAACTTCGAATGACTCTGTTGTGGGTTTGCTCTGTTGTGACCCATTACCTGTCTGCATGTCGAGAGTCAGCCATGTCTTTCCGTTGGAAGGACAATACTACTTCTTCAAGACTGCATGGAAATCCACCACTTCTGTGTGCAATTTCTTTTACTAATGAGACTTTGTGAAAAAAAACTGTAATTACTATTATGATGAATGATCAGGACTATCTTTATGGACTGTGAGAAAATTTGAGGTTTTGACCAACATAGTATCAATAAGTGTGTGCATTTGATTTCTTTGTTATTGTAATTATGAAAAATTTTTTCAAATCTGTATTGGGCACTGCCCAAACCAATTTGTAAAATTTTTTGTGGGGAGCATGGGGGCTATGTAAGTAGGCTGTTTATGTTTTCTCTATGTAAGTAGGCTGTTTATGTTTTCTTATTGGCAACGTTATGTAGCGCTCAATATGAAAATCACTGGCTGTGCTGTGTGCAGTCTGTGGCTGCTTTGCATTGTTGTAATAGTCGCCATTGTAGTGTTAGGCAGCTGGCTGTGAACAGCGCGTAGCGTTGCGCAGTTGGAGGTGAGCCGCCAGCAGTGGTGGATGTGGGGAGAGAGATGGCAGAGTTTTGTAATTTTTCATGAACTGCTATATTTATATATGATGATATCAAGGTAAATACATAGTTTGTTCTCTATTAATATCTTTCATTTGCTAACTATCCCTATCAGTAGTTAGTGCCTTCCGTAGTTTGAATCTTTTATTTAGCTGGCAGTAGTGGCGCTCGCTGTACTGCAGTAGTTCGAGTATTGAAGGTTTTTGTGAGATAAGTGATTTCTGAAAGGTATAGGTTAATGTTAGTCAGGGCCATTCCTTTGTAGGGATTATTGAAAGTCAGATTGCGTTGCGCTAAAAAAAATATTGTATGTCAGTTTAAGGACAGTCTTGTATAAATTGTTCTAAGGGGACGTTTCAAGGTGACCGAAGGTGTTGCTAACTTACACGATTCTGGACTTCGCCTCCGGGTAGCGAATCGTCGTTGAGTACGCAGCGTTCAGTGATAGAGAGCACTTGTCCTGCCTATACTCACATTGAGACTTTATCAGAATTCCGTCCTTCCGGCTGGGAGTTCGCGTTTTTTGTCTGTAGAATACAGAGAGGAGAAGATAGTATTAGATTATACTAGTCTGAGGATCGCCTTCTGCCGTCCTAGCGTTTAAAGAGTTTTTTATTTTGTGGCTGGAGTTCTTCCATCGTCGCAGCCGTGCACGAGAAGCATCACTCCGACACACTAATGCAGTACATTCTCTGATATTGCTAATTGCTTCGGCGTATTAGGGTTATAAAGCTGAACAGCTGTGATCACGTAAGTTTCATTTCCACTGAGGTTGCAAACCGCTATAGATCATCTTTGAAAGTAGTGTCTTTTAGTGTTTGGACGTAGATTATATCAGTCATCTCGTGTTATTTATATTAGATTGCGTAGCCGTAGGAAGGGCAGATTTGGGTAGTTTATGAATAATATTAGTCAGGAAATTCATTTGTATCTCTTTATGTCCATTGCACATCGACATATAGACATTTGTAACATATAAAGAGGTTTAAATCTACAATAAATGTAGAAACAACATTAATATTTAGTAATTACTAGTTCCCTTAATCATTCATTTATTTTTATTTTGTAATGTATATGTTAAAGAGCAAGAAGCAGGAAATAATATCAGCGTTAAGAGTTACTAAGATCTTCTTCAGGGGGTAGTCAGACAGGGCCAAATCTGTATATTTGCGTCCAGTATTTTCCACTGCGCACATTCATTTTCACACCCGCCTGGAGCAGCATCTTGGAAACCATACAAATACCTTCCAGAAATACTTCCTAACACTTAAATTTATATTCGACGTTAGCAAATCCCTCGTTTTCATTAATGCTTTTCGTGCTGTAGTCACTATTCATTTTGTAGTCTCTCTACTTCGGCCATCATCAGTTATTTTGCTGCACAATAGTGCTCTTAGTGTCTCATTCCGTAATCAGATTCCCTTAACACTACCTTATTGAACTCTCAGAATACCAAGGGAGAGGGAAGGGGTACTTTTTGCCTACCTTTTCAGAATGCTGCAATCTAGTCATGTAGATTATATTTTAAAATTTTGAAAAAAATGTATTTGTGATTTTTAATGATTGCTTCTGCCAGATTACGTTTTAAGTTTCTGAGTAAAAATTAACGCAAAAATTTAGGTCTTGTCAGTGCATGTGAATTTTCAGAACATGTGTCAAATTCATATTTTCAGGTTTATTACTCTTCTTACACATAAATATATCTTTCAAAAGTATGCTGTGTCTAAAAGACAACGAAAGTTAACTAAATCCGTATATCTTTGTGTTGGTCATATATTACACCCCCCTTTTGTAGTACACGTAATGGTAAATCCGTTGGTACTCCTAGATTCAGTTCGAATAAGTTACATTGCCTTTCATTAAGTTGCATTGAGGGTTATCTTATAATCCCTTTCCCAGCCACTGTCTATTCCATTCTACTGTTATTCCAAGTTCTTTGCTGTCTCTGACAGAATTGCAGTGTCACCGGTAAACTTCAATATGTTTATCGCTTCTCCTTGATATTTAAGTCTGTTTACAAATGCATCGTTGTATGCTTTACTGCTCGTTCCGAGTAGATGTTGAATGAGATCGATTGTTGTTATTGTTGTTGTGGTCTTCAGTCCTGAGACTGGTTTGATGCAGCTCCCCATGCTACCCTATCCTGTGCAAGCTTCTTCATCTCCCAGTACTTACTGGAACCTACATCCTTCTGAATCTGATTAGTGTATTAATATCTTAGTCTCCCTCTACGATTTTCACCCTCCACACTGCTCCCCAATGTTACATTTGTGATTTCTTGATGCCTCAGAACATGTTCTACCAACTGGTCCATTCTTGTTGTCATGTCGTGCCGCAGACTTCTCTTTTCCACAATTCTATTCAATACCTCCTCATTAGTTATGTGATCTATCCATCTAATCTTCAGCATTCTTCTGTAGCACAACATTTCGAAAGCTTCTATTCTCTTCTTGTCCAAACTATTTATCGTCCATGTTTCACTTCCATACATTCCATTATCTTCGTTTTGCTTTTGTTGATGTTCATCTTACATCCACCTTTCAAGGCATTGCCCATTCCGTTCAACTGCTCTTCCAGGTCCTTTGCTGTCTCTGACAGAATTAAAATCTCATCGGCGAACCTGAAAGTTTTTGTTTCTTCTCCATGGATTTTAATACCTACTCCGTAATTTTCTTTTGTTTCCTTTACCGCTTGCTCAATATACAGATTGAATAACATCGGGGAGAGGCTACAACCCTGTCTCACTCCCCTCCCAACCACTGCTTCAATTTCATGTCCCTCGACTCCTATAACTGCCATCTGGTTTCTGTACAAATTGTAAATAGCCTTTCGCTCCCTGTATTTAACCTCTGCCACCTTTAGAATTTGAAAGAGAGTATTCCAGTCAACATCGTCAAAAGCTTTCTCTAAGTCTTCACATGCTAGAAACGTAGATTTGCCTTTCCATAATCTTTCTTCTAAGATAAATCGTAAGGTCAGTATTGCCTCACATGTTCCAATATTTCTACGCAATCTAATCTGATCTTCCCCGAGGTCGGCTTCTACCAGTTTTTCCATTCGTCTGTAAAGATCTCGTGTTAGTATTTTGCAGCCGTGACTTATTAAACTGATAGTTCGGTAATTTGCACATCTGTCAACACCTGCTTTCTTTGGGATTGGAATTATTATATTCTTCTTGAAGTCTGAGGGTATTTTGCCTGTCTCATACATCTTACTCACCAGATGGTAGAGTTTCGTCAGGACTGGCTCTCCCAAGGCCGTCAGTAGTTCTGATAGAATTTTGTTTACTCCCAGGGCCCTGTTTCGAGTCAGGTGTATCAGTGCTCTGTCAAACTCTTCAAGCAGTATCATATACGTATTTCATCTACATCTACATTCTCTTCCATTTCCATAAAATTGTCCCCAAACACTTCGCCCTTGTATAGACCCTCTATGTACTCATTCCACCGTTCTGCTTTCCCTTCTTTGCTTAGAACTTGGTTTCCATCTGATATTCATCCAAGTGGCTCTCGTTTCTCCAAAGGTCTCTTTAATTTTCTTGTAGGCAGTATCTGTCTTACCTCTAGTGAGATAAGCCTCTACATCCTTGCATTTGTCCTCTAGCCATCCCTGCTTAGTCATTTTGAACTTCCTGTAGATCTCATTTTTGAGATGTTTGTATTCCTTTTTGCCTGCTTCATTTATTGCGTTTTTATATTTTCTCCTTTCATCAAATAAATTCAATCTTTATTCTGTTACCCAAGGATTTCTACTAGCCCTCGTCTTTTTACCTACCTGATCCTCTTCTGCCTACACTACTTCATCCCTCAGAGTTACCCATTCTTCTTCTACTGTATTTCTTTCCCCCTTTCCTGTCAATTATTCTCTTATGCTCTATCTGAATCTCTGTACAACCTCTGGTTTAGTCAGTTTATCCAGGTCCAATCTCCTTACATTCCCACCTTTTTGCAGTTTCTTCAGTTTTAATCTACAGTTCATAACCAATAGATAGTGGTCAGAGTCCACATCTGCCCCTGGAAATGTATTACAGTTTAAAACCTGGTTCCAAAATCTCTGTATTACCATTATATAATCTATCTGATACCTTCTAGTACCTCCAGGATTCTTCCATGTTTACAACCTTCTATTATGATTCTTGAACCAAGTGTTAGCTATGATTAAGTTATGATCTGCGCAAAATTCTACCAGACGGATTCCTCTTTCATTTCTTACCCCAATCCATATTCAACTACTAGTTTCCTTCTCTTTCTTTTCCTACTCTCGAATTCCAGTCACCCTATGACTATTAAATTTTCGTCTCCCTTCACTACCTGAATAATTTCTTTCATCTCATCATACATTTCATCAATTTTTTCATCAACTGCACAGCTAGCTGGCATATAAACTTGTACTACTGTAGTAGGCGTGGGCTTTGTGTCTATCTTGGCCACAATAATGCGTCCACTATGCTGTTTGTAGTAGCTAACCCGCACTCCTATGTTTATGTTCATTATTAAACCGACTCCTGCATTACCTCTATTTGATTTTGTATTTAAAACCCTGTATTCACCTGACCAAAAGTCTTGTTCTTCCTGCCTCCGAACTTCACTAATTCCCACTACATCTAACTTTAACCTATCCATTTCCCTTTTCAAATGTTCTAACGTACCTGCCCGATTAAGGGATACGACATTCCACACTCAGATCCGTGGAACGCCAGTTTCCTTTCTCCTGATAACGACGTCCTCTTGAGTAGTCCCCGCATGGAGACCCGAATGGGGAACTATTTTATCTCTGGAATATTTTACCCTAGAGGACGCCATCATCATTTAACCATACAGTAAAGCTGCATGCCTTTGGGAAAAATTACGACTGTAGTTTCCCTTGCTTTCAGCAGTTCGCAGTACCAGCACAGCAAGGCCGTTTTGGTTAGGGTTACAAGGCCAAATCAGTCAATCATCCAGACTGTTGCCCCTGCAAATAATGAAAAAGCTGTTGCCCCTCTTCAGGAACCACACGTTTATCTGGTCTCTCAACAGATACCCCTCCGTCGTGGTTGGTCCTACGGTACAGCAATCTGCATCGCTGTGGCACACAAGCCTCCCCACCAACGGTGAGGTCGATGGTTAATGAGGGGAGGACAACGAGTGTAGGTTACCCGAATGTCTCACTCCCATCTTCAATTGCACAACCAGAAATCCAGCAGATGGAGTAGCAAAATTTATATGCTTCAACATGATTTGTTCTTTGGTGGGGTGGTGCTGTGAATTACATGCCCAGCCTAATTACTCCTCTCTCCTTTTTACCTGAGGACTGCAGAATTCAAATTTCTGTGCATTACAGCAAAAATTCAAACTTTCATTCAGGACAACATGGATTCCCAAGGATTCACATGTAACCAGTTGTGGAGGAACATGTAGGAATGAGCATCTCTCCTATTTCCGAACATTAAATGTTGTTTTTGTAACTTCCACAAGAGCAGCGTACATTGAGATAACTATTTCTAGATCGAAAGGTAAGCCACTTCCGTTCGAACCCACTAGCAAGAACAAATAGAAAATACAGTTGGAGATGCAGTAATGGGAAATGTCGTTAGAGTGTATTGTGGGATTGGAGATGTATGAAGTAGGAAAACTATTGTATCCATTTCATGATTTTACGCATCTTATCTTCAGATATCATTATTAAATGACGAATGGTGACCAGAGGAAAGTTGCTACCTCACAGTACCTCTGGACAAATAGCTTTTCATCTAATTAAAATTTGAGTCGTTTATGTAGAAGTACGATTTCAGAAACTTCTCTGTTCTGGGGCGCCTGACTCAAATGCTTTAACATTGTCATTGTTCATGTACACAGATGGTGCAGTGTAGGTGATTTCCCCAGTTGTAATTCCTTGGACGCCGCATGGAAGAGCTACAAATCCCTAGTGTTTTTGAAGCTGTAAAATAAACGATTGCGTATAAGAATAACAGCAATCAAATAGCATACATAACGTAAAAAGTTCTATCATCAGCGTATTATCAGTTACTTCATTTTGGGCTATTTCTCCCTTCCCAGAGAGCTTCTTGCACGAAGACATTCTAACATTGTCAGCTGCTTATTCCAGCGAGCATCGTTAGACTGGCTCAGTTATCTACCAAGAGCATTAATTAGAACACTTATCTTTACGTAGGTGACGTGTTCTTACGCCACAGTCAAAAGACCATGAAGTTATGGACAATTGACGCATATGCACTCCGCTTTTAAATTTCTTTCGTAGTCCCATATTTAGCATATGGCAGGAACAATTCAATCATGAATAATCATGCAGTGCAGCGACAATGTTGGTACCTTGATCAGTAGTGTGCTGCATGTCTTTTAAAATGGAGTGGTGGATACCAAGAGACATAAATCGTCTAAACAATTCTCTTAGAATGTTACCGTACGTTTTTGGTTTATGTGGACCTGGGTTGTAAATAAAATGCGAGATCTGAGAGTGCAGTAAATGATACAGGAGTTAGTATATGTCAGACAATTGTTTCTTCTCACACTGGATGTCCACAAGTCTGAAGTTGCTCAGTATTCACCTTCTCTTATATGAGCAATTACCTCAGGCATAATGATAAGTCATAGGCTTTTAGCACTTCATGCCATGTATCGCGACACATTTGGGGGTGAGACATAATGGCCTTTGCAGTGTCAACTAAAGTGTGAACAGCATCCATAGGACCTTCACCTTATATAGTTCCATAAGACCTTACATCTCGTGCACACATAGCTACGCATTTATCGGCACTTATGTCCTGACCAGGTTTAGGAAGTCGTTTCTCATCTACACAAGACCCTTGTTTATTAGACCTGCCTGGATGGGGAGAAATGTGCGAAGATCCACTTGACCCTTCAGCATGAGAGCAAAATTCACTGCACAACGAACAGCAAATAAAATGAACGGTTTTCCTAACACCATCCACGAGAGTCTTCACCACGGTCCAAACTGAACCTTTAAAATTCGCTTCAGGCTGTGTGGTTCTCCACTCACCACTCATTAGTTTTTCTTTTACTTCCCTTTTTATTGACATGTGCACCTTATTCTGCATACCAAGCTTAGTTTCCGCGCTCATTTTGCCTAATGACCTAAGCAGTTAAGTCCCATAAGATTTCACACACATTTAAACATTTGAAATAACTCTGCTCTACTCACCTCTCGCAGTCCGTAGCTCACAACTGCGGTCAGTGCTACGAACAACCGTAGGCCGCAGCGCGCCAGCACTTGCGCAAGGCACTGGCGCAGTGACGTCACGGGCTCGCTCAGTGTGTAGCAGTGAGGTCGCGTCCCGTGGGCTGCGTCTCCATAAGCGACCCTGCTGAGCCCGTGGTATACAAGTTCGTTTCGCAACAACACTGCTCGGCCCTTGGGGTGACGTCAGGGACTCGCTCGACCCGCGACTCCTGTAGCCTATTGCGGCCACACGACTCTGCACTGTGCGCCCCGTCTGACGACCATGCGGCTGCCCCGGCTGGACGGGCAGCACTACGCGGGGCTCGCACGGCTGTTATGGTTACGCTCCTGGATGCGCCGCGCCTCGATGCCCACCTCTGCTGCAAACTGCAAAATCAGTTGCCACCGACCAATTGACATCATACAAGCCAATGGCGGCGTGACTCCATCAATGGTTGCATCAATTCCCTCGGGCAGACATGTCCCTAAACTAAATTAACCTTGTTGTACATGACTTGAATGACTACTCATGTAACAGCCAGTATCGTAGGCAAATATATCGTAGGTAACTATAAGACACGAAGAAAATTTTTCTTTCTTTATGTTTATGAAATATGTGTGTACTAGAATGTCCACAAATGTTAATAAGTACATGTAATACAGGCCGATAATCAAGAACGGAGAAGCCTTCACATTTTTTCTGCGATCAGCTAGGAGATGCTTTTCTGTTTCGTATCGTCCTTTGTTCTTCAGTTTCGCTATGTAAGCATCTATGCATCTGTCCTGATAGCTCTTAAGAACCATGAATGTACGAGGTGTCATTGAAAAATCCGTGCAAAAATAAATACTGCTTACAAGTTTGGGGTAAACAATTTCTATTTTCAACATTGTCTCCAATTAGACTTACACGCTTCGTCCAACGCTGTTCTAATTTGTTGATCCCTTCCGAATAATAGGAATTGTCCAATTTTGCAAAATATCTAATAGTTGCTGCAATCATCTCCTTGTTTGAATAAAATCTTTGTCCCGCCAGCCATTTCTACAATTTGGGGAACAAATAGTAGTCCGAACGAGCCAGGTCTGGAGTACATGGGGGGTGGGGGATGTGAAACGAGTTAAAATCCTATTTCCATTAGTTTTGCGACCGCAACTGCTGAGGTGTGAGCTGGTGCATTTTCTTGATCGAAAATGACGGTCCAATAACGATGAATAATATTCACCTGTAATAGTTTTACCCTTTTCCACATACTCGATGAGGATTATCCCTTGAGATTCCCCAAAGACAGTCTCAATAACCTTTCCAGCCAAAGCAATGGTCTTCGCCCTTTTTGGTGCAGGTTCTCCCTCGGTACTCATTGTTTGGATTCTTGTTTGGTCTCAGGAGTATAGTAATGTATCCATGTCTCATCCACAGTGACGAAACGACGCACAAAGTCCTGCGGATTCTTCAGAACAGCCGTAAACCATCCTTGCAACACTTCGCACAGTTCCGTTTTGGTCAAACGTGAGAAATCGCGGAACACATCTAACGGATAGCTTTCTGATGTCCAAATGTTCATGCAAAATATTACGTACCCGTTCATTCGAGATGCCCACAGCACTAGCAATCCCACTCACCTTAACTCTTCTGTCATCCATAACCATCTCATGGATTTTATCAACGATTTCTGGAGTGGTAATCTCCACAGGGCGTCCAGAACATTCAGCATCACTTGTGCCCATATGGCCACTACTCAAATTTTGAAATCACTTATAAACTGTTCTAAGCGAAGGCGCAGAGTCACCGTTGTGTTTATCAAGCTTCTCTTTAGTCTCCTGAGGCGTTCTGCCATCCATCAAGTAATGTTTAATCACCACACGAAATTCTTTTTCGCCCAGTTTTTGACAATCACACGACTTCCTTGATTCACACGAATGCCTAACACAAAAAAATATACCAATATGACTGACACTTGGTGTGCGTTCTTTCCAAAGATGCTAATAACTAAACATGACCTAAATAGGTGCCGGTGGTGGCATCTCTCAGACTTCGCACAGACTCTTCAAACGCACCGCGTATTTAAGTATATTTAAATTAACACCTTTGAGATGTATTAATTTAACAAACTAAACATATCTCTTTGTGTTAGTGTCTTTATCAGATTTGTATACACCTATTTGTGAAAGAAATGAGACCGTCCGTTCGAACCCACTAGCGAGAACAAAGAGAAAATACGGTTGGAGATGCAGTAAAGGGGAATATCGTTAGAGTGTATTCTGGGGTTGTAGAAGTATGAGGAAGGAAAAGTATTGCATCCTTTTCATGACTTTACTTTTCTTATCTTCAGATACCATTTTTAAATGACGAATTGTCGCTAGAGGAATGTTGCTACCTCACAGCATCTCTGGACAAATAGCTTTACATCTAAGTATAATTTGAGGAGTTTATGTAAAAGCCCAATTTCACAAACCTCTCTGTCCTGGGGGGCCTGACTCAAATGCTTTAACATAGTCATTGTCCATGCCAACAGAAGGTGCAGTGCAGGAGATTTCCCCAGTTTTGATACCCTGGACACCGCTTGGAAGAGCTACGAAAACCCTTATGTCTTGAAAGCTATAAAAGAAACGATATGGTATAAGAATTACAGTAATCGAATAGCATACATACGTAAAAAGTTCTTTCATCAGCGTATTATCAGTTTCTTCATTTTGTGCTATTTTTCCCTTCTCAGAGAGCTTCTTGCACAAAGACATTCTGAAATTGTCAACTGCTTATTCCAGGCAGTATCGTTAGACTGGCTCAGTGATCTATCAAGAGCTGGAAGGTTGAAGGAAGATAGAGAATGTAAAGAAAATTGTCGTTATTCCTACCACTTACGAGCAGGTAGTGAGCTCAGTATTGTCAATTGAAATTAACTGAGCAGTGCTTGTTGATTGCTGTTGTGATTTACTGTTACTTCAGGTTTGCTTTCGTGAGAAACGCAAACTTACAGATGTGGCTCCAATGTTATTTTCATAAGGCAAGTGCGTAACGCGGTCGGTCTATTGAATTATACTGTATAGTTAAATGAGTATCGGACTTCGTTTCATAAGGACTGTAGGTAGTTTGGTGCACCATAAAAGATCCGATAAATTACTAATCAGTATGTGGATCACTCCAATGGCTGACGGGCTCCACGTCAGCAGTTTTAAATTGGTTCAAATGGCTCTCAGCACTGTGGGACTTAACATCTGAGGTCATCAGTCCTCTAGAACTGAGAACTACTTAAACATAACTACCCTAAGGTCATCACACACATCCATGCCCGGGGCAGGATTCCAACTTGCGACCGTAGCAGTCGCGCAGTCCCGGACTAAAGCGCCTAGAACCGCTCGGCCACCACGGACGGCCTCAGCAGTTTTGCATTTCTTTCACGAATAGCTGTATACAAAGCTGATAAAGACATTAATACAAAGAGATATGTTTAGTTTGTTAAATTATTACATCTGAAAGGTATTAATTGAAATATACTTGAATACGAGGGGCGTTTGAAAAGTCTGTGCGAAGTCTGAGAGATGCCACCACCAGCACCTATTTAGGTCATGTTTAGTTAGTAGCATCTTTGGAAAGAACGCACACCAAGTTTCCATCATATTGGTCTATTTCTTTGTGTTTGGCATCCGTGTGACTCAAGGAAGTCGAGTGATTGTCAAAAAATGGACCAAAAATAATATCGTATGTTGATTAAACATTACTTTATGAAAGGTAAAACGCCTCAGGAAACTACAGAGAAGCTTAATAAAGTTTGCGGTTACTCTGCGCCTTCGATTAGAACAGTTTGTAAGTGATTTCAAACTTTTAGGTGCGGCCATATAGACACAAGTGTTGTTCAACGTTCTGGACGCCCTGTGGAGATTACCACTCTAGAAATCATTGATAAAATCCATAATATGGTAATGGATGACAGAAGGGTTGAGGTGCGTGAGACTGCTAGTTCTGTGAGCATCTCGAATGAATGGGTACATAATATATTGCGTGAACATTTGGACATGAGAAAGCTATCCACAAGATGCGTTCCGCTATTGCTCGCGCTTGACCAAAAACGGAATCGTGAGAAGTGTTGCAAAGACGGTTTGCAGCTGTCCAGAAGAATCTGCAGGACTTTGAACGTCGTTTCATCACTGTGGATGAAACATGGATGCATTACTATACTCCTGAGACCAAACAATAACCTAATCAATAGGTTACCAAGGGAGAATCTGCACCAAAAAAGGCGAAGACCATTCCTTCGGCCAGAAAGGTTATGACGACTGTCTTTAAGGATTCGCAAGGGATAATCCTCATCGACAATCTGGAAAAGAGTAAGACTATTACATGTGAATATTACTCATTATAATAGGACCGCCCTTTTCAATCATGACAATGCACCAGCACAAACCTAAGCAGTTCTGGTGGCAAAATTAATGGAAATAGGATTCCAGCTCGTTTCCCATAGCCCCCTATTCTCCAGACTTGGCTCCCTCGGACTACCATTTGTTCCCCAATTTGAAGAAATTTCTGGCGAGACAAAGATTTTATTCAAACAGGGAGGTGATTGCAGCAACTATTAGCTATATTGAAGACTTGGTCAATTCCTATTATTCGGAAGGTATCTACAAATTAGAACTGCGTTGGACGAAGTGTATAAGTCTAAATGGAGACTATGTTGAAAAAAAAAAAGGTTTACCACTAACATGTAAGCACTTTCTATTTTTGCACGTATTTTTCAAACGCCCCTCGTATATTCGTGGTACATAAGAGATAACAAGATGGATGCATACATAGCGAAAGCTGAAGAACATAGGACGATACGAAACAGGAAGGCATCTCCTAGCTGATTGCAGAAAAAATGTGAAGGCTTCTCTTTTCTTTATTGTCGTAGAAAGTATTACATGTACTTATTAACATTTGTGCACTTTCTGGTACACAAATATTTCATAAACATAAAGGAAGAAAAATTTTCTTGGTGTCTTACCTTTTCCTGTGATATTTATGACTTTGATACTGGCTGTTACCTGAGTAGTCATTCAAGTCGTGTACAACAAGGTTATGTCAGTTCAGGGATGTGTGTGCCTGTGGGAATTGATGCAGCCACTGCTTGAGTGACGTCGTTGTTGGCTTGTATGATGTCAATCGGACGGTTACAACCGGCTGAGAGTGAGCTCTTGTTGTGCTGTTTGCAACAGAGGTTGGCATCGAATCGCGGCCCGTCCAGGATTGTAGCCATCAAAGCTATGCTAGCCTTGCCTAGCGCAGCCGGTGCAGCTGCGGCTATCGCATGGAGGTCCGACGCGCCGCACGGTGCAGAGTCATGCAGCCGCACTGGGCTACAGCAGTCTCCGGCCGAGCGAGTCCCTAAAGTCACCCCCGAGCAGTGCTGTTGTGAAACAACTTGTATGCCACGGGCTAAGCAGAGTTGCGTATGGAGATGTAGCCCACGGGCTGCGGACTCACTGCTCTGCACTGCGCGAGGCTGTGACGTCACTGCATCAGTGACTTGCGCAAGCGGTGGCGTACTGCGGCCTATGTGCTGTTGGTAGCACTGAGCCACAGGCTGCGAGTGGTGAGTAGAGTAGAATTTAGTTCAATGTTCAAATGGTTGTGAAATCTTTTGGGACTTAACTGCTAAGGTCATCAGACCAAACACCATTTCGTACAATGCAGATTCCCGCATTGTGCTCCAGGAAAGGGGGTGGCACCAATGTAACGACGACACAG
Source organism: Schistocerca serialis cubense (assembly GCF_023864345.2). Lineage (NCBI taxonomy): Eukaryota > Metazoa > Arthropoda > Insecta > Orthoptera > Acrididae > Schistocerca > Schistocerca serialis. Next base: position 545,351,836 of record NC_064640.1, on the reverse strand, counting down.
CAGAAAGGCAATGTAAGGCCAGTTACTACACATCCAATCAACAGACTTCTTCTGGTCTACATTGTTGGATGCTGTGATTTGCAAAGCAAGAGCATTCTGTCCCAACATAAATTACCATTACTTTCAGAGGTGTATGCCACTCCTTGAGGCGACATGATGCTTCAAGCAACTAAGACAAGATATGGCCTCCACTACCTGTGGGCCCCTGATACTGGTTTTAAGATCAGTTGTGTGGGCTTAGCATCTTCCAGCAAGTGGGCCAACTACCAGGTGCTACCAGCCTTCCGCTATAGAGGGCCGCCGTTTCCGACCATGGCCACCTGTTGCATCAGCTCCTTAAAACCCGCTGTCTTCAGCACACACCATGGAGGACATTGCACCACAGAATGTTATAGTTCGTTCTTCAGTAAAATGTATGACAAACAGTGAAGTTTTTATGAAAAGCCATGGGTCATCATTGCGACAACAATCCACCACCTGAACTCAGACCTCCAAGTGTAGAGGTCATCTATCCTAAACCTCTACGTTTTGATGCCAGAAATGTGTGTCACGTGTATATTTCAGTGAGAGAGGAACCTTACCAGTCAACCTATGTGGAGACGATGGCTCCCGATTTCCTCATGGTTGCAGTTTCTTCGACGCACAGCATCATTGCGCAGTGGGTGAGTGCACTGACTGTTTTATTTATTTTTTTCCCTTCGAGTATCACATCGCGTCGGTGCACCTTTTATCAGCTTTTCTGTTCTGTTTTCATGTGTGACATGTGTCAAGTAAACTCAGACTGTGTTCTAAGGAAGTGTAAATATGCACGTTATTTTTGCCTATCGTCAATGAGTGGGGCTCATTGTGTGGAAGTGTATAAGTTGTTAACCATGCATAGCTTCTTAGAAGCGGAAGGTGATTTTTGTCCGGAAGTCGGAGTTTTGTGGTAGTTTTCGCCGTTTTTAATGGGCAATGTATTTCATTTGGAGCAATAAATGTGGCTCACTACATTTAAACACGTAAAGTTGTAGTCATGAGTAACCGCTCAAGTGGAGAAGTTAAGAAACAGTAAGTGTTAGGATAGAATTAGATGAAGTGTCCTTGTCGTCGTACTGTTTTGTTCTCCTCGTTTGTTGTTTGCATGATTGGCGGAGTGATTCCCTGGCAGAGAAGTCTCGAATTTCTGCAGCCTGGACCAGATGTGGAGGGAAGTGCATGTGCTGATGATTTTGGTGTCTAGCAGAGTGCAACTGCCGACTGTAATTTTGTTGTAGATACTTAGGAGGTGACGAAGAAAGCTTTCAATAAGGCTGATTGTATTGAAGATGTTTTGAGTGCTGAAATGCGGGTGTGGAAATGAATGTGCGCAATGGAAAATACTGAAAGTGAAAATAAAGATTTTGCCCTGTCTGACTACCCTGGGAAGCAGATCTTTGGATCTCTTGACGGTGAAATTGTTTCCTCCTTCTTGCTTTTTAACATGTAAATAACAACATAAAAAAAATTATTGATTAAGGGAGCTAGTGACTACTAAATACTAATCTCGTTTCTGCTTATACATTTATTGTAGATTTAAACCCCTTTATATATTACAAATCTTTATATGTCGATGTGCAATGGACATAAAGAGATACAAACTCCAGCCAAAAAATAAAAAACTCATTAAACACTAGGACGGCAGAAGGCGGTCCTCTGACTAGTAAAATCTAATACTATCTTCTTCTCTCTGTATTCTACAGACAAAAAATGCGAACCTCCACACACGCTGCGTACTCAACGACGATTCCCTCACGCTGCGTACTCATCGACGATTCCCTTCTCGGACACGAAGTCAAGAATCCTGTAAGTTAGCAACACCTTCGGTCACCTAAAGCACCTTCCCAGTGCCTTGTGCCCTATAACATGATAATTAGGCATTAGTGATTTTGCCCGCATTTGTTCCATCATGATAAACGAACCCTGCGACAGTATTTCACTGGTGACAGCTTCCGCCAGCTTGAACATTATCCCCCTGGGTTCCACCGCTCGTCATCTAAAGTCAGTTTCGGCATGATGCTTGATGAAAAAGTGTAGCCCTGGGATTGCACGGCAGAGTTTGCCTGTATCACGCAGTACACTGCAAGTGTTGTCACTTTTGTAAATCTCCAGATCCACAGGCACAAGCCTTGTCAGCCCGATCATAACCCTCATAAACACATTTCCTGTTGTTCTCCTCCTTCATTCTGAGGAGGCAGTGCTGTCAAATATGGTGCCGAAACTGCGGCCTTCGGAAACACTAAATGCGTCTGTACCATTTCAGTGTCCATCTGCAATACAATCAGCCTTATTGATAGCTTTCTGCGTCACCTCTCAAATATCTACAACAAAATTACTGTCCTCATTTGCACTCTCCATTACACAAAGATCATCGGCACATGCACTTCCCTCCAAATGTGGCCCAGGCTGCAGAAATTCGCAACCTCTCCGCCAGGGTATGCGTCACTAATTATGCAAACAACAAACAAGGAGAACAAAACAGTACGACGACAAGGACACATAATCTAATTCCACCCTAACGCTTACTGTAACTTAACTTCTTCACATGAGCGGCTAGTCATGCTTAAACGTACTGAGCCACACTTATTGCTCAAAATGAAATACGTTGCCCACTAAAAACTACCACAATACTCCGACCTCTCGACAAAAATTATCTTCCCTTCCTAAGAAGTTAAGCATGCTTAACACCTTACACACTTCCAGACAATGAGCCACACTCATTGATAATAGGATAAAATAGCACTCATCCTTACACATCCTCAGAACATAGTCTGAGTTTACTTGACACATGTCACACATGGAAACAGAACTGAAAAGATGCTAGAATTGCACTGACTCGGCGTGATACTCGCAGGAGAAAAAAAGAGAACAGACATTGCACTCACATACAGCACACTGATGCTGAGTGTCGACCAAACTGCAACCCTGAGGTAGTGGAGAGTTATCGTCTACAGGGAGGGTGGCTGGTAAGGCTGACATCAAAATGTGGAGGTCCAGGATTTATGACCTGTACACGTGGAGGTCTGAGTTGAGCTGGTGGAGTGTTGCCAGGATGATGATCCGTGGCTGCTCATAAAAACTTCACTGTTAGTAATACATTTTACTGAAGAACAAACTAGAACATTCTGTCGTGCAACATCCTCCATAACGTGTGCTGAAGGCAGCGAGTGTTACGGAACTGACGCAACTGGTGGCCATGGCCTCAAACGACTGCCTTCTATGGCGGAAGGCTGGTTGCACCTGGTAGTTGGCCCACACGATGGAAGATGCTAAACTCACAGCACAGACCTTACAACCAGCAGCAGGGGCCCACAGTTAGTGGAGGCCAAATCTCGTGGTGGCTGATTGTAGCCTCATGTCGCCTCGTGGAGCGGCATACTCCTCTCCTTTTAAATAGTAACTACGAGACTGAGATACCTTTGACTGAAAATAATGGTAATTTATGTTGGGACAGAGCGTTCTTGCTTTGCAAATCATAGCTTGTAACCATGTAGACCATAAGAAGTCTGTTGATTGTTTGTGTAGTTACTAGCTTACCAACGCCTTACTGCTGCGTCGTTATTATGGCCTTTCCTTTAGCACAATGTGGGAATCTGCCAGTGGCATTGCTGCATCTGACGTAATGGTGTATGGTCGGCTCTGAGCTGGTCCACTCCCAAGATTTTTTGCAACAGGGATGGAAACATCACAATTTTACTCAGTAGCGCCGAAAATTAGTGGTGGCACTGCAGATCGAATACCTAATAACAAAATACTGAGTCGAACTGGGGAAGACAAGAAATTTGTGGCACAACTTCATTTAATAGGGTATATCCTGATTCATCAAGGACTCGTCTGTTTTGTATATAATTTAATTGATGAAAGGTGAAAATACAAAAACGCATTACATGAAGCAGGCAAAAAAGTATACATACGTCTAAAGAATGAGATCGACGGGAAGTGCAAAATGGCTAAGCAGGGATCGCTAGAGGACAAATGTAAGGATGTAGAAGCGCATATCACTAGGGGTAAGTTAGATACTGCCTACTGGAAAATTAAAGAGATCTTTGGAGAAAAGAGAACGACTTGCATGAATATCGAAAGCTCAGATGGAATTCCAGTAATAAGCAAAGAAGGGAAAGCAGAAAGGTGGAAGGAGTATACAGAGGGTCCATATAAGTGCGATGTTCTTGAGGACAAAATTATAGAAATGGAAGAGAATGTACATGAAGATGAAATAGCAGATACGATACTGCGTGAAGAGTTTAACAGAGCACTGAAAGACCTAAGTGGAAACCAGGTCCCAGAAGTAGAAAACATCAAATTGGAACTAATGACAGCCTTGGGAGAGCCAGACCTACGAAAACTCTACCACCTAGAGAGCAAGATGTATGAGACAGGTGAAATGCTCTCAGACTTCAAGAAGAATATAATAACTCCAATCCCAAAGAAAGCAGGTGTTGACAGATGTGAAAATAACCGAACTATCAGTTTAATAAACCACGGCTGCAAAATACTAACACAAATTGTTTACAGACGAGTGGGTGAACTGTTTGAAGCTGACCTCGGGGAAGTTCAGTTTGGATTCCGTAGAAATATTGGAACACGTGAGCCAATACTGACCCTACGACTTATGTTAGAATAAAGATTACGGAAAGGCAAACTTACGTTTCTAGCTTTTGTTGGCTTAGAGAAAGCTTTTGACAATGTTGACTGGAATACTCTCTTTCAAATTCTAAAGGTGACAGGGGAAAAATACAGGGAGCGAATTGCTATTTACAATTTGTACAGAAACCAGATAGCAGTTATAAGAGTAGAGGGGCGCGAAATTGAAGCAGTGGTTGGGAAGGGAGTGAGACAGGGTTGCAAGCCAATCCACAATGTTATTCAATCTGTATATCGAGCAAGCAGTAAAGGAAACAAAAGAAAAATTCGGAGCAGCAATTAAAATCCATGGAGAAGATATAAAAACTTTGAGGTTCGCCGATGACATTGTAATTCTGTCCGAGACACCAAAGGACCTGGAAGAGCAGCTGAACGGAATGGACAGTGCCAGGATGCTGCGGGAATTAGATTAGGAAATGAGACGCTTAAAGTAGTAAATGAGTTTGGCTATTAGGGGAGCAAAATGACAGATGATGGTTAAAGTAGCGGGGATATAAAATGTAGGCTGGCAATGGCAAGGAAAGCCTTTCTGAAGAAGAGAAATTTGTTAACATCGAGTATAGATTTAAGTGTCAGGAAGTCGTTTCTGAAAGTATTTGTATGGAGTGTAGTCATGTATGGAAGTGAAACGTGGACGATAAATAGTTTAGACAAGAAGAGAATAGAAGCTTTCTAAATGTGGTGCTACAGAAGAATGCCAAAGATTAGATGGGTGGACCACATAACTAATAAGGAGATGCTGAATAGAATTAAGGAGAAGAGAAATTTGTGGCACAACTTGACTAGAAGAAGGGATCGGTTGCTAGGGCATATTCTGAGGCATCAAGAGGTCGCCAATTTAGTATTGGAGGGCAGCGTGGAGGGTAGAAATCGTAGAGGGAGACCAAGAGATGAATACACTAAACTGATTTAGATGGATGTAGGTTGCAGTAGGTACTGGGAGATGAGGAAGCTTGCACAGGATAGAGTAGCATGGAGAGCTGCAGCAAACCAGTCTCTGGACTGAAGAGCACAACAACGACAACAAGAGCTAACAAGAGAGGTGCATACATAGCCTAAGCTGAAGCACAAAGGACGATACGAAACAGGAAGACATCTCCTAGCTGATCCAGAAAAAATGTGAAGGCTTCTCTGTTCTTCAATGTCATAGGAAGTATTACATATACTTATTAACATTTGTGAACTTTCTGGTACACACATATTTCAAAAACATAAAGAAAGAAAAATTTTCTTCATGTCTTACTTTTTCCTATGACACATTTGACTACAATACTGGCTGTTACATGAGGCGTCATTCAAATAGTCAGTACAACAAAATTACAAGATTGGTGTATACAAGAAAAAACAATACACAATTTGACATGTTTTAAGTAAACAGTTTGACAAATCATTTACATTGGAGTGGGAGAAATTTGTAAAAGATACACTAACTTTAGAGGTATCAGTGTTCTGAGGATAAGATGTTAAGTCATTTCAGTGACGTTTCTGCCCATGGGAATTGAAGCAGGCACTGCTGGAGTGACTTCGCAGTTGGCTTCTATGATGTCAGTCGGTCGGTGACGACTGGCTGAGTGCGAGCTCTGGATGTGCACTTCGCAGCAGACGTGGGCATCGAGGCGATGCCCGTCCAGGACCGTAGCCATGTGAGCTGTAGGAAACTTGCCTCGCGCTACCGGTTCAGCAGGGGCAGCCGCATGGAGGTCTGACGCGCCGCACGGTGCAGAGACATGCTCCCGCACTGGACTACAGCAGTCTCGGGCCGAGCGAGTCCCTGACGTCACACCAAGGGCCGAGCAGTGCTGTTGCGAAAGCACCTCTATGCCAGGGTCTCAGCAGAGTTCTGCATAGAGACTCAGCCCACGGGCCGCGGCCTCGCTGCTTCACACTGAGCAAACACGTGACATCACTGCACCAGTGCCGTGTGCAAACAGTGCTGTGGAGGGGCTTAGAGGCTGTTGGTAGCGAGTTACGGGCGACGAGCGGTGAGTAGAGCAGTGTTTGATGGAGTGGTGGGATTTCTACTGTTTTTTGGTCGCGCACTAAATGAGCGCGGAAAGTAAAGGTGGTTTGCAGAAGGAGTGCATGTCAAGGAAAAGGAAGGTACGTGAACCATCACTCCGACGCACTGGACGCAGTACATTCGTTGACATTGATTACTTTGGCATATTAGGGCTATAAAACTGAACAGCTGTGATCACATATGTTTCACTTCCGCTGAGGTTGCACTGTAGATCATCTTTGAAAGTAGTGTCTTCAAGAGTTTGGGACTTACATGATATTAGTCATTTCACGTAATGTATATTACATCACGTATCCATAAAAAAGGACAGATTTTGGCAGTTGATCAATAATATTAGTCAGGAGCCGGCCGTTGTGGCCATGCGGTTCTAGGCGCTTCAGTCTGGAACCGGGCGACCGCTACGGTCGCAGGTTCGAATCCTGCATTGGGCATGGGGTGTCCTTAGGTTAGTTAGGTTTAAGTAGTTCTAAGTTCTAGGGGACTGATGACCTCAGATATTAAGTCCCGTAGTGCTCAGAGCCATTTGAACCATTAGTCAGGAAATTCATTTGTGTCTCTTTATGGCCCTTGCACATCGACATATAAACATTTGTAATATATTGCGAGGCATCCACATGTCTTGCTCATACTGTGGCATCAAGCAGTCAGGTCTGCAAGATGAGTGGTCTGACAACCGAGTGGACTCATCCTTATTTATCGAGTAACATGAACTCTAGTACTCACTATTAAGTTACAAGTTATTCTCCTGTTTGAGTATTATGCAACGCAAACGGATACGCACATCTGACTATTAGTAATTTACACAACTCTGACTGTTTACTACGCACTGGCAATACCACATTTTCTTTCTTAGTTAACGGCTTTGATCAACACGTGGCCATCGCACTGAATATGAATGGCACACACGTTATAAACCCTGGGTATCATGACAACATACTATTCGAAGGAAAAGGCCACCAATCTTTTTCTTTTCACTATCTTATTTATTCTGACAAATTCTATAACCTAAACACACCAATTCTATAACCTACAACAATAACACATGAGAAACTCTACCCAGTGGGCATGACTTTACATTGGTGATTCTCTATCCTATGGTGTCGTAATTATTTAACGCTACAGTGCCCTTTCTGGATAGGATGGTGTATCTTTTGCTGTATCTCACACTTCGACTCTCACACCCATCATCACGAAAATTTCCTCCAGACCGAGTGGTATAAAAAGGAACACGCAAAACCCACTGCCTCTGAAACTATCTTGTTACTCTCCCATGCCACCCACACATGCTTAAATTTCATGAAATACATCAGACATAACAACATACAATACAAAGAATAGTCACAACGTTATAATCATATCACTTTCAGCTCTCCCACTTCAATTAGTTTTTATCCCAGTTTCACACGACACTGCCTCACTTCATAACTTTTCTTTCCTACTATGAACTCTGGAGGATACCTGACATTTAATTCTCCCCACGAAAGTTCCTGAACCAGAGAAATAATTATTCCAAGCTATTCTTAAGTATTCCACATGCATACCATTCTATCCACTCTTTTATCTTTACGAAGCACACCTAAGACAGGTCCTACCAACACAAGATCCAGCGCCAGAATGCCCAAAACATGGCCGTATTTCAGGTCAGCTCGCACCTCCGTCGATGTCGGGAAGACCATGCTACCCATTGGTCAGCCACATTTCAGGCGCTCAAAGCTCAGGTAAATTTCATCTCTTTGGTTCCACCAAAGGTGACCAATGGACCATCTCAAAGATGATCATATATTCACATTCACTATCTGCGGTTAGCAGATGACCATACATTCATTCATTTCACAGATCTCACAAAATCGGATGTAGGGATTTATTTTGTGGGAGTGCACATGTAATCAATTAAATAAATAAGTTGTCATTCTTTCCTACACTGGTAACCGGCTTCACTGTCTTAATTGAAATTGAGTTGTTATTAGAAAAAAATGTTGTTATGACAGGAATAACGAAGAATGTTGTACCTATTTTCAATGTCGGGCAGTACTGTACCCTTTCACCACCGGCTACCCATGCAGAAAAATATGGCACAGTACTATCCTTGCAATGCGAGGGTAGTTCTGAACATTTTTTTAAGAAAACTGTATTCAAACAAACGTAGCAAGTCATCATAATAACCAGGAGGATACGTTAGCCCCAGGTGACCTCAAATAGACGATCAAATACTGTTACTTTACCAAATTATTGACACAGTTATTGCATTATTGTACTCTCCACAATCTGGAGTAACGTACACATCCAATTTTACAACAATTCACATGACAAATGGAACATTTCATCATACAAATAAAAAATAATGTTGAGATAAAAATTTGCTTAGTTACCGGGATCTTTGTTATTTTTAAGAGTAATCCAAACTCCACTAATTCTATAACAAATAAAAAATAATTGTACTCATGAAAATTTAAATAGCTCACCGTCCAAACCCAGAGCAAGTAATCTGACATTCATAAATTGCAGGGTAATAATTTATACACAGCAATGTCTAAATACAAACAAGATCAACAAATGAAAAAAATTGCATACACTAGTGACACGTAGAATGTCAGGCTCCATACCATTACTCTAAAATGTGCATCAAACCTACAGAGATATTAAACTGAGAAAAATAAACAATGAAATATACCACAAGATACATACTGGTAACGTAATATAGTCAATCTAAGACATCAAGTCATACCTCATTAACTATCATCACTTAAGCAATTGCCACCACTACTCGACTGTGAGTTAAACCTTATCCTTGTCCACCAGTAGAAATACGTGCTGCTGAGTTAGTCAGTCCATCAACTTTGATCAAAACATACAGTAAATAGTTAGCAATAAGTGCTTGGATCCACCAGTAGCTTTCGTATTTTACTCTACTGCTTATTTCTCTGTTGTTACATATTTAGACGACAGGAACTTGCATTTCGACTAGCCTCTGTTACACTTCAATGTGAAATATCACCACTGTGATAATGAAAATAAGTGGCTTCAGTCAACACAACAACAAGATTATTACTGTCCACGACATCAAAATGCACCAGGTAAATCCAATAATTGTTGTGCAATGCAAACTCTTGTCCCCTGTGAGAACCTTACTGACCAATGCAACAAGAGCCGCTACGTTAGTATTACGCCACTGGCTAATAATTAAAGCATCCTTGTACCAAATATTCTAATAAACATGCTACATGAACTTGATAACCCAGAACCAACAGAAAAACACACTAACTATTCTAAAAACATATGTTAATGAAATACAATTACACTTGCTGTCCCTTCAGGAATAAAACATTTAAAAAAATTACACATTTACAAATACAAACACATTATTCTCTATCTTGCGAGTCACATGGAATCGTTTCATTCTGTGATTTTCTTGGGGTCAAAAAGTTGCTGATAGTTTTCCTAGAAACACTGTCTCAGTGTCAAAGCTCTCCCATGGTTACCCGGACGAAAGTCTTTAGGTCACTCAAATCGGCATTTTGAACAAGCACTGAACAGTAAAGTGTATCTCACATTAAACACAAATGTCATAGTCACTCTCAGAGTATCATCCACATGAATCTGGTCGCCCAGAAATGGCCCTACAACTACTATTACCCACGGTCCTGTCCATTCAGTTCATGGTGTAATTAAAAGTCGTAAGTTCCAACAAACAGCACTTATTCCCACACCAATTAAAGAAATATCTCCTACTACAAATGCAACTGTGAATGTCCAACTTTAGTTTCTTGCGTTCATACAATAATTAGTCACCAAATGACAACTGTCCTCTTTAAGTATAACAAGCGTCCCACTTGCAATTTACAAAGCACACTTAACAATTCACTGCCAAAAGTTTATGGATCCCACCATTCAGTGGTCAAGACAAAACAAAACAATCGTCCTGTCTGCTAAAGACAAAATTTTTTCACCACTCACAACGTGGAAACACGAGTCCATCACTTTCCACCTTATTGAGACATACGAGCAGTCATCTTGTTTCACAGCTCCACAGCCCAATACTAGTTAATAGTTGCTGTTGAAAAATGCATGCCGGACTCTGCTGCGCATCGTTCATTCTGTCATTCCAGCGCCACCGCACGAGCCGTTCAGCAGAAAAAAACCACCCGCTGTTTCCTCCGTGGGATACTGTCTCCAGCCGGAAGGGTGGCGCAACTTATGAACGGCCAAGTGGTAGGTGTGTGTCGCCCCAGGCCGTTGACCTGTTGTAGCGGGAGCGTGGAGTGTACCCTGACCAACAGTGGAGTGTGGAGTGCCGTGGCTCTGTCGCCTCTCCCATGGCGATGTCAGCTTGGCCTCCTTCATTTTTATGTGGGTTCGGGCGCATTCTGCGTGGGCACCTCAGCACTACGACACTCAATCAGTCAGACCCTTCCGTGCATCTCGCAACATTACAGACAAAAGGATATTCTTAGATTATTTAAATATTCATTGATTACATGTATGATCTATTAGATACATTGGCAATAAAAGAATCTTTGTTCTAAAAACATAAAGTCATACACCCTAGTTTTCTACACATACAACATCAACATTTATCCCTTTTCTATACAGGGTGTTACAAAAACGTACGGCCAAACTTTCAGGAAACATTCCTCACACACAAAGAAAGAAAATATGTTATGTCGACATGTGTCCGGAAACGCTTACTTGCCATGTTAGAGCTCATTTTATTGCTTCTCTTCAAATCAAATTAATCATGGAATAGAAACACACAGCAACAGATCGTACCAGCGTGACTTCAAACACTTTGTTACAGGAAATGTTCAAAATGTCCTCCATTAGCGAGGATACGTGCATTCACCCTCCGTCCCATGGAATCACTGATACGCTGATACAGCCCTGGATAATGGTGTATTGTATCAGAGCCGTCCTCAATACGAGCACGAAGAGTCTCTACATTTGCTTCCGGGCTTTCGTAGACAAGAGCTTTCAAATGACCCCATACACGAAAGTCAAGAGGGTTGAGGTCAGGAGAGCATGGAGGGCATGGAATTGGTCCGCCTCTACCAATCCATCGGTCACCGAATCTGTTGTTGAGAAGCATTCGAACACTTCGACTGAAATGTGCAGGAGCTCCATCATGCATAAACCACATGTTGTGTCGTACTTGTAAAGAGAAATGTTCTAGCAGCACAGGTAGAGTATCCCATATGAAATCATGAAAACGTGCTCCATTGAGTGTAGGTGGGAGAACATGGGGCCCAATCAAGACATCACCAATGCTGCCCAAACGTTCACAGAAAATCTGTCTTGATGACGTGATTGCACAATTGCGTGCGGATTCACGTCAGCACACACATGTTGATTGTGAAAATTTACAATTTGATGACACTGGAATGAAGCCTCATCCGTAAAGAGAACATTTGCACTGAAATGAGGATTGACACATTGTTGGATGAACCATTTGCAGAAGTGTACCCGTGGAGGCCAATCAGATGCTGATAGTGCCTGCACACACTGTACATGGCACGGAAGCAATTGGTTCTCCCGTAGTGCTCTCCATACAGTGACGTGATCAGCGTTACCTTGTAAAGCAGCAACTTCTCTGACACTGGCATTAGGGTTATCGTCAACTGCACGAAGAATTGCCTCGTCCATTGCAGGTGTCATCATCGTTCTAGGTCTTCCTCAGTCGCGAGTCATAGGCTGAAATGTTCAGTGCTCCCTAAGACGCCGATCAATTGCTTCGAACGTCTTCCTGTCTGGACACCTTCGTTTTGGAAATCTGTCTCGATACAAACGCACCGCGCCACGGCTATTGCCCCGTGCTAATCCATACATCAAATGTGCGTCTGCCAACTCCGCGTTTGTAAACATTGCACTGACTGCAAAACCACATTTGTGATGAACACTAACCTTTTGATGCTACGTACTGATGTGCTTGATGCTAGCAGTGTAGAGCAATGAGTCGCATGTCAACACAAGCACCGAAGTCAACATTACCCTCCTTCAATTGGCCAACTGGCGGTGAATCGCGGAAGTACAGTACATACCGACGAAACTAAAATGAGCTCTAACATGGAAATTAAGCGTTTCTGGACACATGTCCACATAACATCTTTTCTTTATTTGTGTGTGAGGAATGTTTCCTGAAAGTCTGACTGTATCTTTTTCTAACACCCTGTATACAGCCCACACTTATGCTACTGATTGCACCTGTCGTCCCTCATACAAAACATAAAAGTGTTTAAAAAAAAGGGATAAGAAACAATCTATATAGATCATAATTACAATATCAAATAGGAGACTACTTTAACATCCTATCACAATGAATATATTGGAAACTATTGATTCTAAAAGTACAATATACAACGCACGTTTGTGCTTGTGACAGACTGAAATTAATACCCCTTGAAAGTATTCTAACAAAAAAATAAGAAACAATCTATACAGCTCACGATTACCTACCACACAATGTTAAATAGTAAACTACTTTAACATCCTAACACAATAAACATTTTAGAAACTGATGACTCTAAATCTACGACATACAATGCACCTTTATGCTTGTGACAGACAGAAATTAGTATCTCTTTACTTATTTTACCTTTTATTATATATTACAACATTTCTAGGAAATGTATGTACCATCCACATGACGTCATATCCTGACCTGCCATCGTGGTTCGTCCAAATCAAACGATAAAGGACAATAATGTTTTAGTTATGGATCGGTAGCATCCCCTTTACAGGAGTGTGCGCATTGATCACACTTCTCTACGACTCTCACTCACCAGACATCACATTTTCCTTGTCATTCATACCATTAATACACCAACAGAATAGGTCTAGAAGTCAGCTAACCTTAACACCACCACACTCACGACAACATACCATACCTTTGCTCCCTTATACTCAACCACATAACACATGGAGTTGTTTTGGAGATATCATTACAGTCTCCGAATTCGTCCTTTCACTCTGGCACCTCTCTCCATCGGCTTACCTCTGTATTCACTTTACCGATTATTCATCATGCTAAATATCAACTTAGAATTGCGACATTTCATCTAAGAACAAAAAATACACAAATTATTCATCCTGCAAAATTACTGTACACATTCTTGGTGTCGTTTTGATTAGTTATACTGGTACCAGGCTCAACAACAACACCAAAAATTGTTTTTCTCCTATAGCAAATGTCATGGTAAGAATTAGATTTACAATTATATTTCATCTTACGTCAGTATTCCACAACGTTCACTATCTGGATCTCATACTCCCTACATGTCCCTTCACGTTGTGCAGTTGTCCTCATCTCTTCATTCGTATTTCGGCTCTCCGTCCGTCCATTACTCATCATTTCCTGGTCTTCCTTCGCCATTCGCATCAATCTCGATTGCAGCATACCCAAGATTCTCTGTAACATACATCTAAGACATCTCCACATTATTAATTCTACTCACCCTCATTTACCACTGTTTCATCACGTCGAGTCTCTCTTTATTAATCACACTGCTTCACGTCGCTTCTCTCCTTAAATATCACCTTTATCCACTACTATTTATCACGTCGCTTCTCTCTCCATCTACCGTCTTTATCCACTCAAAATCATCACGTCATTTCTGCTTGATCCTTATTCATATGACAAAAAATACGTACATACACCACTCTGTCGACTCCTGTTCATGACTCATTCGACCAGTCTATTCCGTCATACTTCCTGACATCCCGCCTGAAAATTCGTATGTTCGATTTGACCCTGCACAACGTAACACACCACAGATAAATACACTGACTATCTACCATAGCTTGCCTACTTTCGATCTATCCTTAACTTTTCCATAATTTGATGTTAGAAATGTGATGAAGCCCACGCGATTGTTTTCCCTTGATCGTCTCAATCAGTACAGCAATTTCATGGACAATCCGCCTCACTCTGAATGGTCCACTACACACAGTAAATAATTTGCTAGTTAGGAATCTGTGCTTACATGAAAATTAAATGTGTGCAGAGAATATTCAAGCTGGGGAAAGGTACAGCACAAGTGGTAGAAACTTTGGTGCTAGTGGCCTCTTTCCCTAACACCAGATTCCGAACAACCATATGCAGCACTTCATTATAACTGTCACCACGACAATGACATACTAGAGATCAGATGGCATCTAAATTAAAAACTTCGATCACAATACTGATGTTACCTGTAACAGCAGCATAAATGTACCCCATTCCATACAGATCACAATGTTGACTTTTTACATTACGTGTTAAGTACCTGCAATAGTCAAATCGCACTAATTAAACTGGACTCATTGGCATTATTACATAACATTTTTAGCAGCTGTTTTTTTTTTTTTTTTTTTTTTGAGGAAACAGATCTTTTACTTTAGTGTTCTAAATCAAAATTTGCAAATTTTGCTCTGAGAGACCAGCCTAACCGATGCTATTACTGGTGTTTTTATTCTATGATCAGAAGTATGGTATTTGCGTTGCTACATATCAGTAGAGTATGTCTGCTACATAGATAAAAAAATGGTTCAAATGGCTCTGAGCACTATGGGACTTAACATCTTAGGTCATCAGTCCCCTAGAACTTAGAACTACTTAAACCTAACTAACCTAAGGACATCACACACATCCATGCCCGAGGCAGGATTCGAACCTGCGACCGTAGCAGTCCCGCCGTTCCGGACTGCAGCGCCTAGAACCGCACGGCCACCGCGGCCGGCGCTACATAGACAATTTTCAGTGCCAGCGGCATGTGTCTTAAGGCAATATGCTAAGGGCTGATATGTTGGATTAGTTTCTCCTATCCATCAATCCATTATGACAAGAATGAAATGCCAGAATTCCATGCTCTCCTGTCATTCTGATAGTTTCTGCCGATCCTATCCTCGACTCTGGCTGACCTATGAGTCATGTCTCCATTTACTATGTTGCTCTCATTACCCAGTTCCTGTAACAAGTGCTGAAGTGACGCAGAATCGTCTAAGCCTCCTCTGCGCAATTTCACTGGCAACTTCGTTTTACAGATCCTAATGAGTTCCCCAGGTTCGTATGGCACATCCAAATACCAATTTCGTCTCAACATTTCCTGATAGCACGCCACTGGATCTCTTATACCACCTTCGTTACAATTTGGCATCATCAATATGCTTTACTTAACTTGGTCCTGCTTACTTTTCGACCAGAATTCATTTAAAAACTTGTCACAAAATATCTTGTAGCTACTACAGTCTTTAGTAACATCCTGCATTTTTGTTCTAGCCTCGTCCCTCATATGGTTAGCCACAAACTTCATTTTGAGGAGCGGTCCCCACGATGAAGGTAATGAATCTTGAAATTGAGACAGCCTTGGACTATACCCAGTTGGGTTTGCCACCTGTTTTATCCGACACAACCGTTCTTCTGACTCTCCGAATTCGTCTTCCTCTTTCTGCCTATTTTCCTTTTTTGAATTTATCTCACTCTCCATCTGGAATCTACCTGGTGGTGTGTCACCTTCGCTACTGCACGTTATTTGCAACTGTGCTAGTTCTTCCCTATGTTTCCTATTTATTTCTAATTGTGGCTCTTTAAACTGTAATAGTGATTGTATCTCCTCCTGGTCGGCATAAACCTCTCGCTGCGTCTGTCAGAACCTGTCTCACCTCTTATACTGATCTTTTCTACATCTGCACTAATCGTATTCATTCTGACCACCACCTCCGCAACTTCATCCCTGTGTTTATTTAGCGCCACTTCCTACCGGGTGGCTTGAGCTTCCACGCTGTCTAATGCCCTTTGTTTATCTGCAAGTAAGTCCTCCACTACCTCTTTGATTCACTCATCTGGCAACACATCCCTAGGTTTTGTAATATCACTCTCTATCGCAATTATTCGTACCTCCAAATTATTGGCTTTTTCTTTCACGGCGTCACATACTTGCTTTAACGCACCCAGATTCTCCCCCTAATCTAGCCGATTATTAACTGTGGACAGACCCTCATCGATAACTGAGTGTAGCTTCTTCATTGCCTCTTTATTTCCCTTATCCATTGCCTCCAATCTTTCCTTAGTATCTTTATCCATTGCTTACAATCTTTCCTTATTATCTTTATCCATCACTTCCAATCTTTCCGTATACGCTTCCAATCTTTCCGTATACGTTTCCAATCTTTCCTTATTCTCCCTATCTCTCTCATTATCTCTATTCATCGCTTCCAATCTTTCCTTATTGTCTCTGTCCATCCTCTGTAAAAACTGCAGTAGCACATTGTCATTTGCTACGTTCGGTGGTCTCACTTCGTATGCCTGAGAAACCGTAGCTTCGCTAAGGGTAGCTATACTTTCACTGCATACCTGACCTAGTCCCGGTTCGCCCGTCGGGAAAAACCCCCGTTTGTGGACAAAGCCCGCCGCCTAACGGAACACCAAGGCGCGGGCCGCCGACCCATTCAGCCTCTTCTGAATGTTTGCCAATCTCGCTAATTAACCGAAGGTCGACATCTATTTCCTGCTCCACTATGCCACCTGCTATGTTCACCTCAGAATCACTCTCCTCCATGGTGACTACACTTTTCGAATGCGACCTAGTTACTACGGACATTGCGCGAAAAAAATTTATACAACGATCTTCCAGCCTTGGACGACGTAGCAATGAATTACATGAAACAATAAAAGATCCTCATCAATCCAGAAAGAAATTGCAAACAAAAAATTTTACTTCTCAGCGCTATCACAATGTATGTAAAAATCTTAACAAATCCCACAAATAAAAATCTTAACAGCAAACCTTAACAGCCCAATCCTGGCAGGGTCGAAATTATGAGAGGCATCCACATGCCTTGCTCATACTGTGGCATAAAGCAGTCAGGCCTGCAAGATGAGTGGTCTGACAACCGAGTGGACTCATTCTTATTTATCGAGTAACACTAGTACTCAATTAAGTTACAAGTTATTCTCCTGTTTGAATATTACGCAACGGAAACGGAAATGCACTTCTGACTATTAGTAATTTACACAACTCTGACTGTTCACTATGCACTGGCAATACCACATTTTCTTTCTTATTTAACGGATTTGATCAACACGTGGCCATCGCACTGAATATGAATGGCGCACACATTATAAATCCTGGGTATCATGACAACATACTATTCGAAGGAAAAGGCCACCAATCTTTTTCTTTTCACTATCTTATTTATTCCAATAAATTCTATAACCTAAACACACAAATTCTATAACCTACATCAATAACACATGAGACATTCCGCCCAGTGGGCATGGTTTTACATTGGTGATTCTCTATCCTATGGCGTCGTAATTATTTAACGCTACAGTGCACTTTCTGGATAGGATGGTGTATCTTTTGCTGTATCTCACACTTCGACTCTCACACCCATCATCACGAAAATTTCCTCCCGACCGAGTGGTACAAAAAGGAACATGCATAACCCACTGCCTCTGAAACTATCTTGTTAGTCTCCCATGCCAACCACACATACTTAAATTTCATGAAATACATCAGACATAACAACATACAATACAAAGAATAGTCACAACGTTATAATCATATCACTTTCAGCTTTCCCACTTCAATTAGTATTTATCCCAGTTTCACACGACACTGCCCCACTATGTAACTTTTCTTTCCCACTATGAACTCTGGAGGATATGTGCACGTCTTCCTGTGCAAAGCAAGCCAAGTGGCGTTGCTGGATAGACAGCTGACTCACCTTGCTTCTCTCTCAGAGGATTATACACTCCTGGAAATTGAAATAAGAACACCGTGAATTCATTGTCCCAGGAAGGGGAAACTTTATTGACACATTCCTGGGGTCAGATACATCACATGATCACACTGACAGAACCACAGGCACATAGACACAGGCAACAGAGCATGCACAATGTCGGCACTAGTACAGTGTATATCCACCTTTCGCAGCAATGCAGGCTGCTATTCTCCCATGGAGACGATTGTAGAGATGCTGGATGTAGTCCTGTGGAACGGCTTGCCATGCCATTTCCACCTGGCGCCTCAGTTGGACCAGCGTTCGTGCTGGACGTGCAGACCGCGTGAGACGACGCTTCATCCAGTCCCAAACATGCTCAATGGGGGACAGATCCGGAGATCTTGCTGGCCAGGGTAGTTGACTTACACCTTCTAGAGCACGTTGGGTGGCACGGGATACATGCGGACGTGCATTGTCCTGTTGGAACAGCAAGTTCCCTTGCCGGTCTAGGAATGGTAGAACGATGGGTTCGATGACGGTTTGGATGTACCGTGCACTATTCAGTGTCCCCTCGACGATCACCAGTGGTGTACGGCCAGTGTAGGAGATCGCTCCCCACACCATGATGTCGGGTGTTGGCCCTGTGTGCCTCGGTCGTATACAGTCCTGATTGTGGCGCTCACCTGCACGGCGCCAAACACGCATACGACCATCATTGGCACCAAGGCAGAAGCGACTCTCCTCGCTGAAGACGACACGTCTCCATTCGTCCCTCCATTCACGCCTGTCGCGACACCACTGGAGGCGCGCTGCATGATGTTGGGGCGTGAGCGGAAGACGGCCTAACGGTGTGCGGGACCGTAGCCCAGCTTCATGGAGACGGTTGCGAATGGTCCTCGCCGATACCCCAGGAGCAACAGTGTCCCTAATTTGCTGGGAAGTGGCGGTGCGGTCCCCTACGGCACTGCGTAGGATCCTACGGTCTTGGCGTGCATCCGTGCGTCGCTGCGGTCCGGTACCTGGTCGACGGGCACGTGCACCTTCCGCCGAAAACTGGCGACAACATCGATGTACTGTGGAGACCTCACGCCCCACGTGTTGAGCAATTCGGCGGTACGTCCACCCGGCCTCCCGCATGCCCACTATACGCCCTCGCTCAAAGTCCGTCAACTGCACATACGGTTCACGTCCACGCTGTCGCGGCATGCTACCAGTGTTAAAGACTGCGATGGAGCTCCGTATGCCACGGAAAACTGGCTGACACTGACGGCGGCGGTGCACAAATGCTGCGCAGCTAGCGCCATTCGACGGCCAACACCGCGGTTCCTGGTGTGTCCGCTGTGCCGTGCGTGTGATCATTGCTTGTACAGCCCTCTCACAGTGTCCGGAGCAAGTATGGTGGGTCTGACATACCGGTGTCAATGTGTTCTTTTTTCCATTTCCAGGAGTGTAGTTTGAATAAAGCGTCACACGGAAACTTAACACGCAAAGTAATATTAAGAACATATTCATGACACACGCGAGTCCTAAACTGATACCATGGACGAGTACGTTTCTTTATTCTTTGTCTCACACACAGATTGAGACTCACACAGTACTCACCACATAGACCTACTCGTCTCTAATTTGAAGTCCTGCACGCACCATTTCTTAAATATTTGCAACTTATAGTACACACACTAGTAATTAAGCTTAACTTACACACTTGGAAGTATTTCATCTTATTGCTACACATGGTTTCATTGTGACCGTTGGTCACTTCCGAAGACAGGTCCTACCAACACAGGATCCAGCGCCAGAATGCCCAAAACATGGCCGTTCTTCAGGTCAGCTCGCACCTCCGTCGAGGTGGGGAAGATCATGCTACCCATTGGTCAGCCGCATTTCAGGCGCTCAAAGCTCAGGTAAATTTCATCTCTTTGGTTCCACCAAAGGTGACCAATGGACCATCTCAAAGATGATCATATATTCACATTCACTATCTGCGATTAGCAGACGACCATACATTCATTCAATTCACAGATCTCACAAAATTGGATGTAGGGATTTATTTTGTGGGAGTGCACATGTAATCAATTAAATAAATAAGTTGTCATTCTTTCCTACACTGGTATCCGGCTTCACTGTATTAATTGAAATTGAGTTATTATTAGAAAAAATATGTTGTTATGACAGGATTAACGAAGACTGTTGTACCTATTTTCAATGTCGGGCGGTACTGTACCCTTTCAGTATATAGGGCGTTTAATCTACAATAAATGTATAAGCAGAAACAATATTTATTATTTAGTAATTACTAGTTCCATTAATCATTCATTTATTTTTATGTTGTAATTTATATGTTAAAGAGCGAGAAGGAGGAAATAATAACACCGTTAAGAGATTCTATGATCTGCTTTAGGGGGTAGTCAGACAAGGCCAAATCTTCATTTTCGCGTTCAGTACTTTCCAGTGCGCACATTAATTTTTCACTCGCCAGGAGCAGCAGCTTGGAAACCATATAAATACCTTCAAGAAATGCTTCTTAACACTTAAATTTATATTCGATGTTAGCAAATCCCCCTTTTTCATTAATACTTTTCTATCTATAGTCAGTCTTCATTTTGTATCCTGTCTACTTCGGCCATCATCAGTTATTTTGCTGCCCAATAGTCGTTTTAGTGTCTCATTTCGTAATCAGATGTCCTTAACGCTACCTAGTTTAACCCTCGCAATACCAAGGGAGAGGGAAGCCGTACTTTATGCCTACCTTTTCAGAATACTGTAATCTAGTCATGTACATTATATTTAAAATTTCTCAGAACAATATATTTGTGATTTTTAATGAATTCTTCTACCAGATTCCGTAATTGCTTTAAATTTTTCAGTAAAGCTTAACGCAAAAATTTAGGTTTTGTCAGTGGATGTGAATTTGCAGTATATGTGTCATATTCATATTTTCAGGTTTGGGACACTTCTTATGCATAAATATATCTCTAAAAAGTATGTTGTGCGTAAATGACAACGTAAAATAACGAAATCCGTATTTTTTTATTTTGGTCATATATTACACCCCTTTCTGTAGTGCACGTTATGGAAAATCCGTTGATACTGCTAGGTTTCAATCAAAAACGTTCCATTTCCTTTCATTTATTTCCATAGGGGGTTATCTTATAATCCCTTTTCAGGGCTCTATCTGTTCCAGTCAACCGTTATTCCAAGTTCTTTTCTGTCTCTGACAGAACTGCAGTGTCACCGTTAAACTTCAAAATGTTTATTGCTTCTCCCCGATATTTAATTCTGTTTACAAATTTATCCTTGCCTGCTTCACTGCTTGTTCAGTGCTGATGTTGAATAACATCAAATGTAGGCTACCCGAATGTCTCACTCCCTTCATTCCATTGCACAACTAGAAATCCAGGAAATGGAGCAGCAGAATTTATGTGCTTCAACAATATTTATTCTTTAATGGGGTGGGGCTATGAAATCCTTGTCCAGTCTCATTACTCCTCACTTCTTTTTACCGGAGGACAGCAAAATTCATATTTCAGTGCATATACGGTCAAAATTCAAACTCTGGTTTAGGATAACATAGATTCCCAAGGATTCACATGTTACCAGTTGTGGAGGAACATTTAGGAACGAGCCTCTCCCCTATTTCAGAACATTAAATGTTAATTTTGTAACTCCCAGATGAGCAGAGTACATTGAGAAATCTATTTCTAGATCGGAAGGTAAGTCACTTCCGTTCGAACCCACTCGCGAGAACAAACAGAAAAGACGGTTGGAGATGCAGTAAAGGGAAATGTCGTTAGAGTGTATTGTGGGATCGCAGAAGTATGAGAAAGGGAAACTATTGTATCCTTTTCATGACTTTATTCCTCTTATCTTCAGATATAATTTTTAAATGACGAATGGTGGCCAGAGGAAAGTTGCCACCTCACAGTATCTCTGGACAAATAGCTTTCATATAACTACAATTTGAGACAATTATGTAAAAGTCCAATTTCAGAAGTTTCTCTGTCCTGGGGCGCCTGAGTCAAATGCTTTAATATTGCCATCGTCCATGTCAAGAGAAGGTGCAGTGTAGGTAATTTCTCCAGTTCTAATTGCTTGGACGCCGCGTTGAAGTGCTACAAAAACCATTATGTTTTAAAAGCTATAAAATAAATGATTGCGTATAAGAATTACAGTAATAGAATAGCATACATACCGTAAAAAGTTCTTTCATCTGCATGGTATCAGGTCTTTTAGTTCGGGATATTTCTCCCTTCTCAGAGAGCTTTTCGCACAAAGTGTTTTTGAAGCTGTAAAATAAACGATTGCGTATAAGAATTACAGTAATCGAATAGCATACATAACGTAAAAATTTCTTTCATCAGCGTATTATCAGTTCCTTCATTTTGGGCTATTTCTCCCTTCTCATAGAGCTTCTTGCACGAAGACATTCTAACATTGTCAGCTTCTTATTCCAGCGAGTATCGTAAGCCTGGCTCAGAGATCTATTAAGAGCATTAAGAAGACCACTTTTCTTTTCGTAAGTGATGTGTTCTTTCGCCGCAGACAAAAGACCATGAACGTATGGACAATTAACGCACATATACTCGGCATCAAAATTATTTCATAGCCCTGTATTTAGCGTATGACAGGAACAATACAATCGTGAGTAATCGTGCAGTGCCACGACAACATTGGTACCTTGATCACTCGTGTGCTGCATGGTTCAAATGGCTCTAAGCACAATGGGACTAAACTTCTGAGGACATCAGTCCCCTAGAACTTGGAACTACTTAAACCTAACTAACCTAAGGACATCTCACACTTCCATGTCTCAGGTGGGATTCGAACCTGGGACCGTAGCGGTAGCGTGGTTCCAGAGTGAAGCGTCCAGAACCGCTCGGCCACACTGGCCGGCATGTGCTATATGTCTTTCAAAGTTGAATCGTGGATACCAAGAGACATTAATCGTCTAAGCAATTCTCTTAGAATATTAGCGACGTTTGTGGTTCATCTGGAAACTGGGTTGTAAACAAAATGCGAAATCTGAGAGTCCAGTCAATGAAACAGGAGACAGTACATGTCATCTAATGGCTTCTTCTTGCACTGGACGTGCACATGTCCGTATTTGCTGAGCATTCACCTTCTGTTACATGAGCAATTACCTCATGCATAATTATGTTTTAGCTCTTTCTGCCATGTACCGCGACACAGTTGTGTGGTGAGACATATTGGCGTTTGCGATGTCAACTAATCTCTGAAAAAGATCCATAAGTCCGCACCTCTTACAGTTCCGTATGACCTTATGTCCTGTGCACACATAGCAATGCAGTTATCGACAGATAGATCCTGAGCTGGTTTAGGAAGTCGTTTCTCGTCCACATAAGACCTTTGTTTATTAGACACGCAAGGATGGCGAGAATTGTTCGATGTGCCACTTGACCCTTCAGCATGAGAGTAAATTGGTCTGCACAGCGAACAGCAAACAAAATGAACGCTTTTCCTAACACCATTCCCGACAGGCTTCACCAGGGTTGTAACTGAACCTTTAAAATTCGCTTCAGGCTATGTGGCTCTCCACTCACCACTCATTAGTATTTGTTTTGCTTCCCTTTATATTCCCAAGAGCACCTTCTTCTGCATACCACGTTTAGTTTACGCGCTCATTTTGTGCGTTACGAAAAAATGAAGAAATCCCACCACTCCACTAAACTCTGGCGGTCTAAGGCGCACCAGTCATGGACTGTGCGGCTAGTCCCGGTGGAGGTTTGTGTCCTCACTCGGACAAAGGTTCTGTGTGTTTCTCCTTACGATAATTTAGGTCAAGCAGTGTGTACGTTTAGGGTCTGATGACCTCAGCAGTCAGTGCTACCAACAGCCTGTAGGCCACAGCACGCCAGCGCTTGCGCACGGCACTGGTGCAGTAACGTCACATGCTCGCTCAGTGCAGAGCAGTGAGGCCGCGGCGCGTGGGCTGCGTCTCCACGCGCGACTCTGCTGAGCCAATGGAATACAAGCTGTTTCGCAACAGCACTGCTCGGCCTTTGAGGTGACGTCAGGGACTCGCTCGGCCTGAGAGTGCTGTAGCCCAGTGCAGCCATACGACTCTGCACTGTGCGGCCAGTCAGATCTCCATGTGGCTGCCCTGGCTGACTCGGCAGCGCTAGGCAAGGCTCACACAGCTGCCATGGCTATGCTCCTAGACAGGCCACACCACCATGCTCACCTCTGCTGCGTACTGCACAACCAGAGCTCGCTCTCAGCCGGTTGTCACCGTCCAATTGACATCATACAAGCCAACTGCGGCATCACTCCAGCAGTGGCTGCATCAATTCCCACAGGCAGACACGTCCCTGAACTGTCTTCACCTTGTTGTAGACGACTTGCATGACTACTCATGTAACAGCCAGTATTGTAGTGAAATATATGCCTTCCTGTTTCGTATCGTCCTTTGTTCTTCAGCTTTCGCTATCTATATCCATCTATGCATCTATCCCGTTAACTCTGAAGAACCATGAATATACGAGGGGCGTTTTAAAAGTCCGTGTTTGGGGTGAACCTTTTTTATTTTTCAACATAGTGTCCTTTTACACTTATAGACTTAGTCCAACGCTGTTCTAATTTGTTGATCCCTTCCAAATAATAGGAATTGTCCAAGTCTGCAATATAGCTAATACGTGCTGCAATCATCTCCTCGTTTAAATAAAATCTTTGTCCCACCAGCCATTTCTTCAAATTGGGGAAGAAATGGTAGTCCGAGGGAACCAGGTCTGGAGAATATTGGTGCGTGGGGGATGTGAAACGAGATGGAAACCTATTTCCACTACTTTCGCGATCACTACTGCTGAGATGTGTGCTGGTGCATTGTCGTGATCGAAAACGATGGTCCCATGACGATGAATAATATTCACATAGTTTTGCCCTTTTGCTGATAGTTGATGAGAATTATCCATTGCGGATCCCAAAAGACAGTCGCCATAACCTTTCTGGCCGAAGGAATGCTCTTCGCTTTTTTGGCGCACATTGTCCCTCGGTAACCCATTGTTTGGATTGTTGTTTGGTCTAATGAGTATAGTAATTTATCCTTGTTTCATAAACAGTGGCGAAACGACGCTCAAAGTCCTGCGGATTCTTCTGAACAGCTGCAAACCATTCTTGCAACACTTCGCACAATTCCGTTTTTGGTCAAGCATGAGCACCCGCGGAAAGCATCTTTCGGCTAGCTTTCTCATGTCCAAATGTTCATGCAAAATATTATGTACCCGTTCATTCGAGATGCCCACAGCACTAGCAATCTCACGTACCTTAACTCTTCTGTCATCCATGACCATATCATGGATTTTATCAGTGATGTCTGGAGTGGCATCCTCCACAAGGCGTCCAGAAAGTTCAGCATTACTTGTGCCCATATGGCCACTCCTAAAATTTTGAAATCACTTATAAACTGTTGTACGCGAAGGCGAAGAGTCACCGTAACTTTTATCAAGGTTCTCTTTAGTCTCCTGACGCGTTTTTCCTTTCATAAAGTAATGTTAAATCCCCACACGAAATGCTTTTTCGTCCATTTTTTGACAATCACTCGACTTCCTTGATTCCTATGAATGCCAAACACAAAGAAATAAACCAGTATGACTGAAACTTGGTGTGCGCTCTTTCCAAAGATGCTACTAACTAAACTCGATAGGCGCCAGTGGTGGCATCTTCGGACATTGCACAGACTTTTCAAACGCCCCTCGTATTTAAGTGTATTTAAATTAATGCCTTTCAGATGTATTAATTTAAC
This sequence comes from Schistocerca serialis cubense, assembly GCF_023864345.2. Classification (NCBI taxonomy): domain Eukaryota; kingdom Metazoa; phylum Arthropoda; class Insecta; order Orthoptera; family Acrididae; genus Schistocerca; species Schistocerca serialis. Next base: position 545,325,701 of record NC_064640.1, on the reverse strand, counting down.
AATTTAAACATATCTCTTTGTATTAATGTCTTTATCAGCTTTGTATATAGCTGTTCGTGAAAGAAATGCAAAACTGCTAACACGGAGCCTCTCTGCCTTTGCTCTGATCCAAATACTGATTAGCAATTTATCAGATCTCTTATGGTGTACCAAAGAACCTACAGCCTTTCAGAAACGAAGTACGATACTCAATTAACTGCACAGCATAATTCGATTCACTGATCACGTTATGCTCTTGCATTATGAAAACTACATTGGAGCCACATCTGTAACTTTGCGTTACTCTCGAACACAAACCTGGAGTAACATGACGTCACATCAGGAATCAGCAAGCACTGCTCAGTTAATTTCAATTGACAATACTGAGCTCACTACCTGCTATAAGTGGTAGGTGATCACGACTGTTTCCTTCACATTCTCTATCGGCCTTCCTCCTTTGGAGGCAGACAAGGTAACAGTGACACCTCACAAGTTCCACCGGCTCATCCACCTTCGAGAGAGGTTGTTGCTATTGTCGGATAGGGACCGCTTATACTGTATGGCTGCAGTTTAACGTCATAGCAGAGACACTTCTGTTTACAACAACAAAACAATACAAGAACCGCTACATCAGTCGGTTGCATCGGCCAACAGCGTGAGATAAATACCTTTTCGTAAACGAGAATGAGAAACACCGTTAATTTAGAGCAATATAGAAACGTCTTTTGCCATGTCAACTGCCGAGGGCGCTGAATCACACGTGATCTACCTTACTAATGAGTTCTCCCAGTAAACAACTTGCAAAGTTGTGACCAGAAGCCTACCTCTCCCTCCCACCCCCTTCCATAATGTTGTTGTTGTGGTCTGCAGTCTGAAGACTGGTTTGATACAGCTGCCCAAGCTAGTCTATTCTGTATTCAAGATATTGTCTCCCTCTACAATTTTAACACCCCCCGTCTCTCAACACCCACATATACAAACTGCTCCCCATTACCAAACTGACAAGTCCTTAATGCGTCAGGATATGCACTATGAAACGAAGTTATGCCATAAATCTCTTGATTTCCACAGTTCGACTCAGTATCATCTTATTAGTTATTTTATTTGCAGTGTCACCACTATTTTTCGGCGCTACTGAGTAAAATTGTGATGTTGCCATGGCTGTTGCAAAAGATCTTGGGATTGGGCCATCTCAGAGCCGACAAAACACCATTACGTCAGATGCAGCAATGCCACTGGCAGAATCCCACATTGTGCTCCAGAGAAGGGGCTGGCACCGCCATAATAACGACGCAGCAGAAAGGCGTTGGTAGCCGAGTAACTATACATCCAATCAACAGACTTCTTATGCTCTACATGCGTACAAGCTGTGATTTTCAAAGCTCCGTCCCAACATAAATTACCATTATTATTAGTCAAAGGTGCCTCAGTCTGGTAGCTACTATTTAAGAGGAGAGGTATTTCCGCTCTACCAGGCGACATTACGCTACAAGCAGTCGCCATGGGATTTGGCCTCCACTAACTGTGGGACCCCGCTGCTGGTTATGAGATCAGTGCTGTGAACTTATCATCTTCCAGCCTGTTGGCCAACTACCAGGTGCAACAAGGCAGTCGTTTGAGATCATGGCCATCTGTTGCGTCAGTTCCTTAACACACGCTGTCTTCAGCACACACTATGGAGGACGTTGCACCACAGAATGTCCTAGTCTGTTTTTCAGTAAAATGTACGACTAACAGTGAAGTTTTTCTGAGCAACCATGTGTCATTATCCCGGCAACAATCCACCACCTCAACTCAGACATCCACGTGTAGAGGTCATCCATCCTGGACCTTCACATTTTGATGTCAGAAGTGTGGGTCACGTCTAAATTTTAGTGACTGGGGAACCTTACCAGCCACCCTCCCTGGGACGATGACTCTCTACTACCTCAGGGTTGCTGGTTCGTGGACGCACAGCATCAGTGCACAGTGACTGAGTGCACTGACTGTTCTATTGTTTCCCCTGCGAGTATCACGTCGAATCATTGCACCTTTTAGCAGCTTTTGAGTTCTGTTTCCATGTGTGACATGTGTCAATTAAACGCTGACTGTGTTCTGAGGATGTGTAAATATGAGCCCGCATCTCGTGGTCGTGCGGTAGCATTCTCGCTTCCCACGCCCGGGTACCCGGGTTCAGTTCCCGGCGGGGTCAGGGATTTTCTCTGCCTCGTGATGGCTGGGTGTTGTGTGCTGTCCTTAGGTTAGTTAGGTTTAAGTAGTTCTAAGATCTAGGGGACTGATGACCATAGATGTTAAGTCCCATAGTGCTCAGAGCTCTTTGAACTATTTTTTTTGTAAATATGAGCGTTATTTTTGCCTATCATCAATGGGTGCGGCTCACTGTCTGGAAGTGTATAAGGATTTAACCATGCACAGCTTCTTAGGAGGGAAAGATGAGTTTAGTCGAGAAGTTGGAGTTTTGTGGTAGTTTTCGCCGTTTTTATTATGCAATGTATGTCATTTTGAGCAATACATGTGGCTCACAACGTTTAATGACGTAAAGTAGTAGTCATGAGTAGCCGCTGAATGAGAGACGTTAAGTTACGGTAAGTGTTAGGATAGAATTAGATTAAGTGTCATTGTCGTCGTACTGTTTCGTTCTCCTCGCGTGTTGTATGCATAATTAGGCAGGAGAGGTTGCGAATTTCTGCAGCCTGGACCAGATGTGGAGGGAAGTGCATGTGCCGATGATTTTTGTGTCTTGCAGAGTGAAACTGCCGACAGCAATTTTATTGTAGATACTTAGGAGGTGACGCAGAAATCTATCAATAAGGATGATTGTATCGCAGATGTTTTGGGTACTGAAATGGTACAGACGCATTTAGTATTTCTGAAGGCCGCAGATTCGGCACCATCTGTGACGGCACTGCCTCCTCAGAAGGTGGGATTACAACAAAGAGGAAATGTGTTTCTAAGGTTTATGATGGGGCCGACAAGGCTTGTGCCAGTGGATCAGGAGACTGAATAAAGTGACAACACTTGCAGTGTAATGCGTGATGCAGGTGAAGGCTGCTGTGCAACCCTAGGGCTATACTTCCTCATCAAGCATCATGCCGAAACTGACTTTCGATGACGCGCGGTGGAACCCAGGGAGATAATGTTCAAACTTGGGGAAGCTGTCACCAATGAAATACTGTCGCAGGGTTCGTTTATCATGTTAGGACAAATGTGGGCAAAATAACTAAAGCTTAATTTGCGTGATATATGGACACAAGGCAATGGGAAGTTGCTTTATGTGAGCGAAGGTGTTGCTAATTTATACGATTCTGGACTTCGCCTCCGGGTAGGGAATCGTCGTTGGGTACCCAGCGTTCAGTGATTGAGAGCACTTCTCCTGTCTATATTCACGTTGAAACGTTATCTGAATTCCGTCTTTGCGGCTGGGATTACGTGTTTCTTGTCTGTAGAATACAGAGAGGAGAAGATAGTAATAGATTGTACTAGTCAGAGGACCACTTTCTGCCATCCTAGTGTTTAATGAGTTTTTTATTTTGTGGCTGGAATTCTTCCATCGTCGCAGACGTGCACGAGAACCATCACTGCGACACACGGAACGCAGTACATTCGGTGATGTTGCTAATGGCTTCGGCTATTCAAAAATGAGGGTGGAAACTAAAAATGACTTGCAGCAGAAGGAGCACATTTCAAGAAAGAGGGATGTAAAAGAAAAACTAATCAGTGGTGAGCAGACACCCACACAGCGTAAATCGAATCTTAAAAGATAAGTTGGGACTCTGTTAAAGCCTATTGTGGATGGCGTTAGAATAAGCGTTCATTTTGTTTGCTGTTCGCTGTTCTATGGAATTTACTCTCTTACTGAAAGCCCAAGTGGCACTACGCACATTTGTCGCCATCCATGCGTGTATAATAAACAAGGGTCTTATGTGGAGCAGAAACGACTTCCTAAACTTGCTCAGGAGATAACTGTCGATAAAAGTGTGGCTTTGTGTGCAGGAGACGTAGGTTCATATGGAACTATGAGAGATGAAGGTCTTAGGGATCTTGTTTATACGTCACTTGACATTGTAAAGGCCATTATATCTAACCCCACAACTGTGTCGCGGTACATGGCAAAAAGTGCTAAAACCCTACGACCTATATATATGCCTGAGGTAATTGCTCATATAACAGAAGGTGAATACTCAGCAACTACAGAAATGTGGACATACAGCGCGAGCAGAAACAATTATCTGACATGTACTGTCTCCTGTTTCATTGACTGGACTGTCAGACCTCGCATTTTGTTTACAACTCAGTTTCCAGATGAACCAAAAACGGGCGGTAACATTCTAAGAGAAATGTTTCGACGATTTATGTCTCTTGGTATCCACCACAGTACTTTGAAAGACATGCAGCACACGACTGATCAAGATAGCAACATTGTCGTTGCAATGCGCCATATATTGAATTGTTCCTGCCGTAAGTCAAATACAGGGCTACGAAATAATTTTAATTCGGAGTATATATGCGTCAATTGTCCATAGGTTCATGGTCTTTTGACTGCTGCGAAAGAACACGGTGCTTACGTAATGAAAAGTGGTCTTCTTAATGTTCTTGTTTGATAAATGAGCAAGTCTAACGATAGTCGCTGGAATAAGCAGCTGACAATGTTAGAATGTCTTTGTGCGAGAATCTCTCTGAGAAGGGAGAAATAACTCGAAATGAAGGAACTAATGTCACGCTGATGAAAGAACTTTTCACGGTATGTTTGCTATTCTGTTACTGTAATTCTTATACGTAATCGTTTATTTTATGCTTTAAATAAGGTAAGTGTTTTTGTAGCTCTTGCAAGCGGCGTCCAAGCAATTAGAACTGGAGAAATCAGCTACACTGCTCATTCTGTTGACATGGACAATGACAATGTTAACGCATTTGAGTCAGGCGCCCTAGGACAGAGAAGCTAATTGCTTCGGCTATTCAAAAATGAGGGTGGAAACTAAAAATGGCTTGCAGAAGAAGAAGCACATTTCAAGAAAAAGGGATGTAAAAGAAAAACTAATCAGTGGTGAGCAGACACCCACACAGTGTAAATCGAATCTTAAAAGATCAGTTCGGACTCTGTTAAAGCGTATTGTGGATGGCGTTAGGATAAGCGTTCATTTTGTTTGCTGTTCGCTGTTCAATGGAATTTACTCTCATGCTGAAGGCCCAAGTGGTACTACGCACATTTGTCGCCATCCATGCGTGTATAATAAACAAGGGTCTTATGTGGAGCAGAAACGACTTCCTAAACTTGCTCAGGAGATAACTGTCGATAAAAGTGTGGCTATGTGTGCACGAGACATAAGGTCGTATGGAACTATGAGAGATGAAGGTCTTAGGGATCTTGTTCATACGTTAGTGGACATTTTAAAGGCCATAATATCTAACCCCACAACTGTGTCGAGGTACATGGCAAAAAGTGCCAAAAGCCTACGACCTATATTTATGCCTGAGGTAATTGCTCATATAACAGAAGGTGAATACTCAGCAACTACAGAAATGTAGACATCCAGCGCGAGAAGAAACAATTATCTGACATGTACTGTCTCCTGTTTCATTGACTGGACTCTCAGATCTCGCATTTTGTTCACAACTCAGTTTCCAGATGAACCAAAAAGGGGCGGTAACATTCTAAGAGAAATGTATCGACGATTTATGTCTCTTGGTATCCTCACAGTACTTTGAAAGACATGCAGCACACGACTGATCAAGATACAAACATTGTCGTTGCAATGCGCGATATATTGAATTGTTCCTGCCATAAGTCAAATACAGGGCTACGAAATAATTATAATGCGAAGTATATATGCGTCAATTGTCCATACGTTCATGGTCTTTTGATTGCGGCGAAACAACGCGGTACTTACGTAAAGAAAAGTGGTCTTCTCAATGCTCTTGTTAGATAAATGAGCAAGTCTGACGATAGTCGGTGGAATAAGCAGCTGACAATGCTAGAATATCTTTGTGCGAGAAGCTCTCTGAGAAGGGAGAAATACTTCGATATGAAGGAACTGATATCACGCTGATGAAAGAACTTTTCACGGTATGTTTGCTATTCCATTACTGTAATTCTTATACGTAATCGTTTATTTTATGCTTTAAATAAGATAAGGGTTTTTGTAGCTCTTGCAAGCGGCGTCCAAGCAATTAGAACTGGAGACATCAGCCACACTGCTCATTCTGTTGACATGGACAATGACAATGTTAACGCATTTGAGTCAGGCGCCCTAGGACAGAGAAGCTTCTGAAATTTGACTTTTACGTGAACGCTTCAAATTATACTAAGATTAAAAGCTAATTGCCCGGAGATACTGTGAGGTAGCGACTTTCCTCTGCCCACCATTCGTCATTTAAAAATGATATCTGAAGATAAGAGGCGTAAAGTCACGAAAAGGATACAATAGTTTTCCTTCCTCATACTTCTCCAATCCCACAAAGCACTCTAACGACATTTCCCATTACTGCATCTCCAACCGTCTTTTCTATTTGTACTCGCTAGTGGGTTAGAACGGAACTCGCTTACCTTTCGATCTAGAAATAGTTAACTCAATGTACTCTACTCTTCTGGAACTTACAAAAATAACATTGAATAATCAGAAATATTAGAGACGCTCATTCCTACATGTTTCTGAAATACTGGTAACATTTGGATCCTTGGGAGTTCATGTTGTCCTAAATCAAAGTCTGAATTTTTGCCGTGTACGCAATGAAGTATGAATTTTGCTTTCGTTTGGTAGATAGAAGTGAGGAGTAATGAGACTGGACATGTATTTCACAGTCCCACCCCATCAAAGAACAAAACTTGTTGAAGCACATAATTTCTACTACTCCATCTGTTGGATTTCTAGTTATGCAATTTGGAGATGAGAGTGACACAGTCCGGTAGCCGACACTCGGTGGCATTCAACATCTACACTGAAAAAGCAGTAAAGTATAGATGGATAAATTTGTAAACAGGATTAAATATAAGGGAGACGTAATAAACATTTTGAAGTTTACCCATGACAATGCTATTCTGTCAGAAACAGTAAAGAACTTGGAATAACAGTTGAATGGAATAGATAGTGCCCTGGAAAGGGATTATAAGATAACCCTCAATGGAACTAAATGAAAAGTAATGGAACGTTTTCGAATTAAACATGGCAGTACCAACGGATTTTCCATAACGTGTACTACAAAAGGAGGGTGTAATATATGACCAACACAAAGATATAAGGATTTCGTTAATTTTCGTTGTCTTTTACGCACAACATACCTTTTAAAGATATATTTGTGTGTAAGAAGGGTCCTATACCTGGAAATATGAATATGACACCTGTTCTGAAAACTCACATCCACTGACAAGACCTAAATTTTTGCGCTAAAAATTAGTGAAAAATTAAAAACAACAACGTTATCTGGTAGAAGAAATCATTAAAAATCACAAATATATTTTTATAAAAATTTTAAAAATATTTCATTTATTTATTTAGCGTATGGCTCATAACATTACAGTAAAAATTACAGAAACAACATGATTTAAAAAATCACATATGTATAAACAGAGCAATAAATAACAGTTTGTATATAAGGACACCGCCAATTGTAAATTTACACTCACGGAAGAGCAATCACAAAAGGACGATTTATGTCTTTTCGTATTCACCACAGTATCCACACCGTCGGATCTCGATGCAACTGCCCCGCCTGAACTGCCAGTGCGAGCAAGGCTCGCACGGCTGTCATGCTTACGGTCCTGGATGGGGCCGCGCCTCGGTGCCCATCTCTGTTGCGAAGTGCTCAACCAGAACCCACACTCAGCCTATTGTCACCGACCGACTGACATCATAGAAGCCAACTGCTACTTCACTCCAGCAGTGGCTGCATCAATTCCCACAGGCAGACACATCACTGAACTGACTTAACCTCTTATCCGCAGAACATTGATACCTCGCAAACTTTTACTTAGTCTATCTTCTACACATATCTCCCGTGCCATTGCAAATGATATGTCAAACTCTTTACTTAAAACATGTCCAATAATTTATAGTTTTTTCTTGTTTACACCTATCTTGTAATTTTGTTGTACATTAACTCATATTACAGCCATTATTGTAGTCAAATGTATCGTAGACAAACGTAAGACATCAGGAAATTTTTCTTTCTTTATGTTTATGAAATGTGTGTGTAGCAGAGAGTCCACAAATGTTAATAACTACATGTAATACCTTCTATGATGATAAAGAACAGAGAAGCCTTCACATTTTTTTCTGCCATCAACTAGGAGAAGCCTTCCTGTTTAGTATCGTTCTTTGTTCTTCAGCTTTTGCTATGTTGGAATCTATCTTGTTATCTCTTATGAATAATGAATATATTTAAGTATATTTAAAATAACACCTTTCAGTTTTGTGATCAGCTATTCATGAAAGAAATGCAAAACTGCTTACATGGTGCCCATCTGACTTTGGTGTGATCCAAATATTGATTGGCAATTTATCAGATCTTTTATTCTGGCCGGTGTGGCTATGCGATTGTAGGCGCTTCAGTCTGGAACCGCGTGACCGCTACGGTTTGAGGCCATGCCCACCTGTTGAGTCAGTTCCTTAACCTAGATGTCTTCAGCACACACTATGGAGGACTTGCACCACAGAATGTTCTAGTTTGTTCTTCTGTAAAATGTATGACTAATAGTGAAGTTTTTGTGAGCAGCCATCGTTCATCATCCCGACAACAATCCACCACCTCAACTCAGACCTCCGCGTGTAGAGGTCATCAATCCTGGGCCTCTCCATTTTGATGTCAGAAGTGTGTGTTATGTCTAAATTTCAGTGACAGGGGAACCTTACCAGCCACTCTCCCTGGAGGCGATGACTCTCGACTACCTCAGTGTTGCAGTTTCGTCGACACACAACATCAGTGTGCAGTGGGTGAGTGGAATGACTGTTCTTTTTTTTCCCATGCGACTATCTCGTCGAGTCATTGCACCTTTCAGCAGCTTTTCAGTTCTGCTTCCATGTGTGACATGTGGCAAGTAAACTCAGACTGTGTTCTAAGGATGTGTAAATATGAATGTTATTTTTGTCTATCATGAATGGGTGTGGCTCATTGTCTGGAAGTGTGTAAGGTGTTAACCATGCGTAGCTTTTCAGGAGGGGACAATGAGTTTTGTTGAGGAGTCGGAGTTTTGTGGTAGTTTTCGCAGTTTTCAATGGGCAATGCATTTCATTTTGAGCAATAAATGTGGCTCACTGCGTTTAAGCGCTTAAAGTAGCAGTAATGAGTAGCCGCTTAAGTGGAGAAGTTTAGATACAGTAAGTGTTAGGAGAGAATTAGATTAAGTATCCTTTTCGTCGTACTGTTTTGTTCTACTCGTCTGTTGTTCGCATAATTAGTGAGGTATACCCTGGCGGAGAGGTTGCGAATTTCTGCAGCCTGGTCCAGATGTTCAGGGAAGTGCGTGTGACGATGATTTTTGTATCTTGCAGAGTGCAACTGCCGGCAGTAATTTTATTGTAGATACTTAGGAGGTGACACAGAAAGATATCAATAACGCTGGTTGTATTGAAGATGTTTTCGGTACTAAAATGTTACAGACACATTTAGTATTTCCTAAGGACGCAGATTCACCACCATTGTGACAGCCCTGCCTCCACAGAAGGTAGGAGGAGAAGAAAGAGGAAATGTGTTTGTAAGGTTTATGATCAGTCCGACAAGGCTTGTGCCAGTGGATCAGGAGAGTGACAAAAGTGTAATGCGTGATGCAGGCGAAGGATGCTGTGCAATCCCAGGGCTAGACTTTCTCATCAAGCATCATGCCGAAACCGACATCCGATGACGCGCGGTGGGTTCAAATGGCTCAAATGGCTCTGAGCACTATGGGACTTAACATCTGTGGTCATCAGTCCCCTAGAACTTAGAACTATTTAAACCTAACTAACCTAAGGACATCACACACATCCATTCCCGAGGCAGGATTCGAACCTGCGACCGTAGCAGTCGCGCGGTTCCGGACTGAGTGCCTGAACCGCTCGACCACCGCGGCCGGCCGCGCGGTGGGACTCAGGGGATAATGTTCAAGCTCGGGGAAGGTGTCACCAGTGAAATACTGTCGCATGGTTCGTTTAACATGATAGGACAAATGCGGCAAAATCACTAAGCTTTAATTTGCATGATATAGTGCAGCAAGGCACTGGGAAGTTGTTTTAGTTGACCGAAGGCGTAGCTAACTTACACTATTCTGGACTTCGCCTCCGGGTACGGAGTCGTCGTTGAGTACGCAACGTTCAGTAATTGAGAGCACTTCTTCTGCCTATACTCACGTTGAGACATCTAAATTCCGTTTGTGAATGGGAGTTCGCGTTTCTTATCAGTAGAATACAGAGATGAGAAGATAGTATTAGATTAAACTAGTCAGAGGACCGCCTTCTGCCGTCCTAGTGTTTGAACGAGTTTTTTTATTATGTGGCTGGAGTTCTTCGATCATCGCAGACGTGCACGAGAACCATCACTCCGACGCACTGGAAGAAGTACATACGGTGATATTGCTAATTCCTTCGGCGTATTAGGGCTATAAAGCTAAACAGCTGTGATCATGTAAGTTTCATTTCCACTGACGTTTCACACCACTGGAGGTCATCATTGAAAGTAGTGTCTTCTAGTGTTTGGGATGTAGATGATATCAGTCATCTCGTGTTATTTATATTAGAACACGTAGCCACCAAAAGGGGCACATTTGAGCAGTTGATCAACAATATTAGTCAGGTAATTCATTTGTATCTCTTTATGTCCATTGCACATCGACATATAAACATTTGCAATGTATAAAGAACTTTTAATCTACAATAAATGTATAATCAGAAACCACATTAATATTTAGTAGTTACTAGTTCCCTTAATCTTTCATTTATTTTTATGTTGTAATTTATACGTTAAAGAGCAACAAGGGGGAAACAATATGACCGTTAAGAGATCCTAAGATCAGATTCAGCAGCCAAATCTTCATTTTCGTGTTCAGTTCTTTCCATCGCGCACATTCATTTTGATACCCTATAGCGTCCCCAGTGAAATAATATTAAAAGACTTAAAAACAGTATTTATTAAGGAGAGACATTTAAAAATTGAATAATATACATTTTATCATAAATCCGGATTATAATAATTTCTCTGTGTATG